>NC_134545.1:43944562-45303312 GCF_050624435.1 Tenrec ecaudatus
ATAATTTATTGGGGCCATATCTTACACAATCAAATATATCCATTCACATACAATTCTGTTGTCCGAGCCCATCGAGGGTGATTATAGAGTCAGCAATGCTGTCAGCTCCCCATTCTAGCCCCCAGACACACACCCTCTTCAGGGAAAATCAGAGAGAGACCCCTTGCTCCTGTTACTGTTTCTGACAGGTTATCTATCTTGACTTTCATGTACCGAGCGATCTGAAACATACAAATGAACATTCGCAAATCTAACATGATGAATGCGGCAAAACAAACAAACGCAATAATAGTAAGGGGAGGAAATAGTACAGAACTAGAGGATAGTTATGTGGTTCATCAGTGAGAGTTTTGTGATTCCCTCCTTTAGATTTGGATGACTTAATGGGACTAGATTTGGGTGACTTAATTCTCCCCATCTATCCACTCATATTAATGTAATCACCCTCCTCCAGTCTTGAATTTCAGTAAGCTTCACAAATTACATTCCGTACTCTTTTTTAACATTCATCTGCACGCCAGCAGATTCTAAGAACCAGTAGTAATGTTTATTCCCTTCCATTTCTTACTTCCGTAAACAAACGTATAATGTAAAGAAAAAAGTACCCAACAACCAAAGAGTGACAGACTGTCCTTTGTTTCAGCTTTGTGTTCTGCCTCAAATTCCCACAAGATATCAGGAGTGAATTATGCAATTTCTCAAAGTATTCAAAGAGCTAGAAAGATTGTGAGAGCTAAAAAAAAAAAAAAAAAGATTGTGAGAGCAATTGCTGTAAGTTCAGAAGAAACAGAAAGGGTTTTTCAAAGATGAATATTTTATGTTAAGAAAAGAGAAGTCACCTGTTTCCAACCTGTCAAACACCACGACTACTGCCTAGCTCTAAAGCAGTGGTTCTCAATCTCTGGGTCGCGACCCCTTTGGGGGTCAAATGACCCTTTCACAGGAGTCACCCAATTCATAACAGTAGCAAAATGACAGTTATGAAATAGCAATGAAAATAATTTTATGATTGGGGGTCACCATAACATGAACAACTGTATTAAAGGGTCGCGGCATTAGGAAGGTTGAGAACTGCTTTAAAGGGATGGAATCTTAGTCCAACAGTGAAAATATGGTTAAGGATAAATCACACAGCCAATGATGACCTGATAAAAGCAAAAAAAAATTACAAGTGAGGATGCCAATCAAGAAGCAATGTGGAAATATATTAAATAACAGTTTGGGGTTGTTTTTTTGTTTTTGTTTTTTTTGCTGGGTCATATGGTATTTCTATTCCCTGTTGTTTCAGGAGGTGCCATATTGCTTTCCACATGGCGGCACATATTTAAAACCCACCAACACCATATAAGAGTTCCAGTCTCAAGTGGGAGGGTGAGGGAGGGTGGGAGAAAAGAGGAGCTGATACTCAAGTAGAGTATGGTTCAAGTAGAAAGAAAATGATGACGGCAACATGTGTACAAATGTGCCTGATACAATTGATGCATGAATTGTATAAGAGCCACCCCCCCCGAAATTATTTTTTTATAAAGAGTGCCAGTCTCTCAGCACTCTCTGCAGCATTTGTTGTTCTCTCTCTCTCTCTCTCTCTCTCTCTCTCTCTCTCTCTCTCTCTCTCTCTCTCTCTCTCTCTCTCTCTCTCTCTCTCTCTCTCTCTCAGGTGGGCTATGGTTGTGGGTGTAAGGTGATATCTCATCCGTGTTTTGATCTGCATCTCCCAAATGGCTAGTGACCATGAGCATGTCCTCCTGTGGTTTTCGGTCATTCAAGAGTCGTCCTTTGTGAATTCATGTCCTCGTCTCTTCATTTCATTGGATTACTTGTTTGTTTCCTTATTTAAGATGTTGTTGAATTCTATAAATTTTTGTAATTTTCTATTGTATCATTGCTAAAGATTTTTTGAGCAATCTGTGGGTTCTTGTTTTACTCTTTAAACAATGTCTTCTGATGTGAGTCAGAAACACACACTCTGGATCCCCTTAAGTCCTACACAGCAGGAATTGGAATATGAATCTTTGCCTTCCCGAAAGGAATCCAGACCTTTCTGCCAGTTCCCCTGCAATGATGCCCACCCCATGAATTGTTGGCTTTAAAAAGGCATGTTCCATGTCACTACCTGCACCACCATCACGACCACCACCCTGCCCGCCCTCACAGAATCCTGAATGATGGCCACTCAGGACCAGAGCCCAACCTGAGGAAAAGCCAGGAGGCAACAAGCTACAAAGCACGAGGAAATCTACCACTTTTCCAGAGACCAAAGAGGAGGCAAAGGATGGAGAAATCTTGACTGGACTGAACAGCCTGGCTCTGCCTGGGCCACTAACACTCAAAGCCGTAGGTGCCCCAGGAGACAGAGGCTATACCCTTGCCGCTTTCCAGAAGGCCCTGTGTTATCACCATCCCTCACAGCTCTGCCATCCTGGCTTCCGGCCTCTCTCTGGAAGTCTGAAAATCACACTGGTAAGCTCAGATAGCCACGCCTTTTAAAGCAGCCAGTCTCCTTCATTCAAAGATAAGAGATGTTTCCACTTCTGGCAGCTGGGCCAGGAACCCTTTCTTCTTCCATCCTCCTTACCTAGGGAATAAATCTTCCTAGACCTTACCCTCTCAGAGACCATCTGGATGAAACCCACTCAGGAAATTCCGCCAGGTAGTAAATCCAATGCTGCCCATCCATCTCTCCCTGTCAGAGTCCAGAACTTGGGCCTTAAGGAATCCTAGAAGCCGGGGCCACCTTGGGCTTCCTGGCCGTAGGAGTGAGCTCTACTGCACTCTCTGCCCAGGGATACAGGACTTTAAACCGCCTTGGATTACTGCAGCCCTCGCCACACTCTGGACCCTTCATTCTGCTTTGCTAGTTTCACCCGATTTTACTTTCCGCAGAAGAGGAAATGAATCAGAGAGACTTAAGACTAAAACCTGACTCTGCTGTGAGGCCTTGACCACGCACCCTGACCTCTCTGAGTCTAACTTTCCTATCAGTAAAGGGGTGCTGATGCCCACCTTGTGGAACTGACATAGGATTAAATGAGGCAATGTTCAAGTACCCTAAAATCACCCTCTCTTTCACTTACTGTTCTCCAGCTATCCTGGCCTTCTGGCTGTCCTTCAGACTCACCTGTTAACCCCCAGGTCACGGCTTTTGCACTTGTTGCTTCTTGTGTTGGAAACTCTTCCCCAGTCTATCCATATGTGTGGTTCACTCCTGACTTTCCTTTGGTCAAATGAAACCTCTCAGAGACATTACCTACCCCTGGCCACCACTCCACCACAAAAGAGCTCATTGCTGTCAAGTCTATTCTGACTCATAGCAACCCTGTAGGACAGAGTAGAACTGCCCTTGTGGGCAAAAAGCCTCATCTTCTCCCTCATAGCAGCTGATGGTTTCAAACTGCTAACCTTGTGGTTATTAGCCCAACTATGACCATTCTGTACACTCATATCCCTACACTAGGACAGTGCCAGGCCCCTGGTCAGCATTCAGGCAATATTTAAAGAACAGAGGAACAATGGTTGACTAGTGAATGAGTGGGCCACCTTGCACGATGCCCAGGCCGACCATAACTGCTCAGTAATATGGAATTAGTACTGTTTCTGTTGTGGCTGACATTGGAGGACACGGGGAGATTGAACTTCTGGAAATGGGTGGGCCTTCTAAAAAAGAACTCAGATAGGACTCGAGCTCCTCAGAGCTTGCTCTGACACCAAACACCACAGAATTCAAGCAAAGACATCCGAGAGCCTCCCTACCCGAGGGGACTTTCCTATCACCAATGCTTTCCTCCCATGTCATCTGGCAGCATGGTCAGGGGACACCGAGCATCGGGATGGATCTGGCCCCGAGACCTGCAGGTCCCCACCAGCACCTGGGCAGAGTGCCCCGCTGACCAGCAATTAGGTGTTAGGAGGCTCTGTCCCAACAGGGCATCTAAATAGCAACAGGACACAGTGTGGTGAAAGCTGCTCCATCTCTCAGCAATCATTTGGCCTCTCTCAGACCTAGTTTCCCCCTCCATCAAGTGGGAATAGTAATTTGCATCTCAAGATGCTGATGGGATGATTATTAGGAATAATAATTACTAGTTACATTATCTAATTTGAGCCTCAAAATATCCCTTTTCCATTTCTACAAAACAGAGGAGAAACTTGAGATTCAGAGACATGTGGCCAGCCCCAAACCACACAAACAGGAAGAATCAGAGAAAACTAGACCTCTGTCTGCTGATTGCCAAAACCTTATTATAACCAGCACTAGAAAATGCACGTGAGGACCATGGGGCCAGCCCACCACGAGACACGACGTCCCTCACTGAACCACAGTGCTACGAGGGACAACACTGGAGACACAGTGCAGGAATTGTGGCAATCTGACCCCATCACACTGGGGCAAAACACTAAGGGCGTGCAACAGAGCAGCAAGGGGAGCAAAGCAATGAAGTCCCTGAAGAATACAAAAAATAAACTTTGGGGACAGAGTGTGGCACCCCACCAGACTCGACTGGCAAACACTCCTAAAGGTCAAAAAACAGACCTAGAACTATTTATAGGCTTTTCCTCTTTTTTTGTCACTGGCTTTCTTTTTGTTGTTATTTTGTTGGGATTTTTTGTTGTTTTTTTATTTTTTGTTCCTTTGTTGTTGTTGTTGGTTTTGTCTTACTCTGTTGTTTTGCTTGGCTTTGCCTTGTTTCTGCACTTATTGTCTGCATTTCTATCTAGATAAGATAGGCAGGATAAACAATTCAAAGCAGAGAACAATGGGACCAACAGTTCGGGGGGGGGGGGGGGGAGAAGGGGAGGTAGGAGAAAGAAAGGGGGTGGTTAATCAACCCAGGGACAAGGGAACAGCAAGTGAACTAAAATAGATGGAGGAAAGGGTGTAGGATGCTTAGTGGGGCTTAATCAAAGACAATGTAACAGGAAGGAATTACTGAAACCCGAATGAAGGCCGAACATGATAGTGGGACAATAGAGGAAAGAACTAGGAGGTAAAGGACATTTATAGATGTCTGAATACAGACATATACACATGTAAATATATTTTTGGTAGGGAAATAGATCTATGTATTTGTATTTATAGGTTAAGTATCAAGGTAGCAAATGGACATTGGTCCTCTACTTAAGTACTCCCTCAATGCAAGAACACTTTGTTCTAATAATCCAGCTGTGATGCTTACCTTCCCCACACGATCACTGAAGACAAAATGTGTGCATAAGCAAATGTGGTAAATAAAGCTGATGGTGCCCAGCTATCAAAAGATATAGTATCTGGGGTCTTAAAGACTTGAAGATTAACAAGCGGCCATCTAGCTGAGCAGCAACAAAGCCCAAATGGAAGAAGCACACCAGCCTGTGTGATCACGAGTTGTCCATGGGATCAGGTATCAGGCATCAAAGACCCAGAACAAAAATCATACCAATGTGAATGGGTGGGGGCAGGAAGGGGGTTGGAGATGTAGAGTGGAGACTCAAAGCCCATCTGTAGACAATTAGAAATCCCCTTTCAGAAGGGACACAAGGAAGAGACAAGCCATTGAAGGTGTAGTATACCACCAATGAAACATACAACTTTCCTCCAGTTCTTTAATGCTTCTTTCCCCCTCCCCCCACCTATCATAATCCCAATTCTACCTTACAAATCTGACTAGACCAGAGGATGTACACTGGTACAGATCAGAGCTGGAAACACAGGGAATCCAGGACAGATAAACTCCTCAGGACCAATAATGAAAATAGAGATACCAGGAGGGAAAGGGGAAGGTGGGGGGAGAAAGCTGGGAATTGATCACAAAGATCGACATATAACCCCCTCCCATGGGGCGTTAACAACAGAAAAGTGGGTAAAGGGAGAAAGTGGATGATGTCGGATATGAAAATAATAATTTATAATTTATTGAGGGTTCATGAGGGAGGAAGGGTGGGGGGAGGAGTTAAAAATGAGAAGCTGATATCAAGGGCTCAAAATGCTTTGAAAATGATGATGGCAAGATATGTACAAATGTGCTGGACAATGGATTGATGGATTGTCTCATAAGAGCTGTAAAGAGTCCCCAATTAAAGTATTTAATAAAAAATTAAAAAGACAATGCTCTTAAACCCCAGCTCCTGGCTAGGCCCAAACAGACCTCAAATAACAGTGAATTCTCTTCCTTCACTTGAGCCCCAGGTTTAGGACATGTGTGCCCAGCAAAGAGGCCTCAAGATCCAGGAATCCAGGTAGTTCTTACATTGGGTTGAGGCTGTAGCACACACACACACACCACCACTACCACCACCACCCAAGTAGACTGAGCCACTTACTGCTTAGGGCAGGTTTCTAGAAAATCCCTGCTCCACACCTCCTCCATAGCAGGGGCAGGTTGGGGCCAACCCCACAGAGGAAGTTCAGCCAGGTCATGTTTGCCTGGTTCCCACAGCCCCAGAGTGACCCTCTCTATATAGCTTCTCCACTCACCTCTGGACCCACGTATCACCTAAACCCCACCCAGAGCCTGCCAGTTTAAGATTCCATTGATGTTGCTCTCTGGAAAAGGAATAGCCCAATCCATATATGACCTGCATCAATAAATCAAGGAGGGGCGGGGGCAGCACCATTCATAAATTCATATCAAGCAACCCCCAAATTATGACAGATGACAAGGACGTCATAAAATTGCACAAGCAAAACTCACCAAGTCATGAATTTCATGGCTGTGGAAAATAAACAGACACATTTTTTTTCGTGGCCCTAATAAATTTTTAGAAACTCAAAGAATGGTCCATCTGCTTTGAATAATTTTTAATTTCCTATTCTGTCTCACTCCCATTAGCTAGTCCACTGAGATATTTGCTAGATTCTTTCATTTACCTCCTCCCATCTGTATTCAATTACCCTATTCCCAAATAGAGTGAATTTTTGTTTCTCCTAAGCACAGGACAAAATACCCCCACCTGTACCTTAAAGCAAATGTTATGTGTGTTTTAACTTTTATTATCTGTTAGACCGTATGAGTCATTCTAACTCAATTGCCTGTGCGGAAAGGCTTGGAGAGCAATCTGATTTTGATATTTTCTGGCTTGGGTGGAAAACACCTGCCCGATTCTCAAAGCTAACCTATTAACGTGGTAAATGCTGTAGCAGATGTTCCTGAGTGAGCGAAGGGCTGTGCTGGGCTGTGACCGGGCCGGCTGTTGGGCACACTATGGAAATGCTTGGAGATCAGAGGCCAGCAATTGGGGGTGGGGGTGCTGAGCTGTCACGCAGTCACGTTTGCTTGCTGGCCCCAGACTTTGCCTGCCTGGAGGCTCCCTGCTGCCTCCTTGGGCTCTCGGCAGCCATGCAAGTTAGGAGGACATCTCAAGGTCATCTAGTTCCCCCCATAGCACATGCTTTTACAGACGGGACACTGGAATGCAGAGAGCAGGTGAGCCTTACCCAAAGTCGCACGGAATTTAGGAAAAGGAGACAATTTGTAGAGGCTTCAGAGGGTGCAGAGAGCTGAGACTGATTTTGTGAAGCTGAAATGGGGAGAGTACAGGCGATGTTTCTTTCCAAAGTACCTTCTACTCAGGAGTCATAAACTTCCACCTTCTTACACCTTGAATTCAGACTTGTAACTTTAGGAATGTGAGACAATAGACTTCTTTTGTTTTAAGCCATCCACAAATCTAGGAAATAAATATGCAAAGTTAGATGGGACTTCTCAGTCTAAAATTCTGTATTATTTGTCTTTCTTCATCCTGCAGGCCTGAGATAGAAGTTTGTTGGGCCAGGTGGGTGGTGGTGGGAATCAAGCTGAGGAGCCAAGGCCTTGCCTTTGGTTGGGTTGATTTAAATATTCTGCAAACATTAGCACTTTGGGAACCCATACATGGCAAGATCTATGTAGCTGAGGTGAGGGTGCCCACATATAATGGCCCTCACAATTTCCATGAATATTGGTAACTTCTAACTGTGGACCCTGCAACATTGCCTGAGAAAATTAAAGACAAAAATCTCTTATCAATACAGATTCAGAAACCTCAAACAAAATACTAGCAAACTCAACCCAGCAAGATTTAAAAGCAATTATATACCATTACTGCTTGGGAACACAAAGTTTGTTTAACATCTGAAAAATCAAGCAACAGAATATGGCATATCAATAGAAAAATAACTAAAATCACATGATCGTCTTAATAGACTCAGAACATTTTTACAAAACACACACTCATGATTAAAATACACAACAAAATAGAGAGAGAAGGGAAATTCTTCTTCAGTGTGATTAAGGGCAGCTACAAAACTGCACCTGAGTATATTTCACCGGGGAATTTCAAGAACATCTCAAGGACAGATCTGGCACATTTGAACACTAATGACGGAGACCTGATTAGCTGTGGGATGACATCAGGAACATCAGACATGAAGAAAGCAAAAGGCCATTAAAAGGGCAAAGAAAGAAAAGATCAAAGTGGATGTCAGAAGAGACTCTGAAACTTGCTCTAGCACTTGGAGTAGCTAAAGCAAGTGGATGAAATGATTCATTAAAGAGCTGAACAGAACATCTAAGAGGGCAGCTGGGGGGGGACATAAAATGAAGTAGTCTGTGAAATGTGCAAAGACCCGGAGCTAGAAAGTCAGGAAGGAAGGACATGCTCAGTGTGTCTCAAGCTGTAAGAACTGAAGAAAACTCAGTCCTCGAGTCTCAGTATTGAAGGATTCTACAGGCTAAAGAACATGGAAGGAATACAGATTCACTATCCCCAAAAGAAACACATTCAACCATTTCAAGAGGTAACAAAAGAGCAAGCATCAATGGTATTAAAGGAAGAAGTTGCTGCACTGATGGGGTTAGCCAAAAACAAGGATCCAGGAATGTATGGATTGCCAATTACAATGATTTAACAAGCTGATAAAGCAATGGGAGCATTCGCTGCTCTATTCCACGAAATTCAGAAGACAGCCTGGCCAGCCAACTGGAAGATACCTGTGCCCATTCCAAAACAGATTCCATTAATATCGCATTAAAATAAAATGTTTCTAGAGATAGCAATGGTCACAGCAGTATATTGACAAGAATGGTCAGAAATTCAGAAGAGGGTGTGGCCTGAGGGTTGTGATTAGGTATATTATTTGGATCTTGACTGAAAGCAAAGAATATAAGAGCGATGTTGACTTATGTCTTATTGACGATGCAAAGGTTGTGTAGAATATAACAAACCGTGGGTTACATTGAGAATGGTAACTCCAGAGCCCTTCCAGGTGTTCATGTGGAACCTGTGCATGAACCAAGAGCAGTCACAGGAAAAGAACACGAGAAAGTTGCATATTCAAAATCAGAAAAGGTATGTGTCACCTTTGTATCCTTTCACCGTACTTGTTCAACCGTATGCTAAGCAGATAAGCCAAGAAGCTTGACCATGTGAAGAAGAACACAGCATCAGAATTAAAACCTGCAATAGGCGGATGACACAAATTTGCTTGCTGAAAGTGAAAAGAACTTGAAGCACTTGCTGATGGAAACCCCAAACTGTAACCTTCAGTCTGCATTGTAACTCAATGTAAAGAAAACAAAAATCTTCCCAAGTGGCCCACTAGACAGCATCATGATAAAGGGACAAAAAAAATTGAAGTTGTCAGGATTTCATTTCGCTTGTTCTACAATTGATGCTCATGGAAGCAGCCACTGAGAACTCAGGCAACGTACTGCATTGGGCAGCCCTGCCGCACGAGACCTCTTGGAACTGTTACCGAGGGAGGCTGTCACTTGGAGAAGTAAGGTGTGCCTAACCCAAGCCAGGCTCCACATGCATGTAAACATGGCACAATGAACAAGGAAGACTGCAAAAGACCGGATGCTTTCCAAGAGTGATGTTAGTGAAGAGAACTGAAAACACTGTAACTTCCAGACAAACAAACACATCCGTCCTAGGAGCACAGACAGAATATTCCTTTGAACTAAGGATGGCAAGGTTCTGTCTTGTGTACTTTGGACGTGTTATTAAGAGCGACCTTAGAAAAGGGTATCATGCTTGGCGGAGGGTCAGAAGATAAAAAAGAGGAAAATCCTCACCAAGAGAGGCTGGCCCGGGGGCTGCAGCACTGTGCTCGAACACAAAGCAGTTATGAGGAAGGCGCAGTTCTGGGCAGTCGTTCCTTCTGCTGTGCCTTTAAAGGGTCCTCTGAGTCTGGACAGGCTCAATGGCACGTAACAACGAAACCCCAAAAACCTCACAGCTGATATCAGACCTTGTGGTAAAAAAACAGGTGTTCTCCCCTAATATAAGGGTTTCTGCTCCTGATGCTTCCCTTCCACATTCCAACCGGGGCAATTAGACAGGAGAGACAAGGCTTCCATGTTAGAAATGAAAAAGTAAAGCCAATCTTTATTCACAGATAACATGATCTTGTATTTTAAAATTCCTAAGGAGCATGTTTTTGTATATTGATCTTGTTTCCTAAGCAAAATCTTGATAAACGTGGTAGTTGTAGCAGTCTTTTTAATGTCTTCTTTAGAGATTTTAAAATACAAGATCATATTATCTGTGAATTTTATTTCTATACGCTTGCAATGAACAATCCAAAATGAAAATTAAAAACAATTTTCTTAATGATAGAATCAAAAAGAATAAGGATTTAGGAATAAATTTAATAAGAAAAGTCCTCCCCCCAACTACCATGATCCGAATTCTACCTTGCAGGGCTGGATAGGGCAGAGGTTGTACACTGGTACATATGAGGGCTGGAGGCACAGGGAATCCAGGGTGGATGATACCTTCAGGACCAAGGGTGTGAGGGACGATGCTGGGAGAGTGGAGGGTGAGTGGGTTGGAAAGGGGGAACTGATTACAGGGATCCACATGTGACCTCCTCCCTGGGAGAGGGACGGCAGAGAAGGGGGGGAAGGGAGACTCCGGATAGAGCAAGATATGACAAAATAACGAGGTATAAATTACCAAGGACACATGAGGGAGGGGCGAGCGGGGAGGGAGGGGGAAAAAAAGAGGACCTGATGCAAAGGGCTTAAGTGGAGAGCAAATGCTTTGAGAATGATTGGGGCGGGGAATGTATGGATGTGCTTTATACAATTGATGTATGTATATGTATGGATTGTGATAAGAGTTGTATGAGTCCCTAATAAAATGTAAAAAAAGAAAAGAGGAGAAAAAAATGATTAGGGCAAAGAATGTACAGATGTGCTTTATACAATTGATGTATGTATATGTATGGACGGTGATAAGAGTTGTATGAGCCCCTAATAAAACGTTTTAAAAAAAAAAGATTGGAGGCCAAAAAAAAATTTCCTCATAATGACAATTTAGTCATAATTAGAATCCAGTTTTTACCATAAAATTAGTCCACTCCATGGCAACAAAATCCTCTAACAAATTCCAGTTGCCAATTCAAGGAGAGCCAAATCCTAATTTCCTATTTTCTCATCCCGCTCACCAAGCAACATGCGAAGCATATTAAAAGGCTCACATCCTTGTTGTGCCTCTAGTCTGTTTGGAATTTTGTAGTTACCTTTTCAAAAGTGATTTCTTGGAAAATATTGCCTTTTCACTTTCTTGGAAGATCAGGCATTCTAAGAACATTATCATCTATAGGTACATCTGTGTATTTCCTCTAATTTGGTCAATAATGTAATATTTTAAAGTGTTGATAATAAATTATAAATTATCAAGGGTTCATGAGGGAGGGGGAGCGGGAAGGGAGGCGAAAAATGAGGAGCTGATGCCAGGGGCTTAGATGGAGAGTAAATGTTTTGAGCACGATGAGGCCAATGAATGTACAAATGTGCTTGACACAATTGATGTATGTATGGATTGTGATAAGAGTTGTATGAGCCCCTAATAAAATGATTAAAACAAACAAAAAAAATGATGCTGAGACAACTCACATGACATATTTAAAAACTTAACTCAGAATAGATAAATGATCTAATTGTAAAAGCTAAAAATTTTATAGGAAAACAAAAATAAATTTTCATGACCTTAGGTTTGGCATATGTTCTTAGACATGACATCAATAGTACAAGTAACAAAAAAATAGACAAACTGGACTTCATGAGCATGAACAGTTTTGGTGCTTCAATGGATACCTTCAAAAAAGAGAAAATGTAGCCCACAAAATAATGGGAAATAACTGAAAAGTATAAGGGGCTTGATTTGATAAGGGATTTGTGTCTAAACCACACAACACAATCATAAAAATGCAAATAACCCTTTTTAAAAATTGGTAAAGGATATAAATAGACTTTCTCCAGGGAAGAGAGACAACTGGCCTTCAATACAACTGGCCAGTAAGGCATGTAGCATGATGCTTGATAGCATTAGTCATCAGGGAACTGCACATCTAAAGTACAGCGACGCGCCACTTCACATCCACGGCTGTTGCTTTTAGGTGTCCGTAAATGGATTCCGGCTCCAAGCAACCTTGGGTAGGACAGATGGAAACCTCACCTGGTCCTGCACCATCCCCACAATGGTGTGAGCCCATTGTTGCAGCCACTGTGTCAATCCAGCTCTTCAAGAATCTTCCTCTTTTTCTCTACTCTTCTGTTTTACCAAGCACGATGCCCTTTTCTAAGAACTGGTCTCTCCTGATAACATGTACAAAAGTATGTGCGATGAAGTCTCCCTATCCTTACAAATACTGGCCATGCTTTTCCAAGACATACGTGTTTGTTCTTTAGCCATCCATGGTCCTTTCAATATTCTTCTCCAGCACCACCATTCAATTGCTTCGGTGTTCCTTATTCAATGTCCAACTTTCACAGGCATATGAAGCAATTGAAAATATCATAGCTTAGGGAAGGCAACCCTAGTCCTACAAGGGACATCTTCGCTCATTAAATATATCTCATATAGATTGATTTCTTGAGTGGGGCTTCCGTGATCATTGATAGCAGATCCAAGTAAAATGAAATCCTTGACAACTTCAATCATTGTCCCATTTATCATGATATTTTCTATTGGTTCATTTGTGAAGATTTGGGTTTTCCTTTTTGTTGTTGTTTTTCAATATTTGATTGGCAGATGCTCACATATCCTGAAATGTAATTGCTCAATTTTATTAAGAAGAGTGTTGCACTCACAGAGGGGTTTAAGAGAGGAGATGGGTCAGTCAGGGTGTGATGTCGTGCCGACGAAGAACACAGCTTTCCCCCAGATCCTGGATGCTTCCTCCCCCCCAACTACCATGATCCGAATTCTACCTTGCAGGGCTGGATAGGGCAGAGGTTGTACACTGGTGCATATGGGAGCTGGAGGCACAGGGAATCCAGGGTGGACGATACCTTCAGGACCGTGTGTGAGGGGCGAGGCTGGGAGAGTGAAGGGTGAGTGGGTTGGAAAGGGGGAACTGATTACAAGGATCCACATGTGACCTCCTCCCTGGGAGATGGACGGCAGAGAAGGGGGGGAAGGGAGACTCCGGATAGGGCAAGATATGACAAAATAACAATCTGTGGATTAGCAAGGGCTCATGAGGGACAGGGGAGCGGGGAGGGAGGGGGAAAAAAAGAGAACTTGATGCAGAGGGCTTAAGTGGAGAGCAAATGCTTTGAGAGAGATTAGGGCAAAGAATGTACGGATGTTCTTTATACAATTGATGTATGTATATGTGTGGATTGGGATAAGAGTTGTATGAGCCCCTAATAAAATGTAAAAAAAGAAGGAAAAAAAGAAAGAAAATGATTAGGGCAAAGAATGTACAGATATGCTTTATACAATTGATGTATGTATATGCATGGATTGTAATAAGAGTTGTATGAGCCCCTAATAAAATGTTTTTTAAAAAAACAATAAGAAACTATAGTGTTTAAATTATTGCTAATAGGAAAAATAAAACAAACTAAATAATAAAAAAAAAGAAGAGCGTTGCAGTCATTGAGGCACAGCGATGACGTGTTGGCCTGCTAAGGTCAGCAGTTTGACACATCAGCCACTGCACAGGAGACAACGGGGGGGGGGGGGGTTCTACTCTAGTAAAGCTTTCGCTTTGAAAGCCCACAGGGGAAATCCTGCCCTGATCTACAGGGTCACTGTTGAAATTGACTCAATGGCAGGGAGTTGGGTTGGGTTGGGTTGGGTTGGGTTGGGTTGGGTTGGGTTGGGTTGGGTTGGGTGCAATCATCACCACAACCAATTTCAGAACATTCTCTTCTTGGATTCACTGTTGCTGACCCCATTTCCCCCTCCTCCCCTGCCATGCCTCAAGGTAATTGTTAATCCAGTTACTGTCCTTATAGAGTTTCCTGTCCTGGATTTCAAATACAGAAAATCATACACAACACAAACAGGAAGGAAACAAACAAATGACAAAACACATAGAAAAGCCTCAACCAAAAAGAAAGCAGAAAATACTAAAAACAGAAACAACTTTAAAACGGATCAAAAGATGCTGGCCTTACAGGGAGCATGGGCTCCCCCAAGGGCCACACTGGGAGGTCTCAACATGGAAGCCCAACTGAACCAACAGGGCCCTACCTCAAAGTTGCCTGTAGCTCTTGGATTTAGGATGGAAATTCCCTTATGGGAGAGGAAGCAAATGATGACCACCCCACTGTGGGAATTGTGCTCATTGGATCATGGGTGGACCCCTGGTTTAGCGAGCTTCCATGAAAGGGGACCCAGAAGTACCATGTATTTACTATCTGAATGCTCCCCTTGCATTAATATGACAGGTATTGATCTAATAAGCAAAGATCTGACAAAATTCCCTGAGCATCAACTCCCATGCGCAATGTAAACAGAGCTCTGTCATGTAAGAATTCAATTTGTGCAAAGCGACAACTCATCAATTGCAGTTCAAACCTGGACTATATTAGCAGAAATGCCTTTTTCTCAACAGTCCCTTAAATTCTATGCCACTGGATAAATTATTGATGTTATCAACACAATCACCTTATATCCCAGGGGGATGATTGAAAATGTTTTTCTTTTGTTTGTTTTTTGTGTTTGTGGGGTTTTTTAAAATCATTTTATTGAGAGCTGGCTCCCTTCACCCACTTTTCTATTGTCCATCTCCCCAGGAGGAAAGGGACTGTCATATGTCGATCATTGTGATCGGTTCCCCCTTTCTCCACCCCCACCTTTCCCTTTACCCTCCTGGTATCACTACTCTCATTATTGGTCCTGAGGGGCTTATCTATCCTGGATTCCCTGTGTTGTGAGCTCTTGTCTGTAACAGTGTACAAGCTCTGATCTAGCCAGACAGTGGGGGGGGGGGGAAGGCAAGCATTAAAAAACTAGAGAAAAGTTGTAGGTTTCATCAGAGCTATACTGACTGGCTCGTCTCTTTCTCATGTCCCTTCTGTAAGGGGATGTCCAATTGTCTACAGATGGGTTTTGGGGCTCCACTCTGTACTCCCTCTCATTCACATCAATATGATTTTTTGTTCTGGGTCTTTGATGCCTGATACCTGATCCCTTCGACACCTCATGATCACACAGGCTGGTGTGCTTCTTCCATGTGGGCTTCGTTGCTTCTCAGTTAAATGGCTGATTATTTATCTTCAAGCCTTTAAAACCCAGATGCTATATCTTTTGAAATCCGGGAACCATAAACTTTCTTCACCGCACTTGTTTATGCACCCATTTTGTCTTGAGCAATCATGTCAGGAAAGGTGAGCATCACAGAATGCCGGGTTATTAGAACAAAGTGTTCTTTTTATTTTTAATCATTTTATTGGGGCCCCTATAACTCTGATCACAATCCATCCATCCATCCATTGTGTCAAGCACATTAGAACATTTGTTGTCATCATCATTTTCACAACATTTTCTTTCTACTTGAGCCCTTGGTATCAGCTCTTCATTTTCCCCCTCCCTCCCCCACCCTGGTTCCCTCATGACTCTTGATAATTTATTATTATTATTTCATGTCTTACACTGACCAATGTCTCCCATCACCCACCTTTCTGTTGTCCGCCCCCTGGGTGGGGGTTATCTGTAGATCATTCTGATTGGTTCCCCCTTTCTCCCCCCCACCTTCACTTTACCCTCCTGTTAGCACTACTTTCATTATTGGTCCTGAGGGGTTTATCTGTCTTGGATTCACTGTGTTTCCAGCTCTTATCTGCACCCATGTACATACTCTGGTCTAGCCAGATTGGCAAGGTAGAATGGGGTCACAATATTGGGGGGAGGAGGAAGCATTAAAGAACTAGAGGAAAGTTGTAAGTTTCAATGGTTCTATACTGCACCCTGACTGTCTCCTCCCTGTGACCCTTCTATAAGGGGATGTCCAAATGTCTACAGATGGGTTTTGGGTCTCCACTCTGTGCTCCCCTCCCACCCCCCATTCACATTGTTATGATTCTTGTTCTGGGTCTTTGATGCCTGATACATGATCCCATCGACAACTCATCATCACACAGGCTGGTGTGCTTCTTTGTGGACTTTGTTGCTTCTCAGCTGGGTGGCCACTTGTTTATCTTCAAGCTTTTAAGACCCCAGACACTGTATCTTTTGATAGCCAAGCACCATATGCTTGCTTCATCACATTTGCTATGTACCCACTTTGTCTTCAGCAATCATGTCGGGAAAATGAGCATCATGGAATGCCAGGTTGTTCGAACAAAATATTCTTGCATTGAGGGAGTACTTAGTGGAGGCCCAATTTTTGTCTGCAGCCTTAGTACTTAACATATAAATATATGTACATAGATCTGTTTCCCTATCATTATATATAAATGTATTTGTATATATACATGCTGTATTTAGACCTCTATAAATGCCCTTTGCCTCCTAGTTTCTTCCTCTATTTCCTTTTACTTTCCTCTTGTCCCACTATCATGTTCAGCCTTCATTCAGATTTCTATAATTCCTCTCTTGATCAAGTCCCACCAAGCATCCTACGCCCTCCTTGCCATCGATTTTAGATCACTTATTGTTACCTTGTCCCTGGGCTTGTTGACACCCCTTGTGGGAGTATATTTTGTCATAAAATGTTAATAAGACTGCTAAATAAGCCAGTGTTGTTCATAGCCTGTGGACAAGAAGAACAATTCTGGGCTCACACTTAATTCTAGCCCCACATGAAGAACATTTAGTCCTTATGACAAAGCCTGCTCGATACTCACCTTCATAGAGAGATCACAGAAGATAAGGTGCTACAGCACAGTGTGATGAAGAAAGCAGATGGTGCCTGGCTCTCATTTGGAACAGTGTCCAGGGTCTTAAAGGCTTATACTCCAACAGGCGGCTAAGTGAGGTGTCAATTAAGTCCACATGGGAGAAGTACACCAGCCTGTGTGATCCAAAGGTGACAATAACAGAATCCAAATATGATGAAGCAAAAAGTACCAGAGCTTAAATTGTGAACACACAAAGTATAGAAGGCTGTGCAGGATAGTGGGAGCCCAAAACCCATCTGCAGAGCACCAAATGGGATTAAACCTCTGGTAGATCCCCCCTGGCCACAGTTGAGGGAAGAGACTGGTTTGCTGTCAGACAGAGATTATTGTAAACTTGATTATGCTTCATGGAACTACTGTATAATATGATACTTGGTCAGTTGACCTCCCCCTTGACCCAACCTGAATTTATTACAGGTTTAAATATTCCTCATTTGTTTCATGACAGAAATTTCATCTTTGGCTTATTTTGATATTGCTGGTGGCATTTTCCTTCTTACACTTTATACTTATCTCTGTTATTATTATCATCTGCTTTCCGTTTGTCTTGGGTTTTTTGTTGTTGTGTTTGTTAGGTTTCCCAGTTTGTGAAGCACAGAAGGAGTCAATGCATAGAGATAATAACTGATGCAATGGTTTGTCAGAGATGGAGGGGAGAGGAAGGGGAATTGGGGAGCAAATAATGCATGTGAGAGGGGGAGGGAGCATTAGCATGGATTGTGATTATGTATATACAATTCTTTTTGAAAAGTGACCTAATTATGGAAATGTATGAAATGTGACTTTTATATCAATAAAACTATAAATAAAATAGGTCAAAAGAAAGATCAAATGATAATGGATTCCATTTTAACCTAACTGTATCTGCCGCCATCAACTTTACAATGCTATCTGTTTGCTAGCAGCCAGGTGACTCACATAGCTGGACTAGAAGCAGAGGGGATCCATCTATGCGGAGACCCTACGAGTAGATTTTCAGCTCTCACTGTCATTCGTCGCTTCCTGTAAACTGAACGTTCCGAATTTAAGTTCTAATGCTATTTCCTCCTTTGGATTTGGATGACATTATTGACAGTCCTTGGATCACACAGGCTGGTGTGTTTCTTCTGGGTGAACTTCATTTATATCTCACTGAGAAGGCTGTTTCTTTTAAGACAAATCTTGAAGACCCATGTGTTATTCTTTATGATAACTGGGCACCATCTGGTTACTTGACCACACTTTGCTATGGCACCCATATTTCCAGTGAGCTATTCATGAAGATAAGTATCAAGTAGAGCTATGTTATAATTTAAAAGAATTAATAATCTTACAATAATATTTTTATACTGAGGTCAGAGTAAAGTGTGATCCCAATATCCATTCATATATCTGTGGTTTACATGTGTCTCCAGTTCATTTTGGAAACACCATTATCATTTTATGATATAAAGCATTATAAATCAACCCCCCGGGCATAAGGTAATTCTACTGATAGTGTCATTAATTTAGCCAATGTCTGGGTCTCCACTCAAGTACTCCCCTTGACACAAGAACAGTTTGTTCTACTAACACAGCACTATGTGATGTTCACCTTCCCTGACACAATCACTGAAGACAAAATGGGTGCATAAGCAAATGTGGTGAAGAAAGGTGATGGTGCCCAGCTATCAAAAGATATAGTGTCTGGGGTCTTAAAGGCTTGAAGAGAAACAAGCAACCATCTAGTAGAAGCACAAAGCCCACATGGAAGAAGCACACCAGCCTGTGTGATCACGAGTTGGTGATGGGATCATGTATCAGACATCAAAGACCCAGAACAAAAATCATAACAATGTGAATGGGGCAGGGGGTTTCAGAGTGGAGACCCAAAGCCCATCTGTAGATAACTGGACATCCCCTTACAGAAGGGTCACAAAGGAGAGATGAGCCATTCAGGGCGCAATATAGCACCAATGAAACATACAACTTTCCTCTAGTTCTTTAATGCTTCTTCCCCCCACTTTCATGGCCTCAGTTCTACCTTACAAATCTGACTAGACCAGAGCATGTACACTGCTACAGATTAGAGCCCACAACACAGGGAGTCCAGGGCAGATAAATCCCTCAGTACCAGTAATGATAATAGAGATGCCAGGGGGGGAAAGGGAAGTTGAGAGGAGAAAGGAGAAGAAATCACAAGGATTGATATATAACCCCCTCCCAGGGGGACGAGCAACAGAAAAGTGGGTGAAGGGAGATAGTGGACAATGTAAGATATGAAAATAAGTTATAACTTGTCAAGGGTTCATGATGGAGGGAGGATGGAAGAGGGAGGGGAAATGAGTTCATATCAAGGGCTCAAGTAGAAAGAAAATGCTTTAAGAATGATGATGGCAACACATGTACAAAAGTGCTTGACACGACAGATTGATGTATGGATTGTGATAAAAGCTCCCAATAAAATCCTTTAATAATAATTTTTTAAACCTCTCAGGAATAGTAGTAGGAGTAGAGATATCATGAGCATAGGGAGATGGTGGGGGCTGAGGAGGAGGGGGAGAATGGGGGAGCCCATCACAAGTTTGGATATATAGCCCACCTTCCATGGGGACAAGTAACAGAAATGTGGGTGAAGGGAGACAATGGACAGTGTAAGACATGAAATAACAATGATAATGTATAATTGATCAAGGATTCATGAAGGTGGGAGGGAGGGCAGGAGGGGAGGGAAAGAGCTCAAGTAGGAGCTCTTTTGGAAATGTTGATGGCAACGTATGTACAAGTGTGCTTAATCCATTTGAATGTATGTGTGGTTGTTATAAGATTTGTAAGAGCCCCCATAAAGTGATTAATAATAAATAGATAATAAAGTTAAGGCTGCAGACACGTCCAGGCACTGTGTAAATAAGATTCATTTTAAAAAATCAATTGTAGCCTAAAACCCTTATAGGGAAGCTCTACTCCATCATTCAGGTATGGTATGCCTCAGAATTGACTTGATAGCACCCAATAGCATAGGTACCTTCAGGGATTCTTGAGTTATGTAAATGGGCAAAAATGTAGCTACCAGCAGAAATGTTGGCAGTTCAAATCCACGCAAAGGTGACTCCACAGGAAGGCCTGGTGATGGCTTCTGAAAGGTCGCAGCCATTGAAAACTCTTTCTGTACTTCTACTCGGGAGCGCATGGGGTACTCATGAATTGGAGTTGATTCTATGTTAAATGCTTTTAAAAAAGTATACTCTTAGACATCTTCACACTCCTGTATCGATCCTCCAAAGCAAAGGCCAGTGGAATGCCATCCTTCATCAAAATGCTGCCTACCCCTCCCTGTGCTTGTTTCCTTAATGGATTTATTGAGATATAGCTCCCATTGATTTCCCTATTTAAAGTGTACAAGTCAGTAGCATTTAGTTCATTCAAGGAGTTGTGCATCCGTCCCCATGATCAATTATGAAGCATTTCATTTCTAAAAGAACAAAATCACCCTACCTCAGCCTTCACTCCCCCTCTTCAGGTCCCCCAGCCTAGGGAACCACTCATCAACTTTGTCCCTGTGGATTCTTTGTCTCTATGGATTTGCCATTCTGAACATTTCATATATGTGGAATCATACAACATATAGTCTTTTGTGACTGTTTTTTCCCACATTTACAAGGTTTGTCCGTGTTAGAGCATTTGTCGCTACTTTATTTACTTTTATTGCCAAATGATGTTTCATTGAATAAGCACATCATCTTCCTTGTTTATTTAACAATTATTTGGCATTTGGGTTATTTCCACGTTGACATTATGAAAACTACTGCTATAAACATTAATGTAAAAATTTTGAGTAGATATGTTTTCTTCTTTTTTCCCCTCTAGCTATGGTAACTGGTAGAAAGATGGGGCTTTCTACTCCCATAAACATTGAGGTGTCAGAAACCCACTGGCGCAGCTCTACCCTGTCCTATAGAGTCAGCATCGACTTAGTGGCAGTGGATGAGTGAGTTAGAGAAATTATAACCTTGCTAAATTTATCAATAGAAGATACTACTGAAAGAGTTACATTATCTAAACCCTCTTCAAGTCAGATTAGTTTCCTTAACGCAAGAATCAACTATTTCGTTAAATAACAGAACTATGCTAAGAATTTTCTCAACTCCTAGTTCTACTTTCTAACGCTTTTAAAGGTCTTCAATTTCACATTCCTCTCAAAATGTTTAAGTGATTATAGATAAACACATAGGCATCGTATAACGAAAAGTAGTCTAAATCTACAGGTAAAAACAAACAGCAAACCTCTAAGTTAGGCAGTTTGGGAGACTGGAGTAAAGTGGTTTCTCATGTGCAGAAAATAGGATATTAAAACATGAGCAATATTCTTACATAAAATCCATAATAAATGTTTTAGTTCACTCAGTTTTACATAGTTGATTTCTGTTCCACGGGATTCTGGGCCCTATTGATATGGCAGCTTCTACACAGGACTTCTGGAAATCTTGATTCAGTTCATCGCAGCCACATTAAAAATGTCAGCCTTTTATGTAAGCCTGATATAGTTCATTTTCTTTTTTTTAATAGTTCATTTTCTACTGAAATAATTTGTATAGGTATTTCAACAAATCTGAAAAGCATGAGTCTTATCTGAAGATGACAAACAATATGGTCATGATTAATTTTATTAATCATACCTTTTAAAATGAAAAACTTAATAGGAATTAATTATAAAAGTGATACAAAGAAGGAAAGTCGATTTAAAAACAAAAGGACCTTTAGACAAAATTATGTCTGAGCATAGTGATTAACTTCATTTCCAAAGAGTTTCAGATGTAATGCACAATAAGCTAGAGGCAGATACTGTGCAACCCACCCCCTTTCATGAGTCAGTGTCACTGATAGTGACCCCTGAAGGCCAGAGCAGCTTCACCAGCTGCGAGCTTCACCAGCTGCGAGCTTCACCAGCTGCGAGCTTCACCAGCTGCGAGCTTTACCAGATGCTTTACCAGCTGCGAGCTTTACCAGCTGCGAGCTTTACTAGCTGCGAGCTTTACCAGCTGCGAGCTTCACCAGCTGCGAGCTTCACCAGCTGCGAGCTTTACCAGCTGCTTTACCAGCTGCGAGCTTTACCAGCTGCGAGCTTTACCAGCTGCGAGCTTTACCAGCTGCGAGCTTCACCAGCTGCGAGCTTCACCAGCTGCGAGCTTCACCAGCTGCGAGCTTCACCAGCTGCGAGCTTTACCAGTGCAACGAGTCTCATCTATCTCCTTTGGAGAGGCTGGTAGGTTTGAACCACTGGCCTGGCGGTTAGTGGTTGAATGTACACCCCATTACAGTACCAGGGCTCTTTTGATAGCATATAAGTAGACTATCTTAAAAATAGTGACTGCCAAGTCTCTAAAATTATCCCTGATAACATTATACTTTTCCCAATAATTGGCAACTTAATGATTAGCAAATATTTGTTATTATCATAGTTTTGTGACCTATCTTAGCTATGCGGCCAAGATCATACAGGCAGGCTGACACAATCTCGACTATCTTTACTTCTTATTACATGATGTGGAGGGATGTGTAGGCATGCTTTAAAAACAACTACTCGCAAATGATGGAGGAGGGCTCATTTTGAGTAAGGCTGGGGAAGAAGCTCCATGAGGAGGCCTCAAATGGACCACAGACCCTGCAGCCACCGCTCCCACCACTGAGTCCAGTTGGAACCCAAATCATGGAGAAATCGAGCTGCTGGAACATCATAAGCAACGTGTTCTGGAAGGAACGAGGACAGGTCTACCCAGAGAAAACTCTCAGTATGGTCCAAGCCAAGCCAGGCAACAACAGGCAGATGAGAGTCCCTCCTGCTTTAGAGAAAGAATTTATCAGACCTGCCATACATATGCTGATTTACCTCCTAAGGCCCCAGAAAATACTTGTATGTTTAAGAGTACCCTATTGCCCAGGGTTACCCAGATACTTGCAAGAAGTTACAGAAAGTGAAAGGAGTCATTACAGTGAACTCACAGCCGATGGACATTACCTTTAACTGGGAGAATCAGAAAACCCCAGCAGCCCAGACTGTGCCAGTCCTGATTCCACAGGTAGGAAAGACTAAAGCAAGGGCTCTGCTCCTGAAAACAACTCACTCACTCACTGCCATCTAGTTGATGCTGACACACAACAACCCTATAGGGCAGGATAGAACTGCCCCATGTGTTTCAGAAACTGTAAGTCTTCGGAGCAGAAAGCTCAGTCTCTCTCCAGCAGTGTAGGTGATGGTTTCAAACTACTGACCTTTCAATTAGCCCCCAAAGTAACCAATACATCACTAGGACTCCTGGGAAAATAACAGTAGGGGATAAAGATGTAAATTTTCTGGTAGATACTTTTCCATTCTTTTTTTTAATCCTTTTATTGGGGGCTCCTACAACCCTCATCACAATCCATACATACATCTGTACATTTGTTGCCATCATCATTCTCAAAACATTTACTTTCTATTTGAACCCTTGATATCAGCGCCTCATTTTCCCCTCCCTCCCTACTCCCCTTCCCTCATGAACCCTTGATAATTTATAAATTCTTATTCTTTTGTCATATCTTACACTGTTCGATGTCTCCCTTAACCCACTTCTTTTCCATTCTTAACTAGCCTTTAGTTACTCACACTAAATAAACAATTGCAGTCACCAGAGTGCCTGGTGGAGCTAAAGATCAGTTCCCTTTGCAGCCACTGAAGTGAAAAGCTCACAGTCTGACAAAATAAATGAAAAACCAGGAATAATTAAATAACTCCAAACAGAAATCCAGAAAACAAACACTGGATTACATTTTAGAAGAACAAAACAGGAATAATAGAGTGTGGAGTTGAAAAAAAACAAAGAAGAACAAAACAAAATTGAAACTGTAGAAACATGAATCAATAAAGATGAATTTCTCATGATCAAAGTACAAGATCAATCCATAACAATGACCAAAAAAGCTGAAGAAAGCCTACAAATTCTATGGGATATTATCAAACAGAATAACTTATGTTTGATAAATATTCCAGAAGAGAACGAAGAAAAATTAACCACAAATAACATAATCCAAGCAATATTAGATGATAGCTTCCCTAAAATCATGACGAAGCCAAAAATAACTGTTTAAGAACTCCAGAGAACCCCAAATAGAGTTGACCTCAAAAGAAAACATTGTAGTCATATTTTAAACATCAAAGCCAAGGACATTCTTGAGTGCCAGCTTTGAGTCCCACGAGTGCTCTTCCTTGGAGACACTGGCAACTCCCCCATGAGTGACCTTTGTGGAAGGTACATAATCTCCTGTCAACTTGAGTGAAGGGGTGGAGTCTAGCCTATCAATCCGGTGATAGCCAATGAGGCCTCTATGTGGACATGACCTTCTCTTGAGCATTCTAGAAACTTCTGTCTTCCTCCCTGGAGGTGGGACACACACTCTCACTGCTTGACATTCCTATTGACAAGCCATATGGAGCCACGCTGATGACAGCCAGAGCCCTGGAGCTGGAGGAGCCA
The DNA here is from genome assembly GCF_050624435.1 of Tenrec ecaudatus. Taxonomy (NCBI): domain Eukaryota; kingdom Metazoa; phylum Chordata; class Mammalia; order Afrosoricida; family Tenrecidae; genus Tenrec; species Tenrec ecaudatus. The sequence continues at coordinate 43,969,131 of NC_134545.1, forward strand.
TGTGGAGACCCACACCATGGCTGAGATGCTTCCACTACCACTGGATCCACCACTGGCCTGTGACCTTCCTGCATTTGGTATCATGGCATATGCTGCGTGAGTCTAAAGAGAAATTTATGGACTAGTATTGGACATATGGGCTGATAATCAGACTTATGGACTTGATTTGGACTAGGCTGGGATGTTTTCTCAATTGCTCTTACACACATATGCGTGTCCCTGGATTTGTTTCTCTGGTCCACCCAGACTAGCAGCACAGCCTTGATGTGGCAGCAGAGGAAGCTGGACACACACGCACGGTAACCAGAACAAAGCAGCAGTTTAAGAAGCAATAGTACACTACAGGAGTGAAGTGGATCCTCTCTTGAGTTGAAAGGGACTCTGGTCTGGGGGATGCCACTGGCTTTGATGGGTTCGTGAGGGGCTGACCCCATTGGTTGGAATGGTTTCTAGCTGTGCTTCCTCATTGTTTCTTTCTCAATCTCCAGATTGGTCCTTGTATTCTTAGCCTAACTGGACCTTCTGGATCTGAGCCACCGATCCTTATCATCTAGACAAGCTTGCCCAAGCGTGTATGCGTGTGTGCGTGTGTCATACTGTGGAAGCTTGCTCAAAGTACCTGGAGTCGATATTATGTTCCCCCTTGGAGAGAATGAGGCTCTGAATTCCTTCAGGGTGCATGGGTGACGACCACTGTAGGTGGGCAGTCAGCCTATCTGTCTCTCAGTGTTCAGTCTCCTCACCTGGCTCGTCTCCAGGGTTCCACTCAGAATGGAAGGACTGAGCTGTCTGGTCTAGGGGGTCCAAGGCACTGGGGGATCAAGTGCCATTTGTGAATTGTTGTACACGTGGGACTTCTACATCTGGATGTGAACTTTGATATCTGATATCCAGCATCTGCAAGCAGGGTAGAGTCAAAAACTTAGTCCACAGTCCTGCTGCTATGGCAACAATAAAAAAGATGGCAGTAAGGGGTCTAAGAAATTGAAGAAGCCATTTGAGGGATCCAGAAAAGAAACTCCAGGTATCACCTGCCTGCTGCCTCAAATCCAAGACATGTTTCTTCAGTTTTTGTAGAATACCTCAGACTTCTCGAGACTGACTGGAAACACAGCACTCCTCTGAAGGGCTGTACAGACCCCTCCTCCTACTGCTGTCAACATACCGACCACCGCCATTTGGGAGAACTAGTGCTCGTAGAGGGTCAGTCTGGGATGGAAGGACTTGCAACACCGGGGCATTTCTTCAAGAGTGCTAGCTAGCTCTTTAGATAAAGTTGCGGATGATGCAAAGAAGTGCGCAGCCCTCTGATACCTAGTCCAGCGCTCGAGACTGGACCTAGAGTGACAAACAAAGGAATCAATGAAATCCCCCCTCTATTATGGAAAATGACCGAAAACCACAGGTGTATTGTCATCCCCCATCTTTCCAAGACCTGAGGCGAGGTAGAAAGCAGTGCTCCCAGGAAGGGTGTGAAGGAGCCTCCAGAGGTAAGATGTGAGGTCCCAGATTTATTTTCCACTTGCTTGGCGCTCTCTCGCCTCCATTCAAATCTTGAAGGGCAGGTTATTGAGTCCTGAGGCCTGCATACATGTTTTGGTGACTGTGTCCCCGGGCGCAGTTGTTCAAGGAATAATGGGGACACAATTCTAGGTCCCTACGGTTCGTGTTTTATCACTAGTGATGCCTTTTGCCTTAAAGTCTTATTTTTCCTAATATTGATATAACTCTACAGACTTTCTTTTAGTCTTTTCTATTATTTTCCCACTCTTATACTTACATTTTTATCTGCCCTTATATTTTATAAGTATCTCATATAAGCAATATTTGGCTATTGTTTTTTAAATCCGGTCTGCTAATCTATGCCTTTTAGCTATAGACGTCAGTCTACTTACAATTTCAGAGATTACAAACATATTTGACTTATTGTGTGTGTGTGTGTGTGTGTGTGTGTGTGCTTCTGCTTCCACAGATTCCTCCTTTCTTATATTCTTTTGTATTAGGTGAGGGTTTGGGTTTTTTGACTAAGTCCAGTTTTACCCTCCTTTATAAGTTTGAGGGGTCCGGGGGCAGGGGGGGCGGTTTGCATGTTGGGCTGCCAACTGCCAGTTGCAGGGACACTAGTGGGGATGGGTCTTGGGGACTCGGGCTGGTGGATGAGGGTACAGCTCTCTGGCGGGCCTCCCTCCCACTCTCGCTCCATGAAGGCTTGGGCACCCTGGACCAGGAGCTGCCTGGTCCTCTCTTGAGTTGCAGCGGGGCAATGACCCCGAAGGGGCAGCCCCACTTGGGGATGGCCGGCTAGCCGAAGATAAGCAGCTCCGCTGGCGCGTACCTCGCTGCTGCCCGCTGTTTCTTTTTTTTTTTTTAATTGTGATATGGGTGAAAGTTTGCCAAGCAAATTGGTTTTCCATTGAAAACTTCATACACATTTTGTTTCATGACTGATTGCCGTCCCCTGAGTGTAATAGCACCCTTCCCGGTTCTTTTTTGTGTTTCTCGTTGCCATTCTTCCTTCTTTCTTATTTCTTCCTCCAATCTGAGCCTTATCCCTCTGTAAATCCGGCCCTTTAGATCAGTATTGTTGATTATTCTAACGAATGCACACCTTCCTAGTGTTACCATTCACCTTATAGACCTAGCTATCTCTGGCTGAGAGGTGCGCCAACGAGATGAATTTCGTTCAGACTTGGGTGGCTAAGGCGAGAGTCTCAGGGTGCCCCTAGTCTCTATCACTTTGTCTAGGACCCCCTGCTGCGCTCCTTTTCAGAGCCCTTGGTAGTGGTACCCAGGCTGCATGTAGGATTCCCATGGTTCATTCGGTTTTTGGACTAGCTGTTTCCTTGCACCTTCTGTTTCCTTCATTCTTCTGTGTTCTGTGTGGAAAGAGATCCATGGGTACACCTTAGATAGCTGCTCACAAGCTTCCAATACCCTCGTTGCTACTCACCAAAGTAGGCTGTAGCACCTTATCTTCGTGGACCGTAGTATGCCACTTGACCTTGGTGTCCCCTGGTACTGTGGTTATGAGCCCCAGACTCAGCCTCTCATTCCTGTAAGGTGTTTGCTTACAGCTAAGATGTTTTCATCACTTTGCCTTTCTATGTACTCGCAATTATACAAGAAGTCTTCGAAGAGTTCACGGAAAAAATGAAACTTTTCCAAACACTTTTTAAGTCCCCTTTATATTTGTAGTATGTATGTGTATATGTATAGGCGTAGAGATATACTTTGTCATATTTATACATATATGTTTACCTTTGGTGTAAATATAGCCATGAATGGGGTGGAGTATGCTGGGGGCATTGCCTAGTCCACAAAGACAATATCCTACATCCTTCTTTTGAGAAGAGCAACTGAAGTCTCCAAAGCTCACAGTCGGGCTTTATGTAGCTAATCATTCACTTTTCACCAAGCTTCTTCCAGCACTTGGTGACCTTGGCTGTGTGCTAACGGTTACCTGGATTTCAGAGCTCATCTTTTTGAGGTGTACTGCATTCTTCATAAACCACATCAGAAGTACTTTATTTGGAAACCCCACTAACCGAACTGTGTGCCTTACACCCCCCTATTGCAGCTTACAGGAACTAAAATACTTGTTTGGACTTAAAGCTGAAACTTAAAGTTAAAACACCAAGAATGGATTTGGAAGTCAGTGGACTTTGGTTCGAAAAAATGGAGCAAAAGGGAAAATAAATGATAATATGCTAACTTTTAACCCAACTACATCTGCATTAATCCACTCTCCAAAGCTCATTGTCTGAGGGTGAGACTATTCACATCTTTGGTCAGTGGTCCTTTTGCTCCATTTTTTATTTGCTCTAGTTTCTGTTATCTTTTGCTTTCTCTTAGACTGAAGTTTTTCTGTGTTTTATTTTATTGTCATTGTTAGCGGGGCTAGAGTAATGGGAAGCTAATGAGAATGAGTACTAGAATTAAGAAAATATTCTAAAATTGATTGTGGTGATGACTGCACAACTCTTTTAATAGATTTAAAACTGAGCTGTATGGTACATCAATAATACATCAATACAACAGTGTTTTGGTTTGGTTTGTCTTTAAGTTCATCAGAGGACCTCTGAGGTGCAATTCATGGTCTCTCCCTATCCAGAGGAAAGAAGAATACAGAAAGTCAACAATACATAGAAACAGTCCAGTCCATGGCTCACAGATCACTTACGGCCTCCTGAGGCAACATGAACTACATGGTGCTACCCCTGCCAACGGCTCTGGATAGGATCACATGAGAGCATCCTGAACAGAGGGGAGAACCCTGTGGACCAAAACTCAAAATCATTTAAAAACAAACTCACGGTTATTGGTCTGAGAGACTGGTGGCTTTGGCTCTTAGTCACCCTTCAGATCTCTAAATTACCTCAACAAACAATATAAGTAGAACAATAACCCAAGGAAGTATGCACACCTCAGAACAATCAACCAGTTAAGACCAAACCGTCAGCATTTACCCAAGGACAGAATTCACAAGGGTTAGGAAAGAACAGAGATTGGAATAGGAAACACTGGGAGAAAGTGTGAAAAGTGACATTACACTACACAGATTACAATTAGCATAAAATAAAATGCACGTGAATTGCTGAACGGAAAACCAATTTGCTCTGTAAACCTTCACCCAATTCACAATAATTATGTTTTAACATAAAATAAGAATTTAAAATAAATTAATATCTATCACCTTCTCACCCCTACTCAGCTTGAATATCTCTGTATCTACTGGTAAATTAGTGTTCTTACTGTTATTGCTGAATTGTGCGTATAAGAGCATTTATCTCTGTTACTACTAATCCCTGTGCTCCTCCCACTGTCTTCCTTTGTGTTGGTCATTCTGTGTGCCTTCCCCTTAATGTGCATTGCTTTTCCCTTCACCAAAGTCAATGCGTATGCCGTCCCGGTCTACTTAGTGTTTCACCTTATCTTCCCCTCCCACCACTAATAGTCTTTAAAGAGTGTTTCTTACTAGGTGTAAATCTTTTCTTCCCATTTAATAGTAGTAGTGTCATATACTGTCCTTTTATGATTGACTCATTTCTCAGCAAATATCTCTAGGGTCATCGTCTAATGAGGAGTTTCTAGAATTCGTTGTTGCTCTGCATGTAACCGGGTTCCACTGTATGAATCTGCCTAGTCACCCACCCACTTAGGGGCACTTACATTGTTTTTATCTTTTTGCTATTGTGAATAAAGGCTGGGGTGTTATGAGTGTGGTGACTTTCACCTTGGTCTCCTTAATGGCCTTTTATTTTCTTCATGTACACTGTCCATGATGTCATCTACAACTTGTCTACCCTTCTGTCAATAGTTTTCAAAGTGTCAGATATATTTTATTTTTGAAATAATTCCAAAGTTCAGTTGGGATGTACTCGAACAAGTACTTTAGCTCATGGATTTGTTTTTCATAAATTTCTTCTGTTTCAACTTGAACTTGCATATGAGCAATTTAAGTAACTCTTGGTCCATTCCAAAATAGGCCTCTGACCTTGGTCCTCTGTTGTCTCTTTTCAAGAGTTGTTGTCTAATTTGATTCCTGTGTATTCTGTCTGGTGACGTCTACATGTATAACCATCATATCTATCATTAAGGTCATCTTTTTCAACTACCAATCTTCTTTGTTTTTAACTTTCACATTCCAATCACCAGTAATTATCAATGCATGTTAATTGAATGTTTGGTCAACTCTAAATTGCATAAGTTGTTAAAAATCTTGTTTCTTCATCTTTGGCTGATCTGTAAACTTTAATAATAGTCATATTAATTGCTTTTCCTTATAAGTATATGAATATTATCCTATTACTGACTGTGTAAAGGCATTCAACTGTATGGATCATAACAAAATATAGATAACATTGGAAAGAATGGACATTCTAGAACACTTGGTTGTGCTCATGCAGAATCTTTACCTATACCAGGGTTCGGCAAACTTTTGAGATGGGAGAGTCAATTCTATTCTGTTTGGGCTGGGTCCGAACTAGGCAGCCCTGTTAGGACTAAGCTGAAGCAGGTCCCGGCCCTGCACATCCTTTCCTTCACATCCCAAAGGTCAGCAGCAGATGGCGCCAGATAAGAAAACCAGTGAAACCAGATGCACTGGGTTCGAGGAAGGCCGCAAGGAGTGGACAAGCAACTCTCCCAGTTTCCAGACCCCCTATGCTAATTGCCATGCATTCCTCACCACCCCTTTAAAACCCTCCCCCCAGCTGCTGAGCATGACTGCCCTGACCTGTTGGCCTAGATCACGGAACCTCTTCCGGTAGCTCCATGCCCCCCCCCAATAAAGCTAATTCTGTTTCTGCTTTCCCTTGTCCTGTCAGTTATGTCTGTCTTCCTCCCTCTTCCTCAGTTTCCCTTTATATGTTCCTTGCCACGATTTAAAAAGTATTTGAGCACCATAAATATATTGTTACAAACAAATTAAATCGCCATTAACTGAATAATATCCTGTTGCTGTTGTTTTATTTCTATTTTACTTCAGAGCCACATATTCTTACTGAAAGAGCCACGTCTGACTTGGGAGCTGCAGTTTGCCGAGCCCTGCCCTACTCCAAGAAGCAGTCATATGAAGAGAACAAAGGGAAACTGTATAGTTTAAAATCGGAAGAGGTATGCATCGTAATTGTACCCTTTTTAAATCTCTATGCTGAGCAAATAATCTAAGAAGCTAAACTCTATGAAGAAGAACATGGTGTCAGGATTGGAGAACCCTATTAACAGCATGCCACATGCAGGTGACACCATCTTGCTTGCTGGAAGAGACCACCTGAAGCACTTACTGATGAAAATGAAAGATTATGGCTTATACCTGAACATAATAACAATAAAATGTGGGATATAAAAAAGACTTTTCCCCAGCTTTGTCTCCCCCAAAGATATGCCAAACCCAAGAAGCTGCTTGCCAGCACATGGTGGGAGGTCAGATGCTTAGAGATATTCTCACTGGAGGCATTCAGCCATCCAGAGCAATAAGATACTCTTGTTTATCCCACCATAGGCGGGTCTCACTCCCTCCTGTTGAGGGCAGTGGATTCCTTTCCACAGGGAGCTTAGAATAAGTCAAGTCTCCAGCTCAAGAACAATCGAGGTTAGTCTTCCATATTGATTCTGGAGTCCACCCTTCTTGTCACATGTTTACCCCTAATCCCTTCTTTTCCTATAGCATGTACACCCCTAGATCATCCCCCTCCCATTTACTGTATTGCCTTTGTTACAACTCTTTCTTGTGATGTGGGTTATTGCCTGTAATCAGGGGGCTTTGACGTCCCCGAGTATATATAAGCCTTGGTTAGAAATAAACCCCGCTCCCTCATGCTCCTCTCTGGTCTCCGGACCTCCACATGGACCATCAAGTGGGGCTGAGGTAAGCATGCTACTACAAAATGTGTTTGACTCCTTCATTTTATTCTCTCTTCTATCTCTTTTATTCTCTATGACTTTATTATAATCTTCATATATCTTAACCATACAATTGTGCCTACTGAACCCATTAGTAGTTGTAGGGGGCTGGCTTCCCCCATAATAAAAATCCTAACAACCAGATCAATAAGCAAATGAAAAAAAGATTGAAGTTGTCAATGATTTCATTTTTCTTGGCTCCTCAAGAAAGAAGGAAGCAGCAGTCAAAAAATTTATGTTAACACCCAAATAATAAGAAATTAAAAGAACAACAAACAAACAAAACATAGATCCAGGAACAGGTTTGAGGCTTACACTAAATCCTAGCTCCAACTTAAGAACAATTAGTTCTTACATCATGGACCTCCTCGATACTCACCCTCAGGAAGGGAACACAGACAAGAGAGGTTTTATAGTAAAATGTGGCAAAGAATTTAGATAGTGTCTGGCTATCAGAGAAAGTAGTGTCTAAGGTCTGAAAGGTTTGTCTTTCCAGAGAGAGTGGGGAGGGAGGGGAAAAAATGAGGAGCTAATACCAAAGGCTTAAGTGGAGACCAAATGTTTTGAGAATGATGAGGTAATGAATGTACAAATGTGGTTTACACAATTGATGTATGTATGGATTGTAAAAAGAGTTGTATGAGCCCCTAAAAAATGATTTTAAAAAAAGTTTGTCTTCCCAATGGGTGCATAAGCAAATGTGGTGAAGAAAACTGATGGTGCCCGGCTATCAAAAGAGATAGCATCTGGGGTCTTAAAGGCTTGAAGATAAACAAGCAGCCATCTAGCTCAGAAGCAATGGAAGAAGCACACCAGCCTGTGTGATCACGAGGTGTCAAAGGGATAAGGTATCAGGTATTAAAGAACAAAAAAACATATCATTGTGAATGAAAGAGACTGCGGAGTGGGGATCCAAATCCCATCTGTAGGCAACTGGATATCCCCTTACGCAAGGATCGTGGGGGGGAGACAACCCAGTCAGGGTGCAGTGTAGCAACAATGAAACATACAATTTTCCTCTAGATCCTAAATGCTTCCTCCCCCTCCTCCATCTCCCCACTATCATGGTCCCAATTCTACCTTACAAATCTGGCTAGACTAGAGGATGTACACTGGTACAGATAGGAACTGGAAACACAGGGAATCTAAGGTGGATGATCCCTTCAGGACCAGTGGTGAGAGTGGCAATAACCGGGAGGGTGGAGGGAAGGTGGGGGAAAGGAGGAACCGATTACAAGGATCTACATATAACCTCCTCCTGGGGGATGGACAACAGAAAAATGGAAAAAAGGGAGACATCGGACAGTGTAAGATATGACAAAATAATAATTTATAAATTTTCAAGGGTTCATGAGGGAGGGGGGAAATGAGGAGTTGATGCCAAGGGCTTAAGTGGAACGTAAATGTTTTGAGAATGATGAGGGCAATGAATGTACAAATTTGCTTTACACAATTGATGAATATATGGATTGGGATAAGAGTTGTATGAGCCTTCAATAAAATGATTTTTTTAAAAGGTTTGTCTTCAAAGAAGCAACTATGTAAGTGAGATGTCAACTAAGTCCATATGGAAGAAGCACACTATCTTCAGTCACCGAAGGATTGCGTAGCATGTAATCTAAAGTCTAAGGAGGGATTAGTATCAGAGCCTACATTGTGAGAATCTGGTTGCAGAAGGCTATGGCTGACAGTGGGAGCCCAGGATCCGTTTGTGGAACTACATAGGAAATGAGCCTCCGGTGAACGCCCTCTAGCCACAATTGAGGGATAGGCAGAAGGTGGTTACTAAACAGAGAGCATTGGAGACGACCAAAGGCGTAAATCTGACCTGAGCAGTTAAAACTCTGTCAGGAGATTTCCCCTCTGATGCAGGCTGGACCGCATCTGATTTCCAATTTTTTCAGTATTTTTGGTTTGTATTGTTTGGTTTGGTTTGGTTTGTACATAATAGGATATATCTCAGAGGTGTTAGGTCACTGGGGGTCACCCTCTTGAAGCTGTGTTATGTTTTTTGTTTGTCAGGATTGATGAACCTATAGAGATAGCAAGTAGAATAAAGGTTTCAGGGGGAGGGGGTATAATGGTGGTGGTAGGGTGAAAGGCGCCTAGAAAGAAAATGAATGTTTGGAAACTGACTGTGGTAGCAAATGTACAATTCTGCTGGACATGGTTGAACTATGGAATTACATAATATAGCATTAATTCCCAATTAATCATAAATTATTTTTTAATTAAACAGCCTATTTCATTGGGAAAATCTGCTGTAAAACACCTGTTTTAGCTGCTCAAATGTAAAGATGTCACTTGGAGGACTAAGGTGCACCTAACCCAAGCTGTGTCACTTTCAATCTTATGCATGTGAAATCTGGGTGATGAATAGACTTGGTGCCTTGGATGTTAGTTTTGGTGCTGAATATTAATGACACCATGGACTTTCAGAAGAATGGACAAATCTGTCTTGGAAGAAGTATAGCCAGAAGAACACTCCCTGGAAGTGAGGATGGTGAGAGTGGTACCACACATACTTGGGCGTGTTATCAGGAGGGGTGACATGTCACTGGAGAGGACATCACGCTTAGTAGAGCCAGCAAAGAAGAAGAATACACCCTCCAAGAAAATGGTCTGACAGCTATGCGGATGATACAGGGCCGGGCAGTGTTTCATTTTGTTGAACATGTGAATGGAGTCACCTTGATAGTGCCTAAGAACAACAATAAAGTTAATAAATATTTTTACCCTTCTCCTAAGCATTGCAAGGCAATTAGAATGCTTCGATTCCATTTACTTAAGGCCCAGGCTTTCAGAGGCACCATTTGTTTAAATTCCATGGAAAAACATTGTTTACACTGTTGTGGATATTCAATTTACTTGCCTTGTTGAGAGGGGTATTTTTTCAACTCATCATTTCTTCTAGTATCTTCTAATATCTCAGGCTTTCTTCTAGGAAGTGGGTTATGGAAGAGGAGGGAGAGCTCAGCTATTTTGTGCCTCTTTGTCCTTAGTCCATTCATGTCCTTGCTTTCCCCACTGTGGCAGTTACATCATTTGGTGTCAACTTGAGACTTAGGAGTGAAAACGTGGAGTTGAGCCTGCCAATCGGGTCATAGTTTGATGACCTCATTTGGAGGTGCTAATGAGATAAATAGCTCGCTGGAGGTGGGACACATGCTCACTCCCTGCGAGACATTCCTGCTGATGAGACACATGAAGCTACCCTAGAGCTCTGGAGCTGCCGGAGCCACGTGGAGACCCCTGTCAGCACCAAGATGCTTCCACTGCCACTGGATTCACAAGACTTTCCACCCACTGGCGTGTGATGTTCCTACACTTGGCATCCTTGCATGTGTTGTGTGAGTCTGAAGAGGAATTTATAGATTGGTATCGGACATATGGGCTAATATCAGGCTTATGGACTTGGTCTGGACTGGGCTGGGATGTTTTCTCAATATACAATTGCTCTTCGGTATAAAGTTCCCTCTTACACATATATGACTGTCTATGAATGTGTTTCTCTAGTCAACCCAGACTAACACACACCCACTAACTCAGGGTATACAGGAGATCCCACAAGAAGGGCTGCTGTAAAATGCCATGAGGTTGATGTCTGATTTCACAAAGAATCAAATACCACATTAACCCAATTCATATGGCAAAGGTCAGACATGCCTCCACGCTCTAACACTTTACCGATTCTGTCACCAAGCATGACACTTTACATCTTTGCTGGGTTCTAGAATCCAATGGCCATGGAACACATACAACTCATAGACAATACTCAAATTATGGGATTTATTAGGGAAATTAACAGGTTACAATTCAGGATCATAAATGCTTAGGATACAGCTCTTCTGTCAGGACAAGCTCTTCTAAATCATGTCTGCAGCTATCCATTTCTCCAGTCCTTGGGTTTTCAGCCACTCAACACCGTGGCAGCTGCCCCTTGTCTCTTACGAAGCTCTTTTAGCACAACAAATAAATGCCCTCAAAGGCAGTAAACCCTACCAGCAATACCAGTGCAAAGGCACTCAACTGTAACTCTGAATATCAGCAAGCTGAGCTCCACCAATTAAGTGCCTAGAGTCACCCTACTCGGCAAGTAAGCCTTCTGCCTGAAGACACTCAACTTTCTTTTTCAAGGGCTGGGAATCCCACTGCTCTGTTTCATTATTTTGGTCCTGTTGTCACTGTTCCTCTGCCACTCGCTACCACTCTGGTGTCAGAGTTCTTTATCCTGGAATGAGGAAGTTCAGCATGCAGGGATCTCAGGAGCCAAAGGGCGTGTTCCACTCCAGTCTCTTCTTTCTTGATGATCATGAAATCTGCTCTCCTATGTTTGAGACGTCTTGCCTTGAACTCAGAAGGATAGCAAACCTGACCAACCTCACATTAGTGTTCTGTACAACCTTCTCCATTGTCCCTTCCGGTCACTTGGTGGGAGTTGCAATGGCTCTGGCTAGAAGAGCCACACCAGGTAACGCACGGCATCGCAGTTCTACCCATGGAGTAACTCCGCGGGGCAGGGGAGGCGATTCTCAAGATTGGAGTAGCTGCTTTCCCTTTTGCTAGCCCCACTTGTGACTCACAAATTCTTACCTTCTAAAATATCTTTAAATTTTTTCTCCCTAGCTCAATCTACCACATTCTGTTGACAAGAAGGTAACAAGTATATTTCTATTATTGCTGTTAGTATGAGGAGGCCACTTTGTATCAAGGAAACATCCAGTTGTCTGAGCACCTGGAATTACCCAATCTGGACTAACAGACACACAAGCACACTGTTCCCTTCTCTCCATGAAGCCTCTAATCCTCAGAGGAGGCTGGATAAAGGTTCACTCCAAAGGTCCAGCAGGGTTGAGGCCAGAGTGCCTGTTCCTTGAGCATCTACTACATTTCATCACTAAGTCTTCTACTCTTCCAAGATAAGCAAGCTAGTTTACTTCGTTGTGTCGTGAAGATCCTGAGCCTGGGGAAGAGGGTTAAGTACTACAGCTAGTACCTCCACTGAGATTCAACCCTAAGACACTCAACCTGCGATTCATCTTCTCTTATCCCTTTCACTCACCCTGTGCTTACTATCTTCACCTCTCTTCTCGCTTCATCTTCTTCTCTCTACCTGTCTGTCTGTCTGTCTATCTTGGTGTCTCTGAGCTTGTTCTCTCTTTTGCAATGAGCATCTCCTCGGCCAACACACTCTCTCTTCTCTCTCTCTCTCTCTCTCTCTCTCTCTCTCTCTCTCTCTCTCTCTCTCTCTCTCTCTGGTAAATAATTGCTTCCAGCTCAACAATCAACTCCAGAAGTTGTTTCACTTTCCTCAGTCTGTGGTCCCCAGGTCCACAGCTCCTCCTCCTCCTGTCCCTTAGCAGCTGTGTGCTTGCCCTCCCTATCCCAGTACTCCCAGGCCACCTAAGCCATTATACCAGGGATTCTGATCCAAGGAGACTGGAATTTGGGGCTACCAGTTTGGGAAAGGAGTGAGAAAGAGGACATAAAACATCCCTCATGATTTAAAACACAATATTAAAATGTACCTATATCCAATGCTAATATTTTCCTGTAATTTTTTACTTTATTTATTGTGTTACACTGAGTTGACCAGAGAAATAAATTCATTAACACTTATCTATTTGTAAGAGAGAGCTTTATATCAAGGAGTAATTGGATATCAAGAAAACATCCCAACCCAGTCCAAATCAAGTCCATAAGTCTGATTCCAGTCCATAAATCCCTCTTCAGACTCATGTAGTCACAAGCAATGATGCACAATGCCAGAAGATCACAGGCCAGTGGGTGCAAAGACTTGTGAGTCCAATGGTGGTGGACGCATTGCCAGGGCTCCCGCGGGTCTCCAGCAGGTCTCTGAGTGCCTCACCAGTAGGAAGGTGAAGCAGAGAGAGGGGAATTCCCATGATCCTCCTTATGAGAAGACCATGCCCGCCAAAAGGTACCATCGGGCTTTGACCTAATTGACAGGCAAGACTCTACCCATATCTTCTTATGGGTGCCTTGTCACATGCCAAAAAAAAACCCTGTCACATATATATTTATTGAGTAAATGAGCTAATTCTCAGGTAGATGAAACAGTGCTTTGTGGATGATGATAGAATAAATGCCGTATCATGACCAGCTGTTAGAGAGCTGATTCTGATTCGCAGCAATTCCGCGTGTGTTGGAATAGAACCATGCTCCACGGGGTTTTCAATAGGTGATCTTTCAGAAGTGGATCACCAGACCTTTCTTCTGAGGTGTATCTAGGCAGAATTGAACTACCAATCTTTCAACTAATGGCTGAATTCATTAGCTGTTTAACTATCGTCCACACCACAGACAGAAAGCACGTTTTCAGGTCTCTTCCGGGGAAATCTCTATGTCGTGAGCACACTTGAAAACCAAAAACTTCCCATTACACCTTTTGAGGGTCCCCTTCTGTGCCCCCACATCTTTCAGCTCCTGCGAAGGTCTTCCCAGGTCGTGGGTTTTCTGGGAGAAGAGACTGTACTCTGGACGAAGACGGAGTCCGTGAAGGGGCAGCTGTGAGCTATCTGCACCCAATCTCCAGCACGTAGAGCACAGGTTACCAGCAGATAAGTAGGAAAATAAGATCTGTACGGCGACAAAGCCCAGCTGGACCTCTGTGAGTCTGCTGGCATTTTCCGCCATAGCCATAGGGCAGTGTTCAGAGCACAGACCTGTCTCTTCCGCAATCTCAGTTTCCCTGTCATAAAATGGGTGCACTGAACAAAGGCATGAGTAGGTTCTGCCCCACCTACCTTTCCAAGCTTATGTGGTTTTTCCCTGTCTTGATCCTGAGTTCCAACCAAAGGACCTCCGTTTCCCCACATATTCAAGTACTTAAAGAACCTCTGAGACTCAGTGAGGTCTCCACTCAATCAGGCCTGAGCCCCATGGGTTCAGTAGAGGCAACCATTTCTTCTAGGGGATATGTCTCCCGCCTGCCAAGTGGGTCTGGGGAGTCAGTATTTCTTGAAGCGTAAGTACTGAGACCACACCGGGTTGTCAGTAAATTCATTATCCCATTACGCAGCCTGAATTATTCAGTGCTCTGGAGGCTGCCTCAGAAACATGCCTGCACAGTCAACACTGGCATTAGTGGGATAGATGGAGTCAGACCCAGGGCACCTGGTTGGTGCTGGATGATGGATCTGGACCCAATGCGGCCACTCGGCCTGGAGGGGATGCCGTGGGGTGGGGGTGGGGGGAGAGGTGTTAGGGGGATGGTTGGCTGGCAGGGCCTGGGAGGGGATTTGTCCTACTCACTCCTCAAGAAATAAGAGTAGGGTGTACCCGGGGAGTCCTGCTTGCTCCAAGGTCCTAAGGACAGAAGATTCAGGCTCCACCTGTTCCTGGCTATGGGGCGTCCGTCATCTCCCTGAGCCTTAGTGACTTCACCTGTGACTGTAGTAATGCTACGGGCGCTCCCGGTGTGTGTTGCTCCCTTTCTCTTTGATGCTGGAATGGACTTTTAGTCAGGTACATAATCCCTAAAATAAAGAACACTTCTGCGCTGGAGGGTGGTCATGTGACTGGATGCTAGTCAACGGGATGAAATCTTCACAGAATGTCTTTCAAGGGAAAGAGTGATTCCTGCTTTGCCCCTTCCCTTTTCCTGAAAATTGGCATGGGATTGTGACGGCAGAAGCAGTCGTTTTCGTCAACAAGGAGAAGTCACATGATGAGACGTCAGAGCCTGAATCCCTCTCAGCCCTGAAGCCATCTGACCACCTGAACTGCTTGCCTCTTGTTTGCATCTAAAAGAGGGCCTCAAAAAGCTTATAGAAAAATTATATTAAAATAATGAAATTTTTAAAGCCTCCTTGTATGTAAACTTGAGAAACCCTGGTGCGTAGTGGTTTTGAGTTTGGCTGCAATCCATGAAGTCAGCAGTTCAAAACCACCAGCTGCTCCATGGGAAAAAGATGGGGCTTTCTATGCCCAGAGTTTCCGTCTAAAGAAAAAAAGAGTTTCTGCCTTGAAAATTCATGGGGCAGTTCTAGGTTGCCCTGTAGGGTCCCTGTGAGTCAGCATTGACTTGCTGGCAGTAAATTTGGTTGGGATTTTTAAAATATATATATAAAATAGAAATCAAATATTCTCAGATATTTTGAATTTTTTTGTCACTCACAACCAAATCCAACCCTGTACTGTTGGCAAGTCTGAGAATGAACTGACAACACTGGAAAGCTAGCCATCTCAACAACTGACGCTTCCTGCAGGACAGTTCAGTGGGTAAGAGCTGAAAACCCTGAAACTAGAAACCCTGGGTTCAATCCGCACTCTACCATTTAGAAGCTGTGAAACATTGGGCATGTTGTCTTACCTAGCTCTAGCTCCTTTATCTGCAAGGTAGAAACCAAAAAATGGCATCTTCCACCCTCATAGAGTTTATGTACGGATTAAGAGGCCTTACATATGATGCCATAGCCAGGGTTGGTACACAGTAAGGACTATGTAAATATTAGGTATCATTATTCCATTCTTACATATCCAGAGGACTTGCTTATGTAACTCAGGGTCCTGAGATCCCCTAACTCAGTGCTTCTCAACCTTCCTCACGCTGCGACCATTTCAGACAGTGCGTCATGTCACGGTGACCCCCAACCATGACATTATTTTTCGTTGCTACTTCAAAACTGTAATTTTGCCACTGTTAAGAATTGGGCGATCCCTGTGAAAGGGTCGAGCCCCCAAATGGGTCGCGACCCACAGGTTGAGAACCGCTGCCCTAACACCTCCCAAAGCTTTCCTAAGTAAGGTAGTCTGAGTTTTCCCTCCCTGTGCTCATGAAGCATTTATGCCAGGGGCATTGTGAGCTTGAGCCATGATACAGACAATGTTGCCTTAGGGACAGGCCCTAGGATGGAACCCAAAAGCCTGACCATTCTTTGAGATATTCTCATTTCAAAAGAAAGAAACACCCCTATCAAACTCTATGACCCCAGACAGGCATCTCTTCTCTCTATCTTTGGGGGAATAGAATCATTCAGAGGTCACAGTTCACATGGCAGAACCTGGTCTCAAAAATTACTGAAGTTAAAGTTGAGGCAGAGGGAGAACCGATCTCGGAGATCTATGTGTAACCTCCTCTCTGGGCGATTGTCAAGGGGGAGGCGGGTGAGGGGAGACGCCGGGGAGTGTAAGATAAGATATAATAATTATTTATAAACTATCAAGGGACCAGTGGTGGGATCGGGGAGGGAGGGGGATGGGGGGAAAAAAAGGGAAACCGAGCTGATTCCAGGAACCCAAGTGGAAGGTGAATTATGAGAGTGACGAGTGCAACGAATGTATAAGGGTGCTTTGCTCATTTGATGTATGTACAGATTGTGATAAGAGCCTTATGAGCCCCAATAAAAAGATTTAAAAAAAAAAGTTGAGGCAGAAGGGAGTGGTGGAGACTGTGGCAAGGGCACAGGACTCATGTAAGCGGGCAGCACTGAGCGATGGTTGCCAGGCAGAGAAGTGGGCCCAGCGTGAAGACAGCTGCTTTCTTAAAAGAAATGAAAACCTGAGCCTTTGGGCTCTCCTGATTACTTAGCGTCGGTTCCTTTAAAATAAACCACAGAATACGTCTGCGCTCAGGGCTGCCCGAGCAAACCAGCGCTGGAGCTGTCTCCTAGGCCATGGAGACCATGACTGCTTGTGCCAGGACTGCAGTGCCTGGGTCCTCAAGGGGGAAACGGGTCTGTGTCGCAGGGACAGGGGTGGCATGGAGGGAAAAGAAGGCAGGCAGTGCCGAGAAAGGAAGCTGCTTCCCTGTTCCCTGGAAGGAGAACCTGACTTGGCTCCTTCCACCACCTGGGAGCAGCAAGAGAGCAGAGAAGACTTGGTGGAGGGAAGCAGCAGGGGAGCTTTGCTCTGACTTCTAACCTCGGACAGATGGACTGGGCGATCTTTTGCCTCTTTTTTACCACTCAGAGCTGGTGAGAGGCACGCCTGGGAAGCCTGAGCCTCGGGGAGTATCCAAGACTGGACTTGCAGGAGATGGTGTCTTGACAAGGCTCTGGGACTAGCCAGTCCCAGAGCTCTTACCTTAGGCAGCAACCTTAAGCTATCTTCTCTCACTGAAGGTTCGCCAGGTGTGGGGTCTCTGTGCCCAATGCTTTGAGGATACCCTGAGTAAACTGGGGACTTCGATGTACATTGAATGACTGGTCCCCCTCCCATCATCAGATTACACATCCACCCCTTGGTCATGTGACCTGGCAGGGCTGCTTGAAGGTGGGGTAGATTACGCTGCTTACCCAGAATGCCAGCTTGGCCAAGTGACTTGCTTTAGCTAATGGTACATCAGCAGACCTGCCACATTGCTTGTGGAGTTTGGTCTCTTGGACTTGTTCTTCCCACCAGGAAAGGACACACTCTGATGCTCTCAGAACAATCTGCACCCACAGTCTGAAGCAGAACCAGCCCCAGCTGACCCACAGAGTCTCCCAGGCCCACTGGGGCTAATATGCAGCCCTGTTGCAATAGAAACCAACCACGAGTGTGGCGCTCTTACCCTGCCTGCCTTCAACTCACTGCACAGAAGCTCTCAGATGAGAGCTTCATCATCCAATCCACCAGAGACCCCTATGCTCCAGCCCTGAAACAAATCAGACAACCCGTTTAGGATGGAAAAACTCCCAGGTTTATTTGCACGGAACTGGCATCAATCCTCCATGTCGTGATACCCTGGGGCGCTCTGACTCTGAGTCCCTGTTTCCTCATTTGTAGACTGGGAGTGATCATGCCACCCTCACTAGGAGATGGACGTGGTTCGGGGAGATGCCCATGCCTATAACAGAGCAGGGGAGGCGCACCCATTGCTGGCATTTGGACTCCTAAGATGGGTGGAAACTGAGGCAGTCATACGCAGATCTGCCTGAGGATCTGCAGCTGTCTCCCATGAGAAAACTCACCTCTCAGGAAGGGAAGTGAGTTTTCCCCCAGGACGCCCCAACCCAATGCAGATAGGAGCCCCAGATGGCACAGCAGGTTAAGCATTGGACTGCTAATTGGAAAACTGGCAGTTCAAAGCCACTAGTTGCTCTGGCGGAGAAAGGTGAGGCTGTCTGCTCCCATACAAACTTATAGCCTAAGAGGCTCTGGGGAACTGTTCTATTCTGTGCTACGGCATTTAGAGGAGTGGAAATTGACTCAGTGACACTTGGGCTTGGTTTGGTTTGAGGAAACAAAGTCTTCCTGTTCGAAAGGCACAGATCCAAATTCACTGTGGACACGTAAACAGATTTGTCTCAACCCAGATCCTAGATCAGCTTATAGGCACAGACCACGTTGTGGCGTCTGTATCAGTGAGTAATACTTTGAGTTTCAAATGAAACTATACACAGCTCATCCTTGTTTAAACACAAAGGGTCCATTTTTTTTCACAGAACAAGGACTCTAGAGGAAAGCGATGCATTGCTGGTCAGTGGCACAGTCATGCCTTCAAGGGAAACCTTGTGTCTTTCTCTCTGCCATCTGTAGTGTTTGGGGGTTTGTTCTTAGCAATGTCGTCTCGTGGCCACAAGGGACTGCTATGGTTCTAAGGCTTTCATTTTCGCACACAGGGGAAGAAGTTACGCCCAGAGACGGGCTCCCTGATTATCCCTACCCCTACATCTGTAAAGAAATGTGCGGCACGGTCACCCCTAGCAGCAAGGGAAGCTGAGAACACAGACTCTGTAAAAAGAGGAATGCATTAATTGTGGCAGTGTGTTCATTCCCCCACATTTAGGCAAGCAGAATAAGGGTTTCAAGGTGGAGGGCTTAATGAGGGTGGGGGAGGGTAATAAAAGGGAGACGATGTCACGGAGTCCAGGAAGAAAAAGTATGTTTGGGAACTGTGGAAGCAATTGTAGAATTCTCCTTGATGTGATTGAACTGTGGAATGATATGATGTGTGTATTAACTTCCAATTAATAATAACTTTTTAAAATATATCGATCCAGAAATTGGTTTGGGGTTCACACTAAATTCTAGCTCCAACTTAAGAATGATTAGTTCTTACATCATGGCCCTGTTCAATACTCCCCCATAGGAAGGGAACACAGAAGATGTGGGTGTTATAGCAAAACGTGGTGAAGAAACTAGATGGTGCCCGGCTATCAGATAAAATAGCATCTGGGGTCTTAGAGGTTTGTGTCCAAACAAGCAGCCATCTAAGTGAGATGTCAACTAAGTCCACATGAAAGAAAGACACCATCATCAGTCACTGAAGGATTATAAATCCTATAATCCTAAATTGAAAGAGTGATTAGTTTCAGATACTAAATTATGATAATCTGGTTAGCAGAAGGCTATGGATTGATCCTTAATCTCTTGTAAGAAGACCCTAAGCATAATTTTCTTATTCTCTATCTGACAAGTAGGGTCTACAGAAGCCACTCTGATGAAATAATAGATTCTACCATGTTACAAACAACAGGATCTACTTCGCTGTGAACAGACTCTAGACAGACCAGACAACCAGGCTTGGATGCTACAGAACTATAAACAATAGGGAGGAGACTCCCCAAGCACATCAAATGACTGTTGCAGGTAAAACATCACCACCGCAGTCCATTCCTTGGTCAAGGTTCTGCCTCAGCCACCACCGCCCTTAAAAAACAAATACAAAGAAAACCAGGCACACACTACTTTCACATTTACTTGCCAGAACCTTTATCCTTGCATGTAACCACTAACTCACACTTCCTACTTATTTTGCTAAATTTAATTGTGCTAAAACTTATTTTGTAAAATTTTGTTAGATTTTTAAATTTTTATTGTGCTAGAAAATTTGCCATTTTAACCATTTTTAGTTGAACAATTCAGTGACATTGCTTCCACTCCTCATATTGTGAAATCATCATCAGTCTCCACTTTCACAAGTTTTGCCTCCCCCTAAACAGAACCCATCTCCTTTCAGCAATGACGCTGCTTCCTTCCTCTTCCAGCCCCTAGTGTGCACGAAAAAGCATTTGTCTTGGTGCATGTCCACGTTGCCCACTTTTGCGATGAGTATTGTGTGGTGAACTTGACAAGTGCTTGCAAAAGAGTGTGGGGATTGTTTCCTTTTATTGGGGGAAAGGAGAGCTCACCGTGTAGGCCAGAGTCCAGGGATGTCTTATGGTGTCACCGAGGCGGTGACTTATGGTGTCACTGTCCCTACCCAGCAACCCATACCAGACCATATAGAACCTTAGTCATGTGCATGATGAGTTTTTATTATAGAATAACATGAGATAGTTGTGAGCAGATTTACTGCAATATTTCTTAGATTGTGTGAATATTAACAACAAAATTATGCTTTTAATCTTTCTACATTGAATGACATCTCCTTATTAGTAACTAGGCAGAATTTTTAACTTTTGTCTTCTTCTTTTCTCTTAATTGCTACCTCAGCCTCCCAAAAAGATAGTGATACCAAGGGCTCAAATAGAAAGTAAATGTTTGAAAATAATGATGTCAACATATGTAAAAATATGCTTGATACAGTTGATGTAAGAATTGTTATAAGAGCCCCCAATAAAATGATCTTTAAAAAATATTTGATATAGGCTTACAAATACTACTGGTCACACTATTGCAACTAAAATACAAAAAATTCTGACACATTCAAGAACTATATGACCAGGCAGTATGGCAGGGGCCAGACCAAATCCAGGGATACATATGGTCGCCAACTAAAAAGGAGGGGGGAAGGGGAAAAAAGAAAAGAAATGGGTAGCAGGGACATAGGGCACTAACCCACCTAAGGGGAGGGTGTTGTTTATATCTTCACAGGGAAAGAGGGACAAGACTTCAACCCAGTGCTCCAAGATGTGAATGCAACATGTCGGCATGGAGTAGGGGACCAATGGAGAGATCTGAAGGTCCAGCCCCACTCCCAACTACATAGACAAACCCCCCTCACCTCAGAAGAATTTATGTCAGAGGACAGCACTGAAGCTACATATCAGGGAGAGGGACATGTCTGATCAGAGCATATGGGAGCAAATGAAGGGGGAGGAAGAGAGAGACTTGAGGATGATATCCCTGCTCAGAGCAGCCAATGCACAGAGAAGATCATATGGCCAGCCCCACTATGAGACACAACATCCTTCACTGACCCATAGCCCTACAGGAGACAACACTGGAGACACAGTGTGGGAATTCTGCCCGATCTGATCCCAGCACACCAAGGCAAAACACTAAGGGCATGCAACAGAACAGCAAGGGGAACAGAGCAATGAAGCCCCCAGGGAATACCAAAAATAGATTTTTGGGGCCAGGGCTCCAACTGGACTCAACTGGAAAACACTCCTAAAGGCCAAGAAACAGTCCTTGAACTAACTACAAGCTTTCCTTTCTTGTTGTTTAGTTTTGCTTTGTTTTTTTGTCATTGTCTTGGTGGTAGTGGTGGTATTTTGTTTTCTTTTGTTGCTTGGTGTTGCTCTGTTTTGTTTCTGTGCATGATATTATCTGTGTGGGCCTGTCTAAATAAGATAGGTTGGATGAACAACCTGGAAGAGAAAACAATAGAACCGATAGTTCTGGGGGACATGGGAGAGGGGAAAGTGGGGGGAAAGGAAGTGGTGTTAACAAACCCAGGGACAAGGGAACAAGTGATCCAAATCGGTGGTGAGGAGGGTATAAGAGGCCTGGTAGGGCGTGATCAAGGGTAATGTGACCGAGAGGAATTACTGAAACCCTAATGAAGGCTGAGCATGATAGTGAGACAAGAGGAAAGTAACAGGAAATAGAGGAAAGAGCTAGGAGGCAAAGGGCATTTATAGAGGTCTAAATAAAGGCATGTACATATGTAAATATATTTATATATGAGGTTGGAAAAATAGATTTATGTGCATATATTTATAGGTTTAGTATTAAGGTATCAGATGAACATTGGGTCTCCAGTCAAGTACTCCCTCAATGCAAAAATACTTTGTTCTATTAAACTGGCATTCCATGATGCTCACCTTCCTAACACAATCACTGAAGACAAAGCGGGTGAATAAGCAAATGTGGTGAAGAAAGCTGATGGTACCCAGCTATCAAAAGATATAGTGTCTGGCATCTTAAAGGCTTGAAGGTAAACAAGTGGTCATCTAGCTGAGAAGCAACAAAGCCCACATGGAAGAAGCACACCAGCCTGCCTGATCACAAGGTGCTGAAAGGATCAGTTATCCACCATCAAAGAACAAAACATCATATCATTGTGTGCTCACCTCCCCAATATGATCACTGACAACAAATGGGTGCATAAGCAAATGTGGTGAAGAAAGCTGGTGGTGCCCGGCTATCAAAAGATATAGCGTCTAGGGTCTTAAAGTTTGAAGGTAAACAAACAGCCATCTAGCTCAGAAGCAACAAAGCCCACATAGAAAAAACACACCAGTCTGTTCAATCACAAGGTGTCGAGGGATGAGGTATCAGACATCATAGAACAAAATATTGTATAATTGTGAATGAGGAGGAGTGCAGAGTGGAGACCCAAAGCTCATCTGTAGGCAATTGGACATTCCCTTACGGAAGGGTCACAGGGAAGAGAAAATCCAGTCAGGGTGCAATGAAGCAATGATAAAACATACAACTTTCCTCTAGTTCCTAAATGCTTCCTCTCCCCCCCCCCTTATTATGAACCTAATTCTACCTTACAAATCTGGTTAGATCAGAGGATGTACACTGGTACATATAGGAACTAGAAACACAGGGAATCCAGGGTGGATGATCCCTTCAGAACCAGTGGTGAGAGTGGTGATACTAGGAGGGTGGAGGGAGGGTGGGGTGGAAAGGGAGAACTGATTACAAGGATCTACATATAACCTCCTCCCTGGGGAATAGACAACAGGAAAGTGGGTGAAGGGAGACATCAGATAGTTTAAGATATGACAAAATAATAATTTATAAATTATCAAGGGTTCATGAGGGAGGAGGTAGTGGGGAGGGAGGAGAGAAAATGAGGAGCTGATGCCAGGGGCTTAAGTGGACAGCAAATATTTTGAGAATGATGAGGGCAATGAACATCCAAATGTGCTTTACACAGTTGATATATGGATGAATTGTGATAAGAGTTGTATGAGCCCCTAATAAAATGATTTTTAAAAGAAAAAGAAAAGAAACACTAATAGCGACAGAAACCGCAGCATGTACTTAGAGTGTGTGCAGATGAAATTACATGATTTGACGTGTCATTATAACTGGGTAATATAGCTCTAACTAGAGTGTATTATTGAAGGATTGAGAAGTAAGTTAGCATAAAATTTTAGCCTTACAGATATACTGATATACAGAAGCTAGGCTTCTAGAAAAAAATGTTTTTGCTGTTGTAAATGACTTCAGGAATATTTTTTATTAAAAATAGTAAATTTCTTTTGAAACATTGAGATAGTCTTTTGGTTTTACCCTGTCTGACAATATCACCTGGTGTAATATATACCTCCACATGCAACTAATGACACCACTGCAGAATCTCAAGATGGAGAGACCATCATGGCAGGGATACAGTCTCAAAAGAGCCCTGTGACCACTTGAAGACTTCTGAGAATTAGCTGAATGTCCAGCAGAAAGCAGTGAAACCAGGACTGGCCACGACAGGCAGTCCAGGCCATCCCCAGTCAAGAAAGGAAAAAAAAGAAACAAGTCAACCCCCAAAGCACATCATCCACCAAGACTCTTACAAACACCTGGGGGCTAAGCTCTAAATTGAGGCAGAGAAATGGAATCACAAGTAAATTTCTGGTATATGGTGGATTCCTCCCAAAAGTATCGAGTTCATTTTCAAAGGATACGGGGAGCTCTGAACTTCAGTCCAGTGGTGGATGACAAGATTTTATGTGGAGCTTAGACAGAGGCTGGTTTAAATGCTGGCTGCCACTTATAAATCACCCGACATCTGGGGACTTCCATTTGCACAGCTGGAAAATTAATATCATACTGTCTGTTTCGGAGGTTTGCTCTGAGAGGCACACTCACATGATCCCATTACCTTAGTGTAGTTGAGGAAATCATGTGTTTAGATATTTAACACTTTAAAAATAATAATAAATAAATATTTAACACTATGGCTCTCAAGGAAGAGTGATGGAAAGCGAGCAGGGATGGTCTCATTCTTCTCGTCATTCTGCGAGATTAGAAGCTGAATCCGGCTAAATGGCGGCCCCATTTACCTCCGTTCCCTAGTGTCACTCCTCGGGTTGTGCTGCCTTACGCTGCAAATGGTACTAATCCGCTTATCCTGAAATAAGGGAAATTTCCAGGATTAACCTAAGTGAGCCCTTAAAAGCAGAAGAAGGTATAGAGACTTCCAGTATAAGGTGATGGCACCTTAGACAGACATACTAAGTGATCCTCTTCAATGAAGACAGAAAAAAAGTAGAGATGGGGGAAACATGAACATCTGAGGCTTTGAGTACTGAAAAATTAGTGAACTACACAGTGACAGAATTTGAGGACAGAGTTCACACAAAGAGACCAAGAGGAGCAGCAAGCTCTCAGCTCCTCAATTACGCCAGCCACAAGCTGAGCAGCCAATCCCAGAGTGTGGAAAGGTTCCTGGGGCACCCAAACATGCAGAAAGGCCAACCTTGCTCCCACACTCACCAGGTGAACAGAGGAACACCTGGGATTTAATCAAGAGGACAATTGCACCCCTCCCTTCACACTGCTGGGACAGCATGTGTACTCTTAAAGTAGGGGCTTGATGGGTTTGTCACACAATAATAGAAGACAAACATAAAGGAAGCTGCATCATACCAAGTTTCCCATGCACCCTGGAACCTGGCAGGAATACAAGCCCATAGGTTCTCGTTCCAATACACAGAGATGAAGGTTGTGCCCCACCACTCAGCCCTCTCTCCCACCCACACAGTTCCCATGAAAGCTTTGAGAGATTATTACATAATGATTTAGTGAACAATTTAACAAGAAGACATAACCATAATAAACATCTATATACCCAATGAAAGACCCTCAAAATACATTCATCAAACTCTGATAGAGTTGAAGAGAGAAATAGATAACTGTAAAATAATAATAGGAGACTTCAATACACTACTCTCATGGAAGGGCAGGCAAACTGGGAGAACTCAGTAAAGATACAGAAAAACTAAATAATAAAGTTATTCAACTTGACCTCTTAGATATATACAGAATACTCCACCCAATGACAACTCAATATACATTCTTTTCCAAAGCACATGGAACATTTTCTAAAAGTAGGCCACAGAGGAAGCCTTAATAAATTACAAACTATTTTCTCAGATCACAACACTATAAAATTAGAAATCCACAGAGGAATATCAGACAGGTGGAAACCAAACATAAATATTTTTAAACACTCTGCTTATAAACTACTGTGTAACTGAAGAAATAAGGAATGAAATTTTTAAGTTCCTGGGAAAAGACAAGAATAGACATATAGCACATCACTACGTATGGGACACAGCTAAATCAGTATTCAGAGGGTAAACTTTTATCAACACTTCAACACAATCTTTTCAACAGTTGCCAGAAGAAAAGAAATAATAAAAATCGGAGCATAAATAAATGAATCAGAAAACAGAAAAACAATAGAGATAATCAACAAAATAAGAAGTTGGTTCTTTAAAAGAATTAACAAAATTGGCAATCCACTGGCAAATTTCATAAAGGAAAAGGAGACTAACCAAACATTACCAGTAAGAAAGAAAGGAAAGGGGTGACAACAAAACCAAATAATATGCCAGGAGGGGAAGGGTAGGGGGAGATGGGGGAGAAAGAGGGAACCAATCACAAGGATCTACATCTAACCCCCTCCCTGGGGGACAGACAACAGAAAAGTGGGTGAAGGGAGACATCGGACAGTGTAAGGCATGACAAAATAATAATAATTTATAAATTATCGAGGGTGGGGGAGAGAGGGAGGGAGGGAAGGAGGGCGGGGGAGGGGAAATGAGGAGCTGCAGGCTTGTGTTTGTGCACATTATTCTGTCTGCGTGTCTATCTAGGTAAGATAGATGGGATGAACAAGCTGTAGAGGTCTAAATACAGGCATGTACATGCGTAAATACATTTGCATATGACGATGGGGAAATAGATCTATGTACATATATTTACAGGTTTAGTATTAAGAAACCAGATGGACATTGGGCCTTCACTCAAGTACTCCCTCAACACAAGAACACTTTGTTCTAATAATCTAGCATTCTGAGATGCTCATCTTCCCTACACAATTGCTGAAGACAAAGTGGGTGAATAAGCAAATGTGGTGACGAAAGCTGATGGTGCCCGGCTATCAAAAGATAGAGCATCAGGGGTCTAAAAGACTTGAAGGTAAACAAGCAGTCATCTAGCTCAGAAGCAACAAAGCCTACATGGAAGAAGCACACCAGCCTGTGCAATCATGAGGTGCTGACAGGATCAGGTATCAGGCATCAAAGACCCAGAACAAAAAATGAGGAGCTGATACCAAGGGCTCAAGTAGAAAGAAAATGTTTTGAGAATGATGATGGCAACAAATGTGCAAATGTGCTTGACACGATGGATGTATATATGGACTGTGATAAGAGTTGTACAAGCCCCCAATAAAATGATTTTTTAAAACAAATGAAATTAACATGATAGTAACACAACATTATGAAGTACTGTACTCCAACAAATTTGAAAAACTAGAATAAATATACAAATTTCTTGTAACATACTACATACTTAAATTAACACTGATCAATGTACAAAATCTCAATAGATTCATAACATAAAAAGAAACAGATCCGTTCATTAAAAACTCCCAACAACAAAAATCCAGGTCAAGATGGCTCACTGAGGAATTCTACCAAGCATTCAGAGAAAAGTTGACACCAATTCTACACAAATTATTCCAGAAAAAAGACAAACTCCTGAACACATTTTATAGAGTGAACATTAACTCTGATATCAAAACAGAGAACAGAGTTACCAGAATAGAATATTACAGACCAATATCCCTTATGAATATAGATGATGTAAAAGTTCTTAACAGAATCATAGCCAATAGAAACCAACAAAATACAGCCACTATGGAAATCAATCTGGCGATATCTAAAACAGATGGAAATAGAGTTACCATATGGCCCAGCAATCCCCCTACTGGGCATATACCCAGAAGAGGCAAGGAACAAACCAAGGCCAGGCATCTGTGCTCCAATGTTCATTACGGCACAGTTCACAATTGCAAGGAGCTGGAAGCAACCCAAATTTCCATCAACTGACGATTGGATTAAAAACTGTGGTACATACATACAATGGAGTACTACGCATCACTAAAAAGCAGTGATGAACGTATGAAGCACATAGCGGCATGGGAAGAACTGGAGGAAATCATGCTAAGCGAAGTAAGTCAGGCACAAAAGGACAAGTACAACATGAGCCCGCTGAGGTAAATATTTCAAAAATTCAAAAGGGGCATAGGAGAAAAAGCTACTGTATACAAACATTTTTGGGGTGAGGACTGTGCAGTATGGCAGAGACCAGATCAAAACCAGGGAAGCACATGGTAGACAACGGTGGAGGAGGTGGGGGGGAGGAAAAAAAGGGTGAATATAAGGAGAAAAGGGGAGCGGGAGCATGGGGCACTAACGCACCCAAGGGGAGGGTATTGTTTATATCTCCACAGGGAAAGAGGGACCAGACTTCAACCCAGTGCAAGGTGTGAATGCAACATTCCCTGGGGACCTTGCCGCTCCATTCCCTTGCTGTTCCACTGCACTCCCCCAGTGCTTGGCCTCAGTGTGATGGGATCAGGTCAGGTGCAATTCCCACACTGTGTCTCCGGTGCTGTCTCCTGTAGCTCCTTTGGTCACTGAGGGGCATTAAGTCCCATGGTGGGGCCAGCCATGTGGTCCTCTCTGTGGACTGGCTGCTCTCATCAAGAACATCATCCTCGGATCTGGGGGAAAGCTGTGTTCTTCATCGATACCACCTCACACCCTAATTAACCCATCTCCTCTCCTAAACCCCTCTATGAGGGGATCTCCATTGGCCGACACTTGGGCCTTGGGTCTCCACTCTGCACTTCCCCCTTCATTTAATATGATATATATATACATATATACACATACATATATACATATACACATATATACACATACATACACACACTTATATCTTTTTTTTTTTGCATGATGCCTTATACCTGGTCCCTTGGGCACCTCGTGATCGCACTGGCCGGTGCGCTTCTTCCATGTGGGCTTATTTGCTTCTGAGCTAGATGGCCGCTTGTTCACCTTCAAGCCTTTAAGACCCCAGACACTATCTCTTTTGATAGCCGGGCACCATCAGCTTTCTTCACCACATTTGCTTATGCACCCATTTGTCTTCAGCAATCCTATCATGGAGGTGTGCAGTCAATGATATGATTTTTTGTTCTTTGATGCCTGGTAACTGATCCCTTTGGGACCACTCGATCACACAGGCTGGTGTGTTCTTCCATGTGGACTTTGTTGCTTCTGAGCTAGATGGCCGCTTGTTTATCTTCAAGCCTTTAA
This sequence comes from Tenrec ecaudatus, assembly GCF_050624435.1. NCBI lineage: Eukaryota > Metazoa > Chordata > Mammalia > Afrosoricida > Tenrecidae > Tenrec > Tenrec ecaudatus. Next base: position 43,997,996 of record NC_134545.1, read on the forward strand.
GACCCCAGTCACTATCTCTTTTGATAGCCGGGCACCATCAGCTTTCTTCACCACATTTACTTGTTCAGCCACTTTGGCTTCAGCAGTTGTATCGGGAGAGTGAGCATCATAGAGTTCCAATTTAATAAAAGAAGGTATTCATGCATTGAGGGAGTGTTTGAGTAGAGGCCCAAGGTCCTTCCGCCACCTTAATACTTGACCTATAAATATAGACACATAGATCTATTTCCCCATCCTCCTATATATATTTGCATGTACATGTCTTTGTCTAGACCTCCATGAATGCCCTTTGACTCCTAGCTCTTTCCTCCATCTCCCTTGACCTTCCTCCTGCCCTACTACCATGCTTCATCGCCACCTGGGCTAGAGTATACCTCTTCTCTAAGCAACCTTACCCTTGATCATTTCCCACCAGGCCTGCCACTCCCCCTTCTCTACCATTTGGGGTCCCATGTTTTTCCCTTGTCCCTGGGTTTGTTAACACCACTTCCTTACCCCCCCTACCCCCCCACCCCAAGTCCCCCCGGAACTGTCGGTCCCGTTGTTTTTCATCCAGATAGTTCATCCAGCCTGTCCTATTCAGACAGACCTGTGGAGTCACTAATATGCACGAAAACTAGACAGAGGAAAACAAAGCAACAGTATACAACCAGACAACAAAACAACCAAAACAAACCACTGAAAAAGAACAGAACAAAACAGTTCACAAGAGAAAAGCTTGTAGTTAGTTCAGGGATCGTTTGCTGGCCCTTAGGAGCGTTTTCCAGTCCAGTCTGTTGGGGCACCACGCCCTGGCCCCAAAGTCCACTTTCAGCATTCCCTGGGGACCTTGCCACTCCATTCCCTTGCTGTTCCGCTGCACTCCCCCAGTGATTTGCCTCGGTGTGGTGGGATCAGGTCAGGTGCAATTCCCACACTGTGTCTCCGGTGCTGTCCCCTGTATCGCCCTTAGTCACTGAGGGGCATCATGTCTCATAGTAGGGCCAGCCATGTTGTTCTCTTTGTGGACTGGCTGCTCTACTCAGGAACATCATCATCACGGCCTGGTGGGCCAGGCTGTGCTCCACTCTCTCCTCCTGCCCCTTCATCTGCTCCCGTGTGCTCTGATCAAATATGTCCATCTCCCATAGCTGCAGAGTCAATGTCGTCCTTTGGAACAAATTCTTTTCGGGGGAGGGGCAGGAATCCACTTAATTTATGGTGCTGGGGCCAGCCTCCCAGACCTCTCCACCGGTTCCCTCCTCCACGCCGGGATATTGCATTCACACCTTGCGACACTGGGTTGAAGTCTGGTCCCACTTTCCCTGTGGAGATATAAACAATACCCTCCCCTTGGGTGGATTAATGCCCCATGACCCCACTACCCTTTTCTTCCTTGTATTCATCCTTTTGTTTTCCTTTCCCCACCTCCTCCACCATTGTCTACCATGTACATCCCTGGTTTTGGATCTGGATGCTTCCTCCCCCCAACTACCATGATCCGAATTCTACCTTGCAGGGCTGGATAGGACAGAGGCTATACACTGGTACATATGAGGGTTGGAGGTACAGGGAATCCAGGGTGGATGATACCTTCAGGACCAAGGGTGTGAGGGACGATGCTGGGAGAGTGGAGGGTGAGTGGGTTGGAAAGGGGGAACTGATTACAAGGATCCACATGTGACCTCTTCCCTGGGAGAGGGACAGCAGAGAAGGGGGGAAGGGAGACTCCGGATAGGGCAAGATATGACAAAATAACGAGGTATAAATTACCAAGGGCATATGAGGGAGGGGGGAATGGGGAGGGAGGGGGGGGGAAAAAGAGGACCTGATGCAAGGGGCTTAAGTGGAGAGCAAATGCCTTGAGAATGATTGGGGCAGGGAATGTATGGATGTGCTTTATACAATTGATCTATATATATGTATGGATTGTGGTAAGAGTTGTTTGAGTCCCTAATAAAATGTAAAAGAAGAAAAGAGAAAAAAATGATTAGGGCAAAGACTGTACAGATGTGCTTTATACAATTGATGTATGTATATGTATGAACTGTGAAAAGAATTGTATCAGCCCCAATAAATTGTTAAAATAAAAAAATTTAAAAAAAAAAAGAACATCATCCTCACGGCCTGATGGGTCAGGATGTACTCCACTCTCTCCTCCTCCCCCTTCATTTGCTCCTGTGTGCTCTGATCCAATAAGTCCCTCTCCCATAGCTGCAGAATCAATGCCGTCCTTTGAAACAAATTCTTCTGGGGGAGGGGCAGGAATCCACTTAATTTTTGGTACTGGGGCCAGCCTCCCAGACCTCTCTACTGGTTCCCTACTTCACACCGGATAGAAAAAGATACGACAAAATAATAATTTATAAATTATCAAGGAATCATGAGGGAGGGGGGAGCGGGGAGGGAGGGGAAAAAAGAGGACTTGATGCAAAGGGCTTAAGTGGAGAGCAAATGCTTTGAAAATGATTAGGGCAAAGAATGTACAGATGTGCTTTATACAATTGATGTATGTATATGTATGGATTGTGATAAGAGTTGTATGAGCCCCTAATAAAAGGTTAAAAAAAGGTCAAATGAAGGAGGATGACTGACAAGGCTCTCTACCAAAAATTAACAAGGAGCCAAAGGCAGATTAAAAAAACGAACAAACATAGATCCAGGGATGGGTTTTGAGCTCCCACTAGATCCTAGCTCCAACTTAAGAACAATTCATTCTTACATCATAGTCCTGCTCAATACTTGCCCTCAGGAAGGGAACAGAGAGGTATGGGTGCTATAGCAAAATAAGGCACAGATATTAGATGGTGCCTGGCTATCAGATAATGTCGTGTCTGGGGTCTTTTTTTTTAATTAAAAGATCATTTTATTGGGGCTCTTACAACTTTTAAAACAATCCACACATCAATTATATCAAGCATATGTGTACATATGTTGCCATCTTTCTTTTCTAGATATTTACTTTCTATTGAGCCCTTGGTATTAGCTCCTCGTCTTTTCCTCCCCCGCCCCTGATGACCCCTTGATAAATTATAATTATTATTTTCATATCTTACTCCAATTTCTGTCTCCCCCATGGTTCTGTTGTTCATCTCCCTGGAGGGGATTGTGTGATTATGTGTCAATCATTGCAATTGGTTCCCCCTCCCTCCCCTTCTCTTCTCACCTCCCCCCTACTGTCTGGTATCACTATTCCCATTCCTGTTCCTGGATTCCATGTGTCATGAGCTCTTGTCTCCTATCTGTACCTGTGCACATGCTCTAGTCAAGCCCGCAGTGAAAGGCAGTACTGAGGTCATGACAGAGGGGGGTAAGGAAGCCTCAAGGAACCAGAGTAATATTGTGTTTCTTTCATGCTTTGCTGTGCCCTGGCTGATTCATCCCTTCCCTGTGACCCCTGTGTAAGGGGTGTCCCATTGTCGACAAATGGGCTCTGAATCTCTACTCTAACACCCTCCTCCTTAACAATGTGGTTGATTGATTGGTTTGTCTGTCTGTTATGGGTTTTCTGATGCCTGTTACCCAGTCCTGACAACACCTCATGATCTCACAGGCTGGTGTGCTTCTTCCATGTGGGCTTGTTGCTTCTGAGCTAGATGGCCGCTTGTTTAGCTTCAAGCCTTTAAGAGATGCTATCTCTTTTGATATCCAGGCATCATCAGCTTTCTTCCCCATATTTGCTTTTACACCCGCTTTGTCTTCAGCGATCGTGCTGGGAGGATGAGCATCACAGAAGGCCAGGTTGTTAGAACAAAGTATTCTTGCATTGAGGGAGGGTATGAGCAGAGGCCCAAAGTCTGTCCACTACTTCGGTGTATTGCCATACAAATATAAATACATAGGCCACACCTTGATTTTTATGAATTAATGTATTTACATATATACATACCTATGCTTATACCACTATCCATAGCTTTGCTTCCTGGATTATTCCTGTTTTCACCTTCCTCCTGCCCCAACACACTCACCCTACTGCCGCCTCTTAGCAATTCCTCTCAGCTACATTGCTCTTGCTCCAACACCCCCAGGATCTCTACATCCTCCTTGTTGATTTTAATTCCCTAATTGTTCCCCTATGTCATTGTCTGCTCACTGCTCCCTTCCCCCTGCCTCCTTCTCCCCCAGGTCCCTCCGGGGCCATCAGTCCTGTTGCTTTCTCCTCGGTTGCTTCCCATGCCTATTTTATATAAGTAGGCAAACCAACAATAACATAGACAAAAGATTGAAAGAAAAAATATATATACATATTATATATATTAGATATTAATTATATATATAAATAATTCCAGGTCTGTCCACTGACCTTTATGCCTATTTCCCCACTTGTCCTGGGGGGAATTCCAGGAGCTGCCCTCCTAGCCTGAAGTTTATTTGGGGGGCTCTTTACGGGGTTTGTGGCTTTGATTTTCTCCTGTTGCTGATCTGTTATGTTCCCTCCTTGGTTTACCCCACTGTGGGGAGATTCAGACCAGACTAACTCCCTGCTGTGTGTCCCCAGTAATGTCCTCTGTCATGGTGTGCTCCAGTAAGGGAACATGTCTTGAGTTGTTGGCCCTGGAGTCCTCTCTGTGCCTTAGCAGCTCCGTGCAGGGACGTCATCCTCCAGGCTTGGTGTGCCGATAGGGGGTCTCAACTGACCCTGTCTCTTTTTCCTTCTTGGTTTGCTTCCCTGGTATGCTGGCCCCTCTCCCCAGCCTTTATGTTTAGTGTTGGTCTCTGTCACACATACTTCTAGGGAGGAGGTCAGTTTGGCTCTGATCAGGGCCAGCCCTGTAGCCCAATCTTCTCGTGGACTTCTCCATGTGGTTATGTTGCCCTCAAGGTTTGGTGCGCTGTGGTGGGGTCTGTATGCACACTCCCAATTCTGTGAAGGCATAACCAATACTCTCCCACTGGGTGGGTTAGTGCCCTGCTCCATCCCCCTCCCCCCCAAGCCATCATCTCCCTCCCAACCCCTTTTCTCCATCTCCCTTCCCCCTTCCTCCTTCCTTCTTTTGGAATAACATGTATCTCCTTGGGTTTGCTCTGACTTCCACCCGACTGCCTGTACCTCAACCCATATAGTGTGAGATAAGTGGCTTTTCTTCTATGCCTAATATGCTGATTACTTACCTTAGGGGCTTCATATTGTGCTTGTCCTTTTGTGATTGGCTGACTTCACTTAGCATCGTTTCTTCCAACTCTTTCCATGAAACAACATGTTTCGTGTGATCATTGGTGCTTTTTAGTGAGACGTAGTACTCCACTGTGTGTATGTTCCAGAGTTTACTAATCCACTCATCTATCGATAGAAATTTAGTTTTTTTCCAATTCTTTGTGATTGTGAATTACACCACGATAAACATTGAAGCACAAAAAACTGGTCGTGGTTTCTTTCTTACCTCCTCTAGGTATATGCTGCCCAGGAGAGGGATAACTGGGCCATAAGGTAGTTCAAATTAAGGTCCTTCTTGAGGAGTTCTCTGCTAATTCTGAGTGTTAAACTTATCTAGTGCCTTGGGTAAGATTGACATCTGTACTATATTGGGTCTTCCAATCCATGAGTATGGGATATTCTTCCATTTGTGGAGTTGCTTTTGGTTCCCTGCAGTAGGATCCTGTGGTTTTCTTTGCATAAGTCTTTTGTATTTTTGGTAAAATATATCCCTAGATATTTCTATTTGTTCTTGGATATTGTGAAGGGTACTCTCTTCTTAATCTCCTCTTCCATGGTCTTGTCCAATGAAGACAGCAACCAAATAGACTTGTTTGTTGATCTTGTATCCTGTCACTCTTATATATTCCTCTTTCGCGGCTGTGGAGCTTTGGGGTTTTTCAATGTACAGAATCATGTCATCTGCCAATAGCGATAAGTTCACCTCCTTCTCTCTCAGTTGAATACACTTAATGTTCTTACACTATCTTATGTTGTTAGCTAGAATCACCAGTACTATGTTGAATAGAAGTGGGGCAAGGGGCATCCTTGTCTGGTCTCCTTTTTCAGTGGGATTGTTTCATCTTTTCTCTGACTATGATGTATGACTTTTCATAGATAGCTTGTACTAACTTGAGGAATTTTCCTTCCATTCCTATCTTTCTGGGGGTCTTAATAAGGAATTGGTGTTGGATGTTATCAATTTGTGTGTGTGTGTGTGTCTATCGATATTATCCTGCGATCTTATACTTTTTCTTATCAATATAGTGTATTATATTGATGGAGATTCAGATGTTAAACCATCCCTACATCCCAGGGATGAATCCTACCTGATTGTGGTGGCTGATTTGTTTTATATATCTTTGCATTCTATGAAGCAATATTTTGTTAAGAATGTTTGCATCTATGTTCATTAGAGATATCAGTCTGTAGTTCTCTTTTCCTGTGGGATCCTTGCCCTGTTTGGGTATCAAAGTTAACTGTCTTCATAGAATGCCTTTGGGGGTTTGCCATCCTTTTCTACACTCTGGAATAATTGTTGGAGAATCAGTGTCAGCTCTTTCTTGAATGCTTGGTAGAATTCTCTGGGAATCCATCTGGTCCAGGAGCTTTTTTGTTGGTAGTTTCTTGATAGCCGTATCTATTTCTTCCTTTGCTATTGAGGGGCTGTTGAAGTTCTTGACTTCTATCTGGGATAATTTAAGGAGGAATTGTTTTTTCACATATTTGTCCATATCTTCCATGTTGTTGAATTCATTAGAATACAGACTTTCATAGTATATTGTGATTATCCTTTTAATCTTGTTGAGGTTCATTGTGATTTCCCATTTCATCCCTCATCCTGGGAATTGATGTTTGCTCCTTCCTTTCCTTGGTTAAGCATGCCAATGGTCTGTTGATTCTGTTGATCCATTAAAAGAACCAGCTTTTTTCCTGTATAGATTTTTTGCATTGTTCTCTTATCTTCCCACTGGTTTAACTCTGCCCTGATTTTCATTATTTATGCCCTTTTGCTATTGGAGGGGTTGTTCTGTTGACTCTGTTCTAGTTGCTGGAGGGTTGGGGATAGCGTATCAGTCATAAGTCTCTTCCTTTTTCATATAAACACTTATTGCCATCAAGCTACCTCTGATAACTGCTTTCTCAGTATCCCATGGGCTTTGATGCATTGTATTCTCATTCTCATTAGTTTCTAGAAACTTCCTAAACAACTCTCTAATCTGGGCCAATAACCATTCATGTCGCAGAAGATCGTTATTCATCCTCCAACTGTTTACCCTTATTTTCCTGGTCATCCTTTTATGGATCTCCAGCTTTATGGCATGGTGATCCAAGAAGGACGTCTGAGTAATCTCTGTGTTTTAATTTACTCAAGGTCAATTTGTATACCAGCATGTGGTCTATTTTAGAAAATGAGCCATGTACACTTGAAAAGAATGTGAATTTGTTTGCACTTAGATGGAAAGCTCTATACATGTCTCTCAGGCCCGGTTGCCTAATTGTAGTGTTTAGCTCTGTAGCCTCCTTGCTGAGCTTCTTTCCCAGGGATCTATCTTTGACAGCGGTATATTAAAGTCACCTACTATGATTGTTGAACCTGTGATTTATTTTTTCATCTTGAAAACAGTTTTACGAATGTCACAGGTCTCTTGTTAGGGGTGTATATATTTATTATGCTCAGAGGTTCCTGGTTTATAAATCCTTTGAGCATTTCATAGTACCCCTCCTTGTCTCTTGTTGCGGTTTTCACCTAGAGGTCAACTTTTGTCGAAGATTAGGATTGCAACCACTGCTTTTTTTAAGTTGCTGTTTGCCTGGTATGTTTTCTGCCAACCTTTTGTTCTTAGTCTATTTCTGTCTGTGAACTTAAGATGTGTCTGTTGCAGGTTATGTTTTCTGAGCCAGTCTGCTAGCCTTCGTCTTTTGATGAATGAATTGAGTACATTAACATTCAGAGTTGTTATCACAATCTGTGGCTTCATTGCTGTTCTCTCGTACCTTTTGTGTTGGGCATTTTCCTATCTCCCTTCATGTCAGGGTGTTATGTTTGTGTGGGGGACTTCCTTCTTGCCTTCTTTTCCTTCTGAGGCCAAGTTATCTTGGTAATTGTTATTGGCATGTTGGCTTCTGGGTGGAGTTGGGGTATATGGTGGGCTCCTGCTTATACTTAGAGGATGTTGATCTTCTACCCATAGTGAATCAGCAAAGATTTTCCACAGGGTTGGGTGTCTTACGGCATATTCTTGGAGTTTTCCCTTGTCCTGGGAGACTCTTAGCTCACCATCTATCGTAATAGATAGTTTTGGAGGTAGAGGATTCTCAGTCTGGTGGTGTTGTTGTTTTCTTTCATCTTTCAGAAGATGTTACTCCAATCTATACTCCTCTTTCTGGTTTCTACTGCTAGGTATGAACATATTCTTACCTGAGCCCATTGTATATGACCACCTTTTTTTCTATTGCTGCTCTTAAATTTTGCTCTTTTTTTCCTTGAAGTTGGATAATTTAACTTTTATATGCCTTGGTGAGTTCTTCCTGGTGTTTAGTCTAGTTGGTGTCCCCTCTGCTTCCTGTATGAATGTCTGATTCTCATTCATTAAGGTGGGTAAGTTTGCTTCCAGGAATTCCCTCACTAATTTAGCTTGACTTCATTGTGTTTTTTTTCTGGTAGACCAATTATCTGAATATTGTTCTTCATAGCATCTGTCATTGATCTTAGGTTTTCTTCTGCCTCTTTGATTCTCTTGTTTAACTGTATTTCCTGTTTGTTGAAATCTGCCTGATTCTCTGAGATCACTGGTACAATTCTCTGCCTCTTCCTGTCTGTTTGTGAGATCTGTGATCTTCTGGTTTGCTTCTGTTACCTCATCCATTGGCTCTTGTATTTCCCTTTGGTGTGTGGACTTCATCCCCTCCATCATGGACTTCATTCCCTCTATCATGGACTTCATCTCCTCTACCACTGAGTCCTTATTCTGCATTGCTTCACTCATCTAATGTATTATTCCAATCAGCCTTCTGAAGATTTCTTTTTTGTGGAAGATCCACATCTGATTCTTCTATGAGAATCGTTAGCTCCACTGCTGTGTTTTGGCTTTCATGTTTTCTTGTTGAGGGTGTTGTGGTATGTTTTGCTGTTTGCGTGTCATTTTAGAAGAACTGGGCGCCATGTTTCTGGGACAAGGGGCCCTGAGCTCTTTCTCAGAATGATAAGTGTTTTGGGGGGGCTGCCTGTGACCTACTATAGTGGTGGGTTGGACTGCTATGTAGGCAGGGTGCTGTGGCAACTCAGTGGCTGACAGCTGTGGAGGGCCTCAAAGACTGGATGAAGTGGATGACTGTGGGTATGCCCCTGAGCCGAGTTGGGACAGGCCTGCAGCTTGGCCTTGGGTCTAGGCTAGCCTCTCAGGTCTGATTTGCAGCCTTTCAAAGAGAGATAGGGCCTGTTGGACTTTCCAATTGTGTTACGTTAAAAACTCTGGCTGTGCTCTGGAGTTTCGCTCTGTCTACCTTGTTATGTTAATGGATGCTAATGCACAGAATTCTGCAGGCTTACATTCAAAGTTACATAAAGGACTACAGCCTGGAATTGAAAGCATTTTTCAAAGAAAAAAATTGTCCCCTTCATATAAAGAGCTTGTGGGGTGCTCTGGTATCAGAGCTGTGCCCCGCTGTCCTCCAGGGGAGGGATGACCAGATTATCAGAGAGGTGTTAGGGCCAACAGGGTCTGAATTCACCCCTTACTGCTGGCCTGTGTCACTTCCCTCTATCCAGTTGTGATCTGTGGAACTGTGTTCTATCACAGCGGCTCTTCAATTGTCTAATTATCTACCATTACCCATGCTGACAGGCGTGGAGCTAAGGAAAGGAGGGAAGGTGATGACCAATGTAGTCACTCTGTTCCTTGCTGGGCAGGGAGATGCAACACCCTAGACTGCAGGCACAGGGCAGCGAGCAGTGAGGGGAACTCCAGAGGGAGGTCTTGCGGCTAGCTCTCAGAGGCTCTCTGTGAGCCTGGGATTGTGACCACGTTTAGACAGCAGTCTGGAGAAATGGCTGCTCGCTGTGGGACTAGGGTGCAGGAAGGGCTGACAGACGCCATACTTCTGGACCTGGCAAGGGGTTAGTGGAGCCCACAGGCAGACACAGTACACTTAGAGCCCTTCAGTGTATTCTCAAATCACTTTGTGGGTGAAAACCAGTCCCTGGTACCCTGAATCTATTTTTAGCACCCAGCCTGCTGGTATTGTCCTCCTTACCTCTTAATTTTCTGGTCTGGCAGCAGGAGTGCCAGGAAGGTGATTCTACCTGGATGCCATCTTGACTCCTCCCTGTGTCTGGGGTCTTAGAGGGTTGTCTCCAAACAAGCAGCCATCTAAATGAGAAGTCAAGTAGATCCACATGGAAGAAGCACACCATCATCAGTCACTGAAGGATTATAAATCACATCATCTGAAGCTGAAGGAAGGATTCGTATCAGAACCTGACTTGTGAGAATCTGGTTTGCAGAATATTCTGGGTGACAGTGGGAGACTAAGATCCGTTTGTGGAAACTACATAGGAAATAAGTTCCGGTGAACTTCTATGCACAATTGAGGGATGGGAGGAAAGTGATTATTAACCAGAGTGTACTTGAGCGATGACCAGAGAAGATCAAAGGGATAAACCGGACTTGAACAGTTGAAGCTTTGTCTGTTGGTCCCACTCTGATGCATGCTAGACCTGACCTGGTTTTCAATATTTTTTGTATTTATGTTTTGTTTTGTTTGTTCATATAAGGGTTTATCTCAGAGGTGTTACATCATTGAGGTTCATGCTCCTGAAGTTGTGTTATGTGTCTTTCTGCTTTATGGCATATGGAACCCAGGACTGATGAACCTATAGGGACAGCAAGTAGAATAAGGGTTTGGGGGTTGGGGATGTTGAGGGGTTTAAAAGAGTGTAAAAGAATGTCAAGGAGTCCAGGAAGAAAAAGGCTGCTTGTAAACTGATTGTGGTAGCAATTGTATAGTGCTACTTTATGTGACAGGACTATGGAATGATATGATATATGCATTAACTCCTTCTTAATAATAAATTAAATTATAATTTTTAAGAGTAAAATGAGAAAGTTAAGATTGGGGGAAATTTGTGGCAATGATACATTGGACAAGGGGCTAATCTCTAAAAGCTACAGAAAACATCTCAAAAAATTGATGAATAATCCAACTTTTTTAAATGAACAGAGGGCGCATTACCAGACAGTTCACCAAAAAAGACATCCAGGCAGCCAGCAAACACATGCAGAAATGTTCACAGTAACTACCTATCAAAACCACAATTAATGACAAATGACATTAACAGCAAAGTTCAAAACAAACAAATAAACAAAAATGCTGAGAAAGAGATGCTGGTTGGAGTAGAGACCTGGGAGCCCCCGGACACTGCTGGAGGGGCTGTACAACACGCAACCACTGTGGAAAGCAGGGTGGCACTTCCTCAATCAACTGGGAATAGAGGTCCAGCGGGATCCAGCAGTCCCTCCACTTGGAATAGGCCTTAGCGAAGTAAGAGTCGTGGCAGGAGTCCTGGCAGCACTATTCACAATAGCAAGAAGGTGGAAACAATGTAAATGTTAAGTAGTGGGAGAACGGACAGATAAACTTGGGTATGTACCCACACGGAATACTATATGTTGCTAAAGAACAACGCCATGAATAGACTTGGAGGACATTGTGGTAAATGAAGTTAGGTAAGCACCAAAGGACAAATATTGTTTGAGACCACTGTTTCGAAAGGAAAAAAATCAGTAAAAAAGGTTTTTCATACCAAAAGAACAGATTTTGATGGTCACCAAGGGTGCAGGGGCAAGCCGGCCGGGGAAGCAATGGGTTAGAGAGTAGACGGCTGTTAGGGAGGGAGGGAAGATAAGGTTCTAAAGAGGAGAAAGGAGGGACAGGGTTATTATCTATTGGGAGGTTTGAACAGTCCTTTAAATTAATTTAGTAAGAAAATGATGATCTGAAATGTAAACCCCGACCCAATGTACAATAAAAATTTTAAAAAGAAAAAGAGGGAGGCCGAGAGACCTGAAGGCAGAGACCTGAGAAGAAACAAAGCCAACAACCGGGAGATGGGAAGAGATCCAGGTGAGAACATCAGCCTTTGAGACTTGAGCAGAGGCTCTGTCCACCAGGCCTTTTGGGATTTCAAGGCACAGAACTAGAACTAGGGGAGAATGGGTGCTGTTTTAAGTCACTGAGTCTGTGGTAATTTGTTCCATGGCAGTGGGAGACTGACCCAGACGTAGCATGCCCTTACTTCCTAGGTGAGAAATGAGCTTCCACAGGGACAGAGTGAGTGGTGTGCTGTACCTGCAGTCGCTCGATAATCCCTAGGGTGGGGGCCGAAGGATGATCGGATGACCATGAGGCCCTCCCTCCTGGCCTTGTGGGACTCTGCGTCTGTGTGCCAACGTCTCTGATTTATACCCACAATCAAAAGCAATGCATGTCCCATGGGCCCAATCAGACTCCCCCCCTACATTCCCTCTCGTTCCCAGAGTACTTCTGTTAGGCGTGCTTTTGTTCTTTCCTTTTTTTGGTTGTTGTTTATAAGGTTAGCTCAAATGTTTAAAATTGTGAGACTTCACATTAAAAGCCAGGGCTGCAACCTCTCTTAAAAGCCGGCAGCTGTGGGCACACTCGGTCCATCTCCCCATGTGGTCGGCACCTGGGAGCTGGAGCCAGTGGCCTCCATGCCTTCCATTAGGTGTGGGTTCTGCCCCCTTTCACTTACCTCATCACCAGCTGGGCTCTGAGGATTTCAGTGCCAATCCCGACGGCCCGACCTGATCCTATAACTGATCGCTCCTTTTCGCCCTGCCCTCCGCAGCCCTGGGGAGCCCTGGGAAGGCGACTCAGCCTGCGTGGCAACACTGGCAAAGGTCAGGGAGCCAGGCACCATCGGGCAGAAACTCAGGGGCCTCTTCAAGATCTATTTTTGTGGACAGCTGTTTCCAGCGACCGAGTTTGACTAGGAAACCCTTGGAGTTCAAACCCTATTTGGTGGTGGGGGCACCAGCGCAGGACCCGGCACCCGGTTTCTCTGCTCACGGCCTGTGAGTTCCTTCGTGCCTAACAGGACAGCGGCATTTGGCCCAAAAGTAACCGAGAGGCAGGTAGAAATGACCCTCCCTTTCACCCAGCCCCTTTCCTCCTCTGGGCACTGCCCACGTCCACATGCGACCTGCACCCACTACCAGGGCCGCGGCTGAAGAGAAGCCTGGGGGCCCGAGTCTCCAGCCCCCGGCCTTCTAGGGAAAGGCTCCGGAAGGGACCTTCGTTTGTGAGCTCAGACGAAGGCTCTGCCACAATGAGAGAGACAAGAAATGAGTAGTAAAGGGGGGAGGGAGGAAAATTAAATTTTGCGTGATCAGCAAGGTTTCAAACAATCGCTCGCCGACTGAAGTGGGTGCCATGTCTATAAGTCATTCTGTTTTATAGACCATTAGCATCTCCAGAGAGAGCCTGCACGGAGACCACTGCTTTTTGTTGAAATTAAAATGTCAGAGAAAAAGAAATAGAACAAAACAGGGAATCTGCAATTAATTACCAGGCCATAAAAATTCAATAATCAGGAGGCAGAGCGGCCACAAGCCCAGAGGTATCAGAGCCAACGTAACAAGAATGGAATACATTAATCTTTTCAAATTAGTTTTTTAATCTGACGGGGATAGATGGTGACATGCCTCTCCTGCCCAGTTCTCCGCGTGCGCCCCACAAGCCCCCCCTCCAACTCCACACAGCTCTGGTCTGGCTAGGTTTGAGGGGGGTAGGCTGGAGTGAGCTGGGGTCTGCCTGCAATGTAGACCCCAGTGTGGGCAGGGCAGATGAGTCTGCAGCTCCAGTAGAGCCCAGGATCCCATGCCAGCTTACCTGGGGGAGGGGCGCAGCAGTGCTGGCAAGGCAAGCCGCTGGGGGCTGGTTCCATGCTGGGTCCCCTGCACAAAAGCAGCTCATGTGGATTCCGCTTTGGGCTTGTGGAATCAGCGCTCCCCCAGGAAAGCAGACCGCAGAGCAGCGCAGGGCAGTAAGCATGGTGAGAAGGTGAACTTCCCGGAGCTTCAGTTCCCTCCTCTAAAACATCACCCTTTCCCAGGGCCACGAATACATTGTAACCACGTGCTCAATAAGACAGAGTCACCGCCATCAAGTCCACTCTGCCTCCTAGAGACCAGCGAGGACAGCACAACTGCCCCTGCGGGTTTCCAGGGCTGGAAGTCTTTGGTGTTTCCACCTTCTTTCTTGCTCAATGGCTAGGGGTCTCCAACGACTGATCTTGCATTTAGCAGCCCGACACAGAACTACTGCGCCACTACTGCTCCCGTCACGGCCAGGGCACAGGGCTGGGCAGTATGCTGTCCATTGTGCGTGTGGCCCTGTGAACTGGCAGGAGAGGACTCCATGGCAACTAACTACAACCGTCACTCATTGGATGGTCACAGCCTGGTGGGCTGGCAGCACGTCCAGGAAATTCTTCCGAGAGGTTTATTTCAGTGCCTGCTGGGTACTGGGCCTTGGAGGAAGAAAGACCGCCAGCCTCCAGCCTTGTTCTGGAGAGTGGAATGCATGGCTCCGCGGGCCCAGCAGACACTCGACCAGTGGTTCTCATCCTGGGGGTCATGACCCCTTTGGGCATCGAACGACCCTTCACAGGGGTCACCCGATTCCTAACAGTAGCAAAATGACAGTGATGAAATAGCAACAAAATAATGTTATGGTTGGGGGGTCACCACAACATGAGGACCTGTGCTAAAGCATGCCAGCATTAGGAAGGTTGAGAACCACTGCTCTAGGGGGTCAAAGGCTAAAGAAGAAGCAACCTCTCAAACCGAGCCTGCAAACAGCTGGGACAAGTGTGAAGAGTCACAGCTCCTGTCTCCAGGAGCCTAGCCCTCTCGTCCCAGGTCACCTCCCTTTTTAATGTAACATTTATGGCCCACTACGTGCCAGGCCTGACCCTTGTTGGATTTTCTCATTTGATCGACGCGGTACCTGTGAGAGTAGGCTGTTAGTGACCCCATTTTGCAGATAGAGAAGTTGTGATGCTGGGACGGCCCTCGTGTCTATGCAACCTGATGTCTCTGACCGGTGTGAGCGAGTCACCGAGCACGCAGCGTCTTTCAGAGATTGACACCCAGGAGGTGATCCATGCTCACCAGGCAGTGTCACCACCGGCCGGCCTCAAGATGTCCACTCCAACCTGAGACGACAGCAACGGCTCCCCCTCGCTGTATGCCAAGCTCTGAAATCTGGGGCCCGTTTACATTAAGGTGTGTGGTCTCCATTCAGACCACACCCTTCTTCTGGCGTTGCCCCTCAAGCAGATCCACCCAGTACTCCCTGCGCTGTCCCTCCCCCATCCTCTCCTTCCACCTGTTCGCCCAGTGCACCTCACCACGGAGCCCCAAATCTCACTCCCTCGAAAGCCCTCCAGTAACTTGCATCACTTTCTGCTAGTTACTTGGTTACAACTGACGCCTTTCTCCGCCCCGCCCACCTATGCCCCAGCAGTCTGGGCAGAAAAGGTGATGGTGGAGAGAAGGACTGGCAGGGCGGGCACAGGGGCCCACTCTTCACTCAATACAGAGCGGGAAACCCGCCTTGGGCGCAGGTTCTCGGGTGGCCACCAGATGGGGCTCTAGGCTCGCTCAAGAGCATCCTGCAGTGCGGCCGCGTGGCCGCGCGATGGCACCCCAGTCCACGGCTCCGCGCGCCGTGTCCGGACTGGGCGGAGCACAGATGATCCGAGTGGGATCCCACAGGCTCATGTGCACGTGACCTGGCCGCCTCTGCCTCCTGCCCGCGCCATGACCCAGCCTGCGCCTCGCTTCTCCATGCCCACCGCGCTGGCCCTGGGCTCAGCAGCACTGGGCGCTGCCTTCGCCACTGGCCTCTTCCTGGGTGAGTTGGACGGGCCCCCGCTGCAGAGCCCCCCGGCCGGGCGCCGTGGGAGGACCCTGGAGCAAAGCCCGCGAATTCCAGAGGCTGGCCCGGCCGAGCTCCACCCCTGCCCTCCTGAGCCCCGGGCCTGACCCCGAACTGCCCTCCGCCCTCCATCAGGGAGACGGTGCCCCTCGTGGCGGTCCCGACCGAAGAGTCTACTGCCTCCGGCGGACAGCCCCCTGTGGCAGTACCTGCTGAGCCGCTCCATGCGGGAGCACCCGGCGCTGCGGAGCCTGCGGCTGGTCAGCAGGGCCGGGGCGGGAAAGGGGACCGGCTGGAGACCTGGCGGGCCACCCTTGACTTGGACAGTAACTGTGCCATGGCTGTCTAGACCCCCAGGCTGCGGGCGAGGTGGTCCGAGGCCCTTGCTCCCCCACCACCACCAGCTACGACCCTGAGGGCTTACCGCCCTGGGCTGGGGTGGGTAACTGGCTCCGCAGGTGCGACCTCTTTCCTCCACACACAGCTGACCCTGGAGCAGCCGCAGGGGGAGTCTATGATCACCTGTGAGCAGGCCCAACTCCTGGCCAACCTGGCACGGCTCATCAAGGCCAAGAAGGCGCTGGATCTGGGTAGGAGTGTGTGGCCGGGATTACCAGGGTGCAAGGTCACCAGCCTTACCCTGGCCTGAGACACTGCCTGGCCCATTCCCAGGCACTTTCACGGGCTACTCGGCTCTGGCACTGGCTCTGGCGCTGCCCCCCGCTGGACGCGTGGTGACCTGCGAGGTGGACGCTGGAGCCCCGGAACTAGGGCGGCCCCTGTGGAGGCAGGTGAGCGAGCATCCCATACACCTGATGCCCCCATCCGGCTTCTGGACACCGGCCTCTGAAGTGTGCCCCGTCTTTGCGCAGGCTGAAGAGGAGCACAAGATCGACCTCCGACTGAAGCCTGCCCTGGAGACGCTGGGTGAGCACTGTGCCAGGGAGGGCCTTGGCAGTTTCCCAAGTGGGAGCACTGGACGCCGGGTCAGCAAGCAGGGGTAGCAAGATCACACAATGGCTTCACCCTTAAGGCGGGAAGTCACTTAGTGGACCCAGCCTGGTGCTACCCATCCCCATCCCCAACCCCCCTCCGTTCTCCATCACCCCTGAAAGATGAACTCCTGGCTGCTGGCGAAGCGGGCAACTTCGACCTGGCGGTGGTGGACGCCGACAAGGAGAACTGCGCAGCCTACTACGAGCGGTGCCTCCAGCTGCTGCGACCTGGCGGCATCCTAGCCATCCTCAGGGTAAGTCCCCGCCCAGTTCACTTTTGTAAGCTTCCCAGGCTTCCTCCCATTGGGGGTCCGTCTCCAGCCAGCTGTGACCACCTCTTGTTCACCTTTCCCCCAAACCCCGCTCTCCACAGCCAGGTTGGCTCTGCCCATCACTGTGCCCGCTTGTCCACAGGTCCTGTGGCACGGAGAAGTGCTGCAGCCTCAGCAGGGGGACATCGAGGCCCAGTGCGTGCGCAATCTGAACGAGCGTGTCCTGCGAGACGCAAGAGTCCATATCAGTCTCCTGCCCCTGGGTGATGGCCTCACCTTAGCCTTCAAGATCTAGGCTGGCCTCCAAATACAGACCTTGCGGGGAAAGGGCTTGGGATCCATCTACTCTCTTAAACAATAAAGTTCGGGTCTGGGACACATTGTCTCCAGAAGCTTCAAGGGTGGGGTTGGGGGGCTGGGAGAGGAGACCCAAATGCAGCCAACTTGAGCAAAAGGTAGTCTTGGACACCACAGACATGGATCCCTCCTGACCTTTGCTAGTTGTGTTGATTCCACACACAGCGGAGACCCTCCCACATCACCTCCAAGCTGGCCAAGGCTGGCTGCAGTAGCATCTCTGCCTCCTAAGAGCTGCTGCTGTTTGGGCTAAACTGTTTAACCATTTCACCACTGTTATCATTTCATCACAGCTGATCACTGATCTGCCCGGGTTCCGTGGGCAGACCCGTTCCTAAAATATGCCTCCACTTCCCCCAAGCTCTGGAGGTGCCGTGGTGGCATCGTGGTTAGCTTGAAACCACCAGCCACGCCCTGGAAGATAGGACTTTCTACTGCTGTGAAGAGTTCCTCTCGTACACGCACATGGGCAGTTCTACCCAGGCCTATCGTCACGGGGTTGGCAGTTGAGTCTGGTTTTGATTGTTGAAGGCAGGGACTGTCTCCACATTTCTATCGAGGAGCAGGTGAAGGTGCTGTTTAGTGAATGCAGCTGGGCCTGACAAGGAAACCAAATCTGGCAACAGGGAGAGGCCCTCCTTATGGGTCAGGGCTGTCCCATGGGTACCACGGTAGGTGGTCCCAGTTACACTGGCGATTTGCCCATGTTTTCACAACCATCCGCCCCACAGCCTCCCACTTCTAAAGTCAGTGGACTAGAGAGGCCCTGGTCAGTGGACACCTTTGAGAACCAGTCCATTTGGCCTACCCCATAAAGTTTATTTGAATGTATTTTTTGGCTTCTTCTGAACTGGACAAGTACAAGGCTGGGTGAGATCACTGGCCAGGGAGGTGTGACATAGGTATGTACAGGTACCCGACCAAAGGTGTCTGGCGATTGTTAGCAAGTTGCATAGAGAATGAGAACAGGTTTCGCTTTCCGACACTGCTGTCCGAGGCGGGAGGGCGAGGTTTGAGCACATTCAGGCCCGGTGCGTTTCTCTCTGCTCCTTACAATACCGTCAGACAGTCTTCATCTGTGTGTCGCAAATGCAAATTCAAATACTCTATCCTTATGAACACTGACTCGGGCAAAAGAGTCAGCGTGAAATGCAGGTCGGTTTTGAGCTATTTGGTTGCTTAGGCCTGAGAGGTCCCTGGATGGAACAATGCTTAACTAACCTAAACCTTACTGGTTGCAGTTGAAAGATGGGCCCAGCAGCACAGCAAAGAAAAACCCTAAAAACGGGCAGCTCTGAGTCCACCAAGTGCACAGCCATGCACATCCTATGGAGCAGTTCCACTCCAAAACGCACGGGCTCACCAAGTTACACTGACTAGCCATCAGTACATTTGGTGTCGGTTAGACTGATGGCAGGTGTACCTGGAAGTTACAGCGCCAAAAGCCCGGCTGCATTTCACAACCCCTAACTCCTGGGATGTGCCTTGAATACGGACATCGAAGAGCGGGGGACTCACCCTTTCCCCCCCCCACTCCGCACAGGGTACTAAGTTGCACGCTGGTTAACTTGTACCTGCACAAGACTCACTTGTGCCGCCTGACAAAAGCATTGTAGTGCTGGTGCACTAGAGCCCTTGCCAGGTGTGAGCCACACCATCCAGAGGCTGCCTCGGCAGGCCGTGCAGGAGCTTCACGTCTGCACCCTCTGCACCAGCTTCCTCCCTGCCGGCACACTGGAACCTGCCGAGACTTCGGAGGAAAGGGGGAAAACAGGCTCGCGTCAGCATGAGCTGCTGAAGTGTGAGGTTCACTCCCCAGGCCTCCAGAGTTTCATGAACTTCAAGCTTGCCTTCATGCCGAGCTAACAGAGACATCTTGTTCTCTCTTCCATGACCTTTCAATAAGCTGACTCAAATTGTTTCAAATTCCAAACTTTTGTCACTAAGCCACCTCGGTGGTGGGCCTTGAGGAAAACCGTCTTCTGATTCACACAAGCTACAGTCAGTTCCCCGGGACAAACACAGTGAGGCCAGAGGGGCATGTGGGCCGGCAGTTCATATGTGTAGAAAACACGCTTGGCAGATGCATTCTGGGCTCCCACTTAATTCTAGCCCCAATCCAACAGCTCAATATTCACCTTCATTAAGAGCTCAGTGAAGATAAGGTGCTACAGCGAAGTGTGGTGAAGAGAGCAGGGAATTCCAGGCTATCACTTGGAATGGTGTCTGGGATCTTAAAGGCTTGGATTCAAACAATCAGCCATCTAAGGGAGGCGGCAGCGAAGACCACATGCAAGAAGCACACCAGCCTGTGTGATCCAACGATGACAATAACAGAACCCAATTGTGAGGGTAAAACTGCAGTGTAATAGTTAGCACCCAATTTGTAGAAGGCTATGGAGAACAGCCGGAGCCCAACATCCATCCGCAAGGTAGTCAAATTAAGCCGCTGGCAGATCCCCTCTAGCCACAGGCACTTAAAAAGTTTTATTATCAATTTGATTACGGTGGCTTAAACCATGTTGTATAATATACTTGGTCAGTTGACCTCTGTCTTGACCCAATCTGAACTTGCTCTAGCCTCAAATATTTCTCGTTTCACACCAGAAATTTCTCTGGCTTTTAAAATATTGTTGGTGGTCTTTTCTTGCTTACTCTGTATTCTTATCTTTATTGTTTCATTTATTATTGTTAGGTTCCCCAGTTTATGAAGCATAGGAGTGGAAGCACACAATAACTGATGTGATGGGTTTATTAGGAAGGGAGTTGGGATCGGGGAACAATCCATGGATGCTGGAAGGGAGGCATTAGAACTGATTATGATGATGTATCTACAACTCTTTTTAAAAGGGATTTAACAATGGAAGTGTATTAACGTGAATGTATCACGAAAACTAACAAAACTTGACCTATAGTTACCATAGGTGAAGGAGGACGAATTTTTGCTTAGGGGCAATGAATTAATTTTAATGGTAGTAGAACAATTTGGAGAGGGATAAAATAAATAAAGACTGTACAACAAGAGTATGATCACTGACACTGAATTACACATGCTGCATTGGGAAAAAACATGCTTGGGCTCTCCAAGCAATGTCTCATGAGATCCTTCTCCATCTGGAAATTTTGAACACCTGTCATTTCTTAGGGGATGAGTCCCAAAGTTTGCCACACTCTCCTGTCCTATCTCAGCACCAAACCATACAGAAGGTCTGTTATTAGACACACGTTGTGTAAATCACCTCATTCTCTATCCTTTGACCATAACTTTGCAAATGATATTCCATTTCCTCCTTTCCCACCTATCATCTAACTTTCATTGCTATCATTCATGCCCAAGTCTTCACTCAGGGGCAAGCCATTGACCAAAGAGCCTAAGGGATTGCCTCTGCTCCCGTATCTAGACCCAAGCATTTCGGTCCAATGTGGACCTTGAGGGAAATGAGCAGTGACTTTTCACTGGTGCTTAGATAATGGGCTCTCATGAGTACTGACCTTAAACTATTTCCACTAGTCCCATTCCGCCAAAGTACATTTTCTCCACGTATCAATAGCAACAGCTCATAGGGGTAGAGGATGTGTATATAACCCTTCAGAACCATGCCTTTATTTTCCTGCCTTGATTCGCTCTCCAAGCCTTTCTAGGGTTAACAAAGATATAATACTTACAAACTGAAGTAAAGGCATATATCCTCTTTTATTGTCAACTAAAAAGCTCATGGGATTTCCCTAGGGACGCTGACCGGCACAGACATATGTAAACAGCAAAATGCTCAACAGAAACGAGTGTTAGCTAGATACCAGGGAGGTCTGATCCCAGCTAGAGCAAATGTTTAACTTGGCAAATACTTGGAGTCACAGTTATGTACACTTGTTTTATTCATAATTTGTAAATGTTCTGGGATACCAAAAGTATTTCTAATGTCGAATTTAACACACACAAAATTTAACCTCATCTTAAAACATCCACTGATCCATCTCATTCAAAAGCAGTATCAAATGCCAAAAGGAACATAAAGCAAACATGCACACAGCTGCACAGTTTTCATAAAGGTCTATTTCATTCTTGGTGGATAGCACATTTAACAGTTAAATACATTTAAATGACGTATCGGTGACTGCACGACCGCAGCATTGGTAACTAGATAACCAATTGAACCAGAAACCAGCTAACAAGTAACTGTCGAAATGTTTAAAATACAGCTTTTAGATCATCCTTTGTTTTTTGATCACCTTTGGGTGGGGTGACGTGGGGTTGGATGGTGGGGGGAGCCTGCTGGTCACAATGGAAATATATTAAGGCCAAATCTTCTGATACCCATTCCCAGAGGTCTCTTCGGCTGGATTAAGCCTCCAACTCCAGGGCGAGCCCAAGTTTGTGGCCTCCAGCATTAATGCTCTTGCCGTCCACCAGCGCAGACAGTGTGAGCTTCACACCTGTCAAAAGAAAACAACCAACCGTTATGTGTCCAAACCACTCCAGAACCAGCCTGTCACCTTCCCTCTCTTGGTGCAGTCACTAGAGGGGTCCTGGAATATCTGGGGGGCCAAAAAGAAGTCCAAATGCCCAACTCAATTGGAAGGGTACCACCACCCAAGGGCAAAGTTCCAAGTCAAAGGATAAAACACAGTGCACTCAAAATGATCTGGAAAGACAGGCACAGTCTGGACTAAAGAGACATAATCTACTGCCTCGTGCGTCTTGACTGGGTATGGCAAAAAGTAAGACATTTGGGGAACTCTGAACACAGACTATGCATTAAACCAAACAAAGCTACTGATAAGAGTCAATTCCAACTCCCTGAGACCCAAGTGCAGAGAGTTCGACTCCCCCGACTGCCACATCTTTCTTCAGGAGTGTGGCTGGTGAGTTAGAACCGCTGAACTTTTGGGTTAACAGTCAAGTGCTTCAGCCACTGTAAAACCACCAGAAGATATTACTCATGCTAATTTCCTGAGATGTGACAATGGCATTGGGCTTATGTAAAACAATGTCTTGGTGTTTGCACCTCAGGGACTGATGTATTCACATGACTACAAAGCATGTATTTAAAGAATCTTTTTCTAAGTAGAAAATGAAAAGACAGTCATAAAACAATTATGACAAAATGTTCATGCCTAGTGAATATGGGGGAAAGGTGCATATGGGTTCACTGTGCTAGTCTTTCCAATTTTCCTTAGGTTTCAATATAGCAAAAATAAAGTTTGGGGGAAGGGGGCAATTAATGAGGATGAAAAATTCTAATTACTTTTAACCCTACTGTTCAAAGGGTATTCCAAGATCAGTATTAGTAGAGCCCATCACCTGGTGCTTTATCAGACAGCCAACTCACCTTAGAGCAGTGGTTCTCCACCTGCCTCGGGCCGCTACCCTTTCATACAGTTCCTCATGTGGTGGGGACCCCCAACCATAACATTATTTTCATTGCTACTTCATAACTATAATTGTTACTGTTATGAATCGTAATGTAAATATCTGATATGCAGGATGTATTTTCATCTATACAAATTGAACATAATTAAAGCAGTGATTAATCACAAAATAATATGTAATTATATATTGTGACATATTTATGTGTTTTCCAGTGGTCTTAGGAGAGCCCCGTGTAAGGGTCAATCGACCCCCAAAGGGGTCACGACCCACAGGTTGAGTGAGAACTGCTGCCTTAGACCCCTTGGGTCATAAGCTTCATTTTACTGAGATTCCCTAAGTGCCTCTTATTGCACATTATTGGTGAGTCTTGTGCACAATGATGTTTAAGTACTGTATGCCTAAAATACTAAGCAGTGTAAAAGAGATCATAGAAACAAACCATTAAAACGAGTCAAATCTGGAGATACAGAAAACCACAAGACATTTCAGGTAAGAGTGAGGAAATTTGCCAAGACGTGGATATTAAATATTATGATGGAATGACTGTGAACTCTCAGGTGTAGGTATGGTAACAATATTATAATTAAGCAAAACAGTCTTAGGAGACAGAGACTGAAGCATTACAAAGCGTCACTTCACATCACTATAGATATACCTTACTTCCAAATGGACCAGCAAAATGATAGGGAAAATGATGTGGCAAAAGTAAATGGATGTCAAAAAAAAAAAAAAAGTAAATGGATGTCGACTGTACACTTTTTTCTTTTTTCCAACACTCTGCATGTTTGGAAGGTTTGCAAAGTTGAGAAAATAATTTTTTAAAAAGTATTAGCAACATTGTAAATAAATCCCTACTTATTTAATGGTACCTACCAGGCCTCAGAGTCTGAGTATAGCCCACTCCAATTAAACTAGAGTTGTTGACTTTTGCCTAAAATAAAACACAAAAATGACTTTAAGAAAAAATTTTGAGTAGAGACAAATCCATGCACATTCCCCATCGTGATATTTTAACATTTAATGTTGTTTATTAAGCCAAACAATAACCAGGAACCATTCTTATACAATTCAACTCAATAATTCTTATACAATTCAACTCAAAGTCAAGCTGACAATGGGAAACCAGAATACTCTAGTTGTCCACAGCCACGTTTGTGATGTAGCACCAGGACCTAAGCACGCTCATAAAAATCATTCTTGCAGAGCCTTATCCAGCACCAAAACAACCTCACATTAATACATGGCCAATGGCAAGTGTCTGGGCTTTCTAGCAGACTAGCGCACACCAGTGTGGAAGTCAGGAGTGAAGTTTCAATCTGTGGCTTAGACACAGGTATCACTACTTTAAGGGTTCTAAAGCATCAAAACTATGCATTCTAAAAAAAACAAACAAACAAAAAAACTATGCATTCTAATTTCCAAATGATAAGGACTCCCTCCCATTAAGATAAACCTAACATCTTTTACCTCACGTTTTCATGCCACCAGGTCTCGCCTCTGTCTCAACTGCCAATTAGATTTCCATGTGTGTCCTCTACCGTCCACACTCCTGCCCTCCTCACACACCCTGACCTTTTAAGCCTCTGTCGGGGCTGAACAGAGCGATGGAACGGGAGGGCACACTACTAGCTCTCTTCTCACTACTGGGCCACGACAGAGACCTGGGCTGGAAAGAAAGGTAGGTCACCCACCAAGGAGCCTAGGTTGCCTAACCAAACAATCTTATGAGTTACTTCTCTAACTCTTGCTCCTTAGCATTTTGAGTGCTATAGTTAAAACTGTAACAAACCGGCACCATCAAATTTCTCCTCATGTGTTTCATCAAAACAGTTCAACCCAGAAAAAGAAATGATGCACTGTGTATTCACTTGCCATTAAAGCTCAATCTTAAAAAAAAAAAAAAGCTCAATCTTCATGAGCCACCATGACCATGTGACTTTCCAGCCAAAGAAAATTAGCATCTCAGGCACTTGGATTCGTCTGGAATCTAAACAAATTCCAATTATTTTAGAGCAGGAGTTAACAATGAAACTGAGGTAAGAGGCCTTCCAGGTGCTGCTGGATTGGGGCAACATCAGCACTAGCCAGGTAGGAAATGCTAACCATGTTTCCACACTATTACCCAGGAGTCAGTAACACACAAGCCCCAAGCTGCCGTCGCATTTTAGACTGAACTGCTAACAGCTGAGAGCTGCACCCTTCACTGGCAATGCAGCAGTGGTGGTGGCACCAGCATCAATAAGAACACGAATGAACACGCTTAGAGAACCATGTGCCCCGTGAGTCTCACGGTTTTGTTTCTGTGCAGTAAGTCATGACTATGGGAATGCCAATGGGAAAAGTTTCTGCTTCTAGCTCGACCAAAACAATGCCAAGATAAAACAAGAATGTGTCTAAAACTTACCTGCCTAAATTATCGAAACATAATGCCCTCAGAAATGAAAAGAGCACTTTATATGTAACTGAAATACCTCATGGGTGGCTTGACTTTCTTTCAGTCACAATACAGTGCCTGTAAGCATCTGGCACACTGCAGGCTGAGCTGGCTGAAACTGGGACCAGCACCCTCCCTACCTGCTTGGACACTGTGCACTCCCTCCTACACTAACCCACTATAACTGAAGGAAGACAGAACTTAAGGACAGGAACCATGTGGCCAACTACGTAGTGTGCTGGAGACGGGCTTCTGGCACCAAACCAGACTGTTAATTATGTGTGCCTTCTGTTCTTTACAGCAATGCGTAATTTCAAAATAACCCAATTCACAGACAGAAGTGCTATAATTGTGTGCAAGTCATAAAAAGTGCATATATTCAATGAGCACTAAAGTCAAGTACTCAAGAACCACCGATGACCAAGAAGTTTTACTGGGACGAAGGACTCTTACTGCTAACTCCCCCACCCCCAAAAAATCCCAAAACCTCGCTGCCATTGCATCAGTCCTGTCTCATAGCGACCCCATAGGGCAGAACTGGCCCTGGGAGTTCCCAAGCCCCATCTTTCTCCTGAGAAGAGGCTGGTGTTTCGAAGTGTTGACCTTGCAAATGGCAGCCCAAGCATGCCACCAGGGTTCCTGTGCAGTGATAAAACCAAGTCCAGACCCAAGCCAATTCCAATCCATAACGACCTTAGGGGCAGGCCTGAATTTCCCCCAAGGGTTTCCAACGCTGTCAATTTTTACACAAAGATGCTGCTACATCCTTCTCCCATGGAGTGCCTCACGGGCTCGAATCTCCCATTTCTCAGTTAGCAGTCAGGCTCTTAATCACTGTCCATGAGCTAATCACCAACACAGGACTGAAATAAAGCAACACACGCTCCAGTCCTGGCTCTACTCCTTCCTCTCCCTTCAGCAGTGGGATAAAGCCTTCCATGTGGAAGCGACATGCCCAACTGATATTTCATAAGCCCAAAGACATTTTGTAACAAGGGACTATTATTTCTAACAGAAAAAAACCCATTCAGGGTCCAAATCACTGGTTCTCCTGGGCTCAGATAACCTAGGAGTCAGGGTTATTAGCAATACTAATTAAGTAGTTTTAGGGGGTAAACAAACTCTATAAGCTGTCCTATAAGTCAAACTTCTAGTATTGCTTCACAGAAAAAGCAGCATTCTGTCTTCTAATTGAAATCTGTCTATAAATGGGACTGTATGTTCATATTACCAATTCAATACATTTCATTATACCCAAAGATTAGTTCCAATAAGCGAAAAACCTCATTTGAAGCCCAAAGTAGTACTTACAGAAATGGAAGCTGTGGGATCCAACTGGTATTTAGCAGCAATGCCAAAACGAGTACAGTTGGTGCCCGATGTCCAAGCCAAGTTTACTGACGTGTCAAGATCTTCACAGACTTTTTGATAAATTGATCCTCCAAATTCTGTCCCATCATTGCTGTAAGATATTATAAATTAGTAAATCTAGAATTACCTTAACGGGGTTTCAGGATGGATTACGACTCTATGTAAAGAAAACCAAAATCCTCAATAAATAACAGAGAAAACAATGCGAAGAGTTAGTTGAGCGACCGCAGCCATAAGAGACATGCCGGTGGCCATGGATCCCTAACGGGCAGTCCCAACCAAGTTGCTTCAACTTCGTGAAGATGGGTTTTGCGATGGGTTGTGCCATGGGCATGGTGACCAGGACACCTTTCTGCACCTTTTGCTGGCTCGGGATCAGAAGCTGATGGGCAGCATTGAGGAAACCCAGGGTGCAGCCGTGGCACTTTTAGCACATTCATGGCCCCTGGGATGGTATCCGATGCTACCTGGTGCTGTCGCTGCCCG
Source organism: Tenrec ecaudatus (assembly GCF_050624435.1). Lineage (NCBI taxonomy): Eukaryota > Metazoa > Chordata > Mammalia > Afrosoricida > Tenrecidae > Tenrec > Tenrec ecaudatus. The sequence goes on from NC_134545.1 coordinate 44,025,141, forward strand.
CATCTCTGCCCTCTCCCACCACTCATAGTTCATGTACTATAATACAACAGTCTTTGAGTAAAAAATATATTGAAAAATAACAGAGAAAAGATTGATGTTATCAAGGATTTCATCTTGCTTGGATCCACAATCAATACAATGAAAGCAGCAGCCATGAGACAAACAGCACACTGAATTGGGTAAATCGGATGCACAAGATCTCTTTAAAGTGCTGAAAAGCAGGGATGGTACTTTGAACACTAAGATGCACCTGACCCAACTAGGGTATTTTTGATGGTCTCAGATGCATGTGCAAGTTGGACACTGAATAAGAAGACCAAAGAAAAATTGATGCATTTGAACCACAGTGTTGGCAAAGATTATGGTTTTGGTACCATGACTACCAAAAAAACAGATCTGTCTTGGAAGAAATACAGTCAAAATGCTCCTTGGAGGGAAAGATGGCAAAAATTCTTCTCACATACTTTAGATGTGAACAGGAGAGACCAATGCCTGGACATTGTGTTTGGTAAAGTGGAGAAGCCGTGAAAAAAGACAAAGGTCCTTCATGAGGATTACACAGTGGCTGTAACAACAGGTTCAAACGTAAAAATATTGTGGGGATGGCACAGCATGGGGCAGTTTTGTTCTGTTGCACATGATGTTATGGTAGCTCCATATCTGTTGTCAATTTGAGAGGATTAAAGAGTCAAAGGGCGGAGTTTAGCCTGTCACCAATCAGTCACAGCTTGATGACCTCATTTGGAGGCACTAAGGAGATAAATAGCTCGCTGGAGGCAGGACAGGCACACTCCCTGTGAGACATGTCACTGACAACACAGAGGAGAGAGGCTGATGCAGCAGAGCCTAGAGCTAGAGGAGCCACTTGGAGACTTACCCCAGCACTGGGATGCTTCTACTGCCACTACATCCACAAGGCTTCCTACCCACTGGCCTGTGATCTTATCGGACATATGGGCTAATATCGGACTTATGGACTTGATCTAGACTGGGCTGAGATGTTTTCTCAATGTTCCATTGCTCTTATGTATAAAGCTCTTATACACATGTGCAAGTTTATGAATTTTTCTCTAGTCTACCCAGACGACCACAGTTGCTCTGAGTCTAAACTGACTCAATGGCACCTAAGACAATGATCCTCTAGAGCAGAGTAAAACCATTCCCCGAGGTTTCTGAAGTTGTGGATTTTTATAAGAGCAAAAAGCCTAACCTTTGTCCCACAGAACAACTAGTGGGTTTGCAACTTGTGGTATGGGCCCAGTGCTTAAGCCACTGCACCACCAGGGTTCCTTCCATCTAGAATAGACCGTGTAATCAATTCTACGGCATTAGGGTGACACTGTACATCTGCACTGAAAATAAAAACCACTCCTTGTGTGGGTCTTTGCAATTAACAGGGATTGGGTAAAATAAACCATGGTACACACATTCAGTAGAATTAATGCAGCTACTGAAAAATCCCAATGTGAAATACATGACACAGGAAAATGACCAAAATGAATTAAGCAGGTAAAATGGGTTATAAAACAGTATTTTCAGTATTTATCTTATATGCATATATACAAACCGACTCATTGTGACCCTGTAAGACAGCACAGAACTAACTGCCCCATTGGGTTTCCAAAGGCTATGATCTTTTATGAAAACAGGCTGCCTCCAATGGCTTGGCTACTAGCCAAGTAATTAACCACTGTGCCACCAGAACTCCCTCCAGACATATCTGAGACAGAGGAAAAAGTTTGTAGAGATGTTATATCATCTTTTAATTCCATTTTCCCACAAACTTTTTGAAGGCCTTTCAAATACAGAAAGGAAAAGCATTAACAAAGACTAAGTATTTGGGAGATAGGATTATAAGAAATTTTGAACTTTGTACTTCTATTATGTTTACCATGCATTATTCTTTTAAAGGGAGAAATAGTTTTAGAAGTCCTTCTATTACATACATATGTACATATACTTAAAGAGCCCAGGTGGCAAAATGACTTTGTGCTCAGCTAACCCAAAAGGTCCGTGGCTGAAAGGCACCACTACACTGGAGGAAGGTGAGGTAGTCTGCTTCATGCAGGGTCACTTGCGAGTTGAAATTAACTTGATGACACCAATTTTTTTTGTGTGTGGATATATGTATACATGCATTTGTGATCTATTTCTGACTTGAGTTAAGAAAAAATACATTTTGGACAATCCTATCAAAACAGCAACCCTCACATCAAATACTTAAGATAAAATAAATGCACAGGTAGCAATTTGGCAACATATTTGTCTCTTCTAAAAGTCCAAAGCACATCAAACCTCATATGAAACATTTGAGCTCTTAGCACCAAAACTTAGACCAACATGTTTTACACCTAGACATTTTTATGTTAAAGGAAAGAAACACTTTGTGTAATTAGATCAGTAAAAATGACAAGATCTCAAACACTATTCTCAAATCCTCTATCCCCGAATCCTATGAAGAAAATACTTACACATTAGTGTGTAGCTGGAAGTCCCCAGTCCTGTAGCCCACTGCAAAGTTATTCCTTGTCAGCTTTGACTTGGCACTGTCAAAGGTCATCTGATAACCAGCAAGCCAGCCCTCATAGCCAAAGACAGCTGAACCATGGATTGCAGGTCCAGCAAAATCAAAGTCAACATCACAGCCAAGGTTTATACACTCCCTCTTGTAGGAAGACTTGATTTTACCACTTTTCTTTCTGGAAAAGAACACAAGGCCTTAGAAATGTTATCAGTGGAAAAGAATATATATATTTATAAACCTTCTGCATAAAGAGCACATGGTTGATTCAATCTCCCTCTAGAAGACATTCTTGCTGTCTCCTCCAGCCGCAGCATCCATCCCCCTTCATGCCTTCCCCCAATGCAGGTGTTGTTTCCTCACCTGGGAGCTCAGGGACTTTACTGTGGTTACCAGCCACCTTGTGACATATGTAACTACTGAATATACATGTCTTATGGCTACCTACAAATATTTCAGAACAGAAAAGATTCTCTCTCTCTCTCTCTGCGTGGACCTAGCTGCTGAGATCATGGCCGTCCCGGAGATGAGCATGCTACCATGAAATGTGTCTTGACTCCTTTATTTTCTCTTTTCTCCTACTTATCCCTCCTAGTCTCTATGACTTGGTTATACTCTTTATCTATGATCACTGCATGGTTGCGCCCATGAGCCCCATGACTGTTGGAGGTTGGTTTACTCTAAGGGCAGGACCACAGGGAAAAGCAGTCAATGAACTCAAGACAAGGACATGCAGGGTAAATGAACATCTACGAGAAGGCTGCGTGGCAAAACTGGAAGCCAGGCAGACATCCTGTGAGAAAACACAGTGCTGTCATAGGTACTGTCACGAGAGACACGCATTTGAAGGCAGGCTAATATAACAACTGCAGCAGGCCCAAAGCAGGAACAAAGGTTTGCTCCCCAAGATGTCAAGTTACTGAAGGGCGAATGTGGACCTCCTACACATACAGGACAGAAATGTTTTTAAATGCAGAGCTCATAAAAATGTATGTGCTTGGCAGAACCGATTACAAGAATTTACGTATAACCTCCTTCCTGGGGGACAGACAACAGAAAAGTGGGCGAAGGGAAACGTCAGACAGGGCAAGATATGACAAAATAATAATTTATAAATTATCAAGGGCTCCTAAGTGTGGAGGGAGGGAAAAAAATGAGGAGCTGATGCCAGGGGCATAGGTGGAGAGCAAATGTTTCAAGAATGATGAGGGTCATTAATGTACAAATGTGCTTTACAAAATTGATGTATATATATGGATTGTGATAAGAGTTGTATGAGCCCCTAATAAAATGATTTTTTAAAATGTACACGCTTACCCTGTGTTTGGTGAGAAGGTAGTATCAAATGTCAACTTTAAACCTTGGCAAATCTATTTTGGTAAAAAAAAAAAAAAAATTTTTTCAAATTTTTTTTCCATTTTAACAAAGATACAATAATGTAAACAGTAGACATATTTTCAAAGCATTACCTGGTCTTCAATTGCGATTTCTGTGCCCAGAGTATTATCAGTGTTCCACTTTTCTGTGAAAGTCAGACCATACTCACACCATTTATATTTTGTCTCCAAAGTCCCAGTAACTTTACCGGTGTCTGTGTTAGATGAACCAGATGTTGAGAATTCCTATTGCAATAATAAATAACTTCATGAAATTTATCTTAAGGCTAGAAGAACCCCAACTTCTAGAAACCACCACTGACTGAAACATCTGGTCATTTCACTAATGCCCCTTTCCAGTCTAGCTTCCTAAACATTCATTCTCAAAGCATGAGAGTGACAAATCTACCTTCAACTCACTGCCATCTACCTAAAGTTGACATTGCCAACAAACCCATCACAAGCTAATCTGTAGCTAACTCCCAAATGAGTAAACTATACCCTTTTCTAATACCTAACTGCCAAATTATCTAATCAACTGCTACTACCCTGAAAGGAAACATGCTATGGCAATTTTATTTGGCACATAAAAATCAATGGGGAAATAAAGAACAAACATTGCCACAGCAGCCAATCTACCTGATAAATTACTATGGTTAATCACATACCCCATCATTCAAAATCAGAATTTATAACTAATACTCTAAGAAATTTTTTTTAAAACTTCCCTGTAAATTCTTAAAGAGAAAGCACCACACAGTAGCAACTCCAATCATGAACAAAAGTTATTTTTTTAATTGATTTGGTAATCCTAATACTCTGCTTTTGAGATAGTCTTTATCAACTTTCATTACATGCCCTTCACATCCTCAAATTTTAAAACAGACAAGCAAATAAACAGAAACCACCAAGGGAAGGATTTATAGGAAATTTACTTTACATCTGAGTTTTAATATTAAAAATATAAATCTGTATCATATCTAATAGATGTAGAAAATACCATACAATCTGAAATACTTTATATAACCTTTTGTTTATAATAGCAAAGATAAATGATTTGCCCATCTTTAATTGGACACTAGGAGACCTGGTGGGGTGGTGTTTACATGCTGGGCTGGCCGTGTGAAACTGCTAGCGGCTCCTCAGGAGAAAGGCAGGGCTGTAACCAGTTAGTCTCGGACACTCACAGGGGCAGTGCCACCCGGGACTATATGGAGCTCACTATGAGTTGGAATCAACTTGATGGCAATGAGTTTGGTTGTTTTGGAATTGTACACTAATTGAAAAAGCAAAAGGCTTCAGAAATTTTAAATTTGTTTCCAATAATCCCCAAATTTAATTTGCAGTATTCAGTATAAAAGATAGGCAACTAAAATCTTACATGTAAAATTCTAAAGCTGTCTGAAGAGTTCCAATTCACAACTTTGCTGCTACTGATAGCAACATGCTCTGCTCATTGGAAACCCAGGTCAAAAAAGACCCCTAATCTGAAATAGCAAGCACAGAGGAACGTTTCTGTCTCCTATTGGGATGCCTACAAAATCAGGGAACATTACTTAGAAAATAGAGCATCTATGAGGGGACTTTAAAGACGAATGGAAAGTAGAATTTACAGGTCATTTCCCCACAAACTTTTTGAAGCCCCTTTATATTGTTCTACAGTTAAAGAGTAATCTCCTGAGATAGGTGCTTTCATTAACAAGACGTCAAGTCAAACATGGCACTCAATACACAGTATATGAAAAAGAACTGGTTAAGAACATTGAATATAAAATTAGGAGTCTTAATTCTGACTATCATTTACTAAATAAAAGACTGAACTTTTTGGGGTCTTGTTTCCCAGGTTGTAATTATAGAAAATCTACCACTTCAAAGATTAAAATGGAATACACCAAAGGAAAGCATCCATTAAAACAATATGTCCCCTGGATTGTACATGCAGAAACGCTGAAAGGTGTCTGAGGGAGTATCCAATAAAAAAACAGAACCCCACCCCACGCCCCACAAAGCTATGTATTCAATTTTTTTTCCAAAACAACCTCATCACCTTCAAAGTACACTCCATTATACTTTATACATCTGTCAAATCGGCAATTCCATTTTTGGAGACGTTTTTCAAACTCATCCATTTGAATGGCTAATAGCACCTCCCTCGTTTTTTTCCTTTACCTCTTCTATCTCATAAAATCACTGTCTTTTCATCATGTCCCTCTCCATTCGCGGAAACAAAAAGAAGCCACACAGAGCAAGGTCAGGTGAGCAAGGTGCTTGGGGCAAGACAGGCATGCTGCTTTTTGCCCAAAACTGGAGTACCGATATAGGTACGTGAACAGGTGCATAGCCGTTGTGGCAAAATCAGTCCCGTCTGTCACAAATCAGGCCTTTTGTTATTTTTTAATTAATCATTTTATTGGGAGCTTTTATAGATATTATAACAATCGACAATTCAGTTAGATAAAGCATAATTTTACAATAGCTACCACCATCAGTTTCAAAACATTTTCTTTCTTCTTGAACTCTTGATAGCAGCTCCCCTTTATCCCTTTCCTCCTCCACCCTTTCCCCCAGGAACATATATATATATTTAATTCTGCCATCTTACACCCTCCAATGTATCCATGCACCTGCAATTCTGTTATCCGTTCCCCTCGAGTGGGGTTACATACTCATCATTGCGATCAGCTCCTCCTTCTTGTACTTCTCCCCCCTCCTTCCAGTACTCTCAGGGGATCATTATTTCCATTACTGTTTCTGAAGAGTTACTTACTTGTCTTCACACATCAAACTATCTTAATTATACAAATGAGCATCCACAGGTCTAACAAGATGGATGAGGTAAAACAAAGACCATAATAATAAGGAAGGAAATATTAAAGAACTAGCGGAAAGAACTAGCAGATAGTTACACGTTTCACCAGTGCTATAACTCCTTAGCGTGTGACCCTTCTGTCTAATTATCTTACAGGTGGCTTTTGCGTCTCCACGCTCCTTTGTGTCAATCTGACTGCTTGCTTTTCAACTTCTGATACCTGTCCCTGTTGACACCTCATCATGATCACACAGGCTGGTGCACTTCTTCCATGTGGGCATTGTGCTTCCCTGTGAGATGGCCCTTGTTTAACTTCAAACCTAAGAACCCAGATGCTTCATCTTTTAATGAATAGGAGGCCTTTTTGGTCACACACTGTTATGCTATCTTTTCAAAACCTCTGAATAGAAAGCTTGATTAACAGTCTGAACCGGTAGAATGAACACCAATTGCACTACAAGTCCATGCACTACATTTTGTCCATTTGGGAGGTTGATGGACATTCCGAAGGATGTTTGTCATCAATCGACATTTCCCCCTTTTTTAAATGAGAAAACCACTCATACACTTGAGTTTTTCCTTATAAGCTGTGTTCAACATCACCGGTCACTTGTCTTCACACATCAAACTATCTTAATTATACAAATGAGCATCCACACTGTGTTCCTCAACCCCAAAGCAGGAAATTTCACAGCCGCACACTGTTCTTAAATCGGTCATACCTCTCTCTCTCTCTCTCTCTCTCTCTCTCTCTCTCTCTCTCTCTCTCACACACACACACACACACACACACACACGGATCAAGCAAAACCGCTTTTATGAAAAACTTCACTGTAACCAGGGAGAACCTTCCCAGGCGACACCACTGGGTGCACTAACTTGCTCGATACTTGCCCAGTAGGAAAAAAATGTGTACTATGAAAGCTTTGTCCAGTGGAGTTTTCTGGGGGGGAATACCCCCTCATATTTTGCTGTATAAATTCAATACCAGCGAAAATGAGTAAAAAGATAAGATATAAAAACCTGCACCTTAAAAATGAAAACAAAAGGAGGGCTTCAAAAAGTTCATGGAAAAATTAAATTAAAAGATAAAGGAACTCTCCCACCAATGTTTTGAAGCCCCTTCATGTATAGGGACCATTGTCTTCTATTAGGAACTATAAATAGGGAAGGCATATGATCAGCTATTTTTCACTCTGAACAACAGTGATTACTGATTGACTCTAGAGCAGTGGTTCTCAACCATCCTAATGCCATGCCCCTTTAATATAGTTCCTCATGCTGTGGCGACCCCCAACCATAAAGTTATTTTCGTTGTTAATTCATACCTGTAATTTTGCCACTGTTATGAACCGGGCAATCCCTGTGAAAGGTCATTTGACCCCCAAAGGTCGCAACCCCCAGGTTGAGAACCGCGGCTCTAGAGAATCCACCCATTACCATTCATCAGCCACCCAAAGAATTCTCAAAACACAAAATCAAGATCATCCTCCGCGCCAAGACAAAACTAGCTGATACCACTGGCTGAGCTTTTAACATTCCTCAACCTATCACTTCACATTTTGATTTCCAATGTGCATCTTCAAATGGCTCAGACAACTCTGCAGTTCAGATGCGAGAACGGGAAACAGGAACTCATGAGACTTATTTGGCACGAACTGAATTAAATCAATCAATTAGACACCAAAAACAAACAAACATCCAATCCAGTTCTATACTCTTCATGATCTCAAAACCTACTTCCATAAAATTTAGCCTAATTACACCTACCCACAGTAAGCTTTCCTTTCTGACAGATTTTGGTTTATTAAACAATCTAGTATTTGATATACTTCTGATGGTTCCCTAGTTTAAAGAGTATTCTGAACACAAGAACTGTCTTTTTACCTAAGGCCTTATGTGTTTCAGAGAAGCACTGATTGGTATAGTGGGTTACACGTTGGACTGCTAACTGCAAGGTCATCAGTTCAAAAGCCACCAGCCCTCCAAAGGAGACAGAGACATTAACTCTCTAAAGAGTTAATGGCCTCGGAGACCCTATAGCAAATACTTATAAAAGGCCCCAATAGTTTAAAAGTACACAGAAAAAGAAAACACCAAACTACTGGTCTGTAAACTGTTATCTTAAGCAAGTAAGTCACCCAACCACAGCTATATACCCCCGATTTCTTTCAAACCAGAGAACTCCCAGGGAAGACATGACCAGCATAAAAATCTGAGTGATCCAACAAGTCTAGGCACAATGAACTGATCAGAGTGAAGTCAATGAGTACCAGTTATTTACACTAAGGAGTTAACTATAGCAAGAATTCTTAAAATTAACCAATAATATTGTGTATGTATACACCTTACTTACCTACCCCCAAACTAGCAACAACAAAAAAAACATTTTAAGTAGGAAAAACTATCAAATTAAATTTTATCTCACCCCCTCTGTAGAGGGTTTAGAAGGTTCAAAACATCGAAACATTCAGATCACAATTCCTTACATCAACAAATCTATATGGAAATCTTCCCCACAGAGGACAATTAATATAGCCATTTTCTAAATCATTAATACACTCGAGAAGTTACTGGCTGAACATGTTTAACCCAAATAAAAGGTTTACAAAAAAGTGTGTAACCAGTTCTCTGCCTCCTAGTCAACAAGATTCTCTCATGACTGGTATCTTTCCTGAGTTAAGTGTATGTAAATAATACAGCAAAAGCTGAAATGGAAATGAGAACTCACACCCAAAGCTAAAATAAATGATGCTACATATACTCCCAAAACCAAATCCACTGCCAAGTACTCTGGCTCCTAGGGACCCTAGAGGACAAACATGAACTGCTGCTGTAGGGTTTCGGATGCTGAGAGCAGAAGGGCCCTCTTTCTCAAGAGGACTAGCTGGTGGATTCAAACTGCTGACCTTGCAGTTAACAGCAGCCCAATACATAACCTAGCAATACAAACAAAGTTAACTTTCTTAAAGATAAAACTAAGCCTACGCTACTTTATGGACTGAAGTATTATATAAAAGCACATCAGAACTTGAACTTAATAGGTAGCTAATACTCACCACACCACTGCAAGACTTTGTTTTCACATCCAGTTTCACCAACCCAAAACCTTTAGGTGTACAAATAAAAAACAAAATGATTCATTTGTATAAAAGATTTAAGTCAATAGTCAAGCATACATATAAAAAATATCCATATGTTCGGAAGGGACTATGTGTACCCCAATCTGCGTGACCCAAAGATGACAATAACAAAATACAAATCTAACTAAGGAAAAAGTATCCCAACTTAAAGTGTGAACGCCCAATTTGCAGAAGGCTATGGAGGGCAATGGGAGCCAAAATCCATCTGCAGAGTAAAGTCAGATTAAGCCTTTGACAGATCTCCTCTAGCTATAGGCAAGAGACTCAAACAGTTTGACAGACAGAGATTATTGTAAACTGGATTATAGTGGATCAAACATGATATGACTTGATACTTGGTGTTATTCTTGACCCAACCAGGCTCAAGCATTTCTTGCTTGTTACAAGAGAAATTTACTTCCTGGCTTTTTAAATATTAATGGTGGTCTTTTCAACTATTTGTATTTGTAATTTATATTATTATTTTCTTCTTGTCGTTTTGGCTTGTTTTTAGTTTCTGTTGGGTTTCCTGGTTTGTGAAGCACAGGAGTGGATGCAGGCAGTAACCGATGCAATGATTTATTAGGGATGTGGAGATTGAGAGATTTGGGAAGCAAACAATGACTGTGCGAGCAGGAGAGGGGGTCCGGGGGGAGCACCAGAACTGATGGTAACGATGAATATACAACTCATTTTAAAAGTGATTTAACCATGGAAATGTCTATGTGAATGCTATGTTAAGAAAACTACTAAAAAGAAACCAAATTTGAGCAATGGTTACCGTGGATGAAGGGGAAAGGGGGGTATGAGTTTATATCAATGATAATGGAGCAATGTGGAAAAGGATATCAGTATTGGCTGTACAACACGAAGAGTATATATAATCAATGGCATTGAATTATACAGGTAGCAGTTGTAGATTTGGTGAATATTGTGTTGTATCTATTTTTGCCACAATTAGGAAAAAAATACCTGGTAACTAGTACAAGGAAGAAAATTTTCTAGAACTGAATATGGTGACAATTATACAACCCTTCTTGCTATGATTGAATTATTGAATCGTATAACATGGATAAAATTAAAAAAACGTGTGCTAGGTCAGAAAACGTAGAACAACAACTTAAGAATTTGCTATATAAACTTGTCAAGGGCAGATCACCTCGATGCAGTTTTGTCTAGTGTTTTGGTGTACAATCAGCAACAGTAGCAAAAAGCTTTCAAACCACTATGAAACCTAAGTCTCCTACCAGAAAAGCCCTTCCGAAAGGTTGTTTATCATAATATAGATTTTAAAACATCTATCCCAAAGGGATATCACCAATCATTTGGAGGGAAGGGGGGTTGTTAATGCTGAACAAAATTTTTAAGACTCAAGTTCACTTGAAAAAACCTTTTAACGTTTGAAGAGCAATATATTTATTTGCTGGTCAGCCAAGGCCTAAGCTATAATTAGAGAAAATAAAAGTTATTTTTCACTTAACCTTTAAAGTTAAAATTCTTGAGCTATGCTTGATTTTTTTTAATGTGGAAAGTTGGAGTAGAGGACGATGTGACTAATTACTCATTTAACAGAAATCCAAAATGATCTAATTCAAGAGTAAACCAAGATATTTATTTTGATGAGATTGTTCATTTCCAAAGCTGATCGAAACAAATATTTTCATTTCTGATTCAATTTTTAAGAATGCTCTTACCAAATCCTTTGTTGAAAATATCTCTGGCAGCTTTGCCAAGGTCAGCATATGATGGAGGAATACACATTGCTGTTGAGAAGAAACATTCCAGGGTTAATGTTCCTGTTCCTCAAACTTCTGTCCAAGAACATGACCAATTACGTGAATGTAGATCTTCACATTCACACAGTTCAATTTGTTGGAATTGAGGTGTGTTTTTTCTACCAGGAACTACTGTAGTCTAAAGACCCATTAAGTTATCATCAAGGAAAGCTTATTTCCAAAGTGGACAATCACGGTTAGTGACTATACAAACTTGAAAAACTCCAAAAATAGAGAAATGGGATTTCTATTTCTGAATGTACAATGCTTACAACCCCACCTCCACGGACTGAACTGGTACAATCAAACACTGATATGCAGCTCCCAAAAATCACTGAGATATGAGGACTTAACCGCATGAGATTAAATCAAAACTAAGTTCTCTCCCCTGATACCTCTCAGTATGCTTACTGATGTCAAAACGCAACATTGCTAGGTGGGGGGGGGGGGAGGGAATTTCACACCTGGTTAACTTCAATATTGGAACTTAGGAAAAATACACCCATCTAAGTTTCACTCTACTATCAAATAGCACTTTAAGCATATTAATGACGGTCAAGTTTGCCAATGCAGGGCGGCTTAAGGGCAAGCAATCTGAGCGCCTTCCACCAGCTCATTCATTCCACAAAGCACGTCCACGCCCTTAAGGAGCACATGTAATGACCTTGCGCTCTCAGCGGAGGAATTACTACTTCCTCTAGCCGACTGATTCCTGCAAAGGAACCAACCCGCTAACCACGTTATGCACCGTACACTGAAGGTGAAAGTGGTCACCGGCCACTCCCTCGGGCCCCGTCTCTCCGTCCACAAACTCTGCAGCCCAGCCCCTTCGCCGCACGCCGGGCTGCTCGCTCCCGCAGCGCCCCGGGCGCCTAAGCCCCGCGGGGGCGGGAGGGGGAGTTGGTGGCTGGATCCCGACGCCCCGGGCACTCCAAGGGCCCACCCCGCAGAGATCGCGGCTCTACTTACGCCGCGCGCAGCTCTGCCCGTAGGTCTCCATGGTGAGACAGGGAGGAGTGTTCTGCGGGAGTGACAAGAAAGTAGTCAGCTGGGGTTGAAAGCGAGTACAAGGGCCAGGTGGGGCCGTCTGACAGGGGGGGCAAGGGGCCGAAGGGCAGCGCGGCCATCTTAGGGAGCCAGGGCCGACCCCGAGTCCGGCTCAGGCCCTCTGCTGGGCCGCTGCGGCCTCGGCCCCCGAGTCAGCCTGAGGAGGATGTGGGGGGTACCTGGTGATCCCCCGAGGGCAGCCGCTGCGCTGCTCCGCTAGCAGCTCAGGCCACTCGACTCGCGCAAAGCCGGGCTGCAGCTGCCGCGGCTGGAGGGCGAAGTGAAGGAGACACCGTTCCGCCCGCCGCAGCCCCGTCCTACCCCAGCCAGGACCCCGCCACTACCCTAAGGCCTGTCTACTGCGCCTGTCCCCGCCGCGCCGCCCGCTGCCCACTCCAACCTGCTCTGCAGCGGCCATGTGGCCCGCGGTCACTCCCCGCCCCCCGGGGAGGGGTCCTGTTCTGTCCGTCGGCGGGGGCTGCGAAGGCAGAAGGCGCTTGGCCCCGGGTCAGGCAGGGATGAGGGCAGCCCCGAGGTGAGGGGCGGGGAACGGCGGAAGTCGCGCGGCAGGGCCCGTGCGGGCGGGGGAGGGTGGGGCGCAGGCGCAGTGCGCTCCTCGGGGGCGGGGCTGCGGCGGTCCGCGGGGCGTGCTGGGGTGTGGCATCGCGCTCGCTGTCCGGGATTCGTGGGAGGAGCGCACCGCCTCGGCGGGCAAGGAGACTACCCTACGGAAAGACTTCCCCATATTGGGCACCAGGAAGGAATCCGTGAGTGTGATCCAGGAGATGTGGTGCGCACTTCTGGAAGGACACAGACAGAAGTGGAGAGACAGACGCTACCCCCAGTCCTCCCTCTTCCCTTCGTTGGTCCGCCTCCCACCTCAGGCCGATCGACATATTGAACTTGACTCTGCTTTGGAAGCTTGGTGACTGCACCTCCTCGAACCAACTTACACATATCCCAGTGTACTGCGCCTCTTTTGCCCCTCCTTCCCTCTCAGGAATGAGCTGGCTTCACACAAACACTAAACAATCGCCATTTTGGAGAGGGGGAGCCTGCTGGGGCTTCCTCAGCCTCCACAGGATGAGACCAAAACCAACCAAACCCTGTTGCAAATCCAGTCAGCTCATGGCGACCTCGGGTGTTACAGACTGGAACTGCTCCTCTGTAGAACACCTACAAGTTAATTCAAAAAACCAAAACACTCCTACGAAGTCAGTTACGGCTCACATCGACCATATATGACAGAGTAAAACGGCTCCCCAGGGTTTCCCAGGTAGGTTAGGAGATAGTCTACTCTTCCACTGAGCGAGTGGTAGGTTTGAGCCAACTACTATCCTGGTATGAGTTCCAACACACCATCTCGCAGAAAAATCAAACCAATCCTAAGGCTACTGACTCAATTCTAATTGATAGTCACCTCATAAAGAATTCCTAAGGGTATATTCTACTAGGACTGTCTCATCTACTGGCCTTCCTGTTAACAGCCCAATGGTTAATCTGACAGCACCACCAGGACTCAGGAAAAAAACAGTCTACTAAATTAGTCACCTGGTTACTTGCTGTGGGGCTTATTAAAATGAATTATCTGTAGAAATTAACTCCCAGACAACACCACTCTGCCTGAGGCTTCACCCTGCAAACCCAAGAAATGTACACCATACCTAAATAACCATGAGAAGATATACAGCTAAACAAAGAGTCCTGGCAATTTATTCCAGAGTCAAGATTCCATATAGCCATAGGTTAGAAATTAGGTTCCAGACCATGACAATAAAGTTAATATCATAATAAAATGAGTCACATGATTTTTTTGTTTCCCAGTACATATAAAGTCAGAATTGACTCTATGGCAATGGGTTTAGGTTTATTTTAAATATGAAAAAATATTGTCAAAAGTTTGAAATAGTGTGAGAAATACCAACATGACAGACATGAAGTGAACAAATGCTATTGAAAGGTGGTGCCAGTAAATTTATTTGATACAGTTTTTCCATAAACCTTCATTTTGTAAAAAAAATTCAATATCTGTGAAATGCAATAAAATTAGGTGCACCTGTAAATATATCTGCATGCTTACATCCAAGGCCCTATACATCAAAAATGTAGAAGTGATGCCTTTGAATTACTGTGTTGGTGAAGAATACGAAAAGTATCATGGTAGTCTAGAACAAACCATCTGTTTTAGAAGAAATATAGTCAGAATGCTCCAAAGACGTGAGTATGGTGAGACTTAGTCTCCTAAAATTTGGATGCGTTACCAGGAGAAACGAGCTCCTGGAAAAGGACACCATGCTTGGTCAAGTTGAGGGTCAATGAGAAGAAGGCCCTCAAGGAGATGAATTGACACAGTGGCTGCAACAACGGGTCTGAACATAACAACAGTGGGGATGGCACGGGACCTGGAGGTGTCTCATTCTGTTGTACATAGGGGGACTAGACGTTGGAACTGCCTCCAAGGCACCTAATAACATTACCTTCCACAAGATGGGTTGACATAGTGGCTGCAGTCTGCAATGGGCTCAAACATAGCAATGTCTGTGAGAACGGTGCAGGACCAGACCGTCTCATTCTCTTGTACATAGGGTCATAATAAATCAGAATTGATTCAATGACACCTAACTATACATCAAAGCAGTTTTAGTAGCTAGCAGCCACTATCTATACAGCAACTACCTTGTTTCACCCACAGGGGAAGCAAAGTTCTACTTTGAGACGCAATTCCTACTTTCAAGATATTTACATTCAGGTATATGTAGGAATGTCAAGAACTGCTCAGGATCTGATATGTCATGCACTTGAAGTTAATAAGTTAGCCTGCCATGAGTTTGTATTACAGCTGAAGAACAGCTGGATTTAAGGACCATAACTGCTAACAAACCTTCAAGGGACCCTGGAGGTACAGTGTTTGGTAAGCATCAGACTGCTGACTGCTAACGGCAGGTTGAACTCACCAGCCACTCTAGGAGAAAGATGACCCAGCCTGCTTCCTTCAAGATTTACAGCCTCAGAAATCCTCTGGAGCAATTCTACTCAGTTTATAGTATCACCAGGGTTGGAATTTGCTCTGCTGCAGTGGGTACAAACCTGCTAGCCTTTACCTTAGAGGTAGACTTCTCAGGAAACAAAACCTGTAGTCACACAGAGTCACAGAGAAAGATACTACCTTTTAAGTTGGTTTGCCATACAAATAACACAAATATCCTTGAAAAGACAGCCTGAGGCAAAAGCTATCACTGATGTGTAGAAATACTATGAAGAATTGTTCCCCAACAAGAGATAGAAAATAGAAAAAAAGAGCTCCAAGTACAATGATACCCTATAAGTATAGGAAACTGTCAGAAAAGACATTACACTGAATTTTTACTTACCAAAACTAAAAAAAATTAAAATATAACCAATGTCACTGGACAATTTGTGTAAAACTTGTTAAAGGGGATTCTAAACTACTGAGTAAACCTTCACTGAAAATTCATTAAAGTATTTTTTAATTAAACTAAAATTGACAACCAGTAGATAGGAAGACAAAATTCTAGAGACACATACCAAGGTATAGATATGCTTGAAGTGGCAATAATTGGGAATCAGAAAAAATTTAGAAAAGTTTAAATGACTTATGTGGAGAGTTGAGAGATTAAACATGTTGGCTGGAGCCCAATTCTGAGGGTCCAGGGAACAGCGGGGAATGCTGGGTGACTGGGAACAACATTTCAGACTTGCACTGGGAAGAAAAAGGTTCCATTTATTATTGAAGGTCTATTAAAAAAGGAGGTCTGAGAGGAAAGAAGGTGATTCAATTTCAGATAAGGTACCTATGATGAGCCAGAGGCCCCACAACTAAGTGGCATTGTCCCCGATGTAGTTAGGAAGCCTAAGAGTAAGGTCTGGTTAAAAGACATTGATATAGACCTTTTAGTTTAATTATGACTAACCGTGAGTATAATTAAAGTCAATGAAGATAGTATCTTAGTTATCTAGTGCTGCTACAGCAGAATTACCACAAGTTGATGGTTTTAACAAATTTATTCTCTCACAGTTTAGGAGGCCAGATGTCTTAATTCAGAAGACTAGCCCTAGAGGAAGGTCCTTTTCTCAACATTTGTGACTCTGGTGTTTCATGAAGATTTTCATGAACCACGGCATCAGTTTTTCCCAGAGTCTAGGAGGTTCACAGCACATCCTACTTTGGTGAGTAGGGCCTGGGACCTTAACTTGCTGGCAGCCATCTAACATCCGAATATTGGCCTCTTCGTGTCTGGGGCGGAGGAGGAGGAGGAAAAGCAAAGACTCAAGGAAACAATTAGTTCAAAGTACTAATCGATCACATAAACCATCACCGCCAGCCTGAGAACAGAAAAACTAGATGGTGCTGGCTACCACTACTAAGCACTAACAGGGAGATCACAACAGAAGGTCATGGACAGAGTGGGAGAAAAATGGAGAACAAAATTCAAAATCATCTAAAGGCCAGACTTAACTGTTCTGATAGAGACTGATATGACCCCCAAGACTATGGACCTTAGACCACCTTAACCCCTAAACTGAACCCACTCACTGCACAACAAAAAGGCCTATAAAGTAAACAATAACATGATCCTCAATCAAGCAAACAAGACCAAAAGGACATTGTTTGCTCAAAAACAAAGTTCAAAAGATAGGATGGGACAGAAAAGGTGGGAAATAGAAACAGGAAGCTCAGAGAGGACATGGCAAGAGTGCTGTTACATTGAGGGATTGCAACTAATATTACAAATTGTATATAAATTGCAGAAAGGGAAACAAATGCTCCATATACCTTCACTCAAACCACAATAAAATGTTCAAAAATAATGAATTTGAGGAAACATGAGGCAACTTCCAAAAGTTTGTGGACATTTCCTGTTGTCTTTTAATTCAAGTTTTCTTTTTTTGGTTGGATACAGTGTATTGATGGTACATGACAAGGTTGGGCTCTCTCAGACCCTCCCTTCTTCAAGGAGTCTGGATGGAAACTTAAAATGATGGGACACTGACAGTGTGCTGAGGGGGTCAAGCTGGGACAAAGATCCTCAGCAGCTGAGGGTCTATCTCTTCCTGTAGTTGTATTACTGAGGCTGTGGTCCAGGGGGAGGGGAGCTTTTATTCCTTGGGGGCCATGTGGATCAAAGGTCCATCACTCTGTTGCTGTAGCCAAATTCAGTGTTATATCAGGTGACATAGCTAACGTTTATTGTGCCAACCTGACCGATAAATACATGTGGGGTTAATTGAAGGGTGGAGAGAAAAATGGCTCAGTGAGCCTGGCCTTTCTAGTTCTCGGGTCTCTGGCTTTGTTGGACCAGGGTGCAGCTGCCTTAGCCAGTTCCCTGCTTCAGCTGGCAAGTCTCACTTCCTGCAAGACATCCCCAAGGAGAAGCTGCATGAACCTACCCCGATGCAGCCCTGGGTGCTGGAGCACCCGTGTGGAGACCACTGCCAGTGCTGAGGTGCTTACACATTCAGTGACTCAGCTTTCCTTCTGCAATCGGCATCATTGCTTATGTTTTGTGAGATGGAGGAGGACTTTGTAGATTGATGTCAGACATACGGGTTAATGGGTTAATGTTGGACTTGTGGGCTTGGGCAGTACTGGGTTGAGATGTTTTCTTGATGTGAACTTACCCTTTATATAAAAATATCTCTTATACATGAGTTTCTGTGGATTTGTTTCTCCAAAGTACCCAGACTAACACACCAGGAAAAAATAAGCTGCTGTGATTGTCCAGAAAATCTATCAAGATTAGCTCTTTGAGATCCCCAAATAAGTCTCCTTAACCCTTTCAGCTGATCTCTCTGACTTGACTTTAACTGGCCCAGCAAAACCTCTTTAAATACTGCTCCTTGTGTGTATGCCCTTTAGATCTGAAGACATGTGAACTAAGATACATTATTTGCCCCCTACATATCCTACTCACAGTGGTAGGACAGGCACAAGGTGACAACTGAAACAATCAATTCAAAAGGGAAGAAAACAAGATGCGAAAAAAGAGCACTCTGGGTTGTGCTGTTAGTAATCATCCCTAGCGGCAGCCCTAGTTAACATTTTTAGAGGGAAGCCATTACAATTGTGCATCACGTTTGTCAGCTGTCCAACATTTTGTGTTTTTTATTAGTTACTTTGTTATATTTCTTGGTTACAACATAAGAGGTAAGTGAAAACTAGTAGAGTCCTGATAAATGTCAGGTAAAAAAGAATTTTAGTTTTATAAATACATTAAATAAATGTTTAAATTAAAAAAAAGAAAAACAAGATGCACATAGGCTCATAGCAGTCCTGAAATCTAGCCGAACTTTTAACTCAAGCCTATTCTCCATACCAGAATGAGGTCCCATAGAGAACGGCGGCCCTAGGAACACATCCTTTTCCTGCCTGTGGAAGGGGTTTTATATGCACATAAGATTTCCCCAGGCCATGTAGCCAAGATCAATTCCTCTTACCTTCAGATACCCTTTGGACAACTGATGGGCTTAGAGATATATCACTGACAGCATAAATTACCCATGTGAGTCCTGGAAGCAGGCTCGGGACTCTTTCAACAGTGAGGTCTCTGTGCCCAGAGTTAGGGCCCTGGGTGGGCATGTTCTATTGGCTCTTTAGACTCCACAACCTGTAGAAATGGGCACTGTCAGGGAAAGGGTGGATTGGGGCTTTCAAAGTGTAGGACCCAGATAAGCAAGGTGGGTATTATCAGATACTGGGAATTTTCTTCTTTTGAGGTTGTGTTTAATAAATAATTTGAGGGGTCTCTTACAGCTCTTATAACAATCCATACAGCAATTGCATCAAGCACATTTGTACATGTGTTGCCATCATTTCCAAAACATTTTTTTGACTTGAACCCTTGGTATCAGCTCCTCTTTCCCCCCCCTCCCTCCCCTATCCTCTCACCCTCGTGAACCCTTGATAATTTATAAATTATTTTTATTTTCATATTATACACCGTCCGCTGTCTCCCTCCACCCATGTTTCTGTTATTCATCTTGGGGCAAGGGGAAGGTGTTACATCGATCATGAGATCGATTCCCCCCTTTCTCCCCCTTCTCTTCCCATATTACCCCTATCCTCATAGTATCACTACTGTCATTATTGGTCTTGAGGCGTTTATCTATCTGTCCTGGATTCGGTTCTATATGGAGCATTCTTATCTGTACCAGTGTACATACTCTAGTCTAGCCAGATTTGTAGGATCAAACTTCCGTCATGACAGTGGAGAGGAGGAAGCATTGAAGAACCAAAAGGAATGCTGTGTGTTTGTCGGTGCTATGCTGCATCCTGGCTGGCTGGTCCCTTCCTTGTGACCCTTCTGTGAGGAGATGTCCAATTGTCTACAGATGGATTTTGGGTCTCCATTCTGACCCTTCTCATTTGCATAGAAATGGTTGTTTGCTTTGGGTCTTCTGATGCCTGATAACCCGATCCCATCAACACCTCGTGATCATGCAGGTTGGTGTGCTTTTTCCATGTGGGCTTTGTTGCTTTCCTGCTTGATGGCAGCTTGTTTAACTTCAAGCCTTTTAAGACCCCATATGCTGTTATCTTGTAATAGCTGGGCACCATCAGCTTTCTTCACCACATTAGTTATGCACCCATTTTGTCTACATTGATGGTGTCGGGAAGGTGAGCATCACAGAGTGCCAGGTTATTAAAACAAAGTGTTCTTGCATCTAGGGAGAACTTGAGTAGAGGCCCAATGTCCATCTGCTACCTTAATACTTACACTAAAAATATAAGTACATAGACTATATGTACATGCTTTGTTTATACCTCTACAAATACCTTTTGCATCCTAGTTCTTTTGTCTATTTCCTTATACTTTCCTTCTGTCCCATTATCATCTTTGACCTTCATTCGGCTCTCTGTACTTCCTCTCAGCTACATTGTACTTGATCAAACCCCACCAGGCATTTTATGTCCTCCTCGCCATCGATTTTAGATCTCTTGTTATTCCATTGTCCCTGGGTTTGTTGGCTCCCCTCTCCTTTTTCCCCCTCCTTCTCCTCTCCCATGTCCCCCTGGAACCGTCAGTCCCATTGTTTTCTCCTTGAGATTGTTTATCCTACCTATCCTAAATAGATAGACATATAAAAAAAAGAAAAAGAGATAACCTATGAATAGTCCCAGGTCTGTCTGCTGACCCTTATGATGTTTTCTGTTTGGGTCTGATACAGTGCAAGCCCTGCCCCACAACCCCACCCACATCCGAAGACTATTTTCAGAATTCCTCGGGGACTTTGTTGCTTTGCTCCCCCTTGCTGCTTTGTTGTGCTGCCTCCTGGTGTGGGGGTCAGACTGGGCATAATTCCCTCACTGTGTCTCCATTGTTGTCCCCTGTAGTGCTGTGGGTCAGTAAGAGACTGGGAAATTTTATGATTGAAATAAATATGTGTTTTGATGACAGAAATTGGATTCTTAGTTGTGGTTATAATAAATATATGGGATGTTGGGATGTAATATTTAGCCATAGAGATTACCTATTGAGATAGAGCCTCACCATTCTTGTCTCTCACTCTTTGATCATTGGACCAGTGTGCGGCTGCCTTGCTTGTTCTGTGCCTCAATTTACAGGCTACACTACCTGTGGGATGCCTAGCCTGTGGACTGTGTTGCTGTAAGTAAAGGTCCTTTAAGACCACACGATTGGAATTTACATCTCTTGAGCTGGGGGACTGACAGTTGGTGACCTGCCTTGCTGTTTTGCTGCCTGTGCTGGGACAGCCTAGCTCTCCCTACAGAGGACTAACTGGACGGCCCTTAAGACTTGAAGGACTAAAAAAAAGACTTGAAGGACTGCCAGTGTTTCATAACTCTCTCATGGGAGTGAGTTGCACTGAGCCATTTGTACTACTTTATAATTTAACTGTTTCTTTCCTGTGTTATATATCTATCTTTATAAATATGTATACAAAATTATCAGCAATCTGGTTTTATATTTCTAGAGAACCCTGTATAACACACCTATATCATTATTTAATTACTTTTTATGGCTGCTGAATAGGTAATATTCCATTGAATAGATAAGCCACATTTAAAAATCCATTCATGTATTGATGGGCACTTGGGAAACACAAATCAAAGCATTAAGCTACTACTTCACACTCAGTAAGATAAATAAATAATAATAAGCGATGAGGAGGATATGGAGAAATTAGAACCCTTGTACACTGCCGGAATATAAAATGGAAAAGTTGTGGGAAAGATTGGTGGATCATCAGGAACTTAAAGAAGTGTCATATGATCCAACAATTCTATGTAGACAGAACTAAATGGTGCAAATGACCCATAGGTCGATGGATTACAAAATGGATGAATGGATTTTTAAAGTGACATCTATCTTGAATTATTATTCAGCAGCCATGAAAATGAATTGAATACAGATACATGCTACAACATGGATCGAACCTCAAAAACAGTATGGTAAAAGTAGCAAAACACCAAATACAAAAATCACATACTGTATGATTCCATTTATCAAAAAAATGATCAGTGGAACATTCTGGGTAGGGGTTAGCTATGGGAGGTGAAATGGAAAGAAAGATTACTGGACTAGAGGTGGTCAAGGGCTGTAAGTGAAACCAGGAAGTCAAGGGGCTGTGGGCAGTTAATGAAGTCATCAGGGTGCTGCTAGGATAAGAGGTAGAAAGGGCAACTTTGAGTCAGGTGTCAAAGTCCTCAGGGAACACAGGGAGTGACCAGGAAACTGCTCCTAAAGGGCAACGACAAGTAGAGCTGATAAGATGAAGCTCAAAGAAGGGGATTCCATAGAAGGGTGGAGTAGTCAGGAATATGGACTCTTAACTTCAGGTCCAGCCCTAGGGTGTCCACGTGAGCGGGAGGATAAGCAGTCAGATATAACAGAAGAGAAATCTGAGCGTAGAGTTTAGGGTAAGTAGCTGACCTGGGATGCATGGCTAGTTCTGTGGTGAAATGGTGAAGATCAGAATCCAGTCCAGCTTTGTTTAGGCTAGAGCACCTGCTCTTCACTACCATTCTGCATTGGCTTCCCGATGTCAAAGCCTTCCTTGCTCAGAGGGATTAAGATCTATTTAGGGAATCTTGAGAGAGAGAGGCTACTGCTTTGAGTCCTCCCTGCCATGGCTGGCATCCATTAACAGAGACAGTTGCTAACTAAGAGGATGGGGGTCTTAAAAGTCACTTTCCTCCTTCGAATTTGAGGTGAGGACATTTGAGTCTCCAAAAGGAAGGTAAATGGAGAATGGGCTAGTTTCTCTGCAGATATGTGGGTCACCACTGAGAATGTCTCATGACCCATATCCCACATGCCTGTATCTGCTATCTCTGGGGCTGGTGTGGGAGGCAGTGGAGGGAGGGTGAGGAGAATTCTGAAGCCTGGGAAAATCACAAAGGCAGCTTGGCTGGCAGCCTGAACACTTAATTCAGAAGAAAACTGATGAGGAAGCCAGAGGGACAACGGGCCATTATTTCTGGCTATGAGAGGCTGGCCAATTTGATACCAGGTGACTCACCATCCTTCCCACCAGTATGTGTTCTCCTAGAGCTTTGGCTGGAATTAAAGTACTTGGGTTTCAAACGAGTCACATCCTATAAGATCTGGAGACTAGAGAAAATCCACTAAAGAGAAAGATTAGGCGTTCTACTCCAGAAAGAGTTACAGTCAGTGGTGGGATTCATCCAGTTTGCACTGGTTTGGCAGAACTAATGCCTAATTTTTGTTGAGTTTGGGGAACCGGTTGTTAAAATGGCACTTGTAATCAGGTTTCTCGCTAAGGTGTGCAGCTCGGTGGCTATGCAATGTGGAAATCACAAATATACACTCTACTTTTTGTTAACATTCATTTGTACAACAACATATTCTGAGCACCCATGGTAATGTTCATTCTACTCACAGGTATAAAAATTAGACAGAAGTATGCTTGTAATATTCATTTATTTCATAAAATTTGTTATACTTTTATTCCCTGGTGTTTGTTACTTAAGTAAACAAACATATAATGTAAAGATAAATGTTCCAAACAACCAGAGGGTGACACATTGTCATTCATTTCAGCTTTATGCTATGCTTCAAACTTCCATGAAATATTATGAGATAATTATGTAATTCCTGAAAGTGTTCAGAGAGCTAAAAATATTGTCAGAATAATACCTGACAAAAACAAAAAAAATGTTTTAAGATATTTCCATATCACTTCTTGATTGGTGTCCTCATTTGCAAGTCTTTGAATTTAGCTCAGCATCCTTGGCTGTGTTATTTACCCGTAACTCTCTTTTCCCTCTCAAGGGCCCCATTCCTTTAGCGGTCGACCAGTTAGACACTAGTCATTGTGCTCAACGTAATAGAAACAGGCAACCTCTCTTCTCTAAAGGCATTATGTTCACCTTTGAAAGTCCCACTTCTGCTGGACAGCAATCATTCTATCAAGTTTTAACACTCTGAGGGTTGGACTGGCTGCTAAATTATTTTAATCCCACCAATGGTTGCCATCTCAGAAGCAGGCCGGGCAGTTCTGCTCGGAGGTAAAATCAAGTGGATGGCAGATGGTTTGAGAGGGACGCCAGAGCTGGTAATAGCTGTAGGAACTGATCAAAATGGATTTTCAGTGCAAACCTCTTGCTCAGATTCCCATTTTAAACCACTTCCACATGAATACAAGCCAGAGAATGAAATATCCCACTTTAGCACCACCTGATAAAGCAACCAATGTATCAAGTTAAATAAAGTTTTACAGTCCTCCACAATATGGTCTACATCAAACTTTCTAAGCCAGAGTTGTATTGATAACAAGATGTCAATAGGGTTTAATTCATAGAGAGATCTGTGATCAAATCAATTTGGGAACTGTTGGATTAAACCAAGACTAACCCACTTATTTAAGCAGAATTTCTCAGTTCTTAAAACATTGTTGCTATTGAATGAAGGGGGAAGTGCAGAGTGGAGACCCAAGGCCCAAGTGTCGGCCAATGGAGATCCCCTCATAGAGGGGTTTAGGAGAGGAGATGGGTCAATCAGGATGTGAGGTAGTACCGATGAAGAACACAGCTTTCCCCCAGATCCTGGATGCTTCCTCCCCCCAACTACCATGATCCGAATTCTACCTTGCAGGGCTGGATAGGGCAGAGGTTGTACACTGGTACATATGAGGGCTGGTGGCACAGGGAATCCAGGGTGGATGATACCTTCAGGACCAAGGGTGTGAGGGGCGATGCTGGGAGAGTGGAGGGTGAGTGGGTTGGAAAGGGGGAACTGATTACAAGGATCCACATGTGACCTCCTCCCTGGGAGAGGGACGGCAGAGAAGGGGGGAAGGGAGACTCGGATAGGGCAATATATGACAAAATAACGATGTATAAGTTACCAAGGGCACATGAGGGAGGAGGGAGCGGTGAGGGAGGGGAAAAAAAAAGAGGACCTGATGCAAAGGGCTTAAGTGGAGAGCGAATGCTTTGAGAATGATTGGGGCAGGGAATGTATGGATGTGCTTTATACAATTGATGTATGTATATGTATGGATTGTGATAAGAATTGTATGAGCCCCTAATAAAATGTAAAAAAAACACATTGTTGCTCTTGAGTCTCTGGAAGAGGAATGCGATATATGCCCAGATTTTTTCAAGGAAGCTCTTGAGACTAGTGCTCCATAAAAAGATATGGACACCCCTAATGTTTTACCACTCTTCTGCAGCTATCCTATCAACCACAAAACACATTGCTCAGGTCTGTAGCTAGAAGGAGCAAACTGCTCCAGTTGCAGCCCCATCTGGATTCACCACTGAAGCCACACTTCCCCCCCGGATGCTTCTAGCCAATGACCAAGCCAGCAGGTCCACTCCTGTAAAACACCACACCCAAAACTAACCACACAGCCATTAAGTTGATTCTGACTCATAGCCACCCTATGGAGATAGCAGAACTGCCCCCCATCCCCACGGGTTTCCAAGGCCCAGTAGAAAGCCTGTCTTTCTCCCAGGGGGCAGCTGGTAGGTTAGAATTGCTGACCTTGCAGCCCATAGAACTCCATTAGCACAAGACTTTGTGTGACGATGCCTCTTTGGTCTGGTTGAAATCTCCTAACTGCACTGCCATCTGAGCATCTTCCTTCCTTCCCTGCGGCAATCCAAATCTTCTCCTGCACTTTCTTCTTGGTCCCTCAATCCATCTCTTACACATCTAACCCCATCCTGACGACTACTTCTCTGAAGCCTTAAACTAGCACACCTAACTCAACTGTGTTTATACAGCCTTTCCAGTTTCATTCCCCTTAGAGTTTCACATTACTTTTATGGTACTTGCACTACGCCTCCCAGATGCAGCAGGTGTAGCTCATGGACTCTGAAAGATATGCAAATCATAACAGAGTCCACTAAGTAGTAGTGTCACTTTAAGAAAGTCCCTTAGTACATGGGGAGGGGTAATGTCACTGTTTCAAGTCTTTGGGAAGGATTAGAAGAAGTGTTTCATTTTGTTTGTCTTTTACTTGACCCTATTAGATTATAAACTCTTAAGGCTGGCCAGTATGGTCTTGATCTTCTTCAACCCCCCTCTCCCACCTAAGGGTCTGAATGAACAGGCCTAATTAACAGTGGAGTGACATTAACTGTTGAGTGAATAGTCATTTGCAGAAGAGAAGGGGCATCTCAGGGAGGGTGGGCAAAGTCCATCGGGAGAAGCAACCAGTGGTATAGGAAATGTTAGTGAAAAATAGCAATATAAATATATGCAAGAACCGTGATTTTGGAAATATCTGCTGCACAGAAAACCAAAGTTGTGCACCCTTCACAAGGCTTGGAACTTTTTAAGCCTCATTATCCAACAGAGGGGCTGTTTTAGTTGAGAAATCCTTACACACAAGGTCAGAGCAACAAGGAAAACATGGCAGAACATCAAAGGCAGGAAAGTGCCTAGTTACGAGTAGTACTTCTTGGTATCAGGCTACCTCCGTGTTAATTGTCCCAAGGAGCCGGACTTGTAGGGAAAGGCAGTCTCAAAGTAACTTGTGGTCTTTGAGGGAGGCAGCTACTGGATTAGGTATCCTGCGCATATGCCCAGTTGGGGTTCAGCCTCTGGAGAGGCTCAGAAAAAGATCCTACTCCAGGATCCCAATAGTGCACCTAAAGGGGAAGCCACTTTCCTTTGTACACAGCTCTGGGATAAGAAACCCATCTACTTCCAGGTCTTTCCAAAGCCTCATTCGTTCCTTGAAACCCTAGCTCCATGAAATTTTAGCTTTGGACTAGAAAAGTCGCAGTTGGGAGAAATGCCTAGACCATTCAGTGGGCAGAGCCTCTGGTCCCCCACTGACCTCTGGTTCTCAATATGCTAGGGTATTCATCAGCGAGGGCTCCTCCCTCTAATAGGATGGTTGTACACAATCAGTCTGCTCTTCTTCATTTACAGCCTTTGATGCTAACTCATGGAAAGCTCTACATACATGTGTGTACATATGCAGACGATCATATTTTTATTTGTTTTCTGAAGGAGGCTGGGAGGGGTGTCTGTAGTCACGGGTCTTGCCAGAGTTCCTCTCCAGGTAGGAAGACAAGCACATTGGTTCAAATCTAGAGGCATAGGATAGCAGAGACACCATCCAAAACAACAACCATTTCTTTGAATTTCCAGCAATTTTATGAAACAAGCTACAAAAACACACCATTTGAATGACTCACTCTGCTCTCTGCAGTGCCAAGAACTGCAAGTACAGCTAATTCAGATTAACTAGACCCAGCTGACAAGAGTTGGCTTGACTAAATCATAAAGTGTATTAAGAGAAACTCAGTTTTATTACTTTCAGGAATCTAGTGGAACAATGTTAATAAATTGTTCTCAGTACAGGGCTTTAGGGAAATCTACTTTAATGAACAGTTAAGAATATTTTCTAATTCAGCCTATCAATTGTTTACATGGAAATGGTTACTTATCAGGTGCATATGGTTATTTGAAGTGCTTGCTTATGCTACAATATTCTATTTTATGTTCTATTTTAAGAAACCCTATGCTTATAAAGGCTATAAAACAAACTACCCAGAATCTTATGCCTTCCTAAATTAGCATAGTCCTAATTAATGCTTCAGTGGTCCTAAATTGGCATGAAATCAAGAGTCACTATATTATTCAGTACTTAAAAAGAACACTTCAGCTAGTGTGTAGTGGGTTATGTATGGGCTAGTTCAAATCTACCAAGAGAAAACAAAACAAAACTGCCACCAAGTTCCTGCCAACTTACAGCGGTCCTACGGAATAGAGTAGAACTGCCCCCGTGGGTTTCCAAGACGATAACTCTTTTTTTAAATTAATTTTTTTACGATAACTTTTTTTAAAACAGTGAGATTAATTTATTGAAGGTCAGGGTTCACAGAATTCTATTTTTAAAAAATCCAAGGTCACAAAAGTCTTTATGAAAACTATATGTACTATGAGGGTTGGAGGTACAGGGAATCCAGGGTGGATGATACCTTCAGGACCAAGGGTGTGAGGGACGATGCTGGGAGAGTGGAGGGTGAGTGGGTTGGAAAGGGGGAACTGATTACAAGGATCCACATGTGACCTCTTCCCTGGGAGAGGGACAGCAGAGAAGGGGGGAAGGGAGACTCCGGATAGGGCAAGATATGACAAAATAACGATGTATAAATTACCAAGGGCATATGAGGGAGGGGGGAATGGGGAGGGAGGGGGGGGGAAAAGAGGACCTGATGCAAGGGGCTTAAGTGGAGAGCAAATGCCTTGAGAATGATTGGGGCAGGGAATGTATGGATGTGCTTTATACAATTGATGTATGTATATGTATGGATTGTGGTAAGAGTTGTTTGAGTCCCTAATAAAATGTAAAAGAAGAAAAGAGAAAAAAATGATTAGGGCAAAGACTGTACAGATGTGCTTTATACAATTGATGTATGTATATGTATGAACTGTGAAAAGAATTGTATCAGCCCCAGTAAATTGTTAAAATAAAAAAAAAATAAAAAAAGAAAACTATATGTACATTTGAAGCTTGAGAGTGTAAATCCCCTTCTCGAAAAAAGCCCCATTCAGGCAAAAGGATGTATAACATCCATCACACACCTGTTTTGGGAACAGCATTTTCCAAAGTGTGCACTTGTTCACAAATACACACCAGAGTATCCAAAAATGACAGCGCAATAGCAGAGCAGCTTCCCCCAAAAGGCTGCTCTTCCTGAGGTGCCTCTGCAGGCAGCCACTTTAATCTTGGGGTTTTAAGAACACCTTCTTTGTGTTTGTCAGTTTCATGTTCCCATTTTCATCTTCTTCGTTATTGGCCCTGTCCCTCTTCTTGGTGAACTTCTTTCCGATAGTCCCCACCAGGCTTTCGTACCTTGTCGCCATTTCTCCATTCTGACACATCAGCCTCCACTACTGCAGCTTCAACTTCTTGGGTTCTGCTCTTGGAGTTCCTCTGCAGCATTACTTTCCCAACTTCAGGATTAAATCCTCTGAGGGACATTCTTCCATAGAGAAGGTCTTCGCATTGCAAAATACTCTGCTCTTTGATTATGAGGCTCTCTTTCTCTGTAAGCTCCGGCAGACCCAAGTACCAGTGCTCCTCACTGATGATCTTCTCCTCCTCTTCCAGCTGCTTCTTGGTTTCTGAGTCTAGTTCTCTTTGCATGAATTTCACATCAACTAATATCCTGTCCATTCCCACTGTCGCTGAATTCATTCAGCAGCATCAGAAAGAACTTCAAACTGGTCCATCTGGGTGCAATTGTGTCCTTTGTGAAGCCTTCAAACTGGGGTCCTTCTGAGGTGGAAAGACGAGATCGCCAGCTCTGATAAAGATGTACAGTCCTGGAAACTTCATGCGCAGCAGATTCTTGGAAAACTTGGGCTTCTGCTCTGCCACCACGTTGCTCGCCCCCAGCCACGAGTTAGTCAACTTTAACTCTTTACAGGAGTAAAAAGCCCCATCTCTCTCCCGCAGAGCAGTTGGTGGTTTCAAACTGCTGACCTTGTGTTAGCAGCCCTTGATGCTCCTGTATAGATGCACAATCTGGAAAATCCAAAAACACAGGTCTATTCTGGGCTATCGGGTCACTATGAGTTAGAATCAATTCAATGGCAGTGGGCTTGGGTTTGTGGTTCTTCTTCCAGCCAAGGAGGTCTAATGACACAATGATTCGATCAGCTGCTAAGCAAAAAGTAGGTGGTTCAAACCCACAGTTGTTCTGTGGGGAGATGACCTGGAAATCTGCCACTGCAAAATTTCCAGAATCTTAGAAACACTATGTGCAATTTTACTTGGTTCTACTTGGTCGCCAGAGTCAGAATGGACTCCAAGACATGCCACAACAAAATTCTCCCACTGTCAATATTCTTCCAGTCCTTTCAGTTTGTGACACACATTCCCTCCTCTCTCCTCCCGCTACAAATGTTGATAAGGCAATTACTATGTGTCACATACTGTGGTAATTGTAACTAAATTAATTATTTAAAAATCAACTATCTCAGAGTCTAGAAAGCAAGATAAACATGGAGATGTTCAGAGGCACTGAACTGACTCTCCCATAGTCTTTGGAGAGAGTACAGCACTGCCAATACCTTCACTTTGAACTCTAGACTGAGAAAATAAGTTTCTGGTGGTTTAAACCATCCCATTTGTGACATTATGTTATAGTATTCCTAGGAAATGAACACTGACTTTGGTATTGGGTAGTAGAGTTCTGCTGTAACAAGTTCTACACGCAGAGAAAGGGCTTTGGAGTTGAGTAATAAGTATACCATGCAATAATCGATAAAATGCCTAAATTGCTTTGAAGAGTGTGTACTAGAAATATAAACATTAAAGTGCTTCTGGTAATGTCTGACACAAAAATGAGGAACATGTTATTGGACACTGGAGGAAAAGTGATCCTTGGTATAAAGCTAAAGAGAACATGGCTAAATAACTTTTTTCCCCCTTAAAATCATTTTATTGGGGGATTGTACAACTCATCACAATCCATACATATCTATTGTGTCAAGCACATTTGTACATTTATTGCCCTCATCATTCTCAAAACATTTTCTTTGTACTTGAGCCCTTGGTATTAGCTCATTTTTTGCCTCCCTCCCTCCCTCACGAACCTTTGATAATTTGTAAATTATTATTATTTTGTCATGTCTTATACTGTCCGATGTCTCCCTTCACCCACTTTTCTGTTGTCCATTCCCCAGGGAGGGGACTATATGTAGATCGTTGTAATCAGTTGCTCCTTCCTATCCCACCTTCCCTCCACCCTCTGGGTATCACCACTGGTCATCAAGGGTTCATCTGTCCTGGGTTTCCTGTGTTTCCAGTTCCTATCTGTACCAGTGTACATCCTCTGGTTTAGCCGGATTTGTAAGATAGAATTGGGATGATAGTGGCGGGGAGTGGGTGGGTGGGAGGAGTGAGGAAGCAATTAAGAACTAGAGGAAAGTTGTATTCTTCATCGTTGCTACACTGCACCCTGCCTGACTGGCTCATCTCCTCCCTGCAACCCTTCTGTAAGGGGATATCCAATTGCCTACAGATAGGCTTCAGATCCCCATTCCACACACCCCCTCATTCACAATGATGACTTTTTGTTTTTTGATGCCTGATACCTGATCCCATCGACACCTTGTGATCACACAGGCTGGTGTGCTTCTTCCATGTGGGCTTTGTTACTTCTGAGCTAGATGGCCACTAGTTTACCTTTTGATAGGTGGGCACCATGAGCTTTCCTCACCACATTTGCTTATGCACCCATTTGTCTTCAGCGATCCTGTCAAGAAGGTGAGCATCATGGAATGACAGTTTAATAGAACAAAGTGTTCTTGAACTGAGGGAGTACTTGAGTGGAGGAACAATCTCTATCTGCTGCCTTGATACTAAACCTATAAATATATGCATATAGATTTATTTCGCCATCATCATATAAAAATATATTTACATATGTGCATGCCTTTATTTAGACCTCTATAAATGCCCTTTGCCTCCTAGTTCCTTCCTCTATTTCCTTTTACTTTCCTTTTGTCCCACAATCATGCTCAGCCTTCATTCGGGTTTCAGTAATTCCTCTCGGTTACACTGTCCTTGATCAAACCCTATCAGGTCTCTTACACCCTCCTTGCCATCGATTTTGGATCATTTGTTGTTCCCTTGTCCCTGGGTTTGTCAACACCACTTTTTCCCCCCACCTCTCCCTCTCCCGTGTTCCTCCAGAACTGTCGGGGTTCCATTGTTTTCTCCTCCAGATTGTTTATCCAGCCTATTTTATCTAGATAGACCTGCAGAGAAAATAATATGCACAAAAACAAGGCAGAGCAAAACAAAGCAACAAAAGAAAACAACAACAGACCAAGGACAAAAAAACAAAAAACCTGTAAATAGTTCAAAGTCTGTTTGTTGACCTTTAGTAGTGTTTTCCAGTCAAGTCTGATGGGGTGCCACGCCCTGGCCCTAAAGTCTATTTTTGGTATTCTCTCAGGACTTCCTTGCTCTGCTCCCCTTGTTGTTCTGTTGCACGCCCTTAGCGTTTTGCCTTGGTGTGGTGGGGTCAGATTGGTTGCAATTGGTCAGATTGGTTGCAGATTGGTTGCAATTGGTGGGGTCAGATTGGTTGCAATTCAGATTGGTTGTATCCAGTGTTGTCCCCTGTAGGGCTATGGGTCAGTGAGGGATGCTGTGTCTCATGGTGGGGCTTGCCATATGGTCCTGTGTATTGGCCGCTCTGAGCAGGATGTCATCCTCAAGGTTTGGTGGGCCAGGATGTGTTCCACTCTCTCTTCCTGGCTGAATCACTTTTGTTGGAAATAATATACTGCTGGAAGCTAGAACTTATATGTCATGAACATATTTAGTTGAGATAACCAAGCTAAGTATGAAAGGTATAGGCTGGTTTCTCCTTGCTGCTTATAATAAAATATGGAAGAGATAAATTACCGATTAAATTAAGCAAAAAAAAAAAAAAGACCCAGCACATGGTGATTTTGTAAATTCTCAGTGTGTACAAATAGCATACTAAGGAGAGAAGGCCTAGAGAGTGGCTGGATAGCCTTTTGGCAGAGGCTAGGTGTGTGATTCGTGGATCAAGTCAGCCATCTTAGTATCTTTCATGGACAGCTTTAACTAAAATAGGGATAGGTTAAGATGAAAGAATGCTATCAGACCAGATTATACAAGCAGGAAACAGACTAACAAAGTTAGCTGAAAATAATAAGAAACCCCAAAATTTCAAGGATGTCTCAGGGACCAGTGGGGTTACTGCAGGCATCACACCAGGGAGTATAGGCCTAGGGACTGAACCATCACCTCAATTCCAGAGGGTAGGCCGCTACATATGAGTGCCAAGAGGGAGAGGGAGGAGCTGGCACCAAAGACCAAAAAAGTCAAGAATCGTGCCACAGATAATCATTCCCAGGCCTCGAAAACTAGTGAAACTTGCTGACTTGGCTGCAAGCTTGCTTTAGACTAGTAACCTCTTTTTGCTTCCTTCTTTCCTTCCTTCCTCTCTCTGCCTTCTTTTTTCCTCCCTTTTGGAACAGGAATCTATTCTACACCAATCCTAACACTATATTTTTAAACAACTTTTCTAGTTTCACAGGTCTGTGGATGAAGATAAATTTGTCTCCAGGACAAATCACACCCACTCTCACTCATACTTGATTTAGATGAGAGTTTAGACTTGGAGCTGAGGCTGAAATGGCTTAAGGCTTTTGGGAATGTCAGAGTGGGGAAAAAGTATTTTGCATGTAGACAGATATAAATTTGAGGGACTAAAGGGCAGGCAAGAAATTCTAGTGATGTAATGGGTTAAGTATTAGGCTACTCAACAAAGTTGCATCACAAGATAAAGCTCTAAGGTTTCGTTTTGGAAATCCCATGGCGTAATTCCATTGTCCTAAAGGTTGACCTTGAGTCAGATTCAACTCCTTGGCAGAGGGTTTTAGAAGCCACACTGTATTGGGTAAAATATTGTTCCATCCCGTCCCCAAATCATGTCCTTCACTGAACCTCAGAATGTGATTTGGAAGTAAGGAAAGTGCAGGTGGACTCGAGTAGCTGGAACCTTAATCTAACAGGGCTTGTGTATATTTAAGAAGAGACACACAGGAAGACTGCCATGTGGCGATGGAGGCAAGTGTTTGGCACTGAAGTCTATATGCCAAAGAAATCCTAGGAGTGTCAGGGAACATGAGAAGGCATGAGCTGATTCTCCCCTGGAGTCACTGGCGTGAGCCTATCCCTGTCAATCCGTTCTGTGGTCTAGCTTCCAGAACTCTAAGAACAGATTCACATGAAGTCACCCAGTTTGTGGTATTTTGTCTCAGCAGCTCTAAGAAGTGAATACAAGGAGTTGCCTAGAGACTAGGCAAAGGTTAGTTGAGGCCAGGTCTTTTAGAGAAACAAATCCACAGAAACTCATGTATGAGAGAGTTGTATATAAAGGTTAAGTGCTCATCAAGAAAACATCTCAACCCAGCGCTGGCCAAGCCCACAAGACCAACATTAATCCATAGGTCTGACACCAAGCCACAAATTCCTCCTCCATCTCACAAAGCACACTATGATGCCGACTACAGAAGGAAAGCTGAATCAGTGAACGTGTAAACATCTCAGCGCTGGCAGGGGTCTCCACACAGCTGCTCCAGCACCCAGGGCTGCATCGGGGTAGGTCCATGTGGCTTCTCCTTGGGGATGTCTTGCAGGAAGTGAGCCTTGCCAACTGAAGCAGGGAACTGCTAAGGCAGCTGCACCCTAGTCCGACCATCACAAAGCAAGCGACCTGAGAACTAGAAAGGCGAGGCTAACCAAGCCATTTATCCCTCTGCCCTTCAACTAACCCCACGTTGTTTATCAGCCAGGTTGGCACAATAAACTCACTCACCAGGATACAACCTAGAGGTGGCAACCGGACAATATCCACTGATGTTCTTTCTTCATAAAATTACAAACATGAAATCATAGACATTTAGAGTGCAGATCGAGGAGCATGGGCCATCCTTTGTCCTGGGTCCATGTTACATCTGGAGTATTATAGTTAGGGATATGATTCTTTCTTACTCTATTCTGGCCCAACCCTGAAGTATAATTTTGTGAATTTTTAATTGAAGAAATTCAAAAGGGTATGTGTTGATCCATTTAATTCCTGGCAGTGACTGGACCAGTGACTCACTCTCATTTTAAATGAAACTGCATTTAAAATACAGCAACCTCAGAGTCAAAGACCAGCCCCATGAAAACAAACTGCAGGACAGTATGAAACTGGATACTGGCCAAGAAGGCTGGGAAAACACACTATGATTTCTTAAAGAAGTAGAGGCAGAGCTTTCAAGATACAGAAACTTTAGAAATAAAATCTTAAGTGGATCAGTTACCTACTGTGATGGTTAAGGTGGTATGTCAACATGTCTTGAATCTTAGTTTAGCAGTTATGTAATCATCCCCCTGATAAAGATTTAATATGAGCATCCAGTTAGTTAAAAGGAAATGTCTTCGGGGCTGTAGCTTACAGCCAATGTATATAGATGCAAAGCTCTCTGACTTTGTGTTTGTCCTGGATCCTACTCTGGCTCATCATCTGACCTATGGTTCTTCGGTCTGGAATCATCTGGATTTGTTTCCCTCTGCATCTTATCACCTAACACTCTGCCATCTGATATTCTGATCTGGGGTTCAGCAGCCCCTGGAGTTCCATGACTTAGGGGATGCCTCCATCCTAATGTTTGACCATGGACTTGGGACTTAAGTCAGCCTCTACAATCTCGTGAACCATTTCCTTGAAATAACTCTCTCTGTAAGCACATATATAAGCTTCACTGTTTTGCTTCTCTAAAGAACCCAACTTCAGACATCTAGAAACCATTCTAAACCTTAGTTTAAAACAACAGTTATTGGTACATCCATGGTTTTACACATGAAATGGACAGTTTTCCTGGTCTCCCTTGGGCTTGCTCATTCCGCTGGTAGTCAGTGGGGGATTGGCAAGAGGGTAAAAATGTAAGGGACAAAGCCTCTTAAGTTAAGGTTTCAAAAAGTTCATGGAAAAATGGAATAGAAAGATAATGGAATTTTTCCATGAGCTTTTTAAAGCCCCCTCATGTCACCATTTCTGCTAAATACCAGTGGTCTAAGCCACTCAAAGACATCTTTTGATGGAAGTAGTGAACTCACATTGGAAAGGAGTATATAATCTATCACAGAGGACATGGCTCCCCTTGCAAAACACCTGTATGTAAGTGACTGCAGACCGATTGAGAAGAAAGTTTCTCCCAGGCGCCTGACCATACAGAGCATTAAACACTGGAAAAACTACGAGGCAGTGTAGCCGAACATTCACAGACTAGACTACAGATAAAGTCCTCAATAACTGGGGTTTAAAGGAGCCCAATCTAGCAGAAAGGGGAAGGAAGGGCAAGTATAAGGACCAGCAGTAAAGTCCTGTTTCAGAGGAGGGTACACTATTTGCCCACAGATCCTAACTTTCCAGTTTGAGAGGTGTGGTTGAAATATGGTAATTCACCAAGTAATAATATAACCTTTTGCCCTAAAAATCTATTTTATTTTTTAAAAGTCTAGTACCTATTATTTTATTTTAAAAATTTTAAAATTATATTTTAATCATTTTATTGGGGCCTCATACACTTCTTATCACAATCCATACATACATCCATTGTGTCGAGAACATATGTACATTTGTTGCCATCATCATTCTCAAAACATTTGCATTCTACTTGAGCCCTTAATATCTGCTGCTCATTTTCCCCTCCCTCCCCATTCCCCCCTACCTCATGAACCCTTCATCATTCATAAATTATTTTGTCATATATTACACTGTCCGACATCTCCCCCTGCCTTCTTCTCTGCTGTCCATCCCCTAGGGAGGAGGCGATACATAAGATTCTTGTAATCAGTTCCCCCTTTCTACTCCACATTCTCTCCACACTCCAGGCATTGCCACTCTCACCACTGGTCCTGGAGTCATCTGTCCTGGATTCGTGTTCCCAGTTGCTGTCTTGTACCTATGTACATCCTCTGGTCGAGCCAGATTTGTAAGGTAGAATTGGGATCATAATGGGGGGTGAGGGAAGCATTTAAGAACTAGAGGAATATTGTTTTATCGTTGCTACCCTGCACCCTGACTAGCTCATATCCTCCCCACAACCCTTCAGTAAGGGGTGTCTGGTTGGCTACCAATGGGCTTTTAGTCTCCACTCTGCACTCACCCACATTTTCAAAGACAGGATTTTTTGTTCCTTGATGCTTGATACCAGCTCATGGTCACATAGGCTGGTGTTTCCTCCATGTGGGCTTTGTTGCTTTTGAACTAGATGGTCACTTGTTTATCTTCGAGCCTTTAAGACGCTGTATCTTTTGATAGCTGGCACCATCAGGTTTCTTCACCACATTTGCTTATGCACACATTTGTCTTCATTGATCGTATCAGGGAGGTGGACTATTAAGTATTTTCATCAAGTACCATGTGACATGAGCAGAACAGGGGCTCTTGTTCTTCTTTTGGAAACAAAGAAACTAGGTCTTGAAGGGACGTTCCTACATTACCTATCAGGGTGGCACAAGCCAGGCTTCCCCTACTGTATTCTCTAACAGGTCTCTGATCAGATCATGACACTGTCATGGTTCCTGTTGACTGCTGAAGCCTCCCTACTCACCTTGTCCTACGGAAGTGGTCAAGTCATTCCCTGGGGTGTATGTGTTCAATTCTTAATTCACCAGCATGCAAGTTTCTTTTTTTTTTTTTTAATGGAGACCAGTGTCTTCCACGCCAATCTGAAGGCAGTGCAATTTTCCAGGAAAAAGTTTACCTGGGCTTTGAGAAGGCTACATTCAAAAAGTCCTCCTCAACCTGCAGGCTAAGTGTAAGTAACTCCATTATTAAGTATCATTGGTGAGTTAATAGTCAAAGAGCAGATAAGACCTTTCAAAGAACTTCCATGATATGAACTCAATGACTCCTTATAATGGGGTAACAGCAATAACAACCCAGCATGCAGGGCACCATCCTAAATTCTCTACATTTATTAACTCAAGAATCCTCAAAATATGGAAACTTGATGAGGGTATGTACTGTACGCATCTCTATTTGTACAAGTGAGAAAACTAAGACCCAGAGGTTAAGAGGTCTTACAGAGGGCCTGTTGCCAGGATATGAACTGCATCTGGTTGCATAGTCCATGTCTGTAAGCCATTATGCTAAACTACTTTACAAATGGAAGGGGCCTGGTGGTGTCGTGGGTTCCGAGTTGGGCTACAACTACAAGCTTAGCAGTTCAAAACCACAAGCTACTCAGAGAGGGAAAGATGAGGCTTTCTTCTCCTATGAAATTAACAGTCTAAGAAGCATACAGGGGCAGTTATAGCCTGTCCTCTAGAATCCCTAGAAGTTGGAATTGATTCAGCCAGTGAGTTTTCAGACCTTCCAAATCCCATTATATCAAGTGAGGAAAGAGAGATAGAATTAATGAGTGACTTGCCTGAACCCACACACTCCCATTACATGACTAGGGGATAGAGCCCCCATCTTCCCTCTGTAAGTCAAGCACTACTACATTGTGACACTTGAGGACCGCCAGTCATTTTAATTTTTTTTTGGTCTTTTACTTTCCTTTTTTTTTTTTTAACAATTTATTGGGGCTCATACAACTCTTATCACAGTTCATACATATACATACATCAATTGTATAAAGCACATCTGTACATTCTTTGCCCTAATCATTTTTTTTCTCCTTTTCTTTTTTTATATTTTATTAGGGACTCATACAACTCTTATCACAATCCATACATATACATATATCAATTGTATAAAGCACATTCATACATTCCCTGCCCCAATCATTCTCAAAGCATTTGCTCTCCACTTAAGCCCTTTGCATCAGGTCCTCTTTTTTTTTTCTCCCTCCCTCCCCTCAGTCATTTTAATTTTAAATGGCTTTCTCATCAGGAAGAATTACAGGAAGTGAGGGGTGAAGCCCAAAGTGAGAACTGTAAGGCAGTAGCAACATTGAATCTACTCTAAACCCTGCACCACCATCACCACCTGCTGCCCATGGCTTGTGGAGGTACCTTTCAGACAGGTTGAGTGTTGCCTTCAGAAGCTAATGGCTACTTTAAATTCAGAAGCAGAAGATGGATGAAGCTTTAACAATGGGTACTGCTTAGTGAACTGACCCCAGGAACAAGGGCTTGATCAAGGGAGGTCATGTAGCCCGTGTCAATCTATGGAGGCAGTGGTATAGAAAAACCAACATCAAACTCACTGCCATCGAGTCAATGGCAATTCATAACGACCCTACAGCACAGGGTAGAACTGCCCCTGAGAGTTTCAGAGATTGTAACTGTTAACAGTAGAAACCCGTCTTTCTCCCAAGACAGCGCTGGTTCCCACGGGCTGGCTTTACTGATCATAGCCCAACAGTGACTGCTATGCCACTAGGGCTCCAGTGGTGTAGAGGACACAAACACAAACACTTATTTTCATTCTACTCTTGCCCATTAAAAGGATTAGAAACTCAAACTTCTTTTCCCCTTGCAGTTCCTCTAATAGAAGGGCCTACTACTTCTCTCGGATGTAGCAGACTGAAGGCTACCTCCACAAGTCCCAATCCCTCAACACAAGGGTTCCTATTAGTATTACATCCTAAATACTTAAACCACGCAGGACTCCAGATTCAGAGTAGGACTGTGCTACCCTCTCTCCAAAAAAACCAAACCCAGTCATCAAATTGATCCTACAGTAACTTTATAGCACAGCGAACTGCCGCTGTGGGCTTACAGGAGCAGCTCAAGGTGTAACACACACCATCGGGCTCCTTGGATTGTGTTAAGGCTGGCCTATTTCACACCTGACTGGAGCCTAACCTCTCCACTGTGTGAAGGTGGTGGTGGTGGTGCTTACCCTGTATTCCTCGGGCTAATGAGAACTATTCTCCCCAGGGTAGGTTCTCTTACCCCAGGGCCAGTGCTCCTTCCTAACGCATGTTTGAATGCTTTCCCTCTAAGTATCCTTTGTAGACTTTGCTAGGATTCAGAATATTTTCCATTGCTTTGTATTATCTGTTTCTGCGTATTGTGACAGGATGGGGTCAGCATATTTAGTTTGAACATCAGGAAACAAGCTTACACAGATTATGTAATTGCCTATGACCACCTGAAAACTCTAAGCAATCTACAAAAGAACTACGACTAACACACACGTTTAGCAGTGTCCAGGATAAAAGGTCAACAGCCCGCAAACCAGTTATATTTCAATACACTAGTGTACAATTAAAATTCGCAATTAAAAAGATTTTAATGGGCTAAAAATACCAAGCAAGATACTTGTTGGAATAGTTTTTTTTTTTTTCAATTTAAAAAGTGCTTTCACAACCAACCTATGGAGAGTGAACTATTTTCTAATATGTCCTTATGGGAGGTGTCTCAGCAGTAGGTTTGGCAAAAAGGCTCTAGGCTATTCTGGTCACACCTGAGTAGCAAACCGATCTAACAGGAAGCATCAGCATCACCTGGAGCCTGTTAGAAATGAACATGCCTTCCATCCACTGAATCAAACTCAGGAATGAGGTCAAGAACAGTGCTTTGACAAGCCAGGTGATTTAGATGTACACCAAACTTAGCTCAAGACAGCCAGTTTCATAGTGTCTAAGTGACAGAGGCACAAAGGCTCCTGGAGGCTCATTTGTCATGTAGCACCCTCTGCTGGAACCCACCTGCAAAGACCTTCAGAACTAAAAACAAATGCCAGCCTGGGAATTTTTGTATTGAACAGAATTAAAGGAGAATTCATGCCTCAACCCATGTTATGTTTCTCTTCAGTTTTTATATAACTTTCACATCTTCGTGAATTCTCTAATTCCTTCAGGCTTCTAAAAAGGAACCAGAAGAGTTTGATGAAACTCTTAGAAATAACTGGCCTCTAAGCAAGATCAGTGATTTCAACTCATAAGTTGTGCCAATAGAGCAAGCTGAGGCTATCTGCATCGCTTAACTTAAAGACTTAAACTTTATATCTTAGACTTTAAAATGTAAAGCCTTGGAAAGTCAAAGAGGCAGTTCTCCTGTGCCCTCCAGGGTTGCTAAGAGTCAGAAGTGACTCAACGGCAGGTGTGTTTTTTTTAAGGCTCAGCAGCTGTTCCACACAGAAGCTGGGTAGGATGAGGTCCTTTCTGCCTCAGCCTATGGCTACAATAGAGATCTGAGAAGATGTTATGCCCTACATAAAACTCAAATATCCACCAGTGACTCCCTGATACTTTAGGCAAAATCTAGTCTTTACCAGGAATGTT
The DNA here is from genome assembly GCF_050624435.1 of Tenrec ecaudatus. NCBI lineage: Eukaryota > Metazoa > Chordata > Mammalia > Afrosoricida > Tenrecidae > Tenrec > Tenrec ecaudatus. Next base: position 44,066,044 of record NC_134545.1, read on the forward strand.
CAAGGCCTGCAAGACTGTCTGCAGTTAGATCCAGCTGACATCTTTGTAAGGGGGCCAGAAGTCAGTGCACTTACTGGCCCCCCCATCCCTAAGATGTCCACATGGGTTCCTCTCTGCATGTAACAGGCCTCTGCTCCAACGTCACTTGTGCAAAAGGTATGCCTTTAGTGCTCTATTAGATAGCCAGCATCCCTGTCTTTCTTTACCTTTTTTTACCTTTCCTTCTGGTTTTGCTTTCGTGACGTAACATTTTCCCACTACCTGACTACTTGAAGACCACCAGGAATACACTTTTACCAAAACCAAACCCACTGCCAGAGTTGATTCTGACTTACTTACTAAGGCTGTAAACCTTGAAGGCAGCAGAAAGTCTCACCTTTCTCTAATGGAGCAGGCCGTGGCTTCAAAATGCTAACCTTATGGTTAGCAGCCCAATGCATGACCCACTATGCCATCAGGGTTCTGCACCTTTGCTAGATTTAATTCAACTTCCGGCAGCAAGATAAACTAACACAATAAAGAAGAGCAGAGTCTCAGTAAGAGGCTCTTAGGAGGTGCCTGTACAGGATTTAGGCTTGCGTTAGGTGTTATAAAGTAGCAACTATCATTTGACAGCTATAGCCAGACATTTTTTCTTTCTCATATGTTGTAGGCAAGTCAAACCCAAAACCAAACTCATTGCCATCAAGTAGATTCAACTCATAGTAACCCAATAGGACAGGGGAGAAATGCCCTTGTGGGTTTCTGAGACTGTAACTCTTTACAGAAATTGAAAGCCTCATCGTTCTTCCTGAGAGGATGGTGGTTTCAAACTGCTGACCTTGGACTTAGCAGCCCGATGTGTAATCACTACACCACCAGGGCTTCTTACTTTATGACCAAATTACCAGTGCTTAAAGAATGCCCAGTATACAATAGGCAGTCAATGAGTACTTAATATTTTTTTCAAAATATCTTCCAAACCTTAGCAAGTATATTCAGATCCTAGAATGTCCCACAGGTGATAGCAGGGTCATAATGGTGGGTGGTGGGCAGACAAGAATAAACATTAATCTTTCACAGTAATTTTGTCAAACAAAACTCAAAAGTCATAAAAAAGACTAGACTTACTAGACTCATAGAGACTACCACCCCAAGACATCCTTTTAACCTATCACTCCTAGAGGTCACTTTTCAGCCAGAATTAGAATAGATTTTCCGGAAAGATAAAAACAGTGTGTGCTTTAGAATAGTCAGCTGTAGAAGACCAAATGGGCAACATCTGTCCAAAAGCAAAGATGAGAAGACAGGGTGGGAAAAGTGTAGAAATAGAAATTGTCACAGAACAATTTGTGCACAAATTGTTAGTAAGAAATTAATCTGCTATGTAAACTTTCACCTAAAATATCATGGACTGCTGGGAGTGGGGGGTTACGCAATTTGCTTATGTAGAAAGGAAATTAAGATACCTTTTTTACCTATTAGATTGGAAAACGAAGTTTTGGAAGATGTTTGCCAATGAAGTAGATTAAAAAGCAAACTCAGTCCTGATGGAAGAGCAAAACTGGTACAAACTATGATACGGTGTGAACAGCTAACAAAATTCAAGCTGCGAAAAGCTTTCATCTCAATGGTTTCACTTTTAGGAATTTATTCTACAAATAAACTTGCAGACATGCAAATTGATGTTATTTACTGTGGTATTGTTTTGAATAGTAAATAATTTACATAAATGATGGCACTCAGCCAATGGAGTACCATGCCATTAACAAGAACAAAGTCAAACTCATTCTTCGTGTACTTTTATGCAGAGCATGCTAAGACAAGAAGAAGACAAAAGCATCTCCTAACATCCAGAACTTGTCCTGGAACCATTAGCTCCAATTTAATGCTGCCAGATGCTGGTACGGCACTCACAGCTAGCCACTGCGCTCCTGCTGAACATAGAAAATTCACATAGAAAAAGAGGAGCTGATACCAAGGGCTCAAATAGAAAGTAACCGGTTAGAAGAGGATGATGACAACGTATGTACAAATATGCTTGATACAATTGATGTATGTATTGTTACAAGAGCTGTTAGAGCTCTCAATAAAATGATTTTTAAAATTAACAGAGATCTATGACCATGAAGGAAAAAACAAACTGTCAAAACAAAAACAACCAAGTTGTAAGTGCTCCTACTTCTTTACCAAGTAGAGCATTAGCCTCGGTTCATTCCTTCCACTTTATAGTTAAGACTTAATATGCACAATCATAGAATTGCTCTCCTGTTCTAAAAGCATACAATTCAGAAAACGGCCATAGCTCCTTAAGACATTCCCCCAAATCACTGAATATGAGTTCTAATTATTGAACGGTAAGTGTATTTTGGCTGGGAGACAATGGCACACGTAAAGTGAAATAAGCAAAATGCAAAACCAGCTGTACATAATTAGTGTAAAATACATTAATTAAAAATATATTTGTTGAGGCACTGGACAATTCCAGAAAAACACACAAGAAATGAGTTTAAAAATGGGGAGGATAGAAGGAGAGTGGGTTGGAAAGAGGGAACTGATTACAAGGATCTACATGTGACCTCCTCCCTGGGAGACGGACAACAGAAAAGTGGGTAAAGGGAGATGCCAGACAGGGCAGGATATGACAAAATAGTAATTTATAAATTATCAAGGGTTCATGAGGGAAGGGGGAGTGGGGAGGGAGGGGAAAATGAGGAGCTGATGCCAGGGGCTTAAGTGGAGAGCAAATGTTTTGAAAATGATGAGGGCAGTGAATGTACAGATGTGCTTTACACAGTTGATGTATGTATGGACTGTGATAAGAGTTGTATGAGCACTTGGGGTGGGGGGGTAGGGGGGGTAAGGAAGTGGTGTTAACAAACCCAGGGACAAGGGAAAAACATGGGACCCCAAATGGTAGAGAAGGGGGAGTGGCAGGCATGGTGGGAAATGATCAAGGGTAAGGTTGCTTAGAGAAGAGGTATACTCTAGCCCAGGTGGCGATGAAGCATGGTAGTAGGGCAGGAGGAAGGTCAAGGGAGATGGAGGAAAGAGCTAGGAGTCAAAGGGCATTCATGGAGGTCTAGACAAAGACATGTACATGCAAATATATATAGGAGGATGGGGAAATAGATCTATGTGTCTATATTTATAGGTCAAGTATTAAGGTGGCGGAAGGACCTTGGGCCTCTACTCAAACACTCCCTCAATGCATGAATACCTTCTTTTATTAAATTGGAACTCTATGATGCTCACTCTCCCAACACAACGGCTGGAGCCAAAGTGGGTGAACAAGTAAATGTGGTGAAGAAAGCTGATGGTGCCCGGCTATCAAAAGAGATAGTGACTGGGGTCTTAAAGGCTTGAAGATAAACAAGCGGCCATCTAGCTCAGAAGCAACAAAGTCCACATGGAAGAACACACCAGCCTGTGTGATCGAGTGGTCCCGAAGGGATCAGTTACCAGGCATCAAAGAACAAAAAATCATATCATTGACTGCACACCTCCATGATAGGATCGCTGAAGACAAATGGGTGCATAAGCAAATGTGGTGTAGAAAGCTGATGGTGCCCGGCTATCAAAAGAGATAGTGTCTGGGGTCTTAAAGGCTTGAAGGTGAACAAGCGGCCATCTAGCTCAGAAGCAAATAAGCCCACATGGAAGAAGCACACCGGCCAGTGCGATCACGAGGTGCCCAAGGGACCAGGTATAAGGCATCATGCAAAAAAAAAAAGATATGTGTGTATGTATGTGTATATATGTGTATATGTATATATGTATGTGTATATATGTATATATATATCATATTAAATGAAGGGGGAAGTGCAGAGTGGAGACCCAAGGCCCAAGTGTCGGCCAATGGAGATCCCCTCATAGAGGGGTTTAGGAGAGGAGATGGGTTAATTAGGGTGTGAGGTAGTATCGATGAAGAACACAGCTTTCCCCCAGATCCTGGATGCTTCCTCCCCCCAACTACCATGATCCGAATTCTACCTTGCAGGGCTGGATAGGACAGAGGCTGTACACTGGTACATATGAGGGTTGGAGGTACAGGGAATCCAGGGTGGATGATACCTTCAGGACCAAGGGTGTGAGGGACGATGCTGGGAGAGTGGAGGGTGAGTGGGTTGGAAAGGGGGAACTGATTACAAGGATCCACATGTGACCTCTTCCCTGGGAGAGGGACAGCAGAGAAGGGGGGAAGGGAGACTCCGGATAGGACAAGATATGACAAAATAACGAGGTATAAATTACCAAGGGCATATGAGGGAGGAGGGAATGGGGAGGGAGGGGGGGTGAAAAAGAGGACCTGATGCAAGGGGCTTAAGTGGAGAGCAAATGCCTTGAGAATGACTGGGGCAGGGAATGTATGGATGTGCTTTATACAATTGATGTATGTATATGTATGGATTGTGGTAAGAGTTGTTTGAGTCCCTAATAAAATGTAAAAGAAGAGAAAAAAATGATTAGGGCAAAGACTGTACAGATGTGCTTTATACAATTGATGTATGTATATGTATGAACTGTGAAAAGAATTGTATCAGCCCCAATAAATTGTTAAAATAAAAAAAAAAAGTTGTATGAGCCCCTAATAAAATGTTTAAAAATAAATAAATAAATAGAAACGGCTGCCTCCTGGAAGGGGAACTAAAGACGAAAGCAGAGGATGGAGAGAAACTGACTTTACGCCATCCTGATGAATTGCTTAAACTCAATGTTCTGGTTTTTTCCTTCTTACAATAACATCTTTTTAAAGTTAGTGAGAATCACAGGCGTCACTGTGTAATCAATTAGTAACGAAAACGCAAAATCTTATCAATTTCCGCATGTAAGATTACAACTGTGCTGAAGTCCCTCAAATTGTGTCACTACTGCTTTCCAGACAAGCCTCCCAAATCAGTCTTCCTGGAAAAAATCAGTTCAAATTTCATGGACTTTAACTTTTCCTTGACTGCTGATCTAGCTGTATCAAAATGCCATTAGATACACATATTCTCTTCAGAGAGGAATCCAGGGCTCTTAGGTTGGACTATGAGCAAACCATGACGGTTTCATATTTCCAGCTCTCACAGGAAGCCTTGAGAACAGGTGTTAATTAGCATTTAATTACCATTCTATTCTAGCAGAGGCTTTAAAGCTGTCCTTTGGTTTTCCTCCTTTGGAGGGTTAGAACTGAGCTCTCTGAGGCACGACTCCAGCAGCGTCCTTTCGCTGCTTCTGCCAGGGCAGCTCAGACTCCTTTTCAGGCTGGAAACCCAGCAGCTGACGAGGTAGGCTTGGTGCATGGTCTCAGAGAAACAATTTTACATACTGAGTATATTATAACCTAGATTCACATCACACAGGCTAGTAGCAGTTTGCAGCTCATTTGTTTGGCCTTGATCTTCCTTGGCCAGGGCCAAAGTCTCTAAGCTGTCCAGTTCTAGTTCACTGACCTGCTGCCTGGGGATCACTAGCATTTCCTTCATATTAAGTTTGTGCTTTTATGTAATTTCCAGCTCATCTTTCTCTTTTGTTTTACATTTCTGTCCTTTACCTATCTGTATCTACAAAACCACTTCTACTGCTACCCACAACTTAGACTTTGGAAACTGGCATTCCTAATACTTCCACTTATAATAAAATTAAACACATACCTAGCAACAGTTCCTTAATACATATATAAAAATAAATCCAAAATTTTATACAGCAACTTATAAACTTGCTCAACTTGTTTACTCATTACTCCTCAGGATAAATTCCATTGCTGTCTCTTGAATATACTCTATGTTTACTTTTAAGTCTTTGACCATGCCCTATCTTTCAGGGAGTGCTTAGTGCAAGTTTCACATGCTGTTATAGGTTGGGCAGTGTGCCCCTCAAATATGTGCGGAAATCCTAACTCCCATTCCTGTGGTTATAATTCCATTTGGGAATGGGTTTACTTTGTTACGTTGCTGATACAGATTAGCACAGGTTCTGTCTTAACTCCCTCTCTTTTGTGAAATTAAACAAGCGAGTAGTAAAGATACTGCAGTGGGGTGGGGGTGGGGTGGTGTCAGGAAGAGAGATACTACACCATAAGAGTATCACCAAGGAACACAAGCTGCAGACAGGACCCTTCCCCAAAGCCAACTGGAAAAGCCTTCACCTACAGGCAGACCCTGTTTTCGGACTTCCAGCCTCCTGTGAGAATTGAACTGACTGGGAAACAAACCAGGGTCTCTTCCTGGGGAGGTGAGAATACCCAGTGGATGCCCTAGTGGTGCGGTGGTTAAAGCTGCCCACTAAAATGCAGAAGTTTGAACCCACCAGCTGCTCTGTGTGGAAAGGGTTAGCAGTTAGCTTCTATAAAGATTATAGCCTTGGAAACAGTACGGGGCTATAATCTGCTCCAAGGTAATCATTTTAACTCTGAGAAAATAAATTTGTTTGTTAGGGCCACCAATTTGCAGTAAAGCACCACTAGATAATTAAGACCATGCTTAGTGAATCCCCCCCCCCCCCACTTGTTCTAAGAATATTGTTTTATTTTGTTTATTTTAAAAAGCATTTTATTGAGGGCTCTTATAGCTCTTGTAACAATTCATACACCAACTGAATCTAGCACATTTACACACACGTTGCCATCATCAGCTCCTCCCTCCCCCCTCCCCCCAGAGAATGCTTACAGGATCACCCAGCTCTCACTGAGCACTTCTTCTCAGTTTGTTCCCTCAGTGGCTCCCAAACACCTCTGTGCTCTACTCTGACCATTTTTCCAAAAGGAAAGCCTACTGAGAGAGCCAAATATGTAAAACCCCAACTCTTTCCTTGTCTTTCCCTGAAGGTGAATACTGCCAGCCTTCTTTTTATGTCTACAACTGCTCTGGACTGGATCAGAAAAAGAAGTCCTGGAAAAAGTGGAAGAAAAAATGCGTTACAAACCTCTAAACCAAAAAGACCAGTCTTTCCACTGATAAGAAACAGGTAGATCTCCTATTTTGTGGCCCTTAGAAAGTCTTCAACCCTGGAACTATCCTCACCCTGATGGTTCAATTTTCAGCCAAAACAGACCTGCAAACTTAAAAGTGCTTAATAACACCACAGATAACAGTACTCCTTAGACCAGTCACCCACATAAAATTAAGAGTAGTATTTACCCAGGAATAAAGCTCAGAAGGCAGGAATGGACAAGAAGGAAATAGAACTGGAAAACAAAGGGAAAAAAATGGGAAGAGTGCTGTTACATTGTGGGGATTGCAATCAATGTCACAAAACATATACATACAAATCTTTGAATGGAAAAAGTATTTGCTCTGTAAACTTTCATACAAACCACACACAATTTTTAAAAAAAGATCTAACAGGCAACAAGGAATTTATAAATGCCAGCGAGATATGGCATTAAAGTCACAGGGCTTAACTGTGGGCAAAAAGAAAACTTTAAAACTAGGTCAGCTGCATTAATAATGCAGACATATTTAAATGAGACTGCAACACGGCTTTCAAATGTTTTATTTTTAGTGTTTTTAAACATTTTAATACAACAAAGATATAAAATAATATATATTAGTTACATCTGGATTTAATTTAGAATCAAGGTATTTACTTATATACAAATCTGTGCTTCAACGCATGGCTACCACAGAACTTCCACACCTTCAAGTAATACTAGTTGCTCTGTGAACAGTGAGACATTTGGGTAGGTCGCTCAAAATGAAACATGCTCCTTTCAGTTCAAGCTAACTCTGCTCTTTCCCCGGCAAGTACCAGTTCCCATTTTCTTTGTTCCATGTCAAAAATACTCCATTGTCCTAAGAATCCAAATTCTCTGAATGAAAAATTATTAATATTAAACATTTTTAAATGACATTAACCAGTAACATCCCTATGTTGATTTTTCAAATACCCAGTAGGAAGTATGACCTGAAATAAGCAGAGCATTCCTTTCTGCTCCCTCCATCTCAGGCACAAAACATTATTTCACTAAAACTTGGGAGTACAAGGAGTAAAACAGTATTCTAAAAACCAATTTATTTATTGAACTATGGCTTATAGACTTCACAGGTATTGGTAATAAACGATGCAAAATAACAGGTCCTATTTTAGTTACTTAAAACTGATGGCATTTGATTGGGGTGGGGGTAGGGTTTGAGGGCAATACAAGGAACCAACACCTACTTCCTACTGATTGCAGTCATTTAAAGTCATTCAAAGACAACAAAACAAAACTCTTGCCTTTTTCTTTCACTGGAAGCATTCCGAGCTTTGATGTTAACTAATAGTTCTCTTCTACAGATGTAAGGCGAACTCAGTCTACACTCACAAATGCAAACTGTCGAAACTGTAGTAAGTAAAGTAGTATTAAAACTGACAAGTTCTGTCAGCTTTGAAAATGTCTAAATGAGATCAATATTGCTTAAGAAAGCAACCTGACTATTCTAAAAAAGAGCTTTTCTGGCCTCAAATACCTGAATACCTTAAAGAACTGATAGGTAACTATTACTATAATTACTTTGAATAAGGGACAACTTTTAGTCTATAAAGACTATCAAATAATTACATTTCTTAAAACAGAAAGTTGAAGACAAGAAAATGGTGAACATTCTCTAGTATTTAAAAATTGGAATCCTTAAAAGAAAGTTCATAATAAAACTGTCTTTTGTGGAATAAAGTCAAAGCAGCTTAGTATTACTCTGAATTTGACTCCAGTAACACACAGCTTCCACATTTCTCTAAAACAGACGGTTTCACATTAGATTTAAGAAGATCTGGCTCCTGTGTCACGCATTTACAAATCATCGGATTTACTCAGGCAGAATAAGTAGGAAAGAGTATTGTGTGTAGTGTCATTCTTAAAACAGTTATACTAGCAGCAGGTTCCTCTGGCCATTGGGTTTTAATTGTGACCAATCTACATACTGTTTTAGGTGTAAGCTCATTGTTTTCTGATTTGAAAGAATACTAACAAACTGCATATAGATTTATTTTGCCCTAGTAATTCCAGCTATATAGAATACAGTCGTGCTGAAAATCCTGCAGGTCAGCTAAGAGGCTTTCTCCAAATTATCTAATGGTAACAGCAAACTTTACTTCTTCAAGACTGCCACGTCCTTCTGACTTCCATCATGCTAGCAGTAACACTGTCCTGTCTGGTCTTTTTATTGTTTTTGAAAAAGGTGATGCTGTCTCCAAGAACATTTAAAAAAGGAAACAAGAAGACTTTTTGTATGCCTTCCTAGTTTGTACCCCAAAGCCAGAAACCTCCTTGAAAAAACATGTAGCTCTAAGGCATGTAAGCTTCTCTACCTGCAACATTCAATTCCGAAATGTAAACATAAAGATTAATTTCTCCGTGGTTTAGATTCAATAAGAAAAAAAGTTACAAAGACAAAGTTTGGAAATTTCTGGACAAAAAACGTTACTAAAATGTAGGTTTCATGTTAAAAAAGAGACTTGAAGATGATTAATTTTTGTAAACACTGCCTTGTGATAGCTATGACAATGAATTAGATGTCTAGCTTACCTTTTTCTCAGAACAGGCAGGAGCAAATGCAAGGCTGAAAAGTTATTGTAAATCCTCTCTCAACATCAACAGCTCTGCAAAGTTAGCTGCATTTATTTTTTTCTACTTTGTTCTAGAACAGAGTCCATATGAAGGAAAGAAGGCTGATGTTAGGGAAAAATTACCACTATTTAATATTTCTGAATTTATGTTGTCACACATTTTTCGGGAACGTTTTTCTGAAAGCCAACATCAGTCTCTGCCATTTGGAAACAATGGCAAAGATAAGACTTCAAGGGTCAACCACTTTAACTGTCTTAGGACATCCTTCACCTTTCATGGTTATACAATTCCCTTCAACGAAATGTTGGCATTTTTGTCCCTTACATATCACAGAACCACAATTTAATATATAAGATTCTGAAGTGTGAGATTTAAAAGCATAATCAAACTTGAATTGCCTTATTCTATTACCTCAAGTGAGAAATAAAAAATAATGTTCTGAGCAGACTCAAATTGGGGTCATTTAACAATGACTAAAACTTGCTTGCAGAATACTGCCAACTTCATTCTGTTCCTCTCTGCAGCTTACACAGGAGTAGGAATATGAATTAAAGTGCAACAATAATGCATTTTACTCAAGAAAGGAGCGGCTTCTGCTGTGAAATCTACCTTCAGACCTCAGAATGCCAGCACCTTTTCTGTTTATTTTAAAATGGAATGTAAAGACTACACAATATTTCCAAGTGGCTAAGCTCACTAGGTGGGATTCAAATTCCTCTATAACCACCATACTGCTGTAACTGCTCTCTAAAATCATGAAAAATAAAGTGACAAATGTTACTAGAGTTGTGAAATTACTTAGGGAGCTAAGCTTCTAGTGATATAAACAGCACCTAGTTAACATAACTTCCTGACGGTCAAAAGCCATTAGAAAGAATGTATGTACACAATTGTATTTAAAAACTATACCAACTAAACCTCTTAATATCCAAGTATGTCCGAGACGGTTTACTTTTGATGGGCAATAATGAAAAATTTCAAAAGTCAAAAAGTTGTATTTGAAACCACTTAATAAATTTCATTTTAGAAAAAAAAATTCTTTACATGTATACCTCCCTTTTTAAGGACATAGACACTTTCATTTTACTCATTAAATAATATTATTAAAACAGCCTAATACTGGGATGTCACTTGTCTAACTAACAGCTATAGCACAGTTATTCCAGGAACCAAACATCACTAAGTTAATTTTGTATTTATAGATGCAGCAATTTTCCCCTCATGAATACTTACTGAGAGTCATACTGAATACTGAGAACTAAATAAATAGGAACTGCACCTATTGTAACACTTGTGGCAATTGCAAGGACTATATTTGCATTAATGAGGGGCAGATGGCTTCTTAGTCAGTTCTTTGCCATCTCATGTACTGCCCCTTTCCTTCGCTTTTCTTTGTGCTTGGCATCCTAGTATAGCCAATTACTTTTCTTGGAGTTGGTTCAGAAGGAAAAAGTATCTGTCAATAAAGAAGATCACTTTCCAGAGTTGTATTTTCTAAAGAGACAAAGAAAATAATTCAAAGAACAAGGATTGCTCACTTGATAAGAACTTTTCCTTTGAAGACAATCAGGAGTTTAAAAAAAAATACTTTTTGACTAAAGTCCTACTGGGAATCAATAAAAAGATTTCAACTCACACACTGCTTAAATCGATTTACTTAAGATCAATAAGCAAATACTCAAAAGATATGGGCAACAGCCTGACTTCAATCACAAACATTAACTCTGAGAACACCTACTTAAGTTTTCTGTTCAAACAATTATGTAAGGACTCTTGATTGCTCATTCTTGCTTTTTACAACCACAGCCTTGTTCAGAACAAGGAGCTTTGCTTTGTCAACCTGTAAGTCAAAAAGGCAAGGCCTCCAAGTACAACCTAGGGGAGAAAGCAAAGTTATTCTCAACAACTACTATATGTTTAATCATGAACTCTTTACAAAAATATTGTCTTCATCCAATTAGCCTTTTCATTATTGCCGGTTTTGAAAATGGCCAACAATATTCATTTGGTACTGTACCATTAACATTGCATTCAAAAAATGAAAACATGGGAAACCAAATCCTTGCTCTCCTACTTTGCTGGTAAGCTCTGGTATTGGCCAGAGTATGGTAGTACAAAAAGAGTCTTGTTGTGATATAAAAGGCAATAAATACATCAATGGAATAATGTTCATGGGCAGCCAAAATGAAGAAGATTCCAAAAAGGTTGAGAACCCAGGATAAAGTGTGCAAGAAATTCCAGCTTCTTGGTGTATCTGGGAAAAGGATAGAAAGACCATGTTTAAAGCACATTCTTTCTGATGCTTCTCAGTCACATGTTTCTTACGTCAGTCTATCTCATCCCTTTCCTCACAGGCCTTGACACCCTTCCCACAGCCTCCTCTGCAGCCTGATAGCTAGCAAGCATCGAAGCACTAAAAACATACTTACATTCAGTGACAAAGAAATTCAGCATAGTTAAGACAACTGTGTGGCCACTGAACATGTAATCACCACAAGTGTGAACGCCAGTCAGGGTCATACCAAAGCCACTCCAAATGGCAAAGGCCCGGTGTAATTTCTCCCACACACTGCCATATATCTACAAAGAAAGCGATGAATTAGTTTTTCAAACAAAATTCAAATGGTAAATGACTTACAAGTATAATCTCGGCAAAAGCAATCAGACCCCAGCTAATTTCAGGCAAACCTCAAAAGTGGGTGGTGAAAAGTGGTTCCATTCAGAAAAGTTTTGGTACGTAAACGAACCCACAGCCACTTAAACTCTTCTACTAAGAGTTCCTTTTAAAATGAAAATATCACAAGCACACCCTCAAACGTCAAATCCCACAGCAAAGCAGCAGTAGCTTGGCTATTCGTGCCACTACGAGATAGGCTCTAAGGGCTACCATTACATATCCATTTCCCTTTCTTCCCTGGTAAGAGAATATCAGTTTTATTCGAGGCAGCAATGTGAAGAGCCTTGTTATTAGACAGAGTATTAAAACTTGATTATGACAAGGTTAAAATTAGGTTAAAATGCAATACCTGATCATTTATCTTCTTTTTTTACTCATTTTAAATTTGTTCTACAAGTTCTTAATGTTCCCTGCTCTTTTCTCAATTGAGCTTTTTCCCCTCTGGTTTATTTTTGTTGTGTTTTATCTTTCTCTTTTAATTTTGCTTCCTCTCCCCTGTATTTTCCAGTATATGTTCTAGAACTGAACATATACTTTTTAATATGACTGAACTATGTAAGTGACATGTGAATTATATCAATAAAACCATTAAAAAACCTCAACCCCCCCCCCCAATCCCATTACTTTCACATCCCACAACCAAAAACAACCCAAAGAGAAACCTCTGTAGATAGGACACGCTCAGAAATCTAACCGCCGATTATATATACACTGCCTGGTTTACCCGTTCTTACTCGGTGGAAAGCAGGAGAGGGAGAATACCGAGGAAAAGGAAAAAGAAGGCACAGAGAAAATATGCATTGTTACAGTCTTCTCTGATTTCGGGAGCGAATACGGTTAGCACTGTTAGTGAAATCTTTAAAATCAACAATGAGGAGATTGTTAGAAACATGTGAAAGCCAACGGAAACAGAAAGCAATTATGGCTCTTATTCAAACCTATCTAGCCTTTCCTCAACTTTTTAAAAAAATCCTTTCCCATCTTAAGTGTCCCCAAAATTCTTCAGAAAAATCAAACTAAAACACTGCACAGCAGAATAAACAGGATGCTTTGAAGGAATAAGGTGTGGTAATTTACTTTAAGTGTTTCTTTGCTAAATGTAAGTTTACTGTTAAATTTCTTAAAGAGGCCTACTCCTGGGTTCTGTTCCCAATCCACCTAGGTCAGGAAATAAGATTTCAAGCAATTAACTTATAATGCAGAAATGGAGCTAATTTTAAAAGATTTGGTTGATGATTATTATCACAGTAACTTTCCATTTCATCTTAATGATTTCTGCAAGTAATAAAGGTCAATAACTAGGTTATATCATAATTTAAAGCAATTAATTATATTTAGGGCAGATTCAATTAGAAATGTCCAGCTATAACAAACAATAAAAAGCAGGCATTAGAGACAGAAAAGGTCTACTCAGAGAGATGGTATCAATTTTAGTAACCTGTGCCAGTCTTATGCACACCTTTCTCTTCAATTAAATGTCCCAAGTATATGAATCCTCTTTTCAGCCTATATATATTTTTCATTTATATCTCTTCTAATCAAGTAGGATACCACTCCAGGGAAATAAGTCCATCCCTACTTCATACCATGTATAGAAACAAATTTAAAAATTAGAAATATAACAATACCATAAAAATATTAGATATCATTTTGTATTAATTTGAATAGCAGTGACTGTAAAGATTGCTATTAACAGTATTATTTATGGGGAAAAATAAAAGAAAGAAGAATTATATGAACATTTGACTTTTAATGTATATATCATGATATAATTAGAATTTTTATCATAAGCTGATATAACTTTAAAGTTAGAGAAAACACTTTCATACTTGGGATGATAGCCAAAGAAAACAAAAAGCTTTTATCTGAAGTTTTATCACCCTTCAGCTCAGGGATATATTTTTAGCTCTTGATCTTTTAGCTGCTTACACTTCCTTTGTTGGTATTTCACCTATTTATTTTAAAAAATCATTTTATTGGGGGCTCATTCAGCTCTTATCACAATACATCCATATATCCATTGTGACAAGCATGGTATTTCACCTATTTATATTTTAGTAGAAGAACTGACACTTCATTTTGTTTTTCACTTTAGAAGCAACATTTAAACAACAACAACAAAAGTGTTAACCCCAGGGATAAAGCTTAGAAGGCAGGAAGGCATAGGAAAGGATGAACGCAAATAGCAAACACGGGAGGGATGGGAAGAGCACTCTCTATGTGAGGAGTGCCGAAATCAGCATCAAGAAGCAAAACGTGTGTGGATCGCTGGAAAAGTACCAATGTGCTCCATAAATCTTCACCGAATCACAACAGATGTCAAAAAGAAATGGGGACCCCAGAACTAATGTATGGAGGTTTACAAAAGTAAGGCCATAAATTGTTTTATCCAAATTTAATGATTCACAACTCAAAATTTTATACATACAATACAGGTGACTTTCAAGGCCTTTAACAATTTTTATTTTTAAAAGTAACTTATTACCCTCTCTTTATCTTCCTACATACATAATCTCTCCTCTCTTAGTTAATCAAGAAGCTGTGTCTAACGTGTTCCAAAAGACATTACAACGTATAAAACTAAGAGTCCTCACACGCAGAAAAACCAGTTATCACTGTGCACATCCCAGAAAATACAAAGTTTGGAATACTAGGTGCTACGTTTAAAATGAAAAATGGTCAAATTTCAACATTAAAGAAGAATGTAGTCATGAGGGCCACGAAGGGTCCAATGTCATAAAAGACACTAAGGATTGGCTAGCCTAAAATGAAACAATCCAGTTTACATGGATATGATTTTTTGTTCTGGGTCTATGATGCCTGATACTTGATCCATCAATAGTTCATGATCACACAGGGTGGTATACTTCCACGTGGGCCTTGTTGCTTCTCAGCTAGATGGCCACTTGTTGATCTTCAAGCCTTTAAGACCCCAGATGCTATATCTTTTGATGGCCAGGCACCATCAGCTTTCTTCTTCACATTAGCTTATGCACCCATTTATCTTTAGCGATCATGTCAGGAAAATGAGCATCATGGAATGCCAAGTTATTAGAATGAACAAAGTGTTCTTGTGTTGAGGGAGTACTTGAGTAGAGGCCCAATGTCCATCTGCTACCTTAATACTTAAACATATAAATATATGTATATAGATCTATTTCCCTACCCTCATATATAAATATATTTAAATAAGTACATGCCTGTATTTACACCTCTATAAATGTCCTTTGCCTCCTAGTTCTTTCCTCGATTTCCCTTTTACTTTCCTTTTGTCCCACTATCATGTTCGGCCTTCATTCGGGTTTCAGTAATTCTTCTCGGTTGCATTGTCCTTGATCAAGCCCTACCAGGCATCCTGAAGCTGTACATCTTTAAGGAAGCAGACTACTTCATCTTTCTCCTATAGAGAAGCTGGTCGGTTTGAACTGCTGATATTTTGGTGAGTATCCGAACACCAAATCTACTACACTGCCAGGGTTCATTTGACTAGTCTAAGAACGGGAAAATGACATTTGAAAGAAACTTTTTAAAATTGTGTAAGCTCCACAGGGTAGAACTAGTCTCAATGGATAACAGTCACAGGAGGAAGATTCTGGTTCAGGAATGTTAACAAATTATTTCTAGAGGTTTATTCTAGATCTTGCAAATATGGCAACGCACATGTAAACATTAAAGCAAAATCTTAGCTCGATTGCATATATGGTTTTACCAATTCACTAAGAGCAAGAAGGAAAAATTATAAAGAAGATAGCAGGCTACCTTTCCAGTACACTGCAGGTGCTGTCCCGGCACGGAGAGGGAGGTCACAAACATAGTGAAGCAGCGAAGCAAGAATACAGTGCCCATCAGACTACAGAGTCTTCGCAGAAGTATTGACCTATAAACAGAGCAATCAAATAAATGGAATATATCAGAAGAAAGCAAACTGAAACACCAAAATACCAAATATTTACTTACAGAGAACAAGAAGGAAAGCCACTCGCACCATTGTTCTGCTATTACCAAAATGCTATCACCACCATCTTATAGCTGGTACTGATGTCTCTTGAGTACCTGAACTTTGGCCAGTAGGACCAAGTAAATGAATTTTTAACTTTATTTCATTTAAACCAATTGAAGTTGAAGTAGCCACATGTAGTTTGAAATCAACTAACTTAATTCAAAGTACATAGTTACACTGGTAAGAAAACATGGCTAAGATAAAGTAAAAAGAGTTATGCAACCGAAAACTAAGACTAGTCACCTATTCTGAGGGCTAGCAATAAGATATTACTTATTGCTTATAAATGTGCTCATCGGTTGTTCATAAATTACTTAGGAGAAACATTTTTAATCATTTTATTAGGGGCTCATACAACTCATCACAATCCATACATACATCGATCGTGTAAATCACATTTGTACATTCACTGCCCTCATCATTCTCAAAACATCCGCTCTCCACTTCAGCCCCTGGCATCAGCTCCTCATTTTTGTCCCTCCCTCCCCACTCCTCACAGGAGAAACATTTATGATTCTAGGGATTCCTCCTTACTCCACCATTAATATATAGAACTAAAGTTTCTGAATAATATTTGTTTGGGTTATCATGAACATCGTTGTTTTTTTCAAAAACTATCTTCTCCTTCCAAAACAGACCCCAGATTCCTGAGGCAAGAATCATGCATTAGATTTTTCCAAATGCTTCTGGCTACATCAAAAAGCACTGAACACAAGGCTAAGTTACCTCAAACGAGCCAGGTATCTGAATTTTAAAAAGCACACCAAGTGATCTAATGAAAGTAGTACATAAACCAAACTAAACCCATTCGAGTCAAGTTGATTCAGACTCCTGGCTGCCCTTCAGGACAGCGTTGAACTACTCCTCAGGCCCAAGGCTTTCCAAGGCACTACATTTTCATGGAAGCAGACTACTGTATCTGTCTCCATAGAACCACTGGTAGTTTTAAATCACTTTTTCATTACCACTGCAATCCTTGAACGATTGTGCCACCAGACCCCCTAAAGTAGCAGTTCTCAACCAGTGCGTCGAATGGCCCTTTCACAGGGGTCGCCTAAGACCATTGGAAAACACATAAATATTTCACAATATATAATTACATATTGTTTTGTGATTAATCACTATGCTTTAATGTTGAATTTGTAACAATGAAAATACATCCTACGTATCAGATATGTTATGATTCACAACAATAACAAAATTACAGTAATGAAGTAGTAATGAAAATAATTTTATGGTTGGGGGTCACCACAACATGAGGAACTATATTAAAGGGTGTTGGCTGATAGCTGAAGACAGACGTGTGCATAAGCAAACATGGTGAAGAAAGCTGATGGTGCCCAGCTATCAAAAAGATACAGCGTCTGGGGTCTTAAAGGCTTGAAGGCAAACAAGCGGCCATCTAGCTCGGAAGCAACAAAGCCCACAGAGAAGAAGCACACAAGCCTAAGTGAATACGAGGTGTTGAAGGGACCAGGTAGCAGACACCAAAGAACAAAAACCATCATTGTGTGATCACCTTCCCCACATAAACGCTGAAGATGAATGTGTGCATAAGTAAGTGTCGTGAAGAAGGCTGATGGTGCCCGGCTATTAAGTGATATAGCGTCTGGGGACTTAAAGGCTTGAAAGTAAACAAGCGGCCATCTAGCCCATAAGCAACAAAGCCTACATGGAAGCAGCACACCAACATGTGTGATCATGAAGGGCCGAGGGGACCATGTTTCAAACAGCAAAGGCAGGGGGAAACAATCATATCACCGTGAATGAAGGGAGTGCATGATGGGGACCCAGTGCCCATCTGTAGACAGCTGGACATCCCTTGCAGAGGGGTGGTGGGGAGGAGATGAGTCACTCAGGGTTCAGTGTAGCAACAATGAAACCCAAAACCTTCCTCTAGTTCTTGAACGCTTCCCTTCCCCCCATTTATCATGATCCCAATTCTACCTTGCGGACCTGATTAAACCAGAGGATGCACAGCGGTGCAATAGGGATCTGGAAACACAGGGAATCTAGGACGGATGAACCCCTTAGAAACAGAGGTGAGAGTGGCGACACCGGGAGGGAAGGGAACTGATCTCGGGGATCTACATGTAACCTCCTCTCTGAGGGATGGGCAGCAAAAAAGTAGGTGAGGGGAGATGCCGGGCAGTGTAAGAGAAAATAAAATAATAATTTATAAATTACTAGGGGTTCATGAGGGAGGGGGGAGCAGGGAGGAAGGGGGAAGGAAAATGAGCTGATTCTAGGAACCCAAGTGGAGGGCGAATTTTGAGAATGACAAGGGCAACGAATGTATAAGGATGCTTTGCTCAATTGGTGTGTATAGATTGTGATAAGAGTTGTATGAGCCCCAATAAAATGATTTATTAATAAATAATTAAATTAAATAAAGGATATCAGCATTAGGGAAGTTGAGAACCACTGTCCTAAAGTGACTCACAGACCATAATGTATGTAAATATATTATTATGTTTTGGTTAACTTTGACAGAGCAAATTAGGTAGCCATTTAACAATTTTTGTATAAATTGGTCATTTTGGTTACAATTTTAGTGTCAACATTCTCATTATCTTCATTTTGTTTTGCTTCCAACGAGCTAGCTTCTTTGCCCCACCTTTCCTTCTTACCTTTACATTCAGAGGAATGTCAACTGACCACTTTAAGAGAGCACATTATACTATTCACCGGTGATAATGATTTGTTTTATATATATATATATGAATGTTGACCATTTGTTTAAGAGAGCACACTATACTACTCACTGGAGATATTGGTTTTTTGGGCTTTTTTTTATACTGGTTTATTATATATATATATATCTCCACTCAATTATGTGGCTGAAAGTACCTCCAGTGGCTACATTAGGCCCAATTTCAAAGTAGCTCAGGGTGACAGTCTTGGGAGTTTTTCTATTGGTCCAGTAAGTCCTTTTTTTTTTTTTTTAAAGAATTTTAATTTTTTACATTTTTCTTCTATTCTATCCCAGACCTTCTATTGTGTCCCTGGTCAGAATGGTTGGTAGCAATAGCCTAGAACCATCTCATTACAGATCACAATGTGAGACACACTAATTAAACATCAACATTTGCATTCAGCTGGTCACTTATAAGTATTACTAGACCTAACAAGATTTCCAACAGAAGGTAAACTCTTTCCTGCTTTGAAGAGTAAATACATTCAGATCTAGGAGGTCTGGTAAGACAAAGTCAAATCAGAAATCAGCAGTGATGTAAGTGTTTCTAAACCACAGTGGTTTTAAGTAATTTTGAGTTAAAAATATTGCTCCCAAACAGGAGAATGAGGTTTAACATGGCCTAAATGTGAGACAAGAATAGCAATCATCAACCTTTCTTTTCACCTTTAAAGCACTGAAATAACTGCTGCTTAGGAACTAAGCCATCACTGTGGTTTACCTCAAGCACTCCTTGGTGAGGAAAAAAATAAAAAATTAAAGGAAGTGCCATTATTCCTCTGAAGATATTCAAAGACGATGGATAATTGATACAATATTAACTTTCTGGTTCCCTATATACATCCCTCACTATGCTTTAAATTATGGGTTCCGAAACTGATTTGGCCTACCTCCCCCTTTTCAGGAAAAAAAAAATTACTCAGCGCCCCAATGTCTGGCCATTAGAGATTTTGTACTATGGCCCAAAATCCAGGATAAACTATGTCGTTGTGAGGGGCTGTAAAGTCAGCTTTGACTCTTAGAGACTCACAACTGCTGCTGTTTGAGCCCACTGTTATGTTACAGACACAGTGTCAAGCCATCCTGTAGAGGGTCTTCCTGTCACTGCCCCTACACGTTACCAACCACGATGTCCTTCTCCAGACAACATGTCCAAAATATGAGAGACAAAGTCTCACCATCCTTGCCTCTAAGAAGCATTCTGGTTGTTTGTCCTTTTTGCAGTCCATGTGCTTTCAATATTCTTTTCCAGCACCATAATTCAAATTCATCAATTCTTCTTTTTAATGTCCAACTTTCACATTTATAAAAAGCAATAAAAAATACCATGGCTTGTGCCAGGCGCACTTTAGTCCTCAAGGCGATACACCTGCTTTTCCACACTTTACAGAGGTCTTGTGCAGATTTACCTAATGTAATGAATGAGTCATTTATACTTTTGACTGCTATTTCCATGAGTACTGAGTGTGGATCCAAGCAAGATTAAGTACAGGTCTCTGCTTTTGCAGCTTTCCTGGTTTGTGCCAGTCTCCCCCAAGGGGAGTATTGCCCACTTTGGGAACAATGCTTTAAAATCAAGTGAATTCACTCACTGAAGTAGAAAACAGAGCCTCCTCTGACATCCTTCCCCTCAGCCTTTGTCTTTTTAATTGTAAAAGTCTACCCTTTAGAGTGAAGGGAGCAAAGCAACATTTCTTACACTGGGACTGCCTCTACCACCTGAAATCAGCCGCACTAAGTAGATGTGCTTGACATACAAAACTACCTATTTGCTAATGGCCTCCTCCAAACAGAAACAATTTCTTGCAGTCATATACTAAAGACTGTTTTTGAAGTTTCTCTCCACTAAAGAAAAGGGCTTTTCCTCACTCGTAAAGGTCAACAGACAGACCTTGAACTATTTATAGGCTTTTCTACGTTTGTCAGTGGCTTTTGTTTTGTTGTTGTTATTTTGGTGTTGGTTTTTTAAGTTGTTGTTTTGTTTGGCTTTGCCTGGTTTTTACACTTATTAATGTCTCTGCATGTCTATTTAGATAAGATAGGTGGGATAATTCGGAGTTGAAAAGAATGGGACCAATGGTCCTGGGAGGAGAAGGGGGTGATGGGAGGAAAGAAGAGAGGGTGGGGTGGGGTGGGGTAATCAACCCAGGGACAGGGAACAAGTGAACTAAAATCAAAGAAGAGAAGGGTGTGAGAAGCCTAGGGCAATGAAGGGCAATGTAGCAGGGAGGAATTGCTAAACCCATCTGAAGGACGAACATGATGGTGGGACAAGAGGAAAGTAAAAGGAAATAGAAGAAATAACCAGGAGGTAAAGGACATTTGTAGAGGTCTAAATATAGGCATGTACATATGTAAATATATTTATATAAAACAAGAGGGAAATAGATCTATGTACTTATATCTGTATGTTAAGAATTAAGGTTGCAGATGGGTATTGTGCCTCCACTCAAGTTCTCCCTCAACGCAAGAACACCCTGTTCTGATATGTGGAATTCTGTAATGCTCACCTTCCTGACACAATCACTGAAGACAAAATGGATACATAAGCAAATGTGGTGAAAAAAAGCTGATGGTGCTCGGCTATCAAAAGAGATAGCATCTGGGGTCTTAAAAGCCTGAAGATAGAAAAGCAGTCATCTAGCTGAAGAGCAACAAAACCCACATGGAAGAAGCACACCAACCTGTGTGATCATGAGGTATCCATGGGATCAGGTAACAGGCATCTAATATCCAGAACAAAATCATACCCTATGTGAATGGGGAGGGAGGCGTGAAGTGGAGACCCAGAGCCCATCTGTAGACAACTGGATATCCCCTTACAGAAGAGTCACAAGGAAGAGACAGCACTGATGAAACACACAAATTTCCTCTAGTGCTTTAATGCTTCCTTCCCCCCACTACCATGACCTCAATTCTACCTTACAAATTGGATTAGACCAGAACATGCACACTGCTACAGATAAGAGCCCCCAACACAGGGAAACCAGAATACATAAACCCCTCAGGGCCAACAATGAGAATAGAGATAGCAGGAGGTAATTGGGGAAGGTTGTGGGAGAAAGGGGGAATCAGTCACAAGAATCAACATATAACCCCCTCCCACGGGGACAAACAATGGAAAAGTAGGTCAAGGGTGACAGAGGGCATTGTAAGATATGAAAATAATAATCTATAACTTATCGAGGGTTCATGAGGGTGGGAAGGGGAGAAAAGGGGGGGAAAATGAGAAGCTGATACTAAGGGCTGAAGTAGAAAGAAAATGATTTGAAAATGATGATGCAGCATACGTGTAAATGTGCTTGATACAATGGATGAACGTATAGATTGTGATAAGAGATGTAAGAACCCCAATAAAAGTATCTAATAAAAAAAAGAAAGAAAGAAAAGGGGTTTTCCTGTCTGTTTCTAAAGGAAGATAAAGCTAGATTGTCAATGACTGCTCCATGGTTGGTCATCCCCATCTCTGATCTGTCACTGTACAGTGCATACAGCATAACACTAAGTATGCAGATAGAAGTTCTGACTGACAGCAACCCGATGTACAACACACTGAAATACCGCCCCGGTCCTGCCCCATCCTTACAACTGTTACATTCGAGATGGACTGTTGTTGCAGCCACTTGTCAATACATCTCTTGTGTCTTCCTCTTTTGCACTGCCCTTTTACTTTAACCAGCATGATGTCGTTCTCTAGGGATTGATCTCTCCTGAGAACACGTCCTAAGTATGGGAGATGAAGTACTATTATCCTTGCCTCTGAGGAGCATTCTGGCAGTATTTTTCCCAAGAGAGATTTGTTTGTTCTATTGGCAGTCCATGGCATTTAAAAATATTCGTCACCAATACCATAATTCAAATTAATTGATTCTTTTTCAGCCTTTTTCAATATCCAATTTTCACATATGTGGCATGAGGCAACAAAAAATACCATGGCTTGGGGAAGGTTCACCTTAGTCTTCACAGTGACGTCCTCGTTGCCTCTTTCTGCTTATCAAACCATTTTCCTTTGTCATACTGGCCAGAGAAGGAAATGAAGGGAACTATACAGGCAACATGACGGTTTGCTCTGAGAGTCAAAACACATGCGATATTTTAGTGAAGTAAGTAAGATACCTGTGCCTGTGCAGAAGAAGAACCAGGAGCCATATATAGCACAGAATCACACCACACACTTCTGTCATGGCAAAGGCCCATGGGATTCTAGGAACACTGGAACAAAAAGAAAAACATGAACATTTGAATTTAAGTATATATACCCTTTTCAGTAAAATATTCTTCTAAAAATATCCTTAAATTTGTTTATAGAATTTTTACTCTTTTTAGGAGATGGTATTTTAAGAAACTGGAGGGGGTGGGATTCACAAAGTATACCATTTATCAGAGTCTGTTTGTTTTAAAGATAATGGGAGAAACACACACTTCTTATATGGTGTGCTCATTTCAAAATTCAGACAATGAGGGGCCTTAAACTCCAGTCCTCTTTATTATATTTGGTTTTGTCGTAGAAGCAAAGCATTGAGAGAAAAAAATGTTTTAATTCCTTGTTCTCTGTCCTTTGTCATGTATCCCACTTGCCCTCGTCCCTCGTCTCACCGCACTCAATCCATCGCTCCTGTGGTATGTGACTAGACAGAACGATGTGCCGCATTCGAGCGAGAGAGAAAAAATAGAGAAAGAGATATACAAATGAAATAAGCCAACTAGTTCATTACTAGGTGGTAAGATTACTGGTGGTTCTATTTTTACTCTTGGTGCATTTTTACTGAAAGCATACAATGAGTATCGATTATTCTGGTAACTAGGAAGGCAGTTATTTTTTTCAAAGAAAACATGAGATCTGAGAAAAAAACCAAACTATTCACACAGTCTATTCTAAACCTTACCCAGAATAACTGAAGACAATAAGTCTGCCTCATCAGGGACTCATCTTGTACCTATTATTCCAGTAGGAAAGACTCACCTTATGTACTTCTACCCTATCGCTGCCTGTTTACGCGGCATTACTGGAAAAAGGATTACTTGGTACAGTATAAAATTTCTGGTTAAAAAAACAAGATTCCTTTCAATGACTGCTAAAAACTTAAAACTTTAAAACTAAATTTAATTTGTATTTATACAAAAAACATTAGACAATAGCACCAGACTGAAGCACTGCCTGATCCTATGAATCCTCACAATCAGTGCTACATTTGAGCTCATTGTTGCAGCTACTGTGTCAATCCATCTCATAAAGGAGTCTTCTTTTATGCTGATCCTCTATCAGGCATGTCCAAAGCATATGAAACAAATTTTCACTATCCTTGTTTCTGTTTTTTATTTTTTTTTTGGGGGGGGGTAACAGTTTTATTAGCACTTCATCCATCTATCATATAATTCAATAATTCATATCAAGGAGAGTTGTACAATTATCACCACATTAAATTCTAAAAAAAATTCCTTCTTCTTTCCAACAGAGACTTGCTCATTCTTCTGTCCGCCCACAGGATGTTTAATCTTCTTTGCCAACACTGTAATTCAAAAGCATCCACTTTTCTTCAGTGTCCTCTAGTCTTAATGAAGTACGCAAAGATTACACAATAGTGAAGCTACTCAACAATGTTTCTCAAGCTGGAATAACTGAGTAATTCAAGTCCCAAGTTGCAATTCTGAATATTCTATAGGCAAAATGTGAACAACACTACAAGAATCAAAGTAAGATGGAATACATACTCAATGTACCAAAAAGTTGCCATTCAATCATTTTAAATGGGAGTACATGATTAAGAACCAATGGCACCGAGGGAAGAAGTACAAGCTGCAATGAATACATTGGTGAAAAAGCCAAGGTTTTTCATTTTAATAGTTCTATTGGCATATAATCCCCACACCACAGAATGTAAGAGCTTAGTCACATTAAGAAGAGCACAACCAGGTTTAGAACATGTTCTTTCTTGTGCTCATTGCTGTTAGCTCCCATGTTCTCCCAACCTCCCTTGCTATGGCCCCAGGTAATTCATAATCCAGTTAGTGTCTTTACAGAATTACCTATCCTGGATTTCATATACAAAAAACTTATTACACAAAATAAAAACAAGAAACAAACAGAAAATGAAACAATGACAAAACAAAACAGAAAAACCTCAACTGAAAAGAAAGCAGAAAATATTAAAAACTGAAACAAATTAAAAATGGGTCACAAAAGGGAGATCAGATAATAAGGTGTTATATTTTAACTGAGCTATATCATCGGAAATAGACTTTACAGCGGTTTGTCTGCTAGCAAGGTTATTTACATCCCTGGACGATGATCAGAGGGATTCATTTGAAGCTTAATCGATGTGGGGATCCTGAAAATGGATTTTGGCTTCCACTGTCATCCACAGTCTTCTGCCAATGGGTATTCAGAATTTAAACTCTAATACAGTTCCCTCCTTTGGCTTTAGATTTTATTATTTACAATACTTGAATCACACAGGATGGTGTGCTTCTTCCATGTGGACTAAGTTGACACTTCACTTAGATTGCCGCTCGTTTTTGACAAAAACAAACAAACAAAACAAAACTGAGATGTTTCTACAAATAGTATCATTAATATCACACATAAATAAAACTTTCCTAAAGATAATGAAGAATAGTTGCAGCAGTACTTTGGTAGGAAACTGCCAGAAATTCAAGCTAGATTCAGAAGAGGCCATGAAACAAGAAATATTATTACTGATACCAGATGGAACTTGGCTGAAAGCAGAGAATACCAGAAAGACGTTTCGCAGAACAATTCCAACAAACTAAAGCTTTTTACTATTTTATAGATTCTGACTTACCTTTCCTCTGAGAAGCAGCTGGTAGACTGGAAACACCAAATTTGCAGTTAGCAGGCCAATGTTTAACAAATTGCACTGCCTGGGTGCCTCAATTACAAATTTTAAACAACAATTTTTATTGTAAATTAGGTGGTTTTAAATTTCACATCATCAGCTTTGTATTCAACAGTTTAAGCTACCAATCAAACCATCCAATAGTTTTCTCTTCACCCATTCCTTTACTTCTCTTCGCCTTCTCACAGACTACTTACCACCTTCCACTTCACCCATCAGCAGTCTAGCTCATTAATTTATTTTCCTTCTCTTGCACTACCTTGCTATCAAAAATCTGTTCCCTTTTGTATAGTCTTCATCTTACTTTGTTTATTTCCTTTATATCAATGGTAACATAATATTTGTCATTTTGATTGTCTGATTTCACTCAGCATATAATGTTCTCCAGGTCTGTCCCTGTCATGAAGAGATTCATGGTTTCATCGTTGTTTTTAGCTACATATGTATATGTATCAGAGTTGTTTTATCCATTCTTCTACTGATGGGCAATTGGGTTGTTTCCATTTTCTTGCTATTGTGAATGGTGCTAGAATGAACATGGTCTGTTCATGTTATGACTCTTACGTCTTCAGTTGCATATATTTACCGTCCCACCAGCAATCTCTCCACAGCCTTTCCAACATTTCTTACTGATTACTTTTTTAATTGGTGTCATTGTCAGTGTAAGGTGGTATTTCATCATTGTTTTGATTTGCATCGCCTGGATGGCTAGTGATTGTGAGCATTTCTTCAAGTCTCTTGGACATTTGGATGTTGTCCATGTCCTGAGCCTACATTTTTATTGAGTTATTCACCTTTTTTCTTATTGCCAAAATTTTCAATTAGTTCTGGCAATTTTTTAATTGAATCTTTGGACCATATACTGCAGGGAAATGACTGGTAATGTTCTCTAACATAAAATAACAGTGATGTCTCTAAGGTGAACCAGAGGCATGTATAAACCAAAGATAGATGAACAGATTTTAGGTTTGCAATAAATTCTAACCCCAATCTAAGAACACTTAGTTCTATGACATAGCCCTGCTTGATACTCACCCTAATAGGGAGATCAAAGGATAGTTTCATCACTGAATATCAGTGATAAGGGTACTACAGGAAAATGTGATGAAGAAACTAGATGGTGCCCAACTTTCAGAAAGAATAGCATCTGGGGTCTTTAAGGCTGTTTGCCAACAAGCAATCATCTAAGTAAGGCATCAACTAACCCTACATGGAAGAAACACAGCAGCTTGTGTGACCTAATAATTGTAAATAATATCCAAATCCAAAAGAGAGAATGATATCAGAGCTTGAATTGTGAGCACCTGGTTTGCAGAAGTCTATGGATGGTAGAAGCCCAAACTCTATTTACAGGATCTACACATAAAAACCTCCAATAATTTCCTTCTGACCATAGTAGAGGGATGTGAATTGCCTGGGTATCAGACAGAGGCTATTGTAGAGATTATAATAGAATAAAAATGTAACATCTGAATTGAATGGTTTAAAATGTAATATCTGATTTGAGCCCTTTTTTGACACTTGTAAAAGTTTCAGCAGTTTATACAGGTGGCTGAAACCTCCAGTGAACCCCCTCTGAACACAGACCAGGGATATGAATAACCTTGCAAGTAAACAGAACACCATTAGAAGATGGATAATGACAGATCAAAACAGGTTAGAATTCAACACCTTATTATTTGATCTCTCTTTTGACCGAGTTTAAAGTGTTTCTAGCTTTTAACATTTTGTTTTCTTTCCAACTGGGGTTTTTCAATATTTTATTTTGTTATTCTTGTAAACATTTTTGTTTTGTATTTTTGCATGTTTTTCCATATATGAAATCCAGGATGGATGAATCTATAGAGGCAATAACTGGATTAACAGTTCCTTGGAGCTACAGCAGGGGAGCTAATACAAGGAGTACGAGAAAAACGATGTCCTAAAATTGATTGAGATAATAATTGTAGAACGCTTCTTGATATGATTGAATTATATGCCACTTGGATTATATTCCAATCAAATTTCTATAAAAAATTCAATCTTCAAATTGCAGTATCAAAAGATTACACAGGCTAAAAGAAGACCGAAGGAATACAGAGTCACAGTACCAGAAAGAATTGGTAAACATTCAACCATTTCAAGAGGTAGCATACGATCAAGAATCTATGGTAATGATGGAAGAAGTAAAAGCCTCATAGCAAAAAATAGCTCCAGGAATTGATGGAATACCAACTGAAATGTTTTAACAAACTGATGAAGCACTGGAAGCACTCACTCAGCTATACCAAGAACTCTGGAAGACAATTACCTGTCAATTAATTAACTGGAAGAGATCCATGTTTGTATCCACTCCACAGAAAAGTGACCCAAATCAATGTGCACATGAGAACAGTATCATTAATATCACTGTACACAGAATAATGTGGCATCAAGGCTAAAAGGAAACACTTAAATAATGACAAATAATTCCTGCAGAAAGCCAGGAAGACTGAAGCAAATGCTGATGAAGATCAAGGGTTGTGGTTTTTGGTATGGGTTAGAACTCCATGTAAAGAACAGGAAAATCGTCACAATTGGACCAATAGATAACATCATCATAAAACCAAACTCAAACTCATTACCACTGGGTCAATTCTAACTCATGCTGGCCTTAGGAGAGGGTAGAACTGTCCTTGTGGGTTTCCAAAACTGTAATTTTTAAAAAAAAGTTATATTGGTACTTCATCCACATATCATACAATTCAATAGTTCAATCCTGTCCAGAACAATCATTACCACAATCAATTTTAGAACATTTTCTTCTTCCTTGTACTCATTGTTACTCATGGAATTTTTTAAATTGTGGAAAAGATATACACAATGGGGAGGGGGGGGCGGAAAAAGAGGACCTGATGCAAGGGGCTTAAGTGGAGAGCAAATGCCTTGAGAATGATTGGGGCAGGGAATGTATGGATGTGCATTATACAATTGATGTATGTATATGTATGGATTGTGGTAAGAGTTGTTTGAGTCCCTAATAAAATGTAAAAGAAGAAAAGGGAAAAAAATGATTAGGGCAAAGACTGTACAGATGTGCTTTATACAACTGATGTATGTATATGTATGAACTGTGAAAAGAATTGTATCAGCCCCAATAAATTGTTAAAATAAAAAAAAAAAGATATACACAACAAAATATTCTCCAACTTGACAACCTCTCCATGTATAATTCAGTGCTATTTATTATACTCTTTGTGTTGTACAACCTTATTGATATTCTTTTCTAAATTATTCTACCACCATAAACATAAACTCAATGCCCTTTAAGCAAAAACTCTTCGTCTTTCACCATGGTACCCATAGGTCAAATTTAGTTGTTTTTTTTTTTTAGTAATAGTTTCTTGATATAGTACTCACATATCATACACGTCCATAGTTAAATAACTTTTAAAAAGAGTTATACATATCATCACAATCAGTTCTAATGCTCCCTACCCACTCCAGCATTGTTTGCACAATTCGCTTAAACCGCCCCCCACCCTCATAAAGCATTGCATCAATTACTGCCTCTGTGGGTCCACCACTTCTGTGTCTCATCAACTGTGAAACCCAACAGAAACAATAAAAAACCAAAGAAAATGAAACACAAAGAAGAAAATATGAATATAAAGATAAAAAAATAAAGAGTAAGAAAGAAAAAACCACCAATATTTTAAAAGCCGGAGAAGAAATTTCTGTTATGGAATAAGCAAGAAATACTTGAGCGTAGAGCAAATTCAGGTTGGTTAAAGAGAGTGGTCAACTGACCAAGTATCATCTCATGGTTTGAGCTACCATAAACAAGTTTACAGTAAGTTCTGTCTGATATTAAATTGAGTCCCTCTCCTGGGATCTAATCTACTAGAAGCCTAATCTACTAGATAGTCTGCAGATGGATTTTTGGCTCTCACTGTTCTCCATATCCGTCCACAAATTAGGTGTTCGCAGCATAAGCTCTGATACTTTTCTCTTCAGCATTTAGATTTTGGTTTTGTCATCTTTGGATGCCATAGGGTGGTATGCTTCTTTGATGTGGACTTAGATGGTTGCCCATTTGAATGCACACCTTTAAAACTCCAGACACTACTCCAATTGATAGCTAGGCACCATCTGCTTTCTTCACCACACTTAAATTCCGTGATCTCTTCATGAAGTTAAGTATACAGCAGGGTTACGTTATGGGAACTAACTGTTCTTAGATTAGGGCTAGAATTAAGTGGGAACCCAGAATCCACTTGTTAGTCCCCAGGTTATGAACTACACTAATTTACTTTGGCAGTCATATTATGACAAAAACAAAAGCCAACAAAAACAAACAACCCCTCACCCCAAACAAAAGAAAGTATAAAAAAATTTTAAAAACCCTGACTCCCTGGGGTATAATTGCACTGATACATCAATAATTTATCCAATGGCATAGAATATAAGGGACTGTTGATATGATTTTTATGGATATAGTCTAAATGCTAGCTGCAGTCAGTAAGTTATTTAGATTTGTACAGATTAATTTCTTAATTTATTGAGCTGCTTACATTGAGCATGGAGATTGATACTAAGGGAAATTTTCCTGTATCTTTTTTTTCCTTTCTTTTAAATCGTTTTATTGGGGGTTCATACAACTCTTTTCCCAATTCATACATCTATCCATTGTGTCAAGCACATTTGTACATTTGTTGCCATCATCATTTTCAAAACATTTTCTTTCTACTTGAGTCCTTGGTATCAACTTCTCCTTTTCCCTCTCTCTCCCAACCTTCCTTCCCTCATGAACCCTTGATAATTTATAATTATTATTTTTTCATGTCTTACACTGACCAATGTCTCCCTTCACCCACTTTTCTGTTGTTGGTCACCCTGGGAGGGAGTTATAGATAGATCATTGTGATTGGTCCCTATCTCCCCCTTGCCCTCCTGGTATGGCTACTCTCAATATTGGTCCTGAGGGATTTACCTGTCCTGGATTCCCTGTGTTTCCAGCTGTTATCTGTACCCGTGTAAATGCTCTGATCTAGCCAGATTTGTAAGGTAGATTTGCAGTCATGATAGTAGGGGTGGGGGTGGGGAAGGGAAGGATTAAAGAACTAGAGGAAAGTTGTATGTTTCATCGGTGCTATACTGCACCCTGACTGGCTCATCTCCTCCCCATGACCATTCTGTAAGGGGATATCCAACTGTTATACATAGGCTTTGGGTTTCCACTCCAGACTCCCCCTCATTCACAATGATAGGATTTTTTGTTCTGGGTCTTTGATGCCTAATACCTGATCCTACTAACACCTGTGATCACACAGGCTGGTGTGCTTGTTCTATGTGGGCTTTGTTGCTTCACTCAGCTAGATGGCTACTTGTTATCTTCAAGCCTTTAAGACCCCAGACACTGTATCTTTTGATAGCCAAGCACCATCAGCTTTCTTCACATTTGTTTATGCACCCACATTGTCTTCAGCGATTGTGTCGAAAAGGTGAGCATCATGGAATGCCAGGATAATACAACAAAGTTTTCTTGCATTGAGGGAGTACTTGAGTGGAGGCCCAACATCCATCTGCTATCTTAATACTAAACTTATCAATATATGCACATAGATCTATTTCCCCATCATCATATATAAATATATTTATGTATGTACACGCCTGTATTTAGACCTCTACAAATGCCTTTTGCCTCCTAGTTCATTCCTCTATTTTATTTTACTTTCCTCTTGTCCCATTATTATTCTCAGCCTTCATTTGGGTTTCAGTAATTCCTCTTGGTTACATTGCCCTTGATCAAACCCTATCAGGCCTCCTACACACTCCTTGCCATTGATTTTAGATCACATCTCTGGGTTTGTTAATACCACTTCCTTTTCTCTGCCTGCCCCTCTCCCATGCCCTCTGGAAGCATTGGTCCCATTGTTTTCTCCTCCAGATTGTTTACCCCACCTATCTTATCTAGATAGACATGAAGAAATAATATGCATTGCAGGAAGACAGAGCAAAACAAAGCAACAAAAGAAAACAACAAACGGCAACAACAACAAAAAACAATAAAAAGCACAAAAGCCTATAAGTAGCTTAAGGTCTGCTTGTTGACCTTTGGGAGTGTTTTCTGATGGGGTGCCATGCCCTGGCCCGTCTATTTTTGTATTCTGTGAGGATTTCATTGCTCTGCTCCCCTTGATGTTCTGTCGCATGTCCTTAGTATTTCTAGGGCTTAAGTGGAGAGCAAATGTCTTGAGAATGATGAGGGCAAAGAATGCTACAAATGTGCTTTACACAACTGATGTATATATGAATTGTGATAAGAATTGTATGAGCCCCTAATAAAATGATTTTTAAAAAAGATATAGCATCTGGGGTCTTAAAGGCTTGAAGGTAAACAAGTGGCCATCTAGCTCAGAAGCAACAAAGCCCACATGGAAGAAGCACACCAGCCTGTGTGATCACAAGGTGTCGAAGGGATCAGGTATCAGGCATCAGAGAACAAAAAATCAAATCATAGTGAATGAGGGGGAATGCAGAGTGGGGACCCAAGACCCATCTGTAGGTAACATGACATCCCCTTACAGAAGGGCTGAGGAGAGGAGATGAGCCAGTCAAGGTGCAGTGTGGCATGATGAAACATACAAGTTTCCTCTAGTTCCTAAATGCTTCCTCCACTCCCCACTATCATGATCCCAGTTGTATCTTACAAATCTGGCTAGACCAGAGGATGTACACTGCTACAGATAGCAACTGGAAACAGGGAATCCAGGACAGATGATCCCTTCAGGGCCAGTGCTGAGAGTGTCGGTACCAGGAGGGTGGAGGGAGGGTGAGTTGGAAAGAGGGAATCGATTACAAGGATCTACATATAACCTCCTCCCTGGGGGATGGACAACAGAAAAGTGGGTGAAGGGGGACATCGGGCAATGTAAGATATGACAAAATAATAATTTATAAATTATCAAGGATTCATGAGGGAGTGGGAGTGGGTAGGGAGGGGGGAAAATGAGGAGCTGATACCGGGCTCAAGCAGAAAGCAAATGTTTTGAGAATAATGATGGCAACAAATGTACAAATGTGCTTGACACAATGGATGTATGTATGGACTGTGACAAGAGTTGTGTGAGCCCCAATAAAATGATTTAATAAAAAAGGGTCAGCAGTTGCTCCTCAAGAGAAAGTTGAAGCTACCTGCTCCCATAAACTTTTGCAGTATCAGAAGCCCAGAATAGGTTTGCTATGTGTCAGAATCAATTCCACGGAAGTTTTGGTTTGTTTGTTTTTAATGCTTTTTTAACATTTCCACTGATATTGTGTACTTCCTTTCTTTGTGGCACAAGGTTTGCCTCAGACTAATTTTGTACTTTCCTTGCCCTAGAATTAACACCACCAATTACTTCAAGGAGCTTGGTCTGGTCTCTTTAGTGAGGAATAGTATTTAGAAACCATGATCTGGATGTTCAAGATACTCATTGTTGGTTTTCCTGAAAATGACTTCATATCAGTTCATAAAAATCATCCTCATTATTTTTATGGTTAAATAAATGTGAATCCACTATGTAGATATACCACAGTAAACTCAACTATTCCTAGATGAATATTTAGATCATTTTCAATACTAATTATTGCAGATGTTATAAACAACCTTAAATGTAAGTCATTTTATATTGGTGAAGATATACCTTCCAGTAATTTGCAGCAAACCTCACATTCTCTAATGAACCTCTGTTAATCAGGCTTTTACATTTATTCACTCATCTGGTTATCCATAAGTAACATGCTGCTAAATCTAAGGTTGTCTCCTCTTACTTGACCTCTTAGCCTAACAGTTATTATTCCTATCTTTTAAAAAGGCTTTAAAATTTTTATTCCCAGTATATCACTTTGTCTCTGCTCTGTCCCTCTCAGTCATCTTCTTTGCTGTTTCCTCCCTATGTCTCTCATTGCTAAATTAGTTAGAGAACTCGGAGACTCAATCCTTACGAGACCTAATTTATGCCGACAACTCTCAAATTTCATTCCCGGTCTCTCTGAACTCATATTTTCATCTCTTATTTTATGTCTCTTGCAAATATATTAAAAAAAACAAAACTCAACACATACAAAACCAAGCCCTTAAAGAGAACTCCTTGCAGCCTCTCTTCTCTACAAATGACGACTTTATCCTTTCATACATTCAGATGAAAAGTTTTGGAATCATCCTTGATTTCTCTCTTTCTCCTAAACCTCACACTGTTCCTCTGCTGAGGTGCAAGTTTTGATCCCTCCAAATCCTATTCTTTTCCCAGTCTTGAATATGAATAAACGTGAGAGGACAAAAAGAAGGAAAAAGGATATGCTGAATGAATACGCCAAGTTCTTGCCAAAAATTTGGCCTTTAGCCTTTGAGAATGCACAGAGTGGACACATAGCCATCACTTCACAATAGATCAAGAGACCCATTCTTTGGATGCTGGGGGTCACTGCGGCCAACTTCAGCAGTCTGGATGTTTGATGGAGAGCAAACTCTCCCTGTGAGTCAGGGTCGGGTGAATCTCCTGCAGGCTGGGAATGTAACCTGCTCAGCTCTATCTGTTGTTTCAAATGACACGAGGAAGTCATAGGGAAGAGACACATTGGGTGCACTGCAGAACAGGGAGAAGCTCACAAGGCTGTCCCTGGAAGGATTCCTGGAACATTTGGTTATATTTGGTCACATTTTAGTGATTTCCAATTTCCACACAACAACCTGGTCCTTGGAACCTAACCATGTTGGTAAGTAAGGCGTGAGTATATTTCCAATGACTTCCCTTTTTATTCAGAATGAAAGCTAACATCCCTACAATTCCTACACAATCCGGCCTCTGACCTTTTCTCCAGCTGCTTTCCCCCATTTCTCATCAGAATGTTGCACCTGATGTACCTCTGCCTACAGTACATTATCCCCAGAGCCCCAGAAGTTTTCTTCTTCACTTTTGTAGTTGGGAGAGTGGTATACAATAAGTGAGGATACAAAGGCCCTAACAACTTCTTAAATAGCTTGTGTTCAAATCTCTTTACTATTATCACGCCTGCAGCAGTACACTTTCTCAACAACAGCAGTACACTCACACACACCCCCCACTGTGCATAACTTTAAGAAATCAGCAACATAAATACACTTTGCTCTCTTTTTTTGTTGCTGTTTATAGTTAGGTCATTTTAGGTCTTCTAGTTATCACTCAAGGCACCTTGGTGGCACAGTGGATGAGTATTGGGCTGTTATTCACAAGGCCGGGAATTCAAACCTACCAACAACTCCCCACAAGAGAAACATGAGGCTGCCTGCTCCCATAAAGACTACAGTCTCAGAAACCTAAAGGAGTTTTATTTTGTACTAACAGGGTTGTTATGAGTCGAAACCAACTTGATACTAGTGTGTTTGGTTTGGAATTTTTTTCTTACCACTCATCTGTTTTCAAAATTCCAAATGTGTTTTTATTTCTCTTTTATCTGCCTCATCCTGAGAGGTTACATTATTAAAACAGATAAACTTCTTCCCTAAAGTTTTAGTGGAGAATTAAGAGGGCGCTAAACATGAAGAGTATGCTATTCTGGCCAGTGTTATTCTGGAATTTAATTAATTTGTTTAAAGGTTCTTGCTATGAAACCCTTTCAGAAGGGACAAGAATTTTTATAAAAATAAAAATGTAATAGCAGATGGGCTTTGGGCCTCTACTTAGTCTTCCTTCAACACAAGAACACTTTGTTCTAATATCTTGGCACTGTGTGATAATCACTTTCCAGAAATGATTGCTGCAGACAAAATGGGTGCATAAAAAATGTGGTGAAGAATGCTGATGGTGCCTGGCTATTAAAAGATATAGCGCCTGGTGCCTCAAAGGCTTGCAAAGCTAAACAAGCAACCATCTAGCAGGGAAGCAACAAAGTCCACATGGAAGAAGCATACCAGCCTGTGTGATCACGAGGTGTTGATGGGATTAGGTATCAGAAGAGCAGAAAAAAGCAGTTATATCGATGTGAAGGAGAAGGGTCAGATTGGAGACCCAAAGCACATCTGTAGACAATTGGGTATCTCCTCAAAGAGGTCACATGGAAGTGACGATTCAGAAAAGGTACAGTATAGCACCAATAAAATACACAACATTCTTCTGGTTCTTTAATGCTCCCACCTGCCCACTATCATGACCCCAGTTCTACCTCACAAATCCTGTTAGACCAGAGGAGGCACATTGGTACAAATAAGAGCTTTCAACACATGGAATCCAGGATAGATGAACCCCTCAGAAACAGTAATAAGAGTAGAGATTGCATAAGGATAGGGCGAGAAACTGATAGCAATGATGGATGTACAACCCAGCCCCCACCCCCACCCCTTGGGATGAAAAACAAAAATGTGGGTGAAGGGATACAGTGGACAGTGGAAGATATTAAAAATAAAAATAATGGTAATAATGATAATATAATTTATCAAGGGTTCACGAGGGTGGAAGGGGAGAGGGGGGGAAAGAGGAGCTGATAAAAACGCCTCAAGTAGAAAAATAAAATTTTGAAAATTACTATGGCAATATATGTACAAGTGTGCTTGATACAATTGTTTATGAATTGTTATACCTGTAAGAACCCCCAATAAAATTATTTTTTTTCTCTAATAAAATTATTTTAAAAAATAAACAAGTACTATAAATCTTCAAGGAGAAAAAAACTTAAATATAAAAAGTAATAGCCCTGCATATTTGTTCTGTTATAATTTTATATATTATGTACTAGTTTCATAGGTATTCAATATTCAATTTTTAAAAATAGTTAAGTCAGTTTATATTGTGATAACTCTAATTAATTTGATTACACGGTAAACCTCATATTTTCTGAAATGGACCTTTTTCATTATTTAAAGAAAACAAACAAGTACACCAGTGGCATTTAAATATCAGCAGTGCCTAAGTAGCAATACCTATTGAAAAATAAAAAAGTGGTGGTCTTTCCTGTTCACCTAGGCTTCAGCCTAATTTAATGGAGAGGGGGGCTATTTGAAAGTACAGCTTTATAACCACCAGTTAAAGCAAAAGGGGGTGTGTGTATAAATCAATAGCAATAATGAACAACATAGTTTTATCACAATTATATTATTAACACTGTTACAGCAACTTTCTATAAACATATTAATCAGGAACAACACTTACCTGTCCAAGAATATATCTGGAAGTGGTGGATAGGTTTGCATGTCTGGAACTCGTTCATGGACTATAACCATAATGAAGGATGTAAATCCAAATACTATGAAAACATATATACAACTCAATATGGTCTTCCAGTACTCTGGGTCCAGTCTTCGAACAGAATGTTTGTTTTTACCATTCATGTACTGATATTGATCAGAATTTAAGTCAGAGATGGGTCCATCAGAGTCATGTGAAGGATCACCATTACAAAGCCAGTCTGAACTCTGAAGAGCGTTGACAAAAGTGGTCATGGAACTCATGGGACTGTCGGTATTGTACCCCATCTCTTCTAAAACATCAACATGTATTTTCTGCAATTTGCGAACTGAGAGCATTAACCTTTTAATGTCCCCTAAGACTTTGATTTCCAGAGGAGGAGACCGGAGATCATATTCAGTCAATGTTAATAATGTGATTCCATCTAGTCGATGCTTGTTGCATAAGATGTCCACATATTCAAAAAAGCCTTCATCTTTCAGCCAAACAGCAACATGCTTGGTAGTCCAGCGGCGAATGCACAGATGATTAGGGCCTGCCATTTTCTTTTCTACAGTCTGCCAATGGAAAACAGAAAAAACAAAAAAACTGTATTACATCTTAACAATTCCTTTAAAAGTCAAATACACACATACCAAAAAAAAAGTATCAGAAACAGTAACTGATTATGCTATCCTAATGCTTTCTAAAAGTGTGAGAGAAAAAAAAAGAGTGTGAGAGACTGGGGGAGTGCAGCGGAACCGCAAAGGAAAGGCGGCAAGTCCCCAGGGAATGCTGAAGGTGGACTTTGGGACCAGGGTGTGGGACCCCAACAGCCTGGACTGGAAAACACTCCTAAAGGCCAACAAACAATCCTTGAACTAACTACAAGTTTTCCTTTCTTGTTGTTTTTTTTGTTCTTTGTCAGTGGTTTGTTGTTGTTTTGTTCTATATTGTTGCTTGGTTTTGCTCTGCCTTGTTACAAGATAGGCTGGATGAACAATCTGGAGGAGAAAACAATGGGACCGACGTTCCGGGGGACAAGGGATAGGGTGGGGTTGGGGGAAAGTGGTGTTAACACACCCAGGGACAAGGGAACAACAAGTGATCCAAATTGGTGGTGAGGTGGGTGTGGGAGGCCTGGTAGAATGTGATCAAGGATAATGTAACCAAGAGGAATCACTGAAACCCAGGTGGGGACTGAGCATGATAGTGGGACAGGAAGAAAGTCAAGGGAAATAGAGGAAAGTGCTGGGAGGCAAAGGGCACTTATAGAGGTCTAGATAAAGACATGTACATATGCAAATATATTTATATATGAGGATGGGGAAATAGATCTATGTGCCTATATTTATAGGTTTAGCATTAAGGTGGCGAAAGGGCATTGGGCCTCCACCCAAGTACTCCCTCAATGCAAGAATACGTTCTTCTATTAAATTGGCATTCTATGATGCTCACCTTCCCGACACAACTGCTAAACACAATGTGGGTGAATAAGCAAATGTGGTAAAGAAAGCCGATGGTGCCCGGCTATCAAAAGATATAGCGTCTGGGGTCTTCAAAGCTTGAGGGTAAACAAGCGACCATTTAGTTCAGAAGCAACAAAGCCCACATGGAAGAACACACCAGCCTGTGTGATCATGAGGTGTCGAAGGTATCAGGTATAAGGTATCATCAGAACAAAAAATCTTACCACAGTGAATGAGGGGAGGAGTGCAGTGTGGAGACCCAAAGCCCATTTGTCGGCCACTGGAGATCCCCTTGCAGAGGAGTCTCGGGGAGGAGACGAGCCAGACAGGGTGCAATGTAGTAACAATGAAAAATACAACTCTCCTCTAGTTCCTAAATGCTTCCTCCCCCACCCACTATCATGATCCAAATTCTACCTTGCAAGTCTGGCTAGATCACAGGATGTACACTGGCACAGATAGGAACTGGAAACACAGGGAATCCCAGGTGAATGATCCCTTGAGGACCAGTGGTGTGAGTGGCGATACTGGGAGAGTAGGGGGAGAGTGGGTCGGAAAGAGGGAACCAATTACATGGATCTACATATAACCTCCTCCCTGAGGGACGGACAATAGAAAAGTGGGTAAAGGGAGACACTGGACAGGGCAAGATATGACAAAATAATAATTTATAAATTATCAAGGGCTCATGAGGGAGGGGGTAACAGGGAGGACGGGGGAAAAAATGAGGATCTGATGCCAGTGGAGAGCAAATGTTTTGAGAATGATGAGGGCAATGAAGGTACAGATGTGCTTTACACAACTGATGGATGTATGGATTGTGAGAAGAGTTGTATAAGCCCCTAATAAAATGATTTTTAAAAAAGAGTGAGAGAAACAAAAATAATCAGTATGGGTGATTTTTAATAATAATCAATGTATATATATATATATATACACGCATACATATATTACCTGAATTAAAAGAAAAATGATAATGGCCAAACATATTTATAGGAAAACATCAGTCATAACTTTATTAGAAATCATCTATTATTGAGAACAATTGAGAAAAATCACATTTCAATTGAATGAGATACAAAGATTATAAGCCCACTACCAAAAATCAAAGTTCTACTCATGTTTACAGAAAAATTTCTCTCCCACAAAAATACCACAATGGCAAATATCTAATTCCAGAAAACCCTTTAATCCAAGCATATTTCTACCTATTATACATATAATAATCTGTAAAGAAACAAAGCCTTCAAAATTAGATAAAATTTGAATCTTAATAGCTGAATTATTTCAATACCTAGAGCATTCTATTAGAACTAAAGACATTTATTCTTAAACTTTCACTGGGACTTTAGTGATAAAAACTTAAGAAAACTGTCATTTCAATGTGACCATATATTTGAGTTCCCAAACTTTACAATGCAGCTATAAGGACAATAATGTGCTCTTTCAAAATAATTGTTTTTACTATGTTCTTTTTCCATTTTAGAACTTTCAGTTACTTGACTCTGACTCAGGTTTACAAAAGTATACCAGGTAAATAAAAGATAAAAAGGTCTACATGGAAAACCCCCACCTTCCTTATACTACTTTCTCAGCTTCTAAGGTATGGGCTTTCTAACATCTTTCAGATTTCATGTGATTTTTTTTTTAGCATAAGGAATATTGTAATTATTTATTTAAATATTATTTCCTGCCACTTCTTAAACATGTGGCCTTGGAAAACTGAGTTGGAAGAAATGACATCAGCATCCCAAAGTTACTACAGGAATAATGTGATATTCTGAGTAAATAAACTAAAACCTTCATGAACATTGTTTCTCTATT
This sequence comes from Tenrec ecaudatus, assembly GCF_050624435.1. NCBI lineage: Eukaryota > Metazoa > Chordata > Mammalia > Afrosoricida > Tenrecidae > Tenrec > Tenrec ecaudatus. The sequence goes on from NC_134545.1 coordinate 44,106,215, forward strand.
CCTTTCCTGAGCTTATTTTTTTTTAAATCTTTTTATTGGGGCTCATAAGGCTCTTATCACAATCTGTACATACATCAATTGAGCAAAGCACCCTTATACATTCGTTGCACTCGTCACTCTCATAATTCACCTTCCACTTGGGTTCCTGGAATCAGCTCGGTTTCCCTTTCCCCCCCCCCATCCCCCTCCCTCCCCGATCCCACCCCTTGTCCCTTGATAGTTTGTAAATAATTATTATATCTTATCTTACACTCCCCGGCGTCTCCCCTCAACCGCCTCCCCCTTGCCCATCTCCCAGATTTCATGTGATTTTTAAAGAACACCTTAGGCAAGTGTTAAAATAAAAAAGAACAATACAACAAATACCCATATGCCTACTACCTAGCTTGAATAAAATGAAACAGTACCAATTCAAATATCCTCTTTCTTAATCTGAGCATCAGTTATATGGGTATGCTCACACTTTGTGAAAAAAGAAGTTAACTTTAAAAAGCGCGCGCACGCGCACAGGCACACACGTTTTCAAAACAAATGAATGTGAATGCCCTTCCCTGATAGTATGTCTCTACTGATTTTGTGCTTATCTCTTTTCTATAATATGTATTTGTGGCTATGAAAAAATCTATGCTTCTTTATGTTGCAGAAAATAAAAGCATTAGTCTGCATTCTTCATTTATCCACATAAACTCTTCGCATGGAGATTTATAATTCCTCTACAAATGAATGTCATGTAAACGCTAGTACATTATTCTTCATTTATTTCTGTTACTAAACAGTAGCACTAGTTTATAAAAGGATTATATTATAGCCCATCACTCCAAAAAGACACAACCTTTAATATTATCAACCCACAATAAATCTTTGGTCTTAGAAAATCAACATTACCTCTATCCACATGTAGTCTGCATTTTTTAAAAGGCTACCTAATTCTTATATACAACAGAGCTACAGAAAACATACAAAGACCAAATTACTATTATTTATTAAAAGATAAAAGGCTTTAAGGTAAATTCAATTTTTATAAAATGTATACACATTCCTGTACATCATTTATATTAGGTATAAAATGTCATTAAAAACATGATTTTATTCTGTTTCAGATAACATACATAGCCAAATGGTTTCATTTCACCCACTATATGTACATATCTTTTCCTGAGGTATGCTTTGATTAAATTACTTCATCCTTGACATCTACTAAAAACTACAGCAGTTATAACAGCAACTTTTTAAAAGTGCTCTTCTTAAACAAAATATATTTTTTCTGTCACTTTATTTCAAGTCTTCTAACTTTTCTCTTTAACAGCTTACCATCAGGGGTTCCAAGTCCCTCCCATCCTTGTAGCATTATTCTTCATCAGTTTCATTTCCTACACTGTTCAAAATCATTCTCTTTCATGTTAAAATATTTGTCTTAATCAGTTCTTTATATCTTCAACCAGGCTAACAAAAGTCAGACCGTGATGCTGACTTCTTAACCTGCTAGAAAACATGAGTTATCATATATGGAAGCATCCTGGACTTCTTTGAGCCTGCTGGGGCAATGCCCTGTAAATCTGACTCAATTGCTGCTTCATCAGTTCAGAACACGTCACTTAATAACATGCCATATAATTGGAGGCCCACATTAAGAAGTTATTTGCCTAATACTGTGAAAATCTGCATTAAAGAAGTATATAAAAAGATAAGAGGCTTTGAAGTAAATTTTATTTTTATGTTGTGTCATGATAATTATAGGGAACAGCAGGCTTTGAACAAAAAATTATAGTTACAAGCTTCATATTAATCAATAAAATGAAATTAGAAAAAAAGAGAAGAAATTAGGTTGATAAATATATAAGAACACTTTCAGCTTTAACCAATAATTAATCAGTTAAAGAAATTTCTGATTCTGTTCAATATGGATTTAGAGCAGCGGTTCTTAACCTGTGGGTCACGACCCCTTTGAGGGAGTTGAACGACCCTTTCTCAGGGGTTGCCCAATTCATAACAGTAGCAAAATGACAGTTATGATGTAGCAATGAAAACAATTTTATGGTTGGAGGGTCTTCACAACATGAGGAACTCTATTAAAGGGTCTCAGCATTAGGAAGGTTGAGAATCACTGATTTCAAAAGGAACCAGGTTTATCTACCCACCTAAAAATGGCCAAAATATACAAAGCCAAAATAAAACAGTGTTAAGATACTAAACACAAGCAACGAAGGAAAATAAGCCCTGAAGGACAGGCTATAAAGCCAGCACTACAACTGCCTGGGAAGAGTTTCCAAACCACAATGGGATGCAGGAGGAGAAATTTATGTGAGATCTGATGAGTTTTCTGGGTTAAGGGGAAATAAAGGTGACAAATGTTTGTAGAAAGGAGCCCTAGTGGCTTAGTGGTTAAACGTGGGTTGTGATCTGCAAGGTCGGCAGTTCAAAACCACCAGCTAATCCGTGAGAAAAAGAAGTAGACAGTTATAAGTCTGGGAAACTCACAGGGGTATTTCCCCCTGCCCTGTGGGGTCACTATGAGTTGGCATAGACTAGATGGCAATGAGAGTGTGTTTGTGGAGTCACAGAGTTTCTTAAACAGCTTCTACTCGAGAATCCTTTTTGCCTGGGAAATTTGCAAGACGGGCAAGTGCTGCCAGAAACACCTTAGATTCATTATGCTTTTCATTTTGAATTAATTTTGGACATTACATATTTAGAAAACTTTAATAGTTGCCAAATTTATTGCAACCCCTACATTCAATTGTGCAACCCCATAAAGGATTTCAACCCACAATTTAAGAAGCTTTAAAATATTAATACTACGTAGGACAAAGATGTACAGAGAGCTCCTGAGATTTCTGGATCTCCCTTGCATACTTAGTTAAATATTGATCAGCATATGCTTGTGAAGAAATCAATCAAGGCCAACGAAAGTTACCCTAAAGTAAATACCTAAAGAATTAGCGAGAACCAATAATTCTGATTCATAGCAATCCTACAGAAAAAGTAGAACTGCACCAAAGTGTTTCTAAGATTATAAACCTTGATGGAAACGGACTGCCTCATATGTTCCCCACAGGTGGCTGGTGGATTCAAACTGCCCAACACTTAAATCTACTGTGCAACCTGAGTTCCCTCTATACCAAACAGCCAGAATGAAAAACCTCACGATCATATTTCAGTAGTGGGACAAGATTCACTCTAAAGCAGTGTTCTCAACTGGAGACAAGTTTTCCCTCTCAGGGCATTTGGCAATGTCTGGAGAAATTTTCAGTTGTCACAACTTAAGGAAGACTGTGCTTCCATTCTCTAGAGCAGAGGTTCTCAACCTTCCTAATGCTGCAACCCTTTAATATAGTTCCTCATGTTGTGAACCCCAACCATAAAATGATTTTCGTTGCTACTTCTTAACCGTAATTTTGCTACTGTTATGAATCAGGAGACCCCTGTGAAAGGGTCATTTAACCCCCAAAGGGGTCACGACCCACAGGTTGAGAACACTGATCTAGGGAGTAGAGGAAAGAGATGCTGCTATTAAAGAATGCACACACAGATCCTGACAAGGAAGAATAATGTGGCTCAAAATGTCTGTAGTGTTGCTATTCAGCAACTCTGCTGTGAATACTTCCCTGGTGCTACCTAACAAACCTTACAAAAACAAACCCAAAAGGACCAAACTGTTTGCAAGTAACTGAAGGTGAAGAGAAATTGAAGGAGGTGCAGGGCAAGCTGTTGGGAGGTTTGATAGTTTAAGTTGCTGAATACAAAAATGATCATATGAAAGGTGAACTCCCACTTAATCACAATGAAAGGTTTATTAAGAAGAAAAGGAAGTAAGGAAGGAAGCCAAGTTATAGATAACCAAACACTCAGTTGATTTCCATGTACTCCATCTGGAGAAGGCCACACGTATTGGATTATTGAAAAAGGTATGTGCTATTAACAAGTCTGGTCTTGCAAGATTCTATCATACGATCTCCAGCTTCCTTCTATTACGAAGACCACACTTTCCAATTTCTAATCCTTCCTTTTTGTTTCCAACTTTTGCATTCTAATTGTCAATAATTATTGATGCATTTTGATTGTATGTTTGATCAATTTCAGAATGAAGACATTAGAATTTTTCTGCTTTAGTAGCTTTAGTGGTTGGTACATAAATTTAATAATGATCATACAGATTGGATTTCCTTGTCTGTGGATGAATATAATCTTATCACAGACAGCATTGTACTTCAAGCTAGATCTTGAAATGTCCTTTTTGTAGAATACAACCTCATTCCTCTTGATTTTGTCATTTCCAGTACAGTAAATCATGATTTTCTGATTCAAAATAGCCAATACCAATCCATTTCAGCTAATGCCTAGAATATCAAACTTTATATATTCCTTTATTTTAAAAAGATTTGTTTATTGAGGGCTCATACAGCTCTTATTACAATAAATACATCCATTCATTGTGTCAAGAATCTTTATATATTCTATTTAATCTTTAATGACTTCTAACTTTCCTAGATTCATACTTTGTACATACCAAGTTCCAATTATTAATTGATGTTTACAGCTGTTTCTTCTCATTTTGAGTCACGGGCCATCAGTCAAGAGAGATCCTGAAGCCTCTACACTCACAGGCTCTACTCCCACGGTGCTATTATGGTCGACCCTACTTTGAGGAGGTTCCTCAGTCATATTTTGAGTGCATTCTGACCTGAGGGGCTCACATTTTGGCACTATTTCTGACTTTATTCGACTTCTGTTCAATAGCTTTTCAGTGGCTTATTTCTCTGAAGTGGACAGCTTATTCCATCTTCGTAGTGTGTTCTTAATCTGGAAGCTCTGCTGAAACCTGTTCACTTTGCGTGACCCTGCTGTCAATTGAAATATCAGTGACAGAGCTTTCAGTGTTACAGCAACACACAAGCCATAGAAGTCTAACAAACTGATAGGTAAGTGGTAGCATTAGATGTTTGGGAATTCCAAAACACAGGGATCAAGAGGCAGATGTTTTAATAGAAACAGTTATGTATGGTTTATAATCAGGAAAGGTATACATCAGGTTGTATCTTCTCACTATACTTATTCAATCTGTGCTTATCAAATAATCAGAGAAACTATTATATGGAAAAGGAGGTAGCAGGATTGAAGGAAGGCTTATTAATAACCTGTGACATGTAGATGACACAACCTCAGTTGATAAAAGTAAGGGCTTGAAGCACTTGCTGATGAAGATCAAAGATGGTTGCCTTCAGAATAGATTACAATTCAATGTAAAGAAAACCAAAACCCTCCCAATTTTACCAACAGGTAACATCATGATAAAAAAACTCCCTGCCATCAAGTCGATTCTGACTCATAGCAACCCTACAGGACAGGGTCGGCTGCCTCTCTATGGGTTTCCAAGACTGCCCAAACATCATGATAAAGGGAGAAAAGGTTGAAGTTGTCAAGGATTTTATCTTGCTTGAATCCACAATCAATATTCATGGAAACAGCAGTGTCAAGAAATCAAATGACATATTGCATTGGATAAATATGCTGCATAAGACTTCCTTAAAGTGTTGAAAAGCAAGGATGTTACTTTGAGGACTAAGGTATAGCTGACCCAAGGCATGGTATTTTCAATCGCCTCATATGCATGTGCAAGTTGGACATTGAATAAGGAAGATCACAGAAAAATAAATGCATTTGAATTATTATTTTTGGAGAAGAATACTGAAAAGTACCATGGACTGCCAAAAGAACAGAGTTGTCTTGAATGAAATACAGCCAGCCTGCTCCTTAATGTGCTGTGTCAGTCCGGGTAGACTAGAGAAACAAACTTAGGGAGACTCACATGTATAAGAAAGAGCTTTATATACAAGAGCAATTGAATATTGAGAAAAGATCCAGCCCAGTCCAAATCAAGTCCATAAGTCCGATACCTATCTATAAAGTCTTCAGACTCACGAAACACACAGAATGATGCCAAATGCGGGAAGATCACAAGCCAGTGGGTGGGAAATCTTGTGGATCCAGTGGCATTGTAAGCATCTCGGCGCTGGCAGGGGCCTCCTCGTGGTTCCTCTAGCTTGACTTTGGCTGCATCAGCTAAACTCCATCAGGCTTGTTGTCTGCAATGTCTTGCAGGGAGTGAGCAGACAGTGTCTCCTCTATGTAGAAAAGTCATCTCAGAAGCAGAGAAAACATACCAGGACCATTAGAAAAAGAACCACTAAAAAAATTTTTTTGTTTTAAAGGAAAAGAGCCACTAGTAGAGCACATTCAAGATTTCTGTCTGAAGTGGCACAGACCAAGACTAGAAGCTACAGCACAGGCACCATGGGAAAGAAAAAGGAACCAACCTGAGACCAGAGGCAAGGAGACCATGTGATAGAACGGAGGAAACTATGAAACAGAGAAGCAAAGGAAATAGAGGAAAGAGCTGGGAGGCAACGGGCATTTATAGAGGTATAGCTAAAGACAGGTACATATGCAAATATATTTATACATGAGGATGGGGAAATAGATCTATGTGCATATATTTATAGGGTTAGTATTAAGGTAGCAGATGGACATTGGGGCTCCACTCTAGTACCCCCTCAATGCAAGAATACTTTCTTCTTATTAAATTGGCATTATATGATGCTCACCTTCCCGACACAACTGTTGAAGACAGAGGTTGAACAACCAAATGTGGTAAAGAAAGCTGATGGTGCCCGGCTATCAAAAGATATAGTGTCTAGGGTCTTAAAGGCTTGAAGGTAAACAAGCAGCCATCTGGCTCAGAAGCAATAAAGCCCACATGGAAGAAGCACACCAGCCTGTGTGACTACGAGGTGCTGAAGGGATCAGTTATCAGGCACCAAAGAACAAAAAAAATCATTATCATTGTGTGCTCACCTCCCTGATACGACCGCTGAAGCCAAATGGGTGCATAAGCAAGTGTGGCGAAGAAAGCTGATGGTGCCTGGCTATCAAAAGATATAGCATCTGGAGTCTTAAAGGCTTGAAGGTAAATAAGCAGCCATCTAGCTCAGAAGCAGCGTAGCCCACATGGCAGAAGCACACCAGCCTGTGTGATCACAAGGTGTCAAGGGATCAGGTATCAGGCATCATTAGAACAAAAAATCTTACCATAGTGAATGAGCGGGGGAGGGCAGAGTGGAGACCCAAAGCCCATTTGTTGGCCACTGGACATCCCCTTACAGATGGGTCTTGGGGAGGAGACGAGACAGTCAGGGTGCGATGTAGCAACGATGAAAAATACAACTTTCCTCTAGTTCCTAAATGCTTCCTCCCCCCCACCCCCCTTGTCATGATCCGAATCCTACCTTGCAAGTCTGGATAGACCAGAGGATGTACACTGGTACAGATGGGAACTGGAAACACAGGGAACCCAGGGCAGATGATCCCTTGAGGACCAGTGGTATGCGTGGCGATACTGGGCGGGTGAAGGGAGAAGGGTGGGTTGGAAAGGGGGAACCTCTTCCTGGGGGACATACAACAGAAAAGTAGGTGAAGGGAGACATGGGACAGAGCAAGATATGACAAAACGATAATTTATAAATTATCAAGGACTCATGAGGGAGGGAGGAGGGAGTGGAAAAAGTGAGGCCCTGATGCCAGGGGCCTGGGTGGAGAGCAAATGTTTTGAGGATGAGGGCAACAAATGTACAAATGTGCTTTACACAAATGATGTATATATGGATTGTGATAGGAGTTGTATGAGTCCCTAATAAAATGAGTTTTTTTAAAGATCAATTAATATGCCAATTCTAAAAATGATATAGAGATTAAATGTAATCTCAATCAAAATCACAAGGCTCTTCTGTATGGATTGAAATTTATGTTTTTTAAATTCATGAGCAAATGAAAAAAAATCTAGGACTTTGAAAAAGATAGTAATAGAATTAACATGCTACTTGATTTCAATTATATAGCTATCTGTGTTTAATTTGTTTACTATGGCTATGCTACAAATCACCAGAAGCTTACTGCCCACTTGCGTTCCTTACATTTAGATCACTTCTTATGTCAAAGCCAGAAACTACTTTTTGAACCTTCCTCATGCTTCCAATCTCTTTCTCCAGGAAAAGCCCAGTTATTTTAAAGCACTGCCCTGATTAGGTCAAGTCCATCAAGAAAATCTTCCTTGACAAGAAGAGAATCCAGTCAGGGTGTAGTATAGCACCAATGAAACATACAACTTTCTTCTAGTTCTTTAGTACTTCCTCCCCCCACTATCATGACCCCAATTCTATCTGATCACAATGATCTACACCTAACCGCTCCCAGGGGGATGGACAACAGAAAAGTGGATGCAGGGAGACAGCAGTCAGTGTAAGACATGAAGAAACAATTATCAAGGGTTCATGAGGGAGGATGGGGTAGGGGGGAAATTAGCTGATACCAAGGACTCAAGTAGAAAGAAAATGTTTTGAAAATGATGATGGCAACATATGTACAAATGTGCATGACACAATGGATGGATGGAAGGATTGTGGTAAGAGCTGTATGAATTCCCCCAAAATTATTTTAAAATTAAGTAATCCACACACATCCACAAAGAAAATGATAATGGCAACATATGTCCAAATGTGTTTGACACATGGATTAAGTATGGATTGTGATGAGAACTGTTAAGAGCCCCCAGTAAAATGATTAAAAACGAGGCTCTCTGCTCCTCCTAGTGCGACAGGCAGTCCCAGCCGCATCCCGAAGACAGGATGGTGAAGGTTGGAGTTGAGTGCCTGGTCACCAGGGCTGCTTTCCACTTTGTCAAAGTGGAGATTGTTGATATCAATGACCCCTCATTGATCTGAACTACATGGTCTACATGTACCAGTATGATTCCACCCACGGCAAGTTCAATGGCACTGTGAAGGCCGGGAATGGGAAGCTTATCATCAATGGGAAGGCAATCTCCATCTTCCAGGAGCAAGATCCCGGCAGCATCAAGTGGGGTGAAACTGGTGCTGAGTATGTTGTAGAGTCCACAAGTGTCTTTACAATCCGAGAGAAGGCTTGGGCTTACGTGAAGGGCAGTGCCAAAAGGGTGATCTGCCGATGCCCCATGTTTGTGATGGACGTGAACCACAAGAAGTATGACAACTCCCTCAAGATTGTCAGCAATGCCTCCCGTACCAACTGCTTAGCCCCCCTGGCCAAGGTCATCCACAATTTTGGCATCATGGAAGGACTCATGACCACAGTCCATGCCATCACTGTCACCCAGAAGACCGTGGAAGGCCCCTCTGGGAAACTGGTGTGATGGCTGTGGGCTGCCCAGAACATGATCCCCACATTTACTGGCACTGCCAAGGCTGTGGACAAGGTTATCCCGGAGCTGAAAGAGAAACTCACTGGCATGGTCTTCCGTGTCCCCACCCCCAATGTGTCCGTAGTGGATCTCACCTGGCGTCTGGAGAAAGCTGCCAAGTACGATATCAAAAAGATGGTGAAGCAGGCGTCCGATGGCCCCCTAAAGGGTATCTGGGCTACACTGAGGATCAGGTTGTCTCCTGTGACTTCAACAGTGAACCCCACTCTTCTACCTTTGATACTGGGGCTGGCACTGCTCTCAATGACCACTTTGTCAAGCTCATTTCCTGGTATGACCATGAATTTGGCTACAGCAACAGGTCCACATGGCCTCCAAGGAGTAAGAGTCCCACTGGACCACCAGCCCTAGCAATGGCACTAGAGGAAGAGAGGACCTCAGCTGTTGGGGAGTCTTTGCCCTCAACTCAATCCCCAAACACACTGAGACTATTCCATTCAGACCCCCGATAGAAAGGGAGGGGCTTAGAGAGTCCTACCTTGTCATGTACCATCAATAAAGTACACTGTACCCAGAAAAAAAGAAAAAAGAATAATCTTCCTGGCCCCCACAGGAATGGAAGGAGAAGCTTGCTGGAAATTCAAGCCAAGGAGAAGGGATCATCTACATCGTGGAGGAGACACTGGTAGTTTTGTTGGTCGGTATGGTGAGTGACTGGGGAGAAGTATCCTCACAAAGGAAAGGGATACGAAACAATAATTGTAATTGTAGGGAACCTAGGGGGACAATGGGCCAGATTTTGTGTTCCTGGGTAAACACTACGAATATGTTTCCAATCAACCTTTAGTGAACCATGCCATGGACTAAGCACTATGATGATTATGGAAGCTGACCTTGCAGGCAACATGGTACAATGCAGGGGCTACGCCAGAAGGACTTAACATAGAGGCTCCACTGAATGAACTGAACCATGTTTTGAAACTTCCTGCATCCTTGGACTGAGGACTGGGGTACTTGGATGGGAGAGGAAGCAGAGTGGCTGCCCCGGGACTGTGGAAGCGGCATTGGACCTTGGGGGATCCCCCAGCTCAGTGAGTGTCCAATGGAAAGGGACCCAGGATCACCATATATGTAGTACCTTGATGCCCACCTCCCAGTGACATGACCAGTTCTGATCCATTGAGCAAGGATCTGTATTTGCAAGAACTGATCCAGGAAGGTCCCCACTGGCATCAATCCCAATATGTAGGATCAACAGAGCCTAATCGAAGGGGAGAGCAAACAGTGAAGGACTAAAACTCATGGGTTGCGGCTCAAGGTGAAACTGTACTCACATAGACTCAATCTGACAGTGTCTAGAGTGCTGGGTCACTGGGAAAACTGATGATGGTAATAGTGCAATCAGCTTAGACCCCAGGGGAGGTGATTAACAGTGCTGTACTTCTTTGTTTATATGGGCTTTTGCTTTTCTTCTTGGAGCTTGCTTTTTTTCTGCGTTGGTGTTTTATTTGTTTGGATGCTGGTTGGCTTATGGCTGCTGTGTTAGGGTAGACTAGAGAAACAAATCCATGGAGACTCATATGTATATAAGAGAGAGTTTGATATAAAGGGTAATTATACATTAAGAAAGCACCCGAACCCAGTCCAGTCCAAGCCCATAAATTTGTTATTAGCCCATATGTCCATACCAGTCTATAAAGTCCTCTTCAGACTCATGAAACACATGCAATGACGCTGAATGCAAAACATCACAGGCCAGTGGGTAGAAAGTCTTTAAATCTAATGGTGTTGTAATCATTTCAGTGCTGGCAGGGGTTTCCATGTGGCTTCTCCAGCACCCAGGGCTGCATCAGGGTAGGTCCATGTGGCTTCTTCATGGAGAAAAAAAGATTTCCCAGAATTCTCAGAAGGCCATATCCACACAGAGGCCTCATTGGCTATGACCTGATTGACAGACTAGACTCCATCCCTTCACCCTTAATCCTCTCAAGTCCCAAACTGATACCAGATTATGTAACTACCACAGCTGCTATTGGTGCAGTTGGTCTTTTAGGGTTTTGATTTCATTATATTACAAATGGCAAAGTAAACCAGAGACTTGCAGATGGAGTCTGATCTCCTACTTAACTCTAGCCCCAGTTCAAGAACAGTTCGTTCTGATAATATGGCCCTGCTGGATATGTTAAGTAGCTAGAGACAAGAACCAGGGGCGGTTGTTCTACATACCAAGCCCTCCAACACCTTCCTACAGGAAAATGGAAGCCAATAAGGTTAAGAGGCATGTTCCAATTCATTTCCTGAGCCAGGTGAGCCAGGTGGGTGGTACACCTGGGTTGGCCAAAATTAGCCAGGTGGGCTTAATTCAGCCAATGGGGTCAGCCAGTACCATTGACCATGCCTCCTAGCCAAAGGCCCAAAAGGCCAGAACCTGGACACCAGCACCCTCTTTTCCAGGTGCTACCTGGTCTTCCTCTTGGCCATGCTGTGGTCTCTCTGGCCTCAGGCTGCCAGACCCTGTGGGTGTGGAGACCCATAAGTTACCGGTGTTCAGCAACTGTTTTGAAAATGATGATGGCAACCAATGTACAAATGACCCTGACACAATGGATGGATGTATACATTGTGATAAGAGTTGTATGAGCCCCCAATAAAATGATTTTTTTTTATCTGAAACTTCTGTTCTCTATAAAAACCCACTTGGATCACAAACCAGGCTTCAGCATGAATTCGTTCTCATGCGATAGAAACCTAACACTCTCACCTTTATTAAATGATCATTAAAGATAAGAGTGCTATAGCAAAATGTGCTGAACAAAGTAGATGGTGTCCAGCTATCAATCAAAATAGTGTCTGAGGTCTTAAAGGCTTATATTCAAACAAGCAACCATGTAAGCAAGGAGTCAACTAAGTCCACATGGAAGAAGGACACCAGCTTGTGTGATCCAAAGATGACAAACACAAAATTCCAGTATGGCAAAGGGAAAAGTATGAGAGCTAAAATTATGAGCACCCAATTTGTAGAAGACTATAGAAGATAGCAGGAGCACAAAACCCAGTATTTAATCATCCACTGACAGATGCCTTTGAGGCACAGGCAGAGTCTCAAACAGCTTTACTATCTGGCAGAGACAGTCATAATCTTGATTATGCTGGATGGAACTCTGATACTTGACCAGATGACCTCCCTACAGACCCAACATGAATTTGTTCTGGGTACAAGTATCTCTTAGTTGTTCCATGACAGAAATTTCTTCCCTGGCTTTTTGAATGTTGATGGGGGTCTTTTCTTTCTTACTCATTATTTGTATTTTTGTCTTTATATTATAATTATTATTTTATCCTTACTACCTCATTTCGATTTGTTTTTTATTGTTTGTTGGATTTCCCAGTTTGTGAGGCACAGGAGGAGTGGATGCATAGTAATAATAACTGATACAAGGGTTTATAGGGGCTCTGGGGTGGGGGGTGAGGGTGATACGGAGGGAAAGGGGATTTTATGAGTAAACAATGAAGATGGGAGGGGAAAGGGAACACTAGAACTGATTGTGATTGCACAACTCTTTCTAAAGGCGATTTAACCATGGGGGGGAGGGGATGTTCTAAAATTGATATGGTAATGATTACACAATTCTCCTTGATATGACTGAAGGATTTAACTATTGAATTGTATGATATGTAAATTATGTGACAACAAAACTGTAGAAAAGAAAAAGAATAAACTTCCTTAGTCAGCTCTCCTTTTTTTTTAAATTAAAAAAAAATTGTTAACACCATTTCCTTATCCCCCCCAACTCCCTCTATCCCAAATCCCCCCAGAACTGTCGGTCTCGTTGTTTTTCCTCCAGATAGTTCAACCACCCTGTCTTATTTAGACAGACCTGTGGAGATAATAACATGCACGAAAACAAGACAGAGGAAAACAAAGCAACTGTATACAACCAGATAACAAAACAACAACAAACCACTGACAAAGAACAAAACAAAACACATCAAGAAAAAAAACTTGTTATAACATAACCTAGCACAGCATCACAGAACTGATATGCATTTATAGGTCCCTCCCCATACACAAAAACATGCACCACTGTGGATCATCTTAGAATTCTCCCTATCACACAACCTTCATCAAACCAAAGTGGTTTGATATAAAGATAAATAAATGGAACAGAAAAGTTTGGGGTCCTATGGGTTAGATAAATATTGCTTCAAATACATAACCTATAATATTAAAAATGGCTACATTGAACTGCATTTGCCTAGGTAGGAGACGTTTATAATTTTCAGCCTGCAAATTTCAGCAGTTTGAATTTTTTGTAATAATACACTTGTATAATTAAGACAAAATATGTAGAAACAATATTTTCATTGAATGTTAAAAAATAAAATGTATCTCCTAGGAAACTATTGCTTGTAATTGTTATATTTCTTTCACACAATGTTCTATGATGCAAAACCATATCATATATAACTTTATGCCTTATTCTATATAGTATTGTATGAGTCCCACCTAAAGTAACTAAATAATCCTTTGAAAATGTCATTTTTCTTATTTTCGCACTGTTGGAAATTGTTACAGCATTGCAGTATCTAAGGTTAGATTTCTAGAAGTGAAATAATTGTATCAAAGCATGAGAGGAGGTATTATTTAGATCCTAATTCCTCAGTACATCAGAGTTTGAGCCACATCACAAAGCATTTCATGTAAAGTTTAGTACATGTTCAAAATGTTAACTGGTGCGCATAAAGAGAACACTTCAATATGAAATAAATCTTACAGATAGGTTAATCTGAAATCCTGAGCAATTAAGAACTTAAGAATCAAAGGTCAATATTGTATAATCAAGGAACTGAGACACTTCACTCCTAAAGAATCTGGCTATAAATAAGCATTAGTCAAACTTCGTTCCAAACAAAATCAACTGACTGTTCTGTACAGTGTAGAACAAAAGATGTTTTATCCTTTGGGTGAAATTTTGGCAAGAAACTTTTGAAAAGTATCTTAAAATGAAATTTTCAGCACAACAGTTGATTAGTAAAGTTGCTTCTTTTCTCTAACAACTTTAATTCACATTAATTAAGGGATTTCAGCAGCCTAATATAAAGAGCTCAGTATATTTTCTATGGTGTTCTAGTTCTATACCTAATGAAAGTAATCATAAATGTATATGATATCCTGAAATTTGGTATTCTTTAACACAGTGTTAAAAACAAAACAAAAAACAACCAATTGTCATGGGGTTGCTTCTGACTATGAGGGCTACCCATAAAATACCCTCAAAACACCGGAATCCACCTCCCCCGCCAAGCTATGTTTTTTAGGCTTTTTTTTTTTTACAAAATAACCTTATTACCTTCAAAGTACTTTCCATTACACTTAATACATTTGTTAAATCTGCGATTCCATTCTTGGAAACATTTTTCAAACTCAACTGTTTGGATGGCTGACAGCACCTCCCTCATTTTTTTCTTCACCTCTTCTACCTCATCAAATTGCTGTCCTTTCATGCCCCTCTTCATTCACGGAAACAAAATAGCACAGTGCAAGGTCAGGTAAGTAAGGTGTGTGGGGCAAGAGAGGCATGCTGCCAAACACTGGCACGCTCAGATGACTGACTGTGTGAGCAAGTGCACTGCCACTGTGGCAAAACCAGATCCCCATCTGCCATAAATCAGACCTTTTTTTGTTTTGTAGTTTTTTTTCCTATATTGCTTTTATTTGTTTATTTTAAAATCACAATCCATACATTGTGTAAGGCACATTTGCACATTCGTTAGCCTCAACATTCTTGCCCTCAAGATTTGCTCTTCACTTAAGCCCTTGGCATCAGCTCATTTTCCCCTCTCTCCCAGCTCCTTCTCGCTCATGAGCCCTTGCTAATTTATAAATTATTATTTTGTCATTGCACAGTTATACAATTTTTTCAGAGCCTCTAAATAGAAAGCTTGATTAAGGTCTGACCTGGTGGGACGAACTCCAAATACACTCTCCCCAAAACATCACACCTGGGGTTTTTGAGTACCCCCTTGTGTATAGATATACACTTAACAGTTGTTTGTATTGGTACTTCAACAATATATCATACAATTCAATAGTTCAACCATATCAAGAAGAGTTGTACAATCTTTATAATCAATCTTAGAACATTTTATTTTTCCCTGTACTCAATGTTATTCAAGTTATTTTTTTCAATTTTGGCAAAAATGTATACAACAAAACATTCTCCAATTCAACACTTCTACATGTATAATAAATTCAGTGCCAACAACTTCGTCTTGTACAACCATTATTGTTTTCCCAACAACCATTTCTGTTGTTCTACCACCATTAAAATGAGATTCTGACTATATTAACATAATTGCACTTTATCGGAGTCTTTTAATGCAGTCTATTAAGAAAAAAAAACCTAAAGGCATCAGCTCAATTGCAATTCCTATCAACCCTTAAGGTTTCTGAGGTTGTAAATCTTTAGAGGAGCAGATAATTAGCTGCTGGCAGTTAGCAGCCCACCTTACAGTAAGTACAGTCATCTCATAATTGTAAAAGGTGACAACATCTAACATCAACCTTTCCCCTGTTCTGTTTTGTTGGACCTATTTGTTCTGTCCCACCCTACCTCTGTGATAGATCAGTTGTAGAGCAATCTACTCAGAATTGGAAATACTGACTTGATTAAATGGTGCATTAACATCTATGAATCACCACTGACTCAATGTCTATGGCGGATATAAATTGACACTAAGCAACCTTCCTGATATTCCTATAGGAAACAGAACCTGGAAGAAAGTGATCCAAGGTCCCTGTCTGCTGGACAAAAGCCACAGATCTGCGCCAGGGAACCTTCCTATTCTGAAGAGTCCAGGACTCTCCCACTGGGCCCCTAGCTCTGACCGGGATGCCTCTCAGGGTTACTGAGCCACCTCCTGATTGATGGGTGTAAACGGGAACAAGAGGACACCCTTCTGCTTTGTCCTTACCACCTGCAGTTTGAGACACAATGGGAAGTCTTCTGTCCCAAACCCCTAAGGACAATCCTTTGGGGTGCCTACTGCCAACCTTACGGAATTGGATTTGGCTCCTGATCTTCTACCTAAGCGCCTGGTCTTTTTCTGTAACCAAGTTTGGCCTCAATACCAATTGGACAATGAGTCACACTAGCCAGAAAATAGCACTTTCTATTTTTACGTTCACCGCAACCTCAACAATTTTTGTCAACAAACTCACAAATAATCAGAAGTCCTATATGTTCAGGTTTTTTTCTTTCTCCGCTCCCGTCCCTCTCTACTACCTGTCACCCTGCCCAAATTCTCTTAGCCAAACACTCTTAATCAGGCCCCTTACAGTACTCCCCTTCCGTCTTTCTCTGGACCCCCTGACCCCTTGTCTGCACCCCCAGTAAGGCCTTCTCCAAATTCTGGGTACCCCTCATCATCACCTCCCTCAACTACCCCCTCAACTCCCAAAGGCTGAAACGACTGTGCCTCCAATACTCTCCCCAGAGCGAGACCCTTCGACTCCCTGGAGTCAATCTGTCTGTCTGTCTCTCTGTCTCTCACTCACTCACTGCCTCCCAGCTCCCTCCCTACTTAGCCTCATCTGAGCCAACATCTGCAGCCTCTGAAAGACCTCTCCCAGATAGGGAAGTGGTGTGCAAATCTGTGGTCACAGCCCTGAAACCGGCAGGAGGGAGGGGTCAGAAAGCTTCTGGAAGTAACTTTAATAGCCTGCCACATTTTTGATTTCAAAATCCTCTGAAACTAAGACAATTCCTGCCAGTAAACTCACAAATAGTCTGTATGACCAGGCCGCCTTTTCTCTGTGCCCACCCCCCCCCCTACCGTCCTTTTCCCTGTATTTCCTGCTCCCCTTCCCAAGTCCTCTTAACTAAAGAAAATTCCTCCTCTTCTGCTTCTGCACCCGCTTCTGGTATCTACCTTTTCAGACCTGCTTGAACAGCTTGTCTCCCTACTCACCCTTGACCTATTCTAGCCACCCAGAGGCCCCCATGTGATCTACCTGCCTCCCTGGAGGAACCCGTGTTTGCACTCAAGGGCCAGTTAGCAAGCACATATGGTTGCAGAACCCCGCTTGGCCTTTGTCCACTCCGGAAAGTGGCCAGGACAGAGAAAGCGGTCCAGTTCATGTTCCCTTCTCTCTCACTGATTTATCTCAGATTGAAAAGCGTTTAGGCTCCTTTTAATGATCCCAGAACCTATATTAAAGAGTTTGGATATTTAACTCAAGCTTAGAATTTGTCCTGGCATGATATCTTTGTCATCCTCTCCTCTACCCTAACCGCAGATAAGAAGGAAAGCATCTTTCTCGCTGCTCAGCAGCACTCCGAGCAGGTTCATTTAATTGACCCTGATCTAAGCAGTTCCCAGACAAAAACTTGGTTAGTTATCAAATTCGCAATCAAGGAGGTAGGGACAGATGTGCCTGTCATAATAAAAGGCCTCAGTGTGTCCTGGCTTGGCTTCAGGCCATTTCCTATATAGAAGTCAATTTTAATAAACTTAAAATCACTCAAAAGCTTGACGAGAATCCAGCCACCTTTTTAAACTGCTTAACTGATGCTTGATATTAAAAGCTTTTAAAAAAGAAGATGAAGGCAACGAATATATAAGTGTGCTTTACATAATTGATGTATGTATGGATTGTGATAAGAGTTGCATAAGCCCCAATAAAATAATTTTTTTTTAAAGCAGAAGAAAGGCCCTCAAACCCCAGTCTGAGATTTGGGGAATATGGCAATAAGGTTTTTAACAGCCATGAGAAGCAGACAGAGTCAGCCTTTGAAACCTGGTTCCAGCAGAAGGTAAATTTTCAAACCCAAGCCTTAGTAGCAGCCCTGTGGCCAGCGATCCCCCAGGCCCCAGAAGGGCAGCGGGGGGCAAGGGTGTATGGGAATGACTGTCACCTGGCGCCTGCTTCAAGTGCAGCGGACACTAGTCACAAAAGTGCCCAGACCTGGAGCTCCAACCAAACCCTGCCCAGCATGCAGTCAAAGCGGACACTGGAAGTCAGACTGTCCTTGGAAAAGCGACAGGTCCTTTGCATCTCCATGGGGGGGGGAGGGGCTGTCCTTTCAATTCCTGACAAGCAGTTGGCCCTGCTGGGATTGGCTGAAGGCTGAGGAGACCCTGACTGGACGCCCCAACACCCTTGCCAAGGTATTGGGTGAGTAAATTTCCTTCTTACACAGAAGCAATCTTTTCTGACCTGCCCTCGTTTTCAGGGCTAGGCAGTCCTTCCTCAATCTCGGTCATGGATATTGATGGCAAGCCTACCTGCCCCAGGTGCACTAGCCCTTTACTCATTCCTTCCTTGTAATCCCTTTGTGCCCGGTCCCTCTGTTGGGAAGAAACATTTTAAGTTAGTTAGGAACATCCTTACACCTTACTTTTGGTCTCACAGGACCTTGGCTCCTTCCCCTTCTTTTACCCAACCTGGAAGAACTGGCCCTACAGAGCTCGCTGCTTCCAGATGTTAACCCATCATACAATGCCTAAAAACCTCATTTTTCCTACTCACTCTCCCTGCAACACTCCAATCTTACCAGTAAAAAAACCAAACAGTACATATCGCTTGGTCCAGGGCCTGTGCCTCATTAACGAAGTTGTTATCCCCATACACCTGGTAGTTCCCGACCCCTATACTCTTTTGTCCCATATTCCCCCCTCCACTATACCTTTTTCACCATCCCCCTTAACCCAGCTGGTCAGCATTCCTTTGCCTTTACCTGCAGGCCCTCCTGAAACAGTTGTAAAGCAAACACAGCCTAACTTCTCTCTCCCTCCAAGGCACCATAACTCATTCCGCTATTATCTATTCTGGCCTGTACCTCACCCCACCACCCAGGTTTTACTCTAGATAGACACTGGGTCATAAAGAACTTCCAACCACTGATTGAGTGAACAAATACTTTACATTAGGTCCCCAATTTCTCTGTTATAACAAAACCACTAAATTCCCCGAGAGTGGTCACAGTAAACCCTTTGCTGACACTCAGTTAATACAATTTTCATCTCAGTGAATGTTTAAGTCTAGATGGAAACAGTAAGTTTCAGAAGATCAGAGTAAGCTGCAAATAATCAGAAAAAGAGTTGGATAACATATTATAGAATGTCTGGCTGTGCCAGAATGTGAAAAAATTTGAAAGTTATGGAAAGCTGTTTGCCGAGAAGTTGATGAGAAAGAAATGAATGTGTTCATTGTAAGAAAGATCACAGTGTGAGAAATGTGAAGGACATTAGTTCTCCAAGAACATGGGGAAGGGACAGAGCAGACAGGTCGCCCACAGCCTAACTAATTCAAATCAGCCTGCCCCCTCCCCTCCTTGTCACTGCCCAATGCCCAGCCCTCCTTGTCACTGCCCAATGCCCAGCCACAGCTAATTTGTTACTTCACAAATCAGGATGAGGATGACTTTTCTCTGCATGGAGTTTGCAGACTGCTAATCCCACTCACACTCATTGGTGCAAATGACTCACCTGCATTCATGAGTTCACATGCCCACGTCTGCACACTCACCCATTAGGGCACAGCATCCTCCAAACACGAAACTTTAACAAACAACTCCAGCTGGTCATAAACTTCACCTCAAAGTCTCTCACCTCCTCACGGAAACAACTTACATCCCTGGCACAGGTAACCCTTCAAAACCGTCATACATTAAATCTGTTAACAATTAACAAAAAGGTACACACACTCTATCAATAAGTCTTAAGTAGTTAAATAAAATGTTAAAACACTCTGCAACATGGCCGAAAAATTTTAAAAACGTCAGTGGGGCACCACCAGCCCTTCCTCGTGGTTTCAAAGTCCTGCCATGACCTGGATCATGCGCCTTGTAAGACCTCTGACAATAATCTATGTACTATTACTTTTAGTTCTGTGTGTTTAAATTTTTGCAGGAACGAATGAAAAATATCTCCAACCTGACTTTCAATCAGTTTCTTCTCCACTCTCACAGTATGCTGCGAACCAACCTAGCCCAAACCTTCTAACTCTTAATCACCCACTTCTTTGCCCTATCTCAGCAGGAAGAAAGAATAACACGTCGGACATTACCACTATTAAGAAGTTTGGAATGTTTGGGTTGGGTCCGAACTAGGCAGCCCTGTTTGAACTAACCTGAAGCAGGTCAGGGCCATGCACATCCCAAAGGTCAGCAGCAGATGGCGCCAGATAGGATAACCAGTGAAACCAGATGCTCTGGGTTCAAGGAAAGATGCAAGGAGTCTACAAGCACTTGTCGGAGTTTCCAGACCCCATATGCTTATTGCTGTAATTGCCATACATTCCTTACAACCCCTTCAAAACCCTCCCCCCAGCTGCTGAGCACGACTTCCCTGACCTGTTGGCCTAGATCACGGAACCTCGTCCAAGAGCTCCCCCTAATAAAGCTATTTCTGTTTCTGCTCTCCCTTGTCCTGTGAGTTATGTCTGCCTATCTCTCTGTACCTGTTTCACCTTTACAATTACCCACTCAAGAAACCTCACAGAACCGCCCATAAAATATCAATAAACCTAGCAGCACAATCCTCTTTAATCACTAAGGATTATATAATTTAGTAGGTTCTCAAACACTGACTAAATGAATGTGTTAGGTAGCTTAGCCTAGGGATTGGGATGTCCATTGACGCATGCCCAGGAAAGCCAGCATAGGACAAAGCTGGATTTTCCCGCCAGTGGGCACGGATGGGCATTGAACCTGGATCGGCCCACCAGGGCCAGGTGATTGCAATTCAGCCAATGGGATCAATCTGGGGTCGTTCACCACGCCTCCCCCAGGGAATCCTTGAAAAGGCAGGAACCGAGAGGGAGAGGGGTCTTGTCTTGTCTGGTCGTCTTGTTTCGGGAGGAAAACTTGGGAGAGAGATCTTTGTGTGACCCTGAGCAGTCTCTGCCAGGCCACATGGTCAAAGGAATCCTATGGGTGCCACTTAAAACCTGAAGATTCTTTTAACTCTCATTAAATTCACTTGGATCACAAGCCCGGCTTCAGCGTGAAATCTTTCTCGTGCGGAGCCAAGGACTGAGGTTGGAATCTAGCCCAGAGAGAGAGACCTTACAAATGCTCATAAAGAAAATAATCAAAATAATTCAATATCTCACCCAATTCTACAGTGCCCTAATACTTTATACTTAAAATTTTTAACCCTTTACCAAATGCATACCTAAGACTATAGAAACAAAGAGTTCTATTTTACTACTGTAAAGTGGGAGAAAGATACAGCTGTCTGCTCCCACAGGATTTAGTCTCAGAAACCCTACAGGTTCTCTTTGAGTTGGAATTAGAGGGTTTGGCTGTAGGTTTTGAAGGCTATAAAGGAGCCCTGGAGGAACTGTAGAGTAAGCATTAAGACTGATTACCAACCAGGTCAACAGTTCAAATTCACCAGTTACTCTGATGAGAAAGATTCACGGCCTCAGGAATCCTATATAGTACCCTTGTAAGTCAGTATCAAGTCCTACAGCAGTAGGGCTTTTTGATTTTTGGTTTGGTGGTGTATTGGGTAAATAGTGAAGCTAGTAAGTGCAAGGGGAGAAATTAGAGGCTGTAAAGATTTGCAGCTTTAGAAACTCTATTGAGCAGTTCAACTCTGTCCTGTAAAGCCCCTCTGATTTGCAATCAACTAAACAGCAATAGTTGGTTCTGTGGATTAATGCTATAAAACTTCCTTTTTTCTACTGGGAGGCTGGCCCCAGCACCATAAATTAAGTGGATTCCTGCCCCTCCCCCGAAAAGAATTTGTTTCAAAGGATGACATTGACTCTGCAGCTCCAGGAGATGGACATATCTGATCAGAGCACACGGGAGCAGATGAAGGGGCAGGAGGAGAGAGTGGAACACAGCCTGGCCTACCATGCCGTGAGGATGATGTTCCTGAGTAGAGCAGCCAGTCCACAGAGAGAACAACATGGCTGGCCCCACTATGAGAAATGAAGCCAATCAGTGACTAAGGGCGATACTGGCGACTGCACCGGAGACACAGTGTGGGAATTGCACCTGACCTGATCCCACCACACCGAGGCAAATCACTGGGGGAGTGCAGAGGAACAGCAAGGTAATGGAGTGGCAAGGTCCCCAGGGAATGCTGAAAGTGGACTTTGGGGCCAGGGCGTGGTGCCCCAACAGAGTAGACTGGAAAACGCTCCTAAGGGCCAGCAAACAATCCCTGAACTAACTACAAGCTTTTCTCTTGTGAACTGTTTTGTTCTGTTCTTTGTCAGTGGTTTGTTTTTGTTGTTTTGTTGTCTGGTTGTATACTGTTGCTTTGTTTTCCTCTGTCTTGTTTTCGTGCATGTTAGTGTTAGTGTCTCCACAGGTCTGTCTGAATAGGACAGGCTGGATGAACTATCTGGAGGAAAAACAACGGGACCGACAGTTCCGGGGGGGACTTGGGGTGGGCGGTTAGGCGGGGTAAGGAAGTGGTGTTAACAAACACAGGGACAAGGGAAAAACATGGGACCCCAAATGGTAGAGAGGGGGAGTGGCAGGCCTGGTGGGAAATGATCAAGGGTAAGGTTGCTTAGAGAAGAGGTATACTCTAGCCCAGGTGGCGACGAAACATGGTAGTAGGGCAGGAGGAAAGTCAAGGGAGATGGAGGAAAGAGCTAGGAGTCAAAGGGCATTTATGGAGGTCTAGACAAAGACATGTACATGCAAATATATATAGGAGGATGGGGAAATAGATCTATGTGTCTATATTTATAGGCTAAGTATTAAGGTGGCAGAAGAACCTTGGGCCTCTACTCAAACACTCCCTCAATGCACGAATACTTTCTTTTATTAAATTGGAACTCTATGATGCTCACTCTCCCGACACAACTGCTGAAGCCAAAGTGGGTGAACAAGTAAATGTGGTGAAGAAAGCTGATGGTGCCCGGCTATCAAAAGAGATAGTGACTGGGGTCTTAAAGGCTTGAAGATAAACAAGCAGCCATCTAGCTCAGAAGCAACAAAGTCCACATGGAAGAATACACCAGCCTGTGTGATCGAGTGGTCCCGAAGGGATCAGTTACCAGGCATCAAAGAACAAAAAATCATATCATTGACTGCACACCTCCATGATAGGATCGCTGAAGACAAATGGGTGCATAAGCAAATGTGGTGTAGAAAGCTGATGGTGCCCGGCTATCAAAAGAGATAGTGTCTGGGGTCTTAAAGGCTTGAAGGTGAACAAGCGGCCATCTAGCTCAGAAGCAGAAAAGCCCACATGGAAGAAGCACACTGTCCAGTGCGATCACGAGGTGCCAAGGGACCAGGTATAAGGCATCATGCAAAAAAAAAGAAAAAAGATATATGTGTGTGTAAGTATGTATATGTGTGTATATGTGTACATATATATATATACCATATTAAATGAAGGGGGAAGTGCAGAGTGGAGACCCAAGGCCCAAGTGTTGGCCAATGGAGATCCCCTCATAGAGGGGTTTAGGAGAGTAGATGGGTTAATTAGGGTGCAAGGTAGTACCGATGAACACAGCTTTCCCCCAGATCCTGGATGCTTCCTCTCCCCAACTACCATGATCCGAATTCTGCCTTGCAGGGCTGGATAGGGCAGAGGCTGTACACTGGTACATGTGAGGGCTGGAGGCACAGGGAATCCAGGGTGGATGATACCTTCAGGACCAGGGGTGTGAGGGGTGATGCTGGGAGAGTGGAGGGTGAGTGGGTTGGAAAGGGGGAACTGATTGCAAGGATCCACATGTGACTTCTTCCCTGGGAGAGGGACAGCAGAGAAGCGGGGGAAGGGAGACTCCGGATAGGGCAAGATATGACAAAATAACGATGTATAAATTACCGGGGACACATGAGGGAGGGGGGAGAGGGAAGGGAGGGAAAAAAAAAAAAGAGGACCTGATGCAAGGGGCTTGAGTGGAGAGCAAATGCTTTGAGAATGATTGGGGCAGGGAATGTATGGATTGTGATAAGAGTTGTATGAGTCCCTAATAAAATGTAAAAAAAGAAAAGAGGAGAAAAAAAATGATTAGGGTAAAGAATGTACAGATGTGCTTTATACAATTGATGTATGTATATGTATGAACTGTGATAAGAGTTGTAGCAGCCCCTAATAAATTGTTAAAAAAATAAAATAAAATGCAACCACAAAAAAACTTCCTTTTTTCTATAGAGATGGCATATTCAACTCTAAAGATGCCAATGAGACTAGCTAATTATCTCAATTTTGAAGACACCCAAATGAGCATATGAGTGTGGGAAACTGAGGAACAGAAAGAGAGTGTATGCAGACAAATTCTCTAGGCTCATAATAGTCTGGAAAGCCAAGACTCAGGTGGAGGAAAGCCTTCACATTTGTGAGTTGGAGAGTAATTCAGTCACATTCTCCTGACTAAAAGTCATCTCCCTCCATAATAATGCAACTTTTAAAATGACTCATAATCACGTGCTGCTTAATGTATGCTTGAAGGCTATCTGTCCTTAAAAGCAATCAGGCTCTATTGTCTGGTTCTCTCAAAGCACAGCCAACGCCCTTCTGATACTGATCATCGTTCCCCTTGGAGAGAGAGCTCAGGGACACCTATGGTTAAGTCTGTTAAGTCACTGTCTTAACTCTAGTAACCTGCCCACCATGTTAAGTATGTGCTTACCAGGGCTTGCTAGCTCCAAGACTATATAATATATAAGCCTGTTAGAGATTACATTTGCTCTTTCTTGTTTTTAGCTTCATGGAAAGATGAGCACCCTTTGTCTGTTGTCCTTTATTTTCCCTTTAATTGCAAAACCACTCCTCAGGACCCATTCGGTTCTAAGGCTGAACCTTATAAATGAGTACTTCAGAATACGATACAAAGTACACTGAACACAAGACTGAGATTTTTGGGGGGTAATTTTTAATACAGAATATAAATATGGAAGAGAATAAGACATCTTTATTATAATAGTTGTCAGTTCTTGTTAAAAGATCCTTTTACAGATACAAATGCCATTTTCCTCCAGAACGGTCTGAGAAATCTGTGTGATATACATGTGTGTGTGTGTGTGTGTATAAAAATTCACCGCCATTGAGTCAATTTCAAGTTAATTTGGGCTCATACCATACAACAGAGTAAAGCTGCGCTTGTGGGTTTCAGAGACTGTAACTCTTTAACAGGTGTAGATAGCCTCTTCGTTCTCCCTCAGGACAGTCAGTGGTTTCGAACTGCTGGCAGCTCAATGGCTAACCCACTAAGCTACCAGGGCGCCTTAGTATATATACCCATGTATTAATAATGTATAAACAACAAAAATAATGTATAAACAGCTGGATACAAAGTAGGTCTTCTCACTTCAGGCTTCCAAACTAAAAGCCAAACCCTTCAAGTCATTTCGGAGACAAAATGACCCTACAGGGCACAGAATTGCATCATGGAGTCTCCAGGGTGGTGACTCTAAAAAAGCAGACTGGCACATCTTTTTTTCCATAGAGCAGCCAGTAGGTTTGAAACACCAACCTTCCAGTCAGCAGCTGAGTTCATTTAATCATCATGCCACTAAGACTACACTTCAGACTTGTAGCTACTCGTTTCCCTTAAACTCTGTAACCACCAACCAGCTATCCATATATACCCCTCCAATTCAATAATTTCTTCCTGCTATGGGTAATTGCAAAGTTTACTCTGTAGAAATACCTTGGTGTATGTGTGTGTGTGTATTTTTAAATTTTACTATGTAAGCATGCTTCCCTAACCTAAACAATATAGCTGAGTTTCACCTGATTTTGTTTGAAAAGAATGAACTGATATCATATGTACTCTTTCATAATTTCACAATTCACATTCAAAAAAATATGAACCAGAACTCAAGATTTACAGTCAAAATAATATTGGAAACAGAAATTATTTTTTTAATCATTGTTTTGGGGGCTCTTGCAGTTCTTAGCACAATCCATACATCTATCCATTATGTCATGCATATTTGTATATATGTTGCCATCATCATTTTCAAAACATTTCTTTCTACTTGAGTCCTTGGTATCAGCTCCTCATTGTATTCCTCCTCCCTGCACCCTCCCTTCCTCATGAACTCTTGATAATTTATAAATTATTTTTTTCATGTCATAACACCCACCGCTGTCTCCCTTCACCCACTTTTCTGTTGTCCATCCTCGTGGGAGGGGGTTATATGTAATCTTTGTGATCAGTTCCTCATTACTCCCCACATCTTCCCTTACCCTCCTAGTATCTCTGAAACAGAAATTATTTTAATTCACTCATGACAACAAAGGGTCTATCACTTAGGAAGAGTTAACTGCATAAAATAAAGTATATAAAATAGTGCTTAACATAACCTTTAAAAGAAGCAGATTTAAGTGTACAGTGGTTCTCTGAGTTGAACTGGTTAATCATTTCTGAACAGTAATTTTCAGAAGGTACCAAGTTATAATTAAATTAGCTAACACTTGTGGCACTTACTGCATATACTCGTATGTAAGCTGAGGTTTTCAGCACATTTTTAAGCAGTTTTTGTGGTAAAATTAGGTGCCTCCTTGATATTTGGGCCGGCTTATACTCAAGTATATACAGTATGCCAAAAACTGTTTTAAATGTTTTACTTGTTGTTGTTGTTGTTGTTAGGTGCCATCAGGTAGTTCTGACCTACAGTGACAGAATGAAACACTGCACGGTCCTGTACCATCCTCATAATTGTTTCTTAGTCTGAGTAGACTACAGAAACAAATTCATAAGACACTCATATGTGTATAAGAAAGAGGTTTATATAGAGCAATTGAATATTGAGAAAACATCCTAGCCCAGTCCAGATCAAGTCCATAAATCTGATATTAGCTCATATGTCCAATACCAGCTTATAAAGTCTTCTTCAGACTCACGAAACACATGCAATGACGCTAAATGCAGGAAGATCACAGGACAGTGGGTGCAAAGTCTTGGGGAACCACTGGCAAGGGCCTCCACATGGCTCCTCCAGTTCTGATGGCACGGGGTCTATCAGTGTAGTGCCATATGTCTTGTCAATAGAGCATCTCCCAGGGAGTGAGGCTTGAGTCTTGTCAGTAAAGTCTCCAAGGGGGTGAGCAGACAGTCTGTGTCTCCCGCCTCCAAGGAGAAACTATAGGAGTTCCCAGAATCCTTAGGAGAGGGCCATTCCCACACAGAGGCCTCACTGGCTATATTTTGATTGACAGGCTAGACTCCACCCCTACACTCTTAATCCTCAAATCGACATCAGATTCTTTAAATACCACAGTTCCTATGCCTGAGCCTAATTTTGCAGCCACTGTTTCAATCCATCTCCTTGGGGGCCTTCCTCTTTTTCGCCGCCCTTCTACTTTACCAAGCACAATGTCCTTCTCCAGGGACTGCTCTCTCTTGACAACATGTCCAAAGTATATAGACAAAGCCTTGCCATTCTTGCCTCTAAGAAGCATTCTGGTTGTATATGCCTTTGAAAACATATCTGTTTGTCCTTTTGGTAGCCGACAGACAGTACTTTCAATATTCTTCTCCAGCACCATAATTCAAATTCACATGCATATGCGGCAATGGAAAATAATCATTGCAACATTTATAAAAAGCACCATTATCTTTCTCAATTTATCGGTGAGATAACCAATATAGATGAAGTAACTTGTCCAAGAGCACATAGCCAACAAGTAGTACAGTCAAGTTTTCTACTTCAATATCATTTCAAAGCTAGGCAGTGGGGATAAAAACAATCACAAGATCCCTTATAGATTATATATACTTATTGTACATATACTATGTGAAGCATATGCTATAGGTGATATTAAAGAATCATAAAAAAAGGTGAAAAAGAGTTATAGCTGCTAGTTCTTTATAGTACACACTAGCTCACTCAAGTCTGAAAACATTAGTAAAGTGGTAATATAACTTGGTAAAAACTTGGGAAGTTAAGGTTGTTGGACAGATTATTTCTAGTTGGTAAAATCAGAGAAGAGATCTTGGAAGAACTCTTTAAAACATTTGAGCTGTACTTTAATGAATAGGTGATACCATGGAAAGAGAAGCAAAAAGTACAATATGAGAGGAAACTACAAGCAAAGGTATGAAGGCAAGAAATAATGGAGAATGTTAGTATTCAGGGTACAGGGTTGAAAAGATAAACTGTGGGAATAGATCACAGAAACTTTTTATTATAAAGTTAAAGACAATTTGTATACAGGAAGGAATCACTGGAGATTTCTGAGCAGGAAGATGATGTCATCAGAGAGTGCTTTAGAAAGAATGATTGCCAGATGTACATAAAACTGACTATAAGGGCTAAAGCCACGATGCAATGAAGGAGAGGCACTGAAAAGAAGGATGAAGGAGATATTACAGTAGCTAATAAAGTGCCACTGATTAGAGGGGACAAAGGAGATCTCTAGTTTATTTTTCAACATATATTCCACACTGGAGAAGACAACCCAGAAATACTAACTGGTGCATGCAAAAAATAAAAGAGCCTCAAGAAAAAGTTATATTTTCTAGCCAAAAGACAAGGAAATGATAGAGCCTAGCAAGGCATTAAAATTTTAGCCATTTATAAACAAACAAACAAATAAGTGATATTCTTTCAGATAAATACCACATTGAAAAACGGAAACAAAAACATGGCCTCACCTTCATCCCCCTAGCTTTCCACCACTGTTAGGCTGGGGTGGCATCACAGAAGCCCAGTAAAGAGCCAGTGCTGCCACCACTGCTAAGCAGTCCTTGCCTCTCCTCCACATAGTGTCAGCGGTAAGCCTGCACTTCAAACTGCCCAGCAGCAATGCAGCACCTCTCAGAAGCACTGCTGAGCTCTTGTCAGATGAGGCCTAGTGGAATATCAAGACTGCTTTTGGGGGGATAAAAAAAATCTACTCTCCCTAGAGACTGCACAAAGAACAATAATGAGGTGCCTCTACTCTTCCCAGTCTGGTTAGCATCCCAGGATGCTTCAACTCACATCCAGTCCAGTCTATCCCCTTTGGATGACAATGGAAACTGAATGGAAAACTTAAACGTTTACCTTGACCTAGCGTCAAAGAGACAGCACTTCGTCTCTGCCACCACATCTTTAGCCACCAGAGCAGTGTGAAAGATGATTAATAAAACATCAACTTTAAACAAGATCGATAAATCTTACAACGTAAATAAAAAATGTTCAAATTATAGGAGAATCACTAATCATGTCAAGAGCCAGAAAGACCTCAAATGAAAAGAAAAATGACAATCAACAGACACCAGCAATGAAATAACACAGATACAAGAATTATTTGACAAGTATTTTAAAGCAGCTGTAACAAAACTGCTCCAACAAGCAAACACTTGAAACAAATGGGGGCATTGTGTATAAAGAAACAGAAGCTAGGAAGAACCCCAGAATGGATATTTTTAGAGCCAGTAAATAAAATGGCCAAAATTTTTAAAAAATTAGAGGATGGACTCAACATAATTGAGAAGACATAAAAATGAGTGAACTTGCTGTTGTTTTGGGTGCCTTGAGTCGGGCTGCGGCAGTGAAGCTACACAAAACAAGGAAGCATTGTTTAGTTCTGCAAGTCATCTTTCTAACTGTTACTATGCTTGCACCTACTGTTACGACCACTGTGTTAATCCAGCACCTAGAGGCATTTCCTTAAAAGAAAGGTTACTGAAACATCATTAACTTAGCTAACAATTCGATAGTTCCATCATATTCAGAAGCGTCGTACAATTATCACCACAATCAACGTTGGAACATTTTCTTCCTTTTCTACTTCCTCTTCAATTGAGGTTTTCCTGTTTTATTTGGTCACTGGTGGGGGCCATTTTTAATGTATGAACCTTCATTTGATCCTCATAGATTAAAAAGGTTTGATTTATAAGCATGTGCGTGTGTGTTGGACACACAGCGTGTTATAAAAGAAAAGGTGGGCTCTTAAGAAAAGCATATCCACATACACTTCATCTAATCATCTTCCATAAGTAAAACTTGTAACTCCTAAAGCTAAGTCTAGCAACTCTATAGATTTCACTAATAAGTTTTGAGAAAACAGGCGGAGTGATCTGCCCACAAGAAAGAAGTTTAACAGAACTTTGTCTATTTGTCACAGAACCCACTCAGATATTCCAAAATCCTCTAAAGCAGCAGTTCTCAACCTGTGGGTCGCAACCTGTGTTAGTGTGGGTAAACTAGGG
This sequence comes from Tenrec ecaudatus, assembly GCF_050624435.1. Classification (NCBI taxonomy): domain Eukaryota; kingdom Metazoa; phylum Chordata; class Mammalia; order Afrosoricida; family Tenrecidae; genus Tenrec; species Tenrec ecaudatus. The sequence goes on from NC_134545.1 coordinate 44,136,580, forward strand.
AAACAAATCCACAGAAACTCATGTGTATATCAGAAAGTTTTATATAAAGGGTAAGTGTACATAAGAAAGCATCCTAACCCAGTGCTGTCCAAGCCTGTAAGTCCAACATTAGCCCATATGCCCGACACCGATCTACAAAGTCCTCCTCCATCTCACAAAACACATGCAAGACCACGGACTTCAGGAGGAAAGATGAACCAGTGAATGTGTAAGCATCTCAGTGCTGACAGGAGTCTCCACACGGCTGCTCCAGCACCCAGGGCTGCATAAGGGTAGGTCCATGTGTCTGCACCTCAAGGATGTCTCGAAGGACCTGAGCCTTGCAAGCTGAAGCAGGGAACTGGCTAAGGCAGCTGTACCCTGATTCAACCATCAGAGAGCAAAGAGACCTAAGAACTAGAAATGTGAAGCTCATCGAGCCGTTTATCTCTCGACCCTTCAATTCATCCCACATGTGTTTATCGGCCAGGTTGGCACAATAAACTTTAACTATCTCACAACCCCTTTGGAGGTAGAACGACCCTTTCACAGGGGTCACCTAAGACCATCGGAAAACACATATTTCCGATGGTCTTAGAAACTGAGACACTGCTCCTCTGTCTCCAGGCGGGTCTGCCCACATGCAGATACGCCCACATACAAATACTGGGTGTGAAGACTGTTATCCATGCTACACCATGCTTCAAGACAAAATTTCATTTATTTGTAATTAGAAATAAATATTTCACAATATATAATTACATACTATATGATAAAATAATTATTTATAAATTATCACGGATTCAGGGGGAGGGTGGAGTGTGGAGGGAGGAGAAAAATGAGGAGCTGATACCAAGGGCACAAGTAGAAAGCAGGTGTTTTGAGAATGAGGATGGCAACATACGTACAAATGTGCTGGACACAAATGATGTATGTACAGATTGTGAAAAGAGTTGTATGAGCACCTAATAAAATGATTAATAATAATAACATATTGTTTTGTGATTAATCACTATGCTTTAATTATGTTCAATTTGTAACAATGAAAATATATCCTGCATATCAGATTTACTTTACAATTTGTAAGAGTAGCAAAATTACAGTATTGAAGTAGCAACAAAAATAATGTGACGGTTGGGAGTAACCACAACATGAGGAACTGTATGAAAGGGTCGCAGCATTAGGAAGGTTGAGAACCACTGCTCTAAAAGGATTGGGCTCTTTAGATTTCTATTACTTCCAAATTTGCCTCTAATAACTCAGTTTAAGTCTATCGAACATTTGCCACCTGTTGCTATAAACCTCATTTATCTCTTCTACCCTAGGTCTAAAATGCTGCAAAATTACCAGGCATAAAATCTTAAGTACATCTGAGGTGCTCTCTCGCAGGTCGAAGAGTGGGATTTCTCCTGCGTGCATGTAGCATGCACCATGTGCAGGCCCTCTCAGGGGCCGCATTCTCTCTATCCCGGGCTTTTCTTCCTTTTTTGGCTCAGGCACTCTTCTGGTTCTGTGGACCCCCTCATAAAAGTTACTTGGATTTATAAAAGTGCTTCTGCAGTGTGAATTCTTTCAACGTTGAAAACCAAGAATCAAGGTAAACCATTCCAGAAACCTAACACTTTTGGTACCATGACCAGGATAAAACTCTGGAATCCACCTTTGAGATAGGCAGCCAGGAGTCCATTGTCCAGGGAACACCTTTATACTGCCATCCTGGCCTAATTGGTCTAGATTTTACCCGCAGATGGTAAAGAAGCAGAAATTAGTGTTTTTCTGCAACTCGATCTGCCCCAGTACATTCTAGGTGATGGGGAATCCAGGCCAAGGCATGGCACATTCTCCCTCCCTACTCTAATACAGTTACAACTTTTCTGCAAGGGGATGGGGAAGTGGGCAGAAGTCCCCGATGTCCAGGCATTTTTCCTCTTGAGAAACAGTAAAGACCTTTGTTCTACATGTACCAAAGACCAAAGGCCCAGAGTCTGGAGCTGAGATCCTCTCAGCCCCTAGCCCATCTACTCCACCCTCTGATACTGAACCTACAGAACGTGAGAAGGAAGAGGGCCCTTCCAAAGTTCTACCTTTGGTAGAGGCAGCCGAGGATTCAGCTCTCGGATGATTCATAAGCCTTTCATCTTAATTGAACTCAAGTAGATTAAGTGTGACCTAAGCAGTTACTCAGATAATCCAGAACAGTACAGAGATACTTTTCAGCACCTCACCCTGGCCTATGACTTGGCTTGGGAGGATATAATAATTCTAGGGCAGACTATGACAAGTTTTGAGAAAGAACTACTAAAGGAAACTAAGAAATGTGCAGATGATTTACTGTATCCAATAGGAGAAATAAGTGTGCCTCCGACTGACCCCACCTGAAACCATAATGATTCCACTGACAGGCGAGCATGGGAACATTTCCTAGTGTGTGTGAACACTGGACTAAAGTCAGGGCGGCAAAAAGCCATCAACTAGAGTAAAGTAACAGTCAGTAACCAGGAGCCTAATGAAAGTCCTGTCAGCTTCTCAGGACGGCTGAAAGAACCCCTGAATAAGAACACCAGAGTAGTTTTAGACTCATATGAGGGGAAAATCATACTAAAAGAAACATTTCTCACAAAGGCTCTATCAGATATTCGGAAGAAGCTCCAGAAGTTAATGCAAGAGTGGGGAGGAGCTCCTCTATAAGAGAGAGATACTATTACCAATGCTACCTTCTATAATCCAGATGAGCAGAGGCTCGGGCTCAGGAGAAGGAGAAAGGGAAAGATGCTAGGCACTGGCTGCCATTGCTAATCAGTGCCCATCTTGCCTCCCAGGTTCCAAGGACTCCTGCACGAGGTACAAAGTGCGATGTGTGTTGGCATTTGGGTCAGTGGACAAAGGATTGCCCTAACAGAACTTAGCCTCCACGAGGGCCATGCTATCATTGCAACAAATTGGCCACTGGTGGCGTGCTGTCCTGTGGGGAAGACCTAAGAGGAGAGTGAGTGGTCTGCTGACGAGTCTGCAACTGTGAACTGAAGACTGAAGCAGCCCAACCGGATGGCCCAGCAGCAAAGGACTGCTGCCTGGAACCCTACTTGTGCATGGCTGTCTACTCTCTCCTAACCTCCTTCCTCAGACTACCAAGCAGTAGCTTGACACTTAAAATACACCTTGTCATCTTCACTGTATTGGAGACCATAATCCTTAGAGAAAATTAACCAACACTTCAAACTAACCCTCAGGAAATTAACACAATGAACTGGATTAACTGGGAATTAACTACGATGAACTGGAAGGATACACTGCCAATAACTCTGTTATGTCTCAGAATTGCCCCACTTACATATTTAAGCCCCTATGAAGTTTTATATATATTGTAAGAGTCTGCTGTAGATGCCCAAGTGTCCTTAATGCAACAATATGTCATAGGAGTAGCCCAACATCAAGAGGCAGTCCATCAATATGGGTTTATCCAGGCCCAAGGGGAAGAAAAACTACCACCTTTGTGCCTTCCTGGAGACCTGGTTCTTATAAAAACTTGGAAAGATGGGTCCCCCAATTCCCAGTTCCAGCCAGTCTGGAAAGGTCCTGTCTCTGTAATTCTATTTACCCATACTGCCATTAAAGTTCCAGAACATAGTGCATGGATCCACCATTCAACCCATCAGACTCGACAAAAAAACACTCCTAAAGGCCAACAGTCCTTTGTTGTTGTTTTGTTTTCTTTTGTTGCTTGGTTTTGTTCTGTCTTGTTTTTGTGCATGTTTTTATCTCCACAGGTCTGTCTAAATAAGATAGGCTCGATGAACAATCTAGAGGAGAAAACAATGGGACCGACAGTTCCGGGGGGACATGGGACAGAGAGAGGTGAGGGGAAAGGTAGTGGTCTTAACAAACCCATGGGCAAGGGAACAACAAGTGATCCAAATCGGTGGTGAGGAGGGTGTAGGAGGAATGGTGGGGAGTGATCAAGGGTAATGGAACTGAGGGGAATTACTGAGCATGACAGTAGGACAAGAGGAAAGGCTGAGCATGACAGGACAAGAGGAAAGTAAAAGGAAATAGAGAAAAGAGCTAGGAGGCAAAGGTCATTTATAGAGGTCTAAATAAAGGCATGCACATATGTAAATATATTTATAAATGAGGATGGGGAAATAGATTTATGTGCATATATTTATAGATTTAGTATTAAGATAGCAGATGGACATTGGGCCTCCACTCAAGTACGCCCTCAAAGCAAGAAAACTTTGTTGTATTAGCCTGGCATTCCATGATGCTCATCTTCCCAACACAATTGCTGAAGACAAAGCGGGTGCATAAGCAAATGTGAAGAAAGCTGGTGCCCAGCTATCATCTGGGGTCTTAAAAGGCTTGAAGGTAAACAAGCGGCCATCTAGCTCAGAAGCAACATAGCCCACACAGAGGAAGCACACCGACCTGTGTGATCATGAGGTGTTGAAGGGATGAGGTATCAAGCATCAAAGAGCAAAAAATCGTATCATTGTGAATGAGGAGGAGTGTGGACCCAAAGCCCATCTGTAGGCAAATGGACATTCCCTTATGGAAGGGGCACAGGGAGGAGACGAGCCAGTCAAGGTGCAGTGTAGCAATGATGAAACATACAACTTTCCTCAGTTCCTAAACACTTCCTCCCCCCTCTATCATGATCCCAATTCTACCTTATAAATCTGGACAGACCAGAGGATACACACTGGTACAGACAGGAACTGGAAGCACAGGGAATCCAGGACGGATGATCCCTTCAGGACCAGTGGTGAGAGTGGTGATACCCAGACGGTAGAGGGAGGGTGGGTTGGAAAGTGGGAACCAATTACAGGGATCAATATATAACCTCCTCCCTGGGGGACGGACAACAGAAAAGTGGGTGTAGGGAGATGTCAGACAGTGTAAGATATGACAAAGTAGTAACTTATAAATTGTTAAGGGTTCATGAGAGAGGGGGAGCAGGGAGGGAGGGGGACAATGAGGAGCTGATATCAGGGGCTTATGTGGAGAGCAAATGTTTTGAGAATGATGAGGGTAACGAATGTACAAATATAATTTATACAATTGATGCATGTATGGATTGTGATAAGAGTTGTATGAGCCCCCAATAAAATGATTTAAAATAATAATAATAATAATAATAATAAAGTTCCAGGACAGAGTGCATGGATCCACCATTCATGGGTAAAGCTGTGAAAACTATTGGAACCGACTCCCTCAGACTCAGGTCAAACTGAGCAAGATAAGATGCATGTGAACTAATAGACGGCCTTAAGATTATGTTTCATTGGCACCCTGAGACAGATAAGCGCTCTGCAGAAAACATTTCCTCAAATCCTTGACAGTCTTTAAGTTCGTAATGCTTTCACACAATTCCTGTGTTTCAAGTATGCTTACAGACTATGCCTGTCAATCCAGTATTAAGAACACCTCTTAAGATTTCCTTTGGAATTTTCCAGCATGAGATTAACTACACTTCAATGGACTTTGTCATCCCATCGCTCTTGCCTAAACTATTCACTTGCTTTGTCCCTCCCAGAAGTCACCAGATTACCAATGACACTGAGCCAAGATTGTTATCCCGAGAATCACCAATGTCTGTATCATTTCAACCCCATTCACCATGGTCCCTAAGTGGATAGCAACTCTTCCTAAGATAGCAGGAAGGACATGGACCCCAAACCTCTCTTCACGCCCCTTTGTCAGCAGGAAGTAGCCAGAAGAACTGTCTCCGCCAAGTATCGCCCAATGATTTGGCTCCATACTCCATCAGTAGGGAATGACAGGTAGGAAGATTAGGGATAAAGGGGGTTGTCTCCACAGAATGCCTACACTAAATGAAAATTATGCCCATGCCATAATAAAGGGGTTACAAAGAAATCAGGTACACATTAGACACCTGTGGGAACAATCCAAAGCTGGGCATACTCAGACCCAGGTCACTTAGGCATATGTGGAGATCAGCTGGGGCACAGCCACATTAGGCACCAGCGACATTATATCACAGATATTATGTCACACGTGTGCTGAAACCCAACCACTAAGATTGGCTGATACCCTCATCTGTGCCTCCCCCACCCCCAGCCAGTGGGAATAGGGAGGCAAGCAGTGCCTCTCCAGGTGCTTTCTTGCAGGTTGGAGTGTGGGATCTTTCCTGCATGTGTGCACAATGCACAAATGGGCCGCACTCTCTCTATTCCCAGCTTTCCTTCCCTGTTCAGCTCAGGCACTCTTTTGGTTCTGTGGACGCCTCTTTCCAGCCATTTTCCATGTGGTTTTTCGAGCTCCCTTGAAGTGGCCATTTTCAGTCACAAATTCTCCCATGGCCCCCACCATGCTGTCTTGCATGCTTTCCAGAGATGACATGTACTTTCTGAGACTATAATACCTGAAACTTCCCTTTCCCTGATAAAAGTTATTTGGATTTAGGTGTATCTTTCTAACCTAAAGATGGTCAAGTTCCTGACTTGGTGGCTAAACCAGTTAAAGGATTGAAACCTGGAAATTATGCACTCTCGAGTCAACCACAGATCAGCCTCCCTTATGATGGATGATTCACCAGCAAATACAATTTGATTACTCCCACATGTGCTACTTGCTATCTATAATTACCTGTCCTCTTGCCTTTCAGAGGGATAGATACTTGTATTAAGAATGCTTCTGTTGAACTGTAAAAAACCACAGCAAATGCTTGTATCTAATACAGTGTTAAATTTGCACAAGAAACCTTAATTAAATATCCTTTAATTCTGCCTACCACTTTAAACTTACTCAGGTTGGGATTGGTCACTTTTAAGAACGTTAATCCCTAGTTGCTATAGTTAAATTGATAGTCTTTAAGAAATTTATCAATCACCATGGGACAAATGGCAGACAAAGCTCCTGAGGGATGGGAGCACAGCAGCAATGCTTAATTAAACTCTTTGTCTAAGTACTCCTGAAAAACACCAGCTTTGGACTCCATTTTTACTAGCACAGCAAGGTAGATAAGAGTCTATACAGTCTGTACTCCTTGTGGATAGATAGATAAATACAGGGAAGGTAGAAAAAGACATAGAATCAGACAATGGACCACATAGCTACACACTAGTCTTACTTGAGTAGCTACCATCGAGAATAGGGCACATGAGGTACATCAACTTTACAAGGGACAGTAATAATTCTATTTGAATTTCACAAGAGGAAAAAGAATGGCTTGGAGCAAGGTAATGAACATAGGCTCTGATCAACACTATGAAGTTTCCTGGTGATGACAGAGAAGATGGCATCCAGTGGAATACCAGCACTGAGTTTAAAGAGCCTGCTATGGCCGCTATCTTAAGGCCAGGCAAAGGCCAGGTTAATTATAAGTGTGCTATCTTAACCTCTAATCAAGAGAAAGAAATGTGTCAGTACCAGAAGCCAGAGGGCACTTGTTCTGTAGCTGCAGCCTACACAGAATCCTGCCTCTACCCTAAGCCTCGAATCAGTCCCAAAGTACTTCAGTAGTAGTCTATCTGTACACATATTTCTATGCACTACATTATATAAGCGGCCAGGACAAATTCTAGAAAAAGCAGGAGAAATATTGTGCTTACATAAAGAGACACACACACACACACACAATTAGGAAGTGTGGCCTTAAGTGTCCTCAAAGCTAGAACATGTAGGGAAAAGGGGTTATCTTTTTTGCTTCTTTCTTTTCAGCCTGTTAGACCAACCAACCCCTTTGTGTTTTTATAATAATAAAGCTTATAAATTAAGGATCCATAAAAGTAGGAGAAACATATAATATATGCTTTCAGTCTTGTACTGTTCTTAGACAAACATAACATTGATGGGTGCCAATCTGTTCCTCAACTCTCTTTTCTTTTGTTTCATTGTAATTAAAATTTTCTTCTAAGACTTTTGTGTATGGCTGTTGGTGGGATTTTCTGAAAGAACAGACCCAGTGGAACCTGATGAAACTCAGATTGCTGACTATGAACGAGCCAAGGTCCATAAATGACTCACAGCCTCAAGTCCAACATCTTTACCTGAAGGAGAGCTTTCTACTCATATAGGGAGGGTGAATGTACTCTACGCCCCATATAAACAGGAAATAACTAAAAAATTGGAGGGACCTCAGCCCGTGGTCCCATAAAGAATTATGTGCATGAATTATCTCAGGGGGGAAATGAGGCAGAGCAAAGATAAGAGATTTGGATAGAGTACATGTGAAGCCCATGCGCTATCTTGGGACTACATTTTCCAGAACCCCTTGCTTACCCCAACCACTCCCCACCCCCACATTGGAAGTTCCCCAGCTGGAAGAAGTAAGAATCTCTTACAAGTCAGTGCTTAAAAAGCTGTGTATGCAGATGGGAAGTGAGAAATGCTGAGACTGGCTAAGCTAGCTGGGAAGGTTTTGTAATACCTTATATCTTCCAAAAGTATATCTCTCTTTGACAAGAACCTAAAATCCTGTAACAAAGCTCGACAAGGTCCATGTGCATATTTAGCATGTATGTTGAAAAAAAATACTTCCAATGATAGGCCACTGACCTTGGAAAATTCTATCAAGTAATCTCCATGTTTTGCAATAACGAATACTTCTTTGTTTCTACCTTTTGTGTTCCAATCAACAAAAATTATTATTGCATCTTTTTCCCCACCCATATAGCATCCCCAAATTTGGAAATTTGCATTCCCATATCCAAATCCCAAATTTGGAAAAATACATATTGCATCCATATTGCATTCCTTTAATTTTTAAAACAAGGGAGACTTCTTGATCTTTGGCAGTAGTGCTTGCTGCATAAAATTGAATGATAGTCCTAACAGTAACTGATCTCTCTTACAGAAAATTCTGTTCTCAATCTGAACAAGAGAGAAAATAGTTGGAGGGGGTGGACAGGGGGGGACAGGAAGCGGAACTTCAGAGACATATGGGACCATAAGAAAGTTATACTATTTAAGTCATCAAAGTCCCAGAGAAGAAAACATGGTAGAGTTATAAAAGCATTCAAGTATTAGTGGCTGAAAATTGTCCAAATTTGGAAAAATACATAAACTTGTATGTTCAAAAGCTGAGTGAATATCAAACAGGATATCCCCAAAGGAATCCATGACAATATTCTATCATAGCTACTACTGTAAAAGTGGAGAAAAGGAAAAAAAATGAAAATAATTATTGGCACATAACCTATAGGGGAAAATCAATTGAAATAGTGGTACATTTTTCATCTGAAGTCACTGAGGCTGAAAGAAAGTGACACAAGATTTTTCAACTGCTGAAAGAACCTGCCAATCCAGACTCTATACCCACCAAAAGTATCCTTAAGGAAGGAGTAATCAAAATATCCTTTGGTGAATAATATTCGCTCCCTAGTAGAGCTACCCTAAAAGAATGCCCAAAAGTTCTTTAAGCAGAAAAGGATAAAAAGGAACTAAAAATATCGCCACATTTGATTATTAATCCGCTTTGTCTTCAGCAGTTGTGTCAGGAAGGTGAGCATCATAGAATGCCAATGTAATAGAAGAAAGTATTCCTGCATTGAGGGAGTACTTTAGTGGAGGGCCAATGTCCTTCTGCTACCTTAATACTAACCCTATAAATATATGCACACAGATCTATTTCCCCATCCTCATATATAAATATATTTACATATGTACATGTCTTTATCTAGATAAATGCCCTTTGCCTCCCAGCTCTTTCCTCTATTTCCTTTGACTTTCCTCCTGTCTCATTATCATGCTCAGTCCCCACCTGGGTTTCAGCAATTCATCTTGGTTACATTACCCTTGATCATGCTCTACCAGGCCTCCTACACCCTCCTCACCACCTATTTGGATCACTTGTTCCCTTGTGCTGGATTTGTTAACACCACTGCTACCTTTCCCTCACCTCCCCCTCTCCCATGTCCCCCCGAACTATCGGTCCTGTTGTTTTCTCCTCCAGATTGTTCATCCAGCTTATCTTATTTAGATAGATCAGCAGAGATAATAACATGCACACACACACAAAAAAAACAAAGCAAAACCAAGCAACAATATACAGCAAAACAACAAACCACTGACAAAGAACAAAACAAAACACAACAAGAAAGAAAAGCATGTAGTTAGTTCAAGGATTGATTGTTGGCCTTTAGGAGTGTTTTCCAGTCCAGTCTGCTGAGGCACCATGCCCTGGCCCCAAAGTCCACCTTCAGCATTCCCTGGGGACCTCGCTGCTCCATTCCCTTGCTGTTCTGTTGCACTCCCTTAGTGTTTTGCCTTGGTGTGGCGGGATCAGATCGGGTGCAATTCCCACATTGTGTCTCTGGTATTGTCCCCTGTAGGGCTATGGGTCAGTGAGGGGCATCATGTCTCAAAGTGGAGCCGGCCATGTTGTCCTCTCTGCAGAATGGCTGATCTAATAGGGAACATGGTCCTCACTGCCTGGTGGGCCAGGATGTGCTCCACTTTCTCCTCCTCCCCCTTCATATGCTCCTGTGTGCTCCGATCAGATATGTCTCTCTCCTGGAGCTGCAGATTCAGTGTCGCCCTTTGAAATACATTCTTCTGGTGGGAAGGGTAGAACTCTATGGTAAATAGTTCTACTCTGACATATGACATCACCAAGAGTCAAAAATCAACACAATAACTGCTGTGCTTTTGTTCTGTTCTTTAAAAGACATTTCATTCAAATTGATGAAATGTCAGAAAATGTCAATCAACCCTAACAATAACATGAGATATCAGAATTACCTAACAATGATTTTAAATCAACTATAATAAAATTGTTTCAACTGATTTTGAGCAATAAGCAATTATAAGTATACTTAAAACAAATGAAAAAGAAATAGTCTGTAAAGAAATAGAAATATGAAGGGTCAAATAGAAATTTTTAGAACTCAAAAATGGCCAAAATAAAACACCAGTAGCCACCTCTGGTAAGCCATGTATACATAATAGCTAGAACATCCACTTAAAAAAAAATACAAAGATAGAGACCAGAGTAGCTAATAAGGATAGGAAGGAAAGTAGAAGGGGAGTCATTGTTTAAGCACAATTTCTGTTTATGACAATGGAGAACTTAGCAATGGTTGCATAATATGGACAATGCAATTGATGTACCCAAATTATACAAGTAAAAAAATGTTAAAATCAACAAAAACCTATATAAAGATATATACTAAAAATGCTGTAAGTAATAAAAATGAAAGTAGTTCACAGGAAGGCAGAAAAACAAAACAAAATAAAATAAAAAGTAAAATGGTACAAATCTTAATATTCAATAATTACATTAATTTTAAATGGCTTACCTAACCAAAATAAAAGACAGAGATTGGAAGAATGGGATTTAAAAATATACATCTCCTAGAAAGGGTGGGAGAAAAATGTGAAACAAACCTCAAAACACTGAAAAAGACCAAGCTTATTGGCCTTACAGAGACCAGAGAAACTTTGGAGGCCACAGTCCTTAAACACCCTTCAAATCTGGAATGGAACTCACCCCACCAAGCTCAACTTTCAGCCATACTATAGAGAAGCCTAGTCTGCCACTTGCCCCATCTCTCCCATCGACCTGGAAAAAAACCCACTGCTACGCAACATACATAAACCTGGAGGACATTGTGCTAAGTGAAATTTATAGTCAATTACAAAAAGACAAATATTAAATAAGACCACTGTTATATAAAGAAAAGGTTTTCATACAAAAAGAAATATCCTTTGATAATTGCCCGGCACAGGGAAGGATGATAAATTACTAACTGGAAAGTAGACACCTATTAACTTGATGAAGGTTATGATATTCAATGACCCAGGAGCTGAACAGATGTGGGAAGGAAATGGAACTATAGCCATAAATATATTTAGTTTGAACAGAGGATATTTTTATGTATGCATTTACCTATGCAGCAAATACATCCATGGAAATAGTAGAGCATATGGGAGCAATATTATAAAAATGTCTTAGTCATAACCAAATACTTGGTGACTATAGATTCAGGTCTATCACTCATTAACACTACAATGTTAGAAAATGACTTAACCTTCATGCTTTAAGGGATTAAGTGATTACTAAAAGAAAAAAATCAGGTACACAATCTGAAACATTAAGCACATCATGTCATGTTTTGTACATTAATATGACAGAATACTTACTATGTTAGAAGTGGCCGGAGAGAGCTAATATAATTTCTTCAATTTATTAATGGGAAACTAAGGTGAGTTGTTTTAGGGGTATATCATAAGTTAAATTCTGAGCATCCCAGTTTGCAAAAGGCTGTGGATGGCATTGACAGCCCAAAGTCTATTTGCAAGGTCCCCATATAGCTAAAGCTCTCCATTAAGTTCTTTCTGATCGTTAATCAAGGTTGTAAATAATCTCGCCTTTAGGCAGAAAAAAGGATTACCTCTACCTTTCTCCGGCCAGCCCAAGGAGGGCAGTCTCTTAGGTACTTTCCAGTTTGTGTCTTGATGGAGGTCTCCATGCTGGGAACAGTACAAGGGGTTCAATAATCGTGAGTCATGCTGTAACAGTCTCACCTTGACGGCACTAGTCAGAAGGCCTTGGACCAATCTTGTTAACCCTTCCATCTAACATAATGTATGAGTCACAACCATGGTCCTGTTCCTGCTTCGGTAGTCCCACCAGTAACTGTGATGTATTGATGGCTACCAGTCATGAATGTATGACAGTTTCCTTTGTCTCACGACTTATTGAACTAGCATCCCAACTGTGACTCCTTGGGGGCACTTTAACCACAGAGCCACTCTCATTTGGATGACGTGTCCATGCCTTTGTGTGTCTGTCTCTCTTTTAAGACTTAATAAATGTTCCTTTTAAATTACATTTGAGATAGTCTCTTTTGTACCCTAAAACAGAGGAAAAGCCACCCCAAATGTAAATATAGTTTATAGACATCTTAAGTCTTAACTAGGACAAAGAAAAGACAAAAACAATAACCATAAGAGAATCATCCAGATGAGGGAGATAATCAGCATTAAGGCATAGTGGGGTCTGAAAGATTCACAGCCATAAAACAAAATCACTGCCATTGAGTCAATGCCAACTCATAGTGCCCTACAGAATGGGTAGAACTGTGGGTTTCCAAGACTAACTCTTTACTGGGGTAGACAGCCTCATCTTTCTCAAACAGGGGTTCCAAACTGCTGGGTTTGCAGTTAGCAGCCCAAAATGTAACCAATTACCAGAACACCCTTAGAAGTGAGGGTGATGAGATTTTGTTTCATATACTTTGGGCATGTTATCAGGAAAGACCAGTCCTTGGAAAGGACATCATGTGTGGTAAAATCAACAAAGAAGTAGAAGGAACTCAGAGAGATGGCTGGTAACATAGCTGCAGCAATGGGCTCAAACACAATTACAATTGTGCAGATGGCACAAGACCAGGCAGGATTTCTTCAACTGTGCACAGGGCCACTATGATTCAAAAGGGGACCTCTATCAGCAGCAACAGAAACAATAAGCAGGATTCCACAAGTCGGACCAAAAAACAAACTCCAAACTCACTGCCATTGAGTCATGTCGAAGCTATCCTACAGGATAGAGTAGAATGGTCCCTCCCAGTCAGCTTCAGAGACTGTAATTCTTTATGCGAGTGTAAAGCTTTGTCTTCTCCCATAAACCAACAAAATTAAGCCTTTACTCTCTAACTTTACATTCATAGAATCCATGACCATACTCAAGTGATAGGTATAGTGATTTAAATATGCTGATGTTTCTTGTTGTTTCCTTTGGCAGAGAGAGAGAGAGAGCACTTCCAATACTACAGAATACTGGAGTAGAGCTGTCTAAAGCAACTTGTCCTTGACCTCTGAATTCTCTGGTTCTTTGAAAGTCATACATTTAAATGTCCGTCAAAGAATTTAGAACTGATGAAGTTTGATTCATAAATATACACTGTACTGGTTTGCCTAATTGGCAATATGTCATTACCTACTTGGTACAATGTTTTTTATTAATTAAGTTATTGCTTCTAAGGGATGCATAAAACCTAAATGATAACATCCACATCTCAAGGCAATAAAGATGGAAAGGATTTTTTTAAATGATAAAGTTAGTGTTAATATATTTTCCTGAAAACAACTTTAAATTGTAATTGTAACCTCATCAGTTTGAAACCACCATCCACTCAATGGGAAAAAGATGAGGCGTTCTATTGCTATTAAGAATTGCAGTGTCAAAAAAAATAGAGAACTACAGTCTCAGAGACCCACAGGGACAGTTCTACCCTGTCCTATAGTCGAATTGACTCTATAACAATGAGTTATTATTATATACATATAATAGAAACATAAAATCAATTCTTATGAAGGCAAAAAGCCTAAACTATAACATAAAAGAATTAACTTTGGGCATTTATGTTCCAAACTGCAGTTTATAGTATTTACATATTTTTATTCAACTTACTTTTTATTCTTAATCCTAAATGAAAAACTTTTCAGTGAGTTAATAAAAAATTATTTTCTCTTTATATTTATCAAAAAATGTTTAACTTTTCTTAATAAACATGAGACATTGTTTTCAAATTATCTATAAAATCTGTTATAATTAAAAACTCAACATAAGAAAATGATGATGGCAGCAATTGTTCAACTATGCTTGATCTCATGGAACTTTGGATTGTAATAATATCTGTAAGAGCTCCTAATAAAATGCTAAACAAAACTCAGAGCAATGAACCGATCTGAACCATTCTATAAGTGATTCTCTATTCTCGTTAGGTCCCATTCTGAGCACTTCTAAACAGAATGTGGGGCAGCATATTTAAAGAGATTAAATTGCTTCCTCAGTTACATCATCATTCTTCTGACTACACTTCAGTTTGGGGACATTTTTTGCTGTCCTGACCATGGACTCTTACAAACCAAATTAAGTCAAACAAAACCCATCTTTCTCCCAAGGAGCTGCTGGTGGGTTGGAACCACCAACCTGATGGTTAACAGTTTAACCCAATGTAATGCCAGGGCTCCTTGCATTCTTACATGCTGTTCAAAACATTTGTCATTCTTACCAAACAACACAAATTTTTCTGACTCCACCTTCCTTTAAACTAAGCCTCTTATACATTGCAGCTTACAAGCTGCAAATTGCAGCTAATTCTAGACCACATACCAAACTTTTCCAGCATTAGATGTACTACAAATTGTTTATATCCTTGTAATAGCAAAAAATAATTTTTAAACCATCATCAACATTTAATGGTAAGTTTAGTGGAAGGTTCTTGGTATGGCTATATGATAGAATGTATATAATTCTAGGTCTTACTCTAATTACTAAAACGCTATTTGAAAAAAAAATAATATTTGGATAGTCTAGCAGTAAAATATCATAATGAAATGTGCAAAGACCTAGAGTTAGAAAAGCAAAAAGAACAAGCTCAGCGTATCTTAAACCGAAAGCACTCAAGAAAACATCCAAGCCTCAAGTCAAAATATTGAATGACACAGGAAGCATCAAAAGAAAGTGGAAAGAATAGAGTCATTGTACCAAAAAGAATTAATCAACATGTAACCGTTTCAAGAGGCAGCATATGATCAAGAACCAATAGTACTGAAGGAAGAAAGCCAATGCACTAAAGGTATTAAGCAAAACAATGTTCCAGGAATTGACACCACTGGATATGTTTCAAGAAGCTGATGAAAGCACTGGAGACACTTATTTGTCTCTATAAAGGCATTTAGAAGACAGCTATCTGGTCTAATAACTTAAAGATCCGTATTTATACCCATTCCTACGAAAGGTAATCCAACAGAAGGCACACATTACAGAATATAATTAAAACAAAGTGTAAATTTTTGCTTAAGCTCATCCAACAATAGTTGCAGCAGTGATCTGACAGGGAGCTGCCAGAAATTCAGGATGGATTTAAAAGGATGTGGTCAAGGGCCAACCTCAAAGGCATTCGACTGTGTGCATAGCAAACTATGGACAACCTTGAAAAGAA
This sequence comes from Tenrec ecaudatus, assembly GCF_050624435.1. Classification (NCBI taxonomy): domain Eukaryota; kingdom Metazoa; phylum Chordata; class Mammalia; order Afrosoricida; family Tenrecidae; genus Tenrec; species Tenrec ecaudatus. The sequence goes on from NC_134545.1 coordinate 44,152,470, forward strand.
TGGGAACTCCAGAACACTTCATTGTGCTCACGCTGAACCTATTCACGGATTAAGAGGCAGTTCTGCTAGGATGCCTAGTAGGGCTTAAGGGAAATGTAACAGCGAGGAATTACTAAACCCAAATGAAGACCAAACATGATAGTGGGACAAGAGGAAAGTAAAAGTTAATAGAAGAAAGACCCCTAATAAAACGTTTAAAAAGAAAAAAGAAGACGAAGAAAGAACCAAAAGACAAAGGGCATTTACAGAGGTCTAAATACAGGCATGCACATATGTAAATATATTTATATATGATGAGAGGAAAAAGATCTATTTTTTATTGTTTTTTTAAATTAGGGGTTCATACAACTCTTACATACATCAATTGTGTAAAGCACATTTGTACATTCTTTGCCCCCATCATTCTCAAAACATTTGCTCTCCACTTAAGCCCCTGGCATCAGGTCCTCATTTTTCCCCTCCTTCCTCCCCCTCCCTCATGAACCCTTTATAATTTATAAATTATTATTTTGTCATATCTTTCCCTGTCCAACATCTCCCTTCATGAGAGGGGAATAGATCTATTTATATCTACATGTTAAGAATTAAGGTTGCAGATGAACATTGGGCCTCGACTCAGAACACTTTGTTCTAATAATCCGGCATTCTGTGATGCTCATCTTCCCAATATGATCCCTGAAGACAAAATGGGTGCACAAGCAAATGTGGTGAAGAAAGCTAATGGTACCAGGCAAACAAACAAGATAGCATCTGGGGACTTAAAAGCTCGAAGACAAACAAGCGGCCACCTAGCTGAGAAGTAACAAAGCCCACATGGAAGACGCACACCAGCTAGTGTGGATCATGAGGTGTCAATGGGATCAGGTATCAGACATCTAAAACCCAGAACAAAATCATACCCAATGTGAATGGGGGTGGTGGCGGCATGCGTGGAGTGAAGACCCAAAGCCCATCTGCAGACAAATGGACATCCCGTCACAGAAGGGTCACAAGGAAGAGATGAACCAGTCAGGGTGCAATACAGCACGGATGAAATATACAACTTTCCTTTAGTTCTTTAATACTTTCTCCCCCCCACTATCATGACCTCAACTCTACCTTACATATCATATTGGATTAGAATAGAACATGCACACTGCTACAGATAAGAGCCTGCAACACAGGGAATTCAGGGTAGATAAACCCCTCAGGGCCAACAAAGAGAATAGAGATACCAGGAGGTAATTAGGGGGAAATTGTGGGAGAAAGGGGGAATGTAAGATATGAAAATATATGCCTCTGCCACTCCGAGTGTGGTGGTGCTCCGACTTCACTATGTCATCTCATAAGACTTTCAGGATTAAGAGATTCCTGGCCAAGAAACAGAAGCAGAATCGGCCCATTCCCCAATGGATTCAAATGAAAACCGGTAATAAAATCAGGTACAACTCCAAGAAAAGACATTGGAGAAGAACCAAGCTGGGTCTGTAAGGAGCCCCCTGAAGGGTGGCACGCATGGCCGCATTTTCCCAGGCTCAAATTTTGTCCTCATCTGATGACTTGAACTTCTATTGGCAAATAATCTGGTTTATTCCTTGGTTTTTTGCTTCCTAATCAAGTTTAACAATAAATGATGTAAGGCTGTTGGTGTGAAGAAAAAAAAAGAAAGAAAAAGTATATAAAGATATATATATATAATTAATAAAGAGGGAAATGTAAGATATGAAAATAATAATCTATAACATATCAAGGGTTGATGAGGGAGAGAAGGTGGAGAGGGAGGGGGAAAATGAGGAGCTGATATCAAGGGCTCAAGTAGAAAAAAATGCTTTGAAAATGATGATGGCAGCTTACGTGCAAATGTGCTTAACACAGTGGATGAATGCGTGGATTGTGATAGATGTAAGAGTCACCAATGAGAGTATCTAATACAATTTTTAAAAGAGGCAGTTGTGCTAACAAAACAAAAGAAAGCTGCATAGTGTGAATCAAGAAAGGTGTGCATCGTGGTTGTATCCTCTCACCATATTTATTCCATCTGTGTGCTGAGAAAATCATCAGAGAAGCTGGATTGTGTGAAGAACAATGCAGCATCAGGATTAGAGGAAGGCTTATTAACAACCTTCAATATACAGATGGAAAGACAAACTTCCCTGCTGAAAGTGAGGGTATTTGCAGACAAAGATCAAGGACTGCCGCTTTCAACAAGGATTACAATGAACTTTTGTAAAGAAAACCAAAATCATCACAACTGGACCAATGTTACGTCACCATAAACTGGGAAGAAGACCGAAGTTGTCAAGGATTTTGTTCTGCTTGGATCTACAATCAATGTTCACGGAAGCACTAGTCAAGAGACAGATGATATCCTGCCTTGGGTAACTCTACTTCACACACACAGAAAACCACTCACTGACATCAAGTCAATCCTGACTCATAGGGCAGGGTGGGACTGCCCCTGTGGGTTTCTGAGACTCTAATTCTTCATAGGAATAGAAAGCCTCATCTTTCTCCCTCAGAGCATCTGGTGGTTTCAAACTGCAGACCTTCCGGTTAACAGCCCAATGCACAGCAACCAGGGCTCCATAATCTGCTGCACAAGACCTCTTTAAAATGCTAAAAAGGATCGCATTTTTGAGGACTGAGGCGTGCCTGACCCAAGCCATAGCACTTTCAATCACCTCCTATACATGTGAAAGTTAGACACTGAGTAAAGATAGATGAATGGATGCATTTGAATTGTGGTGCTGGTGAAGAACACTGGAAGCACTGCGGACTGTTAAAATAACTGACAAATCTGTCTTGGAAGAAGTATGGCCAGAATGTTCCTTAGAAGCAAGGTTGGTGAGACTGTGGCACATATTTTAGACAAGTTATCAGGAGAGACTCTCAGATATCCCTGAGAAAGGTAAGGTAAAGGGACAGCAAAAAGACCCTCAACAAGATGGATGACACAGTGGCTGCAACCATGGGATCAAACATAAGAACAATAGTGAGGTTGGTCGGGGAGGGAGGAGAAAAAAAAAAAAAAAAGAGGACCTGATGCAGAGGGCTTAAGTGGAGAGCAAATGCTTTGAGAGTGATTAGGGCAAAGAATGTTCGGATGTGCTTTATACAATTGATGTAGGTATATGTGTGGATTGAGATAAGAGTTGTATGAGCCCCTAATGTAAAAAAAGAAAGAAAATGATTAGGGCAAAGAATGTACAGATATGTTTTATGATATGCTTTATACAACTGATGTATGTAAATGCATGGATTGTGATAAGAGTTGCATGAGCCCCTAATAAAATGTTTTAAAAAAAAAGAAATTGAAAATTGGAAAAAAAAATAGTGAGGTTGGCACAGGAGCGAGCTGGGTTTCATTCTGTTATAGATTGGGCCACTATGAGTGGGAACCAACTCAACAGCAGCTAACAGCAACGGAAGTTTACGATCTTTATTTTCAAATACTCACATGCTACATTCTAAAATCAAATCAACCACTGGAAAATGAGAAACTGGCTCAAGACTTCAAACCTCATAATATATTGTGAAAGTGTATTGGATTCAGACCCACATTTTAATGCGTGGCTTTGGCAATCTTTGATTTTCATGCCAATATTATATTGAAGAATCTGACATCAACTTAATCAGGATCTCAAAGTCCAAACTGTTTTCAGGCATCTCCAATAACTCTGTGACACAGCTTAACCTAAAAGAAGATCTTAAATCAGCAGACTCCACAGTTCTAACCTCTTACTAAAATTTCTTAGAAGCCAAGAATTTCAAGAGACTAGAATCCAGATAATATGAGAGGGATTCAAAAGTTTGTGGAACAATTACATTAATTATTAATAAAAATATTAATTCAATTGTCCCCATTACCTTTGCAAATCTCCCTTGTTCATTTGTATTTGTCTGAGGTTTTATTATGGGCTTAATTAGGTCTAGTAATTGTGTCAAAAAACAAGAACGGTGCTAAGTATTTTTGAGTACATATCATAAAATACTGTTTTATGGTGTGAAACACTGTTTGCAGTGAAGCTATTTTAACGAAGTTCTGGTTCACATCATCCAAAACTAAGCCCTTGTGAAGTGAGGTTAAGCATTGGACTACTAGCCAATAAGAGGTAAATGACATTAGACAAGAGAGTCGGCTTCATCTTTACTGCCTCAGAAATCATATGAAGCAGTTCCATTCTGTCCTATAAGGTCATGCGAAATTGGAATCAACTCTATGACAGTGAAATTTTTTTGGTTTGCTTTTTTTTTGAAGCCACAGAAAAGACAGACTGCCATTAAGCTACATTCTGTACAGTGAATACTTTAGAAGTAGTGAGGTAACAAAGTCTTTAAATATGAGAGTCATTAAATCACTAAACTAGAACATTAGGCTAAGGATCTGGTGTTGATAGTACTGCATATGTGAGGAGAGGGGAGGTGAGCATATTTATGCCACAGGTCTGTCACAAATCCATAATTTACATTTTTGGATGGCAAATTACATGAGAACACTGATTCTGATCCCCTCCCCCACCCCCCGCCCCAAGTATCTGGTCATTGGGGTTCTTATTTTTAGGTTAACTTCCTGATTTCCCAAGGCCAAGAGAAGCACAAGACCTAAAGTAACAACCACTGTCATGCTGATGACCTCTTTCTGTTCTTGCCCTACTATTGTGTACTCCTCAGTGTGTTTTGTATAGCCTTAGAGGGGGGAAAATACAAAAAATTTTTTCAAGAATTTCAAAAGCAGCAAGAAAGCAAAATTAAAGACAATACATTTTATAAATAATTAACACACCTTATCTGCAAACATATCAATATATGAAAGAAAACAGAAAAAAATAGGCTCCCTCCTAATCTTTGCAAAAATTAAAACATTTAATCTGAACATGGCAGTCTCCCTCTGTAACCTAATTCCAGTGAGAGAGTTATAGTGAACTCACACTATAACTTCTTCACGAGGCATCCTCTTTCAATAACTTCAGAGATAATTCTGCAGAATATCAATTGTAATCAGATCTTGCATAAGTCAATTTGATGTCAAAAAAGTATCAAAGCTATAAAAGCTTTAGATGTAAAATTGAATTTAATTTTCATTAATACACCATCTCATAAAGAATGCCCAAATCAAAGCCTCCGCCACCAAGCTGATTCTAACTCAGAGCAACCCCATGTAGGGTTTCTAAGATTGTGAATCTTTACGGGAGACAGCTTCCTGGTGCTCCTCGGAAGCAGCTGGTACGTTTGAACCACCAGCCTAGCAGTTAACAGGCCAATACCTAACTCCTAGTGTCACCAGAGATACTTCTAATAATGAATGAAAGGGGTAAAATTTGAAGACGGGAAAGATTTATATCCAAGTTAAAAACAATGCTAGTTACACAAACTATTAATATTATATAGCATATCATGCCTGGAGGTAAAAACCCTGAAAACCTAGTTATTAGGACCAACACCAAAGCAATAATAATACTAGCAATAATTCATTAGAAAACATGATGCGACAATTTCTCAAAAACGATGTTTAAATTTTAATTCTCAAAAAACTGTGGCATTATCTTTAAATCCGCTGTGGCAAGGTTGTGAGGCATTAAGGAGCTGATGATTAGCAAAATAAAAATGTTTACTTAGAAGCAGTTGTTCACCAGTCTTTGTAGAATGGGGACAGTGCTACTGAAGTCAAATTAATTTATCTAAATAATGCCCACCTTTTACCATTGCAGTCATAATGTCTTCTAGCATAATATAGATCTTTTTCAGTCTGAGAAACTGTTCTACCGTAACTCTTCGTTTTCTGTTTTACAACTGAGTGGCAACGAGAATATCAGAGGTAAACACAAATAACTATTAATCAGCTGCCATCGAGTTGTTTGCCACTCGCAGCAATTCGATAGGACAGAGTCTAACTCCCCCTAGCACTTTTGAGACTATAAAACTTTACAGGAGACAGCGTCATCTTTCTCCCTCCGTGGAGCTGGTAGGCTTGAGCCATCTACCTTGTAGCTAGCAGCTATCATTGAACCCAATGTGCCACCACAACCCAAACAAGCAAGCTGACTGCCAGAGAGCACTCTGACTCATAGCGACCCTATAGGAATAGGGCGGAACTGCCCCTGTGGCTGTCAGAGATGGTTGTTTCTCCTCACAGGAGTAGAAAGTCTCATCTTTCTCCCTCAGAGGAGCTAGTGGCTTCAAACTGCTGGTTTTTCAGCTAGTAGCTCAACTCATAACCCACTACACCACCAGAACGCCCTAAAATAACTACTAGGCTTGCTAATATAAAAACTACACAACTTCAACTAACAGTTTCGATTAAATACCTTTTCTATTCCACTAAGCATCTGAAAATATGACATATGGCTTCTACATACAATTTATTTTTACATGTAATTTAAAAGCTCATTTAAATCAGCAAATTACCTTATGAAGATTAAACAGATACAGCATACAGAAAATATTTGACTGTCTGAAATAGCCAACAGCTTTGCAAAAATTCCAAATTAGGAAAATATAGGAACCATAAAGTCAAAGACTTCAAGGTAATCTAACAACATAGCAAAAGGAAATTAACTTATTTCTACTAAAATGATGGCCAACATCGCAGTCATTATTTTTCTAGCACAATTAGACGTTTGGTGCTGTGTCCTTCATAAAAAGGAGCCCTGGTGGTGCAGTCGCCAGAGGTGCACAGCTTCTAAACAAAAGGACAGCAGTTTGAACCCACTGGCTGCTCTACAAACGAAAGACGTGCTAGTGGGCTTCCATGAAGAAACCCTATCTAGGGGCTCTCTGAGTCTGAAGTACTGGAAGAATGGCTTGGTTTGATTTTTATGTCTTCTATAAAAATAACCTGTATATTCATCATCCCACATGCTCTATCCTTCGTTTTCTACATCACTTAAAAATATACCATTAATGCGTGGTATGAAGTACATGGCATGCATTTACATACTCGCCCTGCAAATCTGTCCAAGATACCCATGAAATTTTCCAGCGATAACTTGAGTGAACAGTGAGATGAAGATCTGGTACACTCCCGGACTGTGGTGACTTCACTTCTTATTTTAGGTGCCTTCTGAACCAAGAAACGTGCATTGACCACATGTTACTCTGTGGTAAGTAAAGTGTCAACTCAAGCTATCAAAATAGAACCACTGAGGACTGGGCATCTGCAAAACCCCGTGTCCCAAGTCTTATTTCCAGTTTAATTTTTGAAATTTAAAAATAATAGATTACATATGTTTTAAAAGATAGAAAACTGGTCTTGTATTTAAAATAAACTAACTTTAAAAAGACACAAAAAGCAAAACTATACTGTTAAAATTAGGGGAGGGAAAAATCTTTCTTTTCAAATCACTCCTTTCACTACCTTGTTCCAACATCACTTCCTTTCCACCTCGTCCCCGTGTTGTGGGCAAATCAGTGATTAATACCACCTCCCCAACCCCAGGATCTTAAAAGATTCACTACCCACAAATGAAAAAACCAGCAAATCAAAGTACCCTGCTCGAGTGGTCTTTGAAAGACACCTGTGAAGATGTCAGAGCTCTAAATTAGACCCCCACGGGCTCCTTTTCTTCCTGGACCACATGTCTCATTGTCGATGCCTCCCTCAAATCTGTAGTCCAGATGAGCCCCCACCCAATAGCCCCTCGCTCTCCAGCCAAACCCCAAAGTTATCCTCCACTGCCAACCAGCGCCCCCCACCCCCCACCGGCGAGAGAGCTGGCAGTCCCGCTCCCCCCGCCTCACCCGAGGGTTAACACTCACGCCCCGGCCCTGCTCCTGGGGACCCTCTTCCCCGTCCCCAAGCCCTAGCGCATCTCTTCCTCGGATTCCACATTCCCTCGGGACCCCGCCGGTATTCGCCCCCTCACGATCCTGCCTTCAAACGCCTCCAGCTTCGGCCCTCTTCCAGGCCGCACAGCCTCCGGTCTTCCACTTCCTCTCGCCCCTCAACCTCTTCCTCAGTCTCGGGTCTTCGTCGACCCCTCAGGCCCTCCGGCTCCCCGCCTCCACGTCCCTCAGGTTCCATTCCACAGGCCCCCTCAACCGTCCCCCGAGGTTTCTTCGGACCCTGGTCCCTCAGCAGCTCCTCCCAGACGCTCCCCTCTCCCGCTGCTGCAGACAAACACCCCCCGTCGTAGCTCCCACTCACCTCCGCCGCAGGAGTCCGGCTCCCGCGAGCCACCTCCGAGCCGGCGTCGGAGCCGCCTTCGGAGTCCGGTGCCCTCCGGGCCTCGCCGGAGCGAAGCGCTTCTAGCGGTGGGGGCGGAGCCCGGGGCGGGGAGCGGGAGTGGAGGCGGGAGCGGTGACGGCTGCGCGCCGGCATAGCTGCGGTCCCAAGCACACACAGCCGCGCGGACAGCAGCTGGAACCCAAACCGGAACTACTTCGAGAGGCGGGGTCCTACCGGTGGGAGGCGGGGTCTCCGTGGCAGGGGGCGGGGCCAAAACCGGAAGAGAGGTGGGCTCAAGATGAGCCTGAGAAAGAACAGAGAAGGGAAGCCACAGGCGGCGTGTGAGGAGAGCGGAGGACGCATGCGTCAGGCTTCAGGCCAACGTGGGAGGGGAGGAGGAGGAGGAGGAGTTAGTAGAGATGGGCGGGGCCTATAGAATTGTTATGGTTGATTGCCTTTTCAACCTGACAGTTCCAAAGCTGTTGAATAGATTCAGAGTCCTTACAGGACAGAGGAGAGAAGCTCCATCGGGTTTCCAAGATTAAGTTTTTACCAGAGCCCCATCTTTCACCCTCAAAGTGGCTGCTGAATTGCAACCACCTTTGCAGTTAGCAGAGTCCCAGTGCACAACCCACTGTGCCACCAAGCTCCTTCTTTATGCTAAAGTCTATGTAAAACTGAATTGTCCTGACAGTTCTCCAACCAGTTGCCTTTGAGTGGATTCCACCCCCATGCGTGTGCTGTGCCCCATAAGGTTTTCCATGGCTGATTTTTCAGGAGGAGAACTGCAGGCTCTTCTTCCAAGGTGTCTCTGGGTGGACTTCACACCAAGCACTTTAACTGTTTGCACCACTCCTGTGGCAACTTGAAGAGGTAGATATTAGGGCACAAAAGAGCCAAGTAACTTGCTTGAGCTACTTCAGTTCATATGGAAGCAAATCTCACTTCAGAACCTGAGCTCTTCTCACCCTCTGCACTACCCTGAGAGAAGCCCCCAACCCCCATCCCAATCCAGGCCTTGAGGAGGCATAAACTACATTCGAAGCCAGGTTTTCTTGGACTCCAGTCCCTCCTTGGCCCTGCTTCCTCTCGTGTTGCTGGTAACCTCAGTGAGCCTGGTGGTGATGGGGGCAGGTTGTGGTAGAAATGAAGACGGCTTCCATGGGATGCTCGATGACTTTTCCCCCTATGCTGGATCTAAGGGTAGGGGCTGGTGGTGAGCCTTTTCCACTACAGCTCACACCCCTTCCAGATCTCTCACCACCTTCATGACATCACCTGAGAGAGCATAAGGTATCTCCTCACTTCTGTTGAAAACCAGCCCTGGCAGAAGAGCAGAGAGAAAGGCAGTTTCTATTCTGGGCCCAAAGCCCTAGGCAGCGATGTTTTCCTTTTACCCCTAATGTTTCTGATGGCAGCGAAGCCCTTTGGATCTTTCCAAGAAGCTGGAGCTAACCTCACCTCCTTCTCCCCCTTTGACATGCAATGCCCTTCCAGCCTTCTCTCTTGAGACATTAGATAGCTTCACTATAAGGCCATTGCATTTCAAGCCTTTTCCCACAAACCCTGTGAGCACAATGTAGATGAGACCCTCTACACCTCCTTTTCCTATTGCTTTGGTTCTAGAACTCAGGAAACTGCCCCTGTACCCCATAATCCAGACAGAAGACTCCTAGCCAGTTTTTGACCTATTCAGTCATGCAGAGTTTTCTGGTTTTGTTTTAAACAATTCACGGGTCGAGAGAGTCACCTCTTCTCCACCATGTGTGTCTACTTTCCCCCAGGCCTCTTGTGCAAGATGCCAAATGTATTGATTCCACAAGTGTTCCTGAAGCACCTCTGGTGTGTCTGACGGTGTTTTGTTGTGCCTCACATAGGTGACTGGGAGCCACAGCTGACTGGAAGTGCTTGACACAACCTAAAGTCTGTCTCATTTCATTCTCACAACAGTCCTCTGAGATGGGCGGAGTTACCCTTACGTTTCAGATGAAGAAACAAGTGACTTGCAGAGGTTCCTGGTTTCCTATTTCTCCCTTGCTGAGTCACTGTCCTGGCCCACCTGCTCCTGCCAGTCTCCAGGGAGGAGAAATGACCCTGGAGAAACAGAGAGGAGTGACCGCAGAGGCAGAAGCAGTGTGCAGGCCTATGGCTGAGGCCTTGCCCTCAGCGCTGGGGAGAGAGAACGATGTGCCTTGCTCCAGTGTCCTGGAGCTGGAGGAGCTCTTGAGGGAGGGGAAGGTCTCTTGCAGCAGAGTGGATGAAGTATGGCCCAACCTTTTCATCGGAGATGTGTGAGTGATAGGTAGTGGAGAGGGTGAGGGAAAGGAGAGACAGTTCTTGGCTCTTTAGCAGGGATGGGGGAGGGGTGAAAACTAAGAAGGATCGTTCTGCTTTGAGCATTCTAGGCCAGAGACTTTGTCCCAGACCTTCTGTGTTGTGAAGCTCTGGTGGCAGAGTGCGTTGACGTTTGGGTTGCAAAAAGCCAGGGCAGGGGTTCAAGTCTACTAGCGGCTCTATCTCTGCTCTCACAAAGATTGTTACAGACTCCTAAGCCCGCGGGGGCAATTCTACCCTGTCCTAATGAAGTTGCTGGGAGCGAGGTTGCCCTGGACTGTAGACCATGTAATGACCTGGATCAGCCACCAGAGGGAGGGAGGGAAAGAGGCCGGGGAATGCCTGCCTGCCTGAAAGAGAGCAGTTTCTCAGGGGCCTCTGAAATCTCCGGGATATCCTACTCTATTGGGGGTGGGTGGTGGTGGGGTGGTGGTGCTGGCGGAGCCAAGGCCTAGAGAATGGTGATTCATGGGGTATAGAGAGAACCCCCATTCCTGGTCCCATCTTATCTGGTGAACAAGTGGGTGGAGAAGCCTGAGTAAAGATGAATCAGGGAACATTCTAAACACTCACAGATTAGAAACAGGTAGGAGGTGGTGACCAGAAGAGTTCAGATGTGTGTGGGAGGGGATGAGTAGAGAGGGTGAGGTGGCTAGGTCCTAAGGTTGAAACAATTCTTTCCTTCTACCTTGGCCAAGGCAGGGACAGACGACCTCGAAGATCTAAAAAGAATTCCTTGCACTACGCAAACCTCTCCCCAGGAAGGTTTGGGGTGGGCCTGTGGGCTGCCAACCCACGCTGGAGCTTGCTTGGGACCCTAATGATGTCTCCATGTCCCTGAAGCAGAGGTGCAGGTAAAGCCTCCTTGCTCGACCCCGTGGTCCAGCAAGCATTCCTCCTTTCTCTCCTCCCAGGGCCACAGCAAATAACCGCTTTGAGCTGTGGAAGCTGGGCATCACCCACGTGCTGAACGCTGCCCACGGGGGACTCTACAGCCAGGGGAGCCCTGACTACTACGGCACCAGTGTGAGCTACCTGGGGGTGCCAGCTCACGATCTGCCCACCTTCAACATCAGTGCCTACTTCTCTCCTGCCTCTGACTTCATCCACCGTGCCCTCAGCACGCCCGGGGGTAGGATTTGGGGTCTTTCTCCCACATTCCAGCTTGCTTGGCCAGGGATGAGACCCAGTTTCTCCTTCAAGGGTCAATGGCCTCTCTTTCCTGGTTTTTAACAAGCCAGAAATATTTGGGGGGGTTTTTTCTTCATTTTTATTCTCAGTGTTTCAACCCCTTTACTTCAGGAATGGGAAAACTGAGTTAGCAGCAGCTCCGGGGCTGGAAGTCAATGCTCCCAAACAGCAAAAACAGTGTTCTTTTTATACCATCACACACACACACACACACACACACACAACCCTTCAAATATCTAAGGTACAACAAAAGGGAAACTGAGGTTTATCCTGAGAGACAACCGTGTCCATTGCTACAAGACCCTGAGCAGCCACTGTCCGTCTGTTGACTTTGCTTTCTTCACCTTGGTGATGGAATGACAAAGCTACCACCCATAGCAGTTTAAGATTCAAAACACTTGAACATCCATCCATTCATTCACCAGCTATTTCCCAGGCCCTGAGTTAGATATCGGGAATTCACAGGTAAGCAAGTCAGGGCCCCTACCTCCTGGAAGGGTTGCACATCCGGTGGAAAGGCAGTCAGACTGTGAAATGTGTGGCGAGTGGTCCACTGGTACAGGGGAGAAGTAGGGACCCTGAGCCCACTCATGCAGAATGATGGGAGACCTGCATTTACAAGAGGGCCCCATGCAAAGAGGATGAGCTGTTCTCTGATTCAGGCGACACCTTGAAGCAGTCAGCAAGGCCAAGTGAGGAAGCAACATTTCCACATGAAGACTGAGGAGTGACTAGCAATGAGTCAGACCAGGAGCAGAGGAAAATCTCCTCAAGTAGTTGGAATAGCATGTGTTAAAAGCTGGGACTTCTTGGGCTTAACCCAATGCCCTTGGGCTCAGGGCCGTCGTCTGAGGGGTAGGGAAACCAAGGTCAACTACATCCTACTTGTGCAAGTAACAGCTGGGTCTTCAAAAGCTGGTAACTGTCATCTAAGGTGAAACTGGTAGAGCTCTCAGGTGACAGATGTACCTCGGTCCTTGGCTCCATGTGAGAAAGAACTCACACTGAAGCCTCGTTTGCCATCCCAGTGGGTTTATAGAGAATAGGAGCAGCTTCAGGTTCTACAGTAAACGGAACACAAGCCAGACAGACAGCTGTGCTACATCATGTAACAGCCGCTAGGGGGAGGTGGCGGGAGAGAGCAAATCCTCTGGCTTTTCAGGGGCCCGTTGGGGGGGCGTGGCCGACAATACTGGTCGGCCCTATTGGCTGAATCAAATTCACCTGGCTTAGATGGGCCAATCTAGGTGTAACGCCCACCTAGGTGTCCCACCCCTTCAAGGCCAGAAGCTGGAACCTCTGAGCATGCGTAATGGACTCCCTAGTCCTGTGCTAGTTACCTAACAAAACTATAGGTCTCTCCGCATCTCTAGGAAAGAAGAGTGGTGAAAATTGAAAGATACATGGAGTCCAGTGTACTAATAGACCAGGCAACCACAAACTAATAGACCAGTCTCCACACCCCTGGGATCAGAAGAACTCTACTCTCCCAACTACTTTGAAAAGGATCATTTCCTGGAGGGAGTGAAAGAAAAATATGGTACAAAACCCAAAGTCAGGCTTACTGGTCCATAGGGACTGGTAGAACCCTCCAGCCCACAGCCCTTAGCCACCATTCAGTCCTGCAGAAGCAGCTCCGCCTGTGTTAGAATAATCAACTCTTTTAGGCCAAACGGGCAGCATTTGCACAAATCAGAGTCGAGAGAATTAGGGAGGAAGGAGGAATGGAGACAAGAAACACAGCGTACACAGAGGGGATCACAATGGATGCGCTAAAACAAATACGTATGAATCGTTGGACGAGTGGAATCACCTGAGATGAGATTGGAGGTCAGCAGGAACAGTTCTTGAGGGCCTAGAAAGTAGTGTGAACTTGGACTCCATCCCCAAAGAGATGCTGGTCTACCCATTTGACAAATAAGGAAACTGAGGCCCATAAAGTCTGCATGACCTGCCTAGAGTAACAGATTGGGTCCCCCCCCCCACACACACACACACGCTCCAGCCCCTGGGAGGGCCCCCTGGGAGGGAACTGTCTTTCATGACAATGTCTTTCTCAGCCAAGGTCCTGGTGCACTGTGTGGTGGGTGTGAGCCGCTCGGCCACGCTGGTCCTGGCCTACCTCATGCGGCACCATCACTTGTCCCTGCGCCAGGCAGTGGTCACTGTGCGACAGCATCGATGGGTCTTCCCCAACCGAGGCTTCCTCCGCCAGCTATGCCAGCTGGATCAGCAACTGCGGGGCGCAGGCCAGAGCTGAGAGACCAGGTGAGGACTGGGCAGGGGTTGAAAGTCAGGTAAGGGGCTGGCAGAGGGCAGGGGGCAAATTAGAAGTAAGGGTCAGGTTGAGATCCATGCGAGGGACTTGGGATGGGACAAGGTTAGCGGTTGGTTGGCAGGGCTGTGTGCCTGGAAATGAGGGTTGAAGGGGCCAGGCCCACTGCCCACTATGATGGGCTCCCTCACTGACCTAACCTGTAACTAGGGCCTGGTTGAGGAAAGCTCCCTCCTTACCCAGAGACCACCCAGATTCTTCAGCCCTCAGAGAGAAAGAAGGAGGTGGAAGATAGAAACAGAGGCTTGGGAGGCCCTGGTAGCTCATCTGAGAGCTTGCTTGTGCCGTGTTCTCAGCTGATAGGTAGTGGGAACTCACCCTAGCTTCACCAAGGTCAGTCTTGGCACCTGTGGTCTGGAACTTCCAATACCTCTGCCAAGCCTGTAACTTTGGCACTTCCTTCCCCTCAGGTCTGCATCCAGCTACGGGCTCAGGAAGAACAGGGGGCTGCAGCTGTACTTTCGGGGTTCCCGAATTTTCATCTCAGCCCGTCTTCCTGCTGCCACAAGGAAGGCGGGCATGTTCTCAGATGTGCCCCTTCGCCCTGCTCATTGCATGACTTCTCCTGTATCCCTCCTGTTCTGGCCCCAGTCAGCTCTCTGCCATGTTCCCAGCACCTAAATCCTACCCGGCTCCCATTTACTCTCCTTCAGATTGCAGACCGCTACAGAGGGGTGGTCCTCCCTACCCTTCTTTCTTCTCCAGGTCTGGAGACCCCAAGTCGTCCTGGAGCCTAGACAGACTCTTCCTACCTCGACTTACCCCGCCTTCTGGTTCGGTATTCAGGGCAGCTGAAACAAGAAATAGCCCCTGATCCTTAAACTCCACCAAAGAAGCAGATCCCAATACTTTCTCTTCCCATGCTGACCTCTCCTACAGGAGACCTTAGTGTCCCCACCTGCCCAATAGAAGGGGGGGGGGGTCTCTCAGGCATGTGGTCATTGCTGCATGTTAGCAACTTGGTCCCTGGCTCATGATGACCCAATGGACAACAGGATCGAACCAGTGTGGCCTGTAGGTTTTTTATTAGCTGATTTTTACAATTGATCTGAGTTCAAAGGGCAAGAAGTCATCAACTGATTTTTAAATTTATTTTTAAAATCATTTTATTAGGGGCTCGTATAACTCTTATCACAATCCATACATACATCCATTTTGTCAAGCACATTTGTACATTTGTTGCCATCATCATTCTCAAAACATTTTCTACTTGAGTCCTTGGTATCAGCTTCTCATTTTTCCCCTCCCTCCCCCACACTCCTTCACAAACCCTTGATAATTTATAAATTATTCTTAATTTTTATGTCTTCCACTGACCGATGTCTCCCTTCACATACTGGGGCTATATGTAGATCATTTGTGATCAGTTCCCTCTTCCCGCCCCCATCCCCACCTTTCCCTTACCCACCTGGTATGGACCTGAGAGTTTTATCTCTCCTGGGTTCCTTGTGTTTTCAGCTCTTATCTGTACCCGTATACATGCTCTGGTCTAGCAGGGTTTGTAAGGTAGAATTGGGGTCATGATAGAGAGGGGCAGGGAACATTAAAGGACTAGAGGAAAGTTTTATGTTTCATCATTACTACACTGTACCCTGACTGGCTTGTCTCCTCCCACAACCTTTCTGTAAGGGGATGTCCAATTTCCTACAGATGGATTTTGGGTCTCCACTCCACACTCTCCCTCATTCACAATCATATGATTTTTTTGTTCTGGGTGTTTGATGTCTGATACCTGATCCTATCGGCACCTCATGATCACACAGGCTGGTGTGTTCTTCCATGTGGGATTTGTTGCTTCTGAGCTAGATGGCCACTTGTTTATCTTCAAGTCTTTAAGACCCCAGACACTATATCTTTTGATAGCTGGCACCATCAGCTTTCTTCGCCACATTTGCTTATGCACCCATTTTGTCTTCAGCGATCATGTCAGGAAGGTGAGCATCGTGGACTACCAGTTTAATAGAACAAAGTGTTCTTGCATTGAGGGAGTACTTGAGTAGAGGCCCAATGTTCATCTTAATACTAAACCTATAAATATATGTATAGATCTATTTCCCTATTGTTATATATAAATATATTTACATATGTACATGCCTGTATTTAGACCTCTATAAGTGTCCTTTGCCTCCTAGTTCTTTCCACTATTTCCTTTTACTTTCCTATTGTCCCACTATCATGTTCAGCCTTCATTTGAGTTTCAGTAATTCCTCTTGGTTACATTGCCCCTGATCAAGCCCTACCAGGCCTCTTACACCCTCCTCGCCATCAATTTTAGATCACTTGTTTCCTTGTCCCTGGGTTTGCTAACACCCACTTCCTTTCTTCGGCCTTCTCCTCTCCCATGCCGCCCCCCCCACCCCCACCAAACTGTTGGTCCTGTTGTTTTCTCCTCTAGATTGTTTATCCCACCTATCTTATCTAGAGAGATATGCAGAGATAATAATATGCACAAAAACAAGACAGAGTAAAATACAGCAACAAAAGAAAACAAAAAAACAACACTGGATAGGACAGGATATGACAACATAATAATCTATAAATTATCAAGGACTCATGAGGGAGGGGGGAGCGGGGAGGGAGGGGAATAAAAAAAGAGGACCTGATGCAGAGGGCTTAAGTGGAGAGCAGATGCTTAGAAAATGATTAGGGCAAAGAATGTACAGATGTGCTTTATACAATTGATGTATGTATATGTATGGATTGTGATAAGCGTTGTATGAGCCCCTAATAAAATGTTTAAAAAACAAACAAACCTATAAATAGTTTAAGGTCTGTTTGTTGACCTTTAGTGGTGTTTTTTGGTCCAGTCCGATGGGGTGCCACACCCTGACCCCACAGTCTACTTTTGGTATTCTCCGGGGACTTCATTGCTCTGCTCCCTTGCTGTTCTGTTGCACACCCTTAGTGTTTCGCCTCAGTGTAGTGGGGTTAGATCGGGCACAAACCCCTCACTCTGTCTCCAGTGTTGTCCCCTATAGTGCTATGGGTCATTGAGGGACATCATGTCTCATGGTGGGGCCGGCCATATAGTCCTCTCTGTGCATTGATTCTGAGCAGGGATATCATCCTCAGGGCTTGGTGGGCCAGGGTGTGCTCCACTCTCTCTCCTTCCCCCTTCGTTTGCTCCTGTGTGCTCTGATTAGACAGGTCCCTCTCCCTGAGCTGTAGCTTCAGCCCTGTCCTCTGAAGTGAATTCTTCTGGGGGGAGGAGGCATCAATTGATTTTTGAAAGAAGACCACTAGACCTTTCTTTCTAGTCTGTCTTAGTCTGGAAGTTCCACCAAAAGGCTCACAGCCTACAACTGGTCAGAAGATATTGATTTAGTTTCTTTTACATCAACCTTCTGTTTTCCTGTAGTGCAGTTGGGAGGAGGGGGAGATGCTCTCCCCAGGATGGAGGGACTGTGGGAGCACCAGGCTTGTAAGGAAAGCATCAAGCCCACTACCCACCACCCCCAGGTTCACACTGTCCTTGTGTGGTCCCTGCAGACTGTGCCTGTTCTCGCATTCTCCCACCCAACTCCCCCTCCGCTCCCCCTCCGCTCCCTCTCCTGCTCCCCTCCTGGTCCTTGGCTTTGGTTCTGAACACAGAGCTAACCCAAACAAAGGGGAGGCACTTCAGCCATGCCGAATCCTTTTGACATGCTGTCTGAGGATGGGCATTTTGGGAAGGTTAGGGCAAGATGTGGGGCTAAGGTTAGAGTTTGAGGGTGAGTATTACAGGGGAAAAGTGGCATGTGGCTGGGGTTGGGATTAGGCTTGGAGATAGCTGAGTGGGAAACGTTTATCGTGAACTCGATGAGGATGGAGCCAAGATAGGCAGGAATGGCCTTCTTTCTCTCGCCACTAGACAGATTTCAGAAACCCGACAGAGCAGCAGAGCATACTCAGTCATCCGCTTCCTCAGTGTGGGAGGCTCAGACATTCGGTCCCTGACCCGCGTCTTTGCCCAGGAGGCAGCTAATTTGAGGGCAATCATGTGGTCAGGGCTACAGCAGGGCACCATTCCTGGTGTTGCCGTTCACTAGGTGGGATCGGCGACTGGAGGCACAAGGAGTTATGATGCAGTGCACAGTCTGGGCAGTGGTACACAGCAGCTCTGGGCTGGGGACTCTCCGATGAGGTTCTGTGAGAAGAACTCATCTTTCTCCATGAACATACGCCCTCATTGGTGCCTAGCACCTGCACTCACAGGTCCTTAAACATGGGCAGCTAGCTCTTGCCTGTGCTTTGATGTGTCCCATCGAGCCGGACTGGGCTACCTACCTGGAACATGGAATCCCTCTCTCCACAGAGCCAGCCCTTACTCTCTGCCGCGGGGCTCGTGCGCTTTGCCACCCTGGTGCTGGTCCTGCTGGAGCCTCTGGGACAGGTGGATGCCCCGAAGATGGTAAGAGTCCAGTCTAGGGCCAGCTCCTTTGTCTCCTGACCACTGTCCACACCCCTCTCCGCCGCTGTCTTCTCTCCCCACAGGTGGGAAAGGGCTGTCCCCTCAGTCAAACCTTGAGGTTCCACGGTCAGGAATCCCAAGTTCCCTGGGGGACAAGGGAAGTGAGCGGGAAGGGATTGTAAATGTCCACAACACCTCACAATAAGCTGCCTCCCCCAGTCGCCCAAGGACTTGCGGAGCCCCTGTAAAGACTGGGTCCTAGATCACTGGAGTTGGCTATAAGCATGTCTACACGTGTGTCTTTCACATGGAACTGAAAGTGAGGGGGAATGTCGAGGTATGGCATAGATGTCGGGGGCTTTAATAGGCCCAGCCTTGGTCCCTAGTTGGATTCAGTTAGCCTCAGGAGGGGACTTGGTCTTACTGGCCTCAAGGAACAGGGAGGCCTGGACCCAGGATACCTAGTCCTGACTTTGGTGGGAGGGAGGAGGGTTGGGATGGCTCCTGGCCAAGCAGCTTATGACCTCCAGCCTCAGTGCCCAAGGCCTGAAGACCAAAGTCTGCTCTGTATCTCACTTTTATCTCTGTGCCTTGATTTTCCTGGGCTACTTCCCTCAGCCTGGGGCTTCTAGTTCTTAAATCTAGGCCAATCCTAAGCCCCTAGCAAAGCAGTTTAGCCCCAAGCCTAATCCCAACCCCATTTTCATCCCAGAACACTAACCCTCAAATTCTTCCTTCTCTCTGCCCCATGGCCTGTATTCCCAGCAGGGTCCAGAGAGGAAGGTACCTGACTGGCCTTGGTACTAATGAGTGGGCGAGGTGGGAGGAGCAAGGGGAGGCCGGGGGGTGGGGGTGGGGGCGGGGGTATGCTTTAGAATTAAACTCAAATTAAAAAAATAGAAACAGCAGCCAGTGTGCAGAGACAAGCAGCTGGAAACCCACAGCGCAAACTGCCCATCAGAGAAGACCACAGCCCGGGTCAACTACTGCCGCAGGTGAGTCCCTCTGCTTCATGGGGCCACTGAGCATGCTGGGTAAGCAGGGTCAGAGCGCACATGCCCACCAGGGGTATGGTAGCAGTGGAGAGGTCTTCCATCTTATCTTACAGAAGGTGTGACTAGGTGCCCTTGGGCACGTTGCTTAACCGCTCTGAGCCACAGTGTCCTCATCTGTGGGGACAATAAGATCAAGCATAGGAACCTGTAGGCCCAGGAGTTCGTTGCTCTGTTACTGACCACAAGCTAGTGGTCTAACCCCACCCCACAGCCGGCTCCACGGGAGAAAGACCCGGCGGTCTGCAGCCTGAGCTCGCAGCCAGGGAACGCCTGCCGGACAGTTCCTTCTTTCTAACTTTATTGTGATTTGCATGCAGTTTCCAGAGCAAAGTGATTGTCCATTCCACAGTCGGTGCGCATTTTGTTTTGTGACACGAATGGCAGTCTCCCAGAGCATCACAGCATGCGTGCCACCTCCTGTGTTGGCGGTTTCTTTCCCACCCATCCCTGCCTGCATGCCCAGCTTGATCGTTGCTGCGCCAGCTACCCTTTGTTCTCACACAGAAGGTTGTCCAAAGGCGTGAGGACTTCTCTGGTGGGTCTGTGTGTTGTTCGGCTGAGCCAGGAGGATGAGTCCCAGTCCAGGCTTACAGGGTGACTGAGAACCGCAGAAGGGGGCCTGGTGGCGCTGTCGGGCAAGCTTTGGACTGAGGTGACAGCCTTGGGGACCCTAGAGGGTCACTGTGAGTTGGAACCAACCCATTGGTAGCAGGTCTGGATTTTGCTGTTGTCGTCTCAGCCGATGGGACAGTTCTGTCACGTTGGACTCCTGTGAGTCACAAACCGACTTGACCGCATGTAACAGCGATGAAATAATCCATACCTAAGGGACCGCGAGAACGTAAGCACCTTGCTCTGTGCTTGGCACAGAGCACATTCTTAATAAGTGGTGAACATGATAGCAACCATGCTGGGCAGAGAATGTGTCAAGCGACCAAAGGAGAAAGGAGACTGGTTCTCACTGCACCTTGAGGAAGTTACCCTTTGCCACGGAGTAACAAAACCAGCGAGAATGCCAGCGTACCCTTTATGGAGCATCCCCCGTGAGGGAGGCCCTGTGGGAGATGCTTTCTCTCTAAGATCTCACAGACTTCTCGCGGCTGACCCTGGCTCACCGAAGATCACACGGGTCCCCAGGACCAGCCACCCAGTCCTGTCACCTCCCAGAACGCTTTCCGCATGCAGGAGGTGCGCCAGGCCGGGGAGGAACATGGCCTGCCAGCAAGAGAGGGCAGGAGATGGAAACTGCAAGCTAGAAAGACACAAAGACAGCGCTTGTAAAGAACAACAAACAAAGAATAGGAAAGCCAGGCTCCACAGCTCACCATGCAGCTTCATGGGGGGGCGGGGGGGAGAGGTCGGGAGGGGCGAGGAGCAGGGAGACAGAATGAGGGCTGGGGGGGGGGCGGGGGAGAGAACCTGGCCAGGCCTGCCCCTGTTGCATGCTGCACCCCGAGCTTTTGCCAAGGAGATATGGGGGGAAATGTCAGCCAGGGCTCTCCACAGCCCGACTGTGGGGACATCAGAAGCCAGGGAAGCCCAGAGTAGCCACCGGTTCCCCTTCCTGGCTGTGCCGGGCACCCCAAGGGTGAGTCACTAGGCTGGTAGCGAGGTCCCACTCTAAGCAACAAGGCAGGCTGAGCCTCAAGTGGGACAGCGCAGACAGGCCGAGGCGTGGCCAAGGGCACCAGGAAGGAAGCCTTGGGGCACAGCTGGCCAATGATTGCTGAGGCAGTAACCCAATTTAACAGAGTTCCGGATGTGGTCATCTCTGGGGAAGCAGGGTTACCAGGTCTTCTCTCCTCTGTCCCAGGTGGTGCAAATCACCAGCGTTTGTCAGCGAATTGCTTAACTATTGCACCATGAAGGTTTCTTCAGAACTTGGCAACAAGTCCCATGAACTCCAACGAAAAGTCCCTTTCCCCCACATCTGGGCTGCGGTTCCCCAGAAGGCTGAGGGTTGAGATGTGGCCTAGATAGCCCTAACCCTATACTTCTCAGCTGGCTCCAAGTGAAGCCTCCTGAGCCTAGCTTTGTCGCAAGCTGAAGCAGGAACCTGGCAGCTTGTTCCCAGACTGAGTGGGGCTGCAAGGAACCTAGTGGCCACCAGAGGGCGGCGTTACCCCATGCCAGACTCGACGGCCTGCGCTTACCTGCCTAAGGGTCTCTGAATCCCATCTGGCTGGTCTAGGGCTCTTGCAGTGGCTCCAGACCAGTGTGTGAGTTAGGCTCTCCTTAAACTCGTGATCCTCCTCCCACCCAACATACACACACCACTCTCTGTCCAGCTGATACTGTTTTCCCAGCCCTTCTCTCATTCTCGCCCATATAAGCTTCGATTAGTCTGGCAAAGAGCAATTGCCCCGGAGAAGAACACAAGTTTGCTAAAGAGTGTGTCATCGTGGAATCAGTCCCAACCACAGCCAGGTCACTGCCTCCCTCGAACATTTTCTTTCCACCACTCCAAGTAGTCTGCCATCTTCGAGGGTTTATAGGGCTGAGAGTCTTCAATGTCAAAGAGATGCCACGAAGCCAGAGGGGCTGGGAGTTTGGGGAGACCAACTGCTTCAGCCCACAGTATCCAAGGTCTGCTCTCAGGCCCCACCCCCAGAGGCCCAAAAGGACCTGGAATTCTAAGCGCTTCACAGCATCTGTGTTCTAGGCGGAACCTGCCCAGCCCTATTCTGCTCCAAGTGCTGAGTCCTGCCTTGCTCATCTCCCCCCTCCCAGCCCCAGAGAATGCCCTAGGTAGGTGGCAGGCCACCCAGCCTGCCCTGAGAAGCCACAGTTGGGGATGAAGGGGAAAGCTGGGTCTTCACTTCCACCCTACCTTCCAGTTACCCGCTGGGTGAGCTTGGCCAAGCCAGTGGCCTCCTGGATGCCAGTTTCCCTTCCTGGCACCCTCTACCAAAAAGAAAAGGCACTCATCCCAATGTGCACCTTCCCTAGCTACTGGTTGAGGGCACCAGGAACAGTTGGCTCAAATGGGTACTCCTTCCCACCACTGCACCAGGGTCAGGTCCTGGTGCCACTGAACCCCCAGCTCTGCAGGGTCCCGAGTTCTGTCAACCAACTGAATTCTGACACAACCCACCCCACCCGTGGGAGGCCTGACCTACAACAGCGGGGGTAAGGAGGACAAGCCCTGGGTTTATGGACTGATGTATCCCTCAGGAATGCCAGGTCCCCTGGAGGAGATGGTCCCCAGAGATGGTAATGAAGGGGCATGGGGATATGGTTGAAATAGTACAGAACTGGATTTATACCCCACCCTACTTGGAAACCCAAGGGGGCAGTTCTAGTCTGTTACACAGGATTGCTCTGAGTCAGAACCGACTCGATGGCTGTGAGTTTGGTTTGTAGGTTTGTTTGGCTTTTTGCCATTTATTAGACATATACTCGTATATTGGACATCGCTTAAAAAAAGCTCTCTGACCCTCAGTTTCCTTCTGTATAAAATAGAGGCTATGATACTACCTACTTTACATATTATGAAGACATGAAATGAGTTAATTTTTGTGTGGCACCAGATATAGAAACGTCAATAGAACATTCTGTGTGGGAATGCTGACAAGATCATCACCCTGATATGAGTCTGCCTTCCAAGCACCCAAAATGGGAAGAGGATGAAAGCCTTCAATTCCGAAGAGATGCCGCATAGAGAGAGGGTCTTAGGGTTGAGGGAAGGCCTGCCCTCGAAGTAGTGGGGAAGGGGTCTTGAGATGAGCTACCCCGATTGGAGGCCCTTTCCAGGAAGCCTCTGAGGGCCACTGGGTTCCGGGGTCTGTAGCCAATGTCTCAAATGATCAGCCACAAACAGGGAGCACCAAGGGCCTCTTAGCCACAGTCTCCAACACCAGAGGCCCTGATTTCAGAGGGATTGGTTTCCTACTTCCCTGGGCAGATTCCAGACCGTAGCCAGAGCTAAATTGGTTAATAGCTGTGGGCTCTATCACAGCGCACCAGCACCATGTCTCAGTGGGCCTGCCATCAGCCTGGCCCACACTCGGGGGAGCTTATGTCCTGCCCTACAACCCCCGCTGTGATGCCTACTTTTGTCTAGGATGAACTCAATGCAGAAGCAGGACTTCAGGAGGCCCAAGATGCATGGGGCGGTCCGCGTGACCCCCTACCAGGCACCCACTTTGGCCTCACTGCAACGGCTGCTGTGGGTCCACCGGGCTACGATGTTGACACATATTGATGAGGTCTGGCCCAACCTCTTCCTGGGAGATGCGTAAGTAAGGCCCTTGGGAAAGTGAGGAGAGCCTCTCCTAGAGCCCTTCAGTGTTTGGGGGCCAGAAGCGAACCCCTCTTCGCCTCCCACCACCTCTTTCCATGCGTTTATCTCATTAATGTTTTTAACTGAAGTGTAGCAGCCATTGAAAAAGTACAGACCTGGAGTTGGTGAGTGGTGCCACTGGGGCCCAGGGAGGCAGCGCGGGACTGAGAAGCCAGCATAGGAGAAGGTGCCCAGGAACCTAGCTCCTAGCTCTGCCTACACCACCAATCTCCTGCCACCTTAAGTGTGATTCTTAACTCTTCTTGTGCTCAGTTCCCCCATCGCACGTCTTCCAGGTCTAAAAACCCATGATTCTATGAGTACGTGCCAGCCTGCACTGCGCTGCAGCCTCGGACCCTCGCAGACAAGGGGCTGGATGAACTCCTGGCTAGCATGCTCCTGTGACTCACGCCTTGAGGGCGCTCCCTCCATTTTCTAATCCATTCAAGTGCTTAATTTGTTGTGTTGCCGCTCTTTCAAGTTAATATCCCTGTATTATAAAAATCAATAAACACACATGGAAAAAAACGTTTAAGTGCATAAGGTCAAGAAAGCCCTGCGGAGCCCCCTCGCCCAAGCTCTTGCGCTCTGCAAGTGCTCTGTAGGTGGCGCCCTCCTAACCGTTGGGGTCATCGTGTCCATCTTCCTCTGTTTGCTGGGACACAAGAACCGGAATCCCTACGGCAAATGGAGTCCTTTTCCCTGAAAGCTTTCTTAAAACTTAAGAAATATGGATAACTACATATGGATTTCAGAAAATGTTCTTAATATTTAGAAAATAAACTGTTGGTATAACAAACAAGTTGCTTCCTCACAGATAATCCGTAATAAAATCCTTGGGAACTTTAAAAACTATGCATACACAGCTGGGACTTTATAAATGGTATCACTTTATGAAACTTTTTAATCATCTACTTTACACAGAAAGCCTTTTTCATGGACTCACACTACAGAATTTGTCCCACAACCACACGTGCGGCCACCGCCACGGCCACTGCCGCAACCACCGGCACTACAGTTTAGTGGTCACGCAGTGTTTTATCACTTACAGATAACCTATATCGCAAATACTTAGTAGTCTGGGTTTTTTTCCTTTTAATTTTTCATGATTGTCATTAGATTCATATGTGCCTGTGATACATTTTGGATTGTTTTCTCAGTTAAGTTCCTATAAGAATTTCTGCAGCAATGTGTACACACCTAATTTATCTATCTATCTATCTATCTATCTATCTATCTATCTATCTATCCATCCATCCATCTACCCATTTATTTACACATGCACAAATATGTGGCCAAACTGCTCTCCAGAAAAGTTTCTCCGAGTTCAGCATAATCTTAAAAACTTTCACTGGAGAAGCCCTTTAGCCCAGGTGAACCCCCTGGTTCTGTTATCTGCCCAGATTGGGGGAGAGGGGTCGAGGAGGGAGAGGAGGTCAGTGCCTACTCAGCCAGAACCAGAACTCACCTCCCAGCGACTCTTGTCCTTTCTCTCCCAGGTACGCAGCCCGGGATAAAAACAAGTTGTCCCAGCTGGGCATCACCCATATTGTGAATGCTGCTGCGGGCAAGTTGCAAGTGGATACAGGTGCCAAGTTCTACAGAGGCATGCCTTTGGAGTACTATGGCATTCAGGCTGAAGACAACCCCTTCTTTGACCTCAGTATCTACTTTTTGCCTGTGGCTCGATATATCCAAACAGCCCTCAGCGTGCCCCAAGGTGAGCTGCAGGGGTAGGCACGGGGTAGGGTGGCAGGGGACTTCTCGGGAGTGTCTTCCTAGTGGCACTGATGGGTAAGATGCCAAGAGTCACACACCTTTTCAACAACCCCCTCAGCCTTGGGGAACATAGCTGCTAACATTTCAGCCCCTTTAGTGTCTACCTAGAAACCAGCCTTCACAGACACCCGTGCAACTAAGGTCCAATGTGGCAGTCGGCGTCATCATATCACACATGTGGCTGGGCTGCAGGTAGAAGATCTGCTAAAAGGTTCTTGAGCACACCCCTCGAAGGGGAGGCCTTAACATAGGGCCACAGGGCCATGAGAGAGACACACCTTGGTGTAGGGTAGGGAGCGCGGAGAAGGTACATGGACATCCCCTGTTATTTGATGGAAATCCAGGGGACCCTGAGAATAAGCCCAGAGCTGCAAAGGAGCTAGAGGACGCTGTCTCGATGAAGAGACGGGAATCCCAGCTGCTAAGTGTAGACTTGTTATTAACTGGCTGCATGACTGTGAGCGAGTCCCTTCCTTTCTCTGCCCCCGCTTGCTGTGATGGGCTGTCTGGGTGATGACCAGGGTGTCTCGGTTCCCAAAGGGACGGGTGGTATGGGAGAGGTAGTGACGCCAGCTTGCGTTTCCCTACAGGCCGAGTGCTGGTTCACTGTGCCATGGGGGTGAGTCGCTCCGCCACACTGGTCCTGGCTTTCCTCATGATCTACGAGAAGATGTCACTGGTGGAGGCTATCAAGGTGGTGCAGGCCCGTCGTGATATCTGCCCCAACACGGGCTTCCTCCGGCAGCTCCAGCTTCTGGATAACCAATTGTGGCGAGACACAGGGCGCCTTTGACCTTGATAACCAGCCAGGAACTCTGACCCTCTGGCCAGCATGGCCCAACCCAACTATTCTGACCCTGGGGACAGCAGCCTCCGTTGTTTCCCCAGATCCTGAGACCTAACCAGCAAGTGAGGGCTTCCAGGAAGCAGAGGCAGGGCTACTGGATGGTAACCTTTAGGTAGGAGAGTTCCCTGACCCAAATTCAGAGATTCTTTATACAGAAGAGAGTAAAGTCTGTCTCTATAATAAAGGATTCATCATACTAAAGACAGAAGACCTTGTGGTGGTTTGTGGGGTAACGGCGTATTCCCGGAATGGCTTCGTGATGTTTAGAGGGGGCTGTTATTGTTAGGTGCTATGTCCCAATTCATAGTGACCCTATGTCCAAGAAAACAAGCACTGTCTGGTCCCGCACCAGCCTCACAAGGGTTCTGTTTGAGCCCATTGTTGCAGCCACTCTGTCACTCCATCTTGTCTAGGGCCGCCGCCTTTTTCACGGCCCTCGACTTTACCAAACATGTCCTCCAGGGACTGGTCTCTCCTGAGGCCATGTCTAAAGCACATGAGACAAAGTCTTGCCATCCATGCTTCTAAGGAGCATTCTGGCTTTATTTCTCCCAAGATAGATTTGTTTGTTCTTTTGGGAGTCCACGGTACTTTCAACATTCTTTGCCAGCCCCATACCTCAAAGCATCAAATGTCCTTCGGTCGTCCTTAGGCAATGTCCAACTTTCACATGTGGATGTGAAAATACTATCGTTGGTTCAGATACACGTTAGTCTCAAAAGGAACACCCTTGCGTGCTAACTTGGGTGAAAGGGGAGAGATTAGACAATAAGAGAGCAGTGCATAAAAAAATGGAGACAGGGCAAGACATTGGAAAGTTTGCAAGTATTAAAGGCAGCAGAGGCAAATACTTGAACATAGACAATCGTGTAGTAGTGGTGGTCGTTCAGTAGATGCTTAGGTAGATGTGGAGCCTGCACGGTGCCGGGCGGGAGAGTTGGCATATGCCCACAAATAGAGAGAGATTTGACAGAGGACAGGGCTACACGTGTGTTTTCCTTTGTTGCATATATTTCCACAAATGTGACCGAGCCCAGAGAAGACAGTTATTAAACCGTCTTAGACATAATCAAACTCCCCGAGGGAATGGGCCATTGGACCTGGGGGATCAGTACCAACATTTTGGGGATACCAAGGTTTCTGGGCATAACATGGTTCACAGAGACAACGTTCTATAGCCTATTTGAGGGAGTAGCACGTGGGGGTCTTCCATGCTCATGTACTGCCATCAGAGGTGCGCCATCGGTTGCTCCCCACCCAGAGAAGAAGAGTGACGGCAAGCAGAAGAGCGGTGGAGATCTTAGCCGGTGGTCTAAGGGCTCACGCAAACACGCAAACATCAGTCTCCACGACCCTGAGACCAGAAGAACTCTGCAGTGGCCAGCTGCCACGACCGACGACTCTGAAAAAGATTATACAAAGGGTAGCCACCGGTTCCATGGTGCAATGGTGAGCACTCTGGACTCTGAATCCAGATTATACAAGGGGTTCCCAACAAACCCGGAATTTTTTTCAAAGCTATGTATTTAATTTTGTTTTTACAAAACAACCTTATCGCCTTTAAAGTACTCTCCATTACACTTAATACACACTGTTCTCTTAAATCAGCCATCACAAAAAAAACAAGGTTCAAGCAAAGCTGCTTTTATGAAAAAATTTGCTGTGACCAGAGAGAACTTCCCAGGTGACACCACTGGGTGCACTAACTCAGAGTGAGTTGCTAGATGCTCACCTAGTGGGGAAAGTGAAAACTCCACTCCACCCAGCGCAATTCCAGTTTTTGTGGGGGTACCTCCTCATATTGCCAAGTTTTGAATAGAGTAGGAGAAAAATGGGGAACAAAACTCAAACTCATAAAGTCGACCAGGCTTGCTCGTCAGAAAGAGATAGGAAGGACTCCAGAGACTATGGCCTGTAGTCACCCTTCATTTCTGTACCTGAACTGTCCCTGTGCTTTTAAATGTCAACCGAAAAAGTTCAAAAGGGCAGCATTTACCCAATGTCAAAGTTCAGAGGGTTAGGGAAGAGAAAAAATGGAAATAGGAAACAGGGGGAAAAGGGAGTGAGTGATAGCACATTGAGGTCTGGGTTCCTGTTCTGATTCATTGGTCCATGTAGGCTTTTAGGTCAGGCAGTGCTAGGTCTCCTGCTTGGTTCTTCTCTTTGAGAAGTTCTTTGCTTTTTCTTGGTCTTTTGCCTGCCATATGAAATTAGTCATTAGTTTCCCCATTTATTTAAAGAACTTATTTGTAATCTGAATTTGGCATTGCATTATATCTGTCTATTGTTTTAGGTAGCATTGCCATTTTCACAATATTGTCTGCCCATCCAAGAGGATGGGCTCCCTTCCATTTATGTAGGTCCTTTTTAGTTTCTTGCAGTAATGTTCTGTAGTTTTCTCTGGATAGTGTGCCTGGTCTTGGCAAAAGGGACTCCATTTTGAATCCGGTGCCTTCAGCTTGGCTCTCAGAATTCACCTCTCATAGACCTCCCTTTTCACTGACCTCCCTCTCACTGATCTCCCCCTCCCCTGCTCAACCTTCAAATTCCTGGAACCGGCTCCTCCAGAATATTTTCTGAAGATAAGCACACTCCACTCTACCCGTCCTTGGCATATAGATAAGGTCAAAGACCTTCTCCCTTCTGATGCACCTGTGTGCACAGATCCTCCCCAGTTTGGATCCTTCCCAGCTGTGCGTGCCAGCAGGGGTATAAAGACGCAGCCCAAATTTCCCAAAGTGCGGTTTCAACGGCTCAATCCCTTGAGTTGCTGAATCCGCCCGCAAGCCTCCCAAGAAAGGCTGCTTCTAAATTTTGCCGATTGGATCTTTGGTTCTGTTTTGCGCCCCCAAATTCCTTACATAGTGATTTTGTTTCTTTAGTTTATTCCTAAGTATTTCATATTTTGTGTGGTTATTGTTTCTCCATGTCTTTTTCGTAGCTCTCTTCACTGGCATACAGGAAACCGATTGATTTCTAGTTATTAACTTTGTTTCCTGCTACCTTGCTGAATTCTTCAATTATTTCCAGTAGACTTTTTGCGGAGACTCTGGGGTTTTGATTTTGTTTGGTCACTTTATGGACATGGTTTCTACTCAGGTGGACGTGGGCAAACCACTGAGAACGGAGGGTGGAAGGCCAACACACCAGACGTCAGGCCGGCTCTGGACCCAGATCAGACAGGGAAGAGCCTCAATTAGTAGCCTGGAGGAGGGTATTGCATTCCTGACATGCTGATCATTAAGCCCGTGCTGATGATCAACCCCGGAAAGATGAGGCTGAAGCGGTGGACATGTAGCTCTGGGTCTCAATCATGTCGCCCACCATCTTCTAGTCCCTAGACTTCACCACAAAGGCTACTCAGAAGACGTTCAGGAACACAGTGTTGAAGAGGGACCAGACCGCATGGCTGGGCATGGAGCCCTCACTGCAGATGCTGATCAGGGGGGCGCCGGCCGGGGATGGCGGCAACCCCAGCATGTCCACCTTGTGCTCCTCCTTGAGCACCTGGTAGGCTGGAGGCAGCCCCGAGTCACGCTGGAGGAAAGGCTGGGCCGTGTGGTTCATGGTGTAGGAACGACCCTCAAGGATGGAGTCTGGTGTGCGGTGTCTCCAGTTCCCTGTCAAGTCAACGGGAGATTCCCTGGGTTTTCTACATATAGCATCAAATATCTGCAAATAGCAAGTTTCACTTCTTCTTTGCCTATTTGTATTCCCTTGATTTCCTTTCATTGTCTGATGGCTCCAGCTAAAACTCCCAGCCTGATGCCGAATAAGACTGATAATTGGGGGCATCCTTGCCTGGTCTCTGTTTTCAGTGGGAACATTTCTAAATTTTCCTCATTGAGCATGATGTTGTTGCCTGTTGGTTCCTTATATAAGGCTTTTAATGTTTTGAGGAATTTTCCTTCTATTCCTGTTTTGTTGATCGTTTTGAACAGAACTGGATATTGAAGACTGTCGAATGCCTTTTCTGTATCTGTTGAGATGATCATGCGGTTTTTATTTCTTGCCTTGTTTATTTGGTGATTCGTTGATTGTTTTCTTTTTAATGAATTATTCTTTATGTTGATTGCTTTTTGAATACTGAACCATCCCTGCATACCAAGAATGAATCCCACTTAGTCGCGATGAATTATTTTTTGATGTGCTGCTGTATTCTATTGGCCAGGATTTTGTTGAAGATTTTAGCAACTATGGTCAAGGTGGATATTGGTCTATAATGTTTTATCTTTGTGGGGTTTTGCCTGGTTTAGGCATCTGTTATGCTGACTTCATATAATGAGTTTGGGGCTTTGCTGTCTTTTTCTATGTTCTGGACGAGTTTGTGTAGTTTGGTATCATCTTCTCTGAATGTTTGGTAGAATTCCCCTGTGAAACCACCTAGTTCTGGGTTCTTTTTGGTTAGTAGTTTCTTCTTTTTCTAAATAAATCACTTTATTGGGAGTTCTTACAGCTTTTATAACAATCCATATATCAATTGTATCTAGCACATTTGCACATATGTTGCCAACATCCTTTCCAAAACATTTTCTTCCTACTTGAGCCCTTGATATCAGCTCCTCATTTCCCCCTTCCTCCCCTATCACCCTGTGAACACTTGATAATTTATAAATTATTTTTATTTTCATATTTTACACCATTCACTGTCTCCCTTCACCCACGTTTCTGTTGTTCGTCCCCTCATGGTATCGCTGCTCTCATCATTGGTTCTGACGGGGTTATCTATCCTGGATTCTGTGTGTTGAGAGTTCTTGTCTGTACCAGTGTACATCCTCTGGTCTAGCCAGATTTGTAAGATAGAACAGGGGTCACGATAGTTGGGGGTGGGAAAAAGCAATAAAGAACTAGAGGAATGTTGTGTATTTTGTGGGTGCTATACTGCACCCTGCCTGGTTCATCCTTCCTTGTGACTTCTGTGAGGGGATGTCCAATTTTCTACAGATGGACTTTGAGTCTCCATTCTGACCCCTTCATTCACATTGAAATGGTTGCTTGTTTTGGGTCTTCTGATGCCTGATACCTGATCCCATTGACACCTCATGATCACACATGTTGGTGTGCTTCTTCCATGTGCGCTTTGTTGCTTCCTTGCTAGATGGCTGCTTGTTTAACTTCAAGCCTTTAAGACCCCAGACCCTATATCTTGTAATAGCTGGGCACTATCAGCTTTCTTCACCACATTAGCTTATGCACCCATTTTGATTTCAGCAACAGTGTCAGGAAGGTGAGCATCACAGAATGCCAGGTTATTAGAACAAAGCATTCTTGAGTTGAGGGAGGACTTGAGTAGAGACCCAATGTTCATAGACCTATATCCCTATAGCTATATATTAATATACTTACATATGTACATGGCTATGGTTATACCTCTATAAATGTCTTTAGCCACCTAGTTAATTTCTCCTAGTTACTTCCTCCTGTCCCACTATCATGTTTGACCTTCATTCGGCTCTCTGTACTTCCTCTCAGCTATATTGCACTTGGTCAAATCCCACCAGTCATTCTATGCCTTTCTCACCATTGATTTTAGATCTCTTGTTCCCTTGTCCCTGGCTTTGTTGCTTCTCCCCTTTTTTTCCCCCACCTCCTCCTCTCCCCTGTCCCCCTGGAACTATTGGTCTCATTTTCTCCTCACTATTGTTTATCCTGCCTATCTTATATAGATAGACATGCAAAAAAGGGGGGCAGGGAAGCCTATGAATAGTTCCTGGGCTGTCTGCTAACCCTTATGAATGTTTTCTTTCTTTTTTAAAAAAAACATTTTATTAGGGGCTCATACAACTCTTATCACAGTCCATACATATACATACATCAATTGTATAAAGCACATCTGCACATTCCCTGCCCCAATTATTCTCAAAGCATTTGCTCTCCACTTAAGCCCTTTGCATCAGGTCCTCTTTTTTTCCCCCCTCCCTCCCCGCTCCCCACTCCCTCACGTGCCCTTGGTAATTTAT
This sequence comes from Tenrec ecaudatus, assembly GCF_050624435.1. Taxonomy (NCBI): domain Eukaryota; kingdom Metazoa; phylum Chordata; class Mammalia; order Afrosoricida; family Tenrecidae; genus Tenrec; species Tenrec ecaudatus. The sequence goes on from NC_134545.1 coordinate 44,184,786, forward strand.
ACATTGTTATTTATGAATGTTTTCTGATCAGGTCTGATGCAGTGCCAACTCCTGAGCCACAGTCTGAAGCCCAGTTTCAGAATTCCTCTGGGACTTTGTTGCTTTGCTCCCCTTGGTGCTCTGTTGAGCTCCCTTCACATTATGCCCTGGTGTGTGTGTGTGGGGTGGGGGGGAGTCAGACCAGGCACAGTTCCCACGCTGTGTCTTTGGTGCTGTCCCCCAAGTTGGTAGTTTCTTAATAAGCTGCTCGATTTCTTCTTTTGTTATGGGTCTGTTGAGTTTTTCAATATGTCTGCATTAATTTGAGTGGTTGATGTGTATCTGTCCATTTTTCAAGATTGTAGAAATTGTTTGAATGCAGTTTTTTCACAGTAATGTGTTATTATTATTTCATTAGCTCTGTTGGAATCTCACTGTTTTCATCTCAATCTGGATATTTGCATATTTTCTTTTCCCCCCTTTGTTTAGTTTTCTAATGCACTATTTTGTTAATCCTTTCAAAGAGCCAGCTTCCCGTCTTTTTGTTTTTTCTTTTTTTTCATATTGTTTACTTCTGCTTTGATCCTTATAATTAGTTTCTTTCTTTATTGGAGTGATTGTGTTGTCCTTCTTCTAGTTCTTGGAGGTGTTGTGTTAGGGTGTTGATTTTAGCTTTTTCCTCTTTTTTCATGTGTGTGTTGATGGATATAAACTGGCCTCTGATGAGTGCATTCACTGTAACCCAAAGGTTTTGATATGTTGTGTTATCATTCTTGTTTATCTCTAGAAAATATTAAATTTCCTCCTTTGTTACTGTCATTAAAGTTTTATTTCAGAGCACCTCTTTTAACCTACTAAATAGCACTACCCAAACTCTCCCTTTATTTAGTAGGGTAAAAGGAGGGATTTTAGACCCCCAAATTCCTGTTTTCAATGATGAAGAAGTGGATACTAATATTTCATAGAAAAAATACTTTTAAAAATGTAAGAATTGTCAACTTTTGGTTTTATGAAGATAAGGAAAGAAAAGGGTTAACGAGAAGAAAAGAGAAACTAAAGATAGATTAATAGTGCTATGAAATAAAACTTTAGATATTTAGATTAAAGAAAGGAAAATTAAAGGAAAGGGCAAGAGACAAAAGTTTTAAGAATAATAACAGGAAAAATAATAGAGTAAGATGCCAGAGAGCTGGGCTCTAAGCTTTGCCCAGAAGCTTTGTCTCTGTTGTGGGTGCTAACTTCTGGGTAGATGGTGGGTTAAGAGACTAGCAAACAAACAAATTAAATTGAAAGTTAAAAAGTAAAGTAATATTTTGTTACCCCTGTCCTTGTGTGTACTTACAAATGGGGCAGTTCTGATTGAGTATGAAGTACAGGAACACTGCACAGCCATGCTGTAAAGAGGGAGGGTATAGGAGTGAATGAACACAGAGCAACACCACCACCGGCAAAAAGAGCAGCTGGAGGCCACCTTGCCTTGGGGTCAGGACTGTGTGGTGCACAGGTCCTGTAAGCAGGTGGGGACAGTGTCTGGTAATGCGATGCTTTATTACCTATGCTCTTGTAGGGTGTCCGAGTACGGTTGAGATTAAAGCTAGGGGGATGATTTTTGTGTCTGGTATGGCTGTGAGTCCTGTTTTCTTGTGATTTAAGTTCATTACCTTGAGAGAACAGACCTCTGGTGAATCAGGAGAGGGTACCCTCTTTTCAGATGGTGGGAGTGACCAAGTGGGGATGGAGCAATGGGGTCCAAACCTACCACCTACTTAGGTTGCTTAAGAGGGGTCAGGCGGCTTATGTGAGAGGTTTGGGGTACTGACCAGGGGCTAGAGCAATGGCTCTCAACCTTCCCAATGCTACGACCCTTTAATACAGTTCCTCATGTTGTGGTGATCCCCCCCCCCCCAACCATAACATTATTTTCCTCGCTACTTCATAACAGTTATTTTGCTACTGTTATGAAGTGGGTGACCCATGTGAAAGGGTTGTTTGACCTCCAGAGGGGTCGCGACCCACAGTTTGAGAACCGCTGGGCTAGCCCCAGGATAGCTAGAGATATGCGCTGTGAGTGGTCTCTGGGCACTCCCTGCCTGTGCTTGGTCAAACCACTTAGACTTGTTTTGCTATGCTAACACTTAATGAGCCAGGTGTGTGTCAGCTGCCACCCAAAGAAGTTGAAAAGAGAGAAAAAGAAAGGGTGGGTGGTGGTGGTGGTGATGGTGGTGGTGGTGGAAAGCCTTTGTAGGACTGTGTTCTGTGAGCTTTGGGGGCTGTTGGGGTGTCCTGAGATCGGGGCTGTGCGGAGCTGTACCTCAGGGAGGTGGGCTAGTTTAGCTGAGTTGGTTTGGAGCTCACTGGGCTTGTGTGGAGAGTTGGTTATTCATGATTTACACCCGCTCCGGGCTGCCCTATAGAGTTATCTGCACGGAGGAATGAAGTCGCTACCTGTCACCTACCTAAGTGTGCGGGGCCTGAAGGAAGCCTATTCAGAGAGAGACTTGAGGCACTGAGCAGGGGCTGATAGGTACATGAACCAGGAGCCACTTCTGCGCCCCAAAGCTTCTGATGCTCTAACTTGTTCTCCTTTTTGACACTTCTACAGGTACAAGCAGTTTTTAATCTTTTTCTTTAATCAGGGGGCACACACACGTGGATGAAGCCTCCAGCGATCCCTTAGAGACATAGATTAGGATGTGAACGGCCTTGCTGTCATGCAGGATGCATCGGAGAGTGGAATATGACAGCTATGACGAAGTTGAAATCTAACACAGTTTCATTTGATCTCCCTTTTGACCCATTTTAAAGTTGTTCTGGTTGTTAATATTTTCTCTTTTGTCGCCAACTGGGGTTTTCTCTATTTTATTTTGTAATTGTTTTAGCCTTTTTGTCTCGTTCTTTTGTAGTTCATAGGTTTGTCAGTATCTGAAATCCAGGATGGGTGAATCTATAGAGACAGTAGCTGGATCAATGGCCCCTTGTGGGTGGAGCAGGGGAGGTGAGGGGAAATGGGGAGCTAATAACAAGGAGTACAAGAAAAAGGGAAAGGTTCTAAAATTGTGAGCATGATTGCACACTTCTTGATATGACTGAGCTATTGAATTGTATGATATTTGGGTTTAAAAAGTTATAGCCTTGAGAACCCCAAATAGGGTCACTATGAGCCAGTATCGGTACAATGGCAGTGAGACTGTGTGTGTATGTGTGTCTGTGTGAGTGTGAGTGTGTGTGTGTGTGTGTGTGTGTGTGTGTGTGTTTGGTTCTCTGTGTCCGTGGGTTCAACATTGGGCTACAAACTGCAAGACCTATAGTTCACACCGACCAGCTGCTCCCAGAAAGATCTGCACCCTTGGGGCCCGCAGGAGCAGTTCTGTTGTGTTCTGTAAGATGATTAGGAGTCGGCATCAACTCGACGGCAGTGGGTTTGGTTTCTCTGACTGACACTTAGATACAGAAAACGTTCAGCGGTCTGTCCTTTGCCTCCTCCATGATGTGTTTTTGTCCTCTGGGGATCCTCTTGTTCCCACAAGTGAGGTTTCCATAGGTAGGTTGAGGATACCTGGGTCAATATCACTGACCCAATTATCTCTCCTGAGTTCCAAACCTCCTGACCCCACAGACCATCTCCACTGAACAATTGTAATTAACTTCCACACTTAACTTTTCTTTACCCCTCCTCAGACTCACTCTTCTTCCTTAGTTCGCATTTCAGTGAAGGTGCCATAAGTCAGTAACGGATATCATCTTAGTCTATCAATTCTCTTCCTCAATGCTGCTCAAGCATGCTTACTTCACTTCCTCTTTGTCCAAGCAGCCCTCCTCTCTAGACTGGATCTTGCTCTGCAAAGGATGTCTCTGCCTCCAGCCAAAACCCTTCCAACTTCCAGGCAGACACCTAAATACATAAAAATTTGATTACTGTCTATACCCGTGTATAAGCCGAGTTGTTTTTAGCATGTTTTTAATGCAGTTTTGTGGTAAAATTAGGTGCTTCAGCTGATATTTGGGTTGGCTTATACTAGAGTATATACGGTATGCTACCCATTTGCTTAAGGCCCGCTGAGTATAAACTCCTTGACAAAATATAAAGATGTGTCATTATCAGAGACAAACAACCTGTTTCCAGTCATAGCTCATCATTCCATTCCGGCACTACTGCTTAAATAAGAAATGGTAAATCCATTTTCAGTTCCCAGAATGCTGCCACTGTCTGTCTCTGGGGCAGTTTGAAACCACCAGTCACTCCCCAGGAGAAAGAGGGGACTTTCTATTCCTGTAAACAGTTCAGTGTTGGAAACTCAAAGGGGTGGGTTCTACCTGATTCTATAAGGTCCCTCCCTTTGAGTCGGCATCAACTTGTGGCAGTGAGTTTGGGGGTTTGTTTTGGTCACCCGCTGGGCCTCTGTTGGCATGTTTCACCTGTGACCTCTCTAGCACGGCTTCTCTCTCTCTCTCTCCCCACACATACATACACACACATACATACACACATACATACATACACACACACGATTAATGTAAAAAGTATGGAGATGTCCAGAACACAGATCTTTGAATGTTGTATAGTCAAATGCCTTGGCATCTCTTAGGGCCAGACTCATTAGTTAAGATGCAGCAACAGTAAAAACCACAACTAGAAAAAGATGGTCCTGAGGGTGAACGAGCCGGCAGAATCAGTCCTCCTTAGTAAGACAGCCCCAAACCAGGCTGCCCAGTTTGGCCAATCAAACCCTAAACATCACTTCCACAATTCATACATTGCATAAATGTGTGCTGCGTTGCCCAGCAGGTTGGAGTTAAAATACCCATTTTACTAGTGAACAATTTGAGATGCCGACAGGAGATGAGGCTGAAATGCCACCTCCTGGCACCTAGATGTCTGGGCTCTGACTTCAAAGGGCAGGTGCTGCCCAGTCACCTTCCTGTAGCATGTGACTCAGCTATTGGCTGCCTCAGATGCTCCCTAAACCTTTTCCAGAGCATCTGAAGTGAGAATATGGCAGAGCGTGGTCAGGGTCTAACCCAACCAGGCAGGACCCCTCTCACCTCTGCAGATGAAAAGCTATTCCTACATGAGCCAAGGCAGACTGCTCACCCCCAGTTCTCTTGGAATCCCACTTCACCCAATAACAGCAACTCGGCCCTTGTTGCCATTTCTTGCTTTGCACCGTCAGCAGGGCCCCAGACTGTAACTCTAGAACTCTGTCGCTAATCGTCAGCTTGGCATATGAATGCAGGCAGCCTGCCCCTGCCAGCAGGGGTGGTTCGTCTGAGGCTAGGACATAGCCACACCCTGGACTCGGGGCTTGGATTTCAATGAATCACTTTCTTTGGGCTCTGAGTCAAGGTCAGTCTGGGGCTGCAGCAGGATAGAAACAGGGACTCCCTGTAAGGAGGTCAGTGGTTAGAGGCCAAACACTCACCAGTGTACAAAAGAATCAGGCTGAACTTCAGGCTGGCACTTCCTGCAGGAGGCCTTCCTGCCTACCAAACCTGCCACGTGTGTGTCTGTGATGATGTGTCTGCTCTCCTTCTCTAGAGGAGGAAGGCATGTTTAAGAGCATGACTTTGGATCTAGGCTACATGGGCTCATATTTTATCTCTGACCCATACTGGATATGACCTCAGTTAATCTTCCTGGACCTCAATTTCCCTATGTGTTTCATGGAGTAATGATGTCGAACATACAGGATGATTATACAGATTCAGTAGGGGTGTATAGAAATTGCTCTGGCTTTAAAAGGATGGCTGATTATAAGCATACTCCATGGTACAGGGACCCTGGACTCAACTGTTACTTAGGTTAACAATCGGCAGCACTTCAATGTGTTGGATGAATAGATGAACGACTCAGAATTAGTTGACCTAAGTGCACTATGCATCCTGGATTGGGTTCTGGAACAGAAAAGTAACATAAGTAGGAAAACAGGGAATCTGATTACAGTCTGTCGATTTAGTTGTATTGTACAGTGCACATTTTAATAATGCAGTAACTTTATTGTGCTTTAAATATGCTGCATTGCTTGCTTGCTTGTATTTTCAAATTGAAGGTCTTTGGCAACTCTGCTATTTTCCAACAACATGTGTTCATCTCCAATCTCTGTATCACATTTTGGCAGTTATAATACCTCAAACTTTTTCATACTGCTAATTTAAATGACTACAGTGTAGTGTAAATAGAACTTCAAAATGCACTAGGAAATAAAAAACATTTGTGTGATTCCTTTTTTTGAGCTATTTGGTTTATTGTCGTGGTCTGGGGCCAGACGTGGAATTTTGTCTGTACCAAGATCATTGTCTTTGCAGCTCTGCCATGGTTATATGAGAAGGGAACTGGTTAAATAGTATCCATAGAATGCCTCTATTAGCCTTACAAATCATTTCAAAATAAAAGCTTTTCAAAATTAGCTGACAATTATTGACTGGTTAGCAGATGCCAGCTACTAAACTGAGCTATATAATTTCTTCTCCTTTTTTAATTTCCCCCATAATTTCTTTAAAAGACATGAATCACATGAAGAAAAATATTAAGCTTTCACCATAGTGAGTTGTTTATTTTTTCTATATAGGTGTTTGTTAATGTAGATGTTTGTTATTTTTTCTATATTTTAAAAATTAGTTTTTACTTTGATCAATAAAATATTTTATAATTTAAAAACTATAAATTAATTGCCTACTTTCTAAATTAGAAATATCCTACTCTCTCTATATATTTAGATTTGGAAACTCATCAAGTCCAATGGATTTTAGGAAATATTTAAAATTAAAATGGTACCATTATTACTGGCTTCAGACCTAACGTACTATAAATTCACATGTCATCTGAGTTGTCTTAGTTAATGTTCTCTGTTTTATTTCTCTGAGTTCTATATCCATTTCAATGACTACACAGAACTCATAGACAAGATTCATGATAAAAGAGTTTAGTAAGGAAGTTAATGCAAGTGAGAAATGCTCGGGATAGTTGTTAATCAGGACATGTTACAAAGTTCTTTCAGGTCTGCTAATAAATACCAAATGAGGCATACCACTTCTCTGGGCACATCACCTGGAAGGAATTCAAGTCAAGCTCTGTGAGTCAGCAAACCCAGCTCCCCTGAAGTTAAGTGCCCAGAGACACCCCACTTTAGTAAGTCTCAGCCTGAAAACACTCAGGTCCACTTCTGTGGGTCAGCAAGCCCAGCTTCCCCCAATTAAGTGCCCAGAGGCACCCTACTCTGCAAGTCAGCCTCCTACACAAAAGCACTCAGCTTTCGTTGTTCCGTAGGTTGGGAAATGCACCACTCTGTTCCATACTCTGGCTCCTGGTTCTGCTACTGCTCCTCCTTCTGGATCCAGAAGATTCGCTGTGCAGGAATCTCAGGTCCAGAGGATGAGCTCCACTCTTAGCTCTTGCTAGTAATATGATCCATCCTCCTGCTTTTCAGAGGCCTCATTTTCTACACTGCAGGATGGCATACGGAGAATCCTATCAGTATCTTGCCTCACCTTACCAGAGCCATGCAGGAAAGGTTGTTTGGTGGGTGTTAGAGACTTTGTCAGAACTGTCACATCATAGAATCCACTGTGTCTCCTTTAAAAACGGCAAGATGTTTTGTTATGGTTAAATTTCACTGGGAAAGAAGGTAAGGATGGCCCAGTTTATAGTGTGTAGCTGACATCACTGAGAAAAGAGAAACTAACTCTCTACATTGGTCTAATATACATTGATTTTTAAAAATTCTCATAAAAACCTGGTGAGGAGTTCCTATTATCACCATTTTACAAATAAGGCCAAAGGCACCAAGAGGTTACCCGGGAGGGCAGCTAATTGAGGGGTTAGTAAGGATCTGTGCATTTGTCTGGGTAGGCTAGTGGCTCTGACAACAGCCCCAAGTCTCATTGGCTTAAATGTAACAAAGTTTTATTTTTTACAGTATAAGTTCACTGGTGTGAACCAAAGAGCAAGCAAGAGGATGTTGAGGACAGATACATCACTTCCTTTCCAGTCTCGTGGGCCATAACTCAGGTTTATGGCCTTTTCTCAGGGAAATGTAGTCTAGTAGATGCTCAGCAAGAAGAGGAAAATGTGGATATTGGTCATTATGAGCAAGCTTTTCCACCGTTAGACAGTGATATGTGAGAGCTTTATATGTCTCAAGCAATATCATCCTCATAAGCCCTAAGAGAGAGGTTGTTAGGCGCTGTGGGGTTGCTCCACCTCATAACGACCCTATGCACATCAGAGCAAAGCACGGCCAGGGCCTGTGTCATCCTCACAATTGTTGCAATGTTAACACCCATTGTCACAGCCACTGTATCAGTCCATCTTGTTATGGGCCTTCCTCTTTGTCACGGCCTCTCTACCATGTCTGATGTCCTCCTCCAGAGACTGGTCTCTCCTGACAACATGTCCAAAGTACATGAGACAAAGTGTCATCATCCTTGCTTCCAAGGAACATTCAGGCTGTACTTCATCCAAGACCGATCTGTTTGTCCGTTTGGCAGTGCATTGTGGTTTCATTATTCTTCGCAATAATTCAAATGCATCAAGTTTTCTTTGATCCTCCTCATTCACTGTCCAACTTTCACATGCATATGAAGCAATTGAAAATATCATAGCTTGGATGAAACACGCTTTAGTCTTCAAAGTAGCATCTCTATTTTCAACACTTTAAAGAGGTCTTATGCAGCAGATTTACCCACTGCGGTGTGTTGTTTGATCTCCTGACTGCTGCTTCATAAGTATTTATTGTTTATTCAAGCAAGATGAAATCCTCTATAACTTAAAATCTTTTCTCATTTGATCATGTTGCCTGTTTGTCCAGATGTGAGAATTTTGGTTTTGTTTACGTTAAGTTGCAATCCATGTTGAAAGATGCAATACCCGATCTTCATCAGCAATTGCGTCAGGTCCTTCAGCAGGCAAGGTTGTGTCATCTGCATATTACAGCTTGTTAGCAAGCTTTCCTCTAACCCGATGCCACAATCTTCCTCACATATCCGGCTTCTCTGATTATTTGCTCAGTCCACAGATGGAATAAATAAGGAGAGAGGATATAGTCCGGATGCACGCCTTTAATCATGCGATATTCCCTTGATCTGCTCACACAATTGCTTCTGGATCCACGTACAGGTTCCGCATGAGCACAACCAAGTGTTTTGGAATTCCCATTCTTCTCACGGTTAGTCATAGTTTGTTATGATCCACACAGTGGAGTACCTTTGCACAGGCAATAAAACACGAGTAAACTTCTTTCTGGTATTCTCTGCTTTTAGCCAAAAATATATCTCATGTCAACAATGCTATCTCTTGTTCCATGTCTTCTTCTGAATCTTAGGCAGCTCTCTGTCAATGGACTGCTGCAATCACTATTGGATGATTTTCAGCAACATTTTACTTGCAGGTGGTATCAGTGATAATGTTCTAGAACTTGAGCATTCCATTGAGTCCCCTTTCTTTGAAATGACTGGATCTCTTCCAGTCAGTTACAAAGTAGTCATCTTCCAAATTTCTTTGCATAGATGAATGTTTCCCATGTTTCATCAGATAATATTATTAAATATTATGATTTTATAGATGAGAAAACTGAGATTCCAAAAGTTTAAGGAAACGTTTTTAAGGTGACATAGCTAGCAATGATAGAATCACAAAACAATTTCAGGCAATAATACTGTGCTCTTGAACACTTGATAGGCTTGATTCTGGGTTGACCTCAGTTACTTATTTTACCAATAGAATATGGTAGAAGTGACATCCAGGGTTTTCTAAGGCTGGCCCATAGGGTAGATTGTAACACTCTTTTGGGGGCTTTAATTGCCATGAAAGAAGTCTGGTTATCCCAAGACTGCCAGGCTGCAGAAACTAGTCAATAGTCTCAGCTGAGCCCACTCAACATTTGAGTGACATCTTCCTGGATCCTCCGCATTAGCATATCTATTAGCTCAATAGCACCAAGCAGCCCTCATCAATACCACACGGAGTAAAACTATCCATCTGAGCCTGCCTGATTTACTGACCCACACAACCAGCAGATATAAGAAAACAACTTCTTTAAATCTCAGAAAACGCATCGGAGAGAGAGCTATGAAACCTTCTTGGGCATCACCAGGTACCACGAGGGAATGCGTTGCTAGGCATGGATGCTCAGGACTATAGTCTCAGGGGACACCAATGTCAACTGGCATAGCACAGTCCACAAAATCTACATCCTACTTTGGTGAGGGCCAAGTCTTAAGTGGGAGAAATATAAGGCTTTCTTCCTGTAAAGAGGTCCAGTCTCTGAAGCCCACAGGGGCAGGTCTGTCTGCCCGACAGGGGTGCCGTGAGTCAGCATCTACTCCACAGCAGTGAGTGCGGGAGGGAGACTTAAGAGCGAAAAAGCTTTGAGTGGTCATTTCAGGTGCAACTATTTGTCTCTGCCTGTCCAGGGGGGAAAGGAGTGGCAACAATTGAAAACGCATGGAAACAAATTAGTTCAGTGGATTAATGGCCCATATGAACATCAGCCTCTATGCACTGAAAACCAGACAAACTAGGTGATGCCCAGCTAACTGTGTAAGGCAGGTTGACTAGGAAAACAAATCCAGAGACTTTCAAATATACATAAGAAAGAACTTTATATCAAGAAGTAGCTAGAGATCAAGAAAACATCCCGGCATAGTCCAGCATCAAGTTCGTAAGTCTGCTATAAGTCCACAAGTCCCTCTTTAGACTCATGCAGCCACATGCAATGAGGCGGAATGCAGGAAGATCCCAGGCCGGTAGGTGAAAAGTTTCATGGATCCAAGGTGGATGGAAGCATGGCAGGCTCCAGCAGCTCTCCAGGTGGCCAGCAAGCAGGAAGGAAAATGTAGAGGTGGGGTTGGGGAGGTTCTCAGACCCTCCTATGAGAAGTCCACACCCCCAAGGAGGCCCCCTCATGTGTAACCTGATAGACAGGATAGATACCCTGCCTACACTGTTATACATCTTCAAGTTGACAAAATTGCCTATCACACAAACACTTCTAACTTTTCTGAAATGGTTCACATTAGAAGGTTCTCGATAGAGTGAGAGAAAGATGTGGAATTAAGCTCAAAAGCCTGCAAGAGACCAGGCTTGCTGGTCGAATGGAAACTGGCGGAATCCCTGAGATTATGATGCTTTGTCACCCTTGGAATCTGGGACTGAACTCAGTCTCGTGGTTTATTTTGTCAGCCACACAAAAATGGAGCTACAAGAGTAATAATCGATACATCATCGATACATGTACCCCTTAGACTAATCAACCATGTAGTATCAAGGGACAGCAGTCACACAAGGAAAAAGCTCAGAAGAATAAGGGAGAGAGGAAGAACGGATACAGGAAACACAGCGAAGGAGAGTGGCAGGATGGGATGTTCCAGAAGAGTGCAAGGCGTGAGATGCAGAACAATGTGTGTGAGAGGCCGCCGTGGAGGGTGGCAGGTGGAAGAGGGTGACTGAGCATTTTGTTGCTAAGCTTTGTGCTCGCCTGCACGTTTCTAGCGACTGTTGGATCAGCAACTGCTTCACGGGAGCAGTCTCTAGAAGCGGAGTTAAGTGTTGGAGGGATCCTAGCAAGATAGAGACCAAGTAGCACGCATGGCAGGGATTCTGCTGAGAATAGCACAAGGAGCCACCAAAGGGGATGTCACTTGCAGGATTTATTTTCTTTCTTTCTTTCTTTCTTTCTTTCTTTCTTTCTTTCTTTCTTTCTTTCTTTCTTTCGACCACAGGATTTTCAACATAAAGACAAGAAGACACAAATTTACTAGACATCAAGAGCAACAACATTGGCCAATTAGAATCCCCTTAGTTATCGCCCCAGACACTAGGCCACCTGAGGGCAGATTCCCTGAGGAGCTACCTTGGGCAGGGGGGAGGGGTGCTGCAGAATGATGGGGTCATAATTCTAAGGGATCAGACTGCGACAGGGGTGAATAAAAATATTAATTGCTTTGACTCTCTGCCCAGACCAGATGACCCCGGGTGGATATCCCAAAGCCAGGGCTCCCCAATAATGGGGGCAATACAGCCTACTGAGCTATGCAGAGTTATACATAGGTTGGGGGAAATATATACTTGTGTTTATATTAATTTACTTTTTTGCTCCCAATGTAATTTGTTTATTTTCTCTGGTGTCCCCTAACGCACCATCTACCCAGAAGTTACAACAGAGACTAAGCTTAGAGCACAAGCAAACGCATTAACAGCTCTCCTGCGTCTTACTCTCGTATTATTTTTCCTATTATGATTCTTAAAACTTTTATATTTTGTCCTTTCCTTTAATTTTCTTTAATCTAAATCTCTAAAGTTTTACTTTCTAACACTATTAAATTAGCTTTTAGCTTCACTTTTCTTCTTGTCACATTTTGTCTTCCCTTTATCTCCTCATAAAACTAAAATCTGACACTATTAGTGTCTCTTTTAAGAAAGTTTTTTTATATAAAATACCAGTATCCATTCCTCCATCATTGTAAATCAAGCCCGTTGGAGGCCGAATCTCCGTTTCTTTGACCTACCAGATAACACCATCTGATGCCCCCACCCCACACACACTTTTTTCTTACCTACTGCTCCTTTCACTCTCCCTCTCTCTAAGACTCCCTCCCCCACTTTCAGCTTGGTCCCCCTAATACCTAATCTAACACTCTCCCCAAGATACTTAATACAAACTGCCATCACCTGTCTACTGCACCACTTAATAGTTAACCACTCCCAAATAACACCACCTACCTAACACCCCTAATAGCAACTGCACAATGTCAAGGAAACAACAGAAAATATCAGCACACACAAACTCACAAACATGAAAAAGAAATACCAACCAGACTGAAATGCAATGCCTGAAATTGAACAGGCCGTGGATTTACCAGAAAAATAATGCAGAAGAAGGATTATTGGACTCATGCAACAGTTGAAGGAAGAGGCTGAGAGAAAAAGTAAAACAATAGAAAAGCGAGTAAGCTCACTAGAGAAACTCCAAACAGAAACACAAATAACACCACAACAGCATAATTAAACAACGCTATAAAGGCACAGCACGAAGCTATAAAAAAACAGAAGTGAAGAAATGGAAACCTGAATTAGTGAGCTGGAAGACAAATCTACACATTCCAACTTAAAAGAAGAACATGTAACAAAAATGCAAAAGAGACCAAAAAACACTTGAGAACAACGTGGAGCGCAATTAAGAGGAACAACCTGTGTCTTATAGGGATTCCAGAAGAGGAAGAAGCAAAAAATCCACTCAGAGCGCTGTCCAAGAGCTCCTGTAAGATAACTTTCCTCAATGTCTGAAGAAGGAAATGATAATTATTCAGCAAGCAGAAAGAATTCCAGCCAGGTTAGATCCCTAAAAGAAAACCCCTTAGCTTATTGTAGTCAAGATGTCTAACATCAATGACAAGGAAAACATTCCAAGAACAGCCAGAGGAAAAAGACCAATTACATACCACAGGTCAGCAATTAGAATGACCTCAGATTTCTCACCAGAAACCATGCAGGCAAGAAGATAATGGAGTGCCATATGCAGAGTACTAGGGGGAAAAATTATCAACCTAGAATCCTGTACCCTGCAAAATTATCAATCAAATATGATGGTGAAATAAAAGTATTCCAAGACCAGGTGAAACTAAAATAATTCACAAAAGCTACAAAAAATATTCAGAGAAGTACTGTGGCCCCCAAACCATCAGCAATAACACACAAACCTGAAACTACCATACAAGACAATTTCTCACAAAACCAACACACACAGAACAGCACCCAAAGCAAAGAAAGGAGGAAATCAGAGACACAACACAAGTGGAGGTTTGCTCTCCCATGTCCATAGCAGCGTGGTTCACAATAGCAAGAAAGTGGAAGCAGTTCAGATGCCCACCAGAGGAAGACTGGGTAAAGAAACTATGTATGGTTCATACGCACAGTGGAATACCATGCATGCCTTAAAACCAGTGATGAAAGCACGGAACACCGAATGACATGTGAGAACCCAGAAACCATGATGCTGAGTGAAGTAAGTCAATCGCAAAAGCACAAGTATTGTATGAGTCCACGACGAGAAGGTGAAACAGCAACTGAACAAATCTTAGACACCATTTCCTGGACAAAAGGAGGGAAGGCTACCTACTGGCCATGAACCCTACACCACTTCCCTTTCATGCACCTCCCAAAGGTCGTCTTGAAGAAAGAGATCTTACCTTGTCTGGTCTCACTCTTTCAAGAGGGGGTAGATGGGAGAAGACCATCCATTTGAGGCTTGTGTTAGACAGGGTTGACTAGAGAAATCCAGAGACATTCATATGTGTCTAAGAAAGAGCTTTGTAGGAGAAAGTAATTGTATATTAAGAAAAACCTCCTCGCCCAGTCCAGATCAAGTCCTTAAGTCCAATATTAGCCCATAAGTTTGACACTCATCCATAAATCGCTCTTCAGACTCATGCAATCACATGTAATGATGCAGAAGACCACAGGCTGGTGGGTGCAACGTCTTGTGGATCTAATGGCAGTGATGCATTTCCAGGGCTCTGGGTGCCATCAGGATGGCTCCATGTGGCTTGTCAACAGGAAGGAGAGGCAGAGAGAGAATGCATCTGCCTCCAGCAACGAAGATGGGACATTCCTAGAAGCCTCATGAGGAGGCCATGCCCACAGGAAGCATTATCAGGCTGTGTCCTGTTTGACAGGTTAGACTCCATCCCATCACTCTATTTAGCAAGTTGACATGAGATTATGTAACTGCCACAAGAGACACCCCTCCCTGTCGGGCCCCCCCTACACACACACACACACACACACACACACACACACACACACACACGAAGGGAAAGAGAGCCTTGCTAGAAAATCAAGCCAAGACCAGGGGAAAGGAGCATCTACATTTCAGCAGAGACACCAATAGCTCTGTTGGTGAGTACGGTGGGTGATTGGAGAAGTAGCCTCACATCTAGAAAGAATGCAAAGCATTGATTGTAGGGAACCTAGGCATACAATGGCCCAGACATTATGGTCCTGGGTAGACACTACAAATAATATGTTTCTACCCAACTCTCAGTGAAACACACCATGGACTAAACACCATGATGACCTTGGTTGCTGACCTTGACGGCAGCATGGCAAAGCCCAGGGGCTACCCCAGAAGGACTTAACACAGAGGCCTGGCAGAGTGAACTGAGGCCTCCCACAAAGGTGCCTGCACCCTTGGACTGAGGAGTGGGGTACTCAGACGGGAGCGGGAGCAGAGAGAACTGCCCCGGACCTGTGGAAGCGGTGGTCAGTGAACCTTGTGGGGAAGCCCTGGCTTGGTGGGTGTCCTATGAAAAGGGACCCAGAATCACCATATGTTTAGTACCCCAATGCCCATCTCATAATGACATGACAGGTTTTGATCTGTTGGGTTGTGATTTGAACTTGGAAGAAGTGATCCAGGAAGTTTCCTCCCATGCTTCGGGAAACAGAGCCCAGCGGAATGGGAGAAACTGTGGAGCAACAGCTCCTGGGCTACGGCTCATACCCACAGTGTCCAGAGTGCTGCATCACTGGACAATTGACGATGTGACCAGTGCATTCGCCTAATACCCCAAGGGAATGCTTAACAAATGTTTTACTTTTCTGCCTCTAGGGGTTTTTGTTTTCCTGCCTTTAGTTTGCTTGTTTTTGTTTGTTTGTCTTTTGTTGTCTGGTAGTTAGTTGGTTTCTTGTTGGGGCACATGGGGCTTTGAATTTGTCGTAACAGGACCGCCAAAGTAAACCTGAGTCATGCATATCCCATGGACAAGCATATGAATTCTAGGCGCCCAGTGAACTCTAGTCCCAAACCAAGAACATTTAATTCTGATAACATGGCTCTGCTCGATACTCACCTTTATGAAATGATCACTGAAGATGAGGGTGCTACAGCAAAGTGTGGTGAAGAGAGCAGATGACGCCCAGCTAGCAATCCGTGTCTGGGGCCTTAAAGGCATGTATTTAAACAAGGAGCTATCTAAGTGAGGAGTCAACTAAGTCCACATAGAAGAAGCACATCAGTTTGTGTGATCCAAAAATGACAATAACAAAATTCAAATATGACAAAGAGAAAAGCATCGGAGCCTAAATTGCGAACTCTCAATTTCTAGAAGGTTATGGAGGACAGTGGGGGCCCAATGCCCACCTACAGAGTGTCTATTCAGATTGAGCTGCTGACAGATCCTCTCTAGCCACAGGCAAGGGTCTCCAACAGCTTTACTGTCAGCTAGGGGCCATTGTGATCAGGATTCTACTGGATTGAATTTGACACTCGGTCAACTGACTTCCTTCTTTACCCAGCCTAAAATTCTTCTAGGCGCAGCAAGTGTGGGAAGCCGAACTGGGAAGAGAGGGCACATGGACCAGTCCTCTCTGTTCATACATTAAGGAGTCTGGGAGGCTGGGCTTCTATGCAGGGAGAAGTTCACATCGGTGGGTTGGCGATGCATCTCACTCACATTCTCCTAAGTAAAAGTTATTCCCCACAATGTCCCCCCATAATAATGCCCATTTTAAAGTGCTGCTTGCAAGCACACGGTTGCTACTATATAACCTTGAAGGTCAATTGCTTGAAGGCTACTTGTGGAAAGGTTGTCTGCCATCGAGAACAATCAGACTCTATTCTCTGTCCACCACCCTGAGTAGGGCCCACTTCCTTCTGATAAGGATCATAGATTATTCCCCTGGAGAAGGGCTCAGAGACACCTAAGGTTGAGCCAGCTCAGAGATGGTTAAGGTTAAGTCGCCACCTAGAGTTATCTAGAGCCCACCCATCTTGTTGTGTATGTACCTTCCTGTCACATGCATGTATGCCTCTAGTGCCTCCGTTTCCTATTGCATGTATACCCCTAGCTCATCCCCTTCATGTTACATGTATGCCTTCTGTACAACCCCTTCCAGTTATGCATGTGCTTACCATGGCTTGCATGCCCGAGGTCATATAAGGCTGTGAGAGAATACATTACTCCCTCATTCGGATTCGGATTGACATGGAAGAGGTGAGCCCTTGCATGCCTTGTCTCGTGACACTTTAATTTACCCCTCAGCTACATAACCGCCCCTAGGACCCATCTGGACATGGGGCTGGATCCTACATGCAAGTATTTCTTGCTAGTTCCGTGACAAAAATTTCTTCACTGGCCTTTGAAATACTCACGGTGATCTTTCCTTTCTTACTCACTGTGTTATCTTTGTACTATTATTTTATCCTTACCACTTTACTTTGCTTCTGAGTTTCATTGTTCCTGTCGGGTCTCCCAGCTTGTGAAGCACAGAAGGAGTAGATGCACAGACATAAGAAGGGACGCAAAGGTTATAGGGGATGGAGGATGAAGGGGGGGGAGATGGGGAAGGTGAGGCGATTACCGAGCAAACAATGTACGTGGGAGGGAGCGCTAGAACTTATGGTGATTCCGCAGCTCATTTTCCAAACGATTGAGCCATGGGGGGGGGGGGAATGAATGAAAGTGCTCTAAGATTGCGGTAATGGTTGTATAACTCTTCTTGATATGATTGAACGACTGAATTGCTTGCTGTGTGGATTGAAACTGTTAACACATGTGTATGGGTGGCTGAAAATCAAACTGATGATCAGCTCTGTTAGCCTTCACGCAATTCATTAAAAAGTTAACACCACAAAAAATATGTCACCGAAAGTCTTAAAACCAAATCGCAGTTTAGCTTAACTGGTAGAGAATGGCCGCTTGGAGCATCGTACTTTTGCATGAACTATATTGGGAGCTTGGAGGCGCTCTGGCGGCCGCGTGGTGCACTGCTCAACTGCTGACTGATGTCTCCCACAGGGTCATTACAGGCTTGCAAGGACTTGGCAGTGACTTGATGACAATGGGTTTGTTTGGGGTCATACGGGACCAAATCGACAACAGCAAGTTGAAAGATTAGATAGAAAAGTCAGCGCGTAGCCAGTTTGCGGTCACGGGAAAGGGAAAGACGGCGAAAAGAATGACACAAGAGAACGCAGTCAATGCCACTCAACTGCGGGTTGGCGTTTTGCTCTGTGTATGTTCCCAACAAGCACAACAGAATAAAATGAATGATTTGTCAAAAAGAAAGTAGCTTTTGTTTGAGGCTGTTCCCCACACAGCACCAGGTAAACCAGAATGCCAGATCTCGAAGCGAGTTTGACCCAAATCCCCAACACTGCACGACCAAATTTGACTCTGCAGGAGTGTGTGAGCGATAATAGGAGAGAGCAGTCCCACATGTCTACCCCAGCGAGCGCATGAAGATAAGTGTCCACAGAACTGGCAGTATCTGCCCAGAGCTGTGGTGGAGAGGGGAGATGATAAACACATCGCGGGAAATATCGGTGGCAAAGGCCTTGAAGGAGACAGTGTGAGGTCTCTTAGAAAGAGCAGCCCATCCCACCCAGGGCTCTATCGTGAGCTCCAGTCAACTTGCCTTTGACTCCAATACAATCATGTGCTGACAGGGCCCAAACCTCCTGCCCACCACAAGGTCCTCTGGTGATCCACTGCCTTCCAGCCTGACGTCCACAGCTGCGTCCCCTCCCTTCCCACTGGGGGTGGGAAGGACAGTTACAGCCACCGGGGCCTTAAGGAAGTTGGAATTAGGAAAAACTCAAAAGGAAATATTCTACCATACAACCCAGGTACCACTCTGCTGCCTGCCAGTCAAGCTAAGGGCGATGCCATGCACTTCCTAGCAGGCAAGAGGAGCTGGCTGCTGTAAGTCTCATTTTCTTTAGAACCACCTGGATCTTCTTAGCTTAATCCCTCGCATAAATGACCTCAGCCACACTTCCGGAGACATGGGATGTCAAGGTCAGTGTGGGCCCTTCTCCTTGGGAGTAGCTAGAGTTTCTCATGCTCTGAGGTTTCCGGCTTGTTAGCTGCTATCGTGGAGCCTCTCAAGCAGGAGCCCATCCACCTGCTTTCCCTCCCTCCGACCCTCTGACCTTTGCCTCATGTGCCCTCAGGGCCTGAAATGGTTTCTGAAACCCACGACAAAGACCCAGCCTGACACATAGCTTCCAAGCCCTCTAGGACTCCAGCTCAGTGACTACTGGAGCTATCCTGATTTGGGCAGTTATTTGGGAACGAGAGTTGCTTATTAGGAAGAAATAGGAAAATATACACTGCCCTAGGTGAAAAAAAAGACCCCAAATTCAAATGTATTCTATAGAGACCCTTTTATTAAGCTTTAAACAGTACAGAGACAATCTTCCTAGAATGAAGGAAACAATCAACATGTACAAGGCTACTTCAAAGACCTCATGGGAAAAAATACCATTATTTTAAATTTAATTAATTTATTTTATTAAATCATTGTATTAGGGGCTCTAACAGCTCTTATAACATTCCATACATCAATTGTATCAAGCATATTTGTACATATGTTTTCATCATCATTTTCTAAACATTGACTTTCTATTTGAGCCCTTGGTATGAGCTCCTCTTACCCTCTCTCCCCCCCATTACCACTCTTGTGACCCCTTAATAAATGATAAATGATTATTGTTTTCATGTCTACCATTCTTTTTAATGGCATGTTTCCATGAACCTTTTGAAGCCCTTGGCACAGTTCAGAAACCAAAATGGAATTTGCTAATTCAAGACCATGGGGCTGAGTGTATATGAGAGGAAATAAAAGTAATCATTGAACAATCCTGATTGGTGGTTGTGTTGGACAGGGTTCTCTAGAGAGATAAACCAGATTGCTGATAATTATATATATACATTTATAAAGAGAGATATATAACACAAGAAATGAACTGTTAAATTATATACAGATAGATAGATATATAAGAAATGAACAGTTAAATTATAAAGCAGTACAAATGGCTCAGTGCAACTCACTCACGTGAGAGAGTTGTGAGACACTGGCAGTCCTTTTAGTCTTGAGGGCCGCCAGGTAGTCCTCTGTAGAGAGAGCTAGGCTATCCCAGCACAGGCAGCAAACAGCAAGGCAGGTCACCAAGAGTCAGTCCCCAACTCCAGAGATTTACATTCCAATTCTCTGGCGAGGCAGGTCTTAAAGGGACCTCAAATTACAGTGACACAGTCTACGGGTTAGACCTCCCACAGGTAGTGTAGCTTGCAAATTGAGGCACAGAACAAGCAAGGCAGCCGCACACTGGCCAGATGATCAAAGAGCAAGAGACAAGAAAGGCGAGGCTCGCCAAGCCATTTATCTCTCCACCCTTCAATTAATCCCACATGTGTTTATCGGCCAGGCTGGCACAATAAACTAACTATCTCAGTGGCCAATTCATCACTGTTGCAGGTGTGACTACAGAATTATAGAAAGGATTATGATTTGGATATGTTACACAACTGTAAATTTTAAAAGCTTAAAAATTAAGTATGGGGCTTCCACCACCTGGCTATGTGGAGGTCAGGCTATGACTCATGACTATAACATAATCATTGATTTTTTCAAAATCATTTTATTGGGAGTGAATACAGATATCATACCATTCAATAGTTTATGATCTTCTACAGCCATCTCTCATATACTCTTTGTTTGGTAACCCATTTATTCCATCCCTCAATTATGGATAGAGGAAAATCTCCATAGGCCAATTTCTTATGTATATCTCAAAAATCTATCTTGGGCTTCCACTGTCAGCCATAACCTTCTGTAAACCAGAATCTCACAGTTTAAGCTCTGGTATTCTTCCCTCATTTTGTTTTGAATTATATAATTTATAATTCTTCGGTCACAGATGTGAGTATGCTTCTTCCATGTGGGCTTAGTTAACATTTTACTTACATGACTGCTTGCTTGGAAGCAAGCCTTTAAGACCCCAGTCACTATTCTATCTGATATCCAGGCACCATCTACTTTCACTGCATTCCGCTATAGCACCCATAGCTTCTGAGTTTCTTTCATGAGTGTGGGTATCAAGCAGGGCCACGTTGTAAGAACTAATTGCTTTTAAATTGGAGCAAGGATTTAGTGTGAACCCAAATTCATTCCTGGATGTGTATTTTTTGTGGGTATTTTTCACAGTGAATTATTTTTAATGTATAGCTTTCTTTCTTTTTTAAAATACTTTTATTGGGGGCTCTTACAACTCTTATCAGAATCCATACATTCCTCCACTGTGTCAAGCACATTTACACATATGCTGCCATCATCATTTTCAAAGCATTCTCTTCCCACTTGAGCCCCTGACATCAGCTCCCCATTTCTTCTCCCTCCCTTCCCTGCCCACCCTTCCTCACGAACCCCTGATAAGGTATAGATTATTATTTTTATATCTTACATCGTCCTGCATCTCCTCTCACCTACTTTTCTATTATTCGTCCCCCTGAGAGAGCATTCTAGATTGATTCTTGTGATCAATTCCCCCTTTCTCCCCCCACCTTCCCCTAATCCTCCTGGTATCTCTACTCTCCTTGTTGGCCCTGAGGGGTTATCTATCCTAGATTCCCTGTGTTTCAGGATCTTATCTGTAGCAGTGTGCATGCTCTGGTCTAATCCGATTTGTAAGGTAGAATTGAGATCATGATAGTGGGGTAAAGGAAGCATCAAAGAGCTAGAGGAAAGTTGTGTGTTTCATCCATGGAATACTGCACCCTGACTGGCTCCTCTCTTCCCTGTGACCAATTGTGTCCAATTGTCTAGGCATTGGGTCTCCACTCCAGGACCTCTCTCCTCATTCACCTTGGGTATGGTTTTATTCTGGATCTTTGATGCCTGATACCTCATCAACACCTCATAATCACACAGGCTGGTGTGCTTCTTCCATGTGGACTTGTTCCTTCTCAGCTGGATGGCCACTTGTTTATCTTCATGCCTTTAATACCCCAGACACTATATCTTGTGATAGCCGGGCACCATCAGTTTTCTTCACCACATTTGCTTATGCATTCATTTTGTCTTCAGCAATCCTGTCGGAAAGGTGAGCATCACAGAATGCTGGATTGTTAGAACACAGTGTTCTTTTGTTAAGTAAGTACTTAACACAATGTCCATCTGCAATCTTAATTCTTAACATATAGATATGAGTACATAGTTCTATTCCACTGTCATTTTATATTTATATATGTACATTCAGGTGTTTAGGCCTCTATAACTGTCCTTTGCTTCCTGGTTCTTTCCACTATTTCCTTTTACTTCCCTCTTGTCCCACCATCATGTTTGACCTTCATTTGGGTTTAGTAATTCTTCACTGCTGTATTGCCCTTGATTGAGCCCCACTAGGCATCCTATGACCTTCCTTCTATTGATTTAGTTCACTTGTTGTTCCCTTGTCCCTGGGTTGATTCCCACCCCACTTCCTTTCTCCCACTTCCCCTTCTCCAGTATTCCCCCAGAACCATTGGTCTCCTTTTCATCTCTGAATTATTTATTCCACCTATCTTATCTAGATAGACGTGCAGATACGTTAATAAGTGCAAAAACCAAGCAAAGCCAAATAAAACAACAAAGGAAGTCAAAACCAACAAAACAATAACAACAGCAGAAAGCAAGAACAAAATAACAATAACAAAAAAAGCCATTGACAAAGTGGAAACACTTATAAATAGTTCAAGGTCTGTTTATTGGCCTTTATGAGTGTTTTCCAGTCGAGTTTGATGGGGTGCCACACTCTGTATCCCAAGTCTATTTTTGGTATCCCCTGGGGTTTCATCTCTCTGCTCCCCCTGCTGCTCTGCTGCATGCCCTCAGTGCCTCACCCCAGCGTGATGGGGCAGACCGTGCACTCTTCCCGCACTGTGTCTCCAGTGCTGTCCCCGCAGTGTAATGGTTCAGTGAGGGACACCGTGTCCCGTGACGGGGGCCAGACCTACGGTCCTCCCCGTGCATTGTCTGCTCTGAGCAGGACCATCGTCTTTGGGGCTTGGTGGGCCAGGGTGTCCTCTCCTCCCTCTCCATCCCTTTGTGTTTCTCCTGTGTGCTCTAATCTGACAGGCCCCTCTCCCCAAACTGGAGCCCCAGTGCTGTTCTCTGAAGTGCATTCTTCTGAGGAGGTGTGTGTGTGTGTGTGTGTGTGTGTGTGTGTGTGTGTGTGTGTGTGTGTGCTTTTTATCTGCCTCTGGCTCCCCTCCGAAACCTTGTTAATTTATGTTAGAGAACTTTATAGATCATCTCAAACAGCTCTTATCACAATCCATATACCTACCCATTGTGTCAAGCACATTTGTACATTTGTTCCCATCATCATTCTCAAAACATTTTCTTTCTACTTGAGCCCTTGGTATCAGCTCATTTTCCCCTTCCCCCAGGACCCCAATTTTTAACTTAAACTAGAGAACATACAGCTATTTTGGTGATTACACTTCAACCTAAAGAAATCAAAAATCTTCACAACTGGGCCAATAAACAACATCACAAGTGGAGAAAAGATTGAAGTTGCCAGGGTCTGAATGTTGTGTTTCCTGGGTTGCTGACCCAGCCAGGTCTCTCTCGGAGAGTTTGAATGGGAGAGTACAGTCGGAGGCAGGAGGCTGGTTGGAGGGGCTGGAAAGAATTCTGAAGGCAGAAATCAGAAGGCAGTGGGTCACAAGGTAGACAGGTCACAAGGTAGACAAGTGGAGGGTGTCAGCAGGTTACAGCAGGACTTTTGAAGGAAAGCAGAGAAGGGCCGGTCCCCTTGTTTGAGGAACAACCCCATGTTAGATGAGAGCCCCCATTAGCTTGGTCACCAGAGTCAATTTACCCCGAGAGAAAACTCATTCTCCAAAGGGTTCCTTGTTTTCAAGTATGTTCTTGAAATGACTCCCTATGCCATGAGGTCACTGGATTCTGACTTTACCTTTTAGCCCCTGAAAGCACCTACTCTATTAATTTCGGGGGGGGGGGTGTCCTTAAGAAACCTTTTATTGTAAATTAGGCGGGAGTTTACATTTCAGATTATCTAACGTCCCAATAGCTTTCCCTGCCCCTCCTCTTTTATTGCCCCTCTCCCTCTTGTCGGATATTCTCGGCACCTTCACCTAACTCACTTCAACCAACTAACCACCTGGCCCATGGCTTCCCCTCCCCTTCTTTCCCCGCCCTCCCTGGTAACCATCAAGTCTCTTTCTTTCCGTGTAAAAACTTCTATCTTGATTCTTTCTTTTGTAATAGTGGTCTCATTTGGTATTGGTCCTTTTGTGCCTGACTGACTTCACTCATTAGGATAACCTCTGAGCCCATCCATTATCACGGGATGCTTCGCAATTTCATCATTATTCTTTAACGATGTGTAGCTCTGGTGGCGTGGTGGTTACATATTTAGCTGCTAAGTGTAAGGCCAACAGTTTGAAACCAGAAGCCACGCTATGGGAGAAAGATGAGGCTTTCAACACCTATAAAGAGTTACAGCCACAGAAATCCACAGAAGCAGGTCTACCCTGTCCCATAGGCTTGAGAGTCAGAATTGACATAATGACAATGAGTTTGGCATTGGAAATGTCTTTACTTCTCCCTTATATCTGAGAGATAATTTTGCTGAATATGAGTTTCTTGTTTGGCAATTTTTTTTCTTTCTGTGTTTTATATATGTCATTCCATTGCCTTCTTACCTCAGTGATTTCTACTGGAAAATCTAGTTTATTCTTATTGGTTCTCCCTTGTAAGAAATTTTTATTTTTTCTTAAGCTGCTCTCAGGATTCTGCCCTTGTCCTAGATATAGGAAATGTTCACTATAATATATCGTGGTGATTTTCTTAGGATGAATGTATGTTTATTATGGCTATGTCATCTTGTTCAATTATTCTTTTTTTAAAAAATCTTTTTATTGGGGCTCATAAGGCTCTTATCACAATCTGTACAAACATCAAATGAGCAAAGCACCCTTATACATTCGTTGCACTCGTCACTCTCATAATTCACCTTCCACTTGGGTTCCTGGAATCAGCTCGTTTTCCCTTTTTTTCCCCCCATCCCCCTCCCTCCCTGATCCCACCCCTGGTCCCTTGATAGTTTATAAATAATTATTATATCTTATCTTACACTCCCCGGCGTCTCCCCTCACCCGCCTCCCCCTTGACAATCTCCCAGAGAGGAGGTTACACATAGATCTCTGAGATCGGTTCTCCCTTTCTACATGCCCTTCCCTCCTGGTGTCGCCACTCCCACCGCTTCTGTTGAAGGGTTCGTCTGTCCTAGATTCCCTGTGCCTCCAGATCCCCACTGCACCGCTGTACATCCTCTGGTACAACCAGGTCCACAAGGCAAGGTAGGATTGGGGTCATGATGATTGGGAGGGGAGGAAGCATTCAGGAACTAGAGGAAGGTTTTGAGTTTCATTGTTGTTACACTGAACCCTGTGTGGCCCATCTCCTCCTCACTACCCCTCTGGAAGGGGTGTTCAGCTCTCTACAGGTGGACATTGCGTCCCCATCATGCACTCCCCCTCTTTCACGGTGATGTGATTCTCACCACCACCCCATCTTTGATGTTGGAGACCTGGTCTCCTCTGTCCTTCATGGTCACCTATGTTGGTGTGCTGCTTCCGTGTGGGCTCGGTTGCTTCTGGGCTAGATGGCCGCTTGTTTGCTTTCAAGCCTTTAAGTCCCCAGACGCTATATCTCTCAGTAGCCGGGCACCATCCGCCTTCTTCACCACACTTGCTTATGCACACTTTCGTCTTCAGCCATTATGTGAGGAAGGTGATCACACAACGATTGTTTTTGTTCCTTTGTATCTGCTACATGGTCCATTCAACACCTTGTGTTCGCTTAGGCCGTGTGCTTCTTCTCTGTGGGCTTTGTTGCTTCTGAGCTAGATGGCCGCTTATTTGCCTTCAAGCCTTTAAGACCCCAGACGCTATATCTTTTTTTGATAGCCGGGCACCATCAGCTTTCTTCACCACATTTGCTTACACACACGGCTGTCTTCAGTGATCATGTCGGGAAGACGGGTATCCTGCAATGGCTGCTTAGCAGGGCGAGGTGCTATTGTATTGGGGGATTATGCATGAGGAGGCCCAATGTCCATCTGCTACCCTACTACTGAACCTATAAATATATGCATATAAATCTATTGCCCCCATAAACATAAATATATTTACATATGTACATGTCTGTATTTAGGGTTCTCGGTATGCACTTTGCCTCCTACTCCTTTCCTCTATTTCCTTTCGCTTTCCTCCCGACCCATTACCATGTTTGGCCTTCATTCTGGATTCAGTAGTTCCTCTCAGTTACCTTGCTCTTGGTCACTCCCTTCCAGTCCTCCCCTCCCCTCCCTCCTCTGGTTTAGAACCATTCGCTGTTCCCTTGTCCCTGTGTTGGGCGACACCTCCTCCCTTCCCCTACCTCCCATGCTCTCATGTCCCTCCAGGACCGTTGGTCCTGTTGTTTTCTTCTCTCATTATTTGTCCAGCCTATCTTGTCTAGGTGGACCTGCTGACATAGTATCATGCGCATACAAATGGATATGACTTTGACTGCACCCAAGTGGCCCATAAGAACATGGCTTTGACAGAAGCAACATCGACACGCTGATAAGCAGAAAAGCCACTAACATACAAAATTTACAAGGTAAAAAACAAAACAAATTTTAAAAGACTAAGCAAAAAGATAGCAAATCTTAAAAGAAAAATTGCTAGTAGTTCAAGGTCCTTTCGTTGGCCTTTAGACCATCCTTTATACTCCCTCGGGCTCCCTTTGCTCTGCTTCCTCCGCTGCTCCATTTCACGCCCCCAGTGTTTGCCTCAGTGTGGCGAGGTCAACTCAGTCACCCATCCCCCATTGTGTCTCAGGTGCTGTCCCATGTAGGACCATGTGTTGGTGCAGGATGTCATATCTCGTAGTGTGGTCAGCTGAATGGTCCTCTCTGTATGACGGGCCCTTCTAGCTGGTCTATCGACTTTGGGCTTGGTGGACCCAGGTGTACTCCACTACATCCTTTCTCCTTCTTTTGTTTCAGCTTCCTTCTGGATGTGGTGTGGTGGGTCAGTTCCTTTCCCACTCCAGACGATCTATTTTTGTTTTCTGTGGTATTCCCTTCGAGTGTGGGGGTCGGCCTAATTCTGGTTTGGGCCGGCTTGTCGTCCAACCTTTGTGTAGACCTCTGTACTTTGCGTTGCCCTCCTTGTTTGGTGTGTCGTGTTGGGGTCCGTATGCATGTTCCAGATCTGTGGGGACACAACCGATACTCTCCCCCGGGTGGGTTAGTACCCTGCCCCCCCCATACCATCCATTCATATTCTCCCCCTCCTGGTTCTCCCTCTCTCTACCCCACTACTCCTTCTTTATGCTGGGCTCTCATGTACCTCCCTAGGTGTGGCCTGTCCTCCCTCCAACTATCTATGCTTCCTCCCGTTTATTGTGGGATGGATGTTTATTCTTCTATTTCTGTCATGCTGATTGTACTTACCTCAGGGGACTCATGTTGTACCTGTCCCTTTGGGTCTGGCTTACCTCGCTTAACATAATTCCTTCCAGCTCTTCCCATGAAATAACGTGTTTCATGTGCTCATCGGTGCTTTTCAGTGCTGCATAATACTCCATAGTGTGTGTGTGCCAAAGTTTGCTAATCCACTCGTCTATCGATGGAAACTTAGGCTGTTTCCAAGTCTTTGCTATTGTGAATTGTGCCGCAATAAACATTGGAGCGCATATGACTGGTCGTGTTTTATTTGCTGCTTCAACCGGGTATATGCCCAGTAGAGGGATGGCTGGGTCGTAAGGTAGATCAATTTCCATTTTCTTTAGGTATCGCCAGATTGCTTTCCACAGTGGCTGTACAAATCTGCACGACCACCAGCAGTGGAGGAGGGTTCCTACATCACCACAGCCCCTCCAACACTTGTTGCTCTCTGATTTACTGATCTGGGCTAGCCTCAGGGGTGTTAGGTGGTATCTCATGGTTGTTTTGATTTGCATTTCTCTTATGGCAAGGGACTTCGAGCACTTTCTCATATATTTATTGGCCATATTGATCTCCTCTCTAGTGAAAGTTCTTCTCATTTCTTTTGCCCACTTCCTTAGGGGGTTAACTGTTTTCCTCTTTTTGCAGGTCATGATGGTGTTGTAGATTTTAGTAATGAGCCCTTTGTCTGACGTGTCATTACTAAAAATCTTCTCCCAGTCTGTGGGTTGCCTTGTCACCCTCTTGGCAAAGTCTTTCGAGGTGCACAGGTGTTTTATTCTTATTAGATCCCATTTGTCGATTTCCAGTTCACCTGTGTGTGTCCCCTTCCCTGTTGCAGTGAGCCTATGTGCTCCCTGGGCCAGTGCTCTGAGATTAGTCCCGATTCCCTCCTTAATGGTCCTGATGGTTTGGGGTTTGACTTCTAGATCTGTGATCCACCTTGAGTGTATTCTTGTGCATGGGGTGAGGTAGACGTCTTGTTTCAACTTTCTACATGTGGATATCCATTGTTTCCAGCACCACTTATTAAAGAGGGCATCTGCTTCCCACTCGACGTTTTTGGGACCCTTGTTGAAGATCAGTTGTCTATATGCTGATGATTTTACTCCTGGGCTTTCTATTCTTTTCCACTGGTCTGAGTGTCTATCATTGTGCCAGTACCATGTTGTTTTGACCACTGTAGCTGTGTAGTAGGCATTAAAATCAGGTAGGGCGAGTCCTCCAATTGTGTCTTTCTTCTTGAGGAGTTCTCTGCTAATTCTGGGTTTCTTCCCTCTCCATATGAAGTTGGTGGTCAGTTTTTCCAATTCTTTGAAGAAGGTTGATGGTAATTGGATTGGTATAGCATTGAACTTGTAGAGTGCTTTAGGAAGAACTGTCATCTTTACTATGTTCAGCCTACCTAACCATGAGCAGGGGAGGGTCACCCATTTGTGAAGGTCACTTTTGGTTTCCTGTAATAGGGTTTTATAATTATGCTTATAAAGGTCTTTAGTATTTTTTGTTAAATATATTCCTAGGTATTTCAGTTTGTTCTTGGCTACTGTGAAGGGTACTTCCCTCTTAATCGCCTCTTCCATGGTCCTGTCCGATGTGTATAGAAACCCTACCGACTTCTATTTATTGATCTTGTATCCTGCTACTCTTCCGTATTCCTCTATTGCTGTAAGTATTCCAACTGTGGAGTTTTGGGGGTCTTCAATGTATAGGATCATGTCATCTGCAAATAACGATAGTTTCACCTCCTCCTCTCCCAACTGGATCCCTTTGATGTCCTTCCGCTGTCTTATGTTGTTAGCCAGAACCTCCAAAACGATATTGAATAGAAGAGGGGACAGGGGGCATCCTTGTCTTGTACCCTTTTTCAGTGGTATTGTTCTTGTCTTTTCTCCATTGACTATGATGTTGGCTGTTGGTCTTTCATAGATAGCTTGTATGAGCTTGAGGAACTTACCTTCCAATCCCATCTTCATGAGTGTTTTGATTAGGAATGGGTGCTGGATGTTGTCAAATGTTTTTTCTGCATCTATGGATATTATCATATGGTTTTTATCCTTTTTCTTCTCGATGTGGTGTATGATATTGATGGATTTTCGGATGTTAAACCATCCCTGCATCGCTGGGATGAATCCTACTTGGTCGTGGTGAATGATATGTTTGATGTTCCTTTGTATTCTATTGGCCAATATTTTGTTAAGGATTTTTGCATCTATGTTCATTAGAGATATTGGTCTATAATTCTCTACACCTGTGGGGTCTTTTCCCTGTTTGGGTATCAAAGTAATGCTGGCTTCGTAAAATGAGTTTGGGAGCTTTCCGTTCTTTTCTATGTTATGGAATACTTTGTGGAGGATCGGTGTCAGCTCTTCCCTGAATGTTTGGTAAAATTCTGCTGTGTAGCCATCTGGCCCTGGGGCCTTTTTCCTTGGTAGGTTTTTGATGACACTCTCTATTTCTTCCTTCGCTATGGGTTTGTTGAGGTTCTTGATCTCTGTCTCAGATAACCTAGGGATAGATTGTTTTTCTAAATATTTATCCATGTCTTCCAGGTTTCTGAATTCATTAGAACACAAACCTTCATAGTACTTTGTGATTATCCTTTTTATCTCTTTGGGGTCTGTTGTTATTGCCCCCGATTCATCCCTCATCCTGGCTATTGATGTTTGCTCCTTTCTATCTTTGGTAAGCTTTGCCAGGGGAGTGTCAATTTTATTAATTCGTTCATAAAACCAGCTTCTAGTTGCGTTAATCCTTTGCATTGTTCTTTTGTCTTCCCACTGGTTTAACTCCGCCCTGATTTTTATTATTTCTTTTCTCTTGCTATTGGAGGGGTAGTTCTGTTGACTCTGTTCTAGTTGTTGGAGGTTTTGTGTTAAAATATCTGTCATACGCCTTTCTTCTTTTTTCATATATGCATTCAGTGATATCAAGCTACCTCTGATAACTGCCTTTGCAGTGTCCCATAAGTTTTGATATGTTGTATGCTCGTTCTCATTAGTTTCTAGAAACTTCCTGATATCCTCTCTGATCTGGACCTTAACCCATTCATGTCGCAGGAGATCGTTGTTTATTCTCCAATTGGTGGCCCTTGCTTTTCTGGGTGCCCTCCTATTAATCTCCAGCTTTATGGCATGGTGGTCTGAGAAAGACGTCTGGATAATATCAATGTGTTTGAATTTACTCAGGCTGGCCTTGTGTCCCAGCATGTGACCTATTCTTGAGAAAGATCCGTGTGGATTAGAGAAGAATGTGAAACCTTTTGCTTTTGGATGAAAGGCTCTATAGATGTCTATCAGGCCCTGTTGCCTAATTACATTGTTTAGCTCTCTGGCCTCTTTGCTGAGCTTCTTTCCCTGTGACCTGTCTTTCTCTGATAGTGGAGTGTTGAAGTCCCCCACTATTATTGTTGTTTCCGTGATTTCTTCTGTCATTTTTTTAATAGTTTGTTTGACGAAATTTGCCACGCCATTATTAGGTGCGTAAATATTCAGTATGCTAAGTGCTTCCTGGTTTACTGAGCCTTTGAGCATTATGTAATGTCCCTCTTTGTCTCTTTTTATGTTTTGGATCTTGAGATCCATTTTGTCGGAGATTAAGATAGCCACTCCTGCCTTCTTGGAGTTACCATTTGCTTGGTAAACTTTCTGCCAGCCCTTTATTCTCAGCATATGCCTGTCTGCTCGCTTAAGGTGTGTCTCTTGCATGCAGCAGATTGATGGGTTATGTTTTCTAATCCAATCCTCCAGCCTCTTTCTTTTAACATATGAATTGAGCCCATTTGTATTCAGAGTGATTATTACAATCTCTGGCTTCATGGTTGCTATATTGTGCTGTTTTGTGTTTTGGGTCTTTGCCTATCTTCCTTCATATCAGTGTACTGCGTTTGAGTGGAGGGTTTCTATCCTGTCCTCTTTTCCATCTGAGACCGTGTTGTTCTGGTACGTGTTGCTGGCATGTTGGCTTCTAGATGGAGATGGGCTATATGGTGGTCTCCTGGTGGTTCTAGTTGGAGCTTGATCTTCTGGCCATAGTGAGTCAGCCAGTATGTTCTGCAGGGTCGGGTGACTTGCAGTATATTTTTTGAGTTCTTCCTTGTCCTGGAAGACCCTTATCTTACCCTCTATCTTAATGGATAACTTGGCAGGGTATAGGATTCTGGGGGAGGCATTTTTATCTTTCAGTTTTTGGAAGATGTTTCTCCATTCTCTCCTCCTCTTCATGGTTTCTGTTGATAAGTCTGAGCATATTCTTACCTGCGCTCCTTTGTATGTGACTGTCTTCCTTTCTCTTGATGCTCGTAAAATTTTCTTTTTCCTCTAAGTTGGATAATTTTACAATTATATGTCTTGGCGTGTTCTTCTTGGTGTTTAGCTTAGCCGGCGTCCTCTCTGCTTCCTGTATGAGAGTCGGATTCTCCTTTGTTAGGTTGGGGAAATTTTCTTCCAGAAATTCCTTTGCTATCTTGGCAGTCGATTTGTGTGTTATGTTGTGTTCCGGTAAACCGATTATTCGAATATTATTCCTCTTCATAGCATCTGTCATTGATCTCAGGCTGTCTTCTGTTTCTTTAATTTTCCTATCTGATTGTTTTTCTCGCTTGCTTCGTTTGGTTTGAGCGTCCTCGAGTTCACTGATACGGTTCTCAGCCTCCTCAAGCCTAGATATAGCTTCTGTGACCTTTTGTGTGGCCTCTGCTACCTCCTCTGTTAGTTTCTGAAGTTCCTTTTGATGGATAGTATACATCCCCTCTATTGTGGACTTCATCCCCTCTATTGTGCATTTCATCCCCTCTATCATTGCATCCTTATTTTGGTTTGCTTCTCTTAGCTCCTGTATTACTGCAAGCAGAGTTCTGAAGATTTCCTTTTGTGGCTGATCTATATCTGTTTCTTCTATGAGTGACGTTAGGTCTGTTAAAGTGCCTCGTTTCTCTGATTTTTTTGTTGGGAGTGATGTGGTCTGTTGATTTTTCCTTGATCCTTTCATAGGCCCCATGCTTCTGGGAGACAGGAGTAACCTTATATATGTTGTTGTTAAGGATTCTTTCAGGCGATTTCCTATGACCTACTGTAAGGGTGGGTCAGACTGCTGTGTAGACCGAGTTCCCTGTCGGGTTGGTGACCCGCAGTGCCGAGATGTTTCAGCAGCTGGGGTGGGGGCTGGGGCCTCAGTGAGTGCCCTCAGGCTGCTTTGACCAGGTGTGACAAGGTACCCTTAGCAGCACCCTTTATGAGGAGGGGGGTTAGTAATAAAAAGGATTTAAAAGGTTAATGATATAAAAATAGTTTTTAACATAATATTGGGCAGAGGAAGAAAAAATTGAGGGGAGAGGGAAGAGAATCTTATAATAGAAGAGGGACAAGCTGTGATACTAGTAGAGGTGGGAGGAGAAGAAAGAAAAGAGAGAGAAGGAGAATCTATAGGAAAGGGGCAGAAGAGAAGTACAAGCATTAATGAAAAAGTAGGAAGGAAGGAGAGAGAATACAGCACAGAAAGTAAAAGAAAGGGAAGAAGGAATAAAAAGCAAAACAAACAAAAAACACCCAAAAGGCAAAAAAACAAAAAGAAAGAAAAAAACCAACAAAAACACACACACACACACACAAAAAAACAGAAAAAAACCTGTGCTAGATGGAGGATGTATAGATGTGAATGTCTGAAAATTTCCCCCTTTCCCTCTAAGCGCTGGTGATGCCTAATAGAGCGCAGAAGTGGCTGAGTTCGTATTGTCCCAGGATGTGGTGCTGATCTATGTGTTGTTGGGAATGCTCTTCAGCTCAGCAAGCCCTCCCAGGTCCAGCCGCTCCCCACTGGAGGTCCTCGTGCTCTAGCTGGGAAGTGCTAGGGCAGCTAAGGGTACTGTGTGGAGGCTCAGGCCACCGTGCCATCTCCTGGGGTGGCTGGGGCGGGCTGCGGCAGGCTTAGGGCTGGCACTGGGGACCCCACAGGGCCCCCAGGTGGTGAGAGCTGGCTGGAGCTCACCGACGGCTCCTCAGGGACTGCAAAGCCGAGTCCCAGGTTCCGCTGCAGGTGGAATGTTTGATCTGCCCGGGCTGTGAGCGGGCGCGGGGAGGCCCCTCGGACAGCTGCGCAGACAGCGGCGCGACACTGCAGGGAACAATGGTGTTCGCCCTCTGCCCCGCTCTGAGCTCAGAACCCCGCAGACAGTAGTGGCTTGGCGCGAAACCGCAGGGGGCAATGGCGCCCTTCCTCCGCTCAGGCTCAGAGTCGTGGCCGCCGGGGTCCCCGCAGCACACTGGGGAGGGCACCTACTCTTGTGCCTTGCGCAGGGAGGGGCCCTTGGCGGGCAGACTCAGCAGCGCGGGCCGTGGCGCTCCGCGGAAGCTCAGGGTCCGGGACAGGCGCGGGTTGGGCTATGGCTCCCGTCGGCGGGAAGTGCTCAGCGCAGGGTCCCGGCCAGGAGTGGAGCTGGTGCTAGACTGCCAGGGGCGGGCGGGGGCGGGCGGGGGTGGGAGGCCGGCGCACGGAGGGCAGGTGGAGAGGTCCGTGGCAGCGGTGCGGGTGGATGGTCCCCCGTGGGGGTCGCCAGACAACCCGCGGGTCCGCTCCCCGGAGCTTGGGTGAATGGAGGGAGGGATGCGGGGCCCGAGGGCGATCGCTGCCCTGTGGGGAGAGGGGAACCGCGGGAGAGGAAAGCTTCTCTCCCAGTGGGGATCCGCGAGTGGGCCGCTGGTGTAGGGGAGCGTGACCTGCTGCGCCTGTCTAGGCAGGGCAGGCAAGCGGCTCTGGGCTGGGTCCGGTTTGGGGATGGAGCCTAGGTCGGTCGCCAGTGAGCTCACGGCAGCTTAGTGACCAGAGATGTCCCACGAGTCCGGTCCTCTTTCACCTAGACCCCTGCTCAGGACAAATACGTGGGGTGGGACTGGGGTGCTGTCCCAGGGGGATATTTCACTCACCAGACTCTTACTATTCAGCTACCTGGGCGCCAATCCCGCTTTGTTTGGAGGAGCTCTCAGAGTATGCGGGTGTCCCTGTCGGCCATCTTCCCGGACTCCTCAATTATTCTTTAATCATTATGTAGTGTTCTTCTTTGTCTCCCATGATGAACTTTGCCTTGAAGTCTATTTTATCCAAGCTTAATATCGCTTGTCTGGTGTTCTCTCAGCTTCTTGAGTAGCTATTTTCTCCTTTTAAAAGCCATTAGGGAAGTTGGCTTCGCTTATTTTCTTTGTGGATTTTTTGCTTTCTTTCTGTTCTGGAATGCCAATCAGGCATACGTTATTCCTCTTGACAGTGTCCCAAATGATAATTAGACTTTCTTAAGATACTTTATTTTTACACTTTTTGTTGATTGTTCTTTTGTGAATTGGAATAGAAATATTTGTCTTCAAACTCACTAGTTAGGCCTCTGATTGCTCCAGTTCTATTGCTGTGTTCTTTCAAAGTATTGTCTAATTCTAATGTATAATTAATCTGGATTTTTATTTGTCTTTTTTATGCTCTTGTAATGTTTTTCTGCATTCTCCTAATGTTTTTTTTCCATAGCTCTTTCAATAAATTTTCCAATTTTTGAAAGTATCTTAGAATCAGTCTTCTGAATTCCATTTACGTAGTTCTGATGTCTGCGTTTCCAGACGTGTTCCTTGGTTCTGTACACTGGTCACGCCTTTGTGCTATTCTCTCTTTCTTCTTCATGTGAACTGAAATTGTCTTTTGTGTCTGAAACATTGTGCTATTTTTATCTTTGTTTCTACTTGTTGGTCAGGAGCCAGTGGAGTAGGTGGCACCCGTTGCCCACTAAGCGTAGCTGTTGAAGTTGTGGGGGTGACTGGGTTGCATGGGGACAGTTGTCTCCATAGGGTAGAATTGGAAAGGAATAATAACAAACAAACAAACAAAATGTAAACCACAACACAAGCATGCTCAAATAGCAAGGCTGAGCCAGCAGGCACACACGCACCAGAGCCAAGCACTGCTTTCTCTTTGTCAGTTCCCATTGCATGCTAGTCAGGGGCCCAACCAAGTAGCTTACCATAGGAGTCAAGTCTAGGCTTCACAAAAGTGCAAGTCGATAACCTCTCTGGCCAACAAACAGTTGTGGGAGGCTAGGGATGTGACTCTATCTCTGTTACTCCGTGTCACTCTGTTTGTAGTTTATCCAAAAACAAAAGAATATGGGGTGTGAGAAGATAGACAACCACCCAAATCAAACATGACTGCTGCTTCTTATCAAGTCCTCTTCCTGAAGCTGACGTTTGTGGTTATGAAGAGAAAGACAAAGACAAGAAAAGGGGAGAAAAAACTGCAAAAGAAAGAGCCCAATTTGCTTTCCCACTGCAGAGCCCCCAAGCTGCCGTTCAGATTCAGAGTCTTTGCCACAGTTGAATGCCAAGGCCAAAGCCAAATGGTAGATTAGAGTCTCCACTGCTGCCCACCCAACTGCAAATCTGTGGGTCTGTGTCCCCTCTGGGCTCCCTGGCACCATGAAGAATCCAGTATTACTCAGCCTCTCATTTCTTCCCACCTCCTTTGCCCCCAAGCTGTGAGGCAGTTCTGTCAAGCCACCCTTCTTTTATTTTTGTACTTTAATTTAATATACAATTTATTTTAAGTCTATATAATTTAATTTATTTAATTATAATTTTTAGATTTTCCTTATTTCACTCATATTATTTTTACTTTACATTTAATTTCATTTTTATTTATTCCATTTATTTTAATATAACTTAATTTATTTCGTTTCTTTTTAAAAAATTTTATTTTATACACGTTTCTTTTTTCCCAGAGGACAATACTGGGGACACACAAAGGGGAGTGAATCCATTCTGAACCACCCACAGTGGGGCAAACCAAGAAGGGAACTTAACAGTTCAGCAATGGGAGCAAAACAAAGCCACAAAGGCCCTGAGGAACCCCCAAAATATACTTCAGCCTAGGAGGGGCAGTTCCCAGAACCCCCCAGGGCTAGCGGGGAGATAGTCAGAAAGGTCAGTGGACAGACCTGGATCTATGTATGCTGTTTTATTTCTTTTTGCTATTTATTTTATTTCCTCCATTTTTATTAAATATTTTGTTTTCTTTATGTTTTGTACCCATTATTGTTGGTTTGCCTACCTATATAAGATAAGCATGGGAAGCAAGCAGGAGGGAAAAGCAATGGGACCAACAGTTCCAGAGGGACTGGGGGTGGGGAAAGGAGCAGTAAGCAACACCATAGACAGGGGAATAACTAGGGACTTAAAATCAACAATGAGGAGGACGTAGAGATCCTGGGGTGTTGGAGCAACAGCAATCTAGTTGAGAGGCATTACTAAGAGGCAAAAGAAGGGTGAGCGTGATGGTGGGGCAGGAGGAAGGTAAAAGGAAACAGGAAAGATCTAGGAAACAAAGGCTATGGATAGAGGTATAAACATAGGTATGCACTTATGTAAATACATTAATTCATAAAAATAGAGATATTGGCCTAGGTACATATATTTATATGGCAATACACTGAGGTAGTAGATGGACTGTGGGCCTCTGCTCAAACCCTCCTGTGGGGGAGGTCAGATGCTTACAGACATCCTCCCTGAAGGCAGTCAGTCACTCCCTGCTGCTGGGGACAATGGAATATTTCTCCCTGAAGCTTGCAACAGTTAGCTTGGTTCCTGTAGGTGGGGCTTACACCCTACTGCTAATGGTTCTTATGGAGATCCAGAGAACAGGTCAAAGCTAAGCTACCATCCTAAATCTAGGATCCACCTCTTATCACATGTATACCCCTAAGCCCTCCTCTTCCTATTGCGTGTATGTCCCTAGACCACCCCCTCTCATTGCTGTATGACCTATAGTGGAACCCCTTCCTGTGACGTATGTCTGTACCTGTAATTAGTGGGCTTGAACTCTGCCCAAAGGTATATAAGCCTGGGTTAGCAATAGAGGCCTCTCTGGCTGGTCTCTCTCCCCCTACCCCTCTCTCCTCAGCTCCCGCTCCTCCCCTGTTTCCCTTTTCTCTTGTCCTCCTTCCCTTCCCCCTCTCTCCATGTGGACCACCAAGCAGGGCTGAGTTGAGCAATGCTACCATGAAATGTGTCTGACCTCATTATTGCAATATCTCTTCTATCTCTCATGCTATCGATGACTTTAATATAATATTTATAAATCTCAACCGTACAATTGTGCTTACTGAACCCGTGATTAGTGGTGGGGGCTGGCACCCCCCAACTCATACCACACCCTCCCTTAATGAAAGAACACTTTGTTCTAACAATCCGGCATTCCGTGATACTCACCTTCCCAACAGGATCACTGAAGACAAAATGAGTGCATAAGCAAATGTGGTGAAGAAAGCTGATGGTGCCCGGCTATCAAAAGATATAGTGTCTGGGGTCTTAAAGGCTTGAAGTTACCAGTCGTCAGGCAGAGAAGCAACAAGCCCACATGGAAGAAGCACATTAGCCTGTGAGATCATGAGGTGTTGATGGGATCGGGTAACAGGCACGAGAAGACTTAAAAAAATAAACCAAAAAACACATATTGTTGAGAAAGAGGGGGAGGAGGGACCACAAACCCATCTCTAGACAACGAGAAATGCCCTCACAGAAGGGTCACAATGAAGGGATGAGTCAACCAGGGCATAGTCTAGCTCGGATGAAACACACAATATTCTTCTGGTTCCTTGAGGCTTCCTCACCCCGCCTCCCCACTATCATGACCCAGTCCTGCCTTTTACTTTGGGCTAGACTGGAGCATGCACAATGGTACAGATAAGAGCTCACAACACATGGAATCCAGGTCGGATAAACCCCTCAGGAACAGAAATGGGAGTAGCGATACCAGGAGGGTAGGGGGAAGGAGGGGAAAGGAAAAGAGAAAGGGGAACCGATCACAATGATCGACACATAATCACACACACCCCTAGGGGGAGGAACAACAGAAACTGTGGGGGAATGGAGGCAGTGGTTAGTGTAAGATATTAAAATAATAACAATTTATAATTTATCAAGGGGTCACTAGGGTGGGAAGGGGGAGGGAAGGAAAGAAAGAGGAGCTGGTGCCAAGGGCCTCCCCTCTTTTAGAGTACATTCCCACCCCATTGATGAGGAGGGAGGAGTGCGCTCATACTTTGGGTCGATTATATTGGACCCCGAGTAGTCTTCCTTTTACCAGATGGGCATGGGAAGGGAGCAAGGGGTGACCCACCTATCTTGGTCAGGTGCTCCAAAGATTGTTCTGTGCTCAGCTCATGGTTGACCAGCTGAGAATTTCCTCTTCTTCTTGATCTCCTTATGTGGGTTCCACCCTTTAATTTTGTCCGTTGGTACTGGCTTTTT
The DNA here is from genome assembly GCF_050624435.1 of Tenrec ecaudatus. NCBI lineage: Eukaryota > Metazoa > Chordata > Mammalia > Afrosoricida > Tenrecidae > Tenrec > Tenrec ecaudatus. Next base: position 44,223,322 of record NC_134545.1, read on the forward strand.
TATTTTTTTCATTCCTCAGAGATTCAGAGTTCCAGGTATCCTTTTTTTCCCCCTTTCCCTTTTCACACGTTTGTTGGAGAGGTTCTATGTATTTTACCTGTCTAAGGCATCATCTTTACCGGAAGTTATCTGTTAATTTCTTAAGCCTCAATCAGGCAGCCTGATAATTATGAGGAGCTTTGTGGGAGGAATAGGTCAATAGAATTAGAAGTGTCCCATGACAGTGGCATGAGTTCTAACTCACTCTCACTCCAGTTCTGTCTCACTTGAACAGTAGTAATATATGCCAGATCAAAGAGATCATAACCTACTTCCACCTCCCACACGTCACCACGCCACTCACACACTACCATTGCCCTCAAAGCACTACTACCGTCATTCGTATCACCACCCCCACCCCACACACACACTAAGTTGAACCTTGAGTAGCAATAATGTGGAAGGAAGAACAAGAGCCTTGGACACATATGGACGCAGCATTTCATTCCGTTTCCACCTCTGAGCTAGATGACTGAACCTGCGCTCATTTCATTCCTCTCAACCTCGGGGTTGTTCAAGTGCAAACACTGGACAGGATCACAGCCCGATCCCAATCTGCTGTGAAAGTAGAGACAGCCTAAGCTTCGGCAGGAAGATCCGCATCCTCCCTGGCTTGCAGGTTGAGGGCTGGTCACACAGATGCCAAAAGCTTCTCAGAGCAGCAGTGAGGCAAAAGGTGATCACTATCATTTCTAAGAGGACATCATCTGGATTTATTATCATATTCTCTTGTATCCATATATATGGACAGTGAAACCTGTGAGAACTAGAGTTTCATGGGACTGCCTTGTTTTTGTGGGTCTCACAAGTTTTCTGCCTTTAACCAGGCACAGTCTCCGTTTCCCTAGCATTTGTTTTAGTTGAAAATATTTGAGTTTTCCTTCTTGGACAGATTTTGGTTTTCATGTTTTACTGGATATTCTTTATAAACTTTTATCAAGCAATTTTACATGCAGGTTCTGGATTCTATTATAATTTTCTTTTTTACTATTTTTCTTAAGTAGGGTTACAAACTTACATTACGGTATTAGGCTGTAAAAATAAATAAAGGTCTCCTACATAAGAACCCTACTCTCCAAATACAAGAATAATAACTTAGAGAAGAGTGAAGCTTCAAACTGGTCCATTCTGCTTGCCTGCCTGCTCAGCATTTGCATTTCCACCCCAGATAAATGAAAGCAAAATGTTATATAGACTCAAAATGATTCCACATATCTGGGGTGGGAAAGCAGATTCTCAGAAGAGGGTCAAGCCAGAATGAACCAATTTGAGGCCCTGCAAAAGAGTCTTAAGTTTCACTAGGCTCTCAGTTTATCTTTATTGTGGTACTCAGTTTGAAGAGTAAGACATAAAGGTTAAATCTCTTACTTATACAAAAGAAAATGAGCAAAACAAAAAACCCTCACTTTTCCCAAGAACATTCTGCTGTGGTCTGGCCAGTCTGTGAAATGCATGCACATTTCATGCACGTTCTTACAGAAGTTTATGAGGAAAATCTGCTGTGTCCTCAGCTTCCCCCCTTCCACCCCCCATTACAACTCAATAAAAAAGCCCACAAAAAAGTTTTAGGTACACAATCCTTTGCTGGAAGGACGGGACTACTTACACCCCTGGGAGGCCTGCCTAGTGTAACGAGGGGAGGAGGGGGAGAGAATGACGCAGCTGGTTCCTCCTCCACCTCCCCGGCACAGACATTGAGCTCCTCTAGGACCTGAGAAGAGCTCATTCTGGCAAGGACAGGTGGTCTTTGGTCACATGAGCAAATCTCTCTGGTGGGAGCCTAGTAGTCCAGGGTAGTCTATCGAAGTCAGCCTCCTCCTTTCTGAAGCCCCTCTCAGTCTGTCCGTCCAAGAGGTCATCGGGGACTAAGCCTGTGCCAGATATGATATCTATCTATCTATTTAAATTTCTAGTGTAATAAATACACATAACGAAAGTTTGTTGTTTTAATCTATAAGTGTCTGAAGGGAAATCATTGCGTTTGATTACATTTACCAACAATGTTGTGCCATCATCACCGTTACCCATTCCATGACCCAACCAAATTTTCCTCAAACTTTTTATTGTAAAATAGGTGAGTTTTCACATTAGTTTGGAAATCAACAACTTTTCAAACCTCCCAATCATTTCCAAAATTTTTTTTAACCTCAAACAGAAACTTAGTAACTCTTACTCAATACTTCCTCATTACAGACATTATTTTAGAATACCAAATAGCTTATTTTTTATTCCTCTCCCCTATAATCAAGTTACCTAGAGGTAGGATGTCCAGATAAAATAGACATTAGATTTTAAAAAATCATTTTATTGGGGTACTCCCTCAATGCAAGAATACTTTCTTCTATTAAATTGGCATTCTATGATGCTCACCCTCCCGACACAACTGCTGAAGACAAAGCGGGTGAATAAGCAAATGTGGTGAAGAAAGCTGATGGTGCCCGTTATCAAAAGATATAGCGTCTGGAGTTTTAAAGGCTTGAAGATAAACAAGCAGCCATCTAGCTCAGAAGCAACAAAGCCCACATGGAAGAAGCACACCAACCTGTGCGATTACGAGGTTTCGAAGGGATCAGTTATCAGGCATCAAAGAACAAAACATCGTATAATTGGGTGCACACCTCCATGATACGATCGCTGAAGACAAAGCGGGTGCATAAGCAAATGTGGCAAAGAAAGCTGATGGTGCCCAGCTATCAAAAGAGATAGCATCTGGGGTCTTAAAGGCTTAAAGGTAAACAAGTGACCATCTAGCTCAGAAGCAACAAAGCCCACATGGAAGAAGCACACCAGCCCGTGCGATCACAAGGTATTGAAGGGATCAGGTATAAAGCATCATCAGAACAACAACAACAAAAATCTTACCATAGTGAATGAAGGGGGAATTGCAGAGTGGAGACCCAAAGCCCATTTGTCGGCCACTGGAGATCCCCTTGCAGAGGGGTCTAGGGGAAGAGATGAGTCAGTTAGGGTGTGATGTAGCACCGATGAAGAATACAGCTTTCCTCTAGTTCCTAAATGCTTCTCCCCCCGCCACCCCCATCATGATCCAAATTCTACCTTGCAAGTCTGGATAGAGCAGAGGATGTACACTGGTGCATATAGGAGCTAGAAGCACAGGGGATCCAGGGCGGATGATACCTTCAGGACCAGGGGTGTGAGTGGCGATACTGGGAGGGTAGAGGGAGAGTGGGTTGAAAAGAGGGAACCAATTACAAGGATCTACATGTGACCTCCTCCCTGGGGGACGGACAACAGAAAAGGGGGTGAAGGGAGATGTCAGATAGGGCAAGATATGACAAAATAATAATTTATAAATTATCAAGGGCTCATGAGGGAGAGGGGAGCGGAGAGGGAGGGGAAAAAAATAGAGGACCTGATGCTAGGGGCTTAAGTAGAGAGCAAATGCTTTGAACAAAATGAGGGCATTGAATGTACAGATGTGCTTTACACAATTGATGTATGTATTGATTATGATAAGAGTTGTATGAGCCCCTAATAAAATGTTTAAGAAAATCATTTTATTGGGGTTTCATACAACTCTTATCAAAATCCATCCATTGAGTCAAACACATTTGTACATTTGTTGCCATCATTATTCTCAAAACATTTGCTTTCAACTTGAGTGTGGGGAAAATGCCAGCCCTCCACAATTAATCACGGTTTTGATAGGCACAATTATATGGTGGTAATAAGTAAAGATTATAGTAAAGTCATGGAGAGCATGAGAGATAGACGAGAGATTGAAATAATGGAGTCAGACGCATTTCATGGTATCATGCTTACCTCAGCCCTGCTTGGTGGTCCATGTGGAGCTAAAGGGAGAGGAAGGAGGACAGGGGGAAAGGAAACAGGGGAGTGAGGACTGGAGAAGAGAGGGGGAACTGATGAGAGGCCAAGAGAGGAGACTAAGAGAGCTCTTTATTGCGAACCCATGCCTATATACCTTTGGGCGGAGTGCAAGCCCACCAATTACAGGTAAAGACATACATTACAGGAAGGGTTTGCACTATAGGTTATACGGTAATGAGAGGGGGACAATCTAGGGATATACATGCAATAGGAAGAGGAGAGATTGGGGGTATACATGTGACAAGATGGGTGGATCCTAGATTCAGGATGGCAGCCTAACTTTGGATGTGACTGAGCAGGTTTGACCTGATCTCTGGATCTCCATAGAAACCAATATCAGTAGTGTGAAAATCTCACCTACAGGGACCAGACAAGTCTTTAGGGAGAAGTAGCCCAATGTCCTTAACAACAGGGAGTGGGCTCTACCTGTGGTGGGACCAGACAGTAGTCTGGCTACTGACTGCTTCCAGGGAGGTAACTTGACAATCATTTACCATTAGCTGCAAGCAATGTCCCAAGTCTAACATCTATTTGGGGAAGAGGACTTGGGAGAAATCTCTTTATATTCCCACATGTGAGCCTTTGGTATCAACTCCTCACTTTTCCCCTCCCTCCCCACTCCCTCCTCCCTCATGAACCCTTGATACTTTCTAAATTATTATTATTTTGTCATGTCTTACACTGTCCAACGTCTCCCTTCACCCACTTTTCTGTTGTCTGTCCCTCAGGGAGGGAGTTATATGTAGATCCTTGTAATCAGTTCCCCCTCCTACCCCACCTTCCCTCCACCCTCCCAGTATCGCCATTCTCAGCACTGGTCTTGAAGGGATCATCTGACCTGGATTCTCTGTGTTTCCAGTTCCTATCTGTACCAGTGTACATTCTCTGGTGTAGCCAGATTTGTAAGGTAGAATTGGGATCATGATAGTGGGGAGGAAGCACTTAGAACTAGAGGGGGGGGAAAAAAGAACTAGAGGAAAGTTGTATGTTTCATCGTTGCTACACTGAACCCTGACTGGCTTATCTCCTCCCCATTACCCTTCTGTAAGGGGATACAGAGTTGTCTGCAGATGGGCTTTGGGTCCCCAGTCCACACTGCTCCTCATTCTCAATGATATGATTTTTTGTTTTTTGATGCCTGATCCCTTCGACTCCTCGTGATCACACAGGCTGGTGTGCTTCTTCCATGTGGGCTTAGTTGCTTCAGAGCTACATGGCCGCTTATTTAGCTTCAAGCCTTCAGGATGCTATATCTTTTGATAGCTGGGCACCATCAGCTTCCTTTGCCACATTTGCTTATGCACCTGCTTTGTCTTCAGCTGACCTGTGATCTTCCTGCATTAGGCGTCCTTGCATGTGTTGTGTAAGTCTGAAGAGGACTTTATAGATTGGTATTGAACATATGGGCTAATATCAGACCTATGGACTTGACCTGGACTAGACTGGGATGTTTTCTTAATGTACAATCACTCTTAATATAAAGCTCTCATACACATAGGCGTCTCCCTGGATTTGTTTCTCTAGTCTATCCAGACTACCACAAGGACAAACAGATCTGTCTTGTAAGAAGTATAGCCAGAGTGTTCTTTAGACGTGAGGATGGTGAGACTTTGTCTTACATACTTTGGACATATTGTCGGGAGAAACCTGTCCCTGGAGAAGGACATCATGCTTGGTAAAGCGGAGAGGCAGTGGAAAAGAGAAAGGCCCTTAAAGAGATGGATTGACACCAAGAAGCAGAAGCTGAAAAGATAAAGACCTTACTTAGGAGCTGATACAGATACACCTTCCCTCCAGTGAGTGCTCTGAATTTGAACCTCTAGCCTCCTATACCGTGAGAAAATACATTTCTGTTTGTTAAAGCCACGCTCCTGTGGTGTTTCTCGCGCGATAGCGTGGCCTAATTAAGACAGCTGTGCTGACCTTGGCTGCATTAAGGCACAGGCTAAACTGCTGTGACAGAAGCTCAGACTATTGCCAACGCTTTTACAACATGGTAAACGTGGGTATCATCACTCAGTTGTACACACAAAAGCATTTATAGTGGCAAATGGATTGTTGTATCTATTTTTGCCACAATAATAGTAAGAAGACAATTGTTTCTCTCTTATGCACTATACAGAGGTAGGTGGGCAGTTTAGACAAGTGATGGGACTCTGGTCCAAGAAGACATGCAGGGACCCAGGCTGCTTCTATTTGGTTGCTCCGCCATCCCCAAGAAAGCTGTCCTTGTCTACCTCGTTGAAGCCCGTCACAGACACATCTGCATTGCATGTTTTTCTACTGTTGCTAGTTTCTGGATGCCTTAGCATCCCTTATTTTCCCTTTAACCCTGCTCATTCTCTGTAGGTAACCCTTCATCAACATCTTTAAATTTAAACTATTCCTTGCAGGACCCTGAGTGGATCCACTGTACAGGGTATCAAAGCCAATTCCTTCCTATAATTGAGCTCAGTCCAGTCCAGTCCAGTCTGTATTTTATCTTTCTCTTCCCCTGCTCTCAGGTGATGCTCCTGAAACCCACCCCAGGTTCTCATCATGACTAATCTAGCATAGATTGGGTAGTGTCTATCATTCAGTCAAAATGTTCATGGCAGTTTGAAGTAATACTCACTGGACAACAAGGGTTTATTAAATACCTACCTATTGGGTTCCTGGATAACCAGATATTACCATTTACCAATCTTCTCCCTGCACCCAAGTGGCCTCCTCTGAGCAGTGTTTACTAAATCTCCTCCTGTGGTCAGTCTGCACCCTGTGGCACCTCCATCACAGCCCTCACCACACTGGCCTGCCAATATGTGCATAGAGGCTCAGCTCCCCAGTGGAAGCCCTGGTGTTCTCCCTCATTGGCCTGCCTCTACTTCTAGAACAGGGTCTAGACACAGTAGAACCTCACCCCAGTAAATGCCTGCCGAATTAACAATTAATAATTTCAATCCAATGGCCTGCTAATTTAATGCTTATTAAGGATTTCTTAATCTAGCTGATGGATGCCAAATCAATTATCCGAAGTTAGGGGAGCTCGAGGAAAGGAGCAACAGCGATGATTAATATGTATTGGGTGCTTATTCCAAGCGAAGAGCTTTATCTGTACTATTTTATTTAATCCTCACAATAATCCTACCTGTTATTCTTCCTAACATAAAGATAGGGAAATAGGCTCAGAGAAGTCAAGGGCCTTGCAGCGAGTCACAATTAAATGGAAGCAGACAGGATTTGAACTCAAATCCCTGTGTTGAAAGCCCATGCCCTTCACTGTCCTGCCCTCCTGCCTTCCATTTATAAGCAATCACACCACCAGCTCACACCATCGATGTCATTTTGATACACTAACATCCCTTGAAAAGGAAATAACTATCTCTCGGTAAAATAAACCAGTCCTGGCAAGAAGACAGAGGTGTTAATAGAGACACAATTTACCAATTTCCTGAGCTCCCTGACAGACTGGAGAGAGCTTCCCCTTGGGAAAGGATGAATTTCATTGGGGGCTCTGTCGACAGACATGCCATGCTTTGAGTTCTGAGGGCTCCGGAGATTAAAGTCAAGCCCCTCCACATGAAGCTGGCAGCAGGCATTCTCAGTGTTTTCACAGCTAGGGAGATAAACAGAAGAATGGAGTTCAGAGAAACATCCTTGGCCCTTGGACCTTCTCTCCAAAGTAATGTTCTCACATCACTCAGTCAGTCATCAGTAAGTCAGAATGACACCTCCACAGCAAATGGGCCTGGCCTGCTGCCGACAGACTCCCCACTGAGCCTCAGAAGCCTCCAGATGCCCCCGTGCAGCAGAAACTGGGCCACGCAGGCTGGGGAAGGGGAAACGTTTGATTACCAGAGAAAAATCGTCTTCTCTGATGTAAGGAAGGTGGGCCAGCCCGGAGCAAAAGAACAAATGAAGACCCTCATCCCACATTCCTACCACCTATGACTAATGCTGCACTCTTCAGGATGTGAGCTACTAGTCCTGTGTGAAATAGGCTAAATTTTGAAATATGCTAAATTTTGGCTAGTCCAAATTGAAGTGTACTATAAATATAATAAGCTAAATTTTGGCTAGTCCAAATTGAAGTGTACTATAAATATAAAACACATACTGGATTTCAAAACCTTAGTATGAACAACACAATGAAAACAAGTATCCATATTGATTACATGTTGACATGATCATGCTGTAAATATATTCAGTTAAATAAAATATACTGCTATAACTAATTTCACCAACTTTTTCATTTTATTTTATGTGGCTCAGAAAATTTTACATTACATACATGGCTTGCATTATACTTCTACTAAGCAGTGTTGATCTGAAGGATCAAAATTAAATTAATTAAATTCAAAGTGAGTATATTTTCATCAAAATGCAAATTAAATTAAAATATTCAAAACATTCAAATTATTTTCCTGCATATTTTAAAACATTTTTTCCTTCTGAAATATTTAAAATGTTTATTAAAAATAAAAGGGAATATATGTTATCAAAATAATATCATTATTTTAATGAATTAAATTATGAAAATCGGAATTAATATTTTAATTCAATATTATCCAAATGGTTGATTACATGAACATGTTAATTTTATGGAAAATTTAAAAAATATTTTATAAACATTAAACTATAATTCTACTGTTTGATGCAAGGAATTAGCATCATATTTCATACTTAGTAAGTCAATACCTACATTTACACACTTTTAAGAATACTATGCACCACTAGTATGTCAGTTTGTCATACCGTAGTGGCTAATTGGAAGCGATGTCATCAGTATTTCAAATGCCAGTAGGTCACCCCCTGGTAAGTGGATTTCAGTGGAGGGTCCAGACTATGACAGACTGGGGAGAACATGACAATCTACTTCTGAAAAGGTTGGTCAATTGACCAGCAAAACCATATGAATAGTAATGGAACATTATTTGGTCAAGTGTAAGAAGATGAGAATTCTAAACCCTGAGGTTGGAAGTTACTTAAAATAAGACCGCAGAAGAGCTGCCACCTCAAACTAGGGTCAACCCTAATGACATGGGTGGACCTTTATTCATTGATGTGGCTTAGCTCAAAATGAGAAGAAATGACAGGGAAGCCAGAGGAGGTTAGATAGTGTCCCTGTGTCGCTTTTGCAGTCATTAGGGAAAAAATGTGAGAGCACATGACACTGCCCTTCCCACAAAGGGAGTCTAGGGAACGACTGAAGACAAGGAACAGAGTCCTTTCCAAAAAAGAGACTGCAGGCCAATTTTCTTTCTTTCTTTCTTTTTCTTTTAGACCAATTTTCTTCATACACTTTTCTAACCAATAAAATTGACTCTTTTCCCTCAAGAAAAGGAAAAAGAACAGCAAAGAAAAAGGTGAAATGGAATGCTTGAAGATCAGTAGTCTAGGCATTACTGAGCTGAAATGGATGGTATAGCACAGTGATTTATTGATATGTCGCTACTAGTCATGATCTTTGTAATGCTCACCAAAAGGCAGAGTGGGACCACGCAAAATGGAAATAGTTCCTCTCTTTCTGATGAGTAGGGGTAAGAGAAGGTGGGGAAGATGCTGACAGAATTATGATTCAATTGTGAGTTTTGGGCAACCAGGTTAATTGTGACTATAAAAACTTGGAACTCAAATATGGGGATTAGCCAATTATGTCATCCCACTAGGAATAAAATGAGCTATCTCAGAAGTAATAGGGAGAGTTTACTACCATCCAGAAAGAAGATCAGGGAGTGGAATGTATCTTTTACATCCTGGAATTCCTGCACACTGAACCTCCTCAATGCAGAAGACATAGAGCTATGATATTAGGGAAGTGGTGGAGAAGCAGCAGAAACAGACCCAAGAGTCAGAGCACAAGAAAGAATGGTAGGCTTCCCAGCTCACAGAACAAGTAAAGTGAGTGCCTTCAGGCTTAGGCAGGAGACTCCCTTGCAGAGTAGTGCCGCCTCCAGGCACTTAATTTCGGGAGCTGAATTTGCTGACTCATGAGGCTGGAGCCAAGTGCCTTGAGGCTGAGGCTTATGGTTGAGTAGCATGCCCTCTGGACATTTATTGGCAGTAATAAAAGAGCTTTGTGCCATTGCTCATGAAGGGCAGAAGCCAAGGAGCCACATGGCTGAGAAGTCAAGGATCAGAGATTGCTAGCTGTGGGGATGGTTAAGAAGCGACTGTCCTGACTGAAGAACTATGATGTGATTATTTCTGTTCCCAAATTGCAACTTGTTGACATCTCTAATAAACCCCATAATCATGCGTATTTTCTCTGAGTTCTATATGGCCATTGCAGTGGATTATCAAACCCAGCAGAGGAGTAGAATGGTATGGGAGGAACCAGTCAGTGTCAGAATTGATTAAAAAAAAATAAAGATTAGACCGTGTAGGTATGCTTGACTGTCATCTCACAGCAATCAGCCTGGGGCTGATATTGAATCTATTTTCCTCCCCCTTGAACAGTCAGAGAAGGTCAGGCACAGTCCCTATACCATTCTTTTAAAAAATTTTTTTATTGTATTGGGGGCTCTTACAGCTCTTATCACAATCCATATCTATATCCATTGTGTCAAACATATCTGTACATATGTTGTCATCATCTTTTCCAAAACATTTTCTTCCCATTTGAGCTCCTCATTGCCCCCACTCCCACCCTTTCTCCCCCATGTCCCCGTGATAATGTATAAATTATTCTTCTTTTTAATGTCTTATTCTGACCACTGTCTCCTTTCACCCACTTTTCTGCTATCTGCGGGGGGCCATACATCGATTATTGTTATCAGTTTCCCCTTCCTTCACCCCCTTCCCTTACCCTCCTAGTATCACTGCTCCCCTTACTAATCCTGAGGGGATTATCTGTCCTGGATTCCATGTGTTGCAAGCTCTTATCTGTACCAGTGTACATGTTCTGGTCTAGCCAGATTCCCTACAGTATTCTTATAACTAGTATTAGCTCTCTTGAATCAAACCATCATGTGGTTTGTGGTGCTAGGAATGACAAATTGAAGAGGAATAGCATCTCATCCATCACCAAAAATAAAATTTCAAGACCTTTCCTGAAGTACAACCCTGTCCATTACAGGATCATACCCATACACCTACAAGGAGAACCAGTTAATAATGGCTATTATTCATGTGTCCCCACCAAGAGCCAATAGTGAAGAAAGCTAAGAATTTTATCAACTTCTTCCGTCTGAAATGGATCAAACATGCAATTGAGATGTTGCGATAATTACTGTTGATCAAGATGCACACGTAAGAAACAAAAAGGAAGCAATAGTATTGGAAAATATGGCTTTGGTGAGAGAAATGAATTAAGATCACATGATATAATTATGTAAGATCCACAATTTCTTCATGACAACATCTCTTCTCAGCAACATAAACAGAATGTATACATGGACTTTGCTGGATGGAATATACAGGAATCAAATTGACTACATCTGTGGAAAATGACAGACAACCTGGCCCATAAACACATGTGGGGTTAATTGAAGGGCGGAGGGATAAATGGCTCAGTGAGTTTCGCCTTTCTAGTTCTCAGGTCGCTTACTTTCTGATGGTCGGATGAGGGTGCAGCTGCATTAGCCAGTTCCCTGCTCAGCTGGCTTGGGTTTCTTCCTGCAAGACATCCCCAAGGAGAAGCTGCATGGACCTACCTCAGTGCAGCCCTAGGTGCTGGAGCAACCTTCTGGAGACCCCTGTAAGCACTGAGATTCTTACACGTTCACTGATTTGGCTTTCCTCCTGCAGTCAGCATCATAGAGTGTGTTTTGTGAGATGGAGGAGGACTTTGTGGATTGGTGTCGGACATGTGGGTTAATGTTGGACTTGTGGGCTTGGGCAGCACTGGGTTGGGATGTTCTCTTGCTGGGCAATTAACCTTTATATAAAACTCTCTCTCTTATACATGAGTTTCTGTGGATTTGTTTCTCTAAAATACCCAGACTAATACAGTGGAGAAACTCAGGGTCCTTAACTAAAAAAGACCAGAGGCTAACTGTAGAACAGACCATAATTTCTCCTATGCAAATTCAAGTTGATGCTGAATAAAATTAAACAAGTCGATGAGAGTCCATATGACCTTGAATATATCCCACCTAAATTTTTAGAACATCTCACAAATAGGTTAGCCACTGAGTATGAAAGGCTGTGGGAGGACATCAAGGAGAGCGTACGTGAAGAAAGCAAAAGGTCAGTTAGAAGACAGCAACGAAAGGAAAGACCAAGATGGATGTCAGAACACACTCCGAAGCTTGCTTGTGAATGTAGAGCAGCTAAAGGGGATGAAAAAGGAAGAAGCAAAAGAGATGAACAGATGATTTCAAAGGCAGGTAGCTCAACTTTTATCAAAATAAAAATGTCTGATAAAATATACAAAGACCTATAGTTAGAAAATCAAAAGGTAAAAACACTCTTGGTAATTTTCAAGCTGAAACAACTAAAAAAATTCAAGCCTCAAGTTGCAATTTTGAAAGCTCCTATGGGCAAAGTCTAGAGCAATGCAGGATGCATCCTAAGAAGATGGAAGGAATACATAGGCACTGTACCACAAGATAATTGATTAATCCATTTCAAGTAGCAATGTCTGATAAGAACTGATGATACTGAGGGAAGAAGTCCCAGCTTCACTGAAGGCAATGGTCACAGGCTCCAAGATTGACAGACTATCTAATGAAATGTTTCAATAACTGGATGTGATCATGGAAGCACTCACTCATATCTATGCCAAGAAATTTGAAAGACAGCTACTTGGTCAACCAACTGGAAGATATATTGTGCCCATTCCAAATAAAGGTGATCCAACAGGATATGGACATTATCTTACAATGTAATTAATATCACATGCAAGTAAAATTTTTCTGAAGATAATTCAAAAATGGTTGCAGCAGTATAACAACAGGGGCCTGATAGAAATTCAAGCTGGATTCCAAAGAGGATATGGAACAAGGAATATCATTGCTAATTTCATGTCAATCTTGGCTGAAAGCAGAGGATACCAGAAAGATACCAGAGGATATCTTTATTTTATTAACTATGCAAAGGCATTCAACTGTGGGGATCATAACAAATTACAGGTAACACTGAAAAGAATGGGAATTCCAGAACACTTCATATGCTCATGTGGAACCTGTACATCGACCAGTCAAGAAAGTTGTGTATCAAGGTTGTATCCTTTCACAATATTTATTGAATCTGTTTGTTAAGTAAATAATACAAGAAATTAAGCTACATTGTGGGGGGAGGTCAGATGCTTACAGACATCCTCCCTGAAAGCAGTTGCTGCCAGACTGCTGTCTCACCCCACCACAGGGGTGGGCCTGCTCCCTGCTGCTGGGGACAATGGATTACTTCTCCCTGAGGCCTACGACCATTAGCTTGGTTCCTGTAGGTGGAGTTCACACCCTACCGATAGATAATGGTCTCTATCAGTTGAGCCAGAGAATAGGCCAAAACAGCTCTGTGACATCCAAAGTTAGGCTGCCATCCTGTATTTAGGATCTGCCCATCTTGCCACATGTATACCCCCAATCCCTCCTCTTCCTATTGCATGAATACCCCTAGATCACTCCCTCCATTACTGAATTACCTATAGCACAGCCCCTTCCTGTGATGTGGGTCCTCACCTGCAATTAAGGGGCTTGCATGTCCCCAGAGAATATAAAAACCTTGGTTAGCATTAAAGACTCTCTCCCTCCATGTGGACCACCAAGTGGGGCTGAGGTGAGCACGCTACCATAACTTGTGTCTGACTCCATTTATTTCAATATGTCTCTTTTCATGCTCTCTATAACTTTACTATAATCGGGATTGAAGGAAGATGCATAACAATTTACAAACAGGCAGTTGATACAACCTAGCTTGCTGAAAGTGCAGAGAACTGGAAGCACTTACTGATGAAAATCAAAGGCTACAGTCTTCAGTATAGAGTCCACCTCAACATAAAGCAAATAAAAATCCTCACAATGGATCCAATAGACAATATTATGATACATGGAACAAATGTTAAAGTTGTCAAGGAATTTTTTTGCTTGGATTCACAATCAATACTCAGGAAAGCAGTGGTCAAGAAATACGTTAAAAAAAATTACATTGGGTAAGTATGCTGCAAAGGACCTCTTTAAAGTGTTGAAAAGAAAACAGGTGCCTTTGAGAATTAAGTGTACCTGATTCAAGTCATGGTGCTTTCAACCATCTCGATTCTTTGAAAATTGAACAATGGATAAAGAAGACAGAAGAAGTAGTGCACTGAATTATGATCTTGATGAAGACTAAACCATGGATTTCCAGAAGAATAAACGAATCTATCTCGGAAGAAGTACAACCAGACTGCACCTTTGGACATGTTGCCAGGAAGGCCCAGTCCCTTGGCACAGATATCATCCTTGATAAAATAGAGGCTCAGGGGAACATAGGAAGACCTCAACTGAGATGGATTGACCCAGTTGCTTCAATTTTGAAGACAATGCTTGGCGCAGAACCAGGCAGTGTTTTGCTCTGTTGTACATCAAGTTTCCATCAATCGGAACTGGTTTGACCATACCTGATCAGCAACAACAACGGAATAGGATGGTGTTTTGATGGTTATGAAGCCCAGAAAGGTAGAGTAACTTTCTAGTAGACTCCCAGCATACGATGCATTGCAAACCATCCTTGAATGCACAGCTGTTTCTATTTCCCTGTGTGATACAGCCCAAACACTCAGAGGTGGTTTCACTTTCAGGAAAGACTGGAATAGAGAGTCCTTCTCCATGGTCGGCTGCCCCTGCCCTTTCCATGGGCTCAGTGCCAGCAGGCAAACCTCCCCTGTGCCAGCTGTTCCAGGACAGAGCCCTGAGTAGGGCCCCACAGGCAGCTGGCCCTGTCCATCCCAAGAAGATAAATCTGGGAAATCCCCCTGCCTGTCCACACTCTGGCAGCACGTACCCTGCCTCCGCAGCTATGCCTGGGATGAGCATGCGGGCTCCAGGTGCAGGCCACTCTAAATCCAGGGTTTCAGGTCACACTGGCGAGTCATTTTGCAAACAGATGCCAGTCTTCTCTCGCCTAGGCAACACACAAGGTCATCAGCAGCAGATCTAACCCTAAAAATAGGCTCTCCGATTCCAGTTCGAGTGGTGGGGTATGCAGCTACCACACACCCCACGGACCAGCAGCTTCTGACCCTGCCAGCCCTGAGGACACACAGGTAAGGCCCTTGGACTACTCAGGAAACTGACAACACTCCAAGGGGAGAGGGAAGGGGGCGCAAGGAGCATGTCCATGGGGAGGCAGGTGCTGCTTAAGTTCATCCAACTTTCCTTTGGGGGCCTGGATGTGGGATTAGAAGTCCCCTTTCTACCCCTTATCTGCTGCTACCAAAGAATAGCTGACATCCTTTCAGCATGAAAGTCTTCTTGCTACTTGCCTTTCTCTGAAGAATCCATAGAATTTTCTCCCTTTGTCTTTTTCTAAATCTGAGTTTCCGGTTCAATAACCATTTCTGATGGGTAAAATAGTGGATTAAAACTCATGGAGCCCTTCTGGGCCATTGGATGTGTTGTACAATGTATCATATTCAACAAGGTTACAATCTGGTCCATTGAGCTAGTACAGGGGGAAAGAGCTCGGTGGGGGTGGGGGTGGGGTTGGCAGGTTAGGTAGGATAGAGGCACCGAAGAAGCTCAAATCATTTGTAGGGGGCACAGGTACAAATGAGTACCTGAAACACCAGAAATGAGAATGCTTCCTGCCTCTTAGTAATGCCAAACATCATTTGGACAGTGTGCCTATTTTAAAAACACTTTTATGAACTCCTCCCAGTGCCGGTGGGAGGACGCAGTTGGGATGATAGAGATGGGAGAGCGGGCCCCTGGGGGAGAGAGCCATTGAACCATGTGTGGGTAGGAAAGTCAGAAGGCAGGAAAGTGTCCTGTGTCACAGACAAGGACTCTTCCAATAGACCCTTCATGAGTTTAAAACCCAAGAGCTGTTGGAAGTTTGGGGACTCTGGCTCTTTAGAAACTGAAAAGGGATAAAGGGTGGGGATGCAAGGAGCATGTCTGGAGAGATGCCCCTCACTTAAAGCCACTAGCATCTAAGGGGCCTGGCACTCTGTGTTTTCCAGCCCCTCATGGTCCCTCCTTGTTCTCTTCATGAGAAAATAATTTTAGTTCCAGAAAGAAATCTGATGGCTCTGACATGTACAAAGAACACTTGACTGACTTTGGAACTGAGTCCCTTATTAGGAAAGAGATTTGGAAATGGGTGAGGATCTAGGGAGAGTTCGATGGCGGCCAGGGGGGTCCTGAGACTCTGTAGGGACAAAAGCAGATCTGTCTTGAGGGTGAGACGGGAGACAGTTGCCTCCCACCAGCTGAGAAGTGGGAAGGCCTCCTAAGGCCACCTCAGTCCTGGGGTAACAGTTAGGTTGGAGAGTGAACTGGGTCCTGTCTATGAGTGGCATTCCTGCGCTGTAGATGAGGAGTAAATGGGAGGCACTGGGATCACAGGTATGTTGGGTAGCATTTCCTGGTCGCCCTGCTGAGGCCCAGCTGAGGCCACTTGGGAGGAGGCAGCCCTGCCCTCTCTGCACCATGGAGCTAGGTTCGGCCTTCCCCGAATTGTGCATAAACCTGCAAAATGATAGTGGATAAAGTGTCCTAGAGCTTTCATTTAAGTACGAATGCATTTATGCCTCATGACTGGACCGACTTTATGAGGAGAATATACGATTTCCATTTTCAGCTGAGGAACTTGAGACACAAGAGTTAGTGGTTTGCCCAAGGTTTCACATGCCAGAATGTGGTGGAGCCAGGCATCCAGTGTCATCAAGGGTCACTCAACCTCCATACCAGCTTGAGCCCTTTGCCTAGGGAGGTCTGGGTTCTGGGGCCAGGGGTCATAACTTGGTTGGTCCTTCTAACTGTGGGGAAGGTCAGCCCCCACAACTAATCACGGGTTTGATAGGTGCTGGGGTATTAACGGCGTGATGGTAAACAAGAGGTCATCTAGCTCAGAAGCAACAAAGCCCAGATGGAAGAAGCACACCAGCATGTGTGATCACAAGGTGTCTAAGGGATCAGGTGTCAGGCATCAAAGAACAAAAAATCATATCATTGTGAATGAGGGAGAGTGTGGAGTGGGGACCCAAAGCCCATCTGTAGGCAACTGGACATCCCCTTACAGAAGGGTCGCAAGGTGGAGACAAGCCAGTCAGGGTGCAGTGTAGCAATGATGAAACATACAACTTTCCTCCAGTTCTTAAATGCTTCCCCTCCCCCCACTATCATGATCCCAATTCTACCCTGAAAGTCTGGCTAGACCAGAGGATGTACACTGGTACAGATAGGAGTTGGAAACACAGGGAATCCAGGACAGATGATCCCTTCAGGACCAGTGGTGAGAATGGCCATACTGGGAGGGTGGAGGGTGGGTGGGGTAGAAAGGGGGAACCGATTACAAGGATCTACATATAATCTCCTCCCTGGGGGACACACAACAGAAAAGTGAGGGAGACGTCGGACAGTGTAAGATATGACAAAATAATAATTTATAAATTATCAAGGGTTCATGAGGGAGGGGGCAGCAGGGAGGGAAGGGGAAAATGAGGAGCTGATGCCAGGGGGGGCTTAAGTGGAGAGCAAGTGTTTTGAGAATGATGAGGGTAATGAATGTACAGATGTGCTTTATACAATGGATGGATGTATGGATTGTGATAAGAGTTGTATGAGCCTCCAATAAAACGATTTTTTTTAAAAAGCAGATGGAAAGAAGGAAAAGCATACAAAAACAGAAATTCACAAGGGCAGGTCTACTCTGCCCTCTTGGGTCAGTAAGAGTCAGCATGGACTTGATGGCAGTAAGTTTGGCTTTTGTTTGTTAAGTATTATTACTTTATCATTTACAAGTGACCTTCAAGTACAGGCCCTGTTGTTGTTATTGTTAGGTGCCATCAAGTTGTTTCCAACTCCTAGTGACAGGAGGAGGTGTGTCATTTATATGCCAATAAAGCTATTTAAAAAGAAAGGAGTCAGACACATTTCATGGTAACATGCTCACCTCGGCCCTGCTGATGGATGGTCCACGTGGAGATGGGAGATAAGAGGGTAGGAGAGAGGGGGAGGGTTAGGAGGACAAGGGTAGAGGGGAGTGAGGACAGGGGGAGAGTGCCAGGGAGAGAGGAACCGGGAACCAGGGGAGAGAAAATGGGTGGAGGGGTGTGTGTGTGTGTGTGTGTGTGTGTGTGTCTTTATTGCTAACCAAGGCTTATATATCTTTGGGGGTGTACCACAGGATGGGGTTGTACTATAGGTGATACAGTGGTGGGAGGGGAATGATCTAAGGGTATAAATGCAATAGGAAGAGGAGGGATTGGGGGCAATACAAGTGACAAGATGGGTGGATCCTAGATTCAGGATGTCATCCAGCAGGTTTGACCTGTTCTCTGGCTCTCTGTTGAAACCATTAACAGTAGGGTGTGAAGCCCACCTACAGGGACCAGACTGATGCCCTAGAGTCTTCAGTGAGAAGTAATCCATTGTCCTTAACACTAGGGAGTGGGCCCCTCTTGTGGTGGACCAGATAGTAGTTTGGAGGCTGAATGCATCTGACCTCCCACCATGTGGCAAATAGCCTCTAATGTTTGGCATATCTTTGGTGGAGACAACTTGGGAGAAATCTTTCTGTTTCCCACATCTAACTTGGCTCCAGAGGTGAGGATATTTGAATTTCTGTTTCCAGTGACCATTGAGAGTTCTATGCCTAGCATCTAGAAGTAAGTATGGGATCATTTAGGAGTGACAGCCTGGCACAGCCACCACACATTAACTAGCTAGAGAGAGGCCTTCCTCCCACTATCATACAATCCTTTCAAAGAGAATGTTCTAACCTCATCTGCTGCAACTGACACCCTGTAGAGATGCTTTGCCCAATCAAAACTCACTCAGAGCCTTAGTCTCAATACAGTGGGTAATTCTCCACCTGTCTTCCACTCTTCCCTACCCCAACCCTACTTCATGAAACACTCTTTGAATCTGTGATGAAATGAAGTTTCTTAATACGATTCTCCTAGCCATGTCTCTCTAACTTCTACCAAAATGACTGGGTCAGACTATGCAATAGGATGCGTGTAACACCAACAGGGGGATTGGTCAATTTTAGTTGTCACTCCCTTGGCTGTAAGGTTATGCCATCTCAGAAGCAAGAAGAGAGAGAATTTCTGGGACCATTGAGGAAGAAGAGCCACCAATGAAATGCAATTGAGATCTCTGTCCAGAGAGGCCGAGGCTGAGACCAGAGACACCCGAAGCTGTGGCACAGAGAACAGGGGAGAGAACTAAGGAGCCAGGATGGGACAAGAGACTGAGCAAGGAGATCAAGAGATGGAACAGAGGAGCAGCACCGAGACTGAGGCAGCACAGCCGGCTGACTTCAGAGGAGAGAGGCAGAGGCCAGGGGATCATGTGGCTGAGAGGCTGGGCACTAGAAAGACTTGGCTATTGGCTGGAGAGAGGTGTAGGTGTGGCCAATGGGTTCCCAAGATTATTTTACCTACTGCCTGCTTTTTCAAAAAACAAACAAATAATAAACTACTCAGCATCCCACTGGCAATTAAAACTTTTGTACATTAACTCATAATTCAGGACAAAATGTAGGTATCAGCTGTTGCGGCTCCCCCTGGATCATTTCTGCATCCCCCAGGGGGCAGTATTGTCCACTTTGGGAAACATTTGCTGTGGACCCAAGGCTGTATCCTGGTCCTGACTTGTGAGAGCCTGTTAACTTTCCTAATACACTCCCTTAGTGGTGAGCATTGTCTGTGAGTGCTGCGGGATCAGTGCAGTGGATCATTAAATGCAGCAGAGAAGTAGAACATCCTGGGAGCGATGGTGTCAGAATAGGGTAAGGGAGGGGATGGGGGTGGCGGCGTGGGTTCTCTTTCTCCCTCCTGTGGTCAGAGGTCAGAAATGACCTCTATGCCGTTTTCACAGAACCCATGTCAGTGTGCCGGGGGCCTTTATGTACATCCAATAGCCTGGCATTTCCCTCCACTGCCATCGGGTTGATCCAAACTCTGAATAGCCAGGGAGGTGGTTTTAGTCCCCATTGTGCAGAAGAGGAAGTTGAAGTCCATCAACAATTACACCCTGCTCCCTGCTGGATTCTTCCACACTGGGGAGTAGGGTACTCAACAGGGAAAGACTAAGGTCCCACATGCAAGAATTTACTAGTTACCAAGAGTAAGGTATTTATTGACACGGATTGGGATTCTTTGCCACCTGAATTGAGTCCCAGTTGCACTGCCTACTAGCTTAGTGATGCATTACTTAACTTCTCTGCACCTCCATTTTCACCTCTGTGGAAACAATTGTTCCTTCTTTAGGTTTGGCAAGACATTGGTGGTTCGGCGGTAGAATTTGAACTTTGTATGCCAGAGGCCTTCCAGTCAATACGCCTCATAGGCAGCCACCACCCTTGTGTCAGTGAAGGCTTGCGTGTTGCTAGGAGGCTGAGCAGGGTTCGGTGGAGCTTCTAGACTTAGACAGACCAGGAAGAAGGGATGGCGATCTGCTTCTGAAAAGGAGCAAGCGATACAAACTCTGAACCTGCAGCGAATAATGCAGATGATGCAGGACTGGCTATTTTCATTCTGTTGTGCGTGGGGTCACGCTGCTGTGTTGGGGGCTAGATCAATGGCGGCCAGCAACAACCA
This sequence comes from Tenrec ecaudatus, assembly GCF_050624435.1. Lineage (NCBI taxonomy): Eukaryota > Metazoa > Chordata > Mammalia > Afrosoricida > Tenrecidae > Tenrec > Tenrec ecaudatus. The sequence continues at coordinate 44,243,879 of NC_134545.1, forward strand.
TCTGGCACACAATGAATGTAAGCAACTGGATGATCATTCCTCTGGGGCGGGGCCTTGGTTTCTTGGTGGACTTTGCTAGAAGCTTTCAGAGGGGAAAACCTTGGCTCCCAAACTTCCCGGAGCAGCACAGCAGACAGGCCTCATGAGGAAGAGTGTCCTGTAACTGGAATTGGAGGGTGGTGAGCTACCATGAAGGTTGCATCCCCATACAGTCTGGCCCTCCTGCTCGTCTTTCCCAGTCTGAGGAGGGCTGTAGAGGGCATCTATTCTTGAATTCCTGGGAAATGGCCTATACTATTTCCACACATCTTCAGAAGAAGCCAGGACCAGCTGCTTAGGGGTCAGAACAGCAACTGGGCTGGCCAGACATCCTCGCCTTTTGTCTTTCTGCCAGAACTCGGGCTCCAGCCCTCAGGCCCAGGCTGCAGAGGCCCCAGCACCCGTGTCTGAGAAGGAAGCTGTGTGTGGGCCTCTGGTCTCTTCATGGTTTCTGGAAGGCCCAATTCTGCCAAACCAAGATTGGGGATCCATTCGAAGTTCATAAATTCCTATCCTGGAGTGCTTTGAAACCACTTGAATAGTTAAATTAATGACATCAACACCATCACAGAAGGAATATTAAATTACCTCTTTAAATAAAAAGTTTTCTATTTTCTTAATAAAAGATGTTACATTAATTCACATAATTGCCTCCTTTTAACATACTTACAAATACCCAGCAGATAAAAGGGGGAAAAATCTGTTAAACTTGAATTATTTCTGATGTATTAGGAATTAAATTATAAGCACCAAAAAGATTCCTGAGTTTTCACATGCAAATTTTAATTAAAAAAACACTACTTTTGTTTCTCATTAGGATCATGTTTACAGATTTAAAAATGCATAAAGACAAGAACTTATAGTCAATTAACAATCTGTATATTTATATATGTATACTGGTGTCAAGTCCTCCCCTACATAACCCCCCTACAACAAATATTACTCTCCTAATAAATTACCTGATGACAATAATATTTTCTTTTTAATCATTTTATTGGATGCTCGTACAGCTCTTATCACCATCCAGACATACACCCATGTGTCAAGCGCATATGTACATTTGTTGCCATCATCATTCTCAACACAATACCCACCGCCCTCCTTCTTTCAAAGCACATTTCAAGCCCAGCTTGGGTGGCAGTGTGGAAGATTAGATTATAAACTAATTTAGACCAAAGATGTCCCCGGATGCACAAGCTCTTGGCTGTTAATAGAAAGGTTACAAGCTCGAGCCTACCCAGTAGCACCTGGGAACAAAGTTCAAGAGATGTACTTTGAAAATCCAGGCACTCAATAGAAAGTAAATGTTCAGAAAAGAATGAGGCCAACACATGTATAAACATACCTGATTCAATTGATGCATGATTTGTAACAAGAGCTATACGAGCCCCAAATTAAAAAAAAATTTTTTTTAATTCCTGATATGGAAAAACCAGGCACTGAAAACACTGTGTAACACTGTTCTCCTTTGACACACATGGGATCACTATTAGTTGCAACCCCAGATTTCTAAAAGGCAGAGACTCACTGACCCGTCTCCTCCTACTCTGGACTGGGCTAGCACCTAGCCTGGTGCTTAATGTAGGAAGGTTTGAGCCACGTCTGCAGGTGAAGGCAGATTTAGGTGGAGTGAAGGAATCACTCCTGGCCGGTGAACCGGAAGCTAAGTGAAGACACAGACCATGCAGCACACCACATTAAGGGAGGCGCGATCTCTTCATCTGGATCTAGCTCCAATTTGAGGGGAAAGCAGTTTCTCAGACGTGGGTTTATGTTGAAGCTTCAGACTGCAATTGTACAGACCCCTATTTTATTTTTCATAAAAAACAAAAAACTTGCATAAACTTCAAAACCTGAATTCCCCTTGGTTTTCGGAGAATGACCTGTCACAACCTAGGCCGGTTGCCATCAGTGGCCTCCAGAAGGCCCAAGACTTGTCTTCAGGGAGCTCCTGGCCCATAATCCTATGCGAGAGGTGAGAAGCACCTTGTCAGGCCTTGTCCTGCAGGCTACCTCCTTGGGCCTCTGTCACAGGATTAAGGTGAGACTCTCCACGTACAGACCAAAGCTTCAGAGAAAAATTCTAAAAAATAGCGTTCACAGAACCCCTTCCCCCAATATACATATAATACATAATAAAGAAAACATTAAAAAGATGATTACTTAGAAAGATAACAAAAATCACATACAACCTTATCACCTCAAAGTAAGCCTAAACCTAAAACCAAATCCACTGCCACTGAGTCAATTCCCCCTCAAAGCAACCTGCATGGAACTTCTGAGACCCCGAATCTGTACGGGAGCAGGTAGCTTCTCTTTCTTCCTTGGGGTAGCTAATGGGTTTGAACTGCTGACCTTGCAGTTAGCAGCCCACAGCCTGAGCCAGAGTGCCCCCAGGGCTCCACAAAGGAAGCATACGTCTAGGATTCATATTTTGGTGAGATGTGTCTTTTGGATCCTAACTGAATCACACTACGTGTACTGTTTTATAAATTTCTGTACTCTTCTCTCCATTGGCGCGGCCTCTTTATCTTGGATTTCTTAAAATAACCACAAACACAGGCCAGCGTGTGTAACAGTCTCACTGATGGTTTAGGGTCACAATGAGGGAGCTGACAGGACTATCAGGTAGCCCAGAGTTAGATGTGAATATTAGCAATCCTTGTCTTAGAATCCCTGTGTTTACTTCATCCCTGGAAGCTCTGCACCTGGCTGTCACCTACAAGGTAAGCCCTGCTCATGCTCTGGGATCTTCAGGTTCCCTCCCCTCCTCAGTGCCCATTCCAAACTAACAATCGCCACTGAGGATGCTGTGTAGAGAAGGCACCACTTCCCTTGCTTTGCTATAGAGAACAAGTTAGTTCTTTCTGTTTCACTCTTCGACTTTCCAGACCAAGTTTCAAGATTTACTGTTTCCCACCAAAATGATCCTCGACGGCGTTCTCTGTTAACCAGGAGGTCCGTGCCACGGATCTTAAAGTGACAGGCTCTCTTTATATACTCACATTCCTTGGCAGGGCCTCCTGGCCATTCTCGGTGGGCTAATGATTTCCACTTAGTGATTTCATGTCCCCGTTAAAATCAACTTCCACGTCCACCTGGTTCTCATATTCCCTGCCTTAGACAGCAAGAGCGTTCCGGTCGAGTTTTGTATCCAAGCATCTTTCCTACTCTCGTTACAGCTCCATTTTCTCTCGGAAAAATGAAGTTCCGAGAGAACGAGACGTGTGGATCTGAGCCACGATCGCTGGGGTGTGGAAGCAGAAAAGGGTCACAAGCCAAGGGCGCTTTCTCCCAAAAGGTGCAGAGAAAGCAAGAGGGACACAACAGCCAAGGAGGCAGGAGAGACCCAGGAGTGGAAGCTAGAGTAGAAGCCTCAGACTCGCAAGCCTCTTCCTGCCCAGATTGTGCCATTTTGCCAGCCCAGTTTAAAAATGTCCATTTATTATTGCAAAATGTTTCTTTATTTTAAAAATCTCCCAACAGAAAGCAGAAGATACTTCATTGGACCCCACTGATCCCACAGAGTATTGACATTTTCATGCATTTTTTCTAATTAAAAAACAAAAATTACATCAGTACAAACTCCGATTATGCTGTTAAAATGCAGTTTTGAAATGTAAGCTTCAGCAGCAAACGTTCCAGAGGAGTCAGAGTCAGAATTAACAAGGGAGCCTGGGTTGATTATCCGTGGAGACAGCTTCGCAGAGAAGCGTCCCTCAGCTCCTCAGGCCAGGTGGTCACGCCACTGTTGGCCTTCATTACTCTACCGGCACTTGCATGCATCCCCTTGGGCTGTTATAACAAAATATCACAAACTGGAGGGGTTGTAACAACAGAAGTTTATTTTCCCTTTTGGAAGCTAATGGTCAGTGTTCAGGGTCTTGTCCAGGCTCATGTGTTCTTCAAAGGCTGTAAGGGAAGATCCCTCCTTGTCTTTCCCAGCTTTTGGTCCCCCCTCGTGTTCTTTGGTCCGAATGGCCTCCGTCTGCCTGCTTGTTTTGTTTTGTTTTCCTCTTCTAGGGTTTAGGACCCACCCTACTTACATGTTTCTTTAAGGAGCCCTATGAATTGGAACCAACCCAATGACAATGAGTTTTGGGTTTGGAGAGTTTGGTGGCATAGAAGTTACCCACTGGGATGCGAACCACAAGATCAGCAGTTCGAAACCACCAGCTACTCTGTAGTTGAAAGACAAGGCTTTTGACTCACATGAAGAATTACAGTCTTGTAAACTCACCAGGCCAGTTCTACTCTGTTCTATAGGGTCGTTATGAGTTGGAATCAACTCGCTGGCAATGGAATTTTGGGGGATTGTTTGTTTGTTTAAATCAACTTATTTGGGGTTCACTCAACTCTTATCACAATCCATATATCCATCCATTGTGTCAAGCACATTTGCACATATGTTGTCATCATCTTTCTCAAAACATTTTCTTTCTACTTGAACCCTTGGTATCAGCTCCTCATTTTTCCCCTCCCTCACGAACCCTTGATCATTTATAAATTATTATTATTTTGTTATGTCTTGCACTGTCCGATGTCTCCCTTCACCCACTTTTCTGTTGTCCATCCCCCAGGGAGGGGGTCATATGGAGATCCTTGTGATCAGTTCCCCCTTTCTACCTCCACCTTCCCCTTCCCCTCCTGGTATTGCTACTCTCATTATTGGTCCTGAAGGGTTTATGTGTCCTGGATTCCCTGTGTTTCCAGCACTTACCTGTACCAGTGCACATGCGCTGGCCTAGCATGATTTGTAAGGTAGAATTGGGGTCATGATAGTGGGGGTGGTAGGAAGCATTACAGAACTAGAGGAAAGTTGTATGTTTCATCGGTGCTATACCGCACCCTGATTGTCTCGTCTCCACCGGGCGACCTTGTTTTGTTTTTTAAAATGCTAATTCAAAGCCCTATTTCCAAATACGTAAAATCTCACTCATTTGTAAACCACTGAGGAATGATCTAAGGCAAGTAGGTAGCACAATAAACCAATGACGGAATAAGGCGTTTTTTCAGTAGGGACTACTTTAAAGAGGGGCAAGTGTTCTTAAAGTCCAAGCGGATAAACGTTTGCTCTTGTTCATAGCGGTTCCATTTTTATGCGATGCTCCTAAAAATCAAACACAGTCAATTTCAAAGACGCCTGTTAAGGCTCATGTGCCAGGACTGAAAATGAAAACCACTTTCACCCTCACAGAAAAGAACAACAAACCATAATTTGTTAAAAACAAATATAAAAATGCTTAAGAAAATCAACCAATAAAGTTATTTTCTTATTTATTTATTTAAATCATTTTATTGGGGGCTCATACAACAATCCATAATACATCAATTGTGTAAAGCACATTTGTACATTCATTGCCCTCATCATTCTCAAAACATTTGCTCTCCGTGTAAGCCCCTGGCATCAGCTCATTCCGCCCCCCCCAGCCCCTCCTCCCTTATGGACTCGATGTAAGTTTTCAATATAAGCAGCAGTAAGTATGAAAAATATATTTATCTATCCATGTGACTACCACACAATTACAAGACCACATTAAGTTGTCCTCTAAAATCAGTGAACCTAAGAACAGATGTTTCAGACAAATCAAAGAATATCTTTCAAATTAAATAAGCACAAACAACAATAACAAAGACCTATTTCCAAACAAATCATGATCTCAGGTACTGGCATATCTTCATCATGTCTTTTTTGGGAGACACAAATCAATCCATAAAACCGGAATATCTTTACAGGCGATATACTCAGATCTTAGTTTGAATCCAAAAGCAGGCCCTGAGACCAAGTTACATGTCTGCAAGATGATATATAGGATGGAGAGCCGTGAATACATGGGGGGGCGGGGGGGGAGGAGGGTCAACAAAGATGCGTGACTGAGTGATGCTGTCATTCGAGGCAGCGGAGGCTCTACACCCCTGGGGAACCCCTGAGACCCGGAGCACCTACCTACCAGTGTCCTGTGCAAAGATTAGGACAAGCAGGGACACACGTGTGCTTGAACTAGTCTTCTGCGCACAAGGGGACTGTCCACTGGGCTGCATGTGACCTCCAGGGTGAGCCAAGCAGTGGGACAGAGCCAGGACTGCACCCAGCGTCATAGGCTACATTAGAACCAGTCGATTTCTCATTCAAAATCTGGCTATGGTTTCTCATGAGACTATTAGAAAATCGATCACCCTGGGCCTCCATCACCGGGTGAATGGCAAACCGCCGCCTCTTCCTCATGGAACAGCTCCTGTCAAGCATGCTGCAAGCCCGCTTCTCTGCAATGTCTCCTGGCTTGAGTCAGGCCAATAGTCAGGTGTTTGTTGGTGACACCAAACCTACTTCTTCCCTTTTCTAGGTACCTTGCCTGGCTTCTCCCGGCAGGAGCCTGAGTTTGTCACCCTTCGAGGGATAGTAGGCTGAGGCAGCATATCTAGCCAGCCAAGTAGACTTCAGAGGCAGCATTTGGTTTCCTGGGGCGGAATCTAGAAATATGAAGCTGTAACAGGAACCTGAGGCCTCTCTTGACAACCTGCGCAGCTCTCTGACATTAAGCCTGTGATGGAGACCTTGGCAGTTGATCGCTAGGTCAGATCTATGGAAACCAAACAGAACGGATTTGTCTTCCCCTTCCATTTTGGCCGTGATCTGGGAAACAGACGCTCCTGGTCTCGGAGAGATGGGGAGGCATGCGGAGTGGATGCGCACAGCCGCCTTCAGCATTTGGAAAGATGACAGGTCTGTGGTTTCTGGACGGCTCCACGCTTTGTTCTCTTCCCCCATCAAATGTGCATGCTGGAGGATAATAAGCCCCAGAGCTCCCTCTGCGTGCCAAACTGCTCTGGGGAGACCACACCACTTCCTCTTCTGTCTGGAAACGCAGCCGAGGCTTCCAGCCTGGAGTGGGGAAGGGTGGGTCCCTCCACAGTCGCAACCAGGCAAAGCAGCCGCATTGAGGGGGCGGTCAGCTTCGGTGATCAAAGGAAGCAGGGAGAGGTTTCAGAATGGAATTTACCCCAGCGACTCTCTAAAGGGGCCTCTCCCAAGGCTTCTTTTAATGGCAGGCGGGGTTCAAGATTGCCTAAGGCACCATGGTCAAGGGCATGGTGCTCAGGTTTTCACTTTGGAACACAGCAGTTGGACCCTGGTGGGGGGATGAGCTTGAGGTTTCTCAAAGTGAAGATCCACACAGTCTCCGCAAGAGCTGTGGCAATAATCTTGGGAAACCGAGGGGTCTGACAATAGTCTTGGGAAACCGAGGGGTCTGTGCAGGCTCTTGCACTAGAGGCCGTCTCTGGAAACAATTCCTCCTTTCTTGACTGGAAGCACCGGCCGCAGCCCCCCGTTATGTTCCGACCTAAGCAGCCACTGCCTTAGAGGGTGTTCATTCTGTAGTCCTCATCTCCTTCTTCCTCACTCCTCCTTCCAGGTAGCCCCAAAGTGCAGCCCTGCCTCAGTGGCTCCTACTGAGTTCCCAGCACAGGCCTGTCTCTTATCATGTATGTATCCCCTTAGTTATCTCATGTGCAAGTGAAAGTTGGGAAATGCGCAAGGAAGACAGAAGAAGAATGTGTGTATTTGAATGATGGTGTCAGCAATGGAGATTCAATACCAGGTGTGTGGCCGTTAAATTTTATGTCAACTTGAAATTGTATGGCAGTGTAGGTAGGGGTGGAATCCAACCTGTCAATCAGGTTGCAGCTTGATGGTATCTCCTTGGGCGGGGGTTGGGGGGGGCTTTGATGTCGGAGAAATTGGGGACTTCTCCTTCTTTCACTGCCCTGTGCCTTCCTGCTTGCTGGGGCTCTGCCTGCCTCCAGAGACAGCTCATGTGTGGCTCCATGTTGTCACCTGCTTTGGATCCACACAACTCTGTATCCGCCAGCCTCTGGCCTTCCGGAATCCCGCTTCACCTTTCTGCGTCCGTCATTGGCCTACAGTCTGAAGAGGCCCTGGCTTGCATCGGACTTGTTGATTTGAGTTGGACTGGGCTGGGATGCTGTCTTAATATAAAATTATTTCTTGATATAAAGCTCTTTCATGCATATGAATATCCCTAGTGTTGTTTCTCTAGACATCCCAGCCAAACACAATAGTCCTGTACCAAGGCCAAAAAAACTGGAATCAAGTAGCAAGTTGGGTGACGAACGTCAAGGTCAGCAGTTTAAAAACCACTGACCACTCCAAGAGAGAAAGATGAGTCTTTCTATTCCCTTAAAGAGTTACAGTCTCAGACACCCTCAGGACCAGTTCTACCTTGCCCTATAGGCTCATACCATATAGGAATTGACTAGCTGGCAGTGTTTGATTAAAAGTAGAAAATAATTCCCCTAGTTAGCCCGGGGATATTGTTGGGGGCGGGGTGTGTGTGCTGGATTGCTAATTGCAAAGTTGGGTTTAAACCCACCAGCTCCTCCTCAGGAGGAAGATGCGGTTGTCTGCACCTGCAAACATGGACAGTCTCAAAAACTCGGGTTTGGACTCAAGTTCACGGCAGTGGGCTTGAGCCAGCACAGGGCGGGGTAGACTTGCCCCCAAGGAACTAGAATGAGGGATTGGGGTCTCTTTCATACTCTGAAACAGTATAAAGAAACCTAGCCAAACTCGCTGCGATCAAATCAATTCTGGCTGACAGGGACCCTGCAGGACAGAGGAGACTGCCCCAGTGGGGCTCTGAGACGAGTTTTTGCAGGAGTGGAAAGCCTCATGCTTCTCCCACAGAGAGTCCAACTGTGGGTTCTCAGGCTGACTTTGCAGGTAGCAGCCCAACTCCCTACCCAGTGCGCTACCAGGGCCCCTGTGTAAAGTCCCAGGGACGGCCAAACGAACAGACGGATGGGTCTCAGGAGAAGGACAGCCAGAATGTTCTTTAGAAGCAAGGATGCTAAGATTTCGTCTCACATACTTGGGATATGTTGTCCGGAGAGACGAGTGCTTGGAAAAGACCTCATGCTTGGTAAAGTAGAAGGGCAGAAATAGAGAAGAGCCTTGATCAGCTGGATGGACACAGTGGCTGCGGCCATGCGCTCACACAGAATAATTGCGAGGCTGCCACAGCGCTGGACGGTGTTCCGTTCTGTTGCACAGTAAGTTGCTGTGTGTGGGAGCTAACCTGATAGCATCTAACCTAACAAAAGGGAACCCTGGCCGCCTAGCAGGTTGATTACGCATTGGGGTACTAGCCAAAGGTTAGCAGTTCAAAACCACCAGTTCCTCCCTGGAAGAAAAATGAGGCTTTCTACTCGTATAGTCTCAGAAACTCAAGGGGGCGGTTCGATCCTGTCCTAGAGAGTCATGAGTCGGAATTGACCCCGGTGGCAGTGAGTTTGGTTTTTTGAGTAAAGGAACAGCCACAGTTTTTTAATTTATGAAGGATTCTAACTGTATGGCAAGGCTTCAACAAAGAAGAGCAGGGGACACGAAGCCCCGGTGCAAGACGAGCATCACTCCAGGAACCACTTTGTTTCATTCAGACTGCCAACAACGTGATTTTCTCCCCAGTTATCAAATTTTTAAGCCAACCCTAGCTTATTCTATAAATCTGCTCGCATGCACTTCTAAAGTTCTGTGGTATGATTTACTATCTTCCTGTGTCCTCGGAATTTCTTGTTATATGTAGACTCTGGTAAAATTCAGGTTTTTCTCTGTCATATGTTCTTTTTCATGAGCTGGCACACAAGGTTTGATTATCTCTTACATTGTTAGCCATCAATATTCAATGCCTAGATCTATTAGTTCATCCAGGACTATAAAAAAGCGATTCCTTCCTTGCATATTTATTATCTGGAATTCTTCTGTAAATGAGTAACTTTCTCTTATCTGCCCGGCAGTATAGTTTGCATAGGAAAACAATAGTAAATGTTAGCTTCTTTTACTGGATTTCTACGTCTTCACAATAGTGAGTTGTTTCCCTAGTATCCTCCTTTAATACATAATGGCTTTGTTTTACAGACCTATCATTATGATATAAAGGTTGATGTGTTTCAATCCATTACAGTTACTTTTACTGTTAATGCTCAAAATAACCCATTTTTGACAAGAGGGGTTCCCTCAAACTGTGTTCTGAGTCATTGTCACCCGGTCCTAGTGGACTTTGAAGTTACCAGTCCTTGTTCACAGCCTTCCCCTTCTCCCATTGACTTCTTCATCTTGCTCTAGATCATTTATTTCTCAGAAGACTACAGCCAGATGCTACAAGCAGCCTCAATTTATGATTTGTCTTGTGTCTACCTCATAGATTGTTAAAATTATTTAGTGAATCAATCACTGTAAAGCAGTTGGACTAGTATCTGGCATAAAATATTGCGCTATAAGCATTTGTTCAATAAGCAATATTTCTCTTGTGTCACTCGCCTCCGTGCCTTTCATCACTCCACCCTTTTCTCCTTCTCCTCTATCTCAGAGCACAATTTCCCTTCCCAGACCATTCTGTAAGTGTTCCATTCCCTCAACTCGCGGAATAGACTCTGCCTAGTTCCACAGCAGAAGCATTTATTTAGGGACAATGCAAACTCTCCCCTCGCAGACCCCGACAAGCCCTCCAAACACCCGTGGCAATCAGTAGGCACAGCGTCCTCATTTGGAACATCTCTGCTGATCCCTGGTAAGTTACCACCATGACTAGTCCCTGTGTGTGAGAGCCAGGAACACTGACTTCAACTGTTGTAATACAATAATTAGCCCCCTGGATCAAAGACAATCTAACCGAGAGGAATTCCTGGAACCCAAATGAAGGATGAACATGATAGAGGGACAAGAGGAAAGTAAAAAGAAATAGAGGAAAGAACTAGGAGGGAAAGGAAATTTATAGAGGTGTAAATACAAGCATATACAGATGTAAATATATTCATAGATGATGAGAGGGAAACATCTATGTACATATATTTATAGGTTTAGTATTAAGGAAATAGTGGGCCCCTACTCAAGTACTCCCTCAACACAAGAACACTTCATTCTAACAATTCGGCAGTCTGAGATGCTCACCTTCCTGGCATGATTGCTGAAGACAATGGGTGCATAAGCAAATGTGGTAAAGAAAGCTGATGGTGCTTGGCTATCAAAAGATATAGAGTCTGGGGTCTTAAAGGCTTGAAGATAAATAAGCAGCCATTTAACTGAGAAACAACAAAGTCCACATGGAAGAAGCGCACCAGCCTGTGTGATCACGACACGTTGAAGGAATCAGGTATCAGGCATCAAAGACCAAAAAAAATCATAGCATTGTGAATAAGGGGGAGTGCAGAGTGGGGATGCAAGGCCCATCTGTGGGCAATTGGACATCCGCTTGCAGAAGGATCGTGGGGAGGAGACAAACCAGTCAGGGTCCAGTGTAGCAATGATGAAACATACAACTTTCTTCTAGTTCTTGTATGCATCCTCCTCCCCAGTATCATGATCCCAGTTCTACCTTACAAATCCTGCTGACCCGGAGGATGTACACTGGTACAGATAGGAACTGGAAACACAGGGAATCCAGGAGAGATGAACCCCTCAGGACCAGTGGTGAGAGTGGCAATATCAGGAGGGTGGAGGGAAGGGGAGGGAGAAAGGGGGAACCGATTATAAGATCTACATATAACCTCCTCCCTGGGGGATGGACAGCAGAGAATTGGGTGAAGGGAGATGTTGGACGGTGTAAGATATGACAAAAATAATAATAATTTATAAATTATCAAGGGGAAAAATGAGCGAATACATAACGGATGTATGTGTGAATTGTGATAAGAGTTGTACAAGCCCCCAATAAAATGATTTAGTTTCAAAATAAAGATAACTAGCCCCCATTTTCCTTCTACTCCAAGGTATTTGAAGACCTGCTGGCATGCATGGCTGCTCAGACCCAGGCCCTGCGTGTAGAGCTATGTTCTTTCTGTTGACTGGTCACTTCTGCAGTTGCTCATTGTGGCCTAGGCCTGGAATGCTGGGAGACTCTGGGCACTCAAAATAGCCAGAACGAATAGGTTACAGCCAGATCAAAGAAAAAATAGAAACCAAAGCTTCACCCGAGGCAAAATCTAAAATAAAGGTGGCAAAGTACTGCCTTCAACGATTTCTTAGCCCCAAAGTCCCAGTTTGGGTAAAATCCACTTAGGCCCGTCTCAGACGCCCCCTCTTGCTCTTGAGAATACTGGAATGTTGGGAGGTTTAACTGTCATCGTGTCCTCCCTACATGGCTTGGGAAGAAAAATCAGGAGCACAGCAAACGAGGGAACCAGTTGCCAAATTTTGAGACAGATTTATTCCCACTTCTGTGTCCCCTGCTAACCCTAATCCTGACTCTCTCTCATCACCGGCTGCAGAAAGGAACGGAAATCCCTGGGCTCCAAATGGCATCTGGAGGAACAAAGATAAGCCCCAAGAATGCCCATCTGTCTGCCAAGCGCCCATTGCTGAAGGAGGAGGAGGAGACAGAGGAGTACTGTACCCCTGGAGCCTTCGAGCTGGAGCGTCTCTTCTGGAAGGGCAGTCCCCAGTACACCCATGTCAACGAGGTCTGGCCTAAGCTCTACATTGGTGATGAGTAAGTGCCACGCCAAGCCTCCCCTTGGGCCTCACCCAGGAGAGGACAGCCACTGGCTCTCAGGTTCTGATTCTCATTGCTCTTTAGGTGGCAGTTTTGTAAACTGGTTGTTCTCTAAGAACTCTATCAGTTAGGGCTGGTTTTATTTTCGTATTATATAAAAGTCAGAAAAGGGATTTAATAAGATAATGGCTTACTCCTCTCTCCCATAAAAGAAATCCAGAGGATTTTGCTGAGTTAAATTAGTTGATCACAAAAGGACACATATTGTGTGAGATTACTATTATAAAAAGTCAATAGAAGGCTTTCCCACTAAAAGAAATAGTCTTTGATGGTTTCCAGTGTGAGGAGGGAAAGGAGGGGAAGTGGCTGGCTAAGGCAGACATATATTAACTTAGATGAGAGGGAAGGCAATGTTTTATAAGAGGGAGGTTGGCAAAAAAATAATGGAGGCGAGGAAGGAGACGGGGAGGAGTATGAGAGTTAAGGCAGTAGAGGTAAGCACTGCTATAATCACACTCCTGTAGTAACTGTGAACTACAAGTAGACGCAGGATAGGCACACTGGCTGAGCAGCTGTGGCAGGAAGAGGGGGAGTATACTGGCAAATTAGATATAGGTTTGACAGAAGATATTTCTACATACGTATTTTCACTTAAGCTGCAAATATATAGATGTGGTGGAGCATTCAAGGATCCACGTTACAAAGACTTCTTAGAAATTTTGTATGACTTTCTATATATGAAGTCCAGAAAAGATAACTCTACAGAAGCAGTAACTGGATTAATAATTATCAGGAGCATGACGGGCAAGACTGGGGGGAAATGTGACACTGGCGATGAATATGAGAAGAAAGTGTTCTGAAATGGATAAGGGCGGTACTTGTAATATGACCACAACTATTCTTTTTTAAAAAAATCATTTTATTGGGGGCTGATACAACCTTTTCACAATCCGTATATCCATCCATTGTGTCAAGCACATTTGTACATTTGTTGACATCATCATTCTCAAAATATTTGCTTTCTATTTGAACCATTGGGATCAGCTCCTCATTTTTCCCCTCCCTCCCACCCCCTCTCCTTCATGAACTTTGATAATTTAGAAATTATTATTATTTTGTCATGTCTTACACTGTCCAATATCTCCCTTCATCCACTTTTCTGTTGTCCGTCCCCCAGGGAGGGGGTTATATGTAGATCCTTGTGATCGGTCCCCCCTTTCTACCCCCACATTCCCCTTCCCCTCTTGGTATCTCTACTCTCACTATTGGTCCTGAGGGGTTTATCTGTCTGGGTTCCCTGTGTTTCCAGCTCTTATCTGTACCAGTGTACATCCTCTGGTATAGCTGGATTTGTAAGGTAGAATTGGGATCATGACAGTGGTGGGAGGAAGCATGAAAGATCTAGAGGAAAGTTGTATGTTTCATCAGTGCTATACTGTACCCTGACTAGCTCGTCTCCTCCCCATGACCCTTCTGTAAGGTGATGTCCAGTTGCCTACAGATGGGCTGTGGGTCTCCACTCTGCACTCCTCCTCATTCACAATGATATGATTTTTTTGGTATTTGATGCCTGATACCTGATCCCATCAACACCTCATGATCACACAGGCTGATGTGCTTCTTCCATGTGGGCTTTGTTGCTTCACAGCTAAATGGCCGCTTGTTTATCTTCAAGTCTTTAAGACTCCAGACGCTATATCTTTTGATAGCTGGGCATCATCAGCTTTCTTCACCACATTTGCTTATGCATCCACTTTGTCTTCAGCAATCATGTCAGGAAGGTGAGCATCATGGAATGCCAGTTTAATAGAACAAAGTGTTCTTGCATTGAGGGAGTACTTGAGTGGAGACCCAACATCCATCTGCTACCTTACTACTAAAACGATAAATATATGTACATAGGTCTATTTCCCCATCATCAGACATAAATATATTTACATATGTACATGCCTGTACTTAGACCTCTATAAATGCCTTTTACCTCCTAGTTCTTTCCTTTATTTCCTTTTACTTTCCTCGTGTCCCACGATCATGTTCAGTCTTCATTTGGGTTTCAGTAATTCCTTTTGGTTACATTACCCTTGAGCAAGCCCTGCCAGGCCTCCTAGATGATTAGCTTCTTCATCTCTCTAAAGAATGTTGTTAGAATCTAGATCAGGATTGCATTACAGGGGGTACCAAAAAATAAAACCCAGAATTTTTTTTCAAATCTATGTATTTAAATTTTTGGTTTTACAAAGCATCTTATCACCTTCAAAATACACTCCATTACGTTTAATAGATTTGTCAAATCTGCGATCCCATTCTTGGAAACATTTTTCACACTCATCTCTTTGGATGGCTGACAGTACCTCCTTCATTTTTTTCTTCATCTCTTCTGCATCGTCAAATCACTATCCTTTCAAGGCCCTCTTCCTTCTTGGAAACAAAAAGAAGTCACACTGAGCGAGGTCAGGTGAGTAAGGTGTGTGGAGCAAGAGAGGCATGCAGTTTTTGCCCCAAACTGGCACACCAAGATGGCTGCGTGAGCGGGTGCGTTGTCATGGTGGCAAAACCAGTCCCCTTTGTGCCACAAATCAGGCCTTTGTTGTTGCACCTGTTAAACTATCTTTTCAGAACCTGCAAATAGAAAACTCGATTAACAATCTGACCTTGTGGAATAAACTCAAAATGCACTATGAGCCAACATTTTCATTTGTTCAGGAAGTTGACGGAAGTTCAGAACGAGGTTTGTCATCAACTGATATTACAATTTCACCTTTCTTGAAATGAGAAAACCATTCATACACTTGAGTTTTTCCCCATAGAACTGTTCTTGTAACCTGTGCTCAACATCACAAGTTTCTGTAGCATTTTTCCTCAGCAGAAAACAAAACCCCACAGCTGTATCCCGTTCTCTTGAATCAGCCATCACAAAAACGAGGCTTGAGCAAAACTGCTTTTACGAAAAAAACTCATTGTGACCAGAGAGAACCTTGGGTGCGCTAACTCAGGGCAAATTGCTTGATGCTCACCTAGTGACTACAAACTCCATTCCACCCAGCACAATTCTGATTTTTTGCAGTGGGTACCCCCTCATATGTCTGTACATCACTTTGGGGGTTATTAGAATTTTCACAGTATTCAGTTTTCTTATCCTTGAGCAAAGTACATTTTCTATTAATGCAAGTCTCTCTTGGTTTATTGTAGTAGTATTTAGCAGTTTTCTTTGCACAAGCCTTTTGTTTCTCTAGTTAGATTTTTACTAGGTATTTCATCTTTTCGGTGACCATTATAAACGATATTGTTTTCCTGATTTCCTTTTCAGAGATCTCTTTCTTCGTATAAAAGAATTCATGAACTTTTTGAAGCCTCTCACATACATGGATAAGTTCAAAAGCACTACTACGAGGCTCCAGTTTACACACAGCCTTATTCCAAACCAAATAAGCTCAACCACGTCTCTGTGGTTTGTGAATGGCTGCAGACTTATTCGCTAAGTAAGACAGTTATCCTAGTCTTTTTATGGAGTCTTAAAAAAAGTAAGGTCCAATCAACACAGTGTTTCTGAGGGGATTGAGTGGCAGCTTCAATTCAGCTCAGAGGTTATCACCACTGGTGTGTGTGTGATTCCAACAGGCTGATGTTTATTAATTTTCTCGAAGAATAATCATAGCACTTACTGGGAAGAAGCTTTAAGAACACTGAGAGCTACATTCGTGAGGGGAAAATGCAGCAGATTTGCACCAAGGAATTTTTCTTCCATTATGAGAATGAGCCTGTTCATTCTTGAGAATAACAAAGCTGTTTGATGAGAACTTCATTTGGAAAATGTGCTCCCTCTACCTTGTAGCCCTGGTCTTGCCGTTTGGCTATGGTGTAAGGTGAAGAGCGCAGAATTCTTTGAAGAAGGGCTAGACAGACGGAAGCACGGCCTTGAGAAGTGCATAGACCGAGATGGAGGAGATGCTGAGAAACCATAACTTCATTTTTTATATTTTAATACAGGTTTCTATGATTTTGTATCAATACTTTAAAAAAACCTACCTTTATATATTATTCGGCACTTTTAATATTTCATAATACAGTTATAACACAATTTATCTATTTATTTCCCAGCTGTTAACATTAGTATATGGGATGGGCAAGAATTCTTACTATTTGTTTTAGTAACAGCTTATTTAGATGTAACTACACACCATGAAATTAACTTTATGAAGGGACAAAATTCAATGGTTTATAGTATACTAATGGAGTTGTGCAAATCAAACATTTTAAAAAATCATTTTATTTGGGGCTCATACAGCTCTTATCAAAATCCATCCATGCATCCATTGTGTCAAGCATATTTGTACATGTGTTGCTATCATAATTTTCAAAATATTTTCTTTCTACTTGAGCCCTTGGTATCAGCTCATTTTCCCCTCTCCTCCATCCTCCCTCCCTCATGAACCCTTGATAACATAATTAATTTTTATTGTTATTTGAATTTCTAGGAGACATACTGTTCTTCCATTAAAAAAATCATTTTATTGGGGACTCTTACAACTCTTATCACAATCCATACATATATTGTACATTTGTTGCCATCTTCATTCTCAAAACATTTTCTTTCTACTTGAACCCTTGGTATCGGCTCCTCATTTTTACCCCTCCCTCTCCCACCCTCCCTCCCTCAGTTACCCTTGATAATTTATAAATTATTATTATTTTGTCATTTCTTACACTATCCAATGTCTCCTTTCACCCACTTTTATGTTGTCCATCCCCCAGGGCGGGGGTTATATGTAGATCATTGTGATCAGTTCCCCCTTTCTACCCTTCCCCACCTGGTATTGCTACCCTCATTATTGGTCCTAAAGGGCTTATCTGTCCTGGATTCCCTGTGTTTCCAGCTCTTATATGTACCCATGTACATCCTCTGGTCTAGCCTGATTTGTAAGGTAGAATTGGGGTCATGATAGTAGGGAGGAGGAAGCATTAAACAACTAGATGAAAGTTGTATGTTTCATTGGTGCTGTACTGCACCCTGACTGGTTTGTCTCTTCCTTGTGGCCTTTCTGTAAGGGGATGTCCAAATTTCTACAGATGAGTTTTGGGTCTCCACTCTGCACTTCCCCTTATTCACACTGATATGATTTTTTGTTCTGGATCTTTGATACCTGATACCATCGACACCTCCTGATCACACAGGCGTGTTTCTTTGATGTGTGCTTTGTTGCTTCTAAGCTAGATGGCTGCTCATTTATGATGATCAGCAAGCAGTCATTCCTAATTTTCTCTCCTCCTCAACCCCTAGCAACCACTAATGTATTTTTATTACTATGAATTTTCCTATTCAGAAAAATGGAGTCATACGATATATATCCTTTTGTATATATCATCTTTCGGATAGCATAATATTTGCAAGGCTCATCCAAGTTCTAGAATGCACCATTTTTGCAATTCTTCTGTAAATCTAAAATTATTTCAAAATAAAAATTTTAATAGTACACATACACTTTGGCCAAAATATCACTTAAAGCATTGTAGTTTAGAGAAATAAAAATATCTATACATAAGAAATAAGTACAATGATATATTTTTTAAAATACTGTAAGGAGTGGAAGGAGTCCTGATAGCATAGTGGGTTATGTGTTGGGCTGCAAACCTCAAGGTTATTAGTTCAAAACCACCAGCTAGTCCATGGGAGAATGATAAGACATTTTAACCCTGTAAAAATTTAGTCTCAGAAACTCACAGGGGCAGTTCTGATCTATATTACAGGGTGGCTGAGTTGGAATTCACTCAACGGCAGTGCGTTTAGAGTTTGGGGTATAAAGTAGGAAAAAGCAACAACAAAAACAAAGAATCGGACATGAATTTCTTGTCTTTAATAATAGTAAATGAAACAAATATTTATGGTTTCTTACTGTAAAAGCAATGCGTGCTCTTTTTATAAGTATCGAATTCTTAGTTCTACTTGAAACAGAGTGGCTAGAGAATCTCTGCGTACGATGAGGTAGCGCTGTGCCTAGAACATAGTCGGCATTCAATGAAGTAAACTCTAGCAGTAAAAAGTGACAACTGTAAAAACAAAACTTTAACCCTAGCCTCCCAAAGCAATTACCCAAGTTTACTAGTGTGATACCATTCCCATTGACAGTCTATGGTCTTTCCTCCTAGACATGCTGTATATTCTTGTTGGTTTGGTAATCAATACATAACTATATTGATTATTCATTTAATCTTTTTTTACATGACATATTTTATAAACATTTCTCCTTGATCTATATTGTATATGATTTCATATACTCAATTATAATAGTTATAATCAAATGGATATAAGACCACTTACCCACCTCTCTACTGTTGAACATTTGCATTCTTTCCATGTTCTCATTTTCATAAATAATACTGCAGTGGACATTTCAATGCATAAAATATTTCTGCATATTTATAATTGTTTCCTTAGCTCTAACCCTAGAAATGGTGAGACAAGGGAAAGGGAAGGGGGGGATTTTAAACTCACAGTGTCTGTCTGTCTGCCTGCTGTTCCCGTGGCCTAAGCTGTTCCAACCTTCGTGTCATCTGTGTCGAGATTCTGCACGTCCTTCAAAGCCCATTCAAGTAATGCCTTTATCAGGAACCCAACTGTCCCTGAGCCCCATCTTGAAAAGTACATTTTTTCTTCTGTTAAGCAAGACTATGGATCACAACTCAGTGTAAAGGAAAGCAAAATCCTCACAACTGGACCAATAGGTAACACCATGGTGAGTGGAGAAAGGGGCAAAGTGGTCAAGGATTTCTTCTTGCCTTGGTCCACAATCAGTGCTCATGGAAGCAGCAGTCAAGAGGTCAAATGACACATCACATTGGGCAGATCTGCTGCCCAGACCTTCTTAAAATGTTGAAAAGCAAGGAGGCTATTTTGAGGACTAAGGTGTGCCTGCTCCCATGGCATTTTCAATCGCCTCGTAGGCAAGTGCAGGCTGGACATGGAATAAGGAAGCCCAAGGCAGAATGGAGGCATTTGATGATGGTGCTGGAGGAGAAGATTGAAAGCACCCACCATGGACTGCCCAAGCAGAAACCCAGTCTGTCTTAGAGAGAAGTGCAGCCAGAATGCTCCTTAGAGGAAAGGATGGATGGTGAGACCTCTCTCACGTGCTTTGGACACGTTGCCAGGAGAGACCTGTCTCTGGAGAAGGACAGCATGGTTAGTAGAGGAACAGGGCAGTGAAAAAGAGGAAGGCCTTTGACAAGATGGTTTACACAGTGGCTGCATTGCTGGGCTCAAACATAAGAACAATTTTGAGGATGGCAAATGACCGGGTAATACTTCATTCTGTTGTACATGAAGTTGCTATGAACCAGAACCAATTAATGGTATCTAACAACAAGAACAACCAAAAGGCTAGCAGTTAGAACCCACCAGCGCTCTGTGGGAGAAAGGGGGGATAGTTCGCTTCCATAGAAACTTACAGTTGTGGGTCTCTATGGGATGCAAATGACTTGGTATCACTCAATGAGTTTTTGTGGCTTAGCTAACGATCCTGAGCACCTGCATAAGAGAGACCATCTAGATTCAAACCTCATTGTATCAGGTCTAGCTCTGTGGCCATGAGGAGGTGTGTGTCTCAGTGTTCTCTTCTTTAAAGATGGTCATTTTATGAGCAAATATGTGTGGATCCATGCAAATTGCTCACCGCGATGCATCAGTGGAAGGAACTGGTGGAGTCGTGGATTCGGCATTGGGCGAACAGCAGCGTCGGCGGTGCAAACCTATCCGTTGCTCCTCAGATGAAAGCTGAGACGTGTGCTCCTGTTAAGAGTACAGTTGCGGACACCCTAAACCCAGGGTCGCTATGCACCACAACTCGCTCGATGGTGGTGGTTTGGGGGGCGTTATTCATAATAATAATAATAATAATAATAATAATAATAATAATAATACTAGCTAAAGTGGATTGAATTCTTAGCACAACTGTGCATTGTTGGCATTAAACCCCACAACCACCCTATGAGGCTTATTATCATTATTGCTCCTGGTTTATAGATGAGCAAACCAACATGGAGGGGGTTCATTCAAGTAGCCAAGTCCCCTTGTTGGGCCCATTGCTAGAAGCTGTGGTAGGCACAAAGAGGTAACCAAGACTCGGGGAACATAATTGACCGGCTTAAGGCCACACCGCTAGTAAGGGGTAGCGTATACATTCAAGCCTAACACAAGAAAAACTTGGTCAGTCCGATAAGCAAGCTAGTCTACACCTGAAAATAAATGTGGCAGAGAACAGAAAGAGAAGCAGGTGGCGGGGCAGAAGGAAGGTGGGGCTTGGATCTTAGCTCTGCCCATTATCAGTTGAGTGACCCTGGGCCAGCTATTTGACCTCTCTTTGCCTTGAGTGACATAACGGGATGCACCTTATAGTCTGGAGATTAAAGGCACAAGTAATGTTAACCCAAACTACAATAAAAAGCTTTAACATTTTGAAATTAAACAAGTAAAATGCTCATTGCCACAGAGTAAACTCCGCAGGTGCTTGGTGTTATCATGGGTGGAGAATGGTTTACAGAAGAGGTAGATTCCAAACGTGACACAGGAAGACGGGTAAGATTTCAACAGAATTGCAGGCAGTAGGAGGCATAAGATGAGAAAGGGGACGGAGATGAGAATAAACAGGGTGCTTTTTCTGGAATGAAGGGTGAGCGGGATGATGTGGTACAAACGACACTTTCTGAAGATAAGAAGTTGACCCCACTTCTACCGCTGTAAGCTTCGTTTTATGTACTGCAACAGCAGATAACCCCAATATTTGGGGAGCGGTGTGTGGGGCGTGAAATATAATCCTACTAGTCATCATCTGTTTAACTCCCACCAAATGCCTGGCTTGTTGTTATGATAGGCCGGGGTTTCTTGTTGTACATAGAGTTGCTATGACGTAAAGCCTAAAAACAATAACACTAACAAACCCCGCCGCGGTGAGTCTGAGCTGTGGGCTCTGTGTAGCCACTACAAGGAAGGACTGGTTGCAGCAGGGCAGTCGAGAGTGCCACAAAAGGGGGGCTGGTGTCAGAACTGGTGAAAGGTTCGAAGGTGGGGTGTGCCTGGCCTCTGCCTCAGTGGAATGAGGCTTGGGCGGGTGCTAATAGTGACTGTCCTCCTTCCCCTTTGTGAAGATGACATTAGAGTCAGATACCACCCCTAAGTCACTGTTGCACCTTTCAGAATTACCGTATATACTCAAATATAAGCCGACCCAAGTATAAGCCGAGGTACCTAATTATTACCTAGGAAACCAGAAAAACTGATTGACTTGAGTATAAGCCTAGGGTGGGAAATGCAGGATGTGAATGAACACAGAGACCAGAGGGGAGAGACGGAGCGCAGCCACAGACACATCCTTACCAGTTCAGCTGCCGGCGTATGTGAATCACTTCTGTGAATTGGAGCCATCCACGTCATAGGATGGCTCTGATTGGTTAGATATGAGTAAACAAACATTCAAAGCCCTGCAGTGTCAGCGGGGCTTTTAATGAACAGCAGAAGAACGGCAATCACCCACGAGATGGTACACCTCGCTGGGGTACCATTGACCCATGTATAAGTCGAACCCCAGTTTTTCAGCACTCTCTTGAATGATGGAGAAGCAAGCATACGCAGAGCTCACCATGTTAGGGGAAGCCCTTGATTGTGCTCTGTACGTGACTATAAATAATCTTGTCAGCAAGAGACCCAGGGATAGCCTGTCACTCTATAGCTGAAAACAGAGAGCAGGTTGATCCCAGACATCTTAGGTTTCTTACTGCACGCGCAGACAGAAGGGAACAGTCCCGTTTCCACCTCTGAGCGGTTTCAGAGGTCAGCCCAATCCAGCAGGTTCAACTAGGTGATAAGAAACAGGCTTTGTGAGAGTCCCAGCAGGAAATTAATCGGCTTTTACAATGACCATAGGACAAGAAGTAGCAAGGGTCATACAAAACAGTTCACATTTCCCCAAGGGAGTGTAGACCATCAATTGAGGCCTTCATTCCTCCAGGGCTTCAGACCAGCGCCCCTAGATTTCGAGCACCACTGTTGATCTAAATGGCCTTGCTTCTCTTTCCTGAGTTAAGCGTACCCCGGAATACTTAACGAGGAGCCCGGCGCCTAGTGGTCACCCACAGCGCTACTAGCTGTCAGGTCAGCAGCTTGAAACCACTGACCGCTCGGCGGAAGAAAGACAGGGTTTTCTGAGAATGATGGTGGCAACAAATGTACAAATGTGCTTGACACAATGGATGGATGGGTGGATTGTGATAAGAATTGTATGAGCCCCCAATAATAAAATGATTTAAAAAATAAAAGACAGGGCTTTCTTCTCTCTCTTCTCCTGCAAAGAGTGACAGTCTTGGAAATGCACAGGGGTACCTACACCCTGTCCTAGAAGGTCACTATGAATCAGCATTGACTCAATGGCAGTGAGTGTGTTTGTGTTTAAAGAATTAGCAAGTTTAATAGGAATTTTATACGATAGGGGATGGAGCTGTTCCACCTGGGTCCCTTTTAATAAACAGTCTTCACAGACTATGTTACTTTTCCAGTATTTGATTAAACAGCAAGCTAACTCTTTCGCTTCCCCCTATCAATAGTGCAGGCTCCCATTTGTGCCTTCTAGTTCCCCATTTGTCAACAGGAAGCCCCTTCCCTGCCTTTCCTGGGAGACTCAGCCCCACACGAACCATACAGAAGCGCCTCTGCAGGGCTGCTCTGCCGCCCATCCAGGGACTGCGCCCCTGCCGAGGGATGCGGCTTCTCTGAAATGTCCATGGTCTGGCTGCTGAGGACGGTCTTCACCTCACAGTCTCAAACCCACGGCCATTGAGTCAACGCGGAATCGCGCGCCGCCACCTGTGGGTTTCCTAGACTGCAACAGTTTACAGCAGTAGAAAGCCAAGTCGGAGCTGCTGGTGGTTTTGAACTGCTGACCATGCGGATCATAGCGTGACCGCAGTGCAACCAGGCCCCCTCGTTCTCCAAGTAGAGGTGGACAAAGAACACAAAGCCTATATTTACAGTTACTAACTATATTTACAGTTACTAGCTATATTTACAGTTAGATTGCGCTTTTCCTTTTCCTAAGGGTCCTGGTAGCTTTGTGGGTCAAGCGCTTTATTTTTAATGGAAAGGTGGGTTCTTATTACACCTTGGACAGGCTTTTGAATGTCTAGGCAAAAATGTATATGCATAACTTCCTTGTTGGCTGTGTATAAATATTATCTCTGTTTCTGTTTGGGGAACACGAATTTGAGGCGCTTCCTCTCTGTTCCTCATCTGAGTAAAGTGACTAGAACTTTCTCTCCTTGAATGTATTCAGCCATCAAGCCTGGTGGCACAGTGGATTATGGATTGAACTCATAACCACGACGTCAACTGTTTGAAACCACCAGTCAATCGCTCCCTGGGGGCTCTTCGGCCCCCATTAAGATTTACAGCTTAGGAAATACACAGGGACTCTTTTACTCGGCCCTCGAGGGTCTCTATGAGTCAAAATTGACTCAATGGCAGTGAGCTTTTTTTTTTTTTCCTCAAGGGCTTCTTTATAGATGGGAGGCTAAGCACCTGCCCTGGAGGCATCATGTCTAGTTAAAATGCTAGTTCCTGTATGGCCTTGGGAAGGTCACCTGGGCTTTCTGAGCATCCGCTTCTTCAGAGTTAATACATTTGAGAAAATCAGTACAGTGTCTGGCACACACTCAGCACTCGCCCAGAGTGAACTACTATCAGAGGTTCTAAACCCTTGACTCAGTGTGTGAAGGAGGTAAAGAATAGCCATGGCCCTTCACCATGAAGGGTCCCTCTGCTAAAGGGGACGCCTTGGGCCCACTTGTCCCATGGGAATCTATCATGACAAGGGTTAGGAGGCTTTTAATAGGCCTTTCCCAACTCTCACCCTTCCTCCCTCCACAGACACTGTGCTAGCCTTCCAGCGACCGGAGGACCTCAGAAAATAGGGACTCATCAAATCCTTAGGGACCTGTACATTTCAGAATCACTAAAGTGTTTTCTGAGCAGGCTCTCCCAGGGAAAGTCTACAAGTGTCTGGTGACTCCAACTCTCCACTGTGGCCTGATGAGAAGCGGTCACAGACAGAAGGGACTCTGGCTGGTAGAGCGGGTCAGTAGAGATGGTGCAACCAGGCCACCATCCACCTTATGGATGTTCTTACAGGGAAGTCTCCATAAAATGACAGCCCCCTTCCTGCCTATTGCCCATAACTTGGTACCCCAAAAAAGCCCCAAACTAATTTATTACCACCAGGTCGTTTTCTACTCAGTATTATCACAACATTCTACCCAATGGGACTTGACAGATCAGTCACAAGAAACCAAGGTGAGAAAAGAAAACTGAATTCACTCCAGTCACCTAGAGAGCCGAAGAAGCATCTCAAATTCAGCTTCTCGAATAGAAACAGGGATATCGATATCGTTTGTACATGGCAAACAAGGAAATTAGGCATATACATTTGTGCCTACACATTCACAAAGCCTGGCATAAGTATATTTTGTCAGCCTGCTTGAGTCTACTGTTATGACAGGTAAATTCCACCTGAGGCAGAAGTCTTGATATGCAATGAGTGTTTAATGAGGATCAGGTTAGTAGAAATTACTTTGAAGTTAAAATTATTTGTGTGAACCTAGCTGTGTCAGACCTGCCACAAGCTGCACTGCTTGCCAGAAGCAGCCTCCATCTCTGTTTCCTCCTGTGTTGGTGAATCCGGCCATCTCAGAGGGATTTGTAAGGGTTCAAACGCTGGTTGCATTGCTTTAGACTCGTAAGAATGCCTTGGCCTGCAGCTCAAGATATCATTGTTGCCCTGCTGGCCCAGGGTAGAGTTTTGGGTGGAAATCCGCTGGCATAAAACTGTGGAAAGGCAGCAACTAACAACACAGAATTATAAAGCAGGCTGGAAGGAGAACAGCTATGCGCGCTTAGTGACTGTGACGGTGTTTTGTCTCCAAGCTGCACCCAAGGTCAAGAGCGGTCACTGACAATAATAGCACAGTGATAGATAACATTAAAGGAGTTGTAAGGTCTAATACTATAAGCAGGAAAACAGACAACTGCACAGTTATAATAACATATCATTTGTATCTCCTATATATACACGAGAGGATATCCCCCAATTTCTTACAAAACAACCATATCACCTTCAAAGTACTCTCCATTACACTTAATACATTTGTCAAATCTGCAACTCCATTCTTGGAAACACTTTTCAAACTCATCTGTTTGGATGGAACCACCTTCACTGTTTTCTTCACCTCTTCTACGTGTCAAATCGCTGTCCTTTCGTGTCCCTCTTCACTCAGGGAAACAAAAAGAAGTCAGGTCACACGGAGCAAGGTCAGGTGAGTAAGGTGTGTGAGACAAGAGAGACATGCTGTTTTGTGCCCAAAACTGGCACCCAAAGATGGCTGTGTGAGCAGGTGCATTGTCGTGGTGGCAAAACCAGTCCCCCGTCTGCCACAAATCAGGCCTTTCTTTGTCACACCCTGTTACATAATCTTTTCAGAATTTCTAAATAGAAAGTTTGATTACCAGTCTGACCTGGTGGAATGAATTCCAAATGTACTATCCCCCTCACATAAAAACAAAAAACAAGAATGCATCTTCTCGATCTTTGATTTCACTTGATGAGCTTATTTTTGGCCAAGGTGATGATGGCGTCTCCCACTGATGTTTGCTTTCAGTGTTGTAAGAATAACACCATGCCTCCTCAACAGTAATAACTTTGTGGGGGGGGGGGCGGAATCTGGGTTGCTTCAGATCTGATCTTTCAAAGCATGACATGTTTCCACTCGATGCTCTTTTTGCTGGTGAGTCAGAACCTGAGGCACAAATTTTGCAATTCTTCTCATTCCCAAATCTTCCATTAAAATCTGCTGAATGGAGCTTGAAGATAGTCGAGATAACTTCCCCATCTCTTCAATGGTCCATCATTGGTCTGCAAGTACAAGTGCATGATGGGCATCCAGAATGAGGTTTGTCACCAATTGACATTTCACCATTTTTGAAATGAAAAAAACATTCATACACTTGAGTTTTTCCCATAGCACTGTCTTTGTAAGCTGTGTTCAACATCACAACAGTTTCTGTGGCATTGTTTCCAAGCAGGAAATAAAAATTTACAGCCACATGCTATTCTCTTTAATCACAAAAACACCAAGATTTGAGCAAAACTGCTTTTATGAAAAAATTCACTGTGACCAGAGAGAACCTTCCCAGGTGACGGCACTGGATATGCTAACTCAGAGTGAGTCACTTGATGCTTGCCTAGTGGGGGAAAAATGCATACTATTAAGGCTCCACTCTGTCCAGAGCAATTCCAGTTTTTGGGGTGGACGGTTTACCCCATCATAGTATATAGTTTGCCAATGAGGTTTATTGAAGCAACAGTTTCAAATCTTCTATGGGGTCACTGAGTCAAAAATAACTAGTCAACATGTCACCATTTCATGGGGTAGTATGTGAGCAAGAACCAGTAGTGTGGAAGGAAGAAGTTCAAGCTGCACTGAAAGCATTCGCCACAAACAGGCTCCAGGAGTTGAAGGAACACCTATTGAAATGGTTCAACAAGCTGATGAAGCGCTGGAAGCACTCGCTCTCCTATGCCAGGGCATTTGGAAGACAGCTACTTGGCCAACTGATTGGAAGAGATCCATATTTTGTCTGAGTCCAAATTAAAAAGACCCAACAGAATGCTCAAACTATAGAACAATATCACTAATATAACAAGCAAGTAAAATTCTTGCTTACGATCAATCAACAACAGTTGCAGCAGTACATTAACTGGGAACTGCCAGAGGTTCAGGCCCAATTGAGAAGAGGACCTGGAACAAGTAATATCATTGCTGATGTTAGATGGCTCTTGACTGAAAGCAGAGAAAACCAGCAATAATATCTTTACTTGTGTTTCACTGACCATGCCAAGGCAATCCACTGTTCAGATCATAACAAACTATGGACAACTTTGAGAAGAATGAGAATTCCAGAACCCTGGATTGTGCTCCTGTGGAACCTGTGCACAGATCAAGAGGCAGTTGTGTGAACAGAACATGGGACAACGGCATTTTTAAAATCAGGAAAGGTGTATGTCAGGGTTGTATCCTCTCACCATACTTGTTCAACCTGTATGCTGAACAAATGATCAGAGAATGTGGAATACATGAAGAAGAATGTGACAGTAACATCAGAAGAAAGCTACTAGCAACCTTTGCTGTGCAAATAACAGAACCTTGCTTGTTGGAAGTGAGGAGGACTTGAAGCACTTGCTGCTGAAGATCAAGGATTACACCTCAGTGTGGATGACAACTCACTGTACAGAAGACCAGAATTTTCACAACTGGACCAATAGGTAACATCATGATAAATGGAAAAAAGATTGAAGTTGTCAGGGATTTTGTCTTGCTTGGCTCCACAATCAAAGTTCATGGAAGCAACTGTTCAGAGATCAAAAAACGTGTTGTATTCGATAAATCTGCTGCACAAGGCCTCTTTAGAGTGTCGACAAGCAAGGATATTACTTTAAGGACTAAGGTGTACCTGACCCAAACCATGGTATTCCCCATTGTGTCATATGCAAGCAAAAGTTGGACATTTGAATCAGGAAGACCAAAGAAGAATCAATGCATTTGAATTGTGGTGCTGGAAAAGCATATTGAAAAGATATCATATATAAATAAATATACCACGTAGGTTATATATAAAAGATAAACCAATCTGTCTTGGAAGAAGTACAGCCAGAGTGCTCCTCAGAGGCAAGGACAGGGAGACTTCGTCTTACAGACTTTGGACATATTGTCAGGAGACACCAGTCCCTGGAGAAGACATCATGTTTGGTAAAGTAACCTGGCAGTGATCAAGAGGATGACTGGCCGATCGGCGGCAGCAATGACCTCGGACAGAGGAACAGCGGTGAGGTTGGCACAGGACGGGGCAGTGTTTAGTTTGGTTGTGCCCGGGTTGCTGTGCGTTGGAACCGACTCAATGGCACTGCACAACAAAACATGAACCCCGTTTCAGGTGTTTCTGCTGATGGCAGAACGCTGGTCAGGCTTGCGAGCTGCCTCCAGGTGGATAGGAGCAGTCCTAGGCAGCTGAGTGGGTGCTGAGCAGTTTTTCGGGGGAAGAACTACTCTGCTCAGAGGCTGTTCTGCCAGGATTGTAGCAGCTCTTGTCTCTCATTTGGAAGGAGTGAAGGTGAACTTCAGGCGGGTGGCTTTGTAAATCAAATTTGTACCAGAGAAGGAAGCTGTGAGAGGAGACAAAACAGCAGACTTGCGTGCAAATTTTCGCTTTCGTCTTACCTAACTCTCTCCACTCTTGCCCATTCATTCAACAAGTAGGAACAATGCACAGAGCATTTATTGTTCTCCAAGTCAGGGACAGGAGTGGTCCTTTAGTAGTTCAAATGGACTGATTTTAAACTTGCTGCGGGGGGCTGTCCAGGCCTCAGCAGAGCCATAGACAATGCCTGAGTCCACATTTTGCCAGTCTGAAGCTTTAAAGTCTTTCATTTGCCCAGCCTTCCCACTGTGAAGCGTCTACTTCACAGCCAGTCAAGTGAGCACAGGTAATAGCATGAGTTCAAATATTAGACCAAGCTAAAGGGTGGGAAGGTTGAACTAGAAATTAGATATGATAAAGCTTAACAAGTGAGCATCAGGTAACACACCTTTCATGCCTTTGACAATCTGTACTTGAAAATACGGGTAATCAGGGGAGAACCCGAGAATGTAGGCCCCTACATTTCTCAGTCTATCTGAGAAAGCTTAGGATGCAGTTTAAAAAATATGTATTTTTTACAATGTTACCTGGCCTCGGTTTATCTTAAGAGATAAGGAACAGTGAGTAATAAAGGATTGCTTAAACTATAATACTATTTTACCATTTGATTGGTTTATACCAGAGAAGGGCTGTAGGATGTAAAATGGATATCGGAACCTTTATGATTCCATACCAGAATGAGAACTTGCAAAAGCCGTGTAAGGCTACGCTAGAGACCCTCAAGCTTTGTTGGGTCTGACTCTGGAGGGAAGGACTGAGGGCTGGTTAAACTCCCCCTCTGCACCTGCTCCAGTGCTGCAGAGCCCACCAGCAGACACCTCGCCATTACAGGGACCTCCGATGTCTGACTCCTTCACCATCTGAAGGGACCCCAGCAAGGGAGGCTTTTGCACCCCACATGTACCCCATTGGTACCCAATTTGGCCAGGGGTGACCCTGCCTGACACTGATATGTTTTCCCCACAAGACGTCCCTGCTCCAGACAGAGAAGATGGGGCCACCCTCCTTACTCTCCATCGATCCTTTTATATAGGATGAAAACGTGCCCCTACAGAGGGAAGACCCAAAGCACGTGAGCTCTTTATTTGGCTGTTTTCACAACCCATGGCCCACCCGACCTGGGCAGATTGTCCACCTCACCTCAATAATTTGCTAATGGCAGAGGGAGGGAACACGGTTTTTGAAAAGGCAACTTTTTGTTCAAAAGGATATACAAGACTTTCCACCAATACATTGATTCAGATTCCAAGAGCTCAGAACTGGAGGCTATTGAACATGATTTTCTTTCTTTCTTTTAATCATTTTATTTGCGCTCATACAACTCTTACCACAATCCATCTGTCCATCCATTGTGTCAAGCACATTTGTACATTTGTTGCCACCATCATCCTCAAGACATTTGCTTTCTACTTGAGCCCTTGGTATCAGCTCCTCATTTTCCTCCCTCTCTCCCTCGCGCTCCCTCCCTGTATGTGATTTTCACTGGACAAAGTGCCCCCAACAATAGGAAAAAATGACAGAAGTTGGAAGAAAAGGTCAGGATGGTTATGTCCCAGTTAGTTGAAATTGTCTGTAAGGGTTATTTTATTACTAGAGAACAGATTCAAGAAAAAAGAAACACAGAATCTATAGAGACAGTAACTAGATTAAGAGGGTCTTGTAGTTAGGACGGGGGAGGCTGGGAAGTGGGGCACTAATAATACAAGTACAAGAAAGAAGACAATGTTCTAAAATTGAGGCAATGATATCACAACTCTTTTTAATATGTTTAAACTATTGAATTGTACGATGTGTGAAACATGTCAATGAAACGGGTTTAAAAATTTTTTTAAAGGAAAGATAAAAGAAACATCATAAGTAAGTAGCAGATGAAAAAACAAAAAATAAGCCTCCTGCCATAAAGTTGATTCTGAGTCACAGTGGACCTATAAAAGGTTTCCAAGACTACATCTATACAGGAGCAGACAGCACCTCAAAGATCAGCTGGTGGGTTTGAACTGCTGACCTGTAGTTAGCAGTCTCTTCACACTGGACAAGGCCACCGGGCCTCCTTCTCAGTAGGCCAACCCAGAAGCCAACTTCCCTGCCTTCGAGTCCATGAGGATCCATAGTGACCCACTGGGGTTTCCGAGTCTAACTGTTGACAGGAGGAGAAAGTCTAGTCGTCCTCCCTCGGAGCTGCTGGTGGTTTCAAACTGCCGGCCATTTAGATCGTAGCCCACTGCATAAGCCCCGTGTCTCCAACGCTCCAGGCTCAGTAGGCCAGGGTCCTAATAAACCTCTTTTGATGAAGGAACTCTGTTAATGGTGCAGACAACAAGGATATTGGAAAAGAGAGTGTCCACATAAAACCAAACACAGAAAACGCCCCTGGAAGGTCATGCCTCACTAGGGAAGCCGAGAAGCGTCAGACTGAGGGGGACCAGGGCACAAATAATGATTACTGCTTTCCCCAAGAGCACCTGATTAAAGTTGAGGTGGGGAGAGAAATAATGGAGCAGCGGACTCTGTGATCCCCAGCACAGAGGCGCAGACTCTAAGCAGGTAGGCCCCAGAGTCAGAGTCACCAGAAAGCCACCATTCAAAAACATGTACAGGAGGCAACGGGTTTTAGAATAGCCATATTCAGTAAGATTGCATATAACCTTTAGTTTAGGGAAGGATCCCTGGTGGCTAGTGGTTCAGTATGAAGCTGCGAACCATAAGATTGGTGGTTTGAATCCAGGAGCTGCTCCACACGAGAAAGATGGGGCTACCTGCTCCCACGAGGCAGTCAGTGAATTACTGTGGCGCTTCCAGCCAGTCTCTAACTCCACCAGATGACCATTACACGCATGGGTCTGGTAATTATTCACTAGTGAGTAATTGTGAGCAGAATCTCCAGGAATGCCATCCTGCTGTGTATAAAATGAGCCCTCTGAGAAGCAGAAGAAAGGATCGATTGCCAGCAAAAGCCAGGAGCAGAGTGCATACCCTGGACCTGAGATCTCTGCACAGTACACTGCCTGGATCCGGAAGACAGCTGTACTATCAGAAGAGCATCGACAGAACTAGGAGCCAGAACACAGAACAGAGTGATGCACTTCCACAGAGCAAGTAAAGCTGAGTGCTTTTGTGCAAGAAGCTGGATTGCAGAGTGAGTTGCCTCCGGGCACTTAATTGGGGACGTTGAGCTTGGTGACTCTTGGAAGTGGTGCTGAGTGCCTTCAGGCTGAGGCTTACTGGAGTGGGCTATCTCTGGGCACTTTAATCCAGAGCTAGGTTTGCTGACACGGGAGCTTGAGCCTTTGAGTTG
Source organism: Tenrec ecaudatus (assembly GCF_050624435.1). NCBI lineage: Eukaryota > Metazoa > Chordata > Mammalia > Afrosoricida > Tenrecidae > Tenrec > Tenrec ecaudatus. Next base: position 44,276,010 of record NC_134545.1, read on the forward strand.
AGGCTTCCACCGGAGTGGTATGCCCCTTTGGACATTTGTTAGCAGAAAAAAAAATTTGTAACATATCCTGATAACTATCCTGAACATTTCTCACTGGCATTACAACTTGTGTAGCCATTGCAATGGATATTAGAAGCTAGAGAGGTAAAACAGAGCTCTCATAAAGATTGACAGTCTTGGAAACCCAATGGAGTGCTTCTACAGGGTTGTGTTGAGTCAGAATCCAGTTGATGGCAATCGGTGATGGAGTGTTCTCTTAGAGACTCTTTGATGACTCATTCTTTTCTGCACCTACCTGAGTGTCCCATTTTGCTGTTGGGTCAAAATAAAGTTTCCGATTTCATCCACACATGAGCAGGCATGCCTTGGTGTGCCTAAGAAGCAGGGTAGAAGTTGAATTCCTATCTTCTGGCAGTAACCAGATGGTGTTGAATGCAACTGTCCCATGGTTTGGGTCAAGGAAGTGCCCCCTGGGTGAGCTAAAAGGGTCATTCCTGTGAAAGCTGACGTCATCACTGGAAGGAGTCCTCAGTGGGTGTTGTGGTAGTTACATAATTTCATGTCAACTTGATAAGTAGAGTGAAAGGGTAGAGTCTAGTCCTTCAATCAGGTCACAGACTGATGCTGCCTCCTTGTGTTCATGGCCTTCTCATGAGGATTCTGGGAACTCACTTCTCCCTGGAGGCAGGCCACACTCTTTCTATGCAAGAGCTCTCTCTCTCTCTGCTTTACCTTCCTACTGGCAAGACCCTCAGAGAGCTGGAGGAACCAGTGCTGAAATGCTTCTACCAGCATTGGATCCACAAGACGTTCTACCCACCAGCCTATGATCTTCCTACATTTGACATCATTGCGATTGGCTATGTGAATCTGAAGAGGAATTTATGGGCCAGTATTGGACTTATGGCTAATAGACTTGTAAACTTGATCTGGACTGGGCTGGGAAGCTTTCTTAATATACAATTTCTCTTTGATATAAAGCTCTCTCTTACACACATATGAATATCTCTGAATTTGTTTCTCTAGTCAACCTGATCTAACACAGGTGTGCCAGGGTCCCCTTAAGCTAGAGGCAAAATGAGGGACTCCCTCCTCTCATAAAGAGATGCTTAAGCTCTGGGCTTCGATGATCTTCCCAGCCCCCTATCAGGCAAGAAACGTACCAGTGAGGACCCATTTGTCCTGGATTGACCAATGACCAACTGAGTAACAACGATAGCGCACTCTCCTGGCACTTTGACTGGTTTGCTATGCCTTATCTAAAGGATGTTTTTTGTTTTGTTTTTAGCATTTTACTAGAAACAAAAAGACACCTGGAAAGGGCAGGGCCTCCTTATAGCCAAAGGGCAAAATGAATATTTGGAAGAAATACTGCAAAAAATAAATGCACTTCCGATGCCCATGCAGGTAGTAGTGGTCCATTGCAGAGGATGAAAGAAGAGGCACCAGGTTAGCCAAAGGAAACCAACGGGCTGAGGGAGTGGATAAGGCAACTGCAGGGCAACTGCCGACTGGTCATGGAGACCATTTTAATCTCCTATGTTACCCTCCCTGCCTTCCATTGGCAAACCTGAACCCTCTTCTCAAGACCTCCAAAGAGTTGAAGACTAGGGAATTACCAAAGGCAGGAGTGGCAGAAAGTACATAAAGCAAGGGCAGGTGTTAATCTCCAAAATCCTGGCATACGCAGTCCTCCCTGCAGCCTACGACTCTTCTACCTATGGACGGGATGTCCTATCTGACTGGGTAACACTAGATCCACTACCACTGAGTGGATTCTGAACATAGCGACCGTACAGAGGATTCTGGGACTTGGTGTATCTTTAGGGAGCGGCAGCTCCATCGTTCGCCCATGGGGCGGCTGGTAGGTTTGAACTGCTAACTTTGCAATCGGCATTTCAATACTTACCCAACAGTGCCACCAGGGTAGGACTGGGTAAAGAGATGCCCGATTAATTAAAAATATATGTGCCTATCAATTGGGTAGTCAAAGCCTACCCAGGCTGTGCCTGCAACAAGCCAAAGGCTATGGCAGCCCCACCCCCTCGCAAGCAACATAGAGAAACAGCCCCTGGAGAAGATGGCAAGCAGACTTCCTGCCCAGGCTGCCTGACTTGGTTTCACCTCCTCACATTGTTGCCCGGGGAGCCCAGACCTCAGGGACTGAGAGGAACAGTCTCCCCAGAGAGATCTGTCAGCTGGAGGCAGCCTCAAACACCCAGCAATAAGGTTCTTTGTCACTTTCTACTCACCAACGGGGTCCGTCTGCCCGCTGTGATGTGAACAGACCAGAGACGGGGGAAGAGAGCTAGTTGTACCCCTTCAGGCCAGGCACCTCAAAGTCGGCTTCCCAAACAGAGACGCGGATACCGTTCATATACGGTGAACAAGGAAGTCGTGTTTACACATTTGTGCCTATATGTGTCGTTCATAAAGCTGCCCTTTTCGGGTATATCGATCCGCCTGTCAGGCTGCATTGTCACGGTAGATACGTTCCACCTGGGGCTCAGGCCTTAATATGCAATGAGGGTTTCATGAGGATTGGGCTATTAGAGGCTATTTTAAAGCAAAAAAATGATGGTGTCAATTGGCTTGTGTTGAACGAGTTAGAGGACGCATCTATGTACAACTCTGTCCGTTGTCCGTGAACTCCATGTGGGCAGGGTAGAACTGTGCTCCGTGGGATGTTTCAAGGTTGTGACTTGTTTGGATGCAAATCTCCACACCTTCCTTCCAAGGCATCTCTGAGCGTATTTGTACAGCAAACCTTTCCGTTAGTGTATTTTCATTTGCACACATGGGTAAGGGTTTGGAATCTGCCGTCAGTGGGAATTGTGGGATCAGCATGGAGCGGAGCAAAAGCAGTGCCTGGCCTCAGCGCATGTTGTCACTGTGTGTGGCCTTTGGCTAGACATATTATTGTCTTCAGACTCAGTGCCTTTACTTGGGAAATTAAAGGATAATTTCAAAGGTATCTTCCAGCCTAAAGCAAAACTCTTTAAGAAATGCCCTATTAAATAAATTATACTTTATTATGTTCAAGTACATACTTGTTTTATTACTTTTAAGTCATTCAAATTGGATTTAAATTAGGTTAACCAAGTGTTGCCCTCCAGAGAGCTGGGGATGGGTATCAGTGATGAGATAAGAATGAATCATCAGCTCATCAATCAGTAGTCTCTAAACGGGTGCTTAGAAAGTGCTTGACAATGCTTGAAAGCACTAAAGTCCTGTAATTTAAATATTCTCCTAATCTCATCCACATTTTTCATTTGCTTAGCAAATTTGTTTTCTTTCTCTCCCCCATTTGGTTGTTTCCATGTTTTTGCTATTAAGGAAATTGCTGCAGTGAACATTGGCGCATATATCTGTTTAAAAAAACAAAGCCAATATAGATGACAAGGCAAACCCCAAATCAATTTACAGAGTCCCCACATGGATTTTTAAGCCTCCACTGAATTTTATCTGAGCTTTAATCAGGGATAGCAGAGTGCATCAGAAAGTGAATTACCTCCATTCCCCCTAGGCACCCCAGGTTGAGGCTGGCTTGGGGTTGTTCTGGTTGGGAATCATTGTATTAGGGGATTGCATAGTCATGAATCAGGCCCAAAGGCCTTGGATGAAGCTCTTCAGTCTAACATAACGTACCTGTCCCAATTGTGGGTCCATTCCCACTTCTCTAGTTCTACCTGTAACTGATATGTCTTCATTGGTCACCATTTAAAATGTAGTGACAGTTTATTTTCCATGTCCTATTGAGGTGACTGTGTAGCTATGAATCCTTGGAGGCCATTATGACCTACTGCTAATGGTCTCCCTCATCCAAATGATTTGTCTTTGTCTTGTTTAAGACTTAATAAATGTTCTCCTTTAGTTCAAACAAACAAATAGCAAAATAGCCAAGATGGACAATTTAACATGCTGGAAGAATGAGAAAACCTAGACTCTGGGCCTCTAAGCATCACTACTGATTGGCACAACTGGACAGTCATCCAGGACCCTGGTGGCATGATGGTAGTTAACATGGGTGGCTTCCAACCAAAGGGCCAGCAGTTCAAATTCACCAGATCCCTGTCAAAGAAAAATGTGGAAATCTATTGCCATAAAAGAGTGACACCTTTGGAGCTCCTGAAGGCAGTTCTACCTTGTCCTATAGGGTCACTCTAAGTCTGAATCAGTTCAAAGGCAGTGGGCTTGGCATATTTTTGTTGTTTGGGGTTATCGTCAGGGAAAGTTGCCCTGGGAGAGACATATGAGAGGATGAGGTAGATCATGAAGAAATTCCTAATTTTTCTCTGTTAAAAACCCTGAGGCCCCAGGGCGGCGGGGAGGGCAGGAGGGATACCCAGAGGCCTCTTATCATGACTTTGCAATAGTCTCTGGAGAACTAAGGGAATGACATCACTAAAAGGATGGCAAAGATCTACATTTAGTCATATTTTATAGGTTCATTATAATGTTCATTAAACACCTATGAAAATTAAAACTGAGAAATTTAAAATTCCTTATAATTGTACTACCTGGAGATAGTCACTGATAACATGCTACTGCTTCCCCCCCACCCCCACCCCCCGAGACTTCTTTTGCTAAAGATGTAAACTTGCCCAGAATAGTCTGGCATGTCATGACATGTCATTTAAAACTTTAAAGAAGACTAAGGTGTTCAAGGCAAAGGGAGCGGTGTGTGCAAGGGTGTTGTGCAGAGGCATTTACAAACCCACAGAGAGGTAGGTTCCGAAAAGGTCCAGAGTTTGAGGTCGTTGGATAAATGGACAAGTGAGGAGTTGGCCAAGACTCAGCTTGGAAAGGGTTTCCTCTGCCAGCCTGAGGACTTTGGCTTGAGCTTTGGGAATGGGGAGCTTGCTGAAGGATTGTGAGCAGGAGAATGATGTGAACACATTCTGAAAGCAAAGGGAAGGCTGATGGGACAGAGCCACCATGTAGGAAACAAATCGTTTCCTCAGATTGAGAGGCGAGAAGCACTTGAACTACAGAAGATGGAATGGATGGTGAAATATGTAAAAGTTGGGACTTGGTGAGCCCGTGACTGCGGGAAAGCGGAAGGGAGGGTCTGGCGGATAATAAGGTGGCTTGGCTGTTGAGTGTCTTGAGGGCAGCTGTGGTAGGACATCCAGGGATAAATGTACTCATCAGTCTGGGGTTCAGACACGAGATAAATAATTGGATGCTATTTGAGTATACAAGAGGACTTCAAAAATATGATAGAAGATTTGAATTAAAAGGTAATGATTTTCCCCCCATGGACTTTCTGAAGTCCCATCGTTCAAGGCAGAGGAATTGCTAGTGTTCTAAGAGTGGCCATCACAGAGGCAGATTCTGAGGGACTTGAAAAGAGACAGGTCCTTCAGCCGCTACTTCCAAAAATATCGCTCCACCGAGAGTCACATGAGACTCCCAAGCCCCCACCTAAATAAGCCCTCTTTGGGACTTTGTAGAGCATGCTCTGGGGTCTCTGCCTTGGGACCCCAGGAGAGCGGGTGATAGTGGGGGGCTGGAGGCATTGATTGAGGGATAAGAGGAGGTGGAGGAGGAACCAGTGGGGTGGGAGGCACTGGGTCTAGAATCCACAGAAGGTTCACATTCAGTGTTGGGATTCAGCTGGTTCGCACCGGTTCAGAAGAACCCATACTTAATTTTTTGTTGAGTTCAGGGAACTGCTTGTTAAAATAGCGCTTGTAATCAGGGTTCTCTCTAAGGTGGGCGACTGGGCAGCTGCTAATGTTGAAATCACAGAGTTACATTCCTTACACTTTGTAACATTTATCTGCTCAACAGTATATTCTAAGTACCTGTAGTAACGCTTATTCCGTCCATAGGTATAAAAATTAGATGTACTTATGCTTGCGATATTTATTTACTCATTTAATAAAACTCATATTTTTGATGAAATTCTATATTTTCATTCCCTTGCACTTGTTGCTTCAGTAAACAAACATATAATGTAAGGAGAAAAAGTGCCAAACAACTAGAGGGTGACAAGCTGTCTTCGTTTCAGTTTTGTGTTATGTCCCAAATTCCCATGAAATATTATGAGTGAATCATGCAATTCCTGAAAGTGTTCAAAGAGCTAAAAATATTGTCAGAATAATTGCTATAAGTTTAGCGGATTCAGAAAGAGGATTTTCAAAGTTGAACACAACAAGTTCAGAAAGGGAAGAGGCTTCACTCTTTCTAACATATCAGACACAATGACTGTTGTCTAATTGGCCTTCCTCTAAAGGAGTGGGATTCTGCTCCTACAGTGAAAAGATGGTTTGGACAAATCACACAGCCAATGGTGCTCGGATAAAAGCAAAGAACATTGCAAGTGAGGATGCCAATCAAGAAGCAATATGGAAATACCTTAAAAAGCAGTTTCATTGTTTTTTGGTCAGGTATTTAGTATTTTTCATTAATATTTTAAAATCTTTTCTTATAATCTAGTTTTGAGCGCCTCTTTTAACTTATGAAATAATAAACTACCTTTCATTATATCTTTTTTTATACTTAAAACAGTCATCAGAGCAGCAAACCAGATGTTAAATTAGTTTAATTTCACCACTGGTCACATACATAACTGTTAGCATCTATGGTTAGCATCTATGCCAGCTAGACACTCCTGGGTGAAGGTAGGGGTGGAGCGAAACCTATCAATCAGGTTGCAGTCTATTGACACCTCCTTGGGAGTGTGGCCTTTTGTAAAAGAGCCTAAGGGTCAGACACCAAGCCTAAGGGTCAGACACCAAGCCTAAGGGTTAGACACCAAGCCTAAGGGTCTCTTCGGCTCTTAGTCTTTTGCTGGAGCCGGATCCTGCATCCAATTCCTCAATCTTCATTTGCATCACCTGCCCATCCCGGGAGCTATCAGTGAGTCACTTGGCCAACCTCAGGTTCATTTACTGCCACATCCATCAGCCTGCTGTCTGTTCATCTGCTCCCGGAGCTACACGAGGCAGGAGACGCCTGACGTGACTGAACTTACCGTCCCTACTTCTACACCAGTGTAGCCACTTCCCGATAGCAAGCTCTTTCTGTATACACTGGTTTTCCTTCTCCAGAGAAGCCAACCTAACACCATGAGATAACATGCGACCACAGTGTTGCGCACTTCAGAATAACAAGGTGTAAGACGAAACCAGAGTGCACGTAAAGATGCAGGAAATCTGCCAGGTCCTCAAAATACTCGAAATTGTAGAAAACTGCCCAAGTCATTAGTGAGATATTTTTGTAAATGCCTAATGCAGAATCCTGGGAAAATAGGAGGAACTAATTTTCCTCTTCCGGGAATCTGATAGAAGACTTGGACAGAATTATACCAGGAAAAGCAAAAAAAAAAAAATCATTGCTACAAAATCATAGAATGATTTAGTAAATAAAACAACCAACATGTGCAGCTATGGTTTCTTGATACACGAGCTACATATACATCTTTTGAGACAGCAGTTTTGACATCCTCAAGGGACTCAAGCTATGTACCTTTGAAATGTCCTTTGAACTGTGGGAGCTGAAAGTTCAAAGGGGCAAGATCGGGGCCATAGAATGGATGGGGTAAGGTTTTTCAATGAAATTCTCATAGGACAGGCCCCTGATTCCCTCAGGAATTCCCTCAGGATGCATTGCCCTGACAGAAAAAAATTCCTTGGCATACTTTCTTGGCCATTTTGTCACCAATATAATTTTCTTTAAAATTTTCCCTAACAATCCCCCATAATCACCTGTGTCCTTCCAGAAAATCTATCAAGATTAGCCATTTGGAATAATAATTAATAATAATAGCAATAATAATGCTGCCATCACCTTCTGAGCTGACGTCTCTGCCTTGAATTTAACTGGCCTGCAGAGCCTCATAGAAGCCGCTGCTTTGATTGCAAATTTTTTGGAAGGCAGTCTAAGGAGACAAACACAAATTTGTTATTGGGAGAAGATGTCTACACTAAGAGAATTGTCTGCAGCCATCTACTGATCACAGAGACATGTTTAAATGTGCTTTGTTCAGGACAAACCTGAGAATGTGTGAACTGAATTGCTCATTGCAATACATTTTGCTTACCCTTGTGTATTCTGCGAACCGCAGGGTCAGTGGTTTGAAACCACCTCAAGAGAAAGATGGGGCTTTCTACTCCAGTAAATTGTTACAGTCTCAGAAACTGACAGGGTCAGTTCTACCCTGCTCTATAGGGTCCCTGTGAGTCAGAAGTGACTCGCTGGCAGTGAACTTGGATTTGGGTTTGTGGACTTGTCCCTCCTCTCTGTGTAAGAGCGTACCCATGCGAGAACAGGCTTTCGGACAGACGCTAAGGTGTTTAGACTAAATCAGGAGGTTGCCCATGAATCAAAAAAGGGAATTTCAGGGACATGTGCTTCCCATGGAGATAGTCATCGGGAGAATGTTCTCATTGGTCATTCCTTAAGGGGAAGGGTTGCAGCAGGCTTCTTGGGAGAAACTGGGGCCCCCAAAAATATGAGGAAGAGAGCTAAGAAAACAGAGCCCAAAGAGCGAAAGTAGTTGCTAAAGTCAGAACCCAGAGGCAGGGCATAGATTCACCAGAAGGGGGAGGGCCAACGAGAAGGGTTAAAGCAGGGCTATGACGGTGTTATTCAAAAGTAAGCTACACGAGGCCAAGTGTATCTGTGAAAGCATCCAATCTTGTTGCCAAAACAAATGAATGAATATGAGGCATCGTGGTTGGTTTTTTGTCTGTAAAGTTAAACAATAAAAATTAGGGTGTGTGAGCAGGTTTCATGTAGGGTAATTTAATAACAAATATCAAATACATTTCCACACTCACTTGGCCTACTGTGGTGGTTTGCATGATGCTGCGGTACTAAGCGCTGAGGCGCTGGTATGTCAAATACCAGCAGGGTCCCCTTAGTTATAGGTTTCAGGTTAAGCCAGACTAGAAAAAAGGGGTAGGTGGTCTACTTCTGAGAGATTCACCACTGAAATTCTTATAAATTGTCATGGAAGATTATCTGGCACAGTGCCAGGAGATGGGTGCCCATATGTGGCCGGGAGGAGCTACCTCCTTAAAGTAGCGTCGATCTTAATGATCCGGATGGAGTAATGCTTTCAGGACCTCATCTGTGACGTGGCCCAACTCTACATGAGAGGACACCACTGCAAACATCCATTACGAATCAGAACATGGAATGTACAAAGTAGGAATCTTGGGAAATTGGCACTAGTAAAAAATGAAATGGAATCTAATGATTGCTCTCTAGGAACTGGTGTTGCCCATGTTAGTTGGTTTACTTTGCTGGGAACGCTGGACTGAAAAGAAATGGTATCACACTCATCATCAGAAAGAACATTTCCATGCCTGTCTCCAAGGAGACCACTGTCTGTGAAAACAAAACACTACTGACTAAAGCCCTGACAAGTTGTGAGATGACATCAAGAGCACCATACCAGGGGGTACCCCCCCCCAAATGGAAACAAGCTCTGCTGGGCGGAGCTTTCGTAGTACTCAGTTTTCTCGCTAGGCAAGCATGGAGCAACTTGCTCTGAGTTAGTGCACCCAGTGGTCACAGTGAAATTTTTTGTAAAATCAGTTTCGCTTGAAACTTATTTTTTGTGATGGCTGGCTTAAGGAACAGCGTGCAGCTGTGAAATTTGTTTCCTGCTCGGGAAAAATGCCACAGAAATTGTTGTGATATTGAACACAGCTCACAAGGACAGTGCTACGGGAAAAACTCAAATGTACTCCGAGTGGGTTTCTCATTTCAAACAAGCTGAAATGTTGATTGATGACATTATCATTCTGGACATCCATCAACTTCCCAAATGGATGAAAATGTAGACTTAGAGTGTACTTGGACTTCATTCTACCAGGTCAGAGTGCTGTTAATCAAGCTTTCTATTTAGAGGTTCTGAAAAGATTGTGTAACAGTGTGTGACAAAAAGGGCCTGATTGGTGGCAGATGGGGGACTGGTTTTGCCAACACGACAATGCACCTGCTCACGTAGCCATCTCAGTGCTCCAGTTTTTGGCAAAAAATATCATGCCTCTCTTGTCCCATGTACCTTACTCACCTGACCTCACTCTGTGTGACTTTGTTTTGTTTCTGCAATGAAGGGGGCCATGAAAAGACAGCAATTTGATGATGTAGAAAATGTGAAGAAAAAACAAGGGAGGTGCTGTCAGCCAACCAAACAGATGAGTTCAAAAATGTTTCCAGGGATGGAATTGCAGATTTTACAAATGTATTAAGTGTAAAGGAGAGTATTTTGAAGATGATATGATCGTTTTGTTTAAAAAATTATGTACATAACTTTGGGGGAAAATTCCATTTTGGGGGCACCCCCTCATATATGAGAAAAACAAAAGGTCATTGAAAACAAACAGGAAAGAAGGAAAACATCAAATTGAACGTCAGAAGGTCCTCCGAAACTTGCCCTGGAGCATATCGTAGCTAAATCGAATGGAAGGAAGGACGGGGAAGTAAGAGAGCTGAACAGAAATTGTCAAAAGGCAGCTTGATAAGACAAAGTCATGTATGATAATGAAATGTGGAGGGAAAAAAACTGGCATTACAAAGCCGAAAAGGAAGAACGCGCTCAGAATTTTTCAAGCTCAGAGAACTAAAGGGAAAAATTCAAGCCTCTAATCGCAACGTTGAAGTCATCTATGGGCAAATATGGAACAGTACAGGAAGCATCACACGAAGAAGAAAAGAGGCCGTGGTGGGACTGAGTGTGACCAGGTTAGGTGGGCAGTTTCGGTGCCCTACCCGTGGTGGGACTGAGTGTGACCAGGTTAGGTGGGCAGTTTCGGTGCCCTACCCGTGGTGGGACTGAGTGTGACCAGGTTAGGTGGGCAGTTTCGGTGCCCTACCCGTGGTGGCTGCTGGCTCCTTTATTACGGTTTAACCAGGGGATTTTTAAGGGAAGGGAAGTAGCATTATAGAGCTATATATAAACTCATTGTATTCATATATCTAGAGGCAAATCACCTTCCAGAATACCTTAGTTTGTACCCAGTAGTATGACTGGCCTTTTTAAAAAATGTAAACATGAGTGTATTTTTTAAAATCACTTTATTTGGGGCTCATACAACTCTTATCACACTCCATACATACATCAATTGTGTCAAGCACATTTGTACATTTGTTGCCCTCATCATTCTCAAAATATTTGTTCTCCACTTAAGCCCTTGGTATCAGCTCCTCATTTTCCCCCTCCTTCCTGGCTACCCCCTCCCTTGTGAACCCTTGATAATTTATAAATTATTATTTTGTCATGTCTTACACTGTCCGACATCTCCCTTCACCCACTTTTCTCTTGTCCACCCCCCAGGGAGGAGGTTATATGTAGATCCTTATAATCGGTTCCCCCTTTCTACCCTACCTTCCCTCCACCCTCCCGGTATTGCCACTCTCACCATTGGTTCTGAAGGGATCATCTGTCCTGAATTCCCCGTGTTTCCGGTTTCTCTCTGTTTCAGTGTACATCCACATGAGGGTATTTTTTAAAAGTTATTTCTTCACTTTTTTTCTAATCAGTTTTACTGTAATCTAAGTAGTCAACAATTTCAATTAAAAATAAATGATTTCTAAAAAGAAGATGAAACGAATACAGTCACAGTACCAAAAATAATTGGTATACATTCAACCATTTTAAGAGGTAGCCTGTGCTCAAGAACCAATGGTATTGAAGGAAGAAGTCTAACTTGTACTATGGCGTTAGCCAAAAACAAAGCTCTCCAGGAGCTGATGGAATACCAATGGAAATGTTTCAACGAACGGATGCAGCACTGGACGCACTCACTAGTCTATGCCAAGAAGTTTGAAAGAGCTGTATGTTCAATTGACTGGAAGAGATCCATACACTGCCCATTCCAAAGAAAGGTGACACAGCAGACTGCGGAAACTGTGAACAAGCTCATTGGTATCACATGCAAGTACAAGTTGGTGAGGATAATTCAACACTGGTTGAATCAGTCTGCTGACAGATAGCTGCCAAAAATTCAGGCCAGATTCAGAAGAAGTTAGATTAATCTTGGCTGAAAACAGAAAATATCAGAAAGAGGTTTATTTGTATTTTACTGACCTTGCCAAGGTACACAACTGTGTAGACCATGACAAATTATGGATAATATTGGGGATACTGAGAATTCCATAAAAATTAATTGTGCTCATGGGGAACCTGTACATAGGCCAAGAAGCAATTAATGAAATCAAGCAAGGTGAAACTGCATGGTTTAAAAATCAAGAAAGGTGTGCATCAGGGTTGAGTCCTTACTTAACAATCTGTACACTGAACAAATAATCCAAGAAGCTGTACTGTATATGAAGAAGGCCACAGAATAAAGGTTGAAGGAAGAGTTATCAGCAATGGCATGCAGATGCCATAACCCTGCTTGCTGAATTCAAGGGGGACTCACGGCACTTGCTTTGATGACTATCAATACTGTAGTCTTCGTTGTGGATTACAACTCGATGTAAAAACAAGTCTCACAATTGGGCTAATAGACAACATGATAAATGGAGAAAAATTGAAGTCAAAGATTTACTTTTACTTGAGTCCCCAGCTGCAGTCAAGAAATCAAATGACACATAGTACTGGGCAAATCTGCTGCAAAACATCTCTTTAAAATGTTAAAAAGCAAAGTTGTCGTTTGGGACTAAAGTGCATCTGACCTAAATTATGTTATTTTCAATTGCTTCATATGCATGTGAAGGCTGAAAGATGAATAAAGAAAATTCAAGAACAATTGATGTGTTTGAATTAGGGTGTTAGTAAAGAATATTCAGAATATCATGGACTGCCAGAAGAATAAGCAGCTCTTTCTTCTAGAAAGTGTAGCCAGAATGCTTCTTAGAAACAAGGATGGTGAGACTCTGTCTCATGTGCTCTGGACATGTTATCAGGAGAGACAAGTCCCTGTAAAGGGACATCATGCATAGTCAAATACAAGGTCAGTGAAAATGAGGAAGACCTGCAAGGAGCTAGACTGAATAATGGCCTGATGCATATCAACAATTTGTGAGGATAGTAGAGGATTGGATAGTGCATTATTCTGATATGCAAGCACATAGGCTCACCAAGTCAGAACCAAGTTAATGGTACCTGTATTAGACTGGGTTCTTTACAGAAGCAAAATCATGTATGTGTGTGTGTGTGTGTGTGTGTCTACACACACATGTAGAGAGAGGGAGAGAAATTTACATCAAGAGAATGGCTCACATATTTAAAGAAGCCATTTATTCCAGTCTAGTTCAAGTTCATGGAACCAATGTGAAACCAGTCTTTTTAGCTGGTTTTTGCAGCTGTAGGTGCTGATGAACCAGGACGACCAACTGGGAAGCAGGAAGATGAATCAAGAAACCGTAGGCAGGTAGCTGTAGAAGTGAATGGATCCAAGGTCAGCAGGTCAGATGGCAGGCTGCTAATGACTCCCAGGGTTGGCAGGCAAGATGGTGGGCTATAGGCTCAAGTCAAAAGCCAATGAGCCAAATAACCGCTTTGATGCGAACGAGGGGACTTGGAATGGAGACCCAAAACCCATCTATAGACAATTGGACATCCCCTCACAGAAGGGTCACAAGCCAGGGACAAGAGAGCCAGGGTGCTGTATAGCACCCACAAAACACACAACATTCCTTTAGTTCTTTAATGCTTCCCCCTCTCGACTATCATGACCCCAGTTCTATCTTACAAATCTGGCTAGGCCAGAGCATGTACACTGGTATAGATATGAGCTCTCAACACACAGAATCCAGGACAGATAATCCACTCAGGACCAATAATTAGAGTAGCGATACCATGAGGCGAGGGGAAGTGGGGGTGGGGAGAGAAAGGAGGAACCGATCACAATCATTGATGTACAACACTACACACACACACACACACACACACACACACACGGGGAGGAACCACAGAAACGTGGGTGAAGACAGCAGATGGTGTAAAATATGAAAATAAAAATTTATAAATTTTCAAGGGTTCAAGAGGGTAGGAGTGTGGGGGCAGAGAGGGGAAATAAGAGAAACTGATACCAAGGGCTCAAGTAGAAAGAAAATGTTTTGGAAACGGTGATGACAACATACGTACAAATGTGCTTGATACAATTGATGTATGGATTGTGATAAGAGTTGTATGAGCCCCTAATAAAATGATTTATTACAATTAAAAAAAAGTCAATGAGCTAGATGTCGGCTCCAGACTCCAATAAGACTTGAGCTATCTTCCCACAGAGTGAATGTGTATAAACAGCAGGCCACACCTTGAGGAAACTTACTTCCAAATGCCCAGGGCTGAGACCAGAGTAAGGGGATATATGACCCCTTAGGATTTCCACAATTTATTTGATGCTCACAGCAGATCCCACTATGGAGTTGATTACTTTGTGTTAGGTCACATAATGAGGAATTCCTGCCAAACAACTGAGAATCCTGGTCCGGCTAAATTGACATAAAACCTCAAAGAAATTACCAACAACAATATAGTGTTATGTCTGAAAAGGTTTGTATAAAATGTTAAAATTTGGTGCATAAAAAATAGATGGAGAATCTTACACCAAAAAGTTCATTGTTTTTATCTCCAGGGGGTATGTTTTCCAAATTTTGTGATATTTTGTAATTAGATGACATTAAATTTTAATAAACAATTGGTTCCATCTAGGACATTTATTAAACAGTGTCTACCTCCTGGAATAAAATTCTAAATTTCGGTTTCCTCCTTCAGTCTTTCTTCCTCAGCAGAGAGCCACCGCAACATCAAGGATGGGCCCAGGCCTTTTCTCGACGCCATCGCTTCAAGAGACTCCGCGTTTCCTAAATGAAAAATATGAAAAAATAGCACCATCAAAAAACAACACAACACAATGCCAGGCAACCCTTCCAACCTTCAGCTCCCAGTAATTGCTGGGCCCCACATCCATCAGAGCCTCAATCTGCCAAGAGTCATTTTCTTTTATGCGCATTCCTGTTTTGCCTTGCATACTCTCCCAGCCCTCGACTGGACTTTGACTCTATCCAGCAAGGGCGTGAGTCCCCAGAGTGGGGCGTGAGGGCACTGTCTCCCAGACACGGGCAAGATCTGGTGTAAAAATGCCCTGCCTTTGGACCCCCTTATTCAACTTCCCGGGGAACCATAATCAGCAGCAGCAGTGCTGATACCAGTGAGTTGCAAGTCAGACACAGCGCCACCCTCCAACTTGTAATCAGTTCACCACTTTCCTATTGAATGACTAATTTCTTTTAGTAGGATCCGCACAAAGCTGGTTGCTATGAAGCAGAGATTTAAGAAGTTCCAAATGTCCGACTTTTCCAAACTGAAACTCTACTCTTTCACCTCGAGCATCAACAACTGCTCCTCCCCCTGCGTCCTCTGCTTTCTTTGGGCTCTGTATTCCCCGCAATGTCTCACAGCACTCACAAAATGCCAAATCCGTGAGTCAGGAGTCAGCCTGGAGGCTTCTCCTAACTCAACTGATTGCAGGAGCTGACAAACCTAAACCAGCAGGTCAGATGACACACTGATTATCACAGGCTGAGGAAGGCGGCTCTTGAATCATGTCTGACAATCAGCTATACTGACTCAAATCCTGGGACTTCGAGGTCAGATGATGACAAACCCGATACAGGGTCTAGAGCAACAGAGAGAACATTTGCTGGAACAGTTAGATGTGTAGATGCAGATTATACCCTCACAGAAATCCCCTTATTTGACTAAGGTAGTGCAAGGTATGGCTTGAATCAAAGTGCTAAGGGGTGAAGGTCAATGGAATTAAGACTTGAGTCATACCCTCTACTAGTACGGTGATTTAGAATACATCACAAAATGGAAGATAATTACATCAGATGACAAACGAGGATAATCACACACCTTACTTTTACTAGCACAAGTATCTGATCCAAATGGTGGGCCACGAGCACTTTATTTGCATAATACCACCCAATCCCTGTGGATGAATCACGAAGATTAGGGTTAGCTGTTTAGAAGGGCTAGATTACTAAGTAATTCGCTGGACCACACCTTTTTTAACTTCCCACCAATCATCCCTCCCATACCATTTTCTACTTCTCTGCTACATTTGATAGTTTGTTGCAATGGCCACACAGAACTCAGGATTATAGGATTTCACAGGACAGTAGCAGGTTAGAATTCAGAATCAAAGTCAGCTCAGAAGCAACAGAAACAACTGGTGATACGGTTCTTTGGTCTGAGCTGCTGTCATTGGACGCTCACTCTTCGTCTGAGTCACAGCTCCTAGCTTGCCTCTGGGCTCTCAGTCCTGGACCTTGGCCCCAGACTTTGCTCCTTATTGGGGCCCCTTCTTGGGCCTGCCCTGGTCTTCACTCAGGCAAGGGTTACAGCTCTTTCTTTAACTCCACCAAGTGCCTGGAAGCACCCCATTCTGTCAGTAAATCTCCTGAAGGAACTCAGCCCTCTCACTGCATGACTCAGCAAGTCCTCATGGCCGCTTCCCTCTCTGGGTCCCGAGGTCCAGAATACTGTCTCGTGCTGGTCGCCTGGTTCTGCTGCAGCGGTTTCTGTGCCACTGGCCTCGCTGTGCTTGTCTCACACCACCGACAGGGCTGGAGCGTGTCTCCTGGGTTGGGAGGTAATCAGCACCGGACTGTGGGTGCAACGGGTACAGTTTACTCCTGGATCTTCTTGATGGTAATGAAATTCTCCCTGGGACTATCTGTTTTTTGGGTGTTTTTTTTTTAAACCTAGCAGGTTGGGAAAACTGGCCAATCCCTAACAAGCGTTAGGGTTGGGCACCTTATTTGCATAGCCCCATCCTTTGAGGGTTCTATTCACCTTACTGACATTATTTGGCGAATTTCTTTGGTAGGTCATAAACAACTTATTTGCATAGTCCCACTCAATCATTTTGTGGGATTTAAAAGACCATGGCCGAAGGGGCCCCTTAGTAGCACTGAAGACGCCCTTTTTCTTTCTGTCAGCCGCAGCTAAAGCCAGGCTCCTGGAAGAAGGTGGGGATATCACACGGTGAGTCACGTTGCACGTCAACCCTCAGACTTGACCCCAAAGCAGTAAAGTGCTTTTTGCTCAAATGCCATTCTGTGATGCTGTCGCTCGGCTGCTGACCCCAGAGAGCAGCCTTAACTGGCACGGCAGAGCCTGGCCTCCACCTCCCTGTGGTCCTTTCCACTGAGCTCAGCCTCAGCATGACCCTGACCCTGACCCTGACCCTGACCTTGACCGGTGCGCAGCTGCTAGAGGGTCTGGATTCGTGGAGCCTTGAATTGAGCACAGAGCGATGGCCCAGAATGACATAATGTTTGTTGTATGTATACTATGAGACAAGAAGAAAAATGAAAAACAGACCTTTCTGAGGAAAAATTAAAGCGGAATGTGTTCCGTAGTCAGGATGGCAGCAGCAAATGGCAGATGGGGGAGGGGAGCTGGCAGAACTCCCCACCCCCGGGCCTCTGGTCTAATGGGCTGTTTAATGTGTGTCTACATGTTTCAAGGTCTGTTCGGGTCTCTCTTCCCCCAACACTACATTCCACTGTGGTTCTTCTTTTGGCAAAAAAAACACGACAGCTTCGGGAAACCAGAGAGACTGGAGGCCCTTGGTTGAGGGGGCCACAGCTTGTGCTTCTAACGCAAGACTGCTCCCCAAGAGGGAAGGGACCTTTCTGGCAAAGTGGTCGAGGGCTTGGCTGGCAGTGGGGACCCTCATTCTGGGGAGGGGGGATGGGGGGAGACGATGTGGTAGTCTGTTTCTGTAAAGATTACAGCCTTGGAGAGGAAGCGGGGGCGGGGAGGGAGGGGGAAAGTGAGGAGCTCATGCCAGGGTCTTAAGTGGGGAGCAAATGTTTTGAGAATGATGAGGGCAATGAATGTACAAATGTGCCTTGCACAATTGATGGATGTATGGATTGTGATAAGAGTTGTATGAGTCCCTAATAAAACGATTATAAAAAGGAAAGATTGCAGCCTTGGACATCCCCGTGGGCAGTTCTACTCTGTTCTATAGCATCTCTGTGAGTTGGAATTGACTTGATGACAATAGATGGTTGTGGTTTTTATTTTCGTTGTTTAATCCAATAGGGTCACCTCTGTCCTTTTACGAGTGGCTTTGAAATGAAGACGCAAGTGGAGCACATTGCTAATGTTCACCTCTATTGATGTGGCTCCACAGCCTTGCGAAGGTCGCCTCTTCCCTAAGGTGTAGAGCTGGTCTTTGTGCTGTTCCAGATGTCTTCTTAAACTCTCCATTGGAGGAGAATCAAAATCAACGTTCTAAAACGGATCCCTTTGAGGAATACACCAGACATATTTCTTTTTAAAAAAAATCATTTTATTGGGGGCTCGTACAACTCTTATCACAATCCATACATTGTGTCAAGCACATTTGTACATTTGTTACCATCATCATTCTCAAAATATTTGCTTTCTACTTGAGCCCTTGGTATCAGCTCCTCATTTTCCCCCTTCCCCCTCCCCCATGAACCCTTGATAATTTATAAATTATTATTATTTTGTCATGTCTTACACTGTCGATGTCTTACTTTACCCACTTTTCTGTTGTCCGTCCCCCACATATTTCTACTCTCCAGTCTTTCTACCAATTCTGACACCGGCTGTCCCCCCTGCAATATTTCCTCCTTCTCTGCCGGGCTCAGTAACTCATTGCAACAGCCGCACAGAACTCACAGATCATGCGCAGAGGATAGGGTTTCTTAGAGATCTAAGAGATTATAATCCAGGACCAGGGACAATTTCTCACTAACTCACTGCTATCAAGCTGATTCTGACTGACAGCAACCCTATAGGACCAGATAGAACTGTCCCTGTGGGTTTCCAAGACTAACTCTACATGAGTGAAAGAGCGTCATCTTTCTTCCATGGAGCCGCTGGGGGTTTTGAACTGCTGAACTTACAAACAATTTGGGATACAGTTATTCAGTCAGGGCAGCATTTTGGCTGTACCCACAGGGAGTGTGTTAGTCTGAGTTGACAAGAGAAGCAAATTTAGAGAAACTCATATGTGTATAAGAAAGAGCTTTGTACATAAGAGCGATTGACTATTGAGAAAATGTCCCAGCTCAGTCCAGATCAAGTCCATGAGTCTGATATTAGCCCATATGTCCAATGCCAATCGATATGATCTATAGAGTCCTCTTTCGACTCACAAACACATGCAATGACAGCGAATGCAGGAAGATCACAGACCAGTGGGTGGGAAGTCTTGTGGATCCAGTGGCATTGTAAGCATCTCAGCGCTGGCAGGCTTCTCCGTCAGCCTCTCTCCATGTGCCTTCTCCACAGGGATGGCTCACAGGGAGTGAGCATGTGCCCTGACTCCAGTGAGCTCTTTATCTCCTCGGCACCCCCCAAATGAGGTCATCAAGCCAGAACCTGATTGACAGGCTAGATTTCACCCCTTCACTCTGAATCCTCAAATTGACTCCAGACCATGTCACTACTACAGGGAGACCTCTCTGATCTTTAGCTTCTAGGCCCTCAACCTCTCAGGCCTCAGTCTCTGCCCTGCTCAGCAATGTTGCAAAGCTTGCTAGCTCTCCCAAGAAGGGGGCTCAGGCACCCTGCTCCACCAGGAAGCTGAAGACACCCAGCTCTCTAGCTCTGAGGGCTGGCTACACGAGCCGTGTCAAGTGCCAGGAGGTACTTCACCCTGCCAGCAAGCCTCCTGCCAGTGTTCTTGCTCTAGCGCCCTGGATATACGCACCTTGTTGATTTACCCTTTCACGTGGTGATGCTATGTGGGTCGTTTCCTCCTTGTGACTATAGTGGGCAATGCTGGTGGTGACGCACTGGAGTTCCTGCTTTCGCGTCTTGAGGAGCAGACTTGCTGAGTCACAGTGGGCGTCTATGTTTAGCTTTTGAGGAGCCCTCAAAATGAATCCTACAGCAGCTGAACCATTTTATATTCCCACAGACGATGGATGTGAATTCCAATTTCTTGACATCCTTACCAATATTTGTTACTTTATGGGTTTTGGAGGGGTGTTTTGTTGTTGCTGTTAAATGATAGTCATTATAAGTATAAAGTGTTATCTCATTTTCATTTTGATTTTCAGGTCCTGAATGATGAAAGATGTTAAATATATTTTCTTTTATTAAATTTTTTCCAGTTTTATTGGCATATAATAACCATATCATACAATTCAATAGTTCAATGTTAAATATATTTTCACGTACTTATTGATCACTTGTATATCTTTTCTTAGATATGTCTGTTCAAGTTTTTTGCTAAGTTTAAAAGATTGCTCTTTATTGTTGAGTTGCAATCCGTTATATATTCTGGCTATTAATCTCTTATCAGATGCATGATCCACAAATATTTTCTCCCATTCTGTGCAATGTCATTTCACTCTTGATAGTAGTCCTTCTGATACATGATTTTTTTTTAAATTTTGAGGAAGTTTGATTTATCTATTTTTTAATGTTATTTCTATGCTTTGGACATCCTATTAAAGAATCCACTGTCACAAGTTCATGAAGCTTGTTTGTTTTCTTCTAAGAAATGTCTAATTTTAGGTCTCAGATTTATATCTTCTATTCATTTTGCGTTCGTTTTTGTACGCAACATAAGGGAAGAGTCTTGTATATGAATAACCAGCTTCCTCAGTACTATTTGGTGAACTGACTATCATCATGTTGCCTTTTCAAAATTTAAAGACATTTTTTAATTGTACAAAATATATAGTTCACAGAACATGCACCATTTCAGTAATCCTCACATCTACTGGCCAGTAACCTAATCATCACCAGTGTCTTAGCTATAAGTGTTGCCGTAGTAGCAGAAATACCATAAATGGATGAATTTAACAAATTTCCTTAGAGTTTAGTAGGCTACCGGTCCAATTAAAGGGTGCCAGCCCAGTGTTCTTAGAGCTCTCCATGTCTTGGTCTCGCTGTTTCCTTGGATGTTGGAGCTTCTCGGCTCAGGAATCCTGGGTTCTAAGGACCTTGGCTCTCCTCCCTGTTCTGCCTCTGTAACAAGGTCCCTCTGATCTGTTTGCTTGCTTAATCATTTTCATATCCAGAAGAGGTCATTCAAGATACAATCTAATCCTATAGATTGCATCATGCCTCATTAACATAACTCTTTAATCCTGACTCATTAATATCGAGATAAGGATTTACAACATAGAGCATAATTACATCAGATCATAAAAAGAAGAAAATGTACTTGATACTGAGACTCATGGCCTAGCCAAGTTGACACATATTTGGGGAATGCAATTAAATTCATAACACCCATTGGGGATTCCCGATTTTTTTCATCACCCTTACCAGAAGGTCAGCATTCCCTATATGTTGTATCCTGATAATCACTAGTACATTTTTACTTCTATATATGTGCCTTTCTAGATATTGCAGATAAGTGGAATCATGTAATATGTGTCTTTTTTGTGACTGACATTTCACTCAAGCATGCTGCCTTTTAAGGTCTCCTGTCCTAACTTCGGGGGAAAGACAGGGCTTTCTCCTCTCATAAAAAGTTAGTCTCAGAACCCCACAGGGGGTCACGGTGAGTCAGTGGCAGTGAGGGAGAGAGCTCAACATGACCTTGCTCTTTTGGGTCCTGGAAATTCCTACCTTGAAAGTTAAGGCTGTGGCCACTGAATAGTTATATTGCTGTCTTTAGGAACTTCCCCCAAACCAGTTAGGGCTTAACGTACCCAGCAATTGTGTGCGCCTGGTGTCCCACAAATCCCGACAAAATCAGCATCAAGAACTTGGTCTGACCCCCAATTCCTGCACTGAAAGAGCCCCCTTCTGGTATCCATTGCAGGCCCCCTGCAAGTCCTTTCTGGGCCCCGGAGAACTCGGAGGGAGGGGCTGTGGCCATAGGGGAGCGGACTCTCAGGGGGCAGTAGGTGCTACAATCAGCTCCACCCGATTAACAGGTTCTTCGGGCTAGCTGCTGCTTAGTGTCGGGCTGCTAACCACAAGGTCAGCAGTTTGAAACCACCAACCACTCGGAGGAAAGTGACAGGAGTAGGTTTACCTGCAAGGTCACTAGGAGTCGGAATTGACTTGTTGGCAGTGGAGGGATTCAGTCAGTGGCAGACAGTACCTGATCCACAGAGCCTAACGTAAGTGGTGAAAGGCAAATGGACGGGTGAAAAGCTCACCTATCCCACCCTCTAACCCTTTGACCCTCTCTCCTCTCACAGCCCCGGGGACAGAAATGGCTCTGAAAGAAACCCTCCCTTTGTAATGACTGATCTTTCTGATTTGGAAACCGGAAGGCAAGAGGAGCCTGTGGGTGGTCCACGTGCCCCTTCTTTCCCTGCAGCTGGAACTGCAGGCTCACAGCCCACTCCTCTTCTCCCTTGTTCATAGGGCGACGGCCCTGGACCGGTACCAGCTGCAGAAAGTGGGCTTCACACACGTGCTGAATGCAGCTCACGGCCGCTGGAACGTGGACACGGGGGCCGACTACTACCGCGACACGGCCATCAAGTACCTCGGCGTCGAGGCTGAAGATTTACCCACGTTTGACCTCAGTGTCTTCTTCTACCCGGCATCGGCCTTCATCGAGGATGCGCTCAACAATGACCACAGTAAGACCCCCAAGTCTGCCCCTGCCCTACCCCACCCTTTGGCCCACCAAAGTCCATCTCTCTCTCAGAACCAGCCTGGCAGAGTTTTGTGTGGTGGAGGGCAATATCTCCGCCTCTAGGGTGTGGAGGGTTGAGCACCTGCCCCACCCAGCGAGCTGCTCTGGGATTTGGCCCTTGATTGTGTCTCCGGGAAATCTGAACCAGGAGGGTGTTAGAGGAGAAGCCTTTGGCCTGGATCTTCCTTCCTTGGAAAGCATCCGTTATCCTTCAAGTCCCAGGAGTGGTAGGGATTCCTCACGCTGGGACTGTAGCCGAGCTTTTCATTGTGTCTGGGTTCACATCTGACCAATAGCAGGTGTCCCGGTGCCATGTCACGGACTTGGATGAAACCCATGGAGAGACTTCTCGTTTTCCTGCCAACCCACAAGCTCAGACTCCCTCCGAAACTGATACCTGAGTTTTATAAATGAGCAAATATAATTGGGAATCTGGGCTTTGTTCCCCAAACTCCAAGTTTCCCAGATTTACCATATCCATCTTTAAATCACAATCAATAATCCTTGCCCTCAATATGCAGTTTTGGCTGCGCTAGTCTAGGTAAAAGCCACAAAGCTATTTTGGAGGAAGGAGACAATTTAGAGTTAAGGTAATATGCCTAAATTATTGCTGGATATAGTTCAGTGGCACTCTAAAGAGGTCAAAGGGACTTTAACGCTCTAATTAGTTCTTTGACTTCAGCCTCTCTCCATGAGTCATCCTCTTTTGTGGGGCTGTCACATAACTGAGGGGTTAAAGTCCCTCAAAATCTGTCTTGTCCTAAGAGGTTGGACTACAAAGCTCACTGACTGACCAACAGTCCTTGACCTTATGACCAGCCGTAAAAACCAAATCAAATTCTCTGCAATTGAGTCCATGCTGACTCATAGCAACCCTGCTGTGGGTTCCAAGAAATAAAGCCCAGTCTTTCTCCCACGGAGCTGCTGGTGGTTTCGAACTGCTGACCATGCAGATGACAGCCCAATGCATAATCACTACACCATCAGGGCGCCCATCAGCCATGGGCACCAACAATTTATCATTGTTTTGATTCAGAAAACTGTCATGCTTAAAAAAAAAAGCCAACAAATCTGAAGTCTCTGAGTTAGGGTCTGTGCCAAGTTGTCCTTTTATGAGTCTATTTACGGACCATATTGTGTTATGTATAGTCCGGGCTTCAAGCAGGAGCTGATTGAGGTAGCAGTTGTACAATTCTACTTGACACAATTGAACTATGGAATATGATCTATATTAATAAAAATAGAAAAATAAATTTAAAAAAGAATTCTATATAAAATTTTTCTTTAAAGGAAGTGGATTGTGACTTATCCCCATGAGGTAAAATTCCCCTCAGAGTATTTGAAGTTAACATAAAATATATTCGATGTGAAAAAGTGCCTCAGTTTCTGCCTAATGTGCTCACTGGCCATCACTTTATCTTGGGCTATCTATCTTCTTAGCGGAAGGGCCCAGCAGGCTTTGGAGAAGCCAGGGCTAGGCTCACCTCCACATCGCACAACCTACTAGTGATGGGATTGCTCTGAGCCTTGCTTTCTCCAGGCGGTGCTGAAAACATTCACCTTGAAAGGTTATAATGAGGATCAGCAGCGAGCACTTCGCGTTGGGCCTGGTGCACAGCAGGCTCTCAGAGGTCTTTGATAGCGAGGCCCTCACTGTGAGCACAGAACCAAAGCAGCACATGCACAGGATAATAGTAATGACATTTACAATCCCTAAGGGAAAAAGTGGGAAAAAGGACATTCCAACTTTGAACTAGTAGGATCTGCTCTTGGAATAGCTGGCTTTAGATTCCCAACATGTTGTTTTAGAGTCTACACGCCTGCAACCCATCACCCCAACCAAATCAGGAAGGAACAGGATGCTCACGCCCGATGCGGAGGTCTGGGCACAGAGCACTGAGGAGACGGCGAGCAGCTGCTGTAGGTCATGGCTGTCAGACTAAGTGTCCTTGGAATGGAGCAGAGAAAAGGCAACGTAGGAGAGTATAGATCGATGAGGTCAGAATGAACAGGGGACAGCATGGGTCTACAGCAGTGTTCTCCACCGTCCTGATGCCACGACCCTTTCATACCATTCCTCATGTTGTGGTGACCACCCCCCTCCCCCAACCATAATGTTATTTTCGTTGCTACTTCATAATTGTGATTTTGCTACTATCAGGAGTCGGGTGACCCCTGGGGAAGGGTTGTTCAACCCCCAAAAGGGGTCACGACCCACGGGTTGAGAACCACTGGTGTACTGGGGCCCAGAACAAGGCAAGGTCTCACTGGGGCCAGCTTTAACTGCCTGTATTAGTCTGGGTACTTTAGAGAAACAAATCCACAGAAACTCATGTATAAGAGAAAGTTTTATATGAAGGTTAAGTGCACATCAAGAAAACATCCCAACCCACTGCTGCCTAAGCCCACAAGTCCAACATTATTAACCCATTAACCCATATGTCTGACACCAATCCACAAAGTCCTCCTCCATCTCACAAAACAGACACAATGACACCGACTGCAGGAGGAAAGCTGAGTCAGTGAATGTGTAAGCATCTCAGCACTGGCAGGGGTCTCCACATGGCTGCTCCAGCATCCAGGGCTGCATCAGGGTAGGTCCATGTGGCTTCTCCTCAGGGATATCTTGCAGGAAGTCAGCCTTGCCAGCTGAAGCAGGGAACTGGCCAAGGCAGCTGCACTCTAGTCCAACCATCAGAAAGCAAGAGACCTGAGAACTGAAAGGCGAGGCTCACTGAGTCATTTATTCCTCTGCCCTTCAATTAACCCCACATGTGTTTATCGGCCAGGTTGGCACAATAAACTAACTATATCACTGCCCTTTTCACTTACATATTTATAAGTTCCCACAAGTCAGGTGTCCAAACACCAACTTAAAAAACAAAAAACGCCAACTTAAAAAAATTTGTTTTATTGGCATGTAATTTACATATATAATTCAAGAGTTGAATCAGATTAAGAAGAGTTGCGCAATATCTTCAAAATCAACTCCAGAACAGTTTCTTCTTTCTTGTAGTCATTGTGAGCTCCCCAATTCCCTCCCCCATCCCCAGATTAAAACACCAACTCTTCCGCACCAGAGAATGCCAATGAACCAACATGGTTGCGTTAAGACATCCAGGTGTGAGTGGAGGGCTCAGTAGCCAATTGACCCTTACAGGGAACAGCTGCTTCTCAGCCCCAAGCAATTTTGAGGAAATGTGGCAGATCTGACTTTTCAAAAGAAGTCTCAGATCTGTATTTTTAAGGTCTTAAATGACTGCAAAGGCCAAACAAAGGCACTCGGATGGCCTGTGGAGCAGTGAAATGCTCCTTCGCTCACCAGGGGCACTTTGGCTGGACCTGGGTGTAGATGACACACTTGGTAGTGTGAGCCCAGTCTGCTCAACCACACACAGTAACTGGCCAGGTGTTGGAAGCCAAGGGACACTACTGTCGCATTTTAGAGCCAGGCCCACTCATACATTTATTATTATGCTCCCGATGTAAGAGGTGTTGATGGACAGTGTGGCCAAAAGCAAGGTACCTCTTTCCTCCCTCTCATCTTTCGATTCGTTTCAACTAAGTGTCCACGGCTCTCCACTGCTGCCCTCCCGTCAGTCCCGCCCACTCTTGGAATAGCATCTCCTCTGGACCTTTGGCATGCATTCTGGTTGATGGAGTCAGCCACAGGACCTACTCCCACCCTGCCCTACTGAGATTTGACTCATACACAATATCTTGCTAGTCAACCCCAATCACTTCTGAAAATGTTGAGAGATAAGCTAGTCCTACGTGGACAGCTGGGGAAGCAGACGCCTGGAGAAGCTAAGGGCTGTGCCTAGGGTCGGAGAGAGCTCATCCAGGCCTGGCTGTGAGGACATTGCTGGACAGCAGGGCCTCCTTCTGTCACTCAGGCCTCACAGACAGCTCCTGCCCCCTCTTCTTGTGAGCAGCTGGTGACTCTGCTGTATCAAAGGTCACCCGAGATCATAAAAGGCAAGGCACTCCCGCTGTTTATAAGACTGGAAACAACTGAACTTGTCATTCGTCATCAGACAAGTTAATGCTGACAAAATGCTGTTACAGAAACCCCAGTTGGACAGCCTTCGCCACTTCCAGCTTGCCATTCTTAGAAGCGAATGGGTATGATTTGACTTTAAAACGTCTTTTAAGAAACCCAAGGAAGATGGGTTCTCTCTTGTACCCCTTCCCCCTTCTTTCGGAATCTTTCCCTCCTTCCCTTGCCCCCTATATCCTTCTCCTCCTTCCTCTGGCAACCCGCCCCCCCCCCCCCGCACTTCCTTGTTAAATAAACAGTCCCTACTCAGCTTGTGAGGTCACCCCAAGATCTGTTATGGATAAGGCAGGTGTGAATACCCTACTGATGTCTGCTTGCCAGCAGGAGGTGGGTTCTAAGCTTTAAGCAGACCAAAGGTTCAGTCTTAAGCATCCCCTGCTCCACTAGAGATTCTTCTTCCTACCTCCCCACCCCTCCCGCCCCAAAGTTTATAATGGCACCCATTTCTGAGAACTGAGCTATTCGGGGAGACAGAGTTGTTTGGGGAGATGTGTGAACTCTGCTTTTGCTTATCCGCTGAGGTGGGCAGTTCTCAAGACCGTGAGGAGGGAGTAGGCAGCCAAACCGAACTCACTGCCACTGAGTCAAAGCCAACTGAGGACGGCCCCACCGGGCAAGGTAGAACGAAGTGCCTTTGTGAGTTGCTGAGACGATAACTTTTATGGGAGTGGGCGGCCTGGTCTTTCTGCCGCAGAGTGGCTGGTGGTTTCACACTGCTGACTTGCAGCAGGAGGGTGCGGAGGAGGGTGCTTGGGAGGGCAGGGCTAGGTGGGGCAGGCCATTGGTCCACATGTGACAAAGAGACTTCCCTTCTGGTTCAGCACTTAGAATGGTCATTGGAGGAGCAGTAGCGATCCCTGATTTGGATTTTCTTCACAAAATTGTGGGGATCCCCCTTTTGTTAAAGGCCCAAGGGGAAATCATGGATCTAAACCAGCGCTGTCAAATATAGAGTGACCTATTAATGGGTCATGCGATAATTTTAGCTAGTCGGACTAGCAGTTCTTGGAAAATGAGATTAGAAAAGAGCAGAAAATACCAGCATGCACTCCAAGCAGTAGAGATCCAGAAAATCTGGGGAATTTTTATTTTCTACACGCACATTTTTGCAATACTGCTCAGCATTTGGAAACATGCCCTTTGGTGTCAGATGGCCTGGACTGGAGTCACAGGTATGTCTGTCATTTCCAGGCTGTGTGACTTAGACGTCACTTCTTGGTCCTTTAGCTACCTCATCTGTAGCGTGGGGGGACTACCTTTCTCTGTCTCGCTGAGTTGCTGTGCACAGTGGCGCTGATGAAAAGCAGAAAGTGCGTGGGAAAGGAGGTGAGGAGAACGGAGCTACTTTTGTCAGCGGTTAGTGCTCTCATGGGGCCACAGACACATTTTGGAAGTCGTAGCTTCCTACGGCAGCAGTAACAAAACATCACAAACAAGGTGGTTTGAAACAACAGAAACTGATACTTCACAGATACGGAATCTAACCAACCGGAACCCATCAAGTACAAAGTCATGGCCCATGCTCGTCCTGAAGCCGGATCTATTCGACCTTCTAGCGGCCATTGACACTCCTGGGACTCCTTGACTTGCAGCAGCCTCACTCCACTCTGCCTTTGTCCGCATATGAACACTTCCTCTGCCTGTGGCTCCTTTAAAGTATGTTAAAATTTATTTTATAGCCATTATTCATCTAGGAGCAGGGCTGACTATACTGCACTAGGATCTCATACTCTTTAACCAATAACATGGTTACCTTTGCATATCTAAAGATTCCCTCAAGGCAAGTGTCCAAACACCAAGCCTTCAGGGGGACCGTCCAAAGTAGGAGTCAGCATCTCCACAGATCTTTTCAGGCTGTGCCACTGCGCCCTGGTCTACAGAGTACACCTCTGACACTCGGCCTGGCGGATGTCTAACTCCCAGAGACTGAGCCCCTTCGCGTTTGGCTCATGTGGTCCGGGAGCGGTCTGACGGGGCCATGGAGCAAGCAGGGCGTTAGAGGTTAGTTAAAATAGAGGACAGGTCCTGGGGAGGAAAGGGGTGGGAGCCAAGCCAGTACATCAGGCCTCCAGAGAACAACAATGGGCCCTTGCCCCCTGGGAGACCTGCTGAGGCCACAGATCTTACAAACAAAATTCAGCTCCAGAAATTGCTGCTCCGTAGACTCCTCCCCCCACACCCCCACCCCCGTCTACCGGCCCTCTGCCCACTTAACAGAACGCAGGCTCCTAAAAGGCTAATGAACTGCAGCTTTGCTCTGTTTCCAGTATTAAATCGTGACGGGAAGATTGCTCTTCTTGCCAGGAGAGGAAGAAACGCTTTAGTTATCAGCGGAGCGGGCAGGAGGCCAGGCAGCCTCTGAGCCATCCATGGGGATTAGAATGCCAGCGGTAGACGGTCTTCACCCGGCCACACTTTGCCCCCCCAGGGACACAGCCATTCCCGGAATTGCCTGGGACCAGCCTTCGACACCTCCCCCTCCCCCATCTCAGCACAGCAGTAACGCAGTCAGGAGGCTGATCGCCCTTTGTTACAGCAGAAAAACTGGACACCCTCTTAGGGGCTCTGTGATGGGAAGGGGTGTGATTTGAGTGACCGGGTTCGTTGATGAAGGTTGGCAAAAGGGAATTATGCTGCATTGCTACTGGGGGCCATCAAGTCCATGGGGACCCATGGGTGCAAAACCGAGGCAGGCTCCGTAGGCTTTTCGATCCTTTTGGAAGCAGATGGCCCGCTGGGTGGGCTTGACATTTGTACCTCTAGGAGCCCTGATGGTGTCCTGGTTACCAGTTGGGCTGCTAACTGCAAGGTCAGAAGTTTGAAACCACTAACCACCCTGGGGGAGAAAGATGAGGCTTTCTACTGGTGTAGAGTTACAGTATCCAAAACCCAGAGGAGTTGTTCTACCCTGCCTTATTACAGGGTCTGGCAATGAGTCAGAATTGACTCAGTGGTGGTGAGTTCTTTGAGGGGCTCTCTAAGGAGCTCTAGTGGCACTGTGGGTTAAGCATTGGACTGCTAACTGCCAAGTTGGTTGATGGTTCAAACCCACCAACTGCTCCTTCGGGGAGAGCTGAAGCTATCTGCTTGTGTAAAGTCTTGCAATCTCGGGCCACTCTGAGTCAGAGTGGCCTCAATGGCAGTGCTTCCTTTACAGGGACTGCTTAGGGTACAAAATAGATTCCAACAGGTCAAGGGTAAGGAGACCCTTGATGAAGTCTTCAGCAGGTTGATGATCATTTGCCGGAGTTTGGAATGGCACCCAAGGCGTTGCAGAGATTGAGAGACTTAAAAAGGGCAGGCGAGGGCAAAGGGAACCGTCACAAAGCATGATTGGTGGCAGATCAATACATAACAGTTGCAGGTGGGACTCCCAAAGTCGGAATGGGACCCCAATTGTGACTCACACATCAAGATGGCCAGATTTGTTCAAAGCCCTCCGACAAGGCAGTCCCTCATGAGGCCCATATACCCAGGTGAGTCCCCAAAGGTATTCCTTCTCCCAGGACTCCCCAGCAATTCACAGTCTCAGAAGGTACTGGCCTGGGGGTGAAGCGATTCACACTGCTGGTGGGCGGTCAGAACAATTGAAAGGAGGCGATGGATGGGGACTCCTAAGTGGATTTCGAACTTCACCTCTAACCGTAGCCTTTGGCAAAGTTCATGCTCAGCAACTGAAGCTCTAGTGCAGGCCTCTTGGTCCGCCCCTGAAGACCTTCCAGCAGCGAACCAAGAGCGGAAGAACCCCGGTGACAACCGAGAGAGATACCGCGGGTGAGAAGCCGCTTCCTGTGCGGGATAAACCCGCAGTCCCGGTCCCTGACCTCGCCTTCCGGGCACGGATGGACGGAGTCGGTGGCCTGAAGCCGGCCACCTACCAGCGGCCACCCCATCTCCTCCGCGGGGGCCGGGGTCGCTCGATCGGTGCTGCAGCGTCCTGCCCCCGGAGCTGCCTTCGGCCCACTATTATTTAACCCGGGCTCTCAGGGCCAGCTGTTGGTTTACACATAAAGTGCTTTGCATTTTAAGTTGCCAATCAAAGTTTTTTTTTTTAAAAAAGACTCTCTCGGAAGCTCACGGGGCGGTCCTGCCCTGTCGTGCAGGGTCACGATGCGTCGGCAGCGACTCGATGGGCATGAGTGTGGAGGGTTCCTTGATTTTAGTTCAAGCCTCGATGTTCAATTGAACGGTGTGATTCAGCACCACTTGGCCCAGCACTGTGTGTGTGCAGAGGCACCTAGCTCTTGGCCTTGGGTCAGGGTGCGCTTGTCTCCCCAGCAAGGTCTGGGGCGGTGGGGGAGGGGTAATCCAGGTGGCTAGTGGTCAGGCCGCTTGGATGTCTCATCCTGCCTAGGCCACTGGGCCTAGAGTTGGTACAAAGTGGGTGCTTGGAGCAGCTTGTGCTAATCCACAAGACAGGAGCAGAGCGAACTACAGTGTTTACTGAGTACGAAGCCCAAGGAAGACAGAGGAGACTTCATCCATCAAACTCTGCTTCCACAAGCAAGAGGGTCAGGAATGTTTTATGGTCAGGGTGTGGGGAGAGGTCTTCTGGGGCCGTCTGGCTATGTGGTAGGTCACCACCTGGCTCAGATTACTCTCTTTGCTTGGATGTGCAAGTTCCCCTTCCAGCTGCAGGTCTTGTCTATCAGATGGAAATGGGTTCACCGAACGTCTAAGGGGAAACAGCAAGGGTTTATTCGTCCACCATGAATTCTAACAGAGTCACAAGACTAAAACAAAAGGGGGGGGAGTCCAGCTGCCTCAGCTAAGTACTGCAATCCAGGGGCTCTCAACAGCCGCAGGAGGAAGGGGGGCGCAGGGAGGTGAGACGACACATTGGAAGTGTTCTTCCAAGCGGATCTCATATCCTGCTTGTGCTTTAGAATGCATGAGTGTCACCCTTCCAGGCCTCAGGCCTGTGACCCAGGGACAGGGACAGTTTGGGGAACACACAGCCTAAGGAGCCCAGGCCAGTGTGACTCACACGTAGGGATCTCATAACTACCAGAGAGGTTAGCCACGGGGATAGTGGAGGTTAGCCACGGGGATAGTGGTGTGGCAGTTGAGGGGACTGCCAAAGAGCCTGCTCTCCTTACTTTCTCTGTCCTGGCCCTTAGCAAAGTGGTCAGTGGCCCGTCCAGAGGAGGGCCCCCATAATAGGCGGGCCTCCATAATAGGCGGGGTTGAATAATTTCTAGTGTTAGCACCTGTGTCCATGTGACAAGATGGCAAATTTTTTCACCTCTCTGCGCCTGTTTCCCACCTCCAGAGCAAGGGTGGTGATCATTAAAACCTGAGAGGGTTGTACAAAAGAAGACTGAAAAAACCCGAGAGAACTGAAAACACCAAAAACCACCCCACTGCCGTGGAGTTCATTCCAACTCAGAGCCACCCAGCGCTGCAGCTTAATGTGAAGCACCAACCTTGAAGTTAGCAGTTCAAAGCTTACCCAGCCTCAACCCCGGGCTCCTGTGAGCATGCAGGAGCCACCCCAGAGGGTCACTGACCTCCTCTCAGCAGGGCTTAGCACGATAGTGGTCAAAGAGCTTGTTTTCAGGTGGAGATTCTTCTAGTTACTCAGTTTTCACAATTTTTGGCCTGAGAGCTCCTTAGACTCTTAATAACTATTAAGGACCTCAAAGGGCTGTTGTTTATGTGGATTATATCCATCCAATGTTTATCATATTAGAAATAAACCCTGAAAGTGAACATTATATTTATCAATAAAAATTAATAAAATTAAGCTGTGCATATTAGCGTAATAACAGTTCTATAAATAAAAGAATGTTGCAAAACACAATTAGGAAAAAGCAGCATAATCTTACATTTTTGGTAAATCTCTTTTATGTTAGGCGTTGTCATGGGATTTGTCTATCTGCTCTGCATTCAGTCTGTTAGGGTTGAGGTCTATGAAGAAACTCTGACCTTTCTCAGATCGATAGCTGAGAAGGAGGGAGTGACCAGATAACTGTGGATGTTCTTCTTGGAATACTACAAGTGATACTTTCTAAACGTTAGTTGCAATATGGAATTTGAAATCATATCAATACACTTCACACTGCATTGGATTATATATAGCCCATTGGTTTGCTTTGCATTTTGAAAGTTGTTTTACCTAAGCTTGATTTTGTCACAAATGTTGACATTATTCAGATATCTTATCCCCAAATCACCTTTGTTAACATTGCTGCTGATCTTATTAGAAAAGTTTTAAAGTCCTGGAATATGATCATCCTCATAGTGACAGATGCAACACTTCCAGAATTCTAACTTGATTGAAAGCTTGCACTTTGTCACTGGCGACAAACTCTGTGCGTTGTTGCCTTTGACGTGACAAAACGACTCACTTTGCTCACTTGTGAGAAAGGAAACCAGGAATCATGATTTCTCTGTCATTTGTTCCTTCAAATAAAAATGGCGTTTCACAGGAAAAGCAGCTAGTGAGGCTTGAAATGCAGTCTCCCCGTTGCTTTCCCTTGAAGCAGCCAATGCGCGTCACCAGGCAGCCACGGCGTCATAGAGCGCAGAAGTAGACTTTCAGGCTGGGATTCGATGCAATTCATTTTAATCCCTCATCAAGGTCATTCTGAAAGCAAAATGGCCTTTCCCCACCTTCTTCCCGAGAAGCAGCGGTGGTGACCATTACGGTGAGTGTTAACGATACAGTGATTACTATGCCGCCTTTCTGCTGTGCTTCACCTAAGACCCCGGCGGTGTTACTTGATGGCAGTGGGCTTGTTCTGGGGAGTATGGCCCACCATCCGTGCAAATGTGAACAGAGTGGACAAGGGAATATCCACATCGTACTGTATGAAGATGGTATTGACCTCGTGGCTCCCTGGAAAGGGCCTTGCACAGAACCCAGAACAGGTCTGTGGATCACGCTTGGGTGTTTGCTGGTCTAGGCCGTCACTCGGGCACTCACTCCCCTTCTCTGCTGGGTTCAGCAATTCATTGCGACGGCCACTCGGAACTCACAGACAATACTCACAATTACGGGGAATTTATTAGGGACGTTCAGGAAAAAGATGAGCCTTTCTAGTCCCGTGAAGGTTGACCGTCTGCCTCGGAGCCGTTCTACCCCGCCCGCAGGGCTGTCAGGAGTTGGAACAGACTCAGTGGCAGTTCAGTGAGTGAGTTGATTAAGAAATTTAACAGGTTACAACAATCCAGCATCAGAAAGCATTAAGGGTGCAGTCCTTGGTCCACAGCAACACCTTGCCTCAGCCAGCAGTCTAGTTGCTCTGGCCCTCAGCCCCTCAGCCCGTCTGTGGGCCAGGAAGCCAGCCCACTGCTCTGGTCTCAGCTTAGCTCCTTGGCGTTGTCCCTTGGCCTCTGCCACTTCAGAGATCTCCATGTGCTCCATTGGTGGCTCCCTTTTATGCTCCTGGCATCTCTCTGTCCTCCTGAGCTGCTCAAGCAGCTGCAGCAGAGGAGAGGCTTTGATGGGAGACTGGCTTTTGTCTTTCAGCTGACATAGCCCCCAAGGAAACAAAGGATGGTGATTTGGGTCACACCTCTGCTAAGGTGGAGACTCAGAATACATCTCATTTTAATCCTGTCCATTAGCATAGTGGAAAAACTCTTTCCAAAGTGGGATTATAACCAAGCGGGCACAGAGGATTGGATTTGTATGGCTAGAAGAGCTATGTTGACTGACTGCCCCTCAAGCATGTGCTCAGAAGTCAGCCAGGCAAGTGCTTTTCCCCATTACCTTCACAACAGCTCCATGATGAAGATGCTGATGTCATGTCCATTTTACAAACGGGGAACCTGAGATTGCCCAGGCAAGAAGGGCATTTCCCAAGCACACGCCATCGTGAGGAAGGATCAGGATTTAGACAGGTCAACCCAAGCCCCATCCGCATGCCCATAACTCCCATGCCAACCTTGCCCGCCACTGAAGGTTTTTCTTCTTCCACTCCATCTGCAGATAAGATCCTGGTCCACTGTGCCATGGGCCGCAGCCGGTCGGCGACCCTGGTCCTGGCCTTCCTGATGATTCACAGGAATATGACCTTGGTGGATGCCATCCAGCAAGTGGCCAAGAACCGCTGTGTCCTTCCCAACCGGGGCTTTCTGAAACAGCTCCGAGAATTGGACAAGCAGCTGGTGCAGGAGCGGCAACAGGCCCCACGTGCGGACGGCGGCGAGAAACCCCGTGCAGAGGAGCTGTAGGCCCTCCTCCCCTGGGAGAGCACAGACATCCCTGTGACTGGCTTGTTACAAAGAAGGCACCGTGAAACCAAAGCTCGAGTTCCTCCAAAGAACCATACGCTTCTCTAGTGCGGACTGGGGAACAGAGGGCCTTTGAAGCCGCCTCTCGGCTTCGCAGTACAGCGGAGGAGAAAAGACCCCCTTGCAGAATTGGTTACAGATGAGTGCAGGGCTCTGCACAAAGACGAGACTAGTGTGTTTTGTTTTTATAATGTTGTTTTGTGTTTTGAGATGGAAACAAAATAGATCTTGAAATCTATAGGCATTGTGCTGTGATTAAACATTTGGCTTTGTTTGAAACTTGCTTTCTTATCAAAATAATTTTGAAATAGAAGTGATATATTTTTTAAACTACAGATAAACCTCTCGGAGAGCTGCACTACCTGAGTGTGCACATCTTCCTGAGATGCCCATCCTTTATCCGGTGCTCTCTGCTCTATGGGACTCTCAGGCTTGGTCTCTGTCTATAGATGCTCTCGCACAGAGAGACTCGATTAGTTGGTGTGGACAGTCGGAGGCCTGTATAGAGTGAGGCCCCTGCTTTAGGCTACCTTCTCTTGCTTAGGGAGTCCGGGCTGGTGAGCTGACCGCCAGTCCCCTGGTTGCAGAGTGGCTGAGTACTCGGCTAATAACCTCAAATTTGCTGGTTTGAACCCATCTGTTCCATGGAAGACGATGTGAAAGTCTGCCCTGTACGGATTTCCAGTCTCACTGCCATCAAGTCAGTTCTGACCCATGGAGACTCTAGCTCAGGGCTGTATGGGTTTGACACACGGTACATCTTGGAGGGGGTCGCGAGCTTCAGCTTCCTCGGAGGGAGTGAAGAGTCATTCTGAATTGCTGGCTTGGTGGCTTGTACCCCACACATGCCGCACTGCACTACAGGGCTCCCCCTGGCATTGTGCCTTATAGGGTCCGAAGATGCTGATGTCGTTTCCATTTTATGAGTCAGAATCAACCTAACAGCATTGTTGTTGCTGCTCCTGAGCCTGAGCCATTATCCAGAAAAGGGCAATGATTTCTGCCATCTTTGGATAATTAAGAGTTTGACTTTACACACTTTAAAAACATGAGGGAGCAGACCGTCTTTGGGGAACAAAACTGCGTTAAGCTCCTTTCACGTTACTTCTAGTCAAAGTCACACTGGCTTGTTTTCCATCAGGCCATGGCGTTGGCTGTGGCCAGGAGGGGCTGAAACAGCCAGGGGCGCTGCGCCTGCTCTCCATGGGGCCGCGCCCATCGCAGCGCTGTGCGAGGCTCGTTCTGCAGGAGAAGGCAGCAGCAGTCACGAGGGGGCATCGTGATGACTCCGGGAACAAGGACCCCTAAGTCAGACAGAACCCAAGGAGAGGCGCTGATGGAGAGCCGTGGAAGTCAAGAAGCAGACACTGGACTCACCTAGAGGAAATCACAGGGCCGGAGGCAGGCCTGCTCAGGAACACAGGGAGGACCAGCTTCCGTTGAGCAGAATGAAAGTGGGTATTCTTGGTAGAGGGAGGGTAGGCGCAACAGGTGTGTAAAGTCACCAAGAGTTACTGGGATGGGGGAGCTGCTCAGCTTTGGGGCCACAGGGGGAGATGGGCGCCCTGGGCCTCCGTGATGAGGCCTGGCATCATTGATAGCCCGGGCCTGCCCTGGACAGTCGGCCTGGCTCAGGAGTCCGTTGACACTGCTAGGCGCCGTCAAGTTGGTTCCAACCAATAGCGACCCTATGTCCCAAGAACACACTGCCGCTCCCGTGCCACCCTCAGAGGCACGTGTTCGAGAAGAGCTCTTCTGAGACTCCTTTGCAGAAAGGATATTTTAATAGATTGAAAAGCCTGAAACATCATTAAAAGCTTGCAAAGCAAAAAGGCCAAGACGGACCGGAAAATTAAGTGTGCAGTAAACTGGACTGTCTCTGCACTAAGGCTGAAAAGGCGGACGTTCCCTTTGAAACGGTGACAGTGCTGAGTTGAACACCGGTCACACGAGGTCACCGTAGATGCCACAGCCTGTGTGGCTGTGAAGGGAATAAAATCGCACTGGTATAATCACGGGGCATCATGGAACGGAAGGAAGCTACAGATAATCTCTTGGAAAGAGCACAGCCCCAAAAGGACTCTGGGGTCATAGTGGCCTCTGTCTTGCTTTCCTACTATGAGACCGTGTACGCCTCCTCTGAATTCGCATCTCTCCTGGCTCTGTCCAGGGAGAAATCAATATTTATACTTTAATGAAGCATGAAATCCTTACGGGGAAAGGCTGGAAGCTGCTGTTTCCCATTCTCTGGGGGCCTGTGAGTGCAGGCGAGTCAGAGACGGCTCTCTTTCAGATTACCCCCGGGAGCCAGAGAGACGAGTAAAGGGCACAGCAGTTCTTGTAAAGGGGTTCCAAGAGAGGTCTTCAGGGACGGAAGAAGTCAACAAGTATTTATTGAGAACTCACTACATTCCAAGAAGTGAGGTAGGAAGCCCAACGTGAAAAAAAAAAAAGAACCAGACAAAAATCTACATTGTGATTCAATGCAATGAGGGAAGAGGTACTGAGGTGGAAAGCAACGGGGAAAGAAAGGGTGGGAGAGAACTTCACGTTAGGTGGGGTGATCAAGGAAGACCCGGGGAGACAGCTGAGCTGGGATGTGAGGGAGAAGCCTTTGCAAGGAGGAGGGAGCCTTCTAGGTCAAGGACTTGCCTGCGATGGCAAGAGGTGGGTGGGTGGGAGGGAGGAACCACTGACCAGTGAGGCTGGCGCTGTGAGGGGGGAGGCGGGAAAACGAGACTTTACTCGAGGTGCAAAGAAAAAGCACTTGAGTTTTAAGCAGGGGAGTAAGATAATCAAACATTCTGGAAAAACCAGCCTACTGACTGGAGTTCGGAGAAAGTAGGGAGGTAGGCAGGGAGGCACGAAGACCGATTAGGAGGCTGTTCACAGGACTACCCTCAGCAAGGTAAACCTGGATCTCCGTGTTTTTACTTACGGATCATGAGCCACTGTGCATTTCCCCACAGTGAAGCATCTCGTCATGTTCTCCCAGCCAACACCACCTGCCTGCAGAATTCGAGCTGCCTTTCAATCCCTGACAAGGGACAGTGCTAACAAGCAAGGTAAATAGGGACTTATTTACCGATCTGTAATAAACAGTTTCACACGTGGTGGTGAAACACAAACCAACATGTGAAACTGTCACTACTGATTGTTAAGCACGCACCAGTCAGCCTGTGCTTGTTTCGCTTTGGGGTCATCGGACACTGCCTGTTAGAGGGGAGCGTTCCAAGGAGTCAGGACTGTCTTTAATATTATTCTGGAGTTAATCCTGGGATGGGCTGGATGTGCAGAGGAGATAGGACTGTCAGGGCAGGAATCACCAGTTCCGGCTAGGTCAAGTCTGAAGGACATGCAAGCTGTGTCATGTCATTTGTGAATATAGAGCTCAATGGAATGTTTTTGACCAGAGGTGTAATGCTGGGTGCTCTCTGCAGGCATGGAATTTGGTCGTGGTACTGGATGAGTGAAGAAAGGCCAGGCCACGCCGGAGAGCTGTGATACATCTAGCCTTCAGAAAGTCTGGGAGAAGGAAGATTCCAGGAAGGGGACTGGGGAGGGAGAAACCCAGGAATGAGGATCGTGGAAGGCTGGATACACAGATTGAAGGGACTCCTTCAGAGTAAAGAGTATCTGTACTTTGAGTATGTTGGACAACTATAGACCAGTGCAAAGAAGCACCCCGTAATCCTACTTGGGAGCCCTGGCGGCATCATGGTTATGAATTGGGCTGTGATCTGCAGGGTCAGCAGTTCCAAACCAGCAGCCACTCCGTTAGAGACTGGGGTTTCTACTTCCATAAACAGTTAGTCTCGGAAACCTATGCGGGTCACTATGAGTCAGCATTGACTCGATGGCAGCAAGTTTTGTTTTTGGTCTGGAATCTTTCTGAACAGTTTTTAGAACAGCATGTAAGCACATGCTCACTGCCATTGAGTCGATGCCGACTCATAGTGACCCTGTAGGACAGGGTAGAACTGCCCCTGTCAGTTTCTGAGGTTTGACCTTTTTTGGGGGGGTGGTAGATTTTAACTTTACAGAAGTAGAGGGCCATGTCTTTCTCCCTTGGTATGTAAACCGAAAACAAACAACTCCCTCCCCCCCCCCCCCCCACATTGCGATGGAGTGGATGCCAGCTCATAGACACTTCAAAGGACAGGATAAAGCTGCCCCTCTATGGGTTTATGAGACGAACTCTACAGGAGTAGAAAGCCTTGTCTTTCCTTGTTGATGGGAGCATTAAATCAGAGAAACGAGAAGCAGAGCAAAGGGATCCCGAGGGAGTATAAAGGATGGATTTTCGGGCCAGGACGTGACACCTCACAAGCTACACCTAGAAAACACTCCTAAAGGCCAACGAACTGACCTTGAACTACTAGCAAATTTTCTTTTAATATTTGCTATCTTTTTGTTTTTTTTATTTGTTTTGTTTAATTTTACCTTGTAAATTTTGTATGTTAGTGGCTTTTCTGCTTATCAGCGTGTCAATGTTTCTTCTGTCAAAGCCATGTTCTTATGTGCCACTTGGGCGCTATCAAAGTCATCTGCATTAGTATGCACATATTACTATGTCAGCAGGTCCACCTAGACAAGATAGGCTGGACAAATAATGAGAGAAGAAAACAACAGGACCAACGGTCCTGGAGGGACATGAGAGCGTGGGAGGTAGGGGCAGGGAGGAGGTGTCACCCAACACAGGGACAAAGGAACAGCGAGTGGTTCAAAACCAGAGGAGGGAGGAGATGGGAGGACTGGTAGGGAGTGACCAAGGGCAAGGTAACTGAGAGGAATTACTGAAACCAGAATGAAGGCTGAACATGGTAGTGGGACGGGAGGAAAGCAAAAGGAAATAGAGGAAAGAAGTAGGAGGCAAAGTGCATACCGAGAAGCCTAAATACACACATATACATATGTAAATATATTTATGATTATGGGGGAAATAGACTTATGTGCATATATTTATAGGTTCAGTAGTAGGGTAGCAGATGGACATTGGGCCTCCTCATGCATAATCCCCCAATACAATAGCACCTCGCCCTGCTAAACAGTCATTGCAGGATATTCCTGACATGATCACTGAAGATAGACGTGTGTGTAAGCAAATGTGGTGAAGAAAGCTGATGGTGCCCGGCTATCAAAAAGATATAGCGTCTGGGGTCTTAAAAGCTTTAAGGCAAATAAGCGGCCATTTGGCTCAGAAGCAACAAAGCCCACAGAGAAGAAGCACACGGCCTAAGTGAATACAAGGTGTTGAATGGACCATGTAGCAGACACCAAGGAACAAAAACAATCAGTGTGATCACCTTCCTCACATAATCGCTGAAGACGAAAGTGTGCATAAGCAAGTGTGGTGAAGAAGGCCGATGGTGCCCGGCTACTGAGAGATGTAGCGTCTGGGGACTTAAAGGCTTGAAAGCAAACAAGCGGCCATCTAGCCCAGAAACAACCAAGCCCACACGGAAGCAACACACCAACATAGGTGATCGTGAAGGACAGAGGAGACCAGGTCTCAAGCAACAAAGGTGGGGTGGTGGTGAGAATCACATCACCGTGAAAGAGGGGGAGTGCGTGATGGGGACCCAATGCCCTTCTGTAGACAGCTGGACACCCCTTTCAGAGGGGTAGTGTGGAGGAGATGGGCCACTCAGGGTTCAGTGTAGCAACAATGAAACTCAAAACTTTCCTCTAGTTCCTGAACGCTTCCTCCCCTCCCAATCCTCATGACCCCAATCCTACCTTGCCTTGCGGACCTGGTTGTACCAGAGGATGTACAGCGGTGCAGTGGGGATCTGGAGGCACAGGGAATCTAGGACAGACGAACCCCTCCACACCAGTGGTGGAAGTGGCGACACCAGGAGGGAAGGGCATGTAGAAAGGGAGAACCGATCTCGGAGATCTATGTGTAACCTCCTCTCTGGGAGATGGGCAATGGGGAGGCGGGTGAGGGGAGACGCCGGGGAGTGTAAGATAAGATATAATAATTATTTATAAACTATCAAGGGACCAGGGGTGGGATCAGGGAGGGAGGGCGATGGGGGAAAAAAAGGGAAACTGAGCTGATTCCAGGAACCCAAGTGGAAGGTGAATTATGAGAATGACGAGTGCAACGAATGTATAAGGGTGCTTTGCTCAATTGATGTATGTACAGACTGTGATAAGAGTGTTATGAGCCCCAATAAAAAGATTTTTTTTTAAATCAGAGAAATGAAACTCATAGCAACGCAGTGGGTGTCGACACATAGCAGCGACTCCATACGACAGGACAGAACCAGCCCGGGGGTTTCTGAAATCAACCCCTTACAGGAGTAGAAAGCCCAGCCTTTCTCCTTTGGTATGGCTGGTGGTTTCGAACTGCAGATCTTGTGGATCACAGCGCTACTAGGACCCCTTTGATGTGTCCACGAGCTAAGCTTACAGAGATAACAAGTTTTAGCCGTTACACACTTTTCACAGGAAAAAGGGCTGCAATTTGGAGGTGTGGGTTGGATTCAAAGGAGTCCTGGTGGTGCTGTGGGTAAGGCATTGGGCTGCTCACCTCAAGGTATCTAGTTCAAACCCATCTGCTGTTCCACAGGAGTAAAATGAGGCTTTTAGCTCCTAAAGATTTATGGTCTCGGAAACCCTATGGTTGCTATGAGTTGCAAACGACCTGATGGCGGTGGGATGTTCTTTTGGGGGGCTGGTTTCAGCTCAAAAATTCCAGCTGGGTAAGTTGAGGGATTTAAAATGGCTTTGTCGAGCCTCCATCTCCTATGTGTACATTGGAGACAATTATCCTATGTCCTGAACGGATTCTTCCAGCGACAGTGGTGACGCGTGAAGCAGTTGTTCAGATAGCACTTTTCTCCCAAGCCTGTTCCCTTACTGACCGCTGGGGCCAGCAAAGGAGATCTGTACCTGGCTATGCTGCAGGCTCTTTGGGCAGCCTGTGGGGAGGATGCAAGAGGAAACAGAATATGCTCAGCCTCCCAGAGCAAAGGGGATGCTATGGTGCCTATGCGGGAGGGGGGTGTCAGCAGGCCCCACCTCCCAGTTCAGGCAGCCTGCGGCCCCCACCTGAATTGACGCAGCAGGTAGCACATGATCACATATACCTGGAGGCTAACGTTCAATGTTTCCCTTCTCGCCTCCTTTCCAATGGCAGCCCTGGAGAAGCCGCCTCTTTGGAGTTCTCCCTCAGCCACTGCAGGCGCCTGAAACTAAAGGGTGCGGTCTGGCCACTCCGCCCGCCCCGTGTGCTTTGTTTGTAACTGTGAGAGTAAGGAGAAGGGCCAAAGCACAAGGCAACACACAGAGCAGGGGTCCTCCCTCGCGCAGGGCCTTTCCTCCCTGCATTTCCTCTCGTCAGTTCCGTGTTGAGTCTACACTCAGGTGTGTATTTGTGGCCGGTGCATCACCCGATTACCACCAAGGAAGCCCGTTGTTTCTCCACGAGGCATCAAAAGCACACAGCCGGTTCCCAGGAGAGCTCTGAGCCCGTTTGGATATTCTGAGAGTTCATGGCTGGGTTCACATAAGTGCCGCCAAGTCAAGTGTGCACTGCTAGACTCCTCCCTTGAATCATCGAATATATTAACACTCAGGCAGAACTTTCTCTGAGCACCAAATGCCTGTGAATGTGTCATGTTTTGTGTCTAAACTTTAAATTCTAAAGAAAACATACGCGAGGAAAACTTTCACACCTTTTTTAAGGAAAAAATTTTCAAACATTCAATCCCACATCGAGTGTGTTTCCCATTAGTCTCTATAAAAATGAAGTTTGCTGGCACTGTGCTAGGCCCTGAGGGGTGTGCATACAGACTGCAAATAGAGAAAGACAGCTTGATATTTGTGCAAGATCCCTTTGCAAATGAAGATCAAAGTCCAAAAGAAAAAAACAAATTCACTTTATTTTAAAGACAATGATTGGCATACAGAAGGTATGCACTAGCATAAAATAAACTTTCATGAAAAGCATTAAAATCCATTATAAATTAATTTATTAAATAAGTATTTGGTATATGTGATGATTTTTATTAGATATTACTCTTATTTATTGCCGATCCCCACCCCCAAAGTCAAAACAAATCAGAAGATCTCAACTCCAATTTACACTAAATAATTTATTTTCCCCAAATGTGTGTGTTCTGAGAGGTGACACATGATACAGTTCAAGGTTGTCATTCTCCATCAATCATAATATGACAGGACACAAGAGGCTAAAAATGGCTCATCATAATTTATTTTATGTTAAAATGTAC
Organism: Tenrec ecaudatus; assembly: GCF_050624435.1. Lineage (NCBI taxonomy): Eukaryota > Metazoa > Chordata > Mammalia > Afrosoricida > Tenrecidae > Tenrec > Tenrec ecaudatus. Next base: position 44,319,131 of record NC_134545.1, read on the forward strand.
AGCTTTTTTTGTTTTTTTTTGTGTGGTTTTTTTTTTTTAAGTGACTGACTAAAAAGAGAACAGATAAATACAAGAGTGTCGCTGGCTATTTTATACAAGGATTACGCCTCTTCTGCTTGGCCCTTACAGTCACCCTGTACAGGTACAAAGGCTACAAAAAAGGAAGCGATATAAACAGACACAAATAACCTTTTTGCTTTTTTACATGCGATTTGTAAGCTTAGTTTGAGCTATTCACAAGCTACTTTTCTATTTTTCCTTAAAAAATAACTCCAATATTTTATAAAGATAGAAAAATCTACAGATGGAATGAAAATGTAAAGTTAGAGGCATTTCCATAAAATAGCAACTTTACACCAAATTCACTATTTTTTTAAATCCTGCCAAGTATTTGGACATATATGAAATGTTTCAAAACCTGACAGATAAACACTGAGATATGCTTCATTCAATAAACAGAAGTCTGCATTTATAAAACAGAAAGCTGCCTTTTTTTCCCCAAAGAAATCTGTCACCAAAAAATGGAAAAAGGTCTCAACTTTACACCAAACGTTTAGCAATAAAACCCCTTTGACTAATCAAATGGGAATAGCTATTATAGCTCTTTACAGTTTTATAATTAACAAAAATATAGTTTTGTTCTTTTTTTTTCACACCCTCAAAGCAGGGCACCCTAATCAAGGCAAAAAAACTTAAGCAATGGCTTACTGTTAGCACAACACTTGTACAGTACTACAAGACGCACTGTCACTAACAAAGACATTAGCGGCATGCTCAAGTGTCACCTTAAACAAAATATACAGGAACTGAAAGGCTAACGGCATTTACATGGAGTGGACAGGGAAGGGGGGGAGGAAGCTATTGATTCAGTATTAAAACAGATCATCTGGGGCTTGAAATCCACACTGTTTCATGGGAGCAGGCACAACAAGTGACTGCCTCCAAATCGTAGTCCAAAGAGAGGCTTTCTTTTGCAGAGAATGTCATAAAAAGTAATAGAAACAAGGTATCCCCCCCCCCCCAAAAAAGAAAAAGAAAAACAACTTGTATAAGGCTTTCCGCTGCATACAGCTTTTTTTGTAAATAAATGGTGCCAACAAATGGTTTTGCATTCACACTAATTGCTGGTTTTGAAATCGTACTCTTCACGGGTGTTTGTGCAGATCATGCCGACCGTGACGCGCAGTGGGTTCTGTGACGGCCCGCACCGCCTACCTTCTCACGTAGGGCCCATTGAGAGGCTGTTTGGACATGCCTGTGTTCATGTAGCCATGGTGGCCAGGGGCTGTGTACATCATGTTACCATGGGCAGGGGTCTGCATTGGCTGTTGGGCATAGGGCTGGCTCCCCATCATGCCCATCTGCATCTGCACAGGGTACTGGGCGGTCTGGTTCATGTAGCCATGGTTGCTGTGGTAGCCACTGTTCATCATCGGCTGGGACATGCCGTACCCGTTCATGGCATTGAGCGTGTTCATGTTCATGTTCACTGAGTTGACATTATACGCTGGAGCTGGCATCAAGTTCACACTCATGTTCATGCCTCTTTGCATGGTGAGAGTACGTGCAGGACCCTGCATGGCTACGGTCTGGGAGCGCCCATAGATTTGTGACTGGTGGGTGGCAGCCGCTGGTGACAGAGATGCCGACTTGGCTCTCATGGAGACGTGGCCCTTGCTGGCGATCTGGGTTTGCAGTCTTTGGCTGTGGGAGATGCCAAGATTTGATGCGGCCAGGTTCCGCTGCAGAAGGGGTGGCGGCAGATTCATTGGAGGAGGAGTCAGGTTGGGGGGTGGGGTCATGGTTGCTTGTGCTTGAGGCCCCCCAGGGACAGAGTGTGGCGACGGAGAAAGCTGAGCAAGCCCTGTGTTGCTTAATGGCGTAGACAAAGAGGCACTGTTTGCATAGGACGTTACGGCAGCGGCATGGCTGTAAGGCAATGAATGATCAATAAGGGTATTAGTTAACTGCTGTAGTTTGGCAAGGCTGAAGGTAGCTGAGGGCTGTGGGTAATGCCCAGCCCCAAAATCACTTTGACCCATCCGTTCATATAAGCCAATGTTGGCATTGCCTGCCTCGGGGATCTCGGCCAGCTGCATGGGCGGCGTGAAGTTTGCAGCCATGCTACACTGAGCCAGCTGCTGGTTGCTGCTTGGGGGCCTCTCCACCACACAGCCCTGAGGAGACTTGACACCGCAGGTCGAGGGAGAGCTGATGCTGCTTTGCTGCAGCATGCTGCAGCTCCCGCTGATGTTGGACATCTGCTGGGTGACGGCACAGCTGCTCTGTGTCAGACTGCTGGAGGTGAGGTTGCTGTAGGGGCAGCTGTTCTGTGAAGAGCCGTTCCCACAAATGCTGCCGCCCATTGTGGAATCATAGCTGCTTGGGTTTTCATAGTTCTCGGTTGTGCTCTCGATACTGCCCAGGTCACTGAAGCCACTGTCTACGACTTGCTGCGAATGATCTGAAACAGACGGAACGTCCATCATGGGGCTAGTTTCCATGTTCTGCAGAGATGGCACGGAGATGGCACTTTGATCTGGGCTGATTTGGGCATAGCTGTTTTCTAGGGCAGGGACACTCGGACTGCTGACAGAACGTACTGACTGGCCGGGATGAGAGTGGACGGATGAGACCGGGCTACTGTGAGCCGACTGCTGGCAATCATCCAGAGTGGCAGCAATTTGTGGACTTTGGTCTGCACGCGTGTAGTTCTGGAGGCTCCTACAGGCCTCTTGAGTCTCCGCACAGTCCTGAAAGGTGTCATCCTGCTCCCTGGTCTCTTGGGTCAAAGACTGAACTGCCTGGACAGTCTCAGAGTCGATTTCCATGGTGACTGCATTCTCCTGTTTACAATCAGATTCTGCTTCTTCACTGACCTTTTGTTCCTGCTTCTGTTTCTGCTCCTCATCAGATTCGGGTGCCGCTTCAGTGTCCCCAGCAAGCTCCTTCAGTTCACTACTACCCGAAGCTGCAAGGTCAATGCTGCAGCCCATTAAAACCTCTGGATTTGAATGACTAGGCTGACCACTAAGGTCTAAAAAAGCCTCCTGGTTCTCCACTACTTCCTTGAAGGTTTCCCTTGGGCGTTCTTCCTTCTCGGCTTCAGCAGATTCCATGTGACTGTCATCTTCATCATCTGCATCATGGTCCTCATTATGAGATGGCTCTTCCTCTTCTTCCTCGTCTTCTTCATGGTCATCCAAATGCACAGGATGTTCCTTTTCCAAGGGGAGTTCGGGTTCCTCTCTTTCCTCACTTTTAGGACTACATGGGTCTTTTTCTGCATTACCTTCTTCCTCCTCCTCTTCTTCCTCTTCCTCCTCAGGTTTGTTTAGATCGGCTTCCGGTGTTTCACTCGGAGATTTATTGGAACTGACAGAGGCACGTGTTTCTTCCCTCCTGTTTTCATCTTGAGGCAGCAGGGGCTCAAGAGTGTCCTTGACTTCCTCCTCAGTCCTGATGGGAGGAGGGCTGGTCTGGCCTTCTGAAGACTCTTTCTGTTCTTCCACTGCTACCTCCTGGTCATCGGGTTCCATGGGTGTTTCTGGTGGCGTGTACAAATTCAGTTTAAACCCAGTCTTCCTCTCCTTGTTTTGCCTCCACTTAGATAGACCACGCTTTGTCCCTTTGGGCCATACTTGCTTGCACTTTAAAGGCTCAGGATTGTCTTTATTATCTTCTTTCAAGTTATCTGGATCATCATTTCTATTGTCTTCATGAGGTGACAGAAGGAAGATGGGGAAAAAGAGAGAGAGAAAAAGTCTTACAAAGTAGTATAGCCATAAATAACTTAAATTCATTCCCTTAAATTAACTAATAAGCATACCCTTCGATTTAGCATTTTAAGCGTTGATGACTAAGACATAACCAAGAATAATGCAGAGAAGTATTGTGGCATAGCAACATAGACCTAGGTGAAGTACCTCGCTCTCTTTCCCCCTCACAAACACACACCTGAACACAAAGCTTGCTTTTGTCATGGAAGCACATGGCACTGGCTACTGAAGAGCTTGCCAAACATTTGTGACATGTAAAGCCCAAGTTTCACAATGTACAAAAATGAATTTGAATATTTATCAATTGGGAAAACAAACAGAAGGGGTTTCTGCTAGTCTTATCCTCAACACTACTCTATCGGAGAACTGAGAATAAACCCGACTTGTGCATCTACCCGGTGAAAGTCTCTTTGTGGAGAGTTTCTGCGTTTAAATGATAACAGAGGCTATTATTAGTCAATTTAAATGCTCTCTCTGGCAATACATAATACCTCAGTACATCTGTAATCAACTACAACAAAACCAAAACAACTCCCCCCCCCAAAAAAAAAAAAAACCCAAACCCATCACTGACATCAAGTCAATAGCAATCCCATTGGACAGGGTAGAACTGTCCCTGTGGGTTTCCAAGACTGTAGTTTTTTATGGGCAAGCCTCTTCTTTCTCCCGCGGAGCAGTCCGTGGTTTCAAACTGTAGAGCCTGTAGTTAGAAGCTCAACCTGTAACTCTTTGCTCTACAGGACCATTATTTTTGTATATTTTGCATAACATAAACTGCAAGGTACTTACCATGACAACTACTGATCATTTAAAAATCAGGTGGAAATCTGTGCCTAATTCTGTCCACGTGGTCTTTGGAGCAGTTTGCTACTCAAAATGTAAGGTTTGAATAGTAAAAAAACACAAACAAACCTAGAACTAAGCCATAATTATTTCTTTGGGCTCAGCTAGCCTTATTTGTACTGTATTTGTATATATGAATATAAATCCATGCCACTATGGAAATGTATTTATGTAAATAATAAGGAAAATAAATATACACATAATTCACCCAGGTCTGAAATGATTTTTAAAATGAAAGACCACACTGATTTTCTCAAAAAGTCAGCCTAACGGAAAAGTTGTGCAAAGAACAATAGCGTTCCTTGAATCCTACTTCAGAGAACATAGATCTCATTACCAAAGAGGAAGAGAGGGATCCCTTTGTTCAGAAGGGAGTGGTTAACATGCATAGCATGTTAAGCTCCTAGCTCATTTACATGATAAATGGCTTACACACAAACTTACCTGAGACTAATGCATTCAAACTGGCTAGCTGAAAGAACAAATATATGTGATGATTCCTTCAGAAGTGCCAAGGGCAACATTGGCGGGAATCTCATTTCCAAGACTTTCAATCGGTCTCCTTTCCATTCACACAGAAAGGTAATAGCCATGGGCACATGACCCTGGATTTCCCATTTCTAGATGCTACTGAACAGACTAGGCTTGCAGGATATGATTTTTAAGGACAAGAAGATCCTGAAAGACCATTTAGAATTTTAATTGATAAGGGCATCAAGTGGAACATGAAGGCTGCGATGCTCATTGGTACGACTCTTGAGAAGACAGTCAGGAAGAACATACAGCCCCCACAACACACAGAGGCTCTCTTGTCATTGTCTCCATGTCGAAAGAAACAGCTGTTGAAGGAAATTTTAAAGAACAAGACAAGGCCTCCCTGCACTTAGGATAAAGTTGTCTATGCAAAATGTCATCCATGGAGAATGACATGCCTTCCTGCTAATTAAAAAAGTCAAGAAAAGATGTTTTTCTGATATTGTCCTTAAAATTGTGTTTCCAAAAGCTAGGACGATACTTGTAGTGACCAGGGACTGAGATAGCTTAGAAGAAAATAAGTTTTTGATTGAAGTCATTAGAGCTGTACGGCAGGCAAGGGGTAGCTGCTTTCCTGAGGTGGACCAAAAACAACTCACAGGGCTTCCTGTGTTTGCCGAACCTGGGCTCACATGCCCCTGGCTAGGAGGAAACGGCAATTTAAATGGAAGGGCACTTTCCTGATTTCTTTCGAAACCCCACATTATCAAAACAAATACTGAAGACATGGATGGCTAAGTTTAAACAATTCTAGATAGTAATATACTTTGGATAATACTGATTAGAAGATATACAATCAGTTTACTAATATTTGTTTTCCAGGAAAAAAGAAACCACCATATTCAACGCTGATACTGATAATGTGACCCGAAATATTAAATGTGGACAACAGAACCTATTAGAATCAAGGAAATACAGTGTTTCTTACTGACAGATTTCAAACGTTTTCAGAAATAAGTCAATTTTTGGAAAGTAAGATTAACACACCTAGAGGAATGCTATGACCTTAGAGGATGCTTAACATAAATCCGATTTCAGAAAGAAGACATAGAGCCCTGTAATGGGTGAGCAAGGACAGATGAGCAGTTACTTTCCAGGTGGTCTGGTACAAGCCCAGGAGCCCGCTTTTGGGGAGCAAAGTCATACAGAAGCGTTCACAAGGTTTTCTAAAATTCCTCCACTTACTTCTACAAGGGCCAGCATTCTTAAAGCAATGATTGTCTTTTCTCTCTTCTTCCTCTGTCTGTCTTTTCGCTCCAGGCTGATGTTGGAATGTTTTTCTCACGACTGGCTTCAAGCCATCTTCCTCTCGTTCGATCTCACAGGTAGGCTCCAGCTGCGGCATTGGCCTCTCCCCGTCTGAGTTGTCGAAGGGCTCATTCAGTACTTCGGTAGTCTCAGAAATGGTCTCGGTTGTTACACTGCTGTTGATCCTCCTGCGTTTTCGACCCCTTTTCTTCTTTAGTACAAAAGGTCTCTGAAATTAATTCCAAGCATAATACATAAGAACTCATGAGAAATAAAGTAACTGAGTTGCTATGCGGCAAACATGTACTGAACGCATGTCTGGGAATCTTACACAGAAAGGCTTTTGCATTGCCTCTGTGCTGACGCTTCATCTGATGTAAAGCCCCTCTCAGCTCCTACTACACAGGCAAATGTTTTCCACATACAGCAGTTGTTTACTCAAGCAGATGCTTTGAGAGGTAACATCTTACCAGCGTTTAACTGTACATTTCCTAAGTTAAGCTCTGCTTCTGTAGCATGTACTTTGTAAGTGATACTTGCTGGTTTTAATATCTGAGATCCCAGAGCATATCACACAGAGTATGATCAGCAAGGACACCATGTTCCTATAAATGTTGCAAAAGTAACTAGGCATCCACCATGTGCAAACCATTAGCTCACTTCTTCCCAAGGTCAGAGGACTTAAGAATCTAGAAAAGGAAATAATGGGCACAATAGATTCCTCTACTGTTTAAGATGCTAGCCATGTCCTGTTCACCCATATATGCTGGATGTGGGCTGATAATTTGGCAGAAACATTTTAATATAGAAGGTCCCTAAAAAAGGTTAAAAGACATGCCCTAAGTGCGGCCTTATTTTTTTTAACTTGTATTGAAGGTTGGCACAAATTAACATCGTAATTGCAGTTAAGAATTTCTTCCCAAGTAGAAATTGCTTAGTGATAGAAAATTCAAAAACAGAGATGACAAGCAGATGTGCTGTTAAAATGTAATCTGTCAACAGAAGAGGCACAAAATTATTGAAAATATGGTGCAAAGAAGGGTTCAATATTGCTTAGTTAGAATCCAGACTCTGGGCAAACTGCATCCAAGAATCAGTATCTTATGTTTAACCCTCTGAATGGTCGCTGAAGTGCATATATAAACCTTATGACCACACACTGTCATGTAACACGCATGGTTATGGATTCAGCCTGCCCTCCGGTGAGGTTTTCGCACACCTGAGTGCAGCCAATATAAAGAAATGGAGTTCCTTAGGTTGTCCACCTATATGAGGGCGGTCCATTATCATGGCCTGGGTGATTCTGGTTTGAAGTGTTTCAAAACAAATTTCTCTTGTTATTTAGTTATTTATAAATTATATTTCCTTATCTAATAGAAGAATAAGAAATTAAAGCACATCTAAGTCAAAAGTCCCTTTTGATGTGCTGTTCCTTTCAGCACAAATCCCTAGGGATGCCTTTGGGCCAGGAGACTGCCGGAGGTGGGAGAAAGCGTACTAGGCTAAGAGTTAGCACAGCATGTATGTGGCTTTGGGGCAGAGCCTTAATTTACAGTTTGTTATCTCTGCTGGACAATATCTGGCTAGCAATACCGATCACAAATAGGTAATGAGGACAACCATAACAGATCTAGATTGAGCCACAAAAACGAAATCATTGTTTTGTTACTTTCTTTGTATTATGGGAACTGATGGGGGTATAGCTAGAGGAATCAGTAGGCTAATACAATATGAGAAATGTTAGCAATGTGTACTTGGCCACAAATGCCAACTATAAAGGTCAACATCAAACTCAAAGGCCTAAAATGCCTTCCAACAAGTCTACGTCAAGGGTAAGAAACAGAAATGGTACCAGGAGCACTAGGCTAGGCCCTAACTCGACCACCAATGAGCTGTAAGACCCTGGGCAAGTCTGGGGCCTCGCTAGGCCTGGGTGTTTTCATTAAATTTTGCTGAAAGGTGGATCACCTTTCTATTCCCACACATGATCTGCCTTAATATTATCAACCAGTAGGTGGCAGTAACTACCGAACTTGGAAGGTGACCTGTTGCTAGTTTCCTCTGCACAGCACTAACAAGCCTCAAAAGGTAAACATAATCATGACTATAAAACAAACGATTATGATACGTGATTAGTGTGACTGGATCTACACAAACTACATCATAAGACCAGAGTGGGAAACAAATACAACTAGAATGTTTGCAATGACAAAGTTAGGGCTGATTGAAAATTACTCCTCAACTGACAATGTAAACACTACATACCTTTCTCTTTATGGCAACTGATTGTGGTTTTGTCAGTCTTGGGGGAGAGGTATGAATATCTTCTTCCTCCTCCTCCTCTTCCTCCTCCTCCTCTTCTTCTTCCTCCTCCTCCTCTTCTTCCTCTTCTTCTTCCTCCTCTTCCTCCTCCTCCTCTTCACTGCTCTCTTTAGACAGCTCCATCAGCTGTCCTCGGTCCCCTGTCACTGTCCGGTTCTCCAGGGAATGCAAATACTTGTTTTTCGATTGGACTTTTGCAGGTGATTGCCTACTGGTAGCTCTAGATGACAGTAGTTCTTGCTCCTCCTTTTCCCAGCAGGTAGCTTGCTCCATTAGCCGCTCAGCCTAAGGGGGGAGGGTAAAGACAGTGGGCCAGTGAGAGGCAGTACAGCAGCCAGAGCCTCTAAAGATGGATGGCAAATGATCTGTTCTGATCAGGGCAGTTAGTCAGCCAAGCAACATCCCAGACCCCTCTGCATCAGGATAACAAATCAAAGATTGGGTGTCATGGGATATTTAGCACTATTAATGATGCAGTGAATTGATTCAAGCCCTTTATCAGAACATTACATGCTCACTGGCATGGAGCACTTGAAGGAAGTTCATAAACACAAAGAATCGATTGACAATGCAGCCTTGGAGCTCAGCACCAAATATGATCTGATTACATGCTGTCAGTAGTGAAAAATGCTGCTTTGTGATCAATGACAAATGTTTCATTTCTCTTACGCAATTCAATAAAATTATCATGTTTTACCATGCATCCTCCCAATAATTTAGTGCCACATCATTTCACAAGTTCTCTTCTAGAGACCCAAGCTTTTGACAATGCTATGAATGACTTTCTTAGCCTGATAATGTTCTAAGATTGAAGTCACACAACTCCAGCGGATGAAGCCCACCATTACCTCTTTTTCGGCTTCTCGCTCTTCTTCAGACACAGCAGCATTAGACATTAATATTGGGGTCCACCTCAGACTCTCTGGATCAAGTTCATTGGCCCGAGAACAGGTTTTCCGCTTTTCCATGTGGCCCAATATTAACTTTTCCCTTCTAATGATGACAAATCTGTAAAGTTATGAAGCAGAACAATGCAATTCAAAGGCTGAAATCTCATTCCCCTTTGTAATATTGACATATGGTGGCACAACTATTACCCAGGTTAGGAAAAGTCAGAAGCGGACCCAGAGAAGGTACAGTAAACTGATAATCAACTACCTTCTTCCCTGCTCTACCTCCTCCAAGAAAAGGGGGCTATTGTTATTTTTTTTTAAGGAAGAAAGGTTTAGCTAATACCACTAAGGGACTTAAAAAAAACCAACTAATATCCAGTGCAAAGGTAACATGTTTAGCTGCTAACCAACAAGGTTGAAAGTTCAAATCTACCCAGAGGTCCCTCAGAAGGAAGTCCTGGCAATCGACTTCCCCCAAATCAGCACAGGTCTATTCTGACACACCAGACATTGCCATGAGTAGGAATTGACTCAATGGCAATTGGTTTCATTTTTTAACTGGAAAGACTCCCCTTTCTCTTTCTCCTCGCATAACACAGTGTTGCTGCCTAGGCCCTGGGACTCACCTGCCATTTTGCTTGTCAATCATATGGAGGTGCTGCAGTGTAGTGGCAATGTCGTGGGGGCACATGCCCGTAGCTCTGCTTATCGCCTTGATGCTGATGTGCCTCTCGTGGTGGTGGTGGAGATACTCTAAGATGACACTCTTCCAATAGGCCAGGTAGGAGAGGCGACCCAGATCAGAAAGCGGTTTTTCAGGAGACCCTGCTTGGCCTTCTCTTCTAGAAAGCAAGTAACCTAGAGCAAGAAAACACCAACAAAAAAAAGAAAAGTCTACTTAACTGTGGTGTCTGGAGAACTTGAACAGGGAGCACTAGAATATGAGTAGTATCAGGAAGTGCCTTCAGTTTACACATGCAGTCTCTGCCTGATGATAGTGATTTGATCTCCATGAAGCTTATGCTTTTAAATCAGTAAGTGGATTCATGAGCTAGCTGCAGCATTCCCAAAGTATTATGGCATACTTAAAAGATTAAGAGTGAAGATCAGAGACTTGGCTTCTGGTCAGTCTCAAGCTCCCACCAGCTTGAGATTCTTTCAAAAAAGAAATGCCAGGCACTGACTCAGAAATTCAATGGAAGGACCACCCCAAACATTAATGAGCAGGTTGTTTTACACAGGAAGGACCTAATGACCCTTTGACAGCCGGGTCTTACTAAAAAGAGAATGGCCTCTGTTGACTCCATTCTACACCCTTGTTACATTTAGCTAGCAGACTGATGCGAAGCTTTGTGCAGACTAATAAAAGAAAGTCTTTTAAGTCCATGGCGGCATTTCACAGCAGCTCCACTAGCTCTATTTTCACGGAAATTAATTTATACTCCAATCGGAGGACACAGCTCCTACCAATTAAAACAACCAAACAGGCCTCCTTAAAGTAAACTATTTCATATACCGAGTCTTCAGAAAATCCTTGAGCATGCAGAGCTTTTGAATGTGGGTACTGCAGCTTTCATGTGAAGTTCACTGGCAAACGAAGTTTCAAATGCGAACTTCAAATCCACTTGCAGTACTGAATGAAAGCTAGTGGCCGTCACGGTAATTAAGAGCCACTTATGGAGTAGAGAAGAAATGCTATAAACTCATGATATCTACCTGGTGCTAATTAGCTATTTCAACAGTCTTACCTTCACAAGCATCTTACATTTAAACAAACATCAGCCACCTACAGTAGGTGGCAGCAATTACAAAATCATGCTGCTCTAAACCAACCAAATCGTAAGCATTTTTCTTCTTTATCTACATTTCCAAAATGGCTGCATTATCTTGGATTTTGGATTTTTTGGTTAGAAGGAAAAATCAAATGTTTCCTATGCATTTTTTGGGTCTCCCTAAATCACTGCAAATAATGCAGGCCTATAGAATAAGCAAGTCACCCCACAGGACAGAGGGCTCTCACCACAGTATTTTGCATTGTGAGAGTTTTCATGTGCTCTTATTACAATCTTTATTATAATAAAGAGCAGGTATCAAATTAAGGTTCTGCTTGTCTTTTTGACTCATTTGTCTAATTCAGTTTCAAGTGTAAAGTACCGACTGAATGCAAACAAGCACTACAAAATGTTATAGTCAAACCACTGCCAGCACATCGTTTGGCTGCACACAGAGGTGAGTCAGAAACGTGCTTACAGTGACGGCCGCTGTGCGTGCCACTGTTAGCCCACATCGTGCCCTGTCAACATGGAGAAGAGCTCGCTGTTGTCTGAGTACCAAGGATGCTCAAACCTTAGAACACTGATAATTGGCACATCCGTCATCTGCACATGCTGAGAAATTTACTTGGCTGGCTGGCGGTCCCAGCTCTGCACTCCTGCGGGGAGAGAACCATGGAACCATGGATATGTCCAGAGATCCCTCAATTAAAAGCACCCCACAGTGACTGTGAAATTCCCCAGGCCCCCACTGGTTCTTATCTGAACTGCACAGATGGGGACAGGAAGTTCCGCCACCCCCTGCCCCCACTCCTTCAGCCTAGCAGAAGGACTGCTGTACAAATCAAGTGTTCAAAGGAGGAAGGTGCCTCCTGACATTACATCCCCCATACGCAGAGCTACCTTACCCAAGACTCATAAGGGTTTCTTTGTCTGTCTTCCCTTCCCACAATTCCTACTCTGGGCTACCGGGCAACAGCCGGAATCCTGAAAAGGCCTGCTTTTCATAGCTGTTCATGTTTCACACACCCTAATGTAATACAGATACACCATAGCAGGAACTGAGTCTAAATGAGTTAGGCCACCAGAAGTTAGGTGTCTGTGGAGAACACTCAGGCCAGGGCTTCCTGCACCTGCTACCACTACGAAGGCAGGCAGCCGTGTTCTGGGAGGGTTCCGTGGACAACACTGCCATGGAAGAGGCACAGCAGGGAGGGCACTAAGCCGCGAAGCAAGCCTCTCCTGGCAAACAGTCCTGGGCTGTGCCGGTGAAGGCAGAGTGGAAGCACCCAGCACCTGCCAGGATGTGATCCTTTCCTAGGAGCTGGAGAGAAAGAAACGCCCCGCAAACCCGAAAACCAAACAAAACCCCCAAGCAGCTTCTTCGAGTGACCACCACCACCACAGACCCCAAATGTCATGGTCCAGAGGTACCACCACACTGCCTTATCTGACTACAAGAGACCACCAAGGTAATGACACGGAGGCTCCCAGCCATTTCTCAGGGCACAAAGTCTTCTCCCGGAGGAGATATCTCTGATAGGATCCATCTGAGCAATCTAATGACCAAGGATAAACTTCTGATTCAAAGCTGGTTAAGTAAACCCCCCCATTATATGTTAAAACAGATAGCTCAACTCTCATGACCTCAGTTCTGTCTTACAAATCTGGCTGAAGCCGAGCAGGTACCCTGGTACCGGTAAGAGCTCTGGACACACAGAACCCAGGACAGATAACCCGCCCAGGGCCAATAATGAGAGAAGCGATTACTGTGAGGGTAGGGGGAAGAAGCGGGAGCAAGGGGAACTGATCGCAGTGATTGACTTACAGCACTCCACCCCATCATGGGGGGGGGGTGCGAACAACAGAAATGTGGGTGAAGGGAGACAGCAGACGATGTATAATATGAAAATAAAAACAATTTATAAATTATTAAGGGTTCACAAGGGTAGGAAGGTGGGGGAGGGAGAGGGGAAAAAAGAGGAGCTGATATCAAGGGCTCAAGTCGAAAGAAAATGTGGAAATGATGATGGCAACATATGCATAAAAGTGTTTGATATAACTGATGTATGGATTATTATAAGCGCTATCTGTAAGAGCCCCCAAATTATTTATTAACTAGAGCAGGGAGTCCACAGAGAGGACCACATGGCCAGCCCCACTATGAGACATGACGTCCCTCACTGACCCATAGCCCTGCGGGGGACAGCAGCAGAGACACAGTGTGGGAACTGTACCCGATCTGATCCCACCACACTGAGGCAAAGCACTGGGGAGTGCAGCGGAACAGCAAGGGAATGGAGCGGCAAGGTCCCCAGGGAATGCTGAAGGTGAACTTTGGGGCCAGGGCATGGTGCCTCTGCAGACTGGACTGGAAAACCCTCCTAAAGACCAACAAACGAACCTTGAACTAACCACAAACTTTTCTTTCTTATTGTGTTTTGTTCTTTGTCAGTGGTTTGTTGTTGTTGTTTTCCTGTATATTGTTGCTTGGTTTTGCTCTGTCTTGTTTTTGTGCATGTTATTATCTCCACAGGTCTGTCAAAATAAGATAGGCTGGATGAACAATTTGGAGGAAAAACAACGGGACCTACATTTCCAGGGGGAAATGGAATAGGAGGAGGTGGCGGGTAAGGAAGTGGTATTAATAAACCCAGGGAAAAGGGAAGAACAAGTGATCCAAATTGATGGTGAGGTGGGCGTGGGAGGCCTAGTAGGGCATGATCAAGGGTAATGTAACAAAGAGGTATTTCTGAAACCCAGGTGGGGATGGAGCATGATAATGCAACAGGAGGAAAGTCAAGGGAAATAGAGGAAAGAGCTGGGAGGCAAAGGGCATTTATAGAGGTCTAGACAAAGACATGTACATATACAAATATATATATGAAGATGGGGAAATAGATCTATGTGCATATATTTAAAGGTTCAGTATTAAGGTGGCAGAAGGACATTGGGCCTCCACTCAAGTACTCCCTCAATGCAAGAATACTTTCTTCTACTTAACTGGCATTCTATGATGCTCACCTTCCCGACACAACCGCCGAAGACAAAGTGGGTGAATAAGTAAATGTGGTGAAGAAAGCTGATGGTACCCGGCTATCAAAAGATATAGCATCTGGGGTCTTAAAGGCTTGAAGATAAACAAGCGGTCATCTAGCGCGGAAGCAACAAAGCCCACATGGAAGAAGCACACCAGCCTGTGGGATTACGAGGTTTCGAAGGGATCAGTTATCAGGCATCAAAGAACAAAAAATCGTATAATTGGGTGTACACCTCCATGATATGATTGCTGAGGACAAACGGGTGCATAAGCAAATGTGGCGAAGAAAGCTGATGGTGCCCAGCTATCAAAAGAGAAAACGCCTGGGGTCTTAAAGGCTTGAAAGTGAACAAGCGGCCATCTAGCTCAGAAGCAACAAAGCCCACATGGAAGAAGCACACCAGCCTGTGCGAGCACAAGGTATCAAAGGGATCAGGTATAAGGCATCATCAGAGCAACAAAAAAAATCTTATCATAGTGAATGAAGGGGGAAGAGCAGAGTGGAGACCCAAAGCCCATTTGTCGGCCACTGGAGATCCCCTTGCAGAGGGGTCTAGGGGAGGAGATGTGTCAGTCAGAGTGCGAGGTAGCACCGATGAAGAATACAGCTTTCCTCCAGTTCCCAAATGCTTCCTCGCCCCCACCCCCCACTATCATGATCTGAATTCTACCTTCCAAGTCTGGCTAGACCAGAGGATGTACACTGGTGCAGATAGGAGCTAGAAGCACAGGGAATCCAGGGCGGATGATACCTTCAGGACCAGGGGTGTGAGTGGCGACACTGGGAGGGTAGAGGGAGAGTGGGTTGGAAAGAGGGAACCGATTACAAGGATCTACATGTGACCTCCTCCCTGGGGGATGGACAACAGAAAAGTGGGTGAAGGGAGACGCCGGATAGGGCAAGATATGACAAAATAATACTTTATAAATTATCAAGGGCTCAAGAGGGAGGGGGAAGCGGGGAGGGAAGGGGAAAAATGAGGACTTGATGCTAGGGGCTTAAGTGGAGAGCAAATGCTTTGAAAATGATGAGGGCAATGAATGTACAGATGTGCTTTACACAATTGATGTATGTATTGATTGTGGTAAGAGTTGTATGGGCCCCTAATAAAATGTTTAAAACAAAAAACCAAAAAACAAAACATCATATAGCTGAAAAGAAATGGTGTGTCATGTCTATTCCAGTTGTGCACTAGGTGAATGTAATTTATTATACATATTTTACCTGCAGCAGGCACTTACCCTCAAAAAACAGGCTTTGCAAGTGGCATTCCACTACTCTGGAATGGTGGAAATAATTTCTCAACACCTTTTGTTTCTTTCTATCTAGTCAAGACTCTCCAAGTCTTAATTGCTATATAGCAATTCAGAATAAGTTTTGGTAAGAATATTTTACTTACTGAGTAATTAACTACAGAGATGTGGTTTAAGTTACAGCTCTTAAATCAACTTACCAAAAAGATTTCAAATAATTGATCTAAGTAAGATGCAGGGAAATATAAAAGCACTTATCTTGGAAGTTGGTGTACTATCCTGAAGCATCTGAAACAAGTACAACCCACTCATGGTGAACAGATTCCCAGGGGGCTCTACTACCTTTCCCTAACTCGGGAGACCCGAAGTGTCTCTGAGAAAAGCTGGCTGCGTCAGACCGGAAAGAGCGCAACGTTCGGAGGGCACGTCCCAGTAGCTGCAGTTAACGGCTGGGGAACCGTTCTCTGTAAATTGTGACGCTAGAGGTGCTCGGCGAAGAGCACTAGCTCCATGCTCCCTGGTCGCTGCGAGCTGACTGGCCCAGCCTCCCATCAACTATCTTGATGCAGGCCAACCTGGCTTCCTTTTAAGCTTCACTGGCGCTACTTGTTCTAAGAGATTCAGTGTATAAGCCACATACTCAATTCAAACGTTTGTGGAGGTGTTTACTTAAAGGAAAAGGAAGAACAACGTGCCCTCTATAAAACATTTCCAAACGGAATGTTCATGGGGTCCAAATTACCCTATGTGCATGAAGGCTGCTCTACCAGTAGTTAGTAAGAGAACTGATGCTCACGCTAAACAGCCTCAATCCTCCGACTCGCTCCCCCAAGAGTGGCTGTGGGGGGAGTAGTGTTGCCTTCAGGAATACAGATTCATTAGGAAAAGGAAAGAACAATCTAGACAAGGTCAAGATCTGTCTTTGCAGACTCATGTTCCAAAATTAACTTAACTCCCACTATATTAACTGCAAGGTCAATGTTCGTTTAACCTGACACATGCCTTGCTTTTAAACTAGTAAGCAGCATAATGTTCTTGGGCAAGGATGTGGATACAGTTAAGCATGTTCCCACAAAGGCAACTACCCTCGCAAACCATCTTCATCTACCACCTGGCACCAGACCATACCCATTTCCTTTAACACACACGCATAAACCTTGACAGGCTACCTGACTCTCATCTACCCTCGCAAACCATCTTCAGCTACCACCTGGCACCAGACCATACCCATTTCCTTAAACACACACGCATAAACCTTGACAGGCTACCCGACTCTCATCTGTCTGGATTGTGTGAGCGAAGGATCACTGGATGCTTTTAGGGGAAGATAATCTTCAGGTTACACACCTTTCATCAAGCACCTGTTGAGGTCTGTGAACCCAGCTGATAGGCCCCTCTCAGTAGATGGCATTGGGTTTGCAAGCCTGGCAACTGACACCAGGCAAGGGATTTATGGCAACTCTTGAAGAGAGGAAATCGGATGACTAATTATTTATCTTGTGATGGGGATGGAGATGCACCGATAGACACTTATGCTTGTCTGCTACTAGTTTCAGGGTTAAGCAGCACGACGACCAAGTGGGTGAAGAGTATGTTTTCAGTTTAAGTAGCGATACTTGACAGACTATTTGGTCACCTCCTTGAACATCTGTGGCGATTTTGCAGTTTGTGTGGAAGGAAGGTGAGCCTTAGCTCGCACACTCTTCTAAGACTGGAGTAGTGATCTCACTGACCTGTGACTGCTTGAAATCGGATTGCTTTCCAGTTAAAATTAAAGGTACCTTTTTAGCAAACAAGAAGTCTGAATGTTGCAAATCCACCACGAGGCGCCTCAGAAGATAGACGAGGAGAGCCGCTCACGGCCATCAGGTCAATGCAGACTGAGGGCGACCCTGGTGGGGGAGGGGTGTGTGTTGGGCTGAGAACTGCAAAGGTGCACAGAGGAAATCCACCGGCCGCCGCTGCACGGAAGAAAGATGAGGTTTTCCGCTCCCCTGACAGTGACAATCTCAGAAACCCCGGGGCCGTTCTGTCCTATGGGGCTGCTATGAGTCAGAATCAACTCGACGGCAGTTAGGTTTTAAAAATCGATTTAGATGACACCGTACAACTCCCCAGGTGGGAGTCCCTCCTACTACTCTCCAACGGCATAGACAGCCCCCTCCTTCCCTGGAGGAGGCATCGGTGGCTTCAAACGGCTGGCTCTGCACATCAAAGCTCCACGAGTAACCCACTCCGCCGGGGCTCCTTCTGAACGAACACAGTCTTGATAGCCTTCTGCACACGTGGGCTCTCCATGATTCCGAATGGACTCCAATGGCGCAACAACAGTCCCATGGAAGAGCCTCAAGATTCCCAGCCTCGGAAATTGACAGAGGCACAGCTGCTCTGTCCTTGATGGCAGTTGAGTTTGGTTTTTGGACAGTCTTGCAGGCCTGAAGTAATGACGCTGTTAGGCGGCGTGGAGTCCACACGGACACATTGTGACACAGTACGGAAGACTAAAACCTTGCCTGGAACCGCCTGTTCTCACTGTGGCTGCATGTGTGCGCCCACTGTTGCGTCGACGCTGTCAGTCTATCTATTTGATGGCCTCCCTCTTTTTGCTGACCCTGCACTATACGCAACAGAAACAATTACTAACAACTCACAGCAAATACTATTTGACCATCTATGGGCTTTGAGGAGAACCACTGGTCTGTCCCTGGAAACGTGTGCACTGCAGTGATGCTAAACAGGTTACAGCGGCGCTTCCTCACCAAACAAAGACTCGGAAGTAAAGCCTGGTGATCGACTTCCAACACTCACCCAGTAAAACCCACTAGATCACCACTTAATAAATCAGGAACAAAAGAGAAAGACGGCAATCAGAGACTCAAAGAATAAACGAGTTTAATAGCGTATATGAGTCACAGCGTCATCTACCCTGAGGTGAGAACTAAATGGTACCTGGATAACACTACTGACCATTCTGATCCAGGCCACAATATGGATCCTGACAGAGCAGGAAGAAAAAAATATGGAACAGAACACAAATTGTTACTAAGTTCTTGCTGGACTGGTTCGGACTAGACAGCTCTCCTGAAAGTCTCTAAACCTTGAACTGAAACTCTCTCCTGGAATTACTTTTTACCTAAATACCAGTTTGGCTCATAAAGAATCTCTCTCGTGAGTACTGCACTTCTTTTGAAAAATCTTCTATAAGAGACTCAACGGTCAACAATTACTCTACAGCAAATGTGAGGAGGTAAGGGTGTGGGGAAACTGGATTACTAGAACTGGAAATAATGAGGACATTGTGAAAAACGCAACCCAAGTCACTGAACAATCTGTGTGACCCAAACAAACAAAAGCTCCCTCCGCCATCAAGTCCCTTCTAACTCATAGTGGCCCAATGTGACAGAGCAGAGCTGCTGCCCCGGTGGGTCTCCAAGGCTGTGGATCGTCCAGGAGCGGACCGCCTCATCTTTCTCCCACGGAGCAGCTGCGGAGTTTGAGCTGCTGACCTGGGAGCTAGCAGCCTGGTTTTTAATCCACTACATGACAGTATGCGGTAGAGATCGTTAAATAGGAACCCAATTTGCTGTGTAAGCCTTTAGCCCAAACGCATCATCATCATCATCATCATCATCTCTCTCTCTCTCTCTCTCTCTCTCTCTCTCTCTCTCTCTCTCTCTCTCTCTCTCTCTCTCTCACACACACACACACACACACACACACACACACACACACACACACACTTTTAAAGATCACGAGTTCTGAAGCCATTGACCTCTGTGTGCTTCAGATTCCTCATCCGTAAACTAAGGATAAACAGCTATCGTGTTATTTATTGGACTGTTGTCAAACACACATTGGCCTGAAAACTGCAGGGTTGGCGGTTCATCGCCCCAGCTGCTCTGCAGGAGAAAGATGAGGCTGTGTGCCCCATCGAGACTGCCAGTCTTGGAAACCCTCTAGAGGGTTGCTATGCGGGCTGGATTTAGTTGGGTTTTCTCGTAATGTTACTGTAAGAATTAATGAGTGTAATACAAAACACACAGAACAGTGCCTGGCATATTATAATAACCCGATATAATTATTCAACATCCTGAACGAATGAAATTCCAAGTGGTCATGTGGGCGACTAAATATCCTTTTATAGAAGGAATGAAAGAAAATCTGGACAGAAGGAAGGAGACATATGGCTCTAGAGTCAGAAGATTTACCTTTTTTCCCTCCACGCTCCCCTAAGGCACCTAGAAACTGTCCCACTGCCTCAAACAGAAGTTCTCTCTCCAACCCTTTCTCCTGCCCTCTTTCTTGGTGTGTGTTTCTTTCACGTGTGCATATGTGCACACACATACAGACAGAGCTAACTACTCAGGTATAAAGAATGAGGGCATGGAAAACAAAACAAAACACCACAAACCACTCTTTGTCTCACGAAACTTGTGACTCCAAGTTCTCATCAAGGGTTCTGTGCCCCTCAAATTCCCTTTGGCTCCTATGTCTTCAACTTCAAGGACTACCCTGAAGAAACAATAAGGACATCAAACCACAAAAACAATGACTGCTCCTGGCTTCTGCGGAAAACAGAGACAGTCCAGGGCAGAAGAAACAAAGAGCCAATGATCCAGAAAGCTGAAGTGTATCCCTGAGGAAATGTCTCAAGTTAGTGAATCCCAGAGAATGGAGACAGGGTGTTCTGGGAAAGAAACCAGCTGCCTGGGATCATATCCTGGTCTGTTTCTCTAAGCCCCTTTCTTAGATCTCTCATCTCCAAATCCCCCAGTACATCTCCTTTTCACATATATACATGTATGTATGTGTGTGTGTATATATATATATATATATATATATATATGTGTGTGTGTGTGTACACACTTTTTCTCTGATATTTTTAATTGGATGTCTCCCCAAGTTTACTCCAGTGAAAAATACTGTCCTTTAGCTCTCCTGTATATGGTGGGAGCATGATGTTCTAAGTATGAGTCTACAGATTACATAGGATTTACTGGAGGAGGTCAGCAGTTCCGTGGGTAGATGTGAAGTTCCTTTGAAGGATGTGGTCATTTTGTGTGTCCGTCACCAGAAAACAGGTAGGTGCTTAGAAAGAACGTGAACTCATCACATATTTTGCATCAGGCAGGCAGGAAACAGGTTTACCTTCTCTCTGAGGCTGAGCAAAGTGAACATTCTGAATGTGATTGGTGTGTGTGTATGTGTGTGCAGAATAGTACCTGCTACTTGGAGAGGCCTGAGGACCAGAGACAGACCTAAAATGTTCCCAAGACTGGAACTGCAGATTTGACAAATGTATTACAATTATATAAGGCCTGGTGGTGTAGCGGGTATGAGTTGGGCTGTAATCCGCATGGTCAGCAGTGTGAAATCACTGGCAGCTCCAAGGGAGAAAGACTGGGCTTTCTCCTCCCATAAACAGCGACGGTGTCGGAAGCCAGGAGGACGTCAATGCGAGTGAGCCCTGGCTTGATGGCAGTGAGTTTGCTTCTTGGTCTCAAGTAAACATTTTTGCTTAATATATTTATGATTGATTCAACTATAAGACCATTCTCCTGTGTCTGGGAGGGGGAAAAATCACAATTCAAGTTTGCCTTAAATAAATTACTAAAAGCAAATGCTAGGATTTGTTTTGGTCGTCTTTAGAGCGCTGAGCTTCTGTGGGTGCAGCTGAACTCGCCATCTTGGTCTAGCCCTCCCCTGCAGCTCAATGAGAGAGGGACAGATACACTGACATCAGTGTGGCACTGCCACTGATTTCAGAAGCAGGGGTTGAGAGACAAGGTGGTTGAAAGAGTAACTTGCCTTTCCATTTGTTCTTCCACAACACTCCTAAAATAATATCTGTGTGTGTGTGTCAGCTGTCATTTCATCAAAGGAATTCTAATTCTTGGTGATAAGTTTTCACACAACACACAAATAAATACACACTAAGACTGAAAATGAAATGTGATGTGGAAATAGAAATCCTTAAATGTTTGCTTTGTTTCACAGCAAAGTACTCCTGAAAAGGGAACCTGTCTCTCTTTGTGATAACTTTCCAATCATCCAATCTGGCTGATCAACTATTGCTCAACGATAAGGTATGAGAAGCTATCATGTCTGTTGGTCACCTAGACAAAATAGTCTGACGCCATCAGTCACCAGAAGAAATGCTCTCTTTTCTCTTTAATGGACTTCCTTTGTGCTTTTCAACAGGGTTTGAGAAAGAAGGTGCTAGTGTCCACAGGGTGACTGGGGAGGCATTCTGACAATAAGCAGCACAGAAGCCTGCTTGGTAGTGGGAGCTGGAGTGAAGGGATGCATAATGAAGTAATGGCTGATCCTGTCAGTGAATTTGGAGTCTTGTAGGCCGCTGGCCTTTAACCTTACAGGAAAAGTGCAAATTGGCTAAGGTTACTTGTGAAGTTTTAGAAAAGCACAAGCATCTGACCCAGCCTCATTAGTAGTATTAAAGGCCATCAGTACTCATGCTTTGAGCTGGCAGGTGAGACTTTTCTCTAAGACCTTCGAATGAGCCACCATTCTGTGACTGGCTCCCTGGAGTTGAAACTTTTGTTTATCAGCACAGTTTTAGCCACAAGATACAAATATTGTCTCCCCATGTCTTCATACTCTATGGTCATATTATTCATCTACATTACATTTTTTTGAGGAGTGGCATGACTTAGTAGCGTGGTCAACAGTGCGCATCTATTTACAGTCAACACTTCAGGTTGTATGTAGACATTCCATTGCCAATTTAAGAAAGACAAAGCTCTGGCAGTACGTGTTGGACTACTAACCACAGGTTAGCAGTTCGAACGTCCAAGCTGCCCTGGGAAAGAAAGTTCAGGCTGTCTGCTCCTCTAAGGATCTACTATCTCAGAAACGTGTATATGGTTGGAATGAGACAGAGTCCACCCAACAGCAGTGGGTTGGGTTTGGTGTCTGGTAGGCAATTTAGGCTATAGATACTCCATTTTCCAAACTTAAAGAAGAAAAAGCTCTAGGAATTCAACTAGTGTGCAGTTGCTGACTGTACGCACCTCAAACTTTGTAAATACCAGGAAGTCAAGTAGACATGTTAACAGTTAACATTCATTAAAAAAAAATCTATTCAATATCCTACATCACAAGCAATCAATCACACTGCAATCATCGTTTACAAATCAAAGTACACAGGGACAATGGACGAGTAGATTGAAACTGTGAATTATGTGAAGGCTTCTTGCAATTACCCTGCTTGAGAACAGCAACAAACTTCCTGTATAATTTTGCAGAAGAATGGGGAGAAGTACAGAATCGTCTTTTAGCTGGTTTTAACCCTTCCACAGCAACTTAATTCTTGTGCTGAGTTAAAAGAAAGTCTATGCTTAATTTAGGGAGAAGTGGCAGGGAAGTATTTCAGAGTAAAACACAAAAAGGTTCAAGATTATAAGGGAAACCTGGTGCTTTCTCTTGTCTCTTCAATAATTTAGACATATCTTCAAGGAAGATTATCTAAATTATTTGGTAAAATAATGCCTGAAACAAACTCACAGGCTTCATTCATTTTATTTTCTCTCTAAAAACATTCATTATGATCTGCAGGGTTTTAACTGGATGCCACAACACAGCTACGGGGGGGGGGGGGGGGTAAGGCAGTCAAGAATACTCAGACCATCTTCAGCATTGGTAGGAAAACGTCTCACTAACTTGCCAAAATTCTCAGGGAAAAGCGCCAACACTGGGCAAACCATAGGGCAGGATTTCTAATCTAACAGAATATCATCTTCCTAAGAAGGAGGAAGTCTTTTTGCAGTACATAACCAGCAACTCCTAGTTTCAGCATACTCTAAGACATTTTAGCTTTTCCCCTTTTCTAAAAATTTGACTTTTGACGTCTTTTCTGTACAGTTTCTAACACTTAAAAGAGCTACCCCAGATTTCGGAACTGCTTAGCTCTCCAACATTCTCGGAGGAAGGGCAGTTTCTTACACAGTCTTAAAAGGCTAATATTGCTTTCTCTCCTCTTTAAAAAGAACAATGAAATTCCAATGATGTTGTGTTTCCACCTTTATCTCGTTGGCCTCTGTGCTGCATATTTCCTTTGAATCCTCCATTTCATCACCAATCGGTTGACATCATCAACAACAAAACAAATACCAATCTCAATGTCATTGGGTCAATTCTATATAGGGTTTCTGAGGCTATAAATCTTCACAGGATCAGATAGCCTCATCTTTCTCCAAGTGGCTAATGGGTCTGAACTGCTAACCTTGAGGTTACCAGCTCATTGTACAGCCCACAGCACCACGGGAGTTCCTTTCTGTTAACAGACACACTGGCCCTGCGAATATGTTTCTATGCTCCACGCTGCTAACTAAAAGATTAGAGGTTTGAGTTCCCTGCATATACTGTGAAAAATCAGTCACTGCAGAGAAACCCTATGGGCCAGGGTCCTCCTCTCACTACTCAAGAGTGGACTCAGCAGCAAGCGGTGGCTTCCAGGCTGGAGGCTTTGAGAAAGGAGCCACATTGCACAGGAATGCTATTCTCGAATGGACTAGACTCAATAAGTGAGTTTACAGTATTTCCTCTACAAAAGTTTTGCTTGCTTAGGCTAACATGGAGTTGAAGAGGCCAATAAACCAACACCTGTGTGCTCACAATTTGGCATTTAGCTGTGAAGGTGAAAAATGCATCTGCTTTGGAAAAGGTCAAGTATATCGTGCCATCAATTAAAACAAAATGATTTTCAGTTTTAGCAGTTAGAGAAACTCAAACTCTAAGACCATAGTCCGTAGGTCTAAGAAACTATATGGAGCAACCTTCCCCATTTAAAAGATCACTTTCTTTAAAAAAGAGCACTAGTGGTGATGTCAGGGAAACAGGCTGCTAGCCAGTAGGTCGGTGGTTCAAACCCACCAGCCACTCTTCAAGAGAAAGACGATGCTGTTTGCTCGTGTAAAAATGTAAAGTCTCAGAAGCCGATATAGGGTTACTATGATTCAAAATCAAACTGATGGTACTGGATTTGAATTTTTTCTTTAAAAATTAAAGGAAAAAAACGGCTTCAAACTGGTTCAGTCATGATCAGCAAAGCAAAACTGGAATGAACTGGAATTTGCAAAAATAGAACGCCTGGAATAATAACCTACAGGATGGGAAAAATTACAGGTCAAAGCCCTGGAATGTGAGACGTTAAGGAGGTATATCGAGCTATTTCCGGAGCCTGATGTCAGAGAGTGGGTTATTACCAGTGCTGTGTAGAGTGAGTGACACATATTCAAAGTGGTGTGGGCCGCTGCCGTCTGTGAGCAGGTTCCTGCTATTTCAGATCCTATCAGGCAAGATATTGATTGCTACGCAACATGCATTCTGCTCTTGATTGCTACGAGGGAGGTTAAGCTTCTGGCACAACCCATCCTTTCCCTGGTCAGTTACTCTAGTCTCTCTGACATTTTGCAAATTCCAGCCCATTCTGACTTTGCTTTGTTGGTCATGACTGAATGGGAATGCAGCATTGGTTTACACCCTGCAAAAAATTAAAGCCAAGGCCACCTTCCCTACCAAATAATTAAATAAAAACAGATATAGAAAGCCATATAAAATAAACATGCATCCCAACAGACTGTTACAAGGCAAAGGCCCTTGTAACTATTACCCAGAATGAAGACACAGAACTTAACCCCAGAAAATAATCACCCTCTTTGATCAACTCCCACTCCCCAATTAACATTATTCTGGCTTTCATAACAATACCTATGTTTCTTTATAAAGTACTCCTATAAAATCATAAAACTTTCATTAAACAAACAAAAAAATCAAAATATGAAGCCTGAGTCCCTCAGCACATCCTCCAGCTAGGTCTAGGTCTACACATTCCTGAAAGTGATGCTCCATCTCACTGACAATTCCTCCTGAAGCGCTCTTCCACTCACACCATGTCAACACAGCAATTCTGGCATCCGGGGCTCAAATCATGCTACTGCTCATCCAGAACGCACAGGTGCACTGCCATGAGGGGAACACATTCCTTGGGGCAACTTTCCTGTTTTTGCCCCCACCCCAAGCAGTTTTCCATTTAAAAAACACATCTCCCTAATGATCCCTTGTGATCGTTCAATATCCTTAGAGAAAATCTACCAAAACAACTCTTTAGGAATTCTAAAAAACAAGCATTACAACGTTCTTAGATGAATTCTCTTGCTTGAATGTAACTGGCCCAGTGGCTCCCCTAGGAAGCTACTGTTTTATTGGCATTGATCGCTGGGTCATACTGAGAAGCCAAGACTCATTCTAGTTATACTTTATTCCATAAAATTATATTAATTAACTTCAATCTTGCTTACAAGTCTGATGGAAAGATCTGTTCTTTGAGCTAGCTGACTTTTCATGCAACACTGTTGACAACTATCAAGGTTTGATATTCACTTAAAACAGAAAATGCCAAACCATATGAGATACCAACTTCAGAGTTCTCACATGATAACTCTGTCACACTTTCTCCATTCATCCATTGAGGTTGACAGTCTTTCCCCCTCTTGGCTCATTTCCGAGGTGTCGCTGAGCTTTCTTAAAATGCTTGCTCCGCCTAATAACGGTTGTTTTCCATGGGAAAGCACTTCTGGACGCGGGCTGAAAACGTCGATGGTTTGGGAACATGCACATGGGACTGTCATCACGGAAGCGTTTACATTAGCCCTGACCTCATGAGGGCACACACAAAACACTTCTTTTTTGGAAGACACGCTAACAAAATTAAGATAAGTGTATTACTGAGGAAACGTGTCTGCAGCCATCCACTCATCATGAAGAAATATTTAAATACATTCTGTTTGGAATTTATGAACAACAACAAAAATCCCCCCAGTAACAATACTTTTTGACTCTAACAAAATATCCACACACACGTTTAGTCTTTCTCATTAAAAAAATGTCTCTTTTAAGACTCTTTAAAACTATTATTTTCTTTTCCTTTTCTTGCTATTTATGTTGAGAAATCAGGGCTATCTGACCTATAGAGGTTCCGTATTCTGGATTTTACTGGTTGGATACTTGTGATGCAGTTCAATATTTTCCTCTATATTTCCTGGGACAGGGCAGCTGGATTCTGAGGCTCTATCAGACTTAGATCATATAGGAAAAGCAAAATACATGCTTCACTTTATGTTCAAGGTAATAAGCTAGTCCTCTAACTGTCTCTAATTAAGCTGATCATTAAGAACTTGTGAATGTGAACACTGGGTGTATGTCATTCAGTTTGCAATTGTTATCTTCTGAAACACCCCTAATATGTGCTATCTACCATGACAAGGAGCACTTTTCTTTTTTTAAGCAGAAAGAAATCTCTTACTTATTTTAAAATGATGATTCCATTAAAAATTATATATGCACGGGTACATAAGCAAGTATGGCAAAGAAAGCTGATGGTGCCCGGCTATCGAAAGAGATAGTGTCTGGGGTATTAAAGGCTTGAGGTTAACAAGCGGCCATCTAGCTCAGAAGCGATAAAGCCCACATGGAAGAAGCACATCAG
Source organism: Tenrec ecaudatus (assembly GCF_050624435.1). Taxonomy (NCBI): domain Eukaryota; kingdom Metazoa; phylum Chordata; class Mammalia; order Afrosoricida; family Tenrecidae; genus Tenrec; species Tenrec ecaudatus. Next base: position 44,346,322 of record NC_134545.1, read on the forward strand.
CCGGTGCGATCATGAGGTGCCAAAGGGACCAGGTATAAGGCATCATGCAAAAAAAAAAAGTATATATATATGTGTGTGTGTGTACACACACACACACACACACACACACACACACACACCATAGTGAAAGAAGGGGGAAGTGCAGAGTGGAGACCTGAGGCCCAAGTGTTGACCACTGGAGATCCCCTCATAGAGGGGTTTAGGAGAGGAGATGGGTCAGTCAGGGTGCGAGGTAGTACCGATGAAGAACACAGCTTTCCCCCAGATCCTGGATGCTTCCTCCCCCCAACTACCATGATCCGAATTCTACCTTGCAGGACTGGATAGGGCAGAGGTTGTACACTGGTACATATGGGGGCTGGAGGCACAGGGAATCCAGGGTGGATGATACCTTCAGGACCAGGGGTGTGAGGGGCGATGCTGGGAGAGTGGAGGGTGAGTGGGTTGGAAAGGGGGAACTGATTACAAGGATCCACATGTGACCTCCTCCCTGGGAGATGGACGGCAGAGAAGGGGAGAAGGGAGACTCCGGATAGGGCAAGATATGACAAAATAACAATCTGTGGATTATCAAGGGCTCATGAGGGAGGGGAGAGCGGGGAGGGAGGGGAAAAAAAAAAGAGGACCTGATGCAGAGGGCTTAAGTGGAGAGCAAATGCTTTGAGAGTGATTAGGGCAAAGAATGTACGGATGTGCTTTATACAATTGATGTATGTATATGCATGGATTGTGATAAGAGTTGTATGAGCCCCTAATAAAATGTTTTAAAAAATTATATATGCCAATCTATTGTGTTAAATAAGTTCCATTTGTTATTGCATCTTCTCAAGATTTTAGCATCACTTTTCCAACCTCTGCTATGGAATAGTACTCCATAGTTTCTACACTGTCAACAAATGCTCACATGTATAAAGAAATTACTTTTTAATCCAACACCACTCTTTTTAAGTGCTGTAAATGTTAATTTAAAGCAATTTTATGGGAAAAATTAGGGTCTCCATAGTGGTAACCTAGAGCAGGATTCAATATAAGTAACTACAAAATAGAGGCTTTATAATGGTAAACATGAAACTGTAGCAGAGATATCACAGTGAAATGTTAACCTCAAGTCCAAGAGGGAGAACAACAAAAAATCATTTGTAACTAGTATTTCCCTACCAGATATCTAAACAAACTGCAAAATTCCCCCCCTAAAAAAAACCTGAATTGGTGTAAACAACAACAAAAACAACAACAAAAAACTCATAATCAGCTGAAATTATAAACCTACTATTTAGAAATACATCATAAAAGAAACAGCAAACTTTTATTTTAAAATGCCCTACTTCCAATAGTATGTCTTTACTACAAGCTGGGAAGTGTGGTCACGGGAATAGTTCCTTTGAATCTAAACCAAGCATTGTACTAATTCCAGCCAGTCAGAGCAAAATCTTCCTGGATGAGCTTTACCAAGGGGAAAAATGCATCCTTTCTATATGATCTTTTCTCTCACATATATCTTACTGGAAGTTTGTATTCCTCTGAACTGTCAGATCCTCACACATTCCTTACACAACTGCAGGGCTAGACAGTCATGGTCACTCACCCTTAGCTCATCACCTAGACCACCGGTGGCACTCAGTGCCGAAGGACTGACTGCACAAAAGACAGAGGGGAGACCTGAGGTGGGGCACCAATTCTGCCAGCTGAGCGAAACGACTAAGTTACATCACCAACACAATGAAATGCTTGTAGATTTGAGCATTCATTTATTTATTCACTTGGTGAACAAGTCTTTATTGTGTACTCATTCTGTGCTTATAAGGAGCCCTTGTGGCACAACTGGTTGTGCAGTGCGCTGCTAATGAAAAGTCAGCAGTTTGAATCCACAAGCAGCTGCACAAGAGAAAGATGAAGCTTCCATAAAGATTTGCACACCTGGAAACCAGCCCCATTGGAGCACTTCTACTGTGCCCTTTCTATGACTCAGAACTGACACTAGCAGTGAGACTAGCCTTTTGTGTGCTTATGGCTGGCAGTTCAACAGTCCGCCTTCATGATGTCTTGGTATTGCTAACGGCTCTATTTATTGCTAAAGATTAAGGAACTTTTATATTACTTATATGAATCAAAGCTTCCCAGTAAAGTGGGTTTCCAAAACGACCCATTGCAAGTTCCAGGCTGACGTTAGAAATCAAAGCAGACAAGAGATAATGTACAGAACCTATTACAAAGACAAAATGTACAAAATTTTGAGCTATTCAAGGCATAAAAAACGAGAGATCTTTCAGGAAAAAAATGAGACTGTAGATCATGTTTCATATTTATAATGTTTTCACTGAAGCAAGGAATACAAACTATTCTATAAGAGCTATTTATTTACTCTTATTTATGACAGGTTTAGTTAAAAAGATACATAAATAAATCATTAGTTATACGGCTTTATGCAACTCATTTCAATACATCCAATAATGGTCAGCTTCTGAATAAATCACCGAGGACTCAATTGTCAATCTTGATGTTACTGTTAACATATTAAAATATATTGTATTTCAGTCCAGTGTAATAAAACAAGAATGGCAAAGACTTTTAGTGCAATAGACCATAATGAGAAATATGGGAAAATAGCCACTTTCTTCATTATATTTTAGTCTACAATCCTATTAAAATATGTCATTACATAGGTCAAAACACAGTACCTACAACCCACAAAAAGCCTCAGGGTAAACATGCTAGTCCTGTCTTCCAACAAGTGTTATGGTAAAGTGTGGACGTGAGGGGCTCCTTAGCTTTGAAAACAGACTTAGAACACCATCTCAAAAGCTTAACTGATAATCCTTTAATGAGTGCCTTGACCACATTCAGTCATGGAGCACAGCTATTGGAAAAGCTAAACAAAGAAATAAGCTTTTGAACAGGTTCTTGTGAATAAAGGTAGAATTTTCCTTCCAAAATGAATGCATCAAGGAATGAGTAATCTGGTGAGGAAAAACAAGGAAAAGATAAATGACTCTTCAATCAACTGTGTAAACTCGAATGAGGTTATAGTTTCCTTTCTCTGACCACTGCCCAAAGTTGACAACAGACCATGACAATTTTCTTTCCGATTCAATATGAACGACCTTGCATCAGTAAATAAAATTCCTTTCTAAGAACCATGTATGAGAAAATAAAGCACAGCAAAGGAGTAGAAGAAGACATACTCAGCTCTCTCATGGACTTTTACTTGTGGATCCCAGAACATTTTTTTTATGGTCAGTGCTGCTAAAAAAAGGAAACCATCAAATAAAAATTAACTAATTGAATAAGTATTTATAGCTCACTGAATAGAACAAACATCCTACTTTTCTGACTCCAAACTGTAAGGATCACTTCATTGTCTTCTGTTCTACTTTGTTCCAATTCTGTTCCATTTTGACAACTGTCTAACAGTATTTGTTCCTCTGGCTTTATATACCAGAATAAAGCTAGATTTCAAGTTAAAGGGTACAACTAAGTCAGTCGATGACTTTAGATACTGTAACCTTTAAGGGCCACTAAGACACTGTGGTAAAGTACAATTTCTTAATACAGTTTTTCCATTCACCTATGTCTCTGTAACCATCCAAATAAAATAGGATGTGTGACACACTAATAAAGTTTTATGTGCCACTTCTTTGGCTATAAGAATAAGCCATCTAACAAAAAATCATATCATTGTATGCTCACCTTCCCGAAATGATTGCTGAAGACAAATAGGTTCATAAGCAAATGTGATGAAGAAAGCTGATGGTGGCTGGCTATCAAAAGATATAGCGTCTGGGGGTCTTAAAAGCTTGAAGGTAAACAAGCGGCCATCTAGCTCAGAAGCAACAAAGCCCACATGGAAGAAGCACACCAGCCTGTGTGATCAAGAGATGTCGAAAGGACCATGTATCAGGCATCAAAGAACAAAAAAAACATATCATTGTGAATGAGGGGGAGTGTGGAGTGGGGACCCAAAGCCCATCTGTAGGCAACTGGACATCTCCTTACAGAAGGGTCGCAGGGAGGAGACAAGCCAGTCAGGGTGCAGTGTAGCAGTGATGAAACACACAACTTTCCTCTAGTTCTTAAATGCCACCCCCCCGCCCCCCATCATGATCCCAATTCTACCTTACAAATCTGGCTAGACCAGAGGGTGTATACTGGTACAGATGGGAACTGGAAATATAGGGAATCCAGGATGGGTGGAGGGGAGTTGGGGAAGAAAGGGGAAACCAATTACAAGGATCTACATATAACCTCCTCCCTGGGGAATGGTCAACAGATAAGTGGGTGAAGGGAAATGTCAGTCTAAGACAGTGTAAGATATAACAAGATAATAATAATTTATAAATTATCAAGGGTTCATGAGGAAGGGGGCAATAGGGAGGGAGGGGGAAAGTGAGGAGCTGATACCAAGGGCTCAAGTAGAAAGCAAATGTTTTGAGAATGATGATGGCAACAAATGTACAAATGTGCATGACACATGATAGATGTATGTATGGATTGTGGTAAGACTTGTATGAGTCCCCAATAAAATGATTAAGAGGAGGAGGAGGAAGAGGAGGAGAATGAGGAGGAGGAGAAAGAGGAGGAGGAGGAGCAGCAGCAGCAGCAGCAGCAGGAGCCATCTCAAACCTTAGAATCACCAAGGAAGAAGAGCTACCAATGGTGCATGTTCGAGATGTCTATTTGAAGTGGTGGAGGCCAAGCCAAGAGAGAGGTACCAGAGGCTGCAGCACAGAAACTATGAGACAATAAAGGAGTCAAGCTGAGATCAGAAGCTGGGGCAAGGAGACTATGAGACCACCAGAGCAAGGCAGAGCAGAGGGTGGGCTTCCTTCCTGGCCCACAGAGGCAGAGGACAAGAGACCACCATGGCTGAGAGGCTTAGGGTTAGTGAGAGACTTGACTGCTGACTGAGAAAAGGTATTGCTGGGGACTGTACTCTTAATGTTTACTGATCCTGGCTTGTGGCGACTTGCTAACATCCCTAATAAACCTCCCTTCATTGTGATCAGAAGTAACCCTGGCGGCGTCCTGGGTGACGTGAGGGGCTGCTAACTGAAAGGTCAGCAGTTTGGAACTGCCAGCCCCTCTGAGGGAGAAAGATGAGGATTTCTACTTCCACAAGAGTTATAGTCTTGAAAGCAACTCAATGGCCGTGAGTTTGGTTTTGAGAATCCTAAGTATTGTCTGTGAATTCTATGTGGTCATTGCAAAGGGATTATGGAACAGACAGAAAAGGCAAGTGTTGTATGAGGAATGGTCGGTGTCAGAAGAGGGCAAAAGGAGGGTGGAGCATGTGTGACTTCCACTTGGAATGATAAGGATTTGGATTCTCCTTCTCCCCTGTACAGCCAGAGGAGGTAAGAGGTGGCTTCATGAGATTTACTCAGATACCTTCACTTGTGAGTTGCTGGCTATAAATTCAGGGCTTTCCTCTACTTTTCTCAGGAGTCTGGCTGTAAACTAAGGATCCCCAGAGTCTCCTCACTGCGAATGTATGGATATCCATAGTTTCCTCCCACTCACTCACAATACCAGCTGCAAGTTTGGAAGGTTCCCAAGGCCCCTGATTTCTGACCTGTTTTAACTCCACTACTCCCTGGGGTCTGATAATTTTTTAGAACTCATAAAAAATGCTGTAAGTCTGTTTTGTTTATTACAGCAAAAGGGACACACATGAAGAGGCACCACAGGTAAGGTGTGGGAGGCTCTCAACATGGAGCTCTCATATCCCAAAGATGGATGTGGTGCTCGCTCTTTTGTGTATTGATGTCCGTCATCATCCAGGGAGCCTCTGAAGCTTCTGTGCTTGGAACCTTATTGGGATCGCAATACATAATTCAAACTCCAGTCCCTCTCCACTGAGGTTGGTCACCATTGTGAAAGTGACATCACACAGTGGGTCTTTCTAGCCTAGTTAGCCTTGACCCAACATGACCTATAAACTCTTTTTTTCTTTTTTAACCAACAGATTAATTTCTTAAAATAGTTGATTTAAGCATCCGTGATGGTGACTTCAACCTCTACTCCAGGCTCAACACTGATGGAAGTTATCTGCTTATCTCAGACGGACTGTGCAAATCAATGAGACGTTGGTGGATCCTCATCTGGATTCGATCCCGGGTCTTAGAACCTTCCCACAGGGAATTTTCCTGGTTGTGATTCTCAGAGTCCTGGTAGGAATCCTAACTGGTCCCTTCATGTTCAGGTTCTTCTCCTTAGCCTGCCCCCCCCCCCCCCCGATCAAATCAGCACACACTTTCTCCAAAGATGTTACATTGCGGCTGGTTAAGAGTCATTCTGATTCATCGAATGGCCACCTCTGGTTCCACAGGTGTCTTCCGGTGTCCTTAGATGCCATGGTGGGGGTGGGGAAGGGGGGCTTCCTGACCGACCTGATCCTCGACAAGAGTGAACAGCGATGAGTCAGAATCCACTTTTTAAAACTCCACTTAAACCACAATCTTTCAAAGTATTTTTCTTATATTTTATCTTAACCTTTTCCCTTAGCCGTTGAACACAAAGAGCTGGGTGGGTTTCTAAAATGGCTTAGTGTCTCTGTGCCCGAAAAAGGAGATATCCACTGCCGTCCACCTCATAGGGTCTTTGTCAGAAGGAAGCAAGTTAATGTGTATAATCTGGGTACGGTGCCTGACACACAGCAGGCACTGAAACACCAAGCCATGATTACAGTTATTGCTACTGCTGTTGCGGAAAGACCTCTTTTGGCTTCCTTGACCCCATTATTCCTCGATTACGGTATTTCCCCCTATCACTTAACAAATCTAATCCGAGATATTGTGCCAAACAATTGTCTTGTATTCTTCAAAAATGTCTGTCTGTCTGTCTGTCTGTCTCTCTCTCTCTCTCTCTCTCTCTCTCACACAGTTGTAGAATCTGCAAGGTTAGAGTCCTGTTGACCCAGTAGTTAAGTATTCAGATACGAACCGGATCGTAGGCAGTTTGAACCCACCAGCTGCTCTTGAGAAGAAAGATGTGGCAGTCCTACTCTGAGTTACTCTGAGTCAGAATTTACTTGATGGCAATGTATTTTGTTTTTGATCAACCACTGGATGCTTTACAATTTCCTTGATGTGCTTCTTTCTCTTCGCTGCTGAAACTCCAAGGACTTCATCCTCATCCTCTCTTCACCATGGGATTCCGTCCCCACCCCCCCCAAACACACACACGCAGGCCTTCACTACCATAGCACTCCGCTGAGCTCTGGACTTCACAGTCGGCAGTATATGGATGCCTAAAGCCCAGGGTAAATGCACCATGGCCACAGGTGCCCTCAGCACCTGAATGAGCTCAGGTAATTAATTCAGCTAGTACTTTCTGAACACCAGGGTGTGGGGGGCAGTGCTAGGTGACACAGCACTGAGGATTCTTGCCCTCATCTCCATATTATCTCATTGCCATTGCCTTAGCTCAAGATTTCATTGACTTTTGCTTCCTGAAATAGTTTTCTTTTCAATTTCAGAGTATGAAAGTTTTAAATTGTATGTAATTAAATTCTAGAGATAATCTGGAAGTGTATGAGGTAGCTTCAGAAAGTCCCTTCTCCCTCATAGTTCATCCTTTTCTATGCATACACTTTTACATAATTGGAAAATATATATTATTCTATAAAAGTGGTGAAAATTGGACCTGTGAAAATAAGGCAGAAATCTGCCAGAGAAGGAAAATGCAACTATTTTCCACCAACAGAGAACAACATAAAAGTATACCTCCTCAAATGAGGTGAATTTTCAAGACTCAGAAAAGCAAGGCAGTCCCCAACAAGTTATGGGTGCCATGGGTCTCACTAGAAACAATTTTGAAAACCACTTATTAATCATAAACATTTCCTATATTAGAAAAAATTTAGACTATATATATATTAAAATATATTTTTATAGCCAGTAATATTCCATTATATAGGTGCATTATAATGCTCAGGGGTATAAGACTCTCTTTTGATTATCTTGACTATTTGAATATTTTCCCCTTGTGGTAATTACATACTCTGGTGTCAACTTGTGAAGGGGGAGAGTCTAACCAGTCAATCAGGTTGCAGCTTGATGACTTCATTTTGAGGTACCACAGAGATAAGTAGTTCAGTGGATACACACAGACTCTTTGCTTCGTATTCCTGATGACAAAGCACATGGAGCTACGCTGGTGGCAGCCATAGCCTTGGAGTTGGAGGAGCCACGTGGAGACCGACACCAGTATTAAGATGCTTCTACCACCACTGGATCCACGAGATTTTCCACCCACTGGGCTGTGATCTTCCTGGTGCTACATTTATGTTTTCCTAATTCTCTGAGTTGACAGTGCTCTAGCCAGGAGGAAAGCTCACCCTTTAAAAAGTAATCATGGGAGCTATGGCAAACTGAGGGATTGGATTTGGTTAGCAGCCAAATCTTCTACGTTTCATAATTATGGGGCCTGGGAAGTCAACTTTGATGGGGGAAAGCCCTCATAGCTGTGATATATAAATAAGTCTTAAGATATATTGTTATGACTGAATACAGTCCCTCCAATAACCCCTCATAAAGGAGTGGTCATAAGGAGCTATCAACAAAAGATGTTTCATACTTGCACCTGGCTATTCACTGTGCCTGGTGGTTATCTGTAGATGAGAGCAATCAGATTCTCTTGCCCAGTCCCACCACAGAGTGTAGCCAACTCTCTTCTGATGTCTCTTCTGATATTGACTGCATGATAAATGAGGTCCAGCCACTGATTCATTCCATTGGCCATTTATTATATTACCCATTTACTATGTGTTCATGATATTAAGTATAAACCTTTTGAAAGATTTGTAAGCCCTAGGATTACATAGACTAATTGGAAAACACATTAGCTCTATCTCTTTCGGTTCTGACATCAAGAGGAACCCCCGTGCCTCACTTTCCATCGCACTGTATTATCTTCTATAATCACAAAGTTGCTCCTAGGGACCAGCTCAACTACTGGGGGCCGGTACCCCAACAATGGCACTCGAACAGGGACCCCAAGGAAAGGCTCCTTGAAGAGGATACCAGAATCCCCGTATATCAGCTTTGCGACACTGGCCGAGGATGGGGAGAACTGGGCAATTATTCTGAATGAGAGTTTGGTTGGGGGATTAGTAAGTATATCAACAGGGTTATGAGGCAAAGTAAGTCTAAGTCTAAAACTTACTATACTGCGCTCAACCATTTGTTGAAACAACAGGGTGTAGCGCTAACAAAAAGGAAAATGCAAGATCTCCTACAAGTAGTGAAAAAATACAATACAAGGTTGTCTGAGAAGAAACTTTAGATCTGGAGATCTGGGGGTAGAGTCACTACCAACTCAAAAAGTGAACAGAGCAGGGGAGACTATCCATATGGAGACCTGCTATCTGTGGACATGAGTTAAACTAGTTTGAGAACTTTTGCAGACAAAGACAGAAAAGATCATCATCAGTGCAGTAAGAAGACTTGTGTGAGCAAGCCAGATTTACAAAAGCAACTAAAAACTTTTTGAATGACTCTGAGGAAATGTTAGAAGAAACTGTAAGACCAGGTTTTGATCCAAAAGAAAACCTCATAGCCAAAGCCTCTGCACCCCTGGGCGAGTGCACCACCTGGGAACCCAGATGCAAGAGGATTATAAAGATAAGAATCAGGGTATGGAACAGAGCCTAAAAGCACCCCTAGTGTCCAGAATAGAAAAGGAGATTTCAGAAGAAGGGGACCAACAGACCAGACTGGCTTTCCCTGTCTGTGTGCACAAGGATATGAGGGATGTTATTATAGTGCTTACCCTTTCAAGGTATTAAAAGATAACAAGCAAGCAGTTACACACTATGAAATCGACTCCCATGTTGTAATTGGTATGATCAGGTCTATGGCAGAGGGTGAAGGTCTCCTGCTGGCCAACTGGAAAATGTTAACTGAAGCTTGCCTTTCACCATCGGTTACTTACAAGACAGAACTTGGTTGAAAGAAAAAGTCGTGATACAAGTTCGCACAAACACTGAACAAGGAGTGCTTACAGCGGTAATCAGTTGTCAGGGATTAGAGAATTTTTCACCACTGAAACCAGTTACAAATTATGAAACAGGGACTTTAACAAATGCATGATGTTTGTTTGCAACCTTGGGTAAAAATAGTGCCATCTGGGAAAAGCAGCCAAGTTACACTGCAATATACCAGCAAAACTCCAGATAAGGCAAGATATGACAAAATAACAATCTATAAATTATCAAGGGCTCAGGAGGGAGGGGGGCGCGGGGAGGGAGGGGAAAAAAGAAAGAGAACCTGATGCAAAGGGCTTAAGCGGAGAGCAAATGCTTTGAAAATGATTAGGGCAAAGAATGTGCGGATGTGCTTTATACAATTGATGTCTATATATGTATGGATTGTGATAAGAGTTGTATGAGCCCCTAATAAAATGTAATATATATATATATATATATATATATATATATATATACACACACACACACACCAGCATAACGATGAGCCCTAGGTGTAACTGAATTTGTGTCGTTTGCAGGAAGCAGTTCGCAAAACTGTCAGTAATGCAGACGTAGCAGAAAGCCTGCTGCAGGCTCTGGCTTATGATAATGCTAATCATAATTGTCTAATTGAAATCCACTACTACAGGAGCAGGGCACAGACTTACACTATTGAAGATCTGCAGAGGAGTTGGGTCTGAGACATATAAAGCAGACCTCCTGACTGCTGATATGGCAAATTACACCAAACCAATGGGAAGATGTTTGAACTGAGAGAAAGTGGGCCATTTTCCTAGGGAATGTTGGCCACACCCACTGTTGAACCAAACAACTCGGAGTGGCCCAGGTCCGCAGGCTATCAAGAACCTGGACTCTGTCCCCGCTGTAAAGGGGGAATCATTGGGCAAGTCAATGTCATTCAAAAACCAATAGTGAAGGGAGTCCACTAGTCAGCTCAGGCCAGCAGGGAATCGGAGCACAGGGCACACTCTGAACCTCATGCAATGAACCCCAGAGGGCGCAGTTTCAGTCCAACCAGACATCCAACATCCCAAGCCTCAGTCAGGTTTATCCCTCAGTGCCGCTGCCAGAAGCACAACAGTAGATTTAACCAGCCCAGAAGACGTCCAGCTGGTCCCAGGAGGAGCCCCACCAATCGTCAAAACCAGTGTCTGGGGACTCCTACCAATGGGAACAGTAGGACTGCTATTAGGAAAATATAAATTCTCAAGGTGTTCAAATTGTTACTGGAGTTAATGACCAAAATTATGAAGAACGTAGAGCCATAATTAAATCTGTAATACCCTGGGTTATAAAAAAGGGAGATCGACTGGATGTATGGATTGTGAAATGAGCTGTAAGAGCCCCCAATAAAAATACAGTAAAAAAATGGGGGAGGGAGGTAGATCGAATATAAGCCAACTACATTAATTTCCTTATTTTCCTATTAACAAAACAAACACCACTCGGGTCAGACTTGTCCATGTGTATTTTGGAAAGCTATCATGGATAAACAAGAACACCCCTATATGGAATTAATTGAAGGAAAAAGGCATGGTTTAGTTAAGCCTGTAGTAACACTTATAAACTTATGGGAAAGAGATCGGTTGCATGAATTAATTCAGAAAAATGGCCATATTGAAAAATCTCAGTCCTTGGAACGCTCCTGCGTGTGTCAAGGAAGCTCAACAGTGCCCTCTTGTGTCAGATTTTTGAAAGCAAAAGTTAAGTTCCTGCTCCTCCCCAAGAGTGAATCACCGGAAATTTACATAAGAATGTAGTCTGTCTATAGGAATCCAACCAGTTTAATAGCTTTAAAATCAAGTAAAAAGTCTGAGATTACTCACAGCACTTTAAAATAACAATGATTAAAACAGAAGGGGGAGGCTAAAGGCAATCCTGTACTAACTTCATTTGGCTTTATTAACACATATTTTCTTCCTAACTTTTAATATAATCAGGGGGAAAAATACTTTTCCACCACCATAAGGAAAGCCAACTACGAAAAGATCTGGTGGAAGCCTTTCGACAGGATCGCCGAATACAAAGTGGGTGCATAAGCAAATGTGGTGAAGAAAGCTGATGGTGCCTGGCTATCAAAAGATAAAGCATCTGGGGTCTTAAAGGCTTGAAGATAAACAAGTGGCCAACTAGCCCACCTGGAAGAAGCATACCAGCTTGTGTGATCATGAGGTGTCCTCTGGGTAAGACCCAGAACAAAATCAATTATACCCAATGTGAGTGGTGGGAAGGAGGGAGGCATGGAGTGGAGATCCAAAGCCCATCTGTAGACAATTGGACATCCCCTCACAGAAGGGTCACAAGGAAGAGAGGAGCCAGTCAGGGTGCAGTATAGCACCGATGAAACATACAACTTTCCCCTAGTTCTTTAATTCTTCTCCCCCCTCCCCCATCATGACCTCAATTCTACCTTACATATCGGATTAGACCAGAACATGCACGCTGCTACAGATAAGAGCCCCAACACAGGGAATCCAGGATAGACAAACCTTTCAGGGACAACAATGACATAGAGATACCAGGAGGATTAGGCAAAGGTGGGGAGAAAAAGGGGGAATCAATCACAGGGATCAACATGTGGCCCCCTCCCAGGGGGACAAGCAGCAGAAAAATGGGTGAAGGGCGACAGAGGATGATGAAAATATGAAAATAATAATCTATAACTTATCAAAGGAGGGTGGGAGGACAGGCGGGAGTGAGGGGGAAAACGAGGAGCTGATATCAATGGCTCAAGTGGAAAGAAAATGCTTTGAAAATGCTGGCAGCATATGTGCAAGTATGCTTGACACAATGGATGGGTGCATAGTTTGTGAAAGGTACAACTGGGGTCACGATAAAGGGGGTGGTGGGGGTTGAATCACTAAAAACCTACAGAAATGTGTGTGTCTGTGCTACACTACACCCTGGCTGGCTCCCCTCTTCCTTGAGACCCTTCTGTGATGTCACTATTTTTGTCTTTGTTCCTCCTGCTGTTTCTACAGGAAGCATGGAAGTGTGGAGGAAAGCCATGTCACATATATAGCCCTTTTGAATTTAATACACAGTACAAAAGGGGGGTTGTGGTAAACTGAGGGGCTGGATGAGAATGTTAACAGTCAGATCCTCTATGCTCAGAATTATGGGGTATGGAAAGCCAACTCTGGTGGGGAAAAGCCCTTACAATTATGAGACATAAATAAATCTTAAAACACATTCTCATAACTGAATGCAGTCCCTCCAATAGCCCCTACAAAGAAGCCACCATAAAAGATGTTTCATACTTGCATCTGGCTATTCACTGTACCAGGTGAATGTCTGTAGATAATAACAATCAGATTTTATTGCCCGGTCCCACCATTGACCACAGATACTTTCCCTGGGGAGGGCTCAAGGACATACGAGGTCAAGCTGCTGACTCATTCTACGGCCCATTCACTATGTTACATGTTCACCACATTACATGTATGCCTTTTGAAAGAGTACATGTATACTTTCTGAAAGATCTGTAAGCCCTAGGATTATATATGCCCACTGGGAAATACACTAATTCTCACTCTTGGTTCTGACACTACGAGGAGCCCCTGGTGCCTTGCTTTCTATCTGACTGTTTATTTTCCACAATTGCAAAGCCATTCCTAAGGACCAGTTCAACTGTCGGGGGTCGGTGCCTCGACAGTGAGTAAGATAACAACTGAGCAGCACACACAGTAGTGATTTCAAGGAGACTAGGGCAGAGAGGTCATGGAGAGGGATAGCTTACACTTCCAGACTGCATGATTCTCAGAATAAAGATAAGGAAACACAATTTGTTGAAATAAAAGGGCAGCAACATCTGCCGATAGACTTCCCTTTGTCATCGGCCCTTGATACTAGCTGGTGGAGCGTGGATTCCCAGATCTCCCAAGCCATTTTTCCCAGTCCAGGAGCTAGCTGGGCTGACTGACTGGCCAAGCTGGGCCGATATAGGCATAAATAGGCTTGGCTCTCCCCCCAAGCCAAGTTATCTCTGGTCTGATACCCTACTTCCCAATGGCAGGGGTAGCGTAGCCAACTGATCCTCGGTGTGTAGGGGTGACTATGGACGGCCTGGAGTGGGCATAAATAGTGAATAAACTAGATCTCTACACAAGCTGGGGGAGCTCCAGCCCCACTGGGCAAAGATAATCCCTCCTTCCCTGAGGTACATCACTGCACGGCAGCCCAACCTAAGGCAAGACAATTCTCAGGCTTAAAAAAAATTTTTTTAATGGCTTTTGTCAGCAGATAAGGCACATACATATAAACACACATGGTCCATTAGTAAAGTATTAGCATAATAATACAAGTAGAAAGGCAATGGGGGTTTTTACAAAGCACAGGCAAGTAGTTTGGGCTTAAGATAAAGACTGGGGGTCTAGGGTCCAGAAGCCTCTCCCAGCTCGCTTAGCAGCTGTCTCATGACTCCAGACCATGGTCAGCAACCCAAGCCACTCAGATAAGCAACCTGCCCTCCCAGTAGACTGTACTTCATTCCTGCCTCCTAGACCACAGAGGAAGGTGGCATGTATAGACCCAACTTCCCCACCCCAACTTGGTCACCTCCATTGTCCTACAAGAGTGAACCTGTCTCCTCTGACCTGATCCTCCTTTAAGATCACTAACCTAAATCATAAGAACCACACCAGACACCAAAATCAATCCCTTACCTCAATCTCAATCCTCTCCTGCTATCCTACAAAAACACAAGGTAAGAAACATAATACCAGAAACTGTCCCCAGTTGTAAAAAGACCTCTACTCCAAGCAGTCCTGATTTCTCTCCCGGACAAGGTCTAGACCTCAACCGTTTTTTTTGCTATCAATTTAGTTTCTTTTCGTGTCCTTGAACACATCATCAATCCTCAAGTCAGAACCCACACCAGACATTTACTGCGTAAAGAAACATATGTCAACAACTCCCCTGCTTCTTTTACTCTAGTATTTTTTCTATTTTTATTTTTAACACTTCTCTGTGTTCCTTCTTTAATTTAATACCTGAACTTTTATTTTACAGCCCTTTTTACATATCGTTGCCCTTTTTCTTCTCTTCCTATTAATTCTTCTCAATCCATTTCATCCTAAAAGCAAAAGGTCACAATACTCTTAAATTTTTACCCTCAAATATATTAGCCATTTCTCGGTTATTGCAAAACAGTGCATTTTGGGGGGGCCTAATTCATGTTTCTAACCTACCAATTAACACACCTTGATCCCTCCTTCTTTGGTTCTCATTTCCTTTTTCTCCTTCCTCTAATACTTCCTGTTCCATTTTCCCATTTTCTTAACATCTATGGTAATTTAAGATACTCCCCCACATACTTAATTAAAAATGCCTCCCCATCCCTCTGTTGCACCCCATAACAGAGTTAACCAGTCCAGATAACACCATTCCAAATGTGTCACCAACATGTTAAGGAAACAATAGAAGATTTCAATGCACACACAAAAACACAAGAGAAACACACACTAATGAGACCTAAATAAAATGCATGAAATTGAACAGGATATGGAATACCAGAAAAAAAGAACTTAAAAGAATGATGACTGCACTAATACAACCGAAGGAAGAGTCTGAGAGGAAAGGTGAAATGGGAAAGCTAGAAACCTCACTACACACCTTACAGACAAGTACTACAATAGCAGAATGACACAATCCTACAGAAGATATGGAAGCCTGAATTAGTGAGCTTGAAGACAAATCTATCGACCCCAATCTACAGGAAGAACAAATTTTTAAAATGCAATAGAGATTAAGAAAAGCTTGAGAACAATATGGGACACACTCAAGAGGAACAGCATATGTCTTAATGGGATTCTAGAAGAGGAAGAAATGAAAAAAATCCACATCGAGAATAGTCCAAGAACTCCTGCAAGAAACTTTCCATTAAAAAAAAAAAAAAAGGAAAGAAAGAAAGGAAGAAATCTTCCATAACGCCTAAAGGATGACGTGATGAAAAGGTAACTATTCAGCCAAAAGGAGAACACCCTGGTACATGGTACTCACCATGTCTAATGACACGATGTCAATGACAAAGAAAAATTTCTAAGCGCAGCAAAGAAAAAAGAAGAATTACATACAAAGAATCACCAGTTAGAATAAATTCAGATTTCTCAGTAGAAACCATGCAAGCAAAAAGGAGTGGGGTTGTGTGTACAGAGTCCTGAATTAACAAAATGGTCAACCTAGAATCTTGTATGCAGCAAAAATATCATTCAAATATGATGGGGAAATAAAAATCACAGGGAATTCTACCAAGTACTGAGAGAAGATCTGAAATCAACTATTCCAGAACATAGAAAAAGATTTTTAAAAAACCAAACTCATTCTATGAAGCTAGCTTAACACTAACACGCAAACCAGGCAAAGACCTCACACAGAAAATAATAGACCAAAATTCTTTATGAACGTGGACGCAAACATTCTTAATTCTGGTATACCAGTGAAAAGAGTTATGAGAAAGACACTAAGAAAACAACACCATTTACAATAACTACACAAAAGATGAAATACTAGGAACAAACCTAATTAAAGAAACAAAAGACCTATACAGAGAAAACTACAGCTTATCATTATAAGAAACCAAAAAAGACCTAGATAAATGGAAAAATATCCTGTGCACATGGATAGGCAGACTTAATATTGTGAAAATGTCAATACTACCTAAAACAACCTATAAATACAAAACAATCCCAATCTAAATCCTAAATACATTTTTTTAATGGAAAAGCTAATTACTAATTTCATATGGGTAGAAAAAAGACCCAGGATAACCAATGAACTTCTTAAAAAAGAAAAACTAAGTAGGGCGCCTTGTACTACCTGACCTAGAAACCTACTACTTGGTCACAGTAGTCAAAACAGCCTGGTACCAGTATAATGAGAGATATATAAATGAATGGATCAGAACAGAAAACCCAGATATAAATGCATCAGATACAGACAACTAATCTTTGACAAAGGGCATAGAAATATCCAATAGGACAAAAACAGCCTCTTTAACAAATAGTGTTGGACAAAGTGGATTTCCATACAGAGAATCCTCTGTATAATGAAACAAGACTTTTATCTTCCCATGAACAATAATGAACTCAAGATAAGATTAAAGCCTTAAATGCAAGCCCCAAAGCTATCAAGATCATCCATGAGAAAGCTGGACCAAATGTAAGGGTTTTATTGCAGGGCATACATACACTACCAAGTATAACCAAGAAGGTACACACAATGGATAGATGACTGGGACATGTTGAAATTACATAATTTATGTGAGGGGGGGGAAAGGGTGTGGACCACCCACTTGCTGCTGTACAACACAGAGACAAGGCTGTGACAGATCAACAGACCCTCCATAGGAATGAGAGGAGAACCTCACTGAAATGTAAGGTTGAAACCAAGGGATGGGAGCATCTACATTACAGAGGAGGCACTAATGTTTCCGTTGTTGGGTATGGTGGGCAAATGGGGAGGAGCAAGCTAAAATTGGGAAAGGATGCTGAATAATAATCGCGCGTACCCAAAGGGGAGAATAAACTCAGTTCTCTGGTCCTACGTACACTTCAAATATGTTTCTACCTAACACTTGGTGAACTGTGCCATGGCCTGGGCAGTTTGATCTTAGATGCTGGCCTTACAGGGAACACAGCATCCCCCAAGGGCCACCCCAGAAGTACTTGGCATGGAAGCTTGACTGAACTAGGTCCTACCTCAAAACTACTTATACCCTTAGACTTGAGACTAAATTGCCCTGATGGGAGAGGATGCAAGGGATGGCCACCCCAAGACTCTGAAAATGGTGGTCAGTGGACCCCTGGCTTAGTGGGTGTCATATATTTGGTGCCTCAATGCTCCCCTATATATAATATGACAGGCTTTGGTCTGAGAGATATGGATCTGCCCCTCTAAGAGATAATAGAGGAAAATTTCTCCAATGCCAATCCCCATGGCTCAATGTGCTCAATCAATTAAGAAATCAGTTTGTACAAAGCAACAACTCATGGGTTGCAGCTTGTAATTGAACTACACTCACATAAACTACTATCAACCGTATCTTACATTCTGCCACTGGATAATTATCAATGTTACCAATGCAATTGATATTTTTCTTTTTTGCCTTTTGTTGTTGTTTTTCCTTGTTATTGTTGATCTTTGTGGTTCTGGTTTTGTTTATTTTGTCATACTATGACTACCAAAGTAACCACGCGTCATTCATAATAGAGACAAGCAGAGGGATTCTGGGCTCCCGCATAATTGCAGCCCTAATCCAAGAACAGTCAGTTCTTCTAACATGGCCCTGCTCGATAGTTGCCTTCATGAAGAGATCACTTGAGATAAGAGTGCTCAAAAAAAAAAAAAAAAGGTAAGGGTGCTACAGCAAAGTGTGGTGAAGAAAGCAGATAGCACTTGGCTATCAACTGGAATAATATCTTGTATTAAAGCTTGTATTTAAACAAGCAGCCATCTAAGTGAGGCATCAACTAAGTTCACATGGAAGAAGCACACCAGCAGCCTGTGTGATCCAAAGATGACCGTAACAAACTCCAAATATGATGAACGGAAGTTATCAGAGCTTAAATTGTGAACTAATTTAGAGAAGGCTATGGAGGATGATGGGAGCACAAAATTCATTTGCATAGTGTCTACTTGGATTGGGCTCCTGGCAGATCCTGTCCATTCACAAGTGAGAGACTGGTACTGTCAGACTGAGCTGACTGTAAACTTCATTATGGTGAATTGAACTATGGTATAATACGGTGCTTGGTCAGGTGACCTCTCTCTTGACTCAACATGAATTTGCTCTATGCTCAAATGCTTCTCAATTGTTCCAAGAAATTTCTTTTCTGGCATTTGAAGTTTTCTTCTGTTTCACTTTGTTTGGTTTTTACTGTTTCTGTTAGGTCTGTCTCCCAGTTTAGGAAGCCCAGAAGGAATAGATGCGTAATGACAATAGGGAGGCAGTGGCTTATGAGGGTGAGGGGCGTGGGGAATTGAGGATGCTGGAAGGGGAAGAAGCATTGGAGGTGGTTTTGCACAACTCTTTTTGGAAGCAGTTTAACTGTGCAAGTGTATGATATGTTAGTATTTTATCAGGAAAACTACTAAAAAATACAAAAAAAGGAAGAAATCAAACTTGACCTATAGTTACCAGGAGTGAAAGAGAAAGACTTTTTGCTTACTGGGTATTGAGTTCATTTTAATTGTGGTAGAACAATTTAGAGGGGAAAACAAAAATGGTTAGTACAACAGAAACAGTATAATCAATGGCACTGAATTATATATGTATAAGTTGTTGAATTGGTGAATGTTTTGTGTATATTTTTGTTAAAATTGAGGGGGGAAATTACATACATGAACAACAGTAAGTACAAGGAAAAAGAAATGCTCTAAAATTTATTATGTTAAAGATTATACATCTCTTGATGTGGTTGAACTATTGAATTGTATATGTATATGAAATGCCAATAAAAGGTTTTTTAAAAAAACTTGAAAAATTCACTGTTCTGCACATAATTATGCAAAACAAAAATATTTAACTAATATGAAATGTAATTCACTTTGTTTCTTTTTCTCAGAATACATTCCTTTAAAAAATAACAGTTAAAATTAAATGCCAGGAGAATAAACAAGGACGAAGTATTGAAAAATCAAAATAAAACAAAATATTTAACAAAAATGACTGTTAGAGGATTCTGATACATGAGGGGGTAACCCCCACCCCCCACTACTACAAATAAACAAAACAAAACAAAAAACACCTGAAATCGCACTGGAGGGAGTGGGGCTTTCATAGTATGAATTTTTTTCCGACCTGGGAAGGTTCTCTCTGGTCACAGTGAACTTTTTGGAGAAAGCAGTTTCATTGGAATTTCATTTTTTGTGATGGCAGATTTAAGAGAACAGTGTGAACTGTGAAATTTTACTTCCTGCTCGGGGCAGGAGGGAATGAAGCAGAAACTGTTGTGATGCTGAACACAGCTTACATGGGTAATGCTATGGGAAACACTCGGGTGTACCAGGGTGTACCAGTGATTTTCTCATCTCAAAAAAGGTGAAAGGTCAGATGATGACAAACCTCATTCTGAATGTCCATCGACTTCCTGGATGGATGAAAATGTCAACTCAGTACATTTGGAATTCGTTCCACCACATCAGACTGTTAATGAAGCTTTCTAGATAGAGTTTCTGAGGAGACTGCATAACAGTGTGTAACAAAAAGGCCTGATTTGTGGCAGACTGGGGTTCTGTCACCCCAACAATGCACCTGCTCATGTAGCCATCTCAGTGTGCCAGTTTGGGCACAAAATGGCACACCTCTCTTACTCCACACACCTTACTCACCTGACCGTGCTCCTTATGACTTCTTTTTGTTTCAGTAAATGAAGAGGGTTTGAAAGGACAGGGATTTGACAACATAGAAAAGGTGAAGAAAACACAAGGGAGGTGCTGTCAGCCATCCAAACAGATGAGTTTGAAAAATGTTTCCAAGAATGAGATGCCAGATTTAACTATTATAGTAAGTGTTTTGAAGGTGATAAGGTTCTTTTGTAAAAAATTTTTAAATACATAGTTGGGGTACAGTGGTTCATTTATTGGTACCCCCAACATATACTGTTAATATTTAAAATTATCTCTACTTTCTTCAGTGTAAATATAACAGTTCTCACGAAATAATAATTTATAAATTATCAAGGGTTCATGAGGGAGGGGGACAGGAAAGGAGGGGAAATGAGACCTGATACCAAGGGCTCAAGTAGAAAGCAAATGTTTTGAGAATGATGATGGCAACAAATGTACAAATGTGCTTGACACAGTGGATGTATATATGGATTGTGATAAGAGTTGTATGAGCCCCCAATAAAATGATTTTTTAAAATAAATGAGTTCTCATTTTATAATAATGTTTAGATTTGAGTTTCAAAGTCTTTGCTAATTTGATAGGCAAATAATCGCAAATTAGCAGCTGTTTGAAATTATATATTTAAATTACTGATAAGATTTTTTTCCCCTTGCTACTTTAAATGAGCCATTGATACTTGATAGACCATGGAGTTCTGTGAATAAGGGTCAGAGTGTCTGGGTTCAAATCAAAGGTTGTCAGTTGTTGTTTGTAGAACTGTGTCTCAGGTATTGTACTTGTAAAGGGGGTTAGACAATTCATCTGTCAATGAGTCAGAATTGACTTGATAGAAGTGAGATGATGATAATGATAGGAAATTAAGGATCTTAAGGCAAATGGGTTATTCCAGGGCCAGATCAGGAAACTATAAAGATGAATTTGGTACCTCCTGTTATGCCATAAAAGACATGTTTTGTGTTGTTTTTAAAAAATCATTTTATCGGGGGCTTGTACAGCTCTTATCACAATCCACACATACATCCATTGTGTCAAGCACATTTGTACATATGTTCCCATCATCATTTTCAAAACATTTTCTTCCTACCTGAGCCCTGGGTATCAGCTCATTTCCCCCACCCTCCCTCATAAACCCTTGATAATTTATCTTTTTTTTTTTCATGTCTTACATTGGCCGATGTTTCCCTCACCCACTTTTCTGTTGTCTGTCCCCCTGGGAGGGGGTTATATGTGGAAGACAGTTTTCAATGGATGGGAATATGTCAAAAGGATAGAGGAGTCAGTTTGGAGCAGTTCCCACTAAATAGACCTAGGGGAATTTGAACATCAAAATAAATAATGGTAGCAACAAATTATAATCCACATAATAAGTTTATTAGGCTATAAATTAATGAACACGTGCACAATGAAAACTTCCTGATAGTAGAACATCAGTACGTACAAGAAACAATGGAGTTAGAAGATCAACAATTAATAATTACTCTAAGTAAGATTCATCAAAGAATACTAAAAGTAATCAGTGAAATTGGATGAGAATATTTATAGGCCCTGACATACCCTTTCATCAGATACTTATGGATTATCATAAGGAAAATGGATAGATCTGGTGGGCACCACCTTAGCCCACTAATGGAAGAAACAAACTGCCATGCTTGTCCTGTTACAACGAACCGAGGTGGACACAGTATTAAATGTGTGTATTCCCACCACAAGGAAATAACTTGAATCCAATTATGAAGCGTTAGACAACCTCAAACTGAGGAATCCTGTACAAAAAAGGTAACCTATACATGCCAAAAATATAAGTCACTAAAAACATAAAAATGACTGAATCTCAGATGAAAGGAGATTTAAGAGAGACAATTATTAACTGTGATATTTAGCTGGAAGAAGATAAAACACATTTCCTTTACTTATTCATTCTAGAAAGGAAATTAGTTAAAACTGTTAAAACTGGAAATTTGTACAAGGTGTACATTAATTAGATAATTGAGCCCATCCCCCAGAACAATGCACTACAAGGATAGCATTGAAGCTACAGAATGGGGAGAGGGGTGCGTCTGATCAGAACACACAGGAGCAAACTAAAAGGGAAGAGAGAAAGAGAGTAGAACACAACCTGGCCCACCAAACTCCTAAGGACAATAATCCAGCGCAGAGCAGCCAATGCACAGAGAGGACCATAGGGCTGGCCCCACCATGAGACACAACATCCTCACTGACCCTTAGAGCTACAGGGAACAACACTAGACACAGTGCAGGAATTGTGCCCGATCTGACCCCACCACACCAGGGCAAGACACTAAGAGCATGAATCAGGGCAGCAAGAGAAGCAAAGCAGTAAGTCTCAGAGGAATACTAATAATAGATTTGGGGGCCAGGGTGTGGCACCCTATCAGACTCAACTGGAAAACATTAATAAAGGTCAACAAATGGACCTGGAACTACTTACAGGCTTTTTGTTTGTTTTGTAGTGGTTGTAGTTTGTTTTCTTTTGTTGCTTTATTTTGCTGTCTTGTTTTTGTGCATATTATTATCTCTGCATGTCTATCTAGATAACACAGGTGGGACAAACAATTCAGAAGAGAAAACAACGGGACGAATGGTTCTTGGGGGACATAAGAGATACGGAGGCGGGGGAATGGAAAGGGGGTTGCCAACAAACACAGGGACGAGGGAACAAATGATATAAAATTGATGGCAAGGAGGGTGTAGGATGCTGGGTGGGGTTTGATCAAGTACAATGTAAGAGGAAGGGTAACATGGTGACCATGTACGCAGCTCACACCTGGAACTCCGTGAAAATCAGTGAGTGAGGATATTTGGTGGCTGAGTAAGGGTTTCGAGGCTGTTGGTTGATACCCATGACAGCAGCCCAGAGTGCTTCTCTGAACCAGAAGTTGACTTCAATCCCACTGCCTGCACTCCCTGAGGATTCCCAAGGACCCAGGTCTAACTGCCCCTTTTGCAGTGTTCCACTGCACCACAGGCCTGCCAGGCATCCAGCAGAGGCTTCTGCCTAGCCTGACTCCTCACAGACCTGCCAGGCAGACTTGCCCAGAATGCTCCAGTCCTCTGTCAGGAGGCATCTGTCAGGAGCTCATGCCACTGTGGTTTGGGTACCCAAATCTGCAGGGCCCGCCCTCTGCATTTTCCCTGCCCTTTGTGCTCCAAGCAGTGGGGCTGTGTGCTAAAGGAAGTAGCTGGGGCCTCCTTCCCACCCGCCCACCTGTCCGAAGTGCCCCCTAGCCAGCAACAGACCTGGGATGATGGGTCATCCCTCATGCCATCCCTGAACTAAATGCCCCGTACCTTGGCCAACATTTTCCTTCAGATCGCAGTAGCTGCAAACAGCCTATACAAAGGCCTGAGGGTGACTGGAACACAAAGCATAGGCTAAGGTGAGAAGGAAATCCCAGAGGGGCAAAGGTGAAACACAACCCCTCAAGGGAGTTGGCTATAGGCAGCCTACAGAAACAGCAACACCAACCTCCCAAAAAGAGAACCCAGGGCTCTGTGACTCCTGGGAAAATGGCACCTAGTTTCAATGAATTAACAGGAAGGCAGCAAGCTGCTTCCACCGCTTCAACAAAATAAGAGAAAATTAAGTGTCAGAGGATGACCTAGACCTAATGGCAGTCATAGAAAAGGCAGACATTGACCTCCCACAGAAAGAAATCTTCAGAATGTTATTAAGAGTATTACAGGATATGAGGGAAACAACACAGAAAAAGGATGACACGATAGAGGAGATAAAGGTCATGTACCAAAGGAAAATAAATGGATGAGATAATAAAAACTAGTAGCAAATTCATAGACTTCGCCCACCAATTTGAGGAGGCAGAGAACCATATAAGTGACCTAGAGGACTGTCAAGCAGACATTAATAAATATGAAAAGAAATCAAGTAAGTCTACCAGAGAAGCTGAAGAAAACTTCAGAGCTATGTCTGATGCTATGAAGAGGAACAACATCAGAATAATTGGATTACCGCAGGAAGACACAACAAAGAAATCAATGCCAAATAGTGATGGAATTCTTGGAGGAAAACTTGTCCAGCTGAATGAATGAAAACCAGGCAACCATCCAGGCAGCTGAATGCACACCAGCTAGACTAAATCTCAAGAAGAAGTCACCAAGACATAATAGTTAAACTATCCAACTTTAAGGAAAAGGAGAAAATCATGAGAGCAGCTAGGGAAAAACAAGCAGTGACATATAAAAGCAAACAGATAAGAATATGTTCAGACCGATCAGCGGACACTATGAAGAAGATGAAAGAGTGGAGCAATGAAAATTGAAGGAAAATAACGCAAACCCAAGAATCCTCTATCCAGTCAAATTATCTATTAAGTTTGATTGAGAAGTGAGGATTTTCCCGGACAAAGATAATGTCAAAGAACACGTTAAAAGAAACCCAGCACTACAAAAGATCCTTGCCGACTCAGTATGAGCAGAACAGCAGTCACCAGGCACAAATACAAGATCAGAACATTGTACAATTTCACTTAGAGACCAACAAAGGGAAAACAGACCCCAAGATAACATTGATTCAACAGTTGGAAGAAGGCAAGAATGAGTCACACAAACACACCATGCACAACCCACGGATAAGAAATGGAAGCAGGAAAACACCCAACACAAGAGGAATAAAATGACATCACAGAGTCCACAGATAGATGTAATAACCCTGAGTATCAATGCAATGAACTCAGGCCTTAAAAGGCAGAGACTAGCAGACTGGCTTAGAAAACACAACCCCTGATCTACTGTCTACTGGACACACATCTCAAGATTACAGACAAAAATAGGCTGAGAATCAAAGGTGAGACAAAAACATACCAAGCAAATTGCCATTCAAAAAATGCAGGGGTTGCGATCCTAATCTCAGATAAAATTGATCTAAAAGTGCAAACAATAACAAAAGGAGGGACACTATATAATGCTTGCGGACCCATAGAACAAGAATCACTAACCATATTAAACATATTCTCCCAGAAGAAGAGAACCATGGAATTCGTCAAACACTACAAAAGATGAAACAGCAAATCACAGGCTCAACATTTATAGTAGGTGACTTCAATATATCATTCTCTGAAAAAGACAGATCACAGGGAAAAACTCAATTGCCCACTGAGGAGGTGGACAAAGAACCTGAATAGAAGTTTCTCAAAGGTAGAAATCCAAATGGTCAATAATCATATGAGAAAATGTTCCAGATCCCTAGCCATAAGCAAATGCGAATGAACACAACGATGAGATACCACCTAACACCCTCAAAGATAGCCCAATTAAAACAATCAGAAAGTAATAAGTGTTTGATGGGTTATGGAGAGATAGGAACTCTTGTCCACACCTGGTGGACCTATACGTATGTACAACCATTATGGAAATCGATTCGGCGATATCTAAAACAGATGGAAACTGAGCTACCATATGACCGAGCAATCCCCTTACTGGACATAGACCCAGAAGAGACAAGAAACAAACCACGACAGTCATCTGTGCTCAAGTGTTCATCACAGCACAGTTCACAACTGCAAGGAGTTGGAAACAACCCAAATTTCCATCAGTGGATGAATGGATTTTAAAACTGTGGTACATACATACAATGGAATACTATGCATCCCTAAAAAACAGCAATGAACACATGAAACACACCGACACATGGGAAGAACTAGAGGTAATTATGCTAAGTAAAGTGAGCCAAGCACAAAAGGACAAGTATAACATGAGTTCACTGAGGTAACCCCCCCCCCCCCCAAAAAAAAGCAAAAAGTAGAAGTCCAGGTACTACAGCAGGTGGCAAACCCAATCCAGGGATATATATCGCAGGCAACTAATGAGTGGAGGAAAAAAAAAGAGAGAGAGAGACAGGGGTAGGGGGGAGCAGGGCACTAACCCGCCAAAGGGTAGGGTGTTGTTTATATTTCCACATGAGAGGGAGAGAAGGACCAGGCTTTAACCTGGAGTGCCAAGACGTCAATGCAACATATAGGCATAAAGCAGGGAACCAACAGAGAGGTCACCGGTGTCGGCCACCAATCCCAACTATGTGGGCCACCCCTGCCCCCCACCCCAGAGGAATGCATTTCAGAGGACAGCACTGAAACGGCAGCTCAGGAAGTGGGGCGAGTCTGATCAGGAGCAAATGTAGAGGGAAGGAGAGTGAAACACACCCAGACCCGCCAAGTCCTGAGGACAATATTCCAGCTCAGAGCAGCCAATGCACAGAAAGGATCACAGGGCTGGCCCCATCACAAAACACAACGACATGTCCCTCACTGACACATAGCGCTAAGGGGGACAGCACTGGGGACACAGTATGGGAGATGTGTCTGATCTGATCCACCTCACTGGGGTGAAACACTAAGGGTGTACAGCAGAGCAGCAAGGGGAACAAAGCAATGAAGTGTCCGAGGAATGCCAAAGGTGGACTTTGGGACCAGAGCTGGCACCCCAGCGGACTCAACTGGAAAACATTAATAAAGGTCAACGGCCAGACCTGGCCCTGTTTAAGGGCTTTTCAGTTTTTGCTGTTGGTTTTTCTTTATCTTTTTGTTGTGTTGTATTATTTGTTGTGTTGATTTCTATCTTGGCTTCTTTTTGTTGTTTTGCTTTGCTTTGGTTTTGCGCATATTATTGTATATGCATGTCTATCTGGACAAGATAGGTGGATGAAGAATTCAGAGGAGAGAACAAGGAGACTGACGGTTCTGAGGGGACACGAGAGAGTGGTAGGTGGGGGAAAAAGAGGGGGATACCAACAAACCCAGGGACAAGGGAAGCATAAGGGATAAGAATAAAAATAAGTGAATGGGTGATCTAAAATTGATGGTGAGGAGGGCATAGGATGCTTGGGGGAGGCCTGAATTATGAAAACTGAACTAAAGGTCAAACATGATAGTGGGACAGGAGGAGAGTAAAAGGAAATAGAAGACAGAACAGGGAAGCAAATGGCATTTATAGAGGTCTAAATACAGGCATGCATATATATGTAAGTACATTTATATAAAAGGACAGGGGAATAGATCTATGTACATATATTCATTTATAAAGTATTATGGCAGCCGATGGCCATCGAGCCTCCACTCAAGTACTCCCTCAATGCAAGAACAATTTGTTGGACTAATATGACACTCTGATTGATGTTCACCTTCCTGACATGATTGCTGAAGACACAGTGGGTGCATAAGCAAATGTGGCATAGAAAGGTGATGGTGCCCAGCTATCAAAAGATCTAGCATCTGGGGTCTTAAAGGCTTGAAGATAAACAAGCAGCCATCTAGCTCAGAAGCAGCAAAGCCCACACGGAAAAAGCACACCAGCCTGTGTGATCATGAGGTGTCGATGGGATCGGTTACCAGGCATCAAATACCCACAACACAAAATAACCCAAAAATCATATCAATGGGAATGAGGGGGAGAGCAGCCTGGAGGCCTAACGCCCATCAGTAGTCAATTGGACATGCTCTCACAGAAGGGTCACAAAGAAGAGAAGAGCCAGTCAGGGTGAAGTACAGCATCTATGAAACATACCATTTTCCTCTAGTTCTTTAATAATTCCTCCCTCCCTCCCCTACTATCATCACCCCAATTCTACCTTACAAATCCAGGTAGACCAGAAGCATGTACACTGATACAGGGAATCCAGGACAGATAAACCTCTCAGGACCACTATTGAGATAAGCAATACCAGGAGAGTAAGGGGATGGTGGGAGGAGAAAGGGATAACTGATCACATTGATCTACATATAACCCCCTCCCAGAAGGATGAACAATAGCAAAGTGGATGAAGGGAGAAAGTCGTTAGTGTAAGACATGAAAAAAACAATAATTTATAAATTATCAAGGGTTCATGAGGGAGAGCGGGTGGGTGGGTGGGGATGAGGAGCTCAAGAAGAAAGAAAATGTTTTGAAAATTATAATGGCAACAGATGTGTAAATGTGCTTGTCACATGGGTGTGTGTATGGAATGTGATTAGAGCTGAAATAACCCCCAATAACTATTGTTTAAAAAAAGATAATAGCGCCCAATTGACATTCATTCACTGATTTTGATGATTTGTTCTAGAACAAATTGTCCTAAACTAGAACATCTTTGTTTCCAGAAAACATACACTGAAGTATTTAGGGGTAAGGTGCAATATGCCTGCAACTTACTGTTAAATGATTTGGGGTGGGGGGTTAATTTCTGAGATAGAAAGAACAATAAAGCAAATGTGATAAATATTAACATTTACAGAATGAGAGTTATAAGCATATGAGATTTCTTGGTGCTGTTTTTCCTTTTTCTTAACTTTTCTCTAAGTCTGAAGTTATTTCAAAATAAAACTTTAAAAATAATCAAAGAGTGAGCTATATAAAACACAGACTGGCAGCAAGAAAGGCCAGGACCTGCAGTAACTGGTACCCCTGTAATATGTAAATGTGTTCGGAGAAACAGCAGTTACTTGCCTTGCCAGTGGGCAACTCTGACTTGAAATTACAAATATTTTGTGGAAAAGGGGTTTCTCAAACGTCTGGTGGGTGGTAAAATTGGAATTGAGGAGTAGCCATGTGTAAGAGGAGACTGAGATGGAAGAAGACAGAGGGCCTCTTTAGAATCCAAGATAAAGAGATATGACATCAGCTTCCTACTGAGATAGTCACTCCTTCCTCCACCTTGCTTAGATTCTCATGAGTCACAAAGTGCAAGAGTTGGTTTATGAGCAAGATGGGAGTCTGTACCCTTTTGTCATTCTGGCCAAGCTCAACAAGTGATTTGCTCTAGAGTGGCACAAAAAATATAGATTATTATCTTTACATAAAAACCATCAGTATGAGGAAAAAGTCAATAATTAGTCAAAAGCACAGATGACAAGACTGGGGTGTCTATGACTAGAGTACTGGAACCTAAATAAACAGAACACAAAGAGAATGGTGACACATCATGGTAAGTGTAACCAATGTCACTGACTAACTTATACGGAAATTGTTAATTTGCTGTGTAAACTTACACACACACACACACACACACACAAAACCAACAGTAAAATATTATTTTAAAAAAAGGATCTATTCTGATAAACCCCAAGTTATCCTAGGAAGAGGAAGAAGAACACTTTATTACAAGTGCATCAGATACCGCCCTGTAGAATAGCGGTCAAAGCGCCAACAGGCAGTTCTTTATATAAACAACAATGTATTTCATCTGTATCTATACTCACTGTGCAAGTGGGCAGCTACGGCTCTTTTCTTGGTGGTATTTTGTTTCAGCTTGCTAAACTAGCAATTATTATAGATGAAATAAAGATCATTTTTTCCTGTTTCACAACATTATTTAAGGTCCTGAAAATGCACTCCCCTGACCAAAAGGCCTTCAAGCTCATGGACAAAATAGAAATGAAACAAATTTTACTGTTAAAAAGTCCCTTTAAAAACAGAGCAGTTTGGGGAAAACCTGTAAACCCAGTTTATCTTTCTTGCCTGTAGCTCTGAGTTAAGAAGTTGAAAAGGATTATGATAGTTCACTGCATTCAAACTCTCCCTCAACAAAAGACTGGATTCTAAATTGTTTTAGAAAGATACCTATCTGCCCTTATGTTAAGTAACTCCAAAGGAGGAGATACGATCAATTTCCCCAGCAGCCTACTCTATCTTCCATGAAACATCTCTAGCTAAGAAATTATTTGGGTTTTAAATTTAATTTCTTTTTTAAAAAAATTTTATTTTATTTTTTAACAATTTATTGGGGCTCATACAATTCCTATCACAGTTCATACATATACATACATCAATTGTATAAAGCACATGTGTACAGTCTTTGCCCTAATCATTTTTTTCTACTTTTCTTTCTTTACATTTTATTAGGGACTCATACAACTCTTATCACAATCCATACATACATCAATTGTATAAAGCTCATCCATACATTCCCTGCCCCAATAAATTTAATTTCTATTGAGTTTACACCAGTTCCCATTTTCTTTGACTGTTGTAAAATTCTCCCTCTAGTCTCTCTCCTCTGGGGGGAATAGCTCCAAACCTTTAACTTTACTCAAAATAGTCACCACACTCCCTACAGGATAGGACCCAGGTCAAGGGTACAGAAAAGAGAAACTCTAATCACACCCACGCATTGCCTTGCCCAGACATAGTCGGATGGAAGACAGGTATCATAATGGTGCTGAGTCGCCACCTAAGGTTACTTTTGTTCCATAGCATGTGTTTAAAACATAGAGGAAATTCTAATATGGTTCCCACTAAAATAGGTGCAATAAAGATTAAAGGGTAATATCTTTGCTACCTGGGCTTTCCTTTTACATATAAAGCCTCAGTGCCAGATCAGGGTGTACAAGATGCTACTCTATTGAGTCTTGCATTTTGTTAAGTGTTAATACTTTTCTATTTTAGGTATAAAATAATTGTGGGCAGTGACTACCCTAAGGATTCTATTTATTCAAATGAATCAAAATACATCAAGGGGGGGTGTGGAGAAAAAGAGGAGCTGATACCAAGGGTTCAATAGAGAGTAAATGTCTAGAAAACAATGATGGCAACTATGTACAAACATGCTTGATACAATTGATATAGGGATTGTTGTAAGAGCCCTGGATAAAATGATCTTTTAATTAAAAAAATCAAATGATTGAGTGGCTTGTCCTATGAGATACAAAGAGAAAAGTATCAGGGACTTTAAAATGGGTTGGTAGCATGGCACTTAGATCAATACCCATAAACAGTGACTAACTAGTGCTCTAATGCAGAGCTACCGAGGAAAATGTGACGAAGTTCTAGGAGATGGGATCACAAAGAGGAGATTGTGGGCTATTGCTTTTTTAACCATTTTATTGGGGGCTCATACAACTCATCAAAATCCATACACACATCAATTGCGTAAAGCACATCTATACATTCATTGCCCTCATCATTCTCAAAACATTTGCTCTCTACTTAAGCCTCTGGCATCAGCTCATTTTCCCCCTCCTTCCCCACCCCCCTCCCCCATGAACCCTTGATAATTTATAAAGTATTATTGTCATATCTTGTCCTATCCGACATCTCCTTTCACCTACTTTCTGTTGTCCATCCCCTAGAGAGGAGGTTATATGTAGATCCTTGTAATTGTTTCCCCCTTTCCACCCCACCCTCCCTCCACCCTCACCACTGGTCCTGAAGGGATCATCCACCCTGGATTCCCTATGTTTCCAGTTCCTATCTGCACCAGTGTACATCCTGTGGTCTAGCCAGATTTGTAAGGTAGAATTGGGATCATGATAGTGGGTAGGGGAGGAAGCATTTAGGAACTAGAGGAAAGTTGTATGTTTCATCGTTGCTATACTGCACCCTGACAGGCTCGTCTCCTCCCCAAGATCCTTCCATGAGGGGATGTCCAATTGCCTACAGATGGGCGTTGGGTCTCCACACGCACTCCCCCTCATTCACAATAATATGATTTTTTGTTCTTTGATGCCTGATACCTGATCCCTTCGGCACCTCGTGATCACACAGGCTAGTATGCTTCTTCCATGTGGATCTTGTTGTTTCTCAGCTAGATGGCCGCTTCAAGCTCAAACCTTAAGACGCCAGACACTATATCTTTTGATAGAGCACCATCAGCTTTCTTCACCACATTTGCTTATGCACCCTCTTTATCTTCAGTGATTGTGTTGGAAAGGTGGGCATCATGGAATGGCAGTTTAATAGAACAAAGTTTTCTTGCATTGAGGGAGTACTTGAGTGGAGGTCCAATGTCCTTCTGCTACCTTAATACTAAACCTAAACATATATGCATATTGATCTATTTCTACATCATCATCAAGGCTATTTTTTTATATTAGATTTTGAACAGAGGTGAGGAGAGGAAGACGTGGTCATTTCAGGGAGAGGAACCGTATGGACACAGAATGGAGGTGCACGAACGTGCTTAGAGAGAAAAGGAGATTAGAGGATAAAGAAGCCTAAGATATCTTGAATATGGAATTAAGGAGTTTGCCTTACTCTGTACATGCATATGCTATTTGAAAAATTTTAATTCAAATGGTTGTTTTATAATATATGTATATAATTACAATATTATAATGTAATTATAATATCTATAAACAACTCATGAGTGGTGGACACAGAAATCTTCAGGACAAAGACAACTAGTTTTGTCTTGAAACGTGATCTGTGGATGTCTCTGTGAAATGAAAACCGTGAATTCCTGGTGAGATGGATCTTTAGGGATAACTTAGTTTCCTAGATAACTAAGCCAAGAAAGGGGAGATCAGTCTATGTTAATGAATTAATAACTAGAAACGTTATCTGTGAGAAAAAAAACAACTTAGTAGTATTAATATAATTTCCTTCAATGTGAATAAATTGTGTCAATCTAAAATTGCCATACAGTTATATCAATACTTTTCATATTTCAATCTCTAATAACAAATTTAGATGCAATATATTTTTTAATGGTTTTCCTTGAGCACATTTACACTGTAGTTTTCACATTTGTGTACCTCACAAAGATTATGTAATTTTAAAAACTGTATTCTGATAATCAATTAAAAATTAGTTCCTTGCCATTGAGAGATTTTATATGCTTAAAAATGACCATTATCATGAGACATGTAGCTTTCACATTATTTTGAATCAACTCTTCATATTTACATTAAATTTTACATATCCAATATAAACGAGGAAGAAAAAAACTATCAATATTTTATTTTACATTATTCTGTGTGAATTTTTATATTTTATTCTGATTTTAATTGTGGAGGCTCAAAAGATCAAATGTATATAAAATAATTGTTCCTTGGAAAACCTCTTGCAATGCAGTACATTGCTTAATATGGTCCTTATAACCACAGGCTTTAGACCGCCCATCAAATGACTGGAGCTATGCAAATTAGGTGCTTATAACCTATACCAAGAAGACTGGATAACTTGTTAATAATGTAAATAAGATGTACAGCTCCCTAGAGAAGGTGGAGTCATGCAAATAAAGGTATGTAGAACCCTACTGAAGTGACTGGTCAGTTTTGTCATCCTGTTAGGTTTAAAATGAGACATCCCAGAAGGCAAAAGGGAAACTACAAGACCGTAAAGAAAAATGAGCCAGGAGTGGAGTGTGTCCTTTGGACTTGCTCCGTGCTAGTAACCGCCATGACCCTCCAGAAATGCAGAGCTGTAACATGGTCAGAGTGAAAGATGGTGAGAAACAGTGAATCAGTGGCCAAGGACCAATGACCAGCAAGAGATAGTGCAACGAGTCCTGAGTGCCTTCATGCAGAGGGCTTGCTTGCTGGTAGAGTAGAGTGTCTCTGGGCACTTATCAGTGAAACGAAAATAGCTTTGGAACACTGGCGCAATGACGGATTGTGGGGTGCTGGGGAGAGAGAGGCAGTCCCATTGATCTGGTCAGAGAACTATAGCTTGTGTCTTTTTCTGATACTGAACTTAGCCTGTTATTTCCCTGGGAAGGCCTCTAATCGTGAGCATGATCTGTGAGTCCAGTGAGGTCAGTGCAACAAATTATTGAACCAGCACTGAATATAGAGTGTGCTGTGGGAGTGACAGCTGGTGTCAGAATTGTCTGAAAGGCTGGCAAGGGGAAGCATGTCTGCCCTCCATTTCCTAGGTATCAGTTTTGCATGGTTGATGTTGACGAAGACTTTCCTCCCCCTTGGGAAGTCAGATGGTATCAGGTATCTCTGCCACACCATTTTTACACCTCTAGCTACAAACACTGTAATGGTTTCCATTATACAAAAGGAAAACTAACAATCAAGACAGTTATTTCTACTACAAAGGCTCAAAAGGACAGGCTACCTAAAAAATAGTTTTTCTAAGTGGAAATCTCTTTTCTGGTCCCAACAGTACAAGATCACAGGCACAATTTTTAGAAGCTGAAAATGCTTTTAAATAACCTTTCCTTTAGCGATAATAGCAAATAATTGCCTCTTTTGGCGCTAATGAGCATTGCCACCACTGAATGGAATGTACTTCTGCAGGTTCATACAATGCAATGGCTCTGTGAGCTAGTGACACTGCAGAGGCCTAGTGTCAATTTCCTACAGTACAATAACTGAGCAGCAGTCAATTTGTCAATCGAGGAAGACTTGCTAACCTAAATAAATAGAA
The DNA here is from genome assembly GCF_050624435.1 of Tenrec ecaudatus. Taxonomy (NCBI): domain Eukaryota; kingdom Metazoa; phylum Chordata; class Mammalia; order Afrosoricida; family Tenrecidae; genus Tenrec; species Tenrec ecaudatus. The sequence continues at coordinate 44,380,758 of NC_134545.1, forward strand.
AACATTATCTAATGATAAAAAAAAAAAAACAAAGTACGTTAAATAAAGTTCTATGTGTTTCCTGTAACGGTCATCAACTCCTGGATCATGAAAGTAAATAAAGCATTTCACTTACTGAAATCAATGAGGAACCGTCCAAGTCCTTGCCTTTGGTGCTGGGGCATGATCATTATGCAGGAGACATTATATTTCTGCTGGCAAAGCTTTTCCTGAGGGAAGGAGAGACAGATAGAGTATGTCAGAGCTCTGCTGAAGTGGGCACTTCCCTGCGCCTGTGACTGGCCTGGTAAAATATTCAGGTGAGCCAAAGTGTTACGTAAAGATGAAGCCCAATAATCCTACTGCGTTAACCAATCAAACTATCAACATATCTTCGATCCAAGCATGATTCTCAGTTGTGTCTTTATTATCCTTGAAAGTCAGTACCACAAAATCCTATATGCAGAAGCCAAGAAAACATAAACCAAATAAAAAACAGAATAAAGATGGTAAGGAAGAAACGCTTTCCTGGCTTGGACAACTTGAGAGATGACAAAAATATGATCAAGAGAGTCACCATGCTGACTGAATTCGGACTTAGCCAGCTACCTCGAGAAATGGCTTGTAACAGTGTAACAGCAAACTATGAATAAAAAGCAATAGTAAAAAGTTAGAAAAATAATCCATCTGTATTTCAAACCAGAAAGACAAGACAAAACGAGACAACAACAAAAAGAAACTCCCAGCTCTAAATAATTGTAGGGCCAACATATTATCAACAGCCAAGAATCAGGAAGGAGGCTGGGGAGAATATGGTGGAAAGCTGCTCTCATAGCTGGCTAAAGAATCTGAAATGTCCTTGGGATGTGGTATCAGGGCAGCAACATTTTATTCAGAGTACACAGAACCAGTCAAAACCTGCACAGACACGATCTGAAAAACTTCTGAGGTTGCGAAGTCTCTGGCCAAACGGAAACCACAAATAAGACTGACCACAAATGGTACCAATCACATCAAAGAATTACTTCAGATCACCTATGTCATTAATTAATATATTTGAAAGATCATAAGCAATGGCTGTGGAAACCCCCATGGGGTAGAATTAAAGAGCTCTGTGTGGGAAAAAAAAAGATGTGCTTCCAAGTTTTGCACATTCATAAATGTCTTTTAGCTTGTCAAAAATGGAGAAAAACATGTTCGTCAGTTTTCCTAAACCCACGGACTGCCCATCACTGGAAGTGTACCTCAACACCAAGAACTTCAAAGAACACAGAGAGGAAGAGAGGAAGGCATAAAGCCAGCCATTACAAAGGCTTGACTGTCGAAAGGCTGGCATCCTAACCGAGATACTGATGACCACAAAGGGCACGCAGCAAGCAGAAATGACAATTCTCCCTTCAATGCTGCATTACCATGAAAACCACATGTTGGCTTCCCTGAGGGAAGTGCGAAAACAGCTTAACGTTTAGGAAATCAAAGATGCTAGGTGGTCTGTAGGGCAGCAATTAAAAAGTACGTGGATGCTGACAGTCAAGACAGCAAACAGTGATTAGGCCCTTCACATACTTCCTAGGCACCGTGGTTTTGTTTTTTTTGTTTTTTAAAAATCATTTTATTAGGGGTTCATACAACTCTTATCACAATCCATACATACATCAATAGTGTAAAGCACATTTGTACATTCATTGCCCTCATCATTCTCAAAACATTTGCTCTCCACTTAAGTCCTTGGCATCAGCTCCTCCTTTTCCCTCCTCCCTCATGAATCCTTTATAATTTATAAATTATTATTTTGTCACATCTACACTGTCCGATGTTTCCCTTCATCCACTTTTCTGTTGTCCGTCCCCCAGGGAGGAAGTTATATGAAGATCCTTGTAAGCGGTTCTCCCTTTCCACCCCACCCTCCTGGTATCACCACTCTCACCACTGGTCCTGAAGGGATCATCCGCCCTGGATTCCCTGTGTTTCTGGTTCCTATCTGTACCAGTGTACATCATCTGGTCTAGCCAGACTTGTAAGGTAGAATTGGGATGAGAGTGGAGGGGGAGGAAGCATTTCAGAACTAGAGGAAAGTTGTATGTTTCATTGTTGCTACACTGTACCCTGACTGGCTCATCTCCTCCCCTCAACCCTTCCTTAAAGGGATGAGATTTTCAAAATCATGTGTCATTTATTCAAATTACGGTCATCAAACAGCCCTGTTCAAAGCATTGGGCTTCACCAAAAACATTCTGGAAAAGAAAATGAGATTATGCGGCCTTGTCCTTTACCTTAGAGAAGTATCCGACCAGATGACAGCCCTTTTCATCATTTTTTGTAAGCACATAAAAAAGGAAAGGTTCGACATCATAATATAACGTTTTGTGGTCCAGGAAGAGCTTGGCTAACAAGCAAAGATTCTGGCAATAAATTTTGCTCATATTTCCATCAACCTAGCAAAAGAAACAGACAACACGATTTAATACAAAATGCCACTCAACATAAAATTTTTTCTTCTACATAGTGCAGTAAATGCATAACTGTGTTTCTAAATCCTGAACTGAGAGATTAAAACACTCTATTAAGTGAGACAGAGTTAAACAGAAAATAACTGTCATTTGGCAAAGAAAATTTTGTACTTTCTCTTCAAGGAAGCTGAAGAAAGGCCAAATTATTAGCAATGGGATAATTTTTAGTTGCAATTTATTATGATTTAAAATGATTAGCCATGTCCTCTCTATTTGAGCCAAATAAATCTGAATCAACAGAAATATAAGTAGATCAAAATACTTTCCAAGTAAGTTAATCTTTATGTTATTTCAAAAGGGTCTTTACCACAAAAATAAATACATAAACTCTATTATTTTTATTCTGAGTCCCCCAAAATGGGGATTAGCCAAAGAGGGGTTCATTTTGGCTTTATCCTAAGCATTATTTTAAATATAATTAGAAAAGATAAAAGACGTATGTTGGGAACACTCACAGAGAAAGTGAGATGGCTTTTAGTCTACAGTAGTGTCATGACTGCTGTCGACTTCTGCTCAGAATGAAAGTATCTAGCTGTGACACCAACGGTTACAGACAGGAGGCTAGGCACAGATGCCAGTTTCTTTGATCAAATGTAATTACTTGTTGAAAACAGAAAGCACAGCAGATTCAAGCACAGCAGATTCAAGAAGTTTTCCCTAGCACTTTCCTTAGGGGAAATGGATGTTTGCTAACCAGAGCTCTTTAACAATGAACTTGACCGTTCTCAAGTCTCCTGTGGACCATAGGAGTTCTCATATTGCACAAATTATTTTTAGACTTCATATAACTATTTCTCCTGGATGAAACCTAGGTCCTACGCATAGCAACACAATCAAATATGGGCAATGGGTACTTAGGATATAGTCTTCGTTAATTAAAGGAAGGTTTTATGTATTTGGGACTACAGACCTTTTGAAAATGGTAGCACATTACCAAAGGGAAAGACAGAGGTGCATGTTTCTGTGAACCAAGAAAATAATTAAGAGATGATAAAATGCTGAAGCAAAATTCTTATCAGTAGACACAATCTTAACTTGCCATGCTGTCAAAAAGGACAGATGAAGAGATGGTAGGAATGTACTAATCTGTGATTATTCATTTATAAGTTAGGAAACTGCTTAGAGAAAGTTCCCACATATGCTGTACTCTTAAGCATGAACTCAGATTCTAGAATAGGAAGTGTAGCACTTACCAAGTTCAAACCATTCCATCATTTTTATGAATAATTTGAATTTTTTCCCCTTTCATCTCTGTATGGTCCAAAAGTGCCTGCTCTGGGATAGCAGACCATTTATAACCCTAGAAGCCTGCTCATGAGGGTTTCACCCCAACAGACACTCATGCTGATTTATTTAATGATTGATTAGTGAAGGATAACTATGTGTTTTGCCCTTTGGGAAACAATAAAACAGTAATTTCCTGCTTATTTTGGTTAGAAGAATGAGTCTAAGGCATGAAGAAATAAACCAATATAGAAAGTCAAAGACACTTGGTGAGCTTAACTGACAGCAGTTTTGTAGTTCTTGACTGGCTGGGCAGGGAAAACATGGAGCCTGTGGTCTACTTTCCCTCTAGCCCAGGAACTGTAAACCAGAGAGGGGTCTTGCCGCCGTCAAAAACAAGGGGCAATATCTGAAATGCAGTTCTACCACAAAACATGTAAGGCTGCCATGTGTTGCAAAAGACTCCAAAGCAATTCGATTGGTTGAGGGTTTAGAGAAAATTTTGCTTTTATTTAAGAACTCAAATATCATCAAATCTTCCCAAGAACAAAATCCTTCCTCCCTAAAATTTGCCAAAAAGGCCTGATATAAGAGGAATTTTAAAGAAAGCATTAAAAAACAAAAACCCCGAGGTCACAGCTGTATTCTCCATTTCTGATAGGCCTTAAAAATTAGTCCGAGAAATGGAGCTTGGACCACATACTAAATATAACTCAAAACATTACAGGTCAGAAAATAAGAGAAACTTGGAGCAGAATCACAAAAGGTCTGAACAATTCAGAAAAAGAGAATCATAAAGTAAAACGGTACTTCAGAGAAAGAAGATATCATGTCCTCAGTGCAAGTCAGGTTTGTTCTGAGGATCCAGGAATGGAAAACAGTGCATGAAAATGGGCAATGGAAAAGAAAATAGAGGAGGGCAGTAAAAAGTGCTTGACTGGAAATATGGAGGACAGAGAATTCTGAAGCCCCACGTTTAGGTAAGAGCATGCCAGAAAACCATGGTCTCCTTAGGATAGCAACCAATTCAACTAAACTGGATCCCTGAAACCGACAACCAAATGACTACACAATGCAATGATACAGAGGTCAAGACCTTCTACCACTAAATCAATTCTCAAAACACAAAATGTCTTCAAGAAATCCACAATGACAGACATATGGTCGATCACAAAGGGTTCCTGTAACAGCACAGCTCTCCAGGGGTGGCCTACACCCAGATAGGAGAAGTTCCAACATCTGCTGGGATCTCACCAAAGGATTATCCACCCTGCCAAGAAATGGATGGAAACACAGGTGGTTGTGTACTGAGGAGATACGTACAGCTGCTCAATTCCCGGGAAGAATGAGCACCTGCCAGACACTGGCTGTAGCTGCTGAACAACGCTAATTTCTCCTGCCAAAAAAAGTAGAATTTTCAAAGAGCTGAGGAGACCATAAATTCACTAGTGAATATCTTGGCATAGACATGGATTTGGGAGGGAAAGACGCAACATTTAATGTAATGAAACAGGAATTCCTCATCAATTTAAATGATTGCTTAGCATGATAAGATAAATATTCCAAACCATGCAGTTATTTTTAAAAAGTCTGAATTTCATGCCAAAATTAAGCGTACTTTAAAGTTTCCACAAAGAAATCTTTACAGAATCTAATAATTAGGAAAGGTTTCAAGAAGCTGAGTTTTATTTCTACATGCTTACCTCAAATACTGAAAGGTCTTTTCTTCGATAAATTTCATTTGCTGGAGGGTGAAACCAACCACACTTCTTGGAGTGTCTTAGCAAAATGTTTTTACTTTTCATGTATTTAAGACAGAATTCACACAGGTAAAGCTTTGGTAATCTGTTGAAGTTTTCAAAAAAAAATCAAAGAAGCAATCAGATTCACTATGTATTTTTTTTAAGCAATTTATTGGGGCTCATACAATTCTTATCACAATTCATACATATACATACATCAATTGTATAAAACACATCTGTACAGTCTTTGCCCTAATCATTTTTTTTCTCTTTTCTTTTTTTACATTTTATTAGGGACTCATACAACTCTTATCACCATCCATACATATACATACATCAATTGTATAGAGCACATCCATACATTCCCTGCCCCAATCATTCTCAAGGCATTTGCTCTCCACTTAAGCCCCTTGCATCAGGTCCTCTTTTTTTTTCACTATGTATTTTAAGGGAGAAAACATTGAAAAATCTTTTTTTTAAATCATTAAGAAACCTGTGTTAGGAACAATTAGCCACCAGTTGTAAAGAGGATATAAAAACCTTACTTCACTTTCCAATATAATTCATAATATACAGTGTCTATTTTATTAACAAGTCATTAATTTCACTAGAAATATCTCATAGCCATGGTTAGGAGACAAGCCAGTCAGGGTTCAGTGTGGCAATGATGAAACATACAACTTTCTCCTAGTTCCTAAATTCTCCTCCTCGCCTCCCCCCCCCCTGCATTATGATCCCAACTCTACCTTACAAATCTGGCTAGACCAGAGGATGTACATTGGTACAGATAGGAACTAGAAATACAGGGAATCCAGGACAGATGACCCCTTCAGGACCAGTGGTGAGAGTGGCAATACAGGGAGGGTGGAGGGAGGATGGGGTGGAAAGGGGGAACTGATTATAAGGATCTACATATAACCTCCTCCCTGGGGGATGCACAACAGAAAAGTGGGTGAAGGGAGATGTCGGACAGTGTAAGATATGACAAAATAATAATAATTTATTAATTATCAAGGGTTCACGAGGAAGCAGGGAGGGAGGGGTAAAAATGAGGAGCTGTAGAAAGCAAATGTTTTGAGAACGATGATGGCGGCAGATGTGCCAATGTGCTCGACACAGTGGATGTATGTGTGGATTGTGATAGGAGTTGTACAAGCCCCCAATAAAATGATTAAACAAAGAGAAGTATCTCACAGCAGAAAATCTTCAGTTTTAGAAGCATCATGCTAAAAATCAATAATAAGGATGGCATTAGTCTGGTAATGGTGCAAACTTCTCAAATTCAGATGTCATGTCAACACTTTCCACACCATAAAGGCCAGTGATATGCTTGCAATCATCTTTTATTCAAAGTGAATTTATGACATTGTAATAATGTGCATGCTTATAAGGCACAGTTGTTTCCATTTTCACGCTTAGATGAGACAAGTTCAAAATTATCATAGTATATTACAGTTTAATGCAGCAAATACAGAACTAAAAATCAAAAGACCTAGTTTGTGTTCTACCAATTCCACTGATTCTTATAGTGAAAACAGTTTCCTCTCCCATTCAGATTTTTGTTCCCCTTAAAAAACCCAATAGCATTTTTATGTTCTCTAGCCATATTTAAATAGATCCTGCTAACATTTACAAGACAATGGTTAGAAGCACTCGAAAGGTCTTAGGGGTAGAAGAATGGGAGACAGGTTTGGGGCAGAGATTAGCACAAATGAGAGTTATTGCTGTGCAAATTTCATTCAAAGCTCTTGAAGCACATAATTTGATTATGTGATACAAATTAAAGCTCATAAACATTCAAAGAAAACCATTCAAGAACACATACAGCCAAGGGGTGTAAGCAGGAAATGGAAACCAGGGCTTCTGACTTGGTTTGCCATTCAACTTCCAGAACACACTCTCACCGCACTTTCCCCTGTCTCATCTCTTTCAGTTTAAATGATTGGCCAGAACTCAACTACAAGTACAGAAAAATGACAACCTCGACTTGTGAAGAAACGCGAGTTTAGGATTAGTGGAAATTTTTAAATAGATTTTAAAAATTGTACATAGAACAATAAAGTGTACCTGATATGACTGAAAGAAGAAATCTATTCACAAACTGTTTTTGTAGTCTCTATCATCTCATAGTTACTCTTAGTTCAGAGTAACTTAGTTCTTAGTTTTCCAGATATGAAAACTATTTATCTTCATTTTAAACAATTTAGGCACAAATGCCTCTAGAAGTAAAGATTTGAGGAAGGGTGTCTTAATCACTTCCCTTGATTTTCATCCATTTTCTTTCTTTGCTATAGTTTGGTTAAAAAAAAAAACACCATCTTGACATGAAAATGCTACATTTTGGAGATAAAGGACTGATACACTTAATTGGAAAAAGGAAAAATTGAATTTATCTAAAATTTTATAATGGTTAAAAAAATTCCCCCTAATATCGTTTCAGAGAAACCAATATTTGCCCAATTAACTAAGAGAAAATAAGATCTAGAAGGTAAAACTCCAAATTTACAATTCCTGAGTAACTAAGAAAGTGCTGGAAAAGGTGCTGGAAAAAAATAATAGCTGTTGAATCACTTTGAACAACTAACAATTTATCATTTATCTCCTATAATAATTTAATTTCTATTTTATTTTGCAGTTTTTAATAAATCATTTTATTAAGGGCTCATACAACTCTTTTCACAATGTGTACCCACATTATTTGTATCAAGCACATTTGTTCGTATGCTGCCATCATCATTCTAAAAACACCTGCTTTCTACTTCAGCCCGTGGCATCAGCTCATTTTTCCCCTCCCTCCCCGGTTCCCCCTCCCCCTGAACCCTTGATAATTTATAAATAATTATTTTATCATATCTTACACCATCCGATGTCTTCCTCACCCAGTTCTCCACTGTCCATCCCCCCAGGGACGAGGTTATATGTAGACCTTGTAATCTGTTCCCCCTTTCTCCCTTACCCTCCCTCCACCCTCCCACTATCGCCATGCTCACCACTGATCCTGAGGGGTTCATCTGTCTTGGATTCCTTGTATTTCCAGTTCCTATCTGTGCCAATGTACATCTTCCGGTCCAGCCGGTTACGTAAGGTAGAATTGGGATCATGATAGTGGGGGGGGGAAGCATTTGAGAACTAGAGGAAAATTGTATGTTTCATCGTTGCTACACTGCACTCTGACTGGCTCATTACCTTCCCACAGCCCTTCTGCAAGGGGATGTCCAATTTCCCCCAGATGGGCCCTGGGTCCCCACTCTGAACTCCCCCTCATTCACAATGCTATGTTTTGTTTTGTTTTTGGTCTTTGATGCCTGATACCTGATCCCTTCGACGCCTTGTCACCTCACAGGCTGGTGTGCATTTTCCATGTGGGCTTTGTTGTTTCTCAGTTAGATGGCCCCTTATTTATCTTCCAGCCTATGGGACCCCAGATTCTATATATTTTGATACTAGGCGCCATCAGCTTTCTTTATCACATTTGCCCATGCACCTGCTTTGTCTTCAGTGTTCGCATCGGGGCAGGCCAGTGTGCTTCTTCCATGTGGGCTTTGTTGTTTCTTAGCTAAATGGCTGCCTGATTGTCTTCAAGCCTTTAAGACCCCTGATACTATATCATTTGATAGCTGGGCACCATCAGCTTTGTTCACAACTTTTGCTTATGCACCCACTTTGTCCTCAACGATCGATCGAGTTGGGACAGGCCGATGTGCTTCTTCCATGTGGGTTTTGGTGTCTCTCAGCTTGTTTATCTTCAGGTCTTTAAGACTTCAGGTGTTGTATCTTTCGGTAGTCGGGCACCATCAGCTTTCTTCACCACATTTGCTTGTGCACCCATTTTCATTAGCGATCGTGCCAGGCAGGTGAGCATCTCACACTGCCAAATTGTTAGAACAAAGTGTTCTTGTGTAGAGGGATTACTTGAGCAGGGACCCACTGTCCGTTTCCTTAATACTAAACCTATAAATATATGTACATAGATCTATTTCCCCCTCGTTGTAAAAAATATATTTACATCTTTATATGTCAGTATTTAAATCTCTATGACTACCCTTTGCCTCCTAGTTCTTTCCTCTGTTTCTTTGTACTTTGCTCTTGTCGCACTATCATGTTCTGCCTTCGTTTGGGTTTTAGGAATTCCTCTGTTACACTGCCCTTGATCCAGACCTCCCACACCCCCCTTGAAATTGATTTTGGATCCCTTGTTATTCTCTTGTCTCTGGGCTTGTTAACACCCTCTTCCTTTCCCCCTGCCTCCCCTACCCTCACGACCCCCCTGAACTATCATCCCATTGCTCTCTCTTCTGGCTTGTTTATTCCGCCTATCCCTTCCAGATAGATATGCTATGTACTATCACATCACTGAGTACCACACGAAGCAACAACAGAAAGTAAAGCAATAGCTGTAACAACAACAGCAACACACACACCACACACACACAAATGTATGAATAGTTCAGGGTCTGTTTGTTTTCCTTCAAGGGTGCTTTCCAGTCAAGTCTGATGGGGTGCCATATCCTGGTACCACCTGTATCCCTGGGGACTTCATTGCTTTGCTTCCCCCGCTGCTCTGCTGCATGCCCCCAGAGGCTGGCTTCGGTGTGGTGAGCTCATGGCGACCACAATTCCCACTGTGTGTCTCTAGTGTTGTCCCCAATGGTGCTATGAGTCAATGAGGAACACTGTGGTCTGGGCCAGCCCTGCGGTCACCTCTGTGCATTGCTTTTCTGAGCAGGAACATTGTCCTCAGGGCTTGGTGAGCCAGGATGTCCGTCACTCTTTTCTTTTGTTCCCCTATCCCCTCTCCTTCGCTCCTGTGTCCTCTGACCAGACCAGGCCCTCTTCCCCTCTTCTTGAGCTGTAGGTCAGTGCTGTCCTCTGAAGTGAATTCTTCTTGGGGGGAGGGTGGTGCGGCACACTTAGCTGGTGATGGGGCCGGCCCCTCAGGCCTCTGTCGGTTCCCGGCTTCAGTCAGTGGGTTGCGTTCTCGTCTTGGAGCTCCTAATTTCTATTTTAGATTCAAGGTATTTTTCCTTCCTCACAGACATTAAAGCCACACTCATATCTCTGCCAGGCTCATTCCATTACCTTGCATATTCCTGTGGGTAAGGCGAGGAATACCAAGTCTGGATTTCATATTTTCCAAATTCTATTACAGAAGGGTATCGGCCACAATCCTCCACTCCACTTTCACACTCTATTTTCTGTCAGAGAGAAAAAAGTAAAATATAAATATCAGAAGAGGAAATACTTCACTTACATGCCTTGGCTCTTCTATTAGTAACTCTGAAATCTATCAAGACTAGAACACTAATCTTCACCATTACTAAAACTAATCTTTCATGTTACTAAAACATGATAGCACTTGTTAAATAGTAATTACCTCTGGCTAAGACATGGATAAACAAACTGATACCCTAAGAAGCAGGACAGGGAAGGAGTACAATCATAGTATATTCAAATGAATTTATTTCTAGATTATTAAATGCATTTGCTGATCTGTTGCAATGTACTACAACTGGGGATAATTATAAAAGTACAGTTGTTGCACACCTTTAAAGTGTCCTCTAAGTAATGCTTATCTCGACTGTCCTTGTTTAACTAATTAATTATGAAATCTCGGACTGAAAGCCGGCCTCCCTGTTAGACTGCAGCGAGCTGTGTGAGGCTAAGAACTTTGCCTGCCTGGCTCCTGCGGCATTCCCAGTGCCTGACACATAACAAGAATGGTTTCGTGAATAAAAAGCCAATTAGCTTTAAATTTAGGAGTATCTGTCAGAAAATGGTCTGTTGTTCATCATATGAATGCCAAAAGCAAGCTGAAAGGAGAAAAGAAACACATATTTAAGTGCTTGGAACCTTAGTAATTTGGGGGATGTTTCAACACTTACCTTCCTCAAAGGAAAAATGCAAAGCACCATGATAGGTGCAGATGAAGAATGAAAATATCCACTATATCTGAGTAGAAAACACCAGCGGTAATTCACCAGAGACGGGTACTAAAAATAAAGCTTAAGACACTATAGTCAACCTTTGCTTCCAAAAGGAAGTGGAGTGAGGTGTCGCTCATTCATGTCATGGAGTCCATTCTGACGCACACCAGCTCTATAGAGCAGGGTACAACTGCCTCTGTGGGTTTCCAAGGATCTCCACTATTGCGGGACATGAAACCTCATCTTTGTCCCATGGTGCAGCCGGTGGTTTTGAATTGCTGACCTTGCAGTCAGCAGCCCAGGCGCTGCTCCTCTGCCACGAGGGCTCCTCTCAGGGTAAGCAGTCTAACTAAACACGGTGCCATAACATGTAATGCAGTCTACTATCATAAAAATCTCACAATTTGTAATAAATTTATCTTTGAGATGCCCAATAGCCTTACCTTTCAAACATTTTGGTGACAATAACCTCAGTAGAGTTAATATTTTTAAGTGGACTCATTTAAAGAAATGACTGGATAAGGAAAATAAAAGTGACTACAACGGATCATGAAAACATTGCTTTCATCAATGCCAATGTGAGATAAATAGGAGATATTTTTTCATATTGTCAGTCATATTTGTAGTAAAAAACATCAATAAATTCAAAAGCAATGTTACTTTTTGTTAACTATTTAAAGCTGCTATTTTCTAAATTTAGCCCGCTCCCCACCTGCCTCCCCAACCCAGCCCCCTGCCCCAAGCAAAACGCTGTCCCTTCCCCGACAGAAGTGTTTTTCAAACCCTGCCTAAATCACTGCTAGTTCAGGCTAATGCGTTAGAGCAGCTCAGTCTTAAATCATCGTAGATAGTTTAAGGGTGGAGACAACTCTACAAAGTCGCTGCTTTTGAAATACAGATTAAGGTTCAGTACAACAATTACAGAAAGCTTTCTGAGGAGGATTCTCCATAAACGATAGCAGTACGTTCATATTACTAGTTAAGAGTCAGAGAGCATCCTTGTTACTGTACTGTGGTAGTCCAGCCTTACCTCCCAAGAAAGTTCCTGGGCCTGCTTAAAAACATCCAAATCCTCTTCAGTAACCGAATCCTTGTTTCCAATCACATTTACATCTGTACTTTCTTGTTTGATGCTTATTTTGATTTCTGTATCTGTCATTTAAAACCAGCAGAAAGCGTATTCACTGACTTGGGTCATCAGTAACCACCTCATATTTAAATGGTACCAAATTGGCATAGTGGGCAAGTAGGGCTCATCTTTTTTCAGCGTGATAAGCTTTGACATGCCAGCACTGCTCATCGATGCAGCAGCACCCTTTCCCTGCTGTACCCAAATATGTGGGTTTATCACTGTTAGCTTTTATAGCTACGATAAATGAGGAAAAATATGAACTAAACAAAGCAAAATCATATTATTTTCCGCCAAGATCAGAAGTCATATAGCTATCTAATTACAGAATTTCTATTATTAGCTATGAGATATTAAAATCTATCACTTTGTCCAAATGTCACATTTGTTTTTTTGTTTCAAAACGTAGCAAATGTAATAGGTCAATTTGTTAAACAAAATCATGGAAAGGTTTTCTTCCTACGGTGGATATACACACACAAACAGTCACACCCAAAGGCACACCACAGAGATCAGGCTTTGCTGAGACTGAAGCATGATGAACCTTGCCATGAGAAAGCAATGGAGCAGAGGGATATGAAGCGCTCAATACCCGTTGGAAGCACCAAACGGCACCATGGCTGAAGAGGCGGCACGGGAAAGAACACAGCAGAAGCATGACAGTGGCTACTCATGCGAGACTACAAAGTCATAAGCAATGCTATGAAGGCATCTGGGGGTCCTAGTGTCACTATGGATGGAAATAAATAATAAAAGGTGGGAGAGTATTAGTTGGAAAAAACATTTTGGAGGTTTAGTTAGCATTAGAAAAAGGTCAAAGTTTCACTGCTTTGTATGAAAGTGAAGTGAGAACAAGAGAAATAGCTAAGACCTATGTGACAAATAGGAATTGATTTATATATAATATATATATATTTCTTTGGGGGGGAGGGTTTGGGAGATAGGGACGGGGCAGTTTGGTTGGAGCTTTGACCTTTTGCTTACCATCATCCTGATCAGGTTTAATCCTTCCGTCTGCCAAGCTCCCCTTCCCTGGTGAGGGGGTCCCCATCTGAGGGGTCACTTTATATTTTAATCTGCCTAGCATTCTGTGCTTTTTAAGGAGAGTTGTTCGTTTGAAGTGAGCAATTGCTTTAAAAATACGTCCTCTAGCCATCCCCCAGCTGGAGGAGGAAGACTGAGAAATAAACCTACTTCTAATATCTCTTTTTCCAAAGAAATGGGCTTTAGGTTTTGCAGTGGAAGATAATTCAGTTTTACGACGCATATGTTTGGGTGGTGCATAACTTGGGTGTCCCTTTTTCCGAGACTGTCCCTGAGTGGTATAGATATGAGACAGTCCATCAAAGAGTGCCTTCAGCTGGCTGTTCTTAGTGAGACTACTCAAGGAGGGCACACTGGACTGGCTCGAAGAACTCTGGGGAGAGGTAGAAGAAATGGAAGGGCTGGACTTTTGTGAACTGGGGCTCTGACCAGAGATGGGGGTTGGGGGTGGAAGTGAAGAAGGTGGAGGTTTTAGCTTTTGTGTGGTACCTGTAGCCAACACATGAGAAGTGCATGACTGTTTCTGAGAGACCTTTTTCCTTGGACGATAGTGCTTTGAAAAGTCTATTATTTCACCTCGTGATCTGCGACCATCAGGCGATGGTGTAAAAAACTTAGTAAGGCCATCAATGAGCCCTCTGGTTTTCTTGTTAACTTTGAGTGTAGAGGCAGAAATGTAGGTGGAGGTGGTGGTGATTTTGGTGGTGGCACCAGGCCGAGTGGGGTCTGTAACAGCCAATCTGCTGCTTGAGTCCTTCCCAGATGCAGCATGACCAGATGAAGGTGTGGTACAGACTTTAGTCTTTTGACCCCTACCAGGTGACCCCCTTCCTGTGAATGCATTCATGGATCCTTCATCACTGGTTACAGACCTAGGCAAAAATTTAGAGAATAGTATCAGCATTTAAGAGAATTATAAGGTTATCTAAAAACAAATAGTAACTAGATGCATTCGGTGTACTAAAATGAAACTTCGCTGTCACTCTAGGAGCTGCTTTTGTGTGTCACTAGCTAGATGTTTCTCTACTTAAGAAAAGGTAGCAGGAAAGGCATCTGCATGTCAGAATTCTCCCAGTGTCCCTCCAGCAGCAATGAGAGAATCCATGTGGGCCTGAAGACAATCTATAGTAAACACATTTTCTGGAAGAGACACGTAATGCTTTTAGTAAAATTAAATAAAAATAAGCTACTCATTACATTGTCACAGGTAACTAGGTTTCCTCAGTCTCTTCTTTAAAGTTCTAAAGGAAGTAAGTCAAATGTGTTGTCCAGAAGCAAAAGAATAAGTTTATCTACTCTCTAGTTCAAAGTGTTCTTTAAATTACTTTATAGCAATAGAAGTTGGGTATGTCTATAAATTTGTGCTTAAGAGAGAGAGAAAGAGAGAGAGAGAGAGGAAACTTTAATAGAAACTCTCTCCCTCTCAGCAGTTTATGTTTAGGATAGTAAGATAGCCAATAATACTCTCTTAGGAGAGAAGACAATTAATTGCAATACAAAATATTGCTGAAAAAAAAGGACAATAGCAAAACTGAAGTAATGATTAAAGAAAAACTATAGTGGGTCAGACATGACATGGAGAAAGTCTGGCGAAGCAGCAGCACAATTACCATGGTCATTATCAGACACTTGGCATCAGAATCTATATGCAATGGTTTTGGATGCTCAATTCTGCCCATACTGCTGTGTGGTCCGAGAGACTGCTAATGAGGTCATTCCATTGAGGCAGCTGCAGACATGAACAGTAGCTGATTGCCTTCACCTCAGGCTAGTGGTTTGTATTTTACAGTGGAATTTTACATAATGGAAACATCTGAATGTGAATTATGGCAGTGCAAAGGTCCAAGAATGTATTTTTAAAAATGATCAATTTAGCTAAAAGCTTATTATTGAACAAATGGGATCCTGAAGATGAGATGATACTGAATTATAAAAATATCTTAAGTATTAGAAATAGAGTAATAGCACGTTCTAATGGTCATTTTGAACATTATGATTTAACGAAGAAATTTCAGCAGTCAGATAAATAGGGCAGAGACCGATAGGCTCATCTGAAACAGCCCAGCTTCTAGGGCTGGCCCATGTCTGAAGCTCAATTCAGTCATATCTGGTTAACATTAGAGATCGCAAGTGTTTTTAGAAGATACAGCGTGGGACAGCAATAAATAACTCATCCAGTTTAAATGTCTCACATCAGAATGTTGCATTTGAATCCTATCTGGACTCAATCGCACAGAAATGACAATATGCGTATAAAGCATGTAAAAAGGAAAACAACCTAGACTGTCTTAAAAATTCCTAAGCTGAAAGGACAATTTTGGACAAACAAAAAGTTAGGATTGGTGCCAGATGCAATGTTCAGTCGTGCCCTTGGTTTAGAAAGTTTGTATCGTAATTTCAGTTTCTAAAAATTCAACCCTTGAGGATAAATCCCCATTTCCAGAACAATGCTTACACAGGATGAATGGGAAAACATAATAATTTCTACTTTAAAAGATGCTAATATGAAAAATTTTATTCATAAATGTTTCACGTTTAACAAAAATTCAATTAACATCTCTACTTAAGGGGTCTTATAAAGTTATAGGTTTATAAAGTTAAAAGGGTCTTCTAAACTCTAGAAAGAATTCTGCTCTGTTTCTCCTTTGAGAGACACAGATACAAGAGAATATTTTTGAGGAAAGGCAACATAAGGAACAGTTTCTTGTAAAAATAAGTATGATTTCTGGTTGTCTACGCCGTGGAGAGCAGCAATTCATTTCTGTACCAGAGACCCTACCTTTCACAAGGTCTGAAGGGAGGAATGAAGGCCTATCGCTAGAACTGCTCCAGAAATGCAAGGCTACGGATTTCATTGAAAATACTTTATCTAATGCTGATAGTCAAAACTATTTTGTACATAGGTTAAAAATACACATTACGTTCACCTTTTATATTTTCTCTACTTGTCACTTCAAATAATTCTTGCTGATACTCTAGGAGGCTTTATTGGTAACTATAGGCAAAGGGGCTCTGGTGCTGAGGTAGATAAAGTGCTCAGCTGCTAACTGAGAAGTCCGTCTTCAAACCCACCAGCCACTCAATGGGAGAAAGATATAGCAGTCTACTTCCATGAAGATTACAACCTTCTTTGGGAACTTTATGGGGCAGTTCTACTCTGTCCTATAGAGTTACCATGAGTCAGAAGGGACTAAACAGGAATGGGTTTGGTTTAACTGATATGGCAAAAGGATAGTGGAAATGAGGTTATGGAGATGTGTGGACCACTGCAAATACATTATTTTGTATGCACACACATATTGCACACATTTGCAAAATGCTCCTATCTAAATCCTGAGGCAAATATCAGGACAAGTCTGCAAGTTTCTCCTAAGGTCCTATTTCATAAAAGGTGTCTTTAGAAAATTATTATACCAAATTAGTATACAAAGTGAGTTTTCTTTCTAAAATACCATCTAGAGCTGCAAAGAGATTTACTATATTAAAACACAAAAACCAAACTCCTCACCACCACGTTCATTCAGACTCATAGTGACTCTATTTAAAACAGACTAGAATTGCTCTGGAGGGTTTCCAAGACTCTAAATCTTTATGGGGGCAGATAGCCTCGCCTTTCATCTGCAGAAGGGCTGGTGGGTTTCAACCCCTGACCTTGCAGCCCACAGATTAACCCACAGCACCACCAGAGTTCCTATAAGAGAGGGCTATCTTTCTAAAATACTGGCTGGAGCTATAAAAGAGATTCACTGTGCACAAGACAGGGACAAATCCCTTGTTTTGAAATTTCTCTAAAAATAATATAATCAAACTCTTCTAATGCTCTTAGATTCTAAAGTAGACTAAATGATTGTTTCCAATTCTTACATTCTGCTTCTATTTTGCTGCTTAGTTTCAAAACTACTGGCAATAGAGGACCCCCAAATACCAATTATACTTTAAGATGTTGTTTTAAAAATTCTGTCACAGCTTATGCCGAGGAGAAAATTCCTCATCCTTTGAATTTATAAAAATGATGCTAAAAAAGGTCTATTGGAATCTAAGGGTATAACAATCATTTGTATGTTAAAGCACAAGATAAAAATAATTTTTTGATAAGATCTCAACCTACAACAATCGTTGCTTTAATTTATTTTTCGGTCGTCCAATGGGTTTTGCATATCGTCGTTTTATTTGTGCAGCTTTCTCATGGAGTAGGTTTCTTTCCTTTTTCTTTGGTCTGCAGACTTGGCAAATCCACATCCCTAAATTGATATATATGTATAAGAAAAATATTTTAATTTTTCATTATAGAAGATATTAAATATAAACTACAGCTTTAATAAGCTATCCAAGGATGTTTAAATGTGGAACTTTATTCCAGATAATGGATCATTCCTTTCAGAAAACCAAGGAAGGTCAAGGTGAGAGCACAGGGGACTGACCTTATCTCAAAACCCTTGTTCTCAACATGCCTCCAAACTCTACCCTTCCACAGAAACACATAAGAAAACGTGTCCCTGACAGAAAGACTCTGATTCTGGGAAACATTTACAACTCAACACATTTCTGGAACATGTCAAAAAATATTTATCTCTTTCTGGATATTTTAAACACATAACTTTTAATTTGTTAAATTTGAATTTAATAATTAAAATCCCATCTGATATAGGGATATAAGTCGATGGATAAGAATTTGAAACACCAGGATAACCTAAGCGTACAAAAGCTTTTAGACTATCAAAGAGGTCATATTTCAAATCAGTAAGGAAAAAATAAAATGATTCAAAGTAAGTAGTGATCGAACAACTAGCTATCCATCTGGAAGGAATAAAATTATTTCCTATCCTTACAAAAATAAATTCTAGGCAGATGAAATATTATACTATGAAAAAATAAAATGTTAAACTATCAAGAAAAATATGTGGATATTTATATAGTTGAAGTATGACTGGCATTTAAGACTGAAGCCATAAAGAAACAGACTCATGATGGATTTAACTACTTAAAAATATAAAAGAGCTGCAAATCAGTAAGAAAAAAGTGAAACCCTCACTAGAAAAATTATCAATGGATAAAAAGTAGGCACTTCACAAAAGATGATATACAAATAGCTAATAATTCTATGAAAAAGGTTCATTCTCATTACCAAAGGAAAAAATCATTAAAGATATTTTTTCTATTATCAAATTGGTAAACATTTTAAAGGACTAACGTTCTGTTTCATTAAATCAGAGACACTACTATTCAGATACATCAGATTTCAAAACTGTGTCTTGGATGGTGAGCACTGGCTACAATGTAAGAAAACAGGTTCTCCCTACCCTAGTGGTTAGTATGAAAACAGATACATCTCATCGGCATAGCCTGTGATCCAGCAATTTCCTCCCTAGGAATTTATCTTAAGGACATCATTGTGGATTGAAAACATTTGCAATGTCTATCATAGGGGGCTGATTAAATACAGGATGGTTCATTAATACAGGGGTTTGCAAAATCAAGCATTTTCAAGAACCCAGATATAATATATGCGGAGTAAAGCAAGCTGGGATATAAGACTAAAGGGGATAGTGAGACTGCAGCAAATTGGAGCAGGCATGCCTGATCTAAAGGACTCAGATTTAATTTTTAAAAAAAATAATGGGCCAACAAAGCCTATCTGTGGCTTCCAACTACATTTGTAACGCCTTCTCTTTACAAAGAAGTTTTAATACTCATGAAAAAAACTATGTTTAGGGGAACATATAATTATGTGAGACTATTATGATATTATTCTCTCTCTTCCTCCCTCGCCCTCTCACTGCCATCAAGTGGAAGTCAATTCAGTGACCTTAGAGAACAAGGTGGAGCTGCTGCTGTGGGTTTTGAGACTGCAACTCTTGGTGGGAGTACAAAGCCCTGTCTTTCCCCCAGGAATGAGTCCTGGTAGCATAGTGATGATACTTTAAGCTGAGATCCACAAGGTTGACATTTCAAAAACACCAGCAGCTCCAAGGGAGAAAGATGGGGCTTTCTACTATCATAAACAGTTACGTCTCAGAAACTCACGAGGACAGTTCTACCCTGTCTTGTACAGTTGTGTTAATAGTACTGACTTGATGGTAGTGAATTTGGTTTGAGGTTTCTCCCATGGAGTGGCTGGTGATTTTGAACTGCTAACCTTGCAGCGAGCAGTCCAATGCATATAACATATGCCACCAAGGCTCCTTACGATCTATTATTGGTGGGGGGGGGGGAGGGGGGAGAATAAAACTACTAAAACACATATACAATGTTCCATTCCTTTTTTAAAAAGGGATGGGGATTTTCCAAATGATTTTTCTTTTTGTTCCTTTTTGCTTATCTGCATTTTCTAATCAAAATACCAACTGGTATCCAAGAAAAATGGGATAGTTTCTTGTATTACCGTTTCACTACCACCAAAACTAACTAATTTTATACCTATGAATACTGTATTGGGTAATATGTCTAGCTAAAGTTCTAACAGAGAAGAAGCATGTAGAGAGGGCTGTCTTTTTTATCCGTATGGCTGAATTCAGCGAGTATTTAAGAACCCGCTTCACCCAGTGCGTCTGGGTGTAAGTGTAAGTGTTCACCTTTTGGCATTCTGGACAGTGGTGGGTCACAGCATTCCATATGGAATCCTCTATCACAAGAATCGCAAAAAAGCATGTTATCCTGTAATGATAACAGAGACCACATGAGACGGAAATCAACCGGAAAGGCCTAAAATGCTTCTATTAGCATACTGATCATACTTTAATATAGTGAAGAAACACCCAGATCTCTGCTGAGGTTTGACATCACATGTATTTAAATTTCTTAAAGAGAACATCCTTAGCACTACAAATTAACTAATTCCCTGAAGCTTGGCTACTGAGAGACATACTTACTGCATTTTTGCCTTGGATTCGACATGCACTGCATGTCTTGCATTCGATACACTGCCACCTTAAGGCCTTTACATTTGTTGTTAATTCAGGACAAAATTTCAAACAGGATGGATGCCCTACAAGAATAAAAGGCAAATTGCTTTATGATAATGGTGTCTTGGGTTCTTTAAATTCTCATTCTCTAATATTTAATAGAAAAAAAAAACAATGCTGCCAGCCAAAGAACTGTAGGAATTTGAAAATATCAGAGATTTCAACCAGACTTTTCTTTCAGCCATTTCCCTGGCAGTAATCGAATGTCTTTGCAAATGATTTCCCGGATAGCCATCTGGAAAATGTACTGATACCAATCTCAAATCTTTGAGAATCTGAGGTAACTTATGTTCAGATCATGTTCTCTCTCCCAGATCAGTGTCATCAACCACCATTTTCCAACAGTCTCTCCTGATCTGGTGATCTGTAATGGGACAAAATGAAATTCAAAGGATTTTTGTTCTCTATTCATAATGAAATCAGAAAACTTAAAATAATGGCTAGCTAAAGTAAAGAAATGAAATGGGACTACTTAACATAATAGAATTACAAATGCAAAACAAAACAAAACTCCAACAGTATTCAAAGAATAATTTCCCGTTGTTGGACCATCTTGCCCTTCACTCTTAAGTGATATTTTAGGAGGAAGGAGCCAACTGAGGGACAGGGAGAAGTTGAAGGGTGCACACCAAATAGAATTCTTAAGTGGAATTCTCTAAGAACCAATCCCTCAGCAAGTTCCAGCCACTTAGCCCGACTTTTCGGTTTGTCTACACTGTTTAGGGCACACCGTTACCTAGTAGTTCAGATACCAGCCTTTCTGCTTATTTCACAGGGGAAAATTGGAGACATGCGAAGCATCACCATTCAAAGAACCAGAACTGACTAGATGGCTTCTGAGTTTGTTTGTTTGTTTGTTTGTGTTTGAGTTGAGCTACAATACTAACAAATCCCTCCAAAAGGTTTGAAGACGCTGGAAAGTAGTTCAGGTTTTACTCGTACCGCCTTTTACCACAGAACCTCCCAACTAGATTTTCTTTTTTCTAAGTCTGGTCTTTAAATAGTAAGAACTATTAGTAAATCCACGTGAAAAGAACTTAAAACAGGGCTGCAAAAGTAACCTGAGGAGTAATAAAAAAAGCAGATTCTGCAATTCCAAAATTGTTTTCTAATTTCCCGACTTTGGCAAGCTCATTGTTTAAATATGTATTTTGGATTGCTGCCAAAAAGTCCCTAAAGCTTAACAGGTGCTTCATAAAATTCCACCCACCGGAGAATTGGCTTTTTGAAGTAAAAACATTCAAAATCAATCATCAATATCCTTAATAAAAGCACACTATTCCTGAGTTTTTCTCAAAAGGCTAAACATCTGTATATAAGATGTGGAGAAACTAAAATGTCACAGGATTATGATCTTAGGCAGGAGAGACACCCAAGCAGATGCGATGCATTGAACCTATGACACCATTCTTTCACAAAGACCTCTCGCTTTCAAATTAATGCTTAGGGGGAGGAGGGGCTAAAGTATGCAAAAATTCGATCAATCACCTCTTTTTCTGCTCTGGAACAGCAAACAAAAGACAGCTTACTCTGACTTTTAGATGCCTGCTCTGAAAAGGGTCTGGGGAGGTCTTCTTTGATCAAGTCCTCTTATATAAAGGGGATGGGGGAAAGACTCAATTTTTAAAGAATAGCAATTTAAATTCCAGCCTCAAAATGAGTTCCCTTGCTTTAAAAGTATACCATTTACTTTTTTTCTTCCCCTTTTATTACTTCCTGTAAGTCATACATCACTGGCACATATGACATCAATTCCAGGCACTAAATTTTTCTCTGTATTAAAATATGCTCTTGCACTTTGTAGCTTTATATTCAGAAACTAAAGTGATTCACACTACATTACAAATTATTATTCTCACATATATCCTATGAAAGGCAAAACTAAAAAAAATTATATATAATGAAAATTAATGAATTTCACCAATCAATCAAGGCCAAGGAATATTCATTCCTCTGCTTCATGGTTTTGTTAGGCAGCTACCTTAGGGACAAAGGGTTGTCCCTCCCGCATCTGCAAAGGACCACATAATGGGGTTTGGGGGGAGGGAGGAATCAGGCACCCTATTAGACACCTGTGGGAGAAACCCAGAACTGAGCATATTCAGACACAAGTCCCCTAGGCCCAGGTAAAACCAATACCCTGGGCACACTCACTTAGGTACACCACACAGGTGGGCCTGAACTCATCTAATGGAATGGGCCAATACCTTCAACTAGCCAGGGGGCAGCACAGAATAAAATTAGGGAGCACACCCCAGCCTACTCTCTTGCTCACATGGTTTCTTGACCTCTTGGTCCCAGTTCCACACGTGTTGAGTGTTCTTTTCCACATTGTTTTTCTTGTTCCCAAGGGAGAGGAAGGAGGTCACTAGCCTTTACAAACTAAGAATGGCCTCTACCTGACTACCAATAAGAAAACAGGGATCTCAGTGCTACAAACACAAAGAATGAAGAAGCAGCAGCGAAGAAAAAGACCATACCCTACAATCTCCAGAAAGGAGCGTAGGCTTGCTTCCTTGCTTTCTTGATTTTATCCCAGTACGACCCGTGACAGACTTATGGCATACAAAAGAACTGTAAAATAATAAATTTGTGCTGTTTTAACCACTAAGTTTGTGGTCATTTAATGTAGCAGCTACAGAAAACTAAGACCATAGGACCAGCTGTTCTTCCCTCAGTGAGCACTGCGGGTGTAGTGAAGAGAAAGACACCCATGGTGCCCACTCTTTCAGACGGTGCTTTGTATTTCCTGTAGTGAAAATAATATGCCCATATGTGTAACATGGGAAAATTGTGAAATTTAAAAAAAGTAGTTCCACCACAGTGTGCCCAAGTACAGCTTGGAAAAGATATATAAAGGGTATGCTATTTGTGTAAAATTACTGTAGTTTAGCTGGGGAAAGGATTTAAACAAGAATTAACATGTGTGCTAATGTGGCTGAGGACTATGGGAGAACCTAGCAGGAGACCAGGAGAAAACGTCTCTAAAGAGAGATCACTTGAGAGCTGAAGAGTGGGTCAGGGAGGAGACATGTGCAGACCACGTAGCAAGCACAGAGAGAAAAGTTCAATACAACTTAACAGTACACATGAAGTGAACAATGAAGTACGATGACAGTAGCAGAAGCCCAGTCCAATTTATAATTTATCAAGGGTTCATGACGATGGGAGAGGGAGGAAAAATATAGGAACTGATACTAAGGATACCAAGAAAATGTTTTGAAAATGATGATGACAACTTATGTACAAATGTGTTTGACACAATTAATGTATGGATCGTTTTAAGAGCTGTGAGAGTCCCCAATAAAATGATTTATTTAAAAAGTATTATATATGCACGGGTACATAAGCAAATGTGGCGAAGAACGCTGATGGTGGCCAGCTATCGAAAGAGATAGTGTCTGGGGTCTTAAAGGCTTGAAGGTGAACAAGCAGCCATCTAGCTCAGAAGCAAAAAAGCCCACATGGAAGAAGCACACCGGCCAGTGCGATCACGAGGTGCCAAAGGGACCAGGTATAAGGCATCACGCAAAAAAAAAAAAAAAAGATATGTGTGTGTATATGTGTGTATATATGTATATATATATATACACACACACACACACCATATTGAATGAAGGGGGAAGTGCAGAGTGGAGACCCAAGGCCCAAGTGTCGGCCAATGGAGATCCCCTCATAGAGGGGCTTAGGAGAGGAGATGGGTCAGTCAGGGTGCGAGGTAGTACCGATGAAGAACACAGCTTTCCCCCAGATCCTGGATGCTTCCTTCCCCCAACTACCATGATCCGAATTCTACCTTGCAGGGCTGGATAGGGCAGAGGTTGTACATTCGTACATATGAGGGCTGGAGGCACAGGGAATCCAGGGTGGATGATACCTTCAGGACCAGGGGTGTGAGGGGCGATGCTGGGAGAGTGGAGGGTGAGTGGGTTGGAAAGGGGGAACTGATTACAAGGATCCACATGTGACCTCCTCCCTGGGAGAGGGACAGCAGAGAAGGGGGGGGGCGAGACTCCGGATAGGGCAAGATATGACAAAATAACGATGTATAAATTACCAAGGGCACATTAGGGACGGGGGAGCGGGGAGGGAGGGGAAAAAAAAAGAGGACCTGATGCAAAGGGCTTAAGTGGAGAGCAAATGCTTTGAGAATGATTGGGGCAGGGAATGTATGGATGGTGATAAGAGTTGTATGAGTCCCTAATAAAATGTAAAAAAAGAAAAGGGAAAAGAAAGAAAGAAAAGAAAATGATTAGGGCAAAGAATGTACAGGTGTGCTTTATACAATTGATGTATGTATATGTATGGACTGTGATAAGAGCTGTATGAGCCCCTAATAAATTGTTTAAAAAAAAACAAAAACTTTTCCCTAGCTTGTATAACTGACTGGTGTGTAAGCGGCTGCTTTAAGTACTTATACTTCAAGTACTAGTTGTTGAAACAGAAAACCCCTGAGGGGAGGAGCTGTGATTGGGGGAGGGAGGGGAGGTAAGGCAGACAGTAAAAGGTTCGGATGTTTTGGATATTAGCTGTGAAGTGTTCGGGGCATCCGAGTGTGCAAGTCCTATACATACTTTGATGCAGGGATCTGAAGTTCATGAGAAACAGTGCGGCAAATGAAGAAATCTAGAAGGACAGAGGCCTGAGGGAAGATTTAGGAAGCAGATAGGGAACAAGTCTAGCCAAAGACACAGAAGAAAACATCTGCAGGACAAAGAATTTTCAACAAAGCCAAATAAATGTCAAAACCTGATGGCTCTATTTTGGACACTGAAAAGAATCCATTCGATTTGGTTACATGGAGGACACTGGCAGCCCAGGCAAGTGAAACAACAGGCCCAAAGCGAGATTTCTGCTTCCTGCTTCCTTCCTTGGATAGCACTTCTACTTGGTGTATTTGAATAGTGAGTGGAAGGGTTTGCCAGGCTTGTCTCCTTCCCTGGCATCTTATCTTTAGGTTTCATTTTAGTCAAATATCTCCTTCCCAGTCAAATTACTGTTTGAAACTGGGTGATTAACCAACTGTCCTTTGTGATATCTCCTGAGAATGCAATTAAAAAGTAGTCATTGTTTTCATATCCCTCTCTATCCATTTAAGGCGCCCTGGCGTCACTGTGAGGTGAGCGTTGGGCTACTAACTGCAAGGTCAGTAGTTCGAACTCATCAGCCACTCCGAGAGCACTAAAAGGCTGTCTGCTCCTGTCCAAATCACAGCCTCGGAGACCCTCTGTGGGGTCTCCACGAGTCGGAACCACTTGATAGAAACGTGTTTTGTTTTGCTTTTCTATTCATGTACTTGAGTTCTAGGGGTGCATAGCAGATTGTGCATTGGGCTACTAACTGCAAGGTTGGCAGTTTGAACCCACCAGCTGCTTTGAGGAAAAGGATCTCACCTTATGCTTCCATGACGACCACAGCCTTGGAATCCTGGCAGGGCAGGCCTACTGAGTAGGAATCAAATCAATGGCATAAAAATGACAACATGCCCATTTACTATACCAGTGAGCTACCTCTGTGAGTGGAAGGCAGGCAAATTTATTGAGGGTTAACACATCATAGAGACAAAAACCAGAAAAAAAGCAGTCTCTTCAGGTCGGGCTGACGTTGTAGCCCCCAGCCTAGCTTCCTTCACTGTGCAAAAGCCCGTTCCTCACTTCGCTGCACCGCATCAGCTGTTCTTCTGGTCCAACGAGCCTCCACTTAGTTTGAGGCTATAATTTTACACTGCACACTTATCTTGGATTTGCTCATTTGAAAACACACATGCCTACAACTCATCTGTAAGTAACATTTAACCACCGGGCAATCTGTGTAGCAGACGCAAAATTTCATTTGGTATAATATCTAATACTGATGTGAAGCTAATTAAAGATAATTTGGTCTTAATGAGCCAAAGAGAATATAACAGTGTTAATTTCAAAGTAGGCTGATCCATGAAAGTCAAGTAAAATCACTTACTAGTCCTGACAATTCCATAGGCATGTAGATTATCTAATGATTCTCACATTCATATTCTTAGACATCAGAATAATTCTTCATGTATGCCTAATGTTCTATAGTTCCCGATAATTTTCACATCATTCTCACTGTACCCACACGAGTCCTATAGGTGGACAGTGCAGACAATACCATCCTCCACTGACAGATCTACTGCAACTACAGGCAACACCTTGTTGGAAAACCATATTTGGGGGTCTTGGGCACTTCGTACCTCACTTCACATTCTTTACTACAAGGAATAATGATTTTTAAAAAAGAACTTGTAGTAACTACAGACTCCAACATACCAACTATTATGCAAATGGAACAGACCTGGGCAATGTTTCATTCTGTTACACATAGTTGTCAGGAGGAGTGAGAGTCAACTCTATAGCAACCAACAAGAACAGTCTATCAAGGTCACGACACTTTCACAGCGATACTAGCCATTGAGTTTGTATCTAAAGAACGAGGGTCTTGGTGACAGGCAGGAAGCTTAAGGAAAAAGGAGTTGTCCCTTAATGACCCAGTCAGCAAAGAAGAGCTATTTATATGCCTATAAATGAAAAGGTTCTTCTTAAAAATTTGGCACACACTAAAAGGCTATGGGAAGAGACACGCAGTAAAGGACCCAAAGCTTGAGCAGGCACAGCAAGGACAAGTCACAATCACAAGCACCTTTATGCACGCCCACTCAAAGCTTGGGCATGCGAAGTAAAGAGCCTAAGTCACGCCCACCCTTGAGCACATCCACTAAGAATCCACCAATACACACAATTATGCCCCCCAAATGGATGTGGAAGGAGAGCAGAAAGCAAATACGGATTAAGTCTCTCCCACTATCTGTTTGTCTGTCTGTCTCTCTCTCTCTCATTCCATCTCTATCTTCTTCCCTTGTCTTTTCTCCCTTCCAGAGATGGCACATTCTCCCCCTCTTTTGGCTCTGCCCCCCTCCACATGGTCTTCCAGAAATAGTCCATTTTGTCTGTGAGAATGTAATATCAAAAGCTGTATGTTCACTCATAAAGTTTACTGTGACTTGCAATCTTGCTTTTGCCATATGAATTCCTTCTACACAGAGAAGCAAAAACAAGGAAAACCATCCCATAACCTAACACTGGTGTCAGAAAGAACCAAATCAGGGTTATAAAGTAGACGCCTAATGACGTTCCAGACTTTTCAATTGATGCTATCATTCTTTAGCCCTTCTGAAAGTCAACAAGCAAAATATTCTGAGCACCCCAAAACATGCTGCTGTGATCTTTGCGCATAACCAGTCACTTTTGCTTTGACTGGATCATTTCCACCTCTTGGTAGCCATTGCTTAGATTGTGCTTATCTTCAGGATCATACCAGGAAAGTCATGTTTCATCTCCTGTTACAGTGCTTCAGAATCTTGAATTTAAGATTTCCATTGATAACTCTGCTGTCACCTGTAGCTAATCTAGGCACAATTTGGCATCTATCCAGCAGAAAGGTCTGCTCAACTTTTTCTCTTTTTTAGAATGATATAAACAAGCTGAACCAATTGAGGTGGTTATGGTGTTGACTACTGTTTCTGCCATGAATCGTGGGTCCTCTTCAATTAAGGCATGAACAAGGGTTTTCCCCCTCACAAATCAATGCGAATAGCCTTGTCATTGTAGGTTTCACCTTCAACATCATCTTGTCCCTTCTCAACATGAGTTATCCGTTTGTAAACTGCTTCTTTCTTTAGGGCATTGTCCCAATAAACTTTATTTTAAAAGCATTGATAATCTCAACTCTTCGACCCAAGCTTCCTCATAAGTGTGTTTGTTTGTCCTTTGATTGGAGCAGAATTCCTATTGTTCTACTAGAGGTCCCTTCCAAACATAGTCTCTTCTGTCACTGGATAAGTCCTCAAAACGAGATCCTGCTCAGATATGCTATGACAAGTTAGTCCACATTTATTTTGGTTCAAATGGTTTTAAAAATCCATGCATGTTTTTTTCTTAGCATTCATTTCCATGACCTTTTTGAAAGGCTCTTGTGCAAATGATACTTTAGATAAAGACTACTAGCACAAGCATTTTATGTTAAGGATCCCCCTTTATCGCTATGCATAATTTAAATTCATTCTAGAACCAATAGACTCTTGATTATGAGAACGTCACTGGGCCCCCAAGGCCAACTAGGGTTACCATCCAAGCTGTAATCCTCCTGAGGAACTAAGGAGACCATGATTAGCTGGGCTCACACAGTTGAGTCAAGCCAGGAGATTACATTACTTTTTTCCTCATGCTAATGAAAGTGTCACAACAAAACGTTTTAATATAAAACCCCCAGTTACCTCAAGTGAGCCATTATTTTATTTGAACCCTCCAATTTAAAGACAAACGAACAACAAAAAAGTTCACTCACCCAACCATAATAAATGTCTACAGAACACTTCCCTAGTGGTTGTGTTTGTTTTGTTTGTTTAATTCAAAAAGCCAATTCCAGAGTGGCAGAGTACACTTGAGGCAAGATTAAGCAACCGTCAACACTGAGGCCAGCTGCTACTGCAGAGGCTGGAGAAGCACTTTGAGTTATCCACTGTCCCCAAGAACAGAAAGTTGTGAGTTTCCATCATTACATGTGTCTGAGTCCAAGACCACTGGCTCTCTCCACCTGAAGGGAAGAGGGAACCAGCTCACAAATGGGCTCCAGCTCCATAATCCTCTGGGCAACATCCTAACCCACTCTTCTCTAGGTTTTAAAAGACAAAACAAAAGAGTATTTTTGGAAAGAGAAAATATAGCACTGCCCAAAGCTGGCCCAAAAACATTTTCAAAGAAAAATAAGAAAATTCAGGTGGGAAAAATTGCTGTGACTTCAAAATATACATGAG
The DNA here is from genome assembly GCF_050624435.1 of Tenrec ecaudatus. NCBI lineage: Eukaryota > Metazoa > Chordata > Mammalia > Afrosoricida > Tenrecidae > Tenrec > Tenrec ecaudatus. The sequence goes on from NC_134545.1 coordinate 44,410,102, forward strand.
ATCAAACCTGTCCTCTGGCGGGGCTTGAAAGGAGGGAGATTGATTACATCAGGAAATCTAAGATCTACCTCTTTAGAATTATACCTTTGTACTCTGTGAAGGAGGCCTGGAAGTTATAATCTAGCAGACAATGGTCTTGGGTTTCTATCAAGTTAAGTATGTCACCAAAAGTAAGGGACCATATGAAGGGATTCTTCCTCCTACACTTCAATGTCTTTTTATCTGCCTAAGCACCAAAACAAATCGTTATTAAAGAAATAAAATGAAAGAGATATTTTGAAAGTATGGCCTTAAAGTCACAAAGGTAAACCCTAAACAAGTGACTATCACTAAGTTGATAAGTCAATTACACAACAGAATAATGCATTCAGAATGAATCTCATGATAAAATATCCAAAAATAACAGAGCAGAATGGATGAGGGGGCACTACCTCACTAATATAAAGCAGATTGTTCCAATTTATTTAGCAGAACACTTAGATGATGTTTCCATGCCTTTTGTCACTCTCCATGATACCATAACCAAGTAAATAAATTCTGCTGAATTTGTAAGGCCCATGAAAAAGACTGTCAGTATACACTTCTCAAGCAGCGTTTGATTTGCCCTGTTTCCAAGCTATCCCCTCCTAGTCAGGTCCCGAAAGCTGATGAACCACATAAGGCTTTTCAAGTTAAACTTGTATGTAAGAGTAAGAATCATTACACAATTGTGTTATTTCACAAAATTTGAAGTAGTTCCTTTATTCAACCATCAAATAGCTGTTATAAATAGGGGTGCATACCTATAGCAATCAGGAACAACAATATCAAACTTGCCAAATAATAAGTGACTGACATTTGTTGTATACTTACCAGATCCCTGGTAGATTCTGTGCTGGGCTACTGACTTATATTACCTCACTGAATTCCCCAAAGCCCGTCAGTAGGTACTACCATGATCTTCATTATTTTAATGAAGAAACTGAAGCAGAGAGGGTAAGTAACCAATTCAAGGTACAGGAGCCCAGATATGGCTGATGTGAGATACATTTTGTTCTTATTCACTACACTACACTACATGACACTATGGTGCTTTGCAGGCGTGTGTGTGTGTTGTTTTAAGATAACTAAAGAAAGATTCATCATGAATTTTAAAAATAGTATTTTGAAAAGTTTCAGTAGACTACAAGAATATTTAAATATTAACATGAAGAGATAAAGTCCAATAATACCTACTGCTCAATTTGTTGACGTATGCACATATTCATATATACTTTTATATATATGGAGAGAGAGCAAGATCGTCTCATGTACCATCTGCCTAATAAGAGAGGACGGCTAGTAAAACCAATTATTTTAATATAAACAAAATTTGTACTTTAATTTCCATTATAAAACTGAAGGCGCAGTCTTAAAATTTTTTGGTAAAAAAAGGTGGGCATAAGAGCTACTGTGAAAACATTTTAGTATTGTTCTTGCCTAGCTATTCCTTGATTTCAACATTATCATCTGTGCAGAGAACTCTTTTCTTAACTAATTCCAAACAATTTGAATTTCTTTCATGCTTAGTAATTTACTGCTTACATAGTTTCCACAATACTGCTGGCTGTCCTTGCGATTTATTGTTATGTACCCAGAGTTGGGCTGTAATGTCACACTTCACCAGTAGGTGCCACGACCTGAAACAGGTACTCCAGAGCTCCAATATTCAAGCTATAGAAAGCAAAGGTGATTCTAGTTATGCTGAACTTAAAGTCTGGAATGTGCTACACTGAGTTTATATAATTAAGTCCATGATGGTGTGAAATTAAAGCTTGATTATAAAATATTGATAAAAGTCATAAAGAGACAAAGACACAGATACATCTCTGGATGAGGGAACTCATTAATATGAGGTCATAGTGGTTTCCAAGTATTCAGTCAGGACACTAGTTAAATAAAGCAATGTGACAAAGGAAACTCACAAATTCATGATTGGTGGCAGATCAACACATCATAATTAAAGGTCACACTACAGAAATGAAAGGGAACAGAGCCATGAATGGGACACACACATACAATATGTTTGACAGAAGCGCTTACATGACTGGTCTAAGGCCTTCCAACCAACGAGTCAGGGCATGATAAAAAGGCAGGACTCATGACTATGCAGCACCCAGTACTGTCCATCAGGAATACACCCAAGCAAGACCCTATCTACTCTGCCTGAAGGCAAGATCTTTGGTTATATGATCAGAAGGAATTTAATGGAGGCTTAATCTAGTAGGAACTCTGTAAATGGTATTTGGTGTTATCATTGTCATCCATAGCCTTAGGCAAATGGGGATACTCAGAAGTTAAGCTCTAATACAGGAGCTAAATACTCCTTCCTCCCACAGCCTCACCTTTACATTTAAAATATAAAACCTTTGCTGTTATCAAATAATTTTTGACAGAAGCTATGATGATGGGGGCATCACTGTACAAACAAAAAATGCCAACTTACCACTACTGCCACAATCTGCACAAGAAAGGAGTTCTTCTGGTTTCTTTTCACGGTTGGATTCTTTAGTCCCCAAACAGAAGCTACATATTGGAATGGGATCAGCACGAGGCTATGATACAATTAACATAAAAGAAACATAGTTAGTTCTCCATTTTAGAGTTTATAAGATTAACATGAAAAGCTTGGATACTGAGCAAATTAGAACTGCTGACTAAGGTATTCAAATCAACATTTTCTGCTAACAACAACACAATCTCTTAATTATTTGATCCTAAGAAGTCTTGGTGCCCTGGAGATGTTATGAGTTGGGCTGTTATCCATAAAGTTGGCAGTTTGAAAATACCAGCGGCTCAGCAACAGAAAGCTAGGGCGCTCTGCTCTCATAAAGAGTCCAGTCTTGGAAACCCACATGGGCCATTCTACTCTGTCCAATAGGGCCATGATGAGTCGGAAGCAACCTGAGGCCAGGGAGTTTGGCTTGGTGTTTGGAAGGAGCCTTGGTGGCATAATGGTTATGAGCTGGGCTGCCAGCCACAAGGTCAACAGTTCAAACCCACCAGCAGATCCGCAGAAGAAGGAAGAGGCTTCCTACTCTCATAGAGAGTCAAATGTCCTAGAAACCAACAGGGATGGCTCTACCCTGTGCTATAAGGTCACGATGAGTCAGAATTTATCTGATGACAATGAGTTTGGTTGGGTTTATTACCTGAATTTATGAATGCATAAGAACAGTATAAGATTGGCTCAAATTAGAAACAATTAAAAAAATTAGAAACAATTTATTAAACCAATTTATGAAATCTAAGACATTTCTACTTACATAAACTCAAACCAAACTTACTGACACCCTGAAATAAAACCAAGGATTCATTGAAGTCTCAATTATTCTCATAATCTATATGCCCATAATAAACTGAGTTATCACACACAGCAATACAGTCCATTTATATCCACTGGGTCAGGATCATTTAGACTTTATAAAATGTTGCAATGCAAGTAACCATTATTCGCCTATTAAATACTGAACATAAATTATGTTTTTAATGGCATACTAATATAGTTTGAATTTAAACAAGATCTTTAAAGTTCAGTGGGATCACTTGAGAATATCAAAACCCCCAAATCCAAATCCACTTCCATCCGGTTGATTCTAATAAAAAGACCCCAATACAGGCCTTTCTGGCAGTTAAGTTGTTGAGTAAACCACACCAAGTCACACAAAAGGAGATAAATTGCAAATCCCGGATATCACAATTTTATAAAAAAACAAAATTTTCTAACCACACTTTTATTCTTACTATGGAATGACTTTTAATAATGTATAAATCTACATATATTTTATTGTCTCCATTGTTATTTACTACTACCACTAGTGTGAACACTAGAGTTCCCATCGCTATGAATAGTTAGCTCTGGTCTGGTTACAGTGTGGTCTCCTCAGTTTGAACAGGTAAAACTAAACGAGAGCTAAAATCTCACTATTTCGATTCTTCAGACATATTGTTTGCCAGCCATCTTGAATGTTTCTGTGATTGATGTCTTTACACTTAAATTCATGGATTAAAAATTCCCAAGCAAGAAAAACCAGCATACTCATAAATGTTGTATAAAGAAAATTAAAAAACAAGATTAAATCCACATCAGTACAGAGTTAGTTACAGCCCGAATTAATATACCTCATTTGTCATTCACTCTATCCCAAAGACCTATTAAGAGTGCACTGCCTGGAAACACAGTAGGTATTTGCTAACCAATTAGTAAAATAAACATTTGTGAGCTTAAAATGTAAACAAATCAATTTCATCTCCAAGATAATTTTCAAATGGCTATAACGATTTTACCAAATGTCTGGTTTTATGATAACACTGTCTTCAAATCTAAATTCCCCTGATCACCAAACACTGGCAGGCATAACTATTTAGTATGACTGTTTGTTTTATCTTCTAATAGGAGGCTTCATTGTCTTGCCCCTACTTTCTGCTTTATTTGTTCTTTTAAAATACACAGGCTTTACTTTCGGAGGTAGCTATGTAAATGTATTTGTGTAGTCCCAGTTAAAAAACACAGTATAAAACACTCTGTGTACTAGAAAAACCAAAGAAAGGCTACAACAAACGCCAGATCACCAGCACTGCGTAATTATGGATGGATCTATAGTTATTACTTGCAAACACTCAGCTGCAGTACCGTGGGTACACTTTTGTTCCTTTAAATAGCAATTACAAGAACAATCTGGTTTTAAAGTGACAGTGCTCCTCTGACAGATTCTAGCGAAGACCCAGTCCTTGTCCTAATGGGATTCCTGCTTTCATTTGATAGAACAATGTTCAAACCATTGCTGTGTTCCTTGCAGTGATAAATAATTTACTAAAGGTCACGTATCATTCATGCGATGAAACAAATCCAAATCTTCAATTCCATTTTTCATTCCCAAATGAATTTTTAGCTTTAAGAATGACATGGCCATTAGCCGGCATTTGTGCTCATTTTTCATTTTTAACTAAAGGTAACACGAAGGACAAAGGTTGCTAGTAGTTCATGGCCAGAAAGACCGATGTCCAGGGCTCTGCCAGCAATAGAAGGCATACACGCCATCACTTCACGCTACATTCAAGTGAGCCCACCACACTGATGTATGCTCACCACCACTTATTTTAAAGATAACTATCTACCAGTACACTGTAAAACTACTGCATTATACGAAAATGTCTGCCATGCTGAATTATTGATAATTCAAAGTGCTTTTTGCTAACCTCAGTGTAGCTGAGTCTAATTAACTTTAAAAAACTGTCACTTGTATGAAATGAAACTTTTACAGTAATGCATGTAAAATGGGCCAATGAATTATTATGATTCACTACTCTCAGACTACATAAAACCGTTTCAAAAAAGAATCCAATGGAATAGATTAAAATGGACTGCGTCAGAAAAGGTACAAGTAAATGACAATTTGCTTTTGCCAAGTCTACTATAGACAAGTCATTATTGAAGATGTCTAAGAATAGAAAATCTAAATCTCCAAATTCTTAATTCCTTTCTTGGGAATTCCTAACCTGTTGCTCACACTTTCTTATCGTTATGCATGAACATGCCAAACCAACCCCAGAATTAATATTCATGGATTGATTTAAACATGAAAACATCCAAGAAAGTATGTGAACGATACTCTGGAAACACTTCCTCCTCACCTTCTTAAGCAATGATCCTGGGCAGCAGCATCCAGGCTCAAGGCTGTTCTCCGTAAATGATCTAACAATCCTTTTAGGTGTGCATAGTATCATCCCATGATTAGGAAGAAAATCAAGGACCCAATAATTAGGTAATTTTCCTAAAGTTGCACAGGTTCCAGTGTGGAACTGGGATTCCACAAGTTTGTCTCCTCTACAATCTAGTTCTCACACCTTTGAATACCCTCCCGGATTGCATTCGCTTCACAGAAAAGCAAATGTTTTCAATTATTAGTCCATGGGTGGCAATGAGTCTATTAATGTCTCCTAATCTCTTCCACCCAACTTCTCCATGATCAATGGCATGTTTAAAAACTATTAAAAATGTAACCACTAGTATGCTAAAGATTAATTACAATGTTTTTAAAAAGTACCTTTAGAATAGAGTAAAACTCATGAAAATCTTTTACCAAATGATCAAACTAAACTCAAACTTAACAAATTGACATATGCCTCCTAGAGGACACAGCACTACTTAAGCGATACTCTTATTGAAAATATTTGAGTCTAATCATAACAGACTAATCCAAATTGAGTACCTTGTAAAGCAACTAGGCCAGAGTTTTCAAAACAAACATATATAGATAGGTATATACATCAATGTCATTTAAGGCCCCCAAATAGGCAGATCTGTTGTTCTAGGAGATGAAAAGGAAATACAATGAATGAATGATCCTGGATCAGATTCTAATTCTTTAAAAAACATATCCATATGGTGCATTAGGGAATTAATGAACACTGAATATTTGGTATTGGATATTAAATACATTTTTGAGAGTATATGATTGTGGCTACATAGAAAAATGTCCTCATTTGTAAGAAATGTCTGCAACTTACTCTCAAATAATTCAAAAAACAATGAACCAAAAACTATGCAGTATCTGTATGTGTATGCCCAGGGAGAAAGTAAACATGGTGAAACATTACGGTTTGGTGAAGCTATGTAAAGGGTATGTGAGCATTCTAATATCAGTTAGATATTTTTAAAATTATTTAAATTTAAAATTTCTGCACATTTATAAATTTTTTTTAATTGAGATAAAATAAAATAACACCCCCTCCACTCTCAAAATATATACACAAGAGGATACAAAAATAAAAAACTCCAGAATTGTACTAAACAGAGCAGTACTTTTGTAGTACACATTTTTCCTGCTATGCAAGCATCAAGCAACTCACTCTGAGTTAGTGCACCCAGTGGCATCACCTGGGAAGGTTCTCGCAGGTCAAGTGAATTTGGTTTGTAAAAGCAATTTCATTCAAACCTCATTTTTTGTGATGGACAATTTAAGAGAACAACATGCGGCTGTGAAATTTTGTTTCCTATTCAGGAAGAATGCCACAGACTGCTATGATGTAGAACATCGCTTACAAGGCCAGCGCTGTGGGAAAAACTTAAGTGTACAAGTGGCTTTCACGTCTCAAAAAAGATGAAACGTTGATTGATGACAAACCATTATTCTGGATGTCCGTCAATTCATCGTGCATTTGGCATTTGTTCCACCAGGTCAGATTGTTAATCAAGCTTTCTATTTAATGGTTCTGAAAAGACTGCATAAGGGTGTGTGAGAACAAAGGCTTGATTTGTGGCAGACGGAGGACTGGTTTTGCCACCTCAGCAATGCATCCGCTCACGCAGCCATCTCAGCGCACCAATTTTTGGCAAAAACCAGCATGCTCTCTTGCCCCATGCACCTTACTCACCTGACCTTGCTCCATGGAACTTCTTTTTGTTTCTGTGAATGAAGAGGGACATGAAATGACAGGAATTTGATGATGTAGAAGAGGTGAAGAAAAAAATGAGGGAGGTGCTATCAGCCATCCAAAGAGAAGATTTTGAGAAACATTTCCAAAAATGGAACCACAGATTTGACAAATGTATTAAGTGTAATGGAGAGTACTTTGAAGGTGATATGGATGTTTTGTTTAAAAAAATTAAATACATTGCTTTGGGGGGAGGGGAGATTCCGGGTGGTTTGGGGTACCTCCTTGTAAAATGAATTATTATGTCATGGTATAAGGTATCTCAGTCCAAACAGCAGACTTGCAGAAAACAAAGGACCAAAGAGTTGTTAATCTACATACTAAGAAAATGCATGCATCAAAACTCCAGAGGAAAAAAAGCCTTAGTTTCTTCAAACTAAATATAAATGGAGGAAGAGGGGAAAGAAACATTGAGAGCTATTTGAAGGTGCTATTTTATTTTGAGATTGAGGATACTGCAGAGTCTTAAAATGTCTTCTAATTATGATAACCCAACCTACTGCTATTGAGTTGATTCTGAATCAAGCAAGCCTGTCAGCAGAGTAGACCTGCTTCACAGGGTTGCCTAGGCAGTACATGTTAATGGGAACAAACAGCTTCATCTTTCCCTGCAGTCTGAAGGGTCTGAATCCCTCACTGTGCCACTGGGCTTCTTTTAAAGCATGATAGAAACAATTTAAAATCAGGGCCAGGAAGGGCCCATTACAATGTGTGGTCTTTATTTTGATCATGATTCAAACAAACTATAAAGTAAAACAAATCATTTTGACCTAGTGAAGGAACCTGGAGGGGTGGAACAAGCTGGATATTTTTACCTACTAGGAATGGCTCCAGTTTGTTTTCCATAGGGGTTAGTGCAGAAGTAGTTGTCCAGCAATGGCATAAATTAGCTTAAAAACCAATAAATAAATAACAACAACAATAACTCAAAAGCAAAACAAACCATAAAAGCTCACTGCCCCTGAGTTAATTCTGACTCACAGTAACCGTATAAGGCAGGGTACAACTGCCCTGTGTGTTTCTGAGAAGTAGAAAGTCTCATCATTCTCCCACAGAGCAAGCGGCTCCTGGTTTCAAATCAGAAGGGGAGAGGCTAGATGTGGCCCACACTATGATGATGAAGATACCACAGTGTAGACAGTAGCTTGAACAAATTGGGCATCTGGGGTACTTCAAGGACCCATCCAGATAGAATCTTTTAAAAAAATCATTTTATTGGGGCTCATACAACTCTTACCACAATCCATATGTACATCAATTGAGGAAAGCACTCTCATACATTCATTGCCCTCATCATTCTCAAAATTCGCCTTCCGCTTGGGTTCCTGGGATCAGCTCATTTTCCAGATAGAATCTTCTAATGGTTAAATGATCTCTAAAGGCCCTTCCTCGCTCTGGTTTTAAAAGGAGCCCTGGTGGCACAGTGGGTGGGTATGGGGCGTAGGCGTTTGGTTTCCCAACCCTTGACCCTGCAGGAAAAGTTGAAGCTGTTTGTTCCCATTAAGATTTACAGCTTAGGCAACCCTGTGAAGCAGGTTCTACTCTGCTCTACAGGGTCGCTTGATTCAAAATCAACCCAACGGCATGCGTTGAGTTATCATAATTAGAAGATATTTTAAGACTCTCAGTATCCTCATTATCAAAATTTTTTTAAAATGTTGCTGAAGTTTAAATGTGTATGAAAGTATTCTGTAAACTATAAAGTTCTATTTAAATATTGTTACAGTTACTACAAAAGTCACTTTGATTATAAAGACAAAAGGACCAAGCAAACAACTTCAAGTCCTTAAGCAAACATCAGCAAGAGTGAACTGTTCTGGAGTTTAGAATTGTTCTGTAAAATACTTTGATTCTCTGTGGTCTCATCATAAATATTATAAATGGTAGAGGAATTTTTTAAGAGAATGAATTAATCAGGGAGCACCAAAATAGGGTGGAAAATGCCTCAGTGAGGAACATTAAAAGTTAAAGGGAAAAGATGTCAAAGGGAGAAAAACACAAACATAAAGTTTAAGGGACTAAAACCACCAAAATGCAAAACAAAACAAAATCAAAGATGAATATAAATCCTTAGCCCCAAGTGGCAAACAGCTCATATTTGGAGAGCGTACACTATATTTTAGCTCACACAATTTTCAATTCAGTAACTCCAAAACACGTTGTATGGAAAGGGTTTAAGACTCTTTCACAGTGTGTTAAGTTGTACACTTGTTTGTCCACTTGTACTGAAATCAAACGTTTACTCAGTTAGGAAATGCTTTGCTGTTTAACAAAATGCTTTCTCGCTTGTATGGAACAAAACACTGTGGCAGAGCCCTGGTGGCTCTTCTCTTGATCGACAAGTTCCTTATGATCACATAGCTCTAAAACACGGGGACTCGAGCCTACTGCCTCCAAACCCACTCTTTCCTTTCCTGGTGGTTTGCCCCTCAATTCCTCTTTGAGTGTGACTCTGATACCATCCCTTCGGAGAAGCTATCCCTGACCATCCTCTCTAACGTGACATTCTACCTGCACACCATTAGGTAGATTTCATCATACAAAGTCTATTATTTACATATTATTTATTTGCATGTATTAATAACATGTATTATTTATATATTATTTGCATTTTTTTTACCAACCTAAAAGCTCCATTGTGAGGCGAGAGGATTTGTTCATTGATAGAGCCTATCCTCAAGGTACTGGATATACTCATGTATAAGACAAGTTTTCCACATTTTTTTCTCCTGCGCAAGCTCCATTTTATTAAGTGGGATTTTGCAGTGGAACTGGGGCGCTTAAAAAATTTGACCGCCTGGGCCCGGGGCGGCTCTCTGGCTCCTCCCTGCCAAGACTTCTGAGACAACAGCTGGGTATCAAATGACTTTAGACTTTATCCGAAGGAGTGGTACAAATGGAAGAACGGAAGCGGATGCGTGAGTACAATTTCTAGAAAAGGGATGACATGCATGCGCTGCCTTGGTGACTTGGGGAAGGCCGGGCTGCCGTTTAGCTCTCTCGGTCACCGGGCTCCATCTTGCGCAGGTTGGGTTTCACCTGCTCATCCAGGTACCGTGTCTCGATGAAGTCACGGAGATGGGGGTCGTTCTTGCCCGTGGCCAGTTGGTGCAGCTGCAGCAGAGACTGGTGATGCTCTTCTGCAGGTGCAGCGCACCCTCCGTGGCGCTGAGCTGCTCCCCCAGTGTGATGTCTGGTGTCTTGATAGCCTGCAGGAGGAGGATTCGAGCCCCTCGCTGGTTCTGCAGCCTCCTCCGTGTCTCGGCGTGTTCTCTCTCCTCGTGAGACTGGGGCAGAAAGTATTTGGCAAAGTTCTTCAGAGCCACATCCCAGTCGAGGTGGAAAGCCATGGACAGGGAGTCGTCGGAGGCGTGGAGCTCCAGTCAGATGTGGCGGCGGAAGGCGGCCTCCGTCCAGTCCTGGTTGCGGTCCCGGCGGAGAGTAGGCTGAGATGTGCTGATGGAGGGCGGCGGGCGGCCGGTTGGTCCTGGTCAAGCACTGCTGAAGGAGACTGCGGCGGCTCCGCGAGGAACGTCTGCCTCCACACATTTTTAATGCAGTCTTTGTGGTAAAAGTAGGTGCCTAGGCTGCTATTTGGGTCATCTTATACTCGAGTATATACGGTAATTCATTGAATGAATAAATGAACAAGTGAAAAAATGCCTTTGGGGTTCGCAACTGGTTCCGCGTTTCAATAGGCCCAAAAATGTACACGAAATTCCCTGTCCTAGAGTCAATTCTGATTCAGTGACCACAGAAGACAGAGCAGAGCCACTTCCATTGTTCTTAAGACTGTAAATCTTTACAAACATAGTTTGCCACATCTATTTTTACAGAGTCACTAGTGGGTTTGAATTATTGGGTCTTTCAGTTAACTGCAGAGCATGTTAACTACTGTGCCATCAGGTTCCTGTAATACAGACCATATTTCATTCATTTTCTGAATGACTAAACTATGATGTGTAAAGCAACCATCAATGGCAAAGTGCATCCCATCACTCTATAACGTGATAATCTAACACACATAATGAATGATACTCACATTTGCTATGCACTTTGTGGGTACAATTTGACATGATAAAAACCAAATTAAAAAATCTGCTGCGTGGAAAATTATCTCATCACTATTAAGTCATTCAGTTGTTGTTATTTGCCCTCAAGTAGGCCTCCCTAACACGTGGTAACCCCATGCACATGGGACAACCCCCTGTCAGATACTACCTATTAATCACAGGGTCTTGTGATCCATAGTGTTTTCATTGTGCTTTTTTTATTAACATTTTTTAAAAATCATTTTTTGCGGCTCGTACAACTCATCACAATCCATACATATATCAATTGTGTAAAGCACACTTATGCATTTGTTGCTCTCATCATTCTCAAAACTCGCTTTCCGCTTGGGTTCCTGGGATCAGCTCATTTTCCTTTTTCCCCTCCCTCTCCCTCCCAACTCCCTCATGAACCCTTGATAATTTATAAATTATTATTTTATCTTATCTAATGATGCCCAGCGTCTCCCTTCACCCACTTTTCTGTTGCCGCACCCCCAGGGAGGAGGTTATATGTAGATACTTGTGATCTGTTCCCCCTTTCTACCCCACCTTCCCTCCCGGTATCGCCACTCTCACCACTGGTCCTGAGGGGTTCATCTGTCCTGGACTCCCTGTGTTTCCAGTTCCTAGCTGTACCGCTGTGCATCCTCTGCTCTAACCAGGTGTGCAAGGTAGAATTGGGGTCATGATAGTTGGGGGGTGGGGAGGGAGGGAAGCATTCAGGAACTAGAGGGAGGTTTGAGTTTCATTATTGCTACACTGAACCCTGAGTGACTCATCTCCTCCCCACGACCCCTCGGCTGCTTTTTATAAGCAGCTTGCTAGGCTTTCCTTTTGATCTTTTGTCCCAGTCTATCTTAGTTTACAAGTTCCACTGAAATCTATCCCATACCATAACACAGGAGCCTCTGCCAGTCGCACATGAAGTGCACTGGCCAGGAAGTGATCCTTAGTCTCTTGAATGCAAGGCAAGAACTCCATCAGTGCACCATGATTGCCCTTTAATACTCATTATCGTTTAAACCAGAGCCGCTTAAACTGCAGGTACCATAACTGAATGTGTAGAGGTTGCAAAACCATTGGCAGTAGTAAAAGGCTTCTTCTGAATGCAGAGCACCCAAAAACGAAACTCTGGCTTGGACTATAGTTGAGGACATGCTCCATTGTTAGTAATTAGTTGTGACTACCTCCACCTATTCTTCCTTCGGAAAAAAGGGTATGAGTGAGAAATAGATCGCAATGAGTGACAAAATCCTACAAGTGTAAATCTTCCTATCTATTAAAAATATCTATTAGAAACAAAAGTTTTGTAGTTGTTACAATTAAAGAGAAAGTTATTGCGAAAAGGGTGCAGAGTTTCTGTTTGGAGCGGAGAAAACCTTTTGGGAAAAGTGGTACTGGTAGCACATGATGACTCAAATTGACCAACTTTGCTACTTTATTTCTGGCAAGAAATTATTTTCCACAAGCTCCATAAACAATGGCACTATAACAATAGAGGTTGAAAATTGTGCCTTCTATTTTGAAGATGATACCTTAATATTTGGAGAAATACTGAAAACTTCGCTACCAAAGAACTAGACCACATCTTGCCACCTAACTTATCTAAATGGTACCTGTTTGAAAAGATAGAGCATACAGGCCGCTCCTAATTAGGAGATAGCTCATGCATCCTTTAGAGCAGTGGCTCTCAACCTTCCTAATGCCCCGATCCTTTCATACAGTTCCTCATGATGTGGTGTCCCCTACCCATAACATTATTTTTGTTGCTACTGTTAAGAATCGTAATGTAAATGTCTGATATGCAGGATGTATTAGGCGATCCCCGTGAAAGGGTCGTTTGACCTCTTTTGGGGGCGCGACCCACAGGTGGAGAATTGCTGTTTTTTAGCAATCTGCTTTTAAGTTGTGGTATTTGAAAATACACTATCTATAAAAGTAGGAATTTCCTGGGATGATATAAAGCATTTTGTTTTTAAAGAGTGCTATCTCACTCCCATTGGCATTGGCCGTAATGTAGTCAGTGATGGCGCCCTCAAGAGGGAGGCCTGGTGACTCTCATGGCAACACCAGCGCTCCCTCAGATCCTTTTTTGAGGCGGAACAGAACTCTGTACTCACACCCCTTTGTTGTCATCTAAGTCTGTGATTGTAATTCCACCATGAATTTTCACTCAAATAGATGCTTAAACAATTTTAACCGGTTAATTGGAGAAATATTTATTATATGAATCTAAATAGGTAAATTCACTGTCACCATATAGGTTTTTACGGTATCACCTCCCCTGATCATTATGCTTCTGTGTGGGTAATTGGTTCTGTGAGGGAGCACTAAGCCATCCTCACTGGCTTTGTAGATTGAGTGCCTGCATTAACCTGAGCAAGAAGATTTATGATTGGTAAAGCATGGAGTTCTTAAATGTGACAACTGTAATTTACTTCTCTGTCATTCTACACAGTGACTAGGCTTATCTATATTTTAAGGTGATAATAGTAAATAAAATTTAGCAAGCTGAAAATATTTAAAAATCATCCCTACACATAAAGAATTAGGTACAAATCATCAAAGATCACACACTGGAAAATTCTGCAATCAAAGTTTGATTCCGAAGTATAAAAGAGTAAAAGCTTAACCAGTAAGTAAAGAAGGAAAGCTTTTCTAAAAACATTCCCACTTATCAATTATATAGTCAATTGAAATGATCACACTGTATCTTATAGTCTAGAACTTGGTCCTAATTAGACAAGTGTATCATTTATAAGAGTGTTGATTAAAGAAAGTGATTTTTTGGAAGGAAAAAAAATTAATTCGACACAGTGCATACAACAATAGCATCTCATTTGTATGTGTGGTCATCCGCCCACCATGTACAATTTTTTTTGGAGGGGTGAGGGGTGGGATGTAAGATAAAGCCACAGATTTGGGGAAAAAGGACAATGAAACATTACCTTTCCCACGCCTTCAATCTCTTATCTGGGCAATGATTTGGTTCTTAAGATTTTATCTGTAAGTCTCTCACCCAACCTTACCATTAAAAACTGTAGATACTGCATCTATCTTCCTAAAAGGGATCAAAGTATGATTCAACACAACAGGAAATTCAACACATAGATTTTCAGGGAATCTGTTTAGGATTTGCAATGGACCCTTTTGGCAAGCATGTCACGATATTAGCAATATAAGCCCAGTTTAGATTTAGAAAAGTGGAATTTTGAAATCAATTGGCATTCACGTGTCACAGATCTTTAGTGGTTCCTTGTTTAAAAGAAAACTGACAAAGTGCCTCTCAAGTGAAGCACAGGCTCAGTGTTGCAAGAACCTTTACTAAAGGAGGCCTGCACTTAGAGAGCCACCCTAAGAATAAGAAAGCTGACAGGACTGTAGATGGAAGTTCTATCTTTAAAATGGAAAGAAACAAGAGAAAAAGGAAAACTCTGGTGCTGAATTTTGAAGAAAAATTAAAAATGCATTGGGTGCTGTTAGCAGAAATTCTGTATAGTAATTCATCTGTACAAGGGAATTCTTTCCAAGTAAGGCTAGAAACACAGTATTCATGCATATATTAAAGGATAGGTGTAACAAAAATTTACAAGATAGCTGGGAGTTAGTGGAGGTAAGTCTCCTGAAAAGAAAGTGTAGTTGGTTTCCTTGATGTCTCAAACCAAGAAACCCAACTCACTGCCCTACAGTTGATTCCAACTCACGGCATCCCAAAAGACAAAGTCGAACTGCCCCTGTGGGTTTCTGAGACTCTTTTATGAGAACAGAACACCACCACCTTCTCCCTCGGGGCAGCGTGTGCTTTCAAACTGCTAGTCTATGATTTGGGGCTCAATGTGTAACTACTAAACCCCAGGCCCCAATGCACCTGCTTTAAGATCAATGTTGGTGCCTACAAAGGTACCTAGGCAAATACATAGACAATGTACATAGACATTATCATGGCCAACCCTGCCAAGAGAAACCTCTTTTCAACTAATAGCAGAATCAGGTGCAATTCAATCCAGACATGGCGCAAGATATTACTATGCTAGGAAAGTCACAAGTTGGTCTACACAGTTCAGATTCTATGCTTCAGCCACTATGTTACCAATATTACTCAGCACCCTAGGAATGTCAAACAAAAAATAATTGGTATTCCAAGTAATGATTTTCACCGAACCAATAAATTTAATATATCCATTTTCATACTTAATCATCAATCCCTGCATGTAAGCCATCTGGAGTACAGAATTTTTATGTCCACCATTTTTTGCATTTGTGTTCCTCTCTTCCAGACTACCTCTGACCCATTCGATGAGAATCCATTGAAAGTTGGTCACTGAGAGTTGGTAGATCATTACTACCTGAATGTTCTGAGCTCTAGCCCTATTTCTTGGAGTATCACAGTCATGTACTTTATCTCAGAGAAACTATGCTCTTGGGTTACAGCAAGGGTGAGGCAGTATGGGAACGAGATAAAATCTAAGCAAACTACAGCAAACTCAGGAAAGAGAAATGAGATGTGATGCGCTCCCACAACCATCCCTAGTAAAAGTCCTAGTGTAGTAGGTGACATGTTGGGCTGCTAACTGCAAGGTCCAGCAGTTCAAACCCACTTGTCGTGCTGAGAAAAAGATGAGGCTTTCTGTTCTTGTAAAGATCTAGAGTCTCGGAAACCAATTCAGACAGTTTACCTGGATCTAAAGGGTTGCCATGAGTCAGAATCAATGGTAGTGAGTGCGGTTTTGATACTCCCCTCCCCAGCAACGGGTTCAAAAAGTTTGTTTCCCAGAGGCCTACTTAATGAGCCGTATACTGTAGGCAGATAAAAACACTTCAGCTACCTTTGTGAAATAAAAAATATATGCAGAATTTAAGTCATAGGTCAGGATTCTATAAGCTCCTTGAAGGTGATCCTTGTTTGATTTATCTTAATTAGCACACAGAATACTCTCATAATTTTCCATATTACATTCTTTAACATGTAAACAGCACAAGAATAGAACATGGTTATGGGAGGAAAATAGAAATTTTAAAAGCTTGTTCATTCAGAACCTTCACAACCACTCATTTATATTACATTCATGTAACTGACAACCCTATCATAAAGTGTTTTCCTGCCCCTTCCCAATAAATCTATTCCAGTATCCTGCAAGCAACCTCTATGATTTTTACTACCATTATCTATGTGTTCTAAAACTTCATATAAATGAACTCAGCCACTGAATTAAAGCCCTGTGAAATTAACCTATATTGCTGCACATATCAGTACTTTAATTCTTTGTATTATGGAGTAATCTTGTACTATATGGATATTTAGCCATTCGCTTTATTCTCACTAGTTGGATTATTTTCAGTTTGGCAAAGCTGCTTTGAACATTCCTATACAAGTGGATATCTGTTTTCATTTCTCTCAGGTAAATAAATACCTAGGAGTAAATCTGCTGAGTCATACAGCAGGCTCATACTTAAATTTTATTAGAGACCTCCCCACCTAGCTAGACTAAAGGCACCCTGGTGGTTTACTGGGATATGCTTTTGGCTGCTAACTGCAAGGTTGGCAGTTTGAACCCACCAGCTGATCCACAAGAGAGAGATTTTCTGCTGCCTTAAAGATTTACAGCCTCAGACACTAAAAGGTGCAGCTCGAATCTGTCCTCAGGGGTCTCTATGAGTCATATTTGACTTGATGGCACCAAATTTGGGCTTTTGTGGGGGTCTCTAATTTTTTTTAAAAAATTTTGAGACTGATCAAGAAAAGGAAAATGCAAATTACAAATACCAGGGAGGAAGAGATGTTACTACAGATACTGAATAATATTACAATAAATTTTTTCAGTTAATAAATTAGCTTAAATGTCAATGAAATGGACTGAAATAAAAATAAAACAAAAAGAAATACAAATCTGAACAACTATATATGCATTTAAGATTATTCAAAAGAAAAACCTTATGATTAAAAACCAGCCAATATTCTCTCATTCTTTTGATGTCTTCAGTATAGTTATCTCCTCTTATTTATAATAACTTGTCTTCCCTATTCATTTATTTTCATTTTGACCAAACTAAATAAGAAATTTCTGAATTTAATGAGTGGTTATAAAGAATGCGCTTCAGCTGATGGTGCCTGGCTGTCAAAATATGTAGTGTCTGAGGTCTTAAGGGCTTAAAGATAAATGAGAGGCCATCTAGCTGAGAAGCAACAAAGCCCACATGGAAGGGGCACACCATGTATCAATGGAATCAGGTGTCAGGCAAGAAAGGCCCAGAGCAGATGATCATATCGATGTGAGTAAGGCAGAGAGCAGAGTGGAGAGCCAAAGCCCTTCTATAGACAATTAGACATCCCTTTACACAAGTGTCACAGGAAGGGACAAACCAGTCAGGTTGCAGTATAGCACCGACAAAGCACACAACTTTCCTCAGGTTCTTTAGTACATCACACTGCCCCCCGCCCCCCCACCACCAACCCACTATCATGACCCTGATTCTACTTTACAAATCTGGCTGGACCAGAGCATATACACTGGTTCAGATAAGAGCTCACAATTCAGGAACCCAGGACAGATAAACCTCTCAGGACCAATAGTGAGAGTAGTGATACCAGGAGGGTAAATGAAATGTGGGGAGAAAAAGGGAACCGATCACAAATCCACATATAACCCCAACCCAGGGGATGGCTGAAGGGAGACAAACGTCTGAAAGACATAAAAAAAATTATAAATTATAGAGGGTTCATGAGGGAGGGAACCAAGGAGGAAAGGAAGGAGAGAGGAAAAGATAAGCTGATACCAAAGGCTCAAGTGGAAAGAAAATGTTTTGAAGGTGATGGTAGAAACATATGTACAAATGTGCTTGACATTATAGACATATATAAGGATTGTGATAAAAGCTGAAAGAGTCCCTAACACAATGATTTTTTTAAGCTGTGAGAGTCCTCAATAAAATTTATTAAAATTAAAAAAACAAAAGAATTAGCTTTCCACTTCCCCATTACATTTCATTTTCTCTATCTGTAGAAAATGTTTATTTAAATGCATGAAACCTGATTTGTGATTTTCATGACTATTGTTTTTATTTTAATACCAAAGGAAGAGCTGGCTGACTATTCAGACTGACACATTCCCTTTTCCTGCGATGTAGAGATGTCATATAATCCCTAAGTGTTGGATTATTAACCACTGGGTTACTTATTACTACCAGAAGATTGGTGGTTTGAACCCATCCAGAGTTATATCGAAGAAAAGTCTGGCAACTGGATCCTGAAAGGTCCAAGCCTTGAAAACCTCATAGAGCACAGTTCTACTCTAAACAAGTAATGTCAAATTATTTGGTTTGGGGGAATTAGAGAGACCATTCACTTTATTTGGTTATCAAATCTACATAACTCCTAGGAAGAAGGGGAGTTATAGTTGGTGTTACAGGAGGACAGGAAGCCTACCAAGAATTATTTTCTAGACAGTAGTTCTTAATGAGATGTGGCTTAGAATTACCTGTGGAGCTTTAATGAATAAGGGATTTTTAGGGCAGTGAAACTTTTGTATAATAATGTAATAGTGATACATGAAATTTTGAATTTGTGAAAACTCAAAGAATCAAACAATATAAAAAGTGAAGTATAATGTAAATTATGACTTCATGATATCATAGTTTTTAAAAGTGCATGACACTAATGCAAAAAGTTCATAATATGAAACACTGCTACAAAGTCTATCTAGATGAGATAGGCTGGATAAACAAACTGGAGGAGAAAACAGGACTGACGATTCCAGGGGGACATGGGAGAGGGGAAGGTGGGGGAAAGGAAGTGGTGTTAACAAACCCAGGGATGAGGGAAAAGTGATCCAAAATTGGTGGCAAGGCGGGTGTAAGAGGCCTGGTATTGCTTGATCAAGGGCAATGCAACTACTGAATTGCTAAAACCTAAATGACGGCTGAGCATGCTAGTGGGACAAGAGGAAAGTCAAAGGAAATAAAGGAAAGAACTAGGAGGCAAAGGACACTTATACAGGTCTAAATACAGGCATGTACATATGTAAATATACTTATATATGATGATGGGGAAATAGACTTATGTGCATATATTTACAGGTTTACTATTAAGGTAGCAGACGGCATTGAGCCTCTACTCAAGTACTCCCTCAATGCAAGAACACTTTGTTCTATTAAACTGGCATTCCGTGATGCTCATCTTCCCGGAATGATTGCTGAAGACAAAACGGGTGCATAAGCAAATGTGATGGAAGAAAGCTAATGGTGCCCAACTATCCAAAGATATAGTGTCTGGGGTCTTGAAGATAAACAAGCGGCATCTAGCTCAGAAGCAACAAAGCAAACATGAAAGAAGCACACCAGCATGTGTGATCACAAAGTGTCAAAGGGATTAGGGATCAGGCATCAAAGTACAAAAAAATCTTATCTTGTGAATGTGGGGGGGGGTGCAGAGTGGGGACCCAAAGTCCATTTGTAGGCAATTAGAAATCCTCTTAAAGAAGGATTGCTGAGAGGAGACGAGCCAGTCAGGGTGCAGTGTAGCAACGATGAAACATACAACTTTCCTCTAGTTCCTAAATGCTTCCTCCCCGCCGACTATCATGATACCAATTCTACCTTACAAATCCAGCTAGACCAGAGGATGTACACTGGTACAGATGGGAACTGGAAACAGGGAACCCAAGACAGGTGAACTCTTAAGGACCAGTGCTGAGAGTGGCAATACTGGGAGGGTGGAGGGAAGGTGGAGTAGAAAGGGGAAACTGATTACAAGGATCTACATATAACCCCCTCACTGGGGAATGGAAAACAGAAAAGTGGGTAATGGGAGACATCAGATAATGTAAGACATGACAAAATTATATTTTTATAAATTATCAAGGGTTCATGAGGGAGGGAGGTGAAAAATGAGCTGATACCAAGGGTTCAAGTAGAAAGCAAATGTTTTGAGAATTATGAGGGCAATAAATATACAAATGCGCTTGACACAGTGGATATATGTATGGATTGTGACAAGAGTTGTACGAGCCCCCAATAAAATTATTATTTTTTAAAATGTATTCCATTTAACTTGATATACTTAAAATATTATCATTTTAGCATACAACTAGTAATAAACATTAATTAAATGTTTAAAAGGTATGTATTATTCAGGCAATCCGGTGACAGACATTCTGCTTTACTTTGTTTTTCTTATTTATACTAGGATGTATCTAAGAGGTGGTATGTCATTGGAAGTCATCCTCTTGAAGTTGTGTTATATATTTTCTGTTTTTCAGTAAAAACCCTGGATTGATGAACTTACATTGAGACAGCAAGGAAAATAAAGGTTTCAGGGGGCTGAGGTACAAGGTGTGTGTGGGGGGGGGGAGGTTGGGGGGGTAAGTGATGTCGTGGAGTCCAGGAAGAAAACGTATATTTGCAAACTGATTGTGGAAGCAAATGTACAATTCTGCTTGATGTGATTGAACTATGGAATGGTATGACATATGTATTAATTCCCAAGTAATAATAAATTACAAGAAAAAACATAGATCCAGGAATGGGTTTGGGGCTCACACTAAATCCTAGCTCCAACGTAAGGAAGGAAACACTGAAGATATGGGTGCTACAGCAAAATATGGTGAAGAAATTAGATGGTGCACGGCTATCAGATAAAATAGCATCTAGGGTCTTAAAGGCTTCTCCCCAAGCAAGCAGCCATCTAAGCAAGATGTCAACTAAGCCCACATGGAAGAAGCACACCATCAGTCACCAAAGGTTTGTAAACTATATAATCCAAAGTCAAAAGAGGGATGAATATCAGAGCCTAAATTGTGAGAATCTGGTTTATGGAAGGCTATGAATGACAGTGGGAGCCCAAGATTGATTTGTGGGAACTACAAAGGAAACAAGCCTCTGGTGAACTCCCTCTATCTGTAATAGAGGGATGGGAGGAAACTGCTTACTAAACAGGGCACTGGAGAGAAAAGTATAGAAGATCAAAGGCATAAATTTGACCTGCACAGTTAAAATTATGTCAATTGATCCCCCCTGGTGCATACTGGACCTCTGGTTTTCAACATTTTCTGTAATTTTGTTTTGTGTTTGTTTGTTCATATTATGGAGTATCTCGGAGTTTTTGTGTCATTGGAGGTCACCCTCTTAAGGTTGTATTATATAGTTTTGTTTTTCAGTAGATGAAACCCAGGACAGCAAGTAGAGTAAGGGTTTCTGAGTGGTAGTGGGGGAGTAAAAGGGAGCTGATGTTAAGAAGTCCAGGAAGAAAAAGAATGTTTGGAAACTGACTGTAGTATCAATTGTACAATTCTGCTCAATAGGATTGAACTCTGGAATGATTGACGTACATATTAACTCCCAATTAATAAAAAATTTTAAAAGAACACTGCTACAGAGGAGAGAGGAGGATTGTCAGTACTATCTGCTCAATTTTCTGTGAATCTGTAACTATTCTAAATAATAGTCTGCTAATTAAAACTTTAATGGACATAGTTAAGCCATAGCTATAGTTTTTGATTGAACAGATCTAGGACTGACATCATCACTTTTAAAAAGTTTCAAGAACACTCTGATGGTACCTGAATTGAGAATCGCAGTTAAGTGGTTGGGACATCAGACAATATGCTAAGGTGAGTCTTCCTAGAAGTAGAAGAGTAAATATACAGCAGTAAGGCCACCAATAATTTAGTGGCTATGCTAAAGACCGGCTTTGAGACTTTGATGAGTTTATATGAAAATGAAAACACTTGGGGGTGGGGGGCACAGATGACACCTATTATGTGACTGTTACAGGCATGATTTCAATCTCAATTATAAGGGCTATTGTGTTGATTTTAAAGCAAAACACTCATCTACTTTGAAAAAAAATACATAAACCATATAAACTTGAATATAAGCCGACCCGAGTACATGCCAAGGTACCTAATTATTCCCTGGGAAACCAGAAAAACTGATTGACTCGAGTATAAGCCTAGGGTGGAAAATGCAGAAGCTATTGGTGAGTTTCAATAATCAAAACAAATGGAAATAAAATTACTGAAAATTAAGACATCAGTGGGGTAATGTATTTAAGTATTTATTTTAAATAAAAACATAAATAAAAGGACAAGTCATTTAACATTAGTAAACCAGCACAGTAAGTGGAAAATAGGTTGAACAAAAATAATAAGGTATCAACAATGATACCTTAAGAGTACTATTCCCTGAGCTCAATCAGCAACCAAGCTAAAATGGAAAGAGTTAAAATCCTTCAAAACTGGATTCCTCATCATCATCCGTATACCAATGCAGAGCTTCAGCTGGTGTGAGGTCATCATAGATGCTGTCCTCACTGAGATCGCCGTCATCACCATCACTGCTGTCATTTTCATACAAAGCGCAGTCTTCACTGTCATCCATAGCATTACTAATACTACATTTCTGGAAGGCACGTCCCACCATGTCTTCTGGAATGTCTTCCCATGCATCTCGAACCCACTTTGCTATTAACTCTATGTCAGGTTTCATGAGGTTTCCTCCTTTTGCTAGTCGGGCTTGACCAGATGACAACCACTCATGCCACATATCCTTTGCACACGGTCTTTAAAAGGCTTATTCAAATATACACCTAGAGGCTGCAGTACAGATGGAAGCCCACCTAGAATAAGGCTTTACTAGATTTTGCCTTTTTTTTAAAATGTCATCCCCTAGGTAGACTCTGAACATATCTCAAACAAGTAACAATGGCTTTTTCTTTAAGGCTGCTCCTGGTCATCGGTTCCAAATTTTCTCCAGCCATTTTTTGTTCCGTCTTCAACCATCCAGCCTTTAACATGTGCACGCACGGTAATTCTTGGTGGAAATAGATCTTTTTAGGCAAGGTCTTTCTTTTAAAAATAATGACAGGATGCAGCTTAGTTCCATTAGCCAAACATGATAGAACAACTGTAAAGTGTTTTTTTCATTTCCTGTGGTTTTGAGAAAAATGGTTTTCTTTCTCCTAAACTTGCCACAATTCTGTTGCTTGGAAGATCAAAAATCATGGCAGTTTCATCCATATTGCCAATATCTGCCAGGTCATAATTATAAATCCTTCTTTGTTTTATAATAAATGACTGGAATGACATTATTTTTTTCTTCAAGGTCTTTGACAGTTTCTGGGAAATCTTTATTCTTTCTCTCAAACATAGTAGCCCAAACCTATTCATGAGCGGCTACACCATCCTGCTGAAGCAGCAATTTTTTCAATGCCCGGTGCTTTATATTTGTCATCCTTAGCCATTTGTAGAGCACGTATGCGGATTCCCATGCGTGTTACCCAGTAACCATTTTGACGACACTCCATAACCCATTTATGCAATTCATTCTCTAGAGCCCCATAAAAAGAAGCTAAATCATGACGAACTTTTTTAGCTTTTGGAATCTGTTCCAAGTCAGCCTTCATTTTCCACCACTCCCTCACTTGCTTTTCATCAACACAGAATTCCCTATTTGCAATACTGTTATTGCTCTCTTCTGCTCTTGACATAACCTTCATGTTGAAACCAGCCTCAGATGACTGGCGTTTTTGTTTTGGTTCAAGAGTATCCATTTCTAATAGGATAAAAAAACAAGACTTTGAAAAAGAACTTACATGGTAATGTCCCCCCCCCCCTCCTCCCACGTGTTAGCTGGGAGGGGGGGAGTCCGTGTGGGCAGAGGATGCAGGATGTAAATTAACACAGAGACCGGAAGCAGCCACAGACACATCCTTACCAGTTCAGCTGCTGGCGTAAGTGAATCACTATGGGTGTTTCTGCGAATTGGAGTCATCCACGTCATAGGACGGCTCTGATTGGTTAGGTGTGAGTAAACAAACATTCAAAGCCCTGCAGTGTCAGCGTCAGTGGGTCTTTGAATGAACAGCGGAGAAATGGCAATCACCCGTGAGATAATGGGCGCTTGTCCGGTTACCTGGAGGAGGGGGGGCAGCGAGATGTTACATCTCGCTGGGGTACCACTAACCCATGTATAAGCTGAAACCCAGTTTTTCAGCACTTTTGTGCTGAAAAACTCGGCTTATACACTAGTACATACGGGACTTGTTTTTCTTTAAACCCAAGTACAAAGATAGTAAATGAATGTAAGTCTCCTTCCCATACCTTTCTCCCTTTGCTCCCCTCTTCAAAAGTCACTGTAATCAGATTCTTTGAGAATCTTTCAGTGACACCTTTCTTTTAAGGCATACTAGAACATTTTTGGAACTAATCAATATTGAGGTTATTACTACTTTATTGCTTCTATAAATTTGTATGGACATTCATTTGCAAGTAGTAGTGGTAGTTGGTGGTGGTGGTGGTGGTATTGGCTAGTCATTAGAAAAGGAAAAGGAGTAATTAGCAGCAGACATTTAAAGAGTACTGAGTATACACAGCCAGGTAGGTAAAGGTTCTATCATTAAAATAGCAGAAGGTAGACAGTATCATCTCCACTTTACAGTTGAGGAATCTGATTTTAACTTTCCCAAGGTAGTCAGGCTCCAGAACCACTGCATGGTCCTGCTGTTGGCTATCAACTTCACCATTGCTTGATTGTTAGTAAATGATATAATCTTTTTTCAAGTTGACATTTAAAAGCAAGAAACTGTTTAAAAGGCCCTCTTTTCTAGCTCCTGAAAAGTCCAGCTTAGATAAGTAGATCATTATAACTGATTGACCTGGGCCAAAGCCAAAAAGAATTTGAAACTTATATTTAACTATACAGATAATCTACTCTTGGATAATCGTGATCAGTTGTGCTTTCAGACACCATAGTGGGGTTAATGTTATTTTTAATTTCTTGGCTTTGTTAACTAAGGTGCAAAAGAGTGGAGGAACTCACTTTTGAAGTTATTCTAAGACTAACTTTGGTTACAGGATGAATTACAGCATTTTTAGCTTTGAAGCTAAATTTTATGCTTTTTAGAGATCAAGCAACACATCCAGTTTTCAGTCAAGAATTCCTGAGTAAGCTGACTCAAGCAGCAGAACTTTAACTCACTGCCAAATAAAGTCTGATCATCTTATTCCACAAGCACAAATACTGCTCTAGGATAAACCAATTAATCATGACCATAACTCTTCAGACATTACATAATTTCACATAGGCTTGCTTCGAACACCTGCCAAAAAAACCCCAGTAATTTGTAACACTAAGAATAAATCTACACTTGAGGAAAAATGGAAGTTTTGAACAGTAAAACTCTGGTCACCTCTTTCATGCCATTTCTTAATTCCTGTAATAATTTTATTTTACAAACCTAGCACTAAGAAAATAAGCTAAAATGATATAAGGTGCAAGCTTACAGACATGAAATAAAATAGGAGAGTATAAGTTACGTCTACACCCACGAGAGCAGCAGTTTCTACAACACAACTCATAGTGCGAGAAAAACAAATGTGCACCGTACACTCCTGTCTTCCAACATCACTCGATAGTATTTGTAATTCCACTTTCATATCTAAAATCCATCACATTGTATAAATAAATGTTTCACTGCCACATGCTGTGAGATAAGCAAATAATTTGAAAAGTACATGACCAACATCTATAGTCAGTTTTTTCAAATATAATCAATATAAAGCTGACTATTAACCTATTTACAAAATATACTTATCAGTCCAGGATTACTTTCAGTATATTTATAAAATATCCTAATAGAATATTTAGAAACAATAAAACTAGGAAAACAAAAACAAATTATTCTCATGCTATATATGATGACCAAAAGCCATTATCAATCAAGTTGATTCTGACTCAAAGATACCTTGTTTAAAAAGCCGCTGCAACTCTGTGTCAGTAACCTTTAGAAACAGGGTGGAAGGATTTTATAAGGTATCTGACCCTGCAAATCTGTACAGAAGCAGATGAACTCCTCTTTCTTCTTTCTTCTGTGGAGCAGTTGGTGCATTTAAGCTTCCAACCTTCCGTTAACATCACCAAACCAAAACCAATGCCCGCAAATTGATTCTATCTCATAGTGACCCTATGTAAATATTTTCAGAAATAGTTAGCCTCATCTTTCTACAGTGGAGCATCTGGTGGATTTGAACCAATGACCATATGGTCAGCAGCCCAGTAATTAATTGACAGTACTATCAGGAGTTCTTGACAAAGATATTACCGAAAAAGGGAAAACTATAGGTCGACATTTGTTAGGAATACAGGTGCAAATTTTCTCAACAAACTTTTCTCAAGCAAATAGATTACACAACATATACACAAACAAATATGATTTATTTGCAGAATGGAGGGATAGTTCAGCACTAGATAATCAATCAATATAATACACTACATTAATAGAACTAAAGACATTAATCACATGATCATCTCTATAGATGCATAAGAAAAAAATTAACAAAATCTTTTACCCTTCTTTTGGTTAAAAAACAAACCAACCCTTAAAGACATTGAGATAGAAGGAAATTCCTCAATATGATTCAGGGCACACATGAAAAGCCAATAATCAATGTAATGGATAAAGTCTGGGAGCTTCTCCTCAAATTCAGACCGAGATAAGGATGCCCTCAATCACCATTTTTATTCAATATTATTGTATTAGAAGTTCTAGCTAGAATAATAAGACAAGTTTGCCGTACAGCGGTGGCTTGTGTGTTGCTGTGATGCTGGAAGCTATGTACTGACATTTCAAATTCCAGCAGGATCACCCCAAACTGGAGAGGTTTCAGTGGAACTTCCAGACTAAAATCAGCCAACAAAGAAGAAGCTGCCCAGTTCAGAAGATGGAGCCACAGAAAACCTTCTACATAGCTTCAAAACACTGTCAGCTACTGAAGGGAAGCAGAACATTGTTGGAAAAGAATGCTGGAGCATGGGCCCTTTCGGGTTAGAAGGCACTCAAGGGGTGCGTGGTCAAGTGGAGGGCAGGGAGGAAGTGGGAGGAGGCCCTTATCAAGTTGGACAGACAGTGGCTGTCACATGGGCTAAAGCATAGGAACGAGTATGAGGATGGCACAGGAATGGATGTAACTGGGCAGTGTTTCATTCTGTGGTCACTATGACACCTAATAGATAAGGAAACTAGAGAAATAATTCCATTTAAGAGAATAAATAATTACATCTAAGATAATAACATAGGAATTTATCTAAGCTGAGACATAAAGGATTTACATAAAGAAAATTAATACTCGTGAAAAACATGTTTTTAACTTAAATAGAAACACGTTCCATGTTCATAGATTGAAATCCTTATTATTTTTAAGATGTCAGTAATAGCCCAGTCTATATTCTCAATGCTGCCCTAAACAAAATTCCAACAGGCTTCTTTATAGAAATAGAAAATCCATCTGTAACTGTACATGGAAATGCAAGAGGCCCTGAATAGCTAAAACAAGGCTTAAAGCAGGAGGGCTCACGCTTTCTGACTTTAAAACACGCAGTCACAGAACCTGAAACAAGCCTAGTGATGGCATAACAGACACACACACAGCAGGACATGTCGTCGTCGTCGTCACTAGGTCAATCCATCTGGCCCAGGGGCTTCCTCTTTCTCACTCCCCCTCCACTTTACCAAATCTAATGTTCTTTTCCGGAGTGGTAAATGTCCACTGCCCATGAGACAAAGTTTTGCATCCATGTTTCTATGGAACATTCTGGCCATATTTCTTGCAAGAGATTTGTTGGCTCTTTTGGCAGCACATGGTATTTTTAATGTCCTGGACCAGCACACAGCAATTCAAATGCATAAATTCTTTTTTGATCTTCCTTATTCAATGCCCAACTTTCACATGCATATAAGGCAACTGAAAATATCACAACTTGGACTGGGTGTACCTCCGTCTTCAAAGGAACATTTTTGCTCTTCACACCTTAAAGAGGTCTTTAGACAGATCTACCCAATGCAATGTGTCATTTTCATCTCTTAGCCACTGCATCTATGAGCATTGATTGTAGATCCAACCAATATGAAATAATTGACAATTTCAAGATTTTCTCCCTTTATCATGATGTTACTTATTAGTCCAATTGTGAAGATTTTTAGTTTCCTTTACATTGAATTGAAGGCTGCTATCTTTGATCTTCAAAATTTGAACTACTACAGTACCCAAATTACACGCCTCATATATACCCAAAAGACTTGAAGTGATGTGAAAAAGAGACTAAAAAGGAGACCCGCACACCCATGTTCACGCAGCACTTTTTACAATAGCCAAAAAGGAGGAAACAGTCCAAATAGCCATTATCAGATGTACATACATACAAAATGTGATATATACACACAATGGAATACTATGAATACTACTCAGCCAGTAGGAGAAATGAAGAGCTGATACATGTTACAAAAGGAATGGAACTTGAAGACACTACTCTGAATCATAAAAAGTCAAATAGTATATGACCCCACAGGCAAGTGTACAGCAATCAAAATCTATGAGTGGAAAGGAGGAGGAAAAGGGGGTTCATGGTGATGGAAAAACTGCACCGCATTTATTGTAATTGCTATCAGTAAGTTGTACTCCTACAAAAAGTTGAACTAGAAAAAGTTTTTAATAATATATTTACAATAAAGATGAGAGAGGGAGAAACTGCTTCTGTACAGCCAAACACCTCTTGAAATTTGGTTTCTTAGGTTGGAAGGTTTAGGGTAATGGTTTCAGGGGGCATCCCAGTTAATTGGCTTAATAATTTGGTGCTTCTGATCCATATGTAATGTCTAGGTTCTTTAGGGGCTTGTAAGGGGTCGTCTAAGGGCAATAACTGGTCTGGAGCGACATTGAACACTAGAGGAAGAAGAGTCAGAAAGATATGGAATGTGCAGCTACTTGCCTCCATGAACAATTAACTCCTTTGTCATAAAAATAGAAACGGTGGAGGGTTAATAAACATTTTGATCAGAGTGCATAAAGAATCCTGAATACATGGGGAAGGGGGAGTGATGGAGTGAAATTTCTTAGTGCAGCTCTTCAACCCAGATCTCTAGGAACAGTGGTGGCACAGTGTGTCACACACTGAGCTGTTAATCACAAGGTTAGCAGTATGAAACCACGCGTCACTCTGAAAAGAAAAGACGAGGCTTTGTCTATAAAAAATGAGGGTTGGAAACCCACAGGGGCAGTTCTACCCTGTCCTACAGGGTCACCGTGAGTGAGAATTGACTCCATAGCAGCAAATTTAGATTTTAAACCTGTTTCTATTGTTATTATTGCTAGGTGTCATCAAATCAATTCCAACCCATAGTGTCCCTCTGCACAAAAGAACACTGCCCAGTCCTGCCCCATCCTCACACTTGTTCTCATGCTTGATCCCAATGTTGCAGTCACTGTTGTCAATCCATCTAGTTGAAGACCTCGCTCTCTTTTGCTGTCAGTCTACATTACCAAGCTTGATGTCCTTTCCCAGGGAGTGATCTCTATTGACAGCGTATACTAAGTATGTGAGACAAAGTCTCCTCTAAGGAGTGCTAGGCAGTACTTCTTTCAAGACAGATTTGTTTGTCCTTTTGGCAGTCCATGGTACTCTCAATATTCTTCTCCAGCTCCACAATTCAATTGCATCACGTCTTCCTTAGTCAACACCCAACTTTCACATAGAGGTGAAGAGACTCAAAATGCCATGGCTTGGGCCAGGTGCACCTGAGTCCTCAAAGTAACATCCTTGCTTTTCAATACTCTAAAGAGGACTTGTGCAACGGATTTACTTAACACTTTCAGCAAAGTTGTGTCATCTGCATATCAGGTTGTTAAAAAGCCTTCCTCCAATCCTGATGCCACATTTTCTTCATGAAATCCAGCTTCTCTGACCATTTGCTCAGCCTACAGATTGAATAACACATTTTCAGATTTTAAAGCATGCAGTATGTCCTTGTTCTGCTCCCACAACTGCCTCTGGATCCATTTACAACTTCTGCATGAGCACAATGAAGTGTTCTGGAATCCTCATTCTTCTCAAGGCTGTTCATAGTTGATGATTCACACAGACAAATGCCTTCTCATAGACAATAAAACACAAGTAAACATTTTCCAAGTATTCTCTGCTTTGATTCAAGGTCAGCAGTGACATCCCTTGTTCCACATCCTCTTCTGAGTTCTGGGTGAACTTTTAGCAGCTATCTGTCAATGTACTGTTGCTGGGTGACCTTTAGTAACATTTTACTCCCATGTGATATCAATGATATTGTTGTAGAACTTGAGCATTCCGTCGGGTCACCTTTGTTTGGAATGGGTACAAATATGGATCCAAGTAGCTGTCTTCTACATTTCCGGGCACAAGTGCTTTCAGTGCTTATTTTTCAGCTTGTTGAAACATTTCCATTGACATGCCAAAAATCCCCAAAGCCTTGTTTTGGTGAATGCTTTCAATGCAGCTTGAATTTCTTCCTTCAGTACAACTGACAGTGACTCTAGTATTCTTTTCATCTTATTTTAATGATAATCATTCCATATTTTTCCCATACGATTTTTGAATATTGTGATTCAAGGCTTAATTTTTTCCCTTGAGTTCTTTCTGTTGAGGAAATGCTGGTCCGCTCTTTCCTTTTGGTTTTCTAGTCCCAGGTATTCATACATTTCATCATAATATTGTACTCTTTCTTCTCTAGCTGCCATTGCCGTTTTCTGTTGGACACTTTGCCAGCTACTCAACAATGAAAAGCAAGTTTCAGAGTCTCTTCTGACATCCACTTTGATCTTTTCTCTTTCCTGTATATATAATGACCTTTTGCTTTCTGCATGAATGATGTTCTTGATATCCTCCCACAGCTCATTAGATTTTCTGTTATTAGTGTTCCATGTGTCAAATCTGTTCTCATGATGTTCTCAAAATTCAGGTGGGGCAGACTCCAGGTCTTATTCTGGCTCTCTTGGGCTTGTTTAAATTTTCTTCAGCTTCATTCTGAATTTATATGAGTAATTGGTTGTGTATTTCACAGTAAGCCCTGTGCTGGTTTTATCTGCTTCTATTGAGTTTCTTCATTGGCTCTTTCTACAGATGTCATCAATTTGGTGTATGTGTATTCTATCTGGAGAAGTCTATGTGTGTTGTAGTCTTTTGTGTTGTTGAAAAATTATTTGCTATGAACCATCCATTGGTCTTGGAAACTTTTATCACTTTATTTCCAGCTTCATTTCAATCATTATGCCCATATTTTCCAACTACTATTCCGTACTTTTGTTTCCAACTTTTGCATTCCATCATCAATAATTATCAATGCTTCTTGATTGCATGTTTGATCAATTTCAGACTGAAGACATTAGCAGAGTTCTTCAATTTCTTCATCACTAGGTGATGTGGTTAGTGCATAAATTTGAATAATAGTTGTACTGACTGAATTTCCAGGAAGGCAGAGGATATAATCTTATCAGATAGCATTGCACTTCAAGATAGATCTTGAAATGTCCTTTTTAACAATGAATGCAAAACTATGATGTTACTTTGAAGACTATGGTATACCTGAAGGCTGAATACTGAATAAAGAAGACCAAAGAATAATTGATACATTTGAATTGTGGTGCTGGAGAAGAATACTTAAAGTACCATGAACTGGAAAAAGGGCAAACCAATCTGTCTTGAAGGAAGTGAGGCCAGAGTGCTCCTTAGAGGCAAACATGTTACTTTGGGCATGTTTATCAGGAAAGATCAATCCCAGAGAAGGATATCATGCTTGGTAAAGTGGAAGGGCAGTAAACAACAACTCAGAGTCTTCTCAACAAGATGGAATGACACAGTGGCTACAACAATGGGCTCAGGTATTGGTACAATGGTGAGAATCATAAAGGACTGAGTTATGTTTCATTCTGTTGTGCATACAACCCTATGGGTTGGAGTCAACTTGAAGGCAACTAACAAAGAACAAGACAATATTAACTTCCCTAATAAATCCCCACAGTATTGTGTGTGATTCTTTGTGGCCATTGCAATACATTATTGAACTTAGCAAAAAAGTAGAGCATCGTTGGTATCAGAGTACTTAAAGAAGGATCAAATGTCTAATACTTGCATCTTAGCAATAGGGAAGCCGGAGGAAGTCAAATATGGTCGGTCCCCCACCCTATTTACTACAGGGGCATGCAGAAGAGAATTTAAAATTCTTATGAACTATACACTTTCTGGAGCTTTACAGGATAGATGAACCCTGAAAACAACTGTCCTGAGATCACCTTTAAACCTTAAACCAAAATATCCCCTAACCTCAATTTAAAACCAAGCAATGGTTTAGATTAACTAGTAAAAAGATCTGCCTTGAGTTTTATTGCTATTTTAAGAACCATCAATATGGAATCAAATTGATCAAGTTCAACTCAAGGAACCTCAGATGGGCAGTGGGTTTATGTTAACGGCAGAACAACTCAGAAAAGGGGGTTAAAAAATGGTTGCATGTCTCAAAGAATGTAGCAATGCCACTAAACTGTACCTGGAGAGACTGGTGAATTGGTGTATATATTTTTTTCAGTGTATATTCTCAACAACAACAAAATTAATTAAACATAGGAGGAAGAAGAAATGAAAACCCACTGTGAATAAAGATTTAACAAAGGGTTAACGTGGTCAGGAAGTCCACACAGCAGCCCACTCCAAGAACTTGGAAGAGAAAGGTAAGGCTAACTAAAAAGCGTAGAAGCTAGTGAGTTCAATGGCCTGTACAACACTCTTATAAAGACTGGTGTTATCTTGGACAAGCCTGTATGCAAAAGGGGAAAGAAATCAAGTAGAAATTGCTTTAAATTCAACAAAGTATTCAGAAAAAATTATAAAAGCACAAAACTTCCTAGTGATTCTCCCAGTAAAGCTAACTGCGTAGTAATTATTACTGGCCTGGTGGCTAACAGAATTGCAGATGCTTTAAAACTCTTACACGTGAGGACTTTTTCCTCAAAAATTCTACTGAATACCATTCAGTTGATTCAGACTCATTGTGGCCCTGCAGCACAAGATAGAATTGTCCCTTGGTTTCAAAGACTAAATCTTTACAGGATAGACAATCCCATCTCTTTCCTACAGAGTGCCGGTCAGTTTAAGCCTTCTATTCCACCAGGGTTCAAGCCATTGAAATTTTCCTTAGTATGTGAGTAAACACTTATGGTGTTGTGGATTACACACTGGGCAGATAACCACAAGGTCTGTAGTTCAAAATCACCAGCCACTCAGGGAGACAGAGATGAGGCTCTCTGTTCCTGTAAAAGATTTATAGCCAGGGAAACACAAAGAGGCAGTTCTATTCTGTCCTGTAGGGTCACTACTATGAGTCAGAATTGACTCTACAGCAGTGAGTTTTGAGTCAAGTTCTCTACCCATGTCACCAAAGCCAAGTTGATAATTTTTCAAATTGTTGTGTTGTGTCCTCATTTACGCTAGTGTTATCGGGAACTAAAATATACAAATGAATAATTAATGCTCACCTGGAATGGTAAAAATAGAGCCACAGTAACCCAGAGATACAGCTAGCTTTCTCAACTATCTAGATGCTAAAGTTACTAAGATGCTATCTCATTTAAAGTATAAAATATAAACATGTATGGGGATATAATAGTTTACTAATAGGGTTGTAGGAATATTTCACAACAGTTCTTTTCAAAGAATACAATAAGGGACATGTGTATAACCAACACTGAACATCTACTTTTCTGTCGGTACTCACAATTTAACCAGTGTCCACTCAAAGCCAAAGCATCAAGCAAAGATAAATGTTTCTTGGAACGTTGTGGAACCATCCAAACAATGTTATCATTTACCATAAAGACAACAAGCGTAAGCATTCAGTGCAAACCACCAAGACTACAGCCACTGCATGAGCTCTTTAACTGTAGGCTCTCTCTTTTTTCCTGGGAACGAAGAGCAGATATTACGGGTCTCACATGTAAGACTCCCTATATTACTACATTAGCCTCCTCAGATAACTCTACAAACCTAAGGCTGAGATAGAGCAAGGATGACCCCAAAGTCAGGCAGCAAACTTAGGGGGTGGTAGTCATATGGATTTCCCCACTTGTTTCAGTGGTCATCATTAGGCCAAGTGACCTAATTCCTCAATCAGCACAGTTAGAGAAAAAACAAAAAAAAAATGTGTATACACAGAAGTCTTTCCTCATGAGCTGCAAATTGTACTAAAAGGGTTTATTTTTAATTATGGCCATATAATTACAGACACTTTAAGAAGAGCCTATTTGTTCTCCCTGGTTTGAGCAACTCACTGATTCAGGCTCTCTTCAAGCCAGCAGCCAAGTGGTAGTGGCAGGAATCCAGGAGTTCCTGGAGGAGAACAGATGGACAACTATTCTAAAAAAGAGTTCCCTGATATTACCCAGCAATAAGATGTGAGAACTCAATAAATATACCACGCTTATTCTGGTGTTACATGGATAAAATATGAAGAGTCGCAGTGTAAGTATATCGTTTTCTTACTGGGTAGCAGACAATACCATGGTTGGCCCCTTATTTTCTTTCTTTCTTTTCCTTTTTTTTTAATGTATAAGGAAGAGCTTTGTATCAAAGAGTAATTGTGTATCAAGAAAGAATCCCAGTCTAGTCCAGATCAATCTTTCTTTCTTTTTCTAATGAGGTTCTTTGCATGCATTTAAAATTTTTTTTCTTTTAATATGGCTAGGAGACAATTCCTACTTCAACTATATTTTGAAAATTCATTACAGGTTTCTGAGAGGTTGTTGACCCCAGCATGGTGCAAGAGCTAGAAGCCCTGGTATAGCGGTTCCACACTGGGCTACGAACTCCAAGGTCAGCATTGAAACCACTAGCTGCTGTGTGGGAGAAAGACGAGCCTCTCTATTCCCCAGTTACTGTCTCAGAAACCCACAGGGGCAGCTCTAGTCTTTCCTACAGGATCACTATGAGCCAACATCAACTTGATGGCAGTCAGCTTGGCGTTTGGGTTTGGTGATAAAAGAATTAGGAGTCTGGAATCTGACTCTTGGTCAAATTATGTTAATTAGTTATGTTAATTAAGTAAGTATTAGACTACTCTACATTATCATTTATATATCTATAAAATGGGAATAAAAATATTATGGAAGATCATATGTATAACAGGTGCTTAAGACTATGAATATACCCAACCAAACTACTGCCATCAAGTCAATGTGAACTGTTGGTGGGATTGGAAAGTTCAATCTTTCTCTCTCGGAGCTGCTGGTGGTTTCAAACTGCCTCCAATGCAGACTGCAGGCCAATGCGTAACCACTGCACCACCAGATATTAGGACTATGAATAGCATGTGATAATTCAACTGTACAAGAACAAAGACTATCTACTATGCCATAAAAGATTCAAAATATAGAACATATAAACTTTGAGAAGTTTATAAATTACATGGGGAGAAAGCATATATGTACACCTTAGGAACACGCTTTCAGAGAACAAATTCCTGAAAATGTGTATGCTTCTTGCTTTCTTCAATGTGATAGCCCATGAAAAGTTGGTGAGTCATATTCTAAAATGTTAGTTCCTCAACTGTTTTATCCCTCAATCCCATAAAGTTATGGTAAAAGTTTTAAAATCAAAGATCTCAAAAATTGCCTTTTTATTAAGTAAGTTCTAAGTGCTGGATAAATGAGCATTTATTCTATATAAAGTATTTTTTAACACTAAAATGTAAATTTTTGAAGTTTATCTAACTAAGGCTATATGGATACAATGTAAAGTATTAAAAAAGTGATGAATACACATGTAAGAGTTATATAAAGGGCTTCTATAAGGGAAGTTTTGATATGCATTTTAATAGGGAGCATGGAAGCTATTTCATTCAGAAACATATAGCAGAGGTAAAGGGGAGCAGACGTGATAGGAGGGGAGATAGCTATAAAGGCTAAATGCCTACACTTGATCAAGGACCCAGGCTGGGACAGAAAAAGAAATAAGGTCTGTTAAGAGAGCCAATTTGGCAAGAACCTCCAATAAAAGAAACCAGAGTGCTTTGAACAGACCACCCTGTAACAGTCTCATCAGTCAGTATACTTTCTTTCCCTGACAAAATGCTCAAAATGAATGGATAATAGACCATTGTATAGAATAACCACAAACTTCTGCCTATTATCTACAGTTCTGTGCTTAATTGTGTTTGTTCCCATTTGACAGTTAGACCTGTTACTATAATTATCTCAATTAAATATTGTTTTCCAATATTCAATAAATTGTGCATACAAAAGGAGCTATCCACTAAGTCCTTCAGTTATGAACATCCATACAACCCATGGTTATGAACCAGCTTCTGTAGAGCCTATTATATTAAAAATTAATGGTACAGTCATTAAGGTACAACTGTTAGTCTCTCCAGGTCTAGAGGAAAGAAGGAAATGAAAACCATTAGTCCAAGAGGGTAAAGCACCATGCAAACACTGGTCTCCACGACCCTGATGCCAGCACT
This sequence comes from Tenrec ecaudatus, assembly GCF_050624435.1. Taxonomy (NCBI): domain Eukaryota; kingdom Metazoa; phylum Chordata; class Mammalia; order Afrosoricida; family Tenrecidae; genus Tenrec; species Tenrec ecaudatus. The sequence goes on from NC_134545.1 coordinate 44,446,912, forward strand.
GGATGGTGTCTAGCTGGTACTGCCCATCTAATAGCAATCAGATTAGAAACTCTGGAAGAGTGTGAGACATGAAAAATAACAACAATTTATAAAATAGCAAAGGTTGATGGAGGGAGGGGGAAAATGAGGAGCTGATACCGAATGCTCAAGTAGAAAGAACATGTTTTGAAAAGGATGAAGGCAATAACTGTACAAATGTGCTTGACACAATAGATGCATATATGGATTGTGATGAGTTGTATGAGCCTTCAATGAAATGATTTTTAAAGAGTTGTACAAGCCCCCAATAAAATGATTTTTAAAAAAACAGAGAACCTAGAATTCACTAGAATTTAAAGAATTCAAGGCTTTTCTGCAACATATTCTTTACTTTTGTATATGAATTATCACCTTCTACATTAATAAACCATGTTTGGATTCTATAAAACATACCGAGTTGAAATAGGATGTAAAAGATCACACATATTTTTCATAGACCTGACATTTGTGTGGTTTTGCTATTTTTACTGTGGTTTTATAATAGAATATTATAACAAATCTTAAAGAATATAAAAGGAAATTAAATTATCAACAACTTTTCTACCTGAACCTAACCCCTAAACACAGATCTATTTATATGATTCTGGGAATTTGTATGAAGAAAGCATAAAAATGTGCCGAAGTTATTTTAAACCTATTGAGAATTAAACTGTGTATATTTGATATTATTTGTTCACCCAAGTATAATAAACATGTACTAAAATTAAAATTTAAAAGATGATCTTTTTGGAATCTCAAAAAAAAGCAAAACAGTTGCTATACCCTACTGAGCAGACCTTTTTGTCTTGAATTGAACCAGCAGAACCTCAGAGAGCCATTGTCGTGGTTAGACTTGGGTTATTTTTTGTTGTTTATTTTTTAAAAAGATATCCGAATAAGATTAAGACAACTATATTACTAAGAGAACTTGTCTGCAGCCATTCATATAGTTCTTCTCGTCTCCAGCTAATAAAGGTTGTGGTTCTTGTGGTCCATTAGTCCTTTGGACTAGTTGCTTCCTTGAGTCTGACTTTCTTCACTTTTCCTGGTTCCTGATAGGAAGAGGCCAAGGGTTACATCTTAGATAGCCACTGGGAAGCTTTTAATATCTCAAAGACCTAGCCTTAATACACTTTTTTCATTTTATCTAGCACAAATAGATTCGATCTAGGACAAAAGAGGTCTAAGTACTAAATATATTTCAAAGTATTAAGAAAAATTATATACTGCCCTAATAATTCTGTCATAAAAATAATAATCCATATAATTTGCTGTTGACTGATTGTAAGACTTAAATTGCATCAACATAAAGGCCGGTGGCTACCAACTACTTGTGGCTCGCTTTTTCTTGGATGGGTTAGAACACATCTAATAATTAGCCTTGGGAGCCGACTGAGAATGGTTGTGCTTAGTGTATGCCACAGGTAGATAGACACCACCACCACCACCCCCAAAAAAGTATCAAATTGGCTGAGCCATTGCTTCAGTGGCTTGGCAGTTGTGTGAGGATGTGATCTTGCCTATGATGTAATCTGATGTGGTCATCTAAGCAGCCTAAATAAAGGGCTTAGCTAATAAGCCTAATCAAAGGATTAGGATGGGACACTATACCCTTATTCAACCTTGATCACAGGGCTTTCCTTGGGGTATAAATGGCAAGAAATAAAAGGAGAGAGAAGGGAAGAGAAGGAGGGAGGAGGGATTTGAGTTCCTCCCCACTACCCCCCACCCACCCAACAAAGAAATGAGACCAGGGGTCCTCAAACTTTTTAAACAGGGGCCAGTTCACTGTCCCTCAGATCCGTTGGGGGGGGCCGGCCTATAGTTTAAAAAAAAAAACCATGAACAAATTCCTACGCACACTGCACATATCTTATTTTGAAGTACAAAAACAAACGAGGCAAAAACACCCAGCAGGCCCAATAAATGTCCTCGGTCGGCCCCATGTGGCCCACGGGCCATAGTTTGAGGACCCCTGGATAAGACTGAAGGCCCTCTTTTAAACCCAAGCTTCCTAGCCTGAGAGCCTCTGAGACCCAGGGAAAAATTGATGCCATGACACTCCAAGGAATGATGGAACCAGATGTTAAAGGAGATGAAAAGTTCCCACAGAGCCACGGGAGCAAGAGCCTGCCCCAGCACTGGCGTCCCGGCGTCCCGAATTCCTACTTCTCTAGCCTCCAAACTGAGGAGAAATTACACTGCTGTTTGTTAAAGCCACCCACCTGTTTTTTACTGTTACAATAGTACTAAATAACTAAGACAGTGTGAGTTATTCTGAAGATACACTTTACTGATTGTCTATCTGCAACCAGCAGCCCACGAGGAACTAGAAATATTTCCCATTAATTACACATCATGTTATTAGTCACAATTGCAAACAAGTTGCCCAACTGATCACTCCTTTTTTTTTTTTTCACATGACCAATTAGTAACTAATTAGACCAGCGGTTCTCAACCTGTGGGTCACAACCACTTTGGGGGTCGAACGACCCATTCACAGGGGTCACCCAATTCATAACAGTAACAAAATTACAGTTATGAAGTAGCACTGAAAATAATCTTATGATTGGGGGTCACCACAACCTGAGAAACTGTACTAAAGGGTCACAGCATTAGAAAGGTTGAAAACCACTGAATTAGACTATAAAGCCACTAAGTAGGAATTGTGTCTAGGATTATCTTCTGTATATGCATGCAGTCAATGTATAACTTATGATAACATTGCCATTGTTTGTTTTTTAAAATTCTTTATGATCACTGAAAATATTTATCACAGGATTTCACTGTGTGCAAAAGCATCTGTAACACAGGACAGAGACGGAATGCTTTCAAAACAGAGCACTTGGAAACACTATGCAGAATTCAGGCAGCCAGTGTTTTTGGATTTTGGGGGGTGGCGATGGGGGGTGAGAAGTACATAAAATTGATTAAACATTTTGGTTAGAACATTAAATTCCCCAGAAATAGGTAGAAGAAACCAATTTAATTCAAAATAAACTATTGCTTTCAAATTCCACCAAGAGGAAAAGAATCTGTTTAGAGACAAACATGGAATTGTGAGAGATATAGAAGAGACAAAATAGGAGGACCAAACTCCCACCACCTCTTGTATTTTGAAGCATTTCCTAATATACAGTCCCGAAAGCCTGGCCAATTTCTGCCTTATTAATTACAAATTTCTAAAGAAACCCTGACAATGGTAAGGATGACGGCTGGGCAGAAACAGCCGGAACCTTTCTAGCTCTAAGTCTAATGCACACAACAAAAGAGAACAATATTAAGCAAAGGAAAACAAAGATTCCTGACTGAAAGCTCGGATCACCTTCTTATACTTCTCAAAGTCATCTTAAGAGTGATTATTCCCAGGTAATTTACAACAAAACTAAAAAAAATATGTGCATTGGCCCAAGGTCAGTGTTCAATAAATACCTGTTGACCTGATGTCTTACTTTTTCAACAAAAGAGCTATGGAACCATTAACATCTTAACAGCTGCATGTGAACACTAAGCATTCATTTTCCACCTGGATAAAGTCACATGACAAATGATAAGATGAACTAAGAATACTAAGATATAGAATAAAAGCCAGATTCTCCACCAGAGATTAAAGCATAACTCAGAATTTTCTCCTAATAAGAAGAGCAAATATCATGAATATTCATTTCTTCCCAAAATTGTGGATTTTACTAATTTGTATTTTTCATCACCCTTCCTGCACTCATAGCACAAAACTGAACCACACACAACAATACACTTGATTATGACCCAAATATCTAACAATTTCATATGTACAGATTATACCCATCATATCACACTACTACTTTCTTTTAATACTTTTCTTATATTCTCCTGGGCCTAATACATACCAGGATATAGCATATTTTAAAAAATAATTACTTATTGTAGCAGATGGACATTGGTCCTCCACTCAAGTACTCCCTCAATGCAAGAATACTTTGTTCTATTAAACTGGCATCCCATGATGCTCACCTTCCCAAGACAATCACTGAAGACAAATGGGTACATAAGCAAATGTGGTGAAGAAAGCTGATGGGGCCCAGCTATCAAAAGATAAAGTGTCTGGGGTCTTAAAGGCTTGAAGGTAAACAAGCGGCCATGTAGCTTGGAAGCAACAAAGCCCACATGGAAGAAGCACAACAGCCTGTGTGCTCAGGAGATGTTGAAGGAATCAGGGATGAGGCATCAAAAAACAAAAAGTCATATCATTGTGAATGAACGGGAGTGCGGAGTGGAAACCCAAAGACCATCTGTAGGCAAATGGACATCCCCTTACAGAAGGGTTGCAGGGAGGAGATGATGAGCCAGTCAGGGTGCAGTGTAGCAATGATGAAACATACAACTTTCCTCTAGTTCTTAAATGCTTCCTCAACCCCACTATCATGATCCCAATTCTACCTTACAAATAAAGCTAGACTGGAGGATGTACACTGATAAAGATAGGAACTGGAAACACAGGGAATCCAAGACAGATGAACCCTTCAGGACCAGTGGTCAGAGTGGCAATATTGGGAGCATGGAGGGAAGGTGGGGTAAAAGGGGGGGTATCGATTACAAGGATCTACGTATGGCCCCCTCCCTGGGGAATGGCCAACAGAGAAGTGGGTGAGGGGAGACGTGGGGGTCAGTGTAAGACGTGGAAAAATAAGTTCTCTCAGGACTACACAACAGCACAGAGGGCCTCCTCCATTTGTAAGCAATAGAAACAGCATGTGGTCACTTGGTCTGCATACTTCATAGGTTGGATAATTTAGGGTGGGTCTAATGGTAAAGAGAACTATAGAGACTGCAGAACAGCATCCTGACCACATACTGGATGCCTGTAGAGGGCAAAGGATAACAAGGCATCATGTATTTACTGAGATCAGCCTAAGAAGCCTAAGGAATGGTAAGAGGTTAGTGGCTGGGGAAACAGGCTGAGATAATAACCCAGGGCCTCCTGACATTTCCTCGGTTCTCCAGATTCCCCAATACTACCAGTGAATAATCTAGCTCATCACTGGTTGCCTAGATTTGGAATCCAAAAGGATTTAAAATTATCTATTTTTTACAAAGGAAATTTTCCAACACTTCTGTAAGAGTCAATAAATTTTTCTTGTAGCTCTAGTCTTCCAAGTAAAAGTGCCTCCTGCTGAGCCACTGGCTCTCCAGTTTAGATTTCCTGAATCAATCAGGCTCTCGTAAGAGGTTTCTTTTTTTTTAAATCATTTTATTGGGGACTCATACAACTCTTATCACCAGAGATTTCTTCATGTCCACAGCAACACAGTGAGGTCTCATTCTACAGGGTTCTGCTCCAGGCTGTCCCTTGTCAATGGACAGATAGGATTCCTAATTCATTAGCAATCTGTACTGTGGGGAGTGGATGCTGAAGTGATATGCTGACGCCAGAAAAGAGCCTTGTAAAGCAACTCTATGGGGGTAACATACCAATTGGTGGAGAACTGCTTACAAAAGCGTCTCGGTCAAGACAAGAATAGTGACGTGCTCAGGAAGGTGTTGTGATTAGATTTCTGGAACAGATATTCCAAGGAGCCAGAGCAATATAGTAACAATGCTGTGATGGTTCCACTGCCTTCAAGTTACTGAATACACAGTTTTCATTTCATTGCTATATTTGATCCTCACAACCATGTGAGGGGAGAAAGAATATCCAAAAATGGAGGGAGGGAATGCAGAGCTGACTTGGCTAGAGTCAAGTCCTCCCTCAAATGTTCCCTAAGAAAGCCAGAACAGTTTGTTCTCTGATGTGCACAGATGAAGGTACCTAAACAAATACAATCAGTCATTAACCCTATAACGCCTGCATTTTTAATTTCAGGGGAAATTTTTTGTTTTTATTCTTTACTTTCATAGTTATCAATATATATAAATATATACATTTTAATTAAGTGTTATGAAAACGTCACACTCGGCATTATAGGGCCAAGTAAACCTTTTCCTCCATGTGAAGTAAGGCAAGCTCGGAAATTTCAAAATGTTACCAAAAGAGAATATTCAAATGGCCATCAAACATATGAAAAGTTTTCAACATCATTAGCCATCAGAGATATGTAAATCAAGACCACAATGAGATCATTTCACTCCTACAAAATGGTTACACTGAAAAACACAAGAAAAAAATAACAAACGTTAGAATGGATGTAGGGAAATTAGAACCCTTACCTATTGCTGGTGGGAAGGCAAACACGGTAGACTAGCTATTGTGGAACCAGTGTAACAGTTCCTTAAAAAAAAAAACCCAAACTAAAATTATATGAACTAACAATCCCACTCCTGGGTATAAACCCAAAATACTCGAAAGCAGAGACTCAGAAGATTTCTACACAAATGTCCGTTGCAACACTATTCACAGTAACCAAAATGTGATAACCTAAATGCCCACCAAACAGATAAACAAAATGTGGAATGTACAGCCATTAAGAAAAGGAAGCCTTGACAGATTCTACAACATGGATAGCATTTGAAGACTTTATGATGGATGAAATGAGTAAATCACAAACGCACAAACATCACATGGCCTCCCTTTATTACAGTCTCACAAACACTGTCCTACAGGGTCGAGATGAATCAGAATCGACTTGGTGGCAATGAGTTTGGTTTGAGTTTATTGTGTTGTTCCTAGACCTTATAACAGCAAATTGATCTCCAACTGGTCTCAAGTTGGGCTAACTGGAATGTCAGCAGTTCAAAACCACGCGCTGTTCCTTGGGAGAAAGACGGGGATTTCAACTCACAGGGGAAATTCTACTCTGCCCTAAGGAGTCGCTATGAGTTGGTATCGACTCTATGGCAGGGAGGTTTGGTTTGGAGTTTTCCTTTGCCATAAGGCCAGAGCACATTTTAAAGATCCAAAGAACACTGAGTAGACCATCACTGAACATTAATGAACATTACAAAAGGGGAAAAATATAGAACAGAATTTCAAATTCTCATGGATTTCAGGCATTTCTTGAGCAATGGAAGCTGAAAAATCCCTGAACCTATTGCCTCGATCATCTTTAAAACATGTATTAAAAATACTCCCTAAAGTCTTAAAACCTAGCTTAGCTAGTACAGAATGTCTGCTTTGCGCCTTATCCTCTTTTAAAATTGATTTACATAAGGTCTGACACACAACAGCACTTAAAAGATTAGACAGAAAACTTAGGGGCAGTAAGTTATTACTAATGAAAAAGAACAACTCAGAAAATGAGAGGTAAGAAGAAAGCTGATGGTGCCCGGCTATCAAAAGAGATAAGTGTCTAGGGTTTTAAAGGCTTGAAGGTGAACAAGCAGCCATCTAGCTCAGAAGCAATAAAGCCCACATGGAAGAAGCACACCAGCCTGTGCGATCATGAGGTGCCAAAGGGATCAGGTATAAGGCATCCTGCAATATATATATATATATATATATATATATATATATATATATATATATATATATATATATATATATATATAATAATGAATGAAGGGGGAAGTGCAGAGTGGAGACCCAAAGCCCATTTGTCGGCCACTGGAGATCCCCTCATAGAGGGGTTTAGGAGAGGAGATGGGTCAGTCAGAGTGTGATGTAGTACCGATGAAGAACACAGCTTTCCCCCAGATCCTGGATGCTTCCTCCCCCCAACTACCATGATCTGAATTCTACCTTGCAGGACCGGATAGGGCAGAGGTTGTACACTGGTGCATATGGGAGCTGGAGGCACAGGGAATCCAGGGTGGATGATACCTTCAGGACCAGGGGTGTGAGGGACGATGCTGGGAGAGTGGAGGGTGAGTGGGTTGGAAAGGGGGAACTGATTACAAGGATCCACATGTGACCTCCTCCCTGGGAGAGGGACGGCAGAGAAGGGGGGAAGGGAGACTCCGGATAGGGAAAGATATGACAAAATAACAATCTATAAATTATCAAGGGCTCATGAGGGATTGGGGAGCGGGAAGGGAGGGGAAAAAAAAGAGGACCTGATTCAAAGGGCTTAAGTGGAGAGCAAATGCTTTGAAAATGATTAGGGCAAAGAATGTATGGATGTGCTTTATACAATTGATATATGTATATGTATGGATTGCAATAAGAGTTGTACGAGCCCCTAATAAAATGTAAAAAAAAAAAAAAGAATGGTTTCACAATTCAAATGCCAGTATGTAGAAAGTCGAACTGGTATGTTTTGTTGTATGAAATTGCAACATCAAAAATAAAATAGTTTTTAAGATTAATTAAATGACTATTAAACAAAATAGGTTGCATTTCCTTTTGTAAGAAATATAGCTAAATTGGTAATTTTTATTAACAGTACATCCTACTTCTGACTAATCTAAAAACTTAAAGCGCTACCAATATTCAATTTTTTAATTATCTATCGACCACTCACAATATATGTACTACTCAGTACCGAATCACACACTTATACCCTGCACATATCACCATTTTGACTTCATAATCATTTGTGTGATTGTTGGTTTATTGCCTCCCTTGTCCGCTCCCTCTGGGCTATAAACGCTCAGTTTACTGCTCCATCTCCTGTGTACATGCTGTGTCCAACGTATAATGAACACAAAATACATTCTTTCAATGACTTTTTTATCAGGCACTTTGTTATAAAGGAATTCCCAGTCTCACAACATTGAATGATACCTAAAAATTAATGACAATATGTAACAAGTGTTATAAGAGCCTTGAAAATATAGAGTAAATAATTCAACTCAAATAACCTCCTATGCTTCATCCTGTACAGTTTCCTCTTCTTCATATGCTGCTTTTTTACAACTCTTTTTGAAATACTGTGTTATTCTGTAAAGAAAATTTTAGCATGAAATGTCTTGACATCCAGATATGGGTTTATCAAATTTTTTTATTTTCTGCCAACCACTATGATGATCATTGGCTTTTGTAAGCATTATGGAAAAGAAATAATATTGGGAGAAAAGTCTGGAACAAGACTAACCCTAGACATCCCTTCCCTAAAAGAAGAAAAGTGGAGCGGGGCTATAAAATGATTCTAGCACAATGAAAAAGAGATTTTATATCTTGGTTTGCATACAAAAGCTAAAAGATCTCCTCTATCACCCTCAAAACATTAGACCTTTTGTATTTAGAGGCTATGGTGGTTAGATTTTATGTCAACTTGATGGTACGTGTGGAGATTGAGGTGGAGCTCAACCTGTCAATCAGGTGATAACCTTGGAGGTGTGGCCTTTTTGTGTTTAAGACAGACATCTTTGTAAGACAGAAATCTTTCTGGCACTCTCACCTTTCCACTTCCTTCTTGCTTAGATTCTGTGTCTGCCTCTAGGTGAGCAGTCAGCCCTGGGCACTGTAGGTGCCCTGCATGTTCCCACAGGCCTTGGATCCATATGACTGCAGCCATCAGCCTGTCATCTCTCTGCTCAGCAGCCCGCAGCTATGTGAGTCTGAAGGGGTTGGAACACCCTTGTGATATGATTACATCTTGATATGAAGATCTTTCTTTTACAGATATGTATCACTGGTTTTGTTTCTCTAGACAGCCCAGCCTAACACAGATGTTAAGAAATAGCTTATACCCGAAAGGCTCAATTAAAACAAAGTAAAAAAATAATTCAATAGAGCAAACTGACAGATTCCATCGTTTGATTTCACCAGAGAGAAGAAAGACACATTTAACTAGCCAATCATGAGATGGTAACAGTAGATCTCTTGGCTGGGAGGCAAAAATCTAAAATTTTCTAATTTTAAAAAGCTACTCACATTCATGGTTAAGAATTGATCTTTTGTTTTGTTGATCATTTTATTAGGGCTCTCACAACATTCCATCATACATCAATTGTTTCAAGCATATTTGTGCATATGTTGCTATCATCATTTTCTAAACATTTTTTTATTTGAGTCCTTGGTATCAGGTCCTTTCTGCACCCCCACCCCTTAACCCCCCTCATGACCCCTTGATAAATTATAAATATCTTACACCAACTGCTGTCTCCCTTCACCCACGCTTCTATTGTTCACTGATGTTTTGACAGTAATGCATACCTGTTCACTTCTAAAACCCCACTACAAGTGTTAAGTAGGAAATACCCAGCTAAGGTAGCTATTTCTAAGGATAAGGCTCCTTCTTTTCAAAGTCAAAACTCCTAATATTTACTTGGCTTTTAATGTGCTTTAGCCATTCTCCTTCTCTGAATCACTGCCTTACATGAGCTTAAATCTGGATACATCATTCCATCGGTGGTTTTAGATGTCTTGCTACTAAACTCTACCCTCAGTCACTAAACTGCAGAATGAGTTGCTACTTGGAAAGCAACAGCTTATAAAGAAAGCCTTAAAAAGAAAGTGAAGAACAACAACATGAACTGTTATTAAGCATTCAAGTATTTGAGGAGATTTTTAATAAAAATTCAAAATGAAGTTATCAAGTCCTGTGTTTATGCACTGAGACCAGAAGCATAGCTATTCTAAATAAAAGGAAATTACAAAACACTTAAAGATACAGTCCATCTTCTACCATGTGTCATTTCTCCCTTTTTTCCTCCCACTACTGTGTGGTTTTCTCAAAAATGGTAACTCCCTCCTTTCAGTTACTCAGGCCAGTAACGTCAATTATCTTGTTTTCTAATATTTCATCTTCAGGAAATTAACTTGTTTCTTACTATTCCATTACCTATGATCTAGACCAATATCATTTCTTGCTGAATTCATAGCAGTCGTGCTCAGCTGCTAACTGAAAGGTCAGCAATTCAAACGAGCTTCTCCATGGAGATGATGGGGCCATCTGTTTCCATAAAGATTACACCCTTGGGAAGCTTGACTCTGTTCTATGAATTGGAAGCTACTTGGCAGCAATTAGTTTGCTTTGGGGGTCCTCTTGATGCTACTGAGTACCTTATTTTCATCACTGTAACTAGAAACACTTTCTTAAAACTTAAGACCCTTTTTGCTCAAAATCCTTCAACGAATTTTCTTGTTCCAAGTATAGGCAGAATCCTTACAATGAATCTTGAAGTTCTTCTGCATGGGTTACGTGTCTTTCTCTTCACCGCCCTCCAGTGACATTGGCCTCCTGTCTGTTTGTCAAACATGTCAAAGCACATTCTCTGCACTTCCGGTCCCCTCCAGCAAGAACATGCCTCCCCCATGCCTGGTATGCTCTCTCGCTTCTTTCCTAAGTTAAAGCAAATGTCCCTTTTTCAAGGAAGTCTTTCCTAAACTGCTTGTAGAAGCAGTCCTGCACCTCTACATCTGTTACGTTCTTCACGTTGCCCTTGAGGCGACTGCATTTATTACTGGGTAGAACTGTGCTCCATCCAATCGGGTTTTCATGGCTGTGATCTTTCTGACGTAGATCACCAAACCTTTCTTCTACCGTATCTCTTTGGTGCGTAGCCATGAGGCTTAACCATTTGCAACACCAAGGAAGCTTTCTAATTATGTTTTAGTTCCTTCTGTAGCATTTATCATCAGCTGACAGGCTGCATATAATTTATTCATTTATTATCCATCTCTTCCCATTAGAATGTAAATCAATTCCAGGAGGGCAGAGACTTTTGTTCTTTGCTATATCCTCAATGCCTAGAACAGTATCTGCCATCCAGCAAGTATATAATAGATAGTATGAATACAATTCAAGAGTAAATAAATGAACCCAGACTTCCTCCCCTCTGCTTCTCTCATGCAGCCGCCATGCTAATACTTTGCCTTTATTTCTCAAAGATCTGTTTTAAACACTGCATTTATTGCTTACATACAAGAATAATCAATAAAAAACTGTTAAAAAATTAACTTTACTTTCTCGATAAACATCAAGGGCTTATATCCTTCCCATAAGCTCTGCTCCTTTAAAAGGCCTCGACTCCCTTCTGTAAAATAAACCTTAGTCATACCCATACTATCCTCAGGATTTGTTTCAACTGAATATCATCTGTGCTATTATTTTTTAAAAAACATTTTATTGGGGGCTCATACATCAATTGTGTAAAGAGCATTTGTACATTCGTTACCCTCATCATTCTCAAAACATTTGCTTTCCATGTAAGCCCCTGGCATCAGTTCACTACCCCGCTCCTTGCTGCTCCCCCTCCTTCATGAACTCTTGATAATTTATAAATTACTATTTTGTCACACTGTCCAATGTCTCCCTTCACCCACTTTTCTATTGTCCAACCCCCAGGGAGGAGGTTATATGTAGATCCTTATAGTAGGTTTCCCCTCTCTGCCACCCTCCCTCCACCCTTCCTGTATTGCCACTCTCAGCACTGGTCCTGAAGGGATCATCTGTCCTGGATTCCCTGTGTTTCCAGTTTCTGTGTCTACCAGTGCACATCCTCTGGTCTAGCCAGATTTGTAAGGTAGACTTGGGGTCACGATAGTTGGGGTGGGGGTGGAAGAAGCATTTAGGAACTAGAGGAAAGTTGTATGTTTCATCGTTGCTACATCGGACCTAACTAGCTCGTCTCTTCCCAGAGACCCTTCTGTAAGGGGGTGTCCAGTTACCTACAGATGGGCTTTGGATTTTCACTCTGCACTCCTCATTCACAATATGATTTTTCATTCTGATGATGCCTGATACCTGATCCCTTCAACACCTCGTGATCACACAGGCTGGTGTGCTTCTTCCATGTGGGCTTTGTTGCTTCTGAGCTAGATGGCCGCTTGTTTACCTTCAATCCTTTAAGACCCCAGACGCTATCTCTTTTGATAGCCGGGCCCCATCAGCTTTCTTCACCTCATTTGCTTATGCACCCATTTGTCTTCAGCGATCGTATCTGGGAGGTGAGTACACAATGATATGACTTTTTGTTCTTTGATGTCTGATTAACTGATCCCTTCCATACCTCGTGATCACACAGGCTGGTGTGCTTCTTCCATGTGGTCTTTGTTGCTTCTGAGCTAGATGGCCATTTGTTTACCTTCGTGCTATTATTTTCTTAACAACTTTGTACTTGGTTCATTTTTTTCTTTAAAAAATGTTAGATTACTTTAAACAACAAAATATACAAAGGTTTGACAAAATAGGGTGTTTTTACCTTTTCCTTACTCATTGCCACCGTCAATTCTGCTTCATAGTGAAGCTACAGGACAGAGTAAGACAACCACAGGATTTCGTAGGCTGCAGTTTTTAAGGAAACACGACTTTTTGCAGCAAAGCAATGAGTGGGCTCAAACTACCTCAACCACTGCACCACCAGGGCTCCTTTCTCTTTCCCTAATTCTCATTAAAAGTATGACTGCAGAAATGACATGTTCATCCATGGTCTATCATCAATGAGCCATATGATATAATCTGAGACTTGCTGACAGAAGTCAAATAGTTCACCATAAGGCTTTAATACTTTTAAGAAATACACGCACAACCATACACATAATTCTCCTTTTATTTATATAAGGTAAGAACTTGCATCACAATAGAATATCATCTGTGTAGTTGGAAAGATAGTATAAAATATATCAAATTTCTGATCAGATAAATTTAGTTGATTAAAACTAAAGGGAAAATTTGTTCAATTTTCTGTTTGGTCCATTGTAAAATATTACGTACTAAATGCACTAATTATCTGCTTGAATGTACTGATAAAGAACAAACACATGTTCTAGGAAAGTTGGGTGGTTTCTTTTGGTGTTTTTCTTCTGTGCATCACTCCGTGCACCTATCCTTCTCCTTCTTCTCCTTCCTTTCGATGTTGGAGAGGGTGAGGCTGGAATCAAAGTGGGAATTACCAGTATGTGACATACTAAATTTGACTGGTTTCTTTATAATAACGATTTGTCAGTTTATTTCTAGAACTCTATCAAATTTGATTTTTATAGCGTCCTCTTCTTAGAGAATCGCTAATTGTAAACACTGATTTTTAGAAACTAAAAACTATCTTTACATCAAATATATTTTGAAATGTGAGAAATATTATAAATGAGTTATCTTAAGACTCAGGTGGACTGCTTACAGAAACTAATACTAATATGCTGCTCTTTCAATGAAAAGGTTACTGACCTAGCAATATGAGTTGTCTTTTGGAGCAGAGATGATAGATTTGCCTTGTCTTATCTACATTCCCTGCTCTGTCCCCATAATGACCCGTGGCATATATTTGTCAGATAGCTGGCAAGAGGAGAGTCAGGGTCCATGGGCATGGGCCAGAGGACACACCCTACTCAGAGCCTAAACCTATGACCTACATCTTACTAACACATTGTTCTAAGCAACTGAGCTGCCATAAGAATAAACAGTGATTAGAGCTCTTTTGTCTATAAGTGAAGCAAATAGGTCAGTATGATGACCATAGTTCAAGATGTCATTAGAGAATTGCTAAAGCACAGAAGAGCAGTGAAGAGGAATTATAAGGATCTTGCAGTCCTCTAATGGATGTGAAGAAGAGACTGTAATAGGAACATGTATATTTAACATAACAAGTTTAGTAACACAGAGTCCTGCGGGTTGTGCTAATAACCTCGGGGGCAGCAGTTTCAACCACTAGCCACTCCACCGGGAAAAAACTTTCCTACTCCAGTAAAGATTTGCTTACAGTCTCAGAAACTCACCAGACAGCTCTAATCCATCCAATAGGGTTGCAATACGTCAGCCTTGGCTTGGTGGCTATGTTTTATTTTGTTGTGTTGTTTTAACATGGTGTTAGGCTGGGTTTTCTAGAGAAACAAAACCAGTGACATTCATATATGTTTAGGAAAGAGCTAGAAGTAATCTTAAATCACGGAGGCATCCCAGCCCAGTCCAACTGAAATCCATGGTTCCAATGCACGCTGGAGCCTTCCTCAGCCTCGTGTAGCTGCAGGTTGATGGTACAGAAAGGTAATATGGGATGCCGGAAGACCACAGGCCAGCACAGTGGGTGCAGAGTAAGTGAAAACATGACAAAGAGCTGACAGCTCTCCAGCTGGGCAGCCCACCTGGGGCCATCTGTAGAGGCAGGCACAGAATCCCGGCAAACAGAAAGACAAAAGCTGTCCCTAGTGTCTCTCTTATAAAAATGCATCATCTCCAGGAAGCCTCATCAGGATGTGACCTGATCGGCAAATTGGAATCCACACCTCCACACATGCCAGGTAACTTAAAATCTAACTACCACAGAACAAATGACAAAATTAAAAGAAAGGCACACATACTATTTTTCTATGTGATAGTCTTTTTACTTATTCATTAATTAGAGCATACTTGTATAGAAAAGTTCCCCCTTTTAGAGTACTCACAAATTGCACACTTAAAACACCTACAGTTTAAAGAGCTGTACAATCAACACCACAATCAATTCTAGAATACGTCCTTCCTTCGTGCACCCATTGCTTTCAGCTCCACATTTATCTCCATACCGCCATTAGGCCACTAATTCAGTTACTTTCTCTCTAGATTTACCTATCCTGGCTTTCATAAACACACACACACACACACACACACACACACGAGCCAGAGGAAATCTCAATCAAAATAAAAGCAAGAAATATTAAATACTGAAGCAACCTTAAAGGGGGGTCAAAAGGGAGATCAAATGATAAGGATTACATTTTATTTTATAGTGTGTGCGAGGTAAATGTTTTTTTAAATCATTTTATTAGGGGCTCATACAACTCTTATCACAATCCATATACATCAATCGTGTAAAGCACATCTGTACATTCATTGCCCTCATCATTCTCAAAACATTTGCTCTCCACTTAAGCCCCTGGCAGCAAATCCTCATTTTTTTCCTCTCCCTCCCTCATAAGTACTTGATAATTTATAAATTATTATTTTGTCATATCTTTCCCTGTCTGACGTCTCCCTTCACCCACTTTTCTGCTGTCCGTCCCCCAGGGAGGAGGTCACATGTCGATCATTGTAATTGGTTCCCTCTTTCCAAAGAAGGATCACATTTACACTTAACTTCATCTGCCATAATTGACTTTACAGAGCTCTCTGTCTGATAGCAAGGCCATTCATATCCCTGGACTATGGTATGCTCACAGGAAATTCACCAGAGGTTTAACCCATGTAGGGACCCTGCAAATGAATTGTAGGCTCCCAGTGGTATCCATAACCTTCTGAAAACCAGGCATTCACAATTTAAGGCCTGATATTATTCTCTCCTTTGGATTTAAATTTTATCATTTAGAACTCTTGGCTCACAAAACCTGTGTGCTTCTTCCATATGAACTCTTTTGTTGCCTCATTTAGCTGACTGCTTGTTTGAAGACAAGACTTGAGACCTCTGATGCTATTCTTTTAGATAGCTGGGTACCATCTGGCTTCATCACCACTTTATCCCTTCAGGGATCTCCTTCATGGGGGTAGGTATTGAGCAAGACCATGTCATAAGAACTAATTATTCTTAGATTTGGGGTAGAATTATTCATTTGGTTATTTTAAATAGGACTATCCCATTCAGATATCAGGGGGTGGGGAACAGACAGAGAGGAGAAGAAGAAGAAGAACGTGGCTCTTTTAAAATTATAACAGATTTCCCTTTGAGAAACAAAAGTAGTCTTATTTTTAAACAGGGAGGGGAAATCATTGGGAGTTAGAGAATTGTCCCTTTAATCAATCAGTTAACCAAGAGATAGTTGTGAACAGAAGCTACCTACTCACTTGGTACTGTACTACATGCTGTGTGGTGTGGGTAAGAAATATAGGCAAGGTCCTTATCTATGAGTTTATGATCTGGTTGAAAATGCAATCTGAACACATATAAAAAGCACCAAGTAGCTCAACTAAAATACTCAACTGCCTAGGTTAGGTAGTAAGTGCTGAAAGTGCTTTTTTGATGGTGGCAAAGCATGCAATCCAGACCAATCCTCCTGCTAGTGTCAATTTGAAAGTTGGACAATCTATTTTAAACATATATTCATAAACATATCAAAGATTTAATGAGCTAGAGATGGATTATCAGCCCAAGATTAGTGCAGATAGGAGGCCAGAAAGGTACTGCCACCTCAAGGCCATTTCTGTCTTGAGTCCATCATCCCTGGAAGAGAAGCCACGATGACATTCTGGTGGCCTCTGGGGCCCAAGAAGGTGGGGGCCCTAACTATAAACTGGATTCCACACAAAGTGCTAAGTGAATTTATGATAAGCAAACCAGCCTGTGAACGGGTGGGCAGCCTAACTCTTCACACCTAACCTTTGGTCAAAGAAATTTTAAACCACATAATCCTGGCTAGGCTTCGAACAATTCTTATGCACACTTTTTAAAAAACAACATTCAGCCTATGAGTTATCAGCACATGAAGAAACAAAACCCCATGAGCCAAAATTAGTAAAAATCAATAAAGTCAGACCCACCCAAACTGCATATTTTATATAAAACAGGCAGACATGCAAAAATAGTTACATTCAGTATGCCTCCAGAAGATAAATCTATAAAATGTGACATATCAGAAAGATAATTAAAAAGATATTCTTTAGCTATAATATACACTAGCCAAAATCAGGCTCTCGATGAATGAATTTTATTGGATTAAATCAGTGGTTCTCAACCTTCCTAGTGCCGTGACCCTGTAATACAGTTCCTCATGTTGTGGTGACCCCCCACCATAACATTATTTGTGTTACTACTTCACAGCTGTAATTTTGCTACTGTTATGAATTGGGTGACCCCCATGAAAGGGTCATTTGACACCCCCCTAAAGGGGTCTTAACCCACAGGTTGAGAACCACTGGGTTAGATACAGTTGAAGACAGAATTACTAAACAATAATTGAAATCATTCTGATTATAGCTCAGAAAAAGATAAAAACAAAAAGGTAAAATGCAAAGGGCATACAGTAAGAAAATTTAATATGTTTAAATGGAGACCCAAAAGGAGGTAGAAAGAAGATGGAACGGAAATTATATGTTAAGGAAAATATGCTTATGATTTTCCTAAACCACTGAAATATATTAATCCTCAGAGTCCTGAAAAAGAAATCCATATTTAGACATGCTGTGGTAAATTTTCAAAAATAAAAACAAAAAACTTTTAAAAACCGAGACAAGTCAATACCTTAGTTTGACAATTGAAGCCAGAAAACAAAGTATGTTCAAGGAAAGTAACTAAGTGCTAACAATCCTTTTTGATTGCTACTGTTAGATGCCATCAGGTTGGTCCCGACTCATAGCAACTCTGTACAAAAAAATCAAAACACTGCCCAATCCTGTGCCATCCTGGCAATTGTTGTTATGTTTGAGTTCATTGTTGCAGTCAGTGTGTTAAATCCATCCAGTCAAGGGCATTCCTCCTTTTCACTGACCCTTTCCTTTTCCAAAGAAGCCCTAATGCAGTGGTTCTCAACCTTCCTAGTGCCCTGACCCTGTAATACACTTAGTTCCTCATGTGGTGGTGACCCCCCAACCATAACATTATTTCCGTTGCTACTTCATAACTGTAATTTTGCTACTGTGATGAATCTGATATGCAGGATGCATTTTCATTGTTACAAATTGAACATAATGAAAACATAGTGATTAATCAGAAAAACAATATGTAATTATATATTGTGAAATATTTATTTCTAATTACAAATAAATGGAACTTTGTCTTGTAGCATGAATAACAGTCTTCACACCCAGTATTCGTATGTGGGCATATCTGCATGTGGGCAGACCCTCCTGGAGACAGAGAGAGGAGCAGTGTCTTGGTTTCTAAGACCATCAGAAATATGTTTTCCAATGCTCATAGGTGAACCCAGTGAAAGGGTCGTTCGACCCCCAAAGGGGTCACAACCCACAGATTGAGAGCCGCTGCCCTAGTGGTGTAGTGGATTACACATGGGGCTGCTAACCCTAGGTCAGCAGTTTAAAACCACCAGCAACTCCATGGGACAAAGATGAGGTTTTCTACTCCTGTAAAGGTTTATAGTCTCAGAATCTCACAAGGGACAGTTCTACTCTGTCCAACAGGTTGCTATGAGTTGAACGGCCTCAATGGCACTCTGAGTTCTACTTTACCAAATATGATGTCTTTTTCCAAGGACTAGTCTCCACTGATAACATGTCTTATACTTGACAACATTGTCTTCAAGAATAAATTTACAGGCAGTCAATAAACCCATGAACTTAACCCCTTCAAAGAAGAGCAAAACTACAATGAGATATCATCTCACACAGGCAATAAAAGCACTGGTTATACAATAAAACAAACACTGGCAAAGCATATGGGGAGAATGGAATCCTCATAAAATGCTGGTGAGAATATAAAATGGTACAACCAGGTCATAGAAAGTGACCTGGTGCTTTCTTAAAAAGCTAGATATGATGATGTAGCAATCCCACTTCTAGACACATAAAACAAAAACCAAACTCACTGCCTGATATCAAGCCAATTTCAACTCACAACAACCCAATAGGACAGGGTTTCTGAGACTGTAACTCTTTACAAGGGTAGAAAGCCTTGTCTTTCTCCCAGTGTGACTGGTGGTTTCAAACTGTTGACCTCGAGGTCAGCAGCCCAAATTCAAGGAAATTTTTTCATTAAATTTCAATTCCAACTTTCCATGAACCTTCTCCCCTCCCACCCCCCACATACATCCTAGAAAAATAAGAGCCATGGCATGAATAGACATGCTGTGTTAGGCCATGTTGACTAGAGAAAACAAATCCAGACACACTCATGTATATGTATAAAAGAGAGCTTTATATCAAGAAATAACTATGCATCAATAAAGCATCCCAGCCCAGTCCAACTCAAATGTCTGATCATAAATCCATCTTTAGACTCTCACAGCCACAAGCAATGATGCAAAATGCATGAAGATCACAGGCTGGTGGGTGCAAAGTTTTGTGGATCCAATAGCAGTTGGTGCGTCTCCAGGGCTCCCACAGGTCTCCAAGTGACTTGCCAGCAGGAAGGTGAAGTGGGGGGTCCCAACACCATTCTTAGGAGGTCATGCCCGCAATAAGGCTGTGACCAATCAGGCTAGAATCCACCCCTACATGTCAAGGTGACACAAAATTATGTAACTAACACAACAACCATGTTCACTGTAGCACCATTCACAGTAGCAGAAAGACAGAAACAACTTAAATGCCTACCAACATTTGGTAGGCAATGGACAAAGTGAAGCACATACACGTAGTAGAATATCATTCCACATTAAAGAATACTGTTGTGAAACAACTCACAAAAATGGTTGAAAGTGGAAGATAACATGGTGAGTGAAATAAGTAGATCACAAACGTTCACATGTTGTTTTGGTATCATTATTATCAAAGTCAAGAAAAGGTTTATACACAGAAACTTTCTTTGATGGTTACAGGGGTGGGTGGGGCTGGGAGGGAAAACCACTAACCAGACAGTCGACATGTGCTAATTTTGGTGAAGGGAAAAGGCTACCCAGTATGAGGGAAGTCAGCACAATACAGCCAGAGCCGAGAATGCCACTAAAAGGCACACAAGCAGAAAGGCGGTAATAGTCACTACTCACCATACAATCCTGAACAACAGTAAGAACAAACGACGACCCGGTGCAAGTGGATACACAACTACACTGCCAGCTTTGAAGAAATGACAGCATAAACCAAGGAATATTGATAACTTTACCATCAGCAGTAACTTACAGAAACTCACAGGAGAGGTTCTAATCTGTCACATAGGGTGGCTATGAATCAACATTGACTCAATGGCAAAGAATTTGGCTTTCTTTGCTTTTTTAAACAGTGAAAGCAGCAAGGAAAAATTCTAAGGAACTCCAGAAGGACTAACATCTTGATTTTAGGATGTTTGATTACAAAACTTTAAAATAATAAATATGTGTTGAAAATGTTTTAATAAAAATTTGTACTCAAAGATTTTTTTCAAAAAAAGTTTTTCTTTGCTTTTAAGGAAACTTAATAAATTAGACTGACTATAGAACAAAATGTATCAACAGAAAAAAGTATTAACTTGTATTAAGTGTATACTGGAATCATATCTCAACTGCATAGGCCTTTTACCTTGTTGGTATAAAAAGAAATGACATGGGGAGAGTAGGGGGAAACAGGGAGGTAACAAAAATAAATACAAAAAGAAAATGTTATGAAATAGTGGTGATGATCGTACATCTCTTCTAAATAGGACTCAAATGATTAAATTATATGATATTTGAATTATATGCCAATAAAATTATTCTTTAAATAACAACAAATAAAATAAATGAAGTGTTTGCCACATATGATCTCTTCCATTTATGAAAAGGGGAAGCAATGCAGATTTCTATGAGAAGACATATCCCATCCCACCAATTTTGATACCAGCTGTCCCTCCCACAGCATTGTCTTTTCAGCTGGGTCTGATAATTCATAACAATGGTGACACAAAACTCAGAGACAATAGTCACAATGATGGGATTATTAAGAAGTTAATAGATTACATAAGCTCAGGATACTATTTTTCGGACAGGACAGACTCTTCTCAATCAGGCCCACAGACAGACCTCTCTCTCTGTTTTGGGGGGCTCTAGGGTACACATCCCATTGGCCTCTGACCTGTTTGCACATTACAAAGCTCTTTCAGGGCTGCCAATAAATGCCCAAAGGACACGCCAATCTTCCACAAGCCAAAGCCTGAGAACGCTCAGTCTAGTTCCATGTGAGTCCACAAATGTAGCCCACCTAATTAAGGCGTCCCACACCACAAGCCCAACTCCTGCCCAAAGGTCTTCAAGCCTTACTTGTTCTGCAGGCAGAGAAGTCTACTGCTCTGTCTGGTGCTCTGGCTCTGGGTTCTGCTGCTGCCTCTCCTCCAGGATCATAGCTGTCTTCCTGGATCAGAGGAGGCTCAATGTGCTTAAGGGACACACTCCACTCCTGGCTCTTCTCTATTGATGCCACCACCTTCCTACTTCTGAGAGTCTTCATTTTATAGTCAGTGGAATGGCAATCACAATTTAACTCTTAATCAGTCACAGCTGAATTGTTTAAGCTACATTTGGTAAGAGTTACAAAGACTATGAACTGAAGAGTCATATTAAATAATTCATCGTATGCCTTTTGGCTTCACTACTAGAGAAATTCCTAATTTCTAAAACCAGCTGCTTTTAAAAATTACCATGTTCAACTGAAGACCCTTAGTGTTCAGCTAATTTTAGAATCCTAAAAATTTCCAGAAGAAGCAAAATACCTTAATCTTTGCAGTAAATAAGGATGACATGTATTGAACACTGAATTAACAAAATCCAAACTAGTTCTAAGCATCTAATGTTAGAAAACTTATATTGAAAGTTACCCACATAATAATTTTTTAAACAATTCATTTAAATAATAAGATTGAATTTTACTTAACTTTTTCTGAAAAAGAGCATCTGTTTCTGTCAAAGGATTTTTAATTTCTGGATTCACTTATTTTAAGTTAAAAGAGCAATGAGCCACTGTGGCGTAATGAAACAAAATGCCACCACCTAGTTGACAAATAACACTTGAGGCTCGTGGTCGGCTTGAGAGCAGGTCTACCAAACTAGCCTAAGAGGGGGATGAACAGGAGCACGGGTAAGGGCGGCAGGACTCTGCTGGGGGAGAAGGGTGGTTGGTTATCCACTGAAGCTCCCTGTGGGTCTCCAGGAAACATTTGTAGGAGGCCTTCTGGATACAAGCTTTTCCTACCTGTGTGGACTTTCATAAAAGAACTTATTTCTACAAGTGACTATGTGACTTGGTCAAGCAACAGGCTTCTTCAATCAAATCCAAGTCCAATTCAATTCTTTGAAGCCAGTGAATTCTAGAAACAGCTAAAATCGTGAGTGTTTACAATTTCTTTCAAGGTTTACCAGAGGGAAGCTTAACTTTAGATGTCTAACAAAAGGTATCTGTAGAACTGCTAGAAAGCTTGTTATACCAAACCTCCCCTTCCCAACCAAATGCATCTAGCTCGCTCGCTCTCTCTCTCTCTCTCTCTCTCCATGCCCTAAATTCAAGCAATATTTCCCTTAACATGTATTTATCCCTAGGATTCACTGACTGGGAGGCGCCTAACACCATTTACAGTTAGATTTTTCACACTTGACTGAACAATCCCCCCAACAGCAACAAGGACACTGTACTGTAGCGGCAGACAGCAGCTGGTTCTCCTGGGTCAGATGTGGAGACCATAATAGAGTGAGGCTGCCACACCAGCACAGTGCCAGATCAATCGCCCCCGTCAGACAGACTCAAATATCAGCTATAACACAAGTTCACATGGATCATTAGCCGAACTTGACAGTGACTAGGCAATGCTAGGGGTGGAGGGATAAAGGAAAATGTTTCTTTCACTATATGTTCAAACTACCACAGGGCCATAATTCACATTGTTCTTTTCACTGGGAATTTCAAAGGGCTCTTACAAGTAGAAGTGATAATGAAGGAAGAGAGGGAATTAGGAGACCGCCAAATCCTCACACAACAAATGACTTTTCCACAGTAGAGAAACCCTTAGGTGCTACAGATGGGTAACACATTCAGCTGCAAAACTAGACGGCTGAAGGTTTAAGACCGCCCTGAGGTTCCTTGGAAGAAAGGCCAAGTGGTGTGCTTCTGAAAAAGCAGTCATAGGACGGACGCTACAGAGCACAGTTCTACTTTGACATACAAGTCAGAATCGATTCAATAACAACTAGTTTTCTACCATGTAAGTGAAACCCTCGTTAGCCACCATCGTCACTCATTAGGCCAACCTGCCAGCTTTCTGTTTACCTGGAAAAAAATATGGGACTGGGGTTATAGACTGGCTAAATCCAGAGCTGGTCCTTAGACATGCACAGTAGCAACCAACACGCCCTCAGCCTGGTCTGTCACACCAGTAAGCAAAGACCATACCACCATCAACTTCTCCACTGCCACCCTGGCAATATGAGTCCTGGTATGCTCTTTGGCTTGGTCAACCAAATAAATTTCTTCTTTCACTTTAATGGGTCTCTGTAGTCACACCAGGCAAGACCCAGGATCACAATAACATAGGTAGAAAACTGTAAGTATAATAGATATAGCTATAATGCTATGTGTGTGTGTATGTGTGTGTAATACCAAAATTTATATACATGAATGACTTCATTTTAAAATCTATTAGGAAGCTGGAATTCCGTCCCCCATCATAACCTCCTAACTTTCAACTATCACATTATACTCCATAACAGCTTAGAATTTAGAATGTTTGAAGTCCTTTCTAATATTTTGACAGTTGTGCTTTGATGCAATTTAGTAGTTTAGTAATAATCCCCACCCATACCTACACACACACATATACATCTCAATAACTGCCCTAAGCATGGGCAAACACCATCTTTGTGACACCACCCCCACCTTCCTGAATGAGGATATAATAAACAGAGATTAGTCTTTGTGACAAATCACCCTGTGACAAACACCAATTAAACACCTTAATTAAAGACCCCTTGCCCAGGACTCAGGGAGCCACCCTGCTCCAATGATGTGATCTGATGTGATAAATCAATCAGATGTGAGGGGATTAATGCTAGGATGCAGTACCCTTAATCCCATTAGTCCTAAACCAATGTAAGGGGATTTTCCCTGGAGTGTGCCCTACAACATCTTTTATCTTACAAGAGATAAAAGGACAGAGAAGGAAGATGAGGACCCTGAAATCACCAAGGAAAAAAATACTGGGAGCAGAGCCCATAATATGGACTCAAGTCTCTGTGTTAAGAAGCACCTAGAGACAGGAAGACTGACACTAAGCCACACGGGGGTCTCCCAGGGATACGGGGCCCAGAGATGCTGAAAGGAGAAAGGGCCTCCTTCCTCACACTGACCCAGTGACTTTAGGCTTCCAGCCTCCCAAACTCAGAGAAAATAAAATTTCTTTTTGTTAAAGCCACCCACTGGTGGTTTTATTTTATTATAGAAGAGCACTAGAAAACTAAGACAAAGAGGATCAGGTTCAATTTGGGGAAAGTACAGAATATGCTATAAAAAATGCAATCAAAACAATTAATCACAAATATTTGGCCCTCCCACCCACCTAGATTTTGAACATAATACATGGTTAATATAAAACATGTACCAACAGATTGAGAAAATATCATTTGAAAGCAATCTAATCATCTAAAGAATTATAAAATATTTTTTCAAATCATGATGAAAAAAGTACCCCAAGAAATCAATGGCATGGTTTCTAGAAAAATAGTATGAAACTGTAAAACAGCAAGTAAAGTAAGGCCTAAATGAATGATAATACTAAAAACTATGTCCAATTTTTAAAAATAGGTAACGGGTGTGTGTGTGTGCATGCTCATGTGTATACATGTAAGAGTTAGATATGTAATCATTTAAGAGCAGAATATGGCAAAATAGTAATTTATAAATTATCAAGAGCTCATAGGGAGTGGGGAACAGGGAGGGAGGGGGAAAATGAGGAGTTGATGCCAGGGGCTTAAGTGGAGAGCAAATGTTTTGAGAATTAGAGCGAATGTATAAATGTGCGTTACACAATTGATGTATGGATGGATTGTGAAAAGAGTTGTATGAGCTCCCAGTAACATTATTGAAGAAAACAAAACAAAATTATTGTTTATAAAAGGTTCTCATACATTTATTATACTTTCAAAGTTATCAAAATAAATGAGAGAAAAATAAATTACACGAGGGAAGAATGGTTTACAAAAGTTTCTTTGAGGAATGTGGAAGAAAAATGTTTTACAAAATAAAGCATCCAATCTCAAAATGTATTTCTAAATAGAAGAACAAACATATATAAAAGGATCTTGAAAACAACAAAGGAAGCCAGATAAGACCAAAGCTTTAAGCATAAAAGAAGGAATGCAAAGGCTATGATAAGGAAAGAAATGTGCATTGGATCTGTGTATACAAGTAAATATACACACATAATTTATCTCTTAAAATTTTGTTATTTTTTTAGATCTGCATCTCCCCCCCCCCCAATCATTTGGGGGTGCTTACAGCTTTTTTTTCTTTACCAATTGGATGTGAACTTTTAAATAATTTTATTAATGATTACAGCTCTTATAACAATCCATACATCAATTGTATCAAGCATATTTGTACATATGTTGCCATCATTATTTTCTAGACATTTGCTTTCTATTGAGCCCTTGGTACCAGCTCTTCTTTTTTACCTCCCTACCCCCCTCCCACCTTATGACCCCTTGATCAATTGTTATTTTCCATAACTTGTCATTTTTTCTCCATGATTTATCTTAAATGTCTTCATCCATAAAAGATAAGTAATGATATGTGTTTTAGATAAGTCCAGACCCAGACAAATTTTCTCTCAAACTGAGAGGACCTCCATTGAAGTTGAAGATCCACATATAGTCTCCTATAGTGAAAAGTCAGAGAGAGTGTGAGCAGTGCCAGCAGGCTGAATACAGGTGGATTAAAAATCACATTAAAACATATAGATAGATTCAGGACATTAAAGCCAAGAAAAATTGCAATTACTATCTGTAAAACCTATAGAAAAAAATTAGACAAGATTGTTTTGGGGCACCTAGAAGTGAAGTAATCTTTAGAAGCCAAGACTAAATACTAAACATAAAAAACTAAAATATGCTCATTTCTCTTTGATGAGATGATCAAACACTTAAGACACAGACAAAACAGTGACAAGGGGAATCTGTCCTTTGCCCCATTCTATTCGCCACAGGAAATGTCTTCAACGAGGCAATCGCTAAAGCAGTGAAAATCTTGCAGGGATAGAAGGGGCAACTAACCAAAGAAGCAACCTCACCTACTCCCTAAACATGGTTTGAGATCTACGTGGTTTGAGATGGGGCTTGGAAGCTGGGTATTCTCCATATCCTACAAATGTTTCACAAAGTTTCTTGTGAGGCAAGCAGAATGAAGGCCATTTGAGGCTAAATAAAGCTCAAGAACAGGCTATCCTGAACCCAAGATCATAATTTAGCAGGAAAAGACAGCCGAGAAAAGTAGGCTATGGTCAAAATTAAGGGGTATGTTAAGCAGAAATTTACATGTTTATATACAATGTATATAAAATAATTAGTAAGTTCATTCCCATCAGTCTGCAGATGAAATGAGGGCTGTATAAAGTAATTGCATTATGTTTTAAACATTATAATGTTTAAGATCCAGAAAAAGCAAAACACTATCTTCTTTGATCAGTTGTTGCTTCATTTTCTCTACTTTTTTTCTTTTTTTAATCATTTTATTGAAGACTCTTACAGCTCTTATAAAAATCCATACATCCATTATGTCAAGCACATTTGTACATATGCCATTATCCTTTTCAAAACATTTTCTTTCTACTTGAGCCCTTGCTATCAGCTCATTTTTTCCTCTCTCTCTCCCTCCCACACGAACCCTTGAAAATTTATAAATTATTATTTTGTCATGTCTTGCCCTGTCCGACATCTCCCTTCACCCACTTTTCTGTTGTCTGTCCTCCTGGGAGGAGGTCACATGTAGATCCTTGTATTCAGTTCCCCCTTTCCAACCCACCCTCCCTCCACCCTCCCAGTACCGCCACTCACACTACTGGTCCTGAAGGGATCATCCGCCCTGGATTCCCTGTGTTTGCAGTTCCTATTTGTACCAGTGTACAACCTCTGGTCTAGCCAGATTTGTAAGGTAGAATTGGGATCATGATAGTGGGTTGGGGAAGAGCATTTAGAAACTAGAGGAAAGTTGTATGTCTCATCGTTGTTACACTGTACCAACTGGCTCGTCTCTTCCCCGTGACCCTTCAGTAAGGGGATGTCCAATAGCCTACAGGTGGGTCTTGGGTCCCCAATCTATATTCCCCATCTTTCACAATGATTTGATATTTTGTTCTTTGATGCCTGATAACCTAATCCCTTCGATACCTTGTGATCACAGAGGCTGGTGTGTTCTTCCATGTGGGCATTGTTGCTTCTGAGCTAGATGGCTGCTTGTTTACTTTCAAGCCTTTAAGACCCCAGACACCATATCTTTTGATACGGGGCACCATCAGCTTTCTTCACCACTTTGCTTATGCACCCATTTGTCTTCAGTGATTGTATCAGGAAGGTGAGCACACCATAATGTGATTTTAACACGTCACTCTTAATGGTTTACAAATCATATTAACAATATCCTATTATTTTATTAAGCCAAATTTTCCACATGATGAACAATCACAAGTGTTATTAACCATGTTCACTTAGTGAAAATGTGAGAAGAGCAGTAACAGCACATCTTTGATCACTTTTCTACCTAGGTGGCAGCACTCTAAGAATTACGTGGAAGGAGTAGTCTACCCCAGAACAAGCAAGAAAGAGATACATTGCCTGTATAGAATTTAAAGCCAGTAATAAAATGACCTGCTTTTTATGATCACCTGTGATGGTGCCAGTTCTAAACCACTCTAATGCCTCCCTGCTGGGCTGACAGCTCTCATCACAGACAGCCCTTCTCCCCTTCGGCCACCACTAGTGCTCAGGACTGAATTCAGTGCTTTACAGGGAAGCTCTTTAACCCTCAGCTTACAGTTAAGAAAACAGAGGGTGGGGAGCTCAAGGGAAACTGGGGAATTAGAACTTCCGCAGACATCCTGATTCCCAAGGCTGCATGCTTAATCCATAGGCTGATGAAGGAAAATGAGCAAAAGACCATAAAAATCTCTAATTTGGCTTGCTCACCTGTGAGTCAACCAACAGCTATGGTTGAATGTCATCTTTCATTAGCCTACCTCCTACCTATTCCATCAGTCAATCAACAACTGACTGCCTATAGCTCCGAGAACACTTTCTACCCTTTCTACACTTTCTACACTTTCATTGCCCAATTCTCGAGAGTTTTCCTATAGAGGTAGGAGGTTAACTGTGCCACAGCCTTGGCCACTGGGGCCTGAAGCACTGATCTCTCACTAAGGACAGGCAACCATAGAATCGACCTCATGAAAACACAGTATACTGTTCGGTGTTTATTTTAATGGGCTAGGATATCTGTGTTTATATGTTGTCAAAATTCCCATAATTCTTTTCTTTAAAAAGTATTTTAATTTTAAACTAAGCCTTTTGGTTTTATTAGAAGCACAGTATTGACTGTATGCAGGACATAAATAATAAGCAAGAAAATACATTTCTTCATTTGTTGTTAATTTAACTGTGCTACAGTACAATGGATCACTTTTCTAACCATGGTCTTGCAACTCCAACCAAAACGTTGATTGGGACTATGCAAATAAGGTATTTGGAAACTTAACATGGGGATTGGTCTGTTTTGCCCTCTTATTAAGCTGAAAACTAGCCATCCCAAAAGGGAGATCCTCTATATATCCAAGGTCCCTGTGTTGGGAATCTCAACCCAGGAGGCAGAAAAGGTCAAAGAATGTGAACAGTGGACACAAAGCAGAAAATCTACAACAGCAGAACCAAGAGATGGCATAGCACAGTGAGCTTCTGAAATCACAGAGCAGGAGAACTGAGTGCCTTTGAGTGGGAGGACGATGGCTCCAGGTACTTAGTACGAAGTGTCTTTGGGCTGACACTTACTGCTTCCTGGGTAAGGGAGAGTGCCTCCAGGTACTTTCTGGCAGCACTTCTGAAGTATGTGCCCTAGAGCAGGCCAGTAGCCAAGGAGTCGAGGTAGGATGAGTTCAAGGGCCAGAGAGAGGTGTGCAGATGGACAATACTGAGAAGAGGTTGCCCTGATCAAAAAAAACTATCTCCTGAGTTATTTCTGATCCTGAATTATAACCTTTTACTTCCCTAAGAACCCTCGCTAACAGTTAGGATTGTCTGTAATTTCTGTGTGGCCACTGTAATAAACTGTTCATCCTAGCAACCTAGCAAAACCGTAGGGAGTGCTCTGGAAGAAATGGTTAGTGTCCGAATTGGTACAAAGATTGGGAAGTGGAAGCATATCTGACTTCGCCTCACAGGAATCAGCCTTGGGATGTTGATCTTGATCTTGCCCTTCTTCCTCCTTCCCCCTCCCTGAGATATTACGTGGTCAGTCGAGGGTCCTATGCCATTATTTTATGAGTAAGCAACTAATTTCCTTTCTTCAGTTTCCCCATCTATTAAGTAGAATTGTTAAGTTATAATCCTCAAAATTCCAATAAGGATCTCAGCTCACTCCCATTGAGCAGATAGAAATCCAACTAAAAAAGAAAAGTCTGTACACTATAAAATCAAAGAAGACACTGCTGTCAAGAGCTTGGAAAGTACAGTGAAAATACTCTTCAGACTCATTCGCCCTAACGACAAAGAGGGGAAAGTTAAGAAAAGTTACAGCGTCTTCACAGTTCTGAACTTTAGAACTCACACCTACTAAATGTGAGCAGAACTATGTAGTCACTTCAGAGATGTGAAAAGGCTACCATGCCTGGACTTCCCAAAACGGGATGTATTAACAGCTAAAGAAGAAGGTGCCAGACAGAAAAGTGGTTGGTCAGCAATGGCTACAGAGTGCAGTGGTGGCTGTGCCAATAAGGATTCCAAGATGGTACTCAAGATTCCAGTCCCCTGGAGAATGCAGACTGTAGGAATGTCCTGCCTCTTGAGGTGGACATCTACGTACATATGATTTCATGCTTGTGATTAGGTTGTGTTATAAGGCAAGTGTAAAAGGTATTTTGCAGCTATAGCTAAAGATCCCAAATCTTTGATTTGGGCCAATCAAAAGAGAGACCATCCTGAGTGAACACGATGGAATCAGATGCAAGGCTTTTAAAGGGGTTAGACATTGCGAAGGTTGGAAGTATGAGAGAGATTCTCCAGTTGGTTCTGAAGAAGTAAAAAGCCATAATATATAAAGGGACACATGGCACTGAAGTCTTTTGGAGCAGGCGGCCTCAGTGCTACAACCACAACACGCTACCTTCGGCCAACAACCAGAAAGCTTGGAAGATCAATCCACCTCTAGATAAAGGCATCTTGATTCCATAGGTGAGGCCTTGAACAAAATGCTCAGCTAACCCATGCTTGAACTCCTGATGCAAGGAAAGTGTGAGATAATACATTTCTATTGTTTTAAGTTGCTAAATCGGTATGCAGCAATTAAAAACTACTGAAGCCGGTTACACTGGCACTGCCACTCATGCTCA
Organism: Tenrec ecaudatus; assembly: GCF_050624435.1. Classification (NCBI taxonomy): domain Eukaryota; kingdom Metazoa; phylum Chordata; class Mammalia; order Afrosoricida; family Tenrecidae; genus Tenrec; species Tenrec ecaudatus. The sequence goes on from NC_134545.1 coordinate 44,477,827, forward strand.
ATGATGCCTGCTGGCCCGTCTCTAGGACAGTTACTTCTCAGGATAATACACAGCCTCTTCGTCTTCCTACATTGGGATTTTTCTGCTAGGCTAATGTGCCTTGGCCTTCAAAGTTAAGTTCAACACCTTATAGCTAGAGAAAATCTGGTTAAACTCAAGCAAAGGTAAGAATCAATCAGATCCTGGATTGTGTTCATTTTTGTTATAACTATGCAACAAACATTTTCAAATATAACTTAAAATAACATTAACTTATTAGCTCACAGTTGTGTAGGTCAGAAATCCAGCCAGACAAAACTGGATTCTCTGCTAGAGCCTTACAGGCCAAAATTAAAGAGCTGGCCAGGCTGAGCTCTTATATCCAAGCTCGGGGGAAGAATCTACTTCCAAGCTCGTTCGGGTTGTTGGCAGAATTCAGTTCTTGAGGTTGTAGGACTGAGATCCTGGATTCCTACTAACTGCCCATTCGAGGACTGCACTGTCCCCACAGTCTGACTGCATTCCTTGGCTCATGAATCCTCCATCTTCAGAGCCAGCAACAGCACACTGAATTCTTCTCGTGCTTCAAATCTCTCTTTGTTCACACCAACCACAGAATGATCTGTTTTTAAAGGTGTTTTGTGGTGAGATTAGTCCCACCACATGGATTAAGTCTCTCTTTTGCCATGTAGCATAATATCAGAAGTATATCTTATCACATTCATGACTCCTTCCCACTCAGAGGGGAGGGGATTGTACAACTCACACGAGGAGAGGAGAGGGGAGGAGAACTGCTCCTGGGGCTTACTAAAACTGCACAACTTTCCGGAGCACACAGGCCCATCATTCTCCAGCAGAGCAGTTGATGGGTTTGAACTGCCAAACTTGTGGTTAGCAACCCAATGTCTAAGCACCAGAGCTCCACTACATGGCAAATCCAGGAAGGCAGTGGATGACACCAAGAAGGGCTCCTGAAAGAGACGAGCCCGCCAGCTTTCTACAGGAGCTGCCTCAGCCAAAGTTCCCATTACATTAGAAGCAATTAGGATTTCTCTATACTTTCCCATAGCTCTAGCTCTACATTGTTAACTCTTTATTTCCTCTGAGCCAGTACCTTTTCTATGTATTTTGAGCACTTAGAGAAGTTGTTTCATAAAAATTGAGAAAAAGGAGCACAGACTAATCAAATATGTATTGATCAAATACTTAATACTAGGCACAATACTAAGTACCATAAAAGATCAAAATCAATAAGCTAACCCCTCTCAAAGGGGTTGATTAAAAATGCAAGTCAAAGAGAATATAAAAGGATTAATGGGAGTGGGGAGGGAGGGGGGAAATAAGAAGCTGATATTAAGGACTCAAGTAGAAAGCAAATGTTTTGAGAAGGATGATGACAACAAAGGTACAAATGTGCTTGACACAATGGATGTATGCATGGATTTTGACAAGAATTGTACGAGTGCCCAATAAAATGATTTTAAAAGGATTAATTATATCACATTCAATAATATTAGTTTAAAGGCCAAGACATAAAAAAATTCATATCAAGCTACGTAGATTTCAACATAAATCTCATAGCTAGAGTACTACTACAAATGTCATTGATGACAATTAGGTATGAAGACCTTTAAAATATTATGACTGGATTCTAAATTAGGGCAGGGTATATATATATTTCTATAAACATTTTAAATATAAACCGAATTTTTTTTCTCATTTTTCCCAATAAGCACGTACCACTTTTATAACCAGAAAAAAAAAAAGCATTATATTGGGTAAGTCATGGCATTTACCCCAAACTGCCCTGTCCATAGTCCCTCCACCCCCCATTATAAAAACACAAGGCAATTTTTGCATGGCACCCCCCAATAAAACATATAAAGCCAATCAGACCCTACTTTCTGGAATATCTATGAGGAAACAAACTTATTAACAAGAGCTAGAGCCATACGAATACAAGGGAGTTTAAACTAATAAGGGCCAGCGCAAACTGAAGGAATGGGAGTGCAGAAATGATGAGTAAACAGGAGAAAAACACTCGATACAGAGGGGTGAAGCCCACAGAAGAATGCACTCACTCACTGCCATCAGTTCAGTTCCGACTCATATTGACCTTGTAGGCTGGGCCGAATGCCCCTGTGGGTTTGAGAGCCACTGTGCCAGCGGGGCTCCCTCACAAAAGCACAGCGCCGGGCACAAGCAGAGGGGGACAGAGACGGAGACACGAATGTCCATAAGGAGTCAAGGGGAAAGGAAACACGCAAGCATACAGTTTTCTCAGGGAGGCTGACTCCTAAGAACTCTCCAGGGCCTCTTTTTAGGGGGAATGGGGGAGGGAGTATTATCAATTACTTTCAACCCAAAATGAGGGTAAGAAAACTGACATTAAAAAAAAAAAACCTTGGCGGCGCGTCGTGCCCTGCGCTGGCCAGAGCCCGAACAATACAGTCAGGATGGCGAAAGGGGACCCCAAGAAACCAAAGGGCAAGATGTCTGCTTACGCCTTCTTTGTGCAGACGTGCAGAGAGGAACATAAGAAGGAAAACCCGGAAGTCCCTGTCTGGGAAGGAGAAATCCAAATTTGATGAGATGGCAAAGGCGGACAAAGTGCGCTATGACCGGGAAATGAAGGATTATGGGCCAGCTAAGGGCGGCAAGAAGAAGAAGGACCCCAACGCTCCCAAACGGCCACCGTCAGGATTCTTCCTCTTCTGTTCTCAATTCCGCCCCAAGATCAAATCTACAAACCCTGGCATCTCCATGGGTGACGGGGCCAAAAAACTGGGTGAGATGTGGAATAACTTGAGTGACAGCGAGAAGCAGCCTGACATCGACAAGGCGGCAAAGCTGAAGGCGAAGCATGAAAAGGACGTTGCGGGCTATAAGTCTAAGGCCAAGTCTGATGGTGCCAAAGGTCCTGCCAAAGTTACCCGGGAAAAGGTGGAAGAGGAAGAAGAAGATGAGGAGGAAGATGAAGAGGAGGAGGAGGAAGATGAATAAAGAACGGTTTCTTTGTCTCCTTGTGAAGACCTTAGAGTAGGGAGCGCCCGGATTGCCGTGTCTCGTCACCCTCATTAGGTTTACTTCCACAGTTGGATCATGATCATAGTGTCGTCTTTCAAAGTGCTCTAGAGCCCGTCCAAGGTCTACTTGACGCGGCCAGGGTGTCCGGAGCACCCCGGAACTGTAGCAAAAGTGTACATATTTCCACGCATTTGTAAAAGAAAAGGCACTTGTGGGCCCCTAGCTCTGTGCACTTTGCTGTGGAGCTGACAAGGCATTTAAGCAGTTCTGGCCACTTGTTTGTTGGTTTGTTTCCTTAGTGAGGTGGTGTTCACTAATTCGGCTAGGAATCCCGCGTTCTGCACTGTACATATCTATAGTTTGTAAAGAAACAAAGCGAAAGAAAGAAGGAAGTAGCCAGGACACACACTCTGGCATCGAGGCTGGGGGTGGGGGGTGGGGGAGGTGCCGAACTGTCGATCTCTTCGTTGTCAGCAAAGAGCCGCTGTACTGATGGAACCGTCTGTACTTAAACACACTTTGCAATGTTCTGGGGTTTTTTTTGTATGTTTAGAATGCTGACATGTTTTCGAAGGTAAATAAACAGTATTACATTTTTTCAAAAAAAAAAAACACCTTAAGCTTTCAAAAGGCCAGAAATTCAAAGAAAAGACACAATTCTAAGAATCTTTTACAAGTCCAATGTTCAATTTGGGGCTGTTTTTTTTTGGGGGGGGGTTGACATTTTTTGAGGGAGTGTCCTTCAAATCTCAGTTCCTTCTGAAAGCTGGTAGGAAGACCCGCATGCGCCCACTCCTAACCCTCAGAAAGGATTAGCCTATTAGCCGCGCTGTTGTCACCAAGGCAGCAGCCTTGTCAAATTATAGCTGCTTGAACATGGCCACGCACTCGGAGTTTAATTCAGAGTGTTTCCAGGTATAATGCTGTCGGGTCAATTTAACAAGCCAACAGAGGCTTGGAGCCTGATTAAATATTAAAACAGGATCTTTCACATCTGTTTTTAACCAAGGATGAAATTACTGTACATCATTTCAACCAGCTCATTAATACACTATACACACAACTTGCCTGAAAGGTTACAGGGATATCAACGCTTCAGAGGCCGGCAGTGAAACCTGCCCACACAGTCAGAAGTGAGGTCACTACCTATTTCACTGAACAACACTATTTCTTTAGAAAATGTGAGCAAAATAAGTTAGACATAGACACATTTTAAATTAAAGGATGAAAACCTCCACAAAGTTAAGCCAATTGCTTGTGATCTGAGCCTTTTTAATTATTCACTCAGCTGGCTTTGACAAATAAGCTGATAGCAGATTCAACAGTAATTATTTTATAAAATGGAGGGTTGTCCCATACAAAAGATGGCCATAGAGATCACATCTTCTAACTCACAAAGCCACAACTGTACAATATGAAACATAGCGTATAGAAACGTCTCAAAGCACAAACACTGGGGCAGAGTGCACGTTTTCGTTTGCTGCTTTAAGAACCAGGTATACACCTAGATGGAATTACTTTAAAGAGAACTTCTCCGTGTGGAAGCCCCATACTTGTATCCAGGAACACTTTTTAAAGGGTTTCAACAAGGCCTGTCTTGCACAGGACCGCCATGTTGTATCGTGGTGGCCATCACTTGTGGCTCTCTGCACATTTCCCATGCCCTCTTCTTTGGACCCATCAGTGCCACACAGGTCGGCACATGCTCCAAACCACAGTGTCAGGTCTCTGATGACAGTGGCTAGTCTAAGGGCCTCAGGCAGGCTATTTCTTACTAGGTGCTGAGACAGAAAAATCATTGGGGGGTTGGAAATGCTAACCTAGCAGAGTGTGTGGGCAAGCATTTTTCCAACCCCAAGAAAAAAGCCAAGATGCAAAATGAACTAATACATAGAGTGAGCAGAGCTCCAGATGCAGAGAAACAACCCTGACCGCATCCTCAAGCCAACCAGAGGCAGCCTTGCCTAATGTAGATGTCCATCACAGTCACAAAACTGCTAGCAGGATGCTTCTGCACCGTAGCAGCCCTGCAGGGCTCAGGAGAACTGCCCTGTCAGCTTCCAAGGCTGCCAATCTTTCTTGGAGCAGAAAGCCTCTTTCTTCCTCAGAGTGGCCAGTGGTTTGGAAGTGCTGGCTTTTTAGTTAGCAGCCCACTGCATAACCCACAATGCCACCGTGCTTCCTTACAGGAACTACAAAGTGTCCAGTTTTATTGAAGCTGTTCTGAGTTGGGTTATTATCATTTCTAACCAATAGAAGCTTGATTAATATAGCTGATGATAACAAATAAAACATACCCCAGAGTATGCCTACAGAGGAATGGTTCATAATTTGGCATGGTCACCAGATGTAACCTATGTAATTCATTTGAAAGTACAGTTAAGATTATGAATTAACACAAACATATCTTTTAATATGATGTTAAATGAGGAAACCTAAAACATAAATTACATGATTTTAATGATACAAACCAGTGGTGGGCAAAACTAGTGTGTTAATTAAAGAGCTACGATAACAGGGTGGTATATTTTCTCCCTAAACAGTTACTCCTATTAAAAAAATTAGTTACTCCTACTTATTCATTATTCTAATTTCCAAAGTATCTCATGAGTGGCAGCTTCTAAAGGTAGTTGGCCTTATTGGCCTTTTCCTAACTGTATACTTTATTTTATTTTATTTGTAGCTGTATGACTTTAGGTATGTCACTTAACATTTCTGTACCTCAGTTTCTCCATCTGAAAAACAGGAATAAGATAATAGTAATAATACTTCATGAATTCTTAGAAGGATTAATGAGTTAATGCATATAAACCACTTAAAACAAAAATCAGCATAATAAGGCTAGTTATTGTTAACACATAACAGTATGTGCATAGAAGGAAAAAGGATACATAGAGGAACATATGAAACAACTTAATTTAAATATATCTGTATAGCAGCACACAAGCATGAGCTGCAACATGAACAAATTACATTTAAAACCAAAAACTCTTAAGGCCAAATAAGCACAACTAGAAATCTGATGGTGAGATAAGTCAAAGACTAAACTGAAAAGGTTGATATTCCTGTTTTCTATAAGCCTAATTAATAAAAGTAGCACAACTGCTACCTATCTAGTATATCTAAGAAGTTATTATTGGGTATATAAAGCTCTTTCTGAACACACTGCTATAACAGAAAACTATATCCTCTTTGCAATCAAAACTTGCCTATTAACAATTTAACTGACAAAGGAACTATTCTAAAGATTAATTACCATTTTGTTAAAAAGTGCTTTCTTTTTAAATATTAGATATTTTGGCATAAACTATTTTCATATTATATGTATGACTGTTAGTAATAAAGTAATCGACAATGGCTATTCTGACTGTGGTAGTTACATAATCTGGTGTCAACTTGAGACTGTTAAGAGAGAAGGGGTGGAGGTTAGCCTGTCAATCAGGTCACAGCTTGATGACCTCATTTGGAGGCGCTATGGAGACAAATAGCTCACTGGAGGCCAGACCCATAGTCTCACTATGAGACATTCCCGTTGACAAGCCATACAGAGTTAACCAGATGGAGACAGAGTCATGTGGAGACCCACGCCAGCGCCGAGTTGCTTCCACCACCAGTTGAACTGGCAAAAGCTGAGTTACAAATACACGAGGGGGCTTCAAAGAATAGGAATATTATATTTTCTTTTCATTCAATGTTCCCATGAAACTTCCACCCATTTGGACTGTGATCTTCCTGCACTCAACATTGTTGCATGGCTATATGAGTCTGAGAAGAATTTACAGACTAGAAGTTCTCAGTATGTCTGGCGATGTCCCACTACGACCAGTTAATCTCTCAGACATGGACAGTCTAAATCTATTCCTTCTTCACAGTCTATTTTTAAGTCTGGAAACTCCCCTGAAACCTGTCATTCTGGGTAACCCTGACATAGCTTCCAGCATCTTAGACACCACAGTAAAACTTGAGCCTACTATTGCAGTCACTGTGTCAATCCATTTCCTTGACAGCCTTCCTTCTTTCCTGATGCCTTCTAGTAGATTTACTGAGCATGATGGCCTTCTCCAGGGACTGGTCTTGCCTGACAACATTTCCAAAGTATATAAGATAAAGCCTTATCATCTTTGCCCCTAAGGAACACTCTGTCTGTATTTCTTTCAAAAATATCTGTGTGTCCTTTGAGCAGACCATGGCACTTTCAATATTCTTCTCCAGCACCACAATTCAAATGCATTGATTCTTCTTTGGTCTTCCTTATTCAGTGCCCAACTTTCACAGGCATATGCGGCGACTGAAAATGCCATGGCTTAATTAAGCCCGATACACCATAGTCCTCAAAGCATCATCCTTGCTGTACAACACTCTAAGGAGGTCTTGTGCAGCAGTTTTACTCACTGCAACAACTCTTTTGGTCTCTTGGCTATTGCTTCTGTGAACATCATAGATTGTGGGATCCAAGCAAAACAAAATCCTTGGAAACTTCAATCTTTTTCGACTGATAGGTATATCAGTCTAGTTGTGAAGATTTTGATTTTACTATGATGGAAGTTATCTAAAATGTTGAGAACTTAACAAAAAGTCAAAAAAATCATAAAATGGGCAAAGACCATGAATAGACATTTCACCAAAAGTGCATTCAAATTGGTGGCCACCAAACACATGAAAATATGCTGTGTCATTAACCATCCAAAAACTACAAATCAAAAGCCGAATGAGATGCCACTTCACTGGGATGGATAAGATTTTTTTAAAATAAGAAAACAAAAATAAAATACTGGTAAAGTTATGGGGAAATTGTAACTGGTCAGAATGCAAAATGGTACCAAACCTCGAGTTGATACCGACTCATAATGACTTCATAGAGCAGAGTAGAACGGCGCCCTGTGAGTTTCCGAAGCTGTCATTCAACGAAAAGGCTCCCCTGGTTTTCTCCCAAGGATCAGCTTGTGGTTTTAAATTGCTGACCTTATGGGATCACAGTCCAACACATAACCACTATCCCATGAGGACTCCTGCAAAATGGCACGGCCATTGTGAAATACAATGTGGTGATTCATTTAAAACAAACAAAACCTAAAACTACCGTTTGACTCGATAATTCCACTCCCAGGCATATGCCTGAAGCTCTATTCATAATCATCAAAAGGTAGAGACAACCCAAATGTCCAAAGGATGAATGGGTGGACAAAGTAGTATACAGAAGCGAAAGAATACTCCTCATCCAGTAGAAGTAATGCAGTCTTGGCATATGCAACAATATGGATGAATTTATTTCACTCATTATACCAAGTGAAATAGGTCAGTCACAAAATGACAAATATTATAGGACCTCCCTTAAATAAAAAGACAAGAAAGGGCAAATGCATAGACAAAAGTTTCCTGGTGGTTATCAGGCACAAAAGGGAAGGTGAACAATGCTAAATAAAGGTCACACTGATTAAGGGTAGGGCTGCACAAGTGATATATTGTAAGTGCTTTCAATAAGTTGTATCCCTGTAAAATGTTTTACTGGCAAAAGCTGTGTTACAGATATACGAGGGGACTTCAGAGAGTGTGGTAAAATACCACATCCTTTTAACTCATTGTTTCCATACAATTTTTGTCTCCCCTTGTTTTTATAACAACAAAGAAAGGACATAGCTGCTCAGGTTACTTAAGTACAACCTAACAAGTCATATTTGGGTCCCTGGTTTAGAAATTAGTTGGCTTAATGATGTGTTCGGTGCTTCTGTTCTATGAAGTGGCTACAAAATGTTCATGGAGCCCTGTTCCATGCTCACCCTCATGAAAAGAACACTGAAGACATGGGTGCTCTACAAAGTGAGGTGAAGAAATCAGATGGCACAGGGCTAGCAGAAAGAGATTTGAAAGTCTTGTCTTCAAACAAGGAGGCATCTAAGTAAAGCATCAAGTCCACGTGTAAGAAGCACGCCAGCCTGTGTGATCCAAGGATTGTAAATAATAAAACTCAAATCCAAAGAAGAAAATTGTTTCAGAGATTAAATTGTGAACACCTGATTTACAGAAAGATATAGATGATAGTGTAAGCCTCAAATTCATTTACAGACTCCCCACATAAATTAAGTCTCCTGTGAGGGGCCTCTAACCATAGTTGAGGAATCTAAACAACCCTGTTATCAGAAAGCTTTGTTAAAAAAAAAAAAAACAGTGGGATCAGGTATCAAAAATCCAGAACAAAAAATCATATCTTTGTGAATGAGGGGGAGGGCAGAGTGGAGACCCAAAGCCCACCTGTAGATAATTGGACATCCCCTTACAGAAGGGTCACAACCAGTCGGGGTGCAGTATAGCACCAATGAAACACAACTTTGCTCTATCACTATCATGATCCCAATTCTACCTTACAAATCCAGCTAGACCAGAGGACGTACACTGGTACAGATAAGAGCTGGAAACACAGGGAATCCAGGACAGATAAACAAACCCTCAGGACCAATAATGAGAGTAGAGATACCAGGAAGATAAGGGGAAGGTTGGGGGAGAAAAGCAGAATAGATCACAATGATCTACACAGAACCCCCTCCCTGGGAGACGGACAACAGAAAAATGGGTAAAAGGAGACAACGGACAGTGTAGGACATGAAAAAATAGTAATAATTCATAAATTATTAAGGGTTCATGAGGGAGGGGGTGGGAGAAGGAGGGAGGAAATGAGGAGCTGATATCAGGACTCAAGAAGAATAAAAATCTTTTGAAAATGAAGATGGCAACAAATGTACAAATCAGGTTATCAGGCATCAAAGACCCAGAAGAAAAAAATCATATCAGTGTGAATGAGGGGAGGGCAGAGTCGGGAAGAGCTAGCTGTGTGAGCCCCCTATAAAATGATTTTTTTTTAAATAAGCCTTGTAAAGTCCACTATGGCAGGTGTAGTTAGGTTAACATATAATACTCGATCTCCCTTTTGACTCAATAAAGCTGTTTTACTGCTTAATATTTTCAGCTTTTTCTTTGAGGATTTCTATGTTTTGTGTAATCGTTGTTGGGTTTTTTATTTGGGTTGTTTTTGTTGTTGTGTTTGTTTGTTTGTTTTTGCTTGCTTGCTTTGTGTGATTTTATATAACTGTTTTGTTTTGTATGATTTGTGTATAAGAAATTCAGGATAGGTGGATCTACAAACACAGTAACTGAACAGGAGTATGGCAGGGGAGGATAGGGGAAAATTAAGTGCTAACAACAAGTGTAAGAAGAAAATCTTCTGAAACAATTGTGGTGATGATTGCACAAATATTAATATGACTGAATGATAAAATTATATGATATTGGGGAAGGGGGTGTCATGGAAAAATTCCCATTATCTGTAGCTCCATTTCTCCACAAACTGTCTGAAGTCTTCTCAGACTTTCTTGTGTATTGCACAGTGCCTGGGGTCTTGAAGGCTTGCAAATGGCCATCCAAGCATAGCCACCTGTGTCCGTTTGCCTGGAGCACAGAGGAAGGCAGGCGAGGAAAGGGAGGATATGGAATGTGTGGCAAACTGCTCCCAAGAACAATGGCTTCCTTTGCCATGAGACTGAAGAATTGGATGGTGCCTAGCTACCATAACTGAACATTTTGATTAAAAATTCCATAATTCAGATCAAAAGGAGAGAAGCACAGAACAGAATTCCCAATTTTCATGGACTCCAGACTTTCTGAAGCCAAGGGGGCAGGATGAATCCTTCAAACCATTGCCCTGAGATAATCTGTAAACCTTAAACCAAATATATCACCTAAAACAGTCATTCTCAAACCTCCTCACGCCGTGACCCTTTCAGACAGTTCCTCGTGTGGTGGTGATGCCCAACCATAACATTATTTTCGTTGCTGCTTAACCACTGTCATTTTGCAAAGGGGTCGCAACCCACAGGTTGAGAACCGCTGACCTACAGTCTTTTTTTAAAACCAACAACTAGCTAAACTTAGTTTTATGTTGTTGCTGTTTTTAATTACATGTCTTCCTGAAATAGTATACTCCTTAAAGATCTATATGAGATCAGCATGACAGCAATTCAGGAAAGTAAGAGAAACAACTCAGAAAGGTGGTGGTAATGGTTACACTATTAGAGGAACGTAACCAATGTCACTGAGCTGTACAAACAGAAATGGCTGAATTGGTGTTATGTTTTGCTGTGTGTATTCTCAACAACAACGTAGCATTTTTTAAAAATCTTTATGTAAATTGTAATCACTTAAAAATCAATTTCATTTTGAAGGAAGTTCACTGCTGGGACTTGAAAAAAACATGATCATCTTTATATATTCTTTGGATGCAAGTAACAAACCTTGGTTAAGAGATAAAGGGGAGAACCTCACAGTCAGTTCCTATGGGAGGGGGGAGGGGGAGGGGGTGGGTGGGAGAAAAAATGAGGAGCTGATACCTAGGGGTTTAAGTGGAGAGCAAATGTTGTGAGAATGATGAGGGCAACGAATGGACAAATGTGCTTTACACAATCGATGTAAGTATGGATTGTGATAAGAGTTACATGCGCCCCCAATAAAATGTTTTTTTAAAAAGCCTCTTAGTCTTCCTGCCTTACTGTATTTCCCCTGCGCACGAGGTATAATGCTGGTAAAAGGAACTGATCAACTTAATGGGGCAGAGGTGTGGGAGGTGTGTGGACTGACTGCAGGCAGTGGGAAGAGTTGCTACAGACAGAGTAGCTACTCGCTAGGGGTTTCCTCCTGGGGATAAAACCAATGCTGTCTTTCTTAGGAAGAAAACAGCACTGCTTACTCTCCGGTTACACAATCGGGTTCTTTCCCAAACAGGCACATCACTTCAGGACGAAGGGAGGAGGAGGGGCTCCCCAGGTGTGAGCCAGTGTGTGTGCCTGTGCCTCCATGGGCTAGTCTGCAGGATGACGAGAAAAGCTGTTGAGCCCTTCCAAAACAGCTTTCCTGATATCTTAAACCATTAAACACTAGTAGTTAATAAAAGACAAAGCAAGTTGTTTAACAGAAATTCGAATTTCAGTACTTCACACAATCCAACACTACATACAAACTCATGCTTGAACAGTATCATCAAGCAGCATAAACCATACTACATATAAAGTCAATAAATTCTTTTCTGGTTGTTGATACACACATAGAAGACTACAGGGAGTTAACAGAAGGAAATGAATCATAATACTTTGGTTAAATACTGATCTATATGAAGTAATTTAGACATTAACAGACAACTTTTCAAAAGGATCATTTCCTCTAATTATTGCTTTTAGAACAGACAACAAAAGCAACCCAATGTAAATTAATAAAATCTATAATTATCTGGAAAAATTGTACCAGATAAAATCAGTAGAAAAAGGATATTTCAAGGCCAATTTTTAAAAAATCTGTTATTTCCAAAAAGGTATTTGCCCCCCTTCTACCCAGTCCCCCTCACCCATGATGATTTTTAAGTATACAAGCATTATGGGTTAGATATTGTGGTAGGTCATAAGAACAAAGACAAGACAGCTGGACTGACCCACATCTTAAATTACAGAGGTTGAGGGCATGGAAGCTATAAAAGTCATCACAAAATTTCTCTCAATACCTCCAGACAAGGGTGTGAATCTGGCCTGAACGTTTAGAAGCCATGGGAGGGGGAAACTGCTACCTGCCTGAGAAATGCTGCTTTCTCGTGCTTGAGCTAAGTTTTAGATGATGAGGAGAAGAAATCAAGACTAAAAAAATAGGTGAAGCTATGTTCAAGGATAGTTTTTATACAGAGGCATGAAAAGGGTGAAGTAAATTAAGGTGGGGGAAAAGCTTGGAAAGGTTGATGGAGTCAAGGTTATAAAAGAAGAGTACTGAGAAGGTATTAGAGGCGTGATCAAAATCTGTCATACTGTTTTCTAAAATTCCTGTATTTTAGAGTACTTCAAAATTAAAACCTTGATAACACAAAAACACAATGAAAGCCTGAAGAATTTTAGGCTAATTAATCCATAGGGGGTCCAAATGCCAGCTTCTAGAGAAAGAGTAATTGCTGGCAAGTTTTATGCTTGAAATCTTCAAGGGACAAAACAGTGTCATAATGGAATGTTTTTCAAACATTAGAGGCTATTAGAACTATTAATTTATAATTAGTTTTTAAAAAAGGAAACACTGTCTTAAAATAAACAATGCCAAACTTTGGCTATTAAAAAAATTAATCCAGTCTAAGTGAATGTGGTAAATGAAACTTTCCAGTTAAGTCCAATAGTAAGGGAGTTAGGGGGGTTGTCTGTCCACTTGTCTGTGGGTCTTTAGGCTGTCCAATATGCTTTCCCTATCACAAAGGTTCAAATGTCAACTCTACAGTGAGATGGCTTCACTCTCACTGGGATCTCCCCGCACTGCCTGCTGCCGACATGGCGCATTCCTTGCGTTTCTTCCCTGGGTTAGTGCATCCATAGTCTCGTTTTTGCTAGGGTGCTAGCCTGGGGAACAGCCTTCTTAGGCAGGGAGTATCTTTCAAGGGAAAAGGTAAGTACTTTGCCATCCTGTCTACACACTGCTGTTAGTGCAGTTCCAATGCTTTCAAGTAAGCAGACATCCCCAAACATTGGGAACACACACCCCTCTCGTGCTCTCAAAAACACTTTCTCTCGCCTCCAACGTAATCTCATAGCAGCAGTCCCTGGCTGGTGATTCTGCAGCTCAGAGAGATGTCAATCTCAGCATTATTCTCCAGGATAACTCTCAAATGACTTGGGGGAAGAGACCTGGAGAGGGCATACTCTATTTCTTCGAGGTCAAAGTACTCTCTATTTCTGGGAGATCCTTGCATGGAATCAATTTCCAGGTCTCTCTTCCAAGTTGGATTATGGAGGCAGGGGGCATGAGACTAAAGTGCTGGGTCCAGCTGATCACTTCTTGGCAAATCTACAACAGATGCTTCTCAAACCTCTCTACACACTGTGGGAACATACCATCTATTGATTACAACTTTGGGACCTTACCGAAAACTTTATATAAAAGGTATCTTCCATTTCACATACTCAAACCAGTTTGTGACAAAAATAATGAAAATAATAAGGGCTATACAAGGGCCATCAAAAAGTATAAGTGGAAAAAAATTTTAATTTTTAAAAGTCCATTTTCCCATGAGCTTTTTGAAGCTCCACTGCATCTTGCTAAGGTCCAAGCTGAAGTATTTTGTTAGCATGTGTCCCAAAACCTTCTACAGAAGTTTTAAGATTCCTCTGATGACAATTTGAAATCAAGATCTATTAAAATATTCAAATAAATGTGAATGAGGGGGGGAGTGCAGAATGGAGACCCAAGACCCATTTGTAGGCCACTGGACACCCCCTTACAGAAGAGTGTCGGGGAGGAGATAAGCCAGTCAGGGTACGATGTAGCAACCATGAAAAATACAACTTTCCTTGAGTTCTTAAATGCTTCCTCCCCCTACTATCATGATCCCAATTCTACCTTGCAAGTCTGGCTAGACCAGAGGATGTACACTGGTACAGTTAGGAACTGGAAACACAGGGAATCCAGGGCGGATGACCCCTTCAGGACCAATGATGTGAGTGGCGATAGTGGGAGGGGACGGGGAGGGTCGGTTGGAAAGGATCTGCATGTGACCTCCTCCCTGGAGGACAGACAACAGAAAAGTGGGTGAAGGAAGACGTCAGACAGGGAAAGATATGACAAAATAATCATTTATAAATTATCAAGGGTTCATGAATGAGGGGGCAGTGGGGATGGAGGGGAAAAAATGAGGACTTGATGCCAGGGGCTTAAGTGGAGAGCAAATGTTTTGAGAATGATGAGGGCAATGGATGTACAAATGTGCTTGACACAAATGATGTATGTGTGGACTGTGATATAAGAGTTGTATGAGTCCCTAATAAAAGGATTAATAAATAAATAAATATTAAAAATTCAAATAATTACGCAGATAAGTTGAGCAGAAAAGTTGTCAACACTGCTGAACTGAAAACTCTTGTGTGAAGTAATCCAAAATCGATGGCGAGGAGGGTGTAGAGGCCTGGTAGGGCTTGATCAAAGGCAATGCAACCGAGAGGAATTACTGAAACCCAAATGAAGGCGGAGCATGATAGTGGGACAAGAGGAAAGTAAAAGGAAATAGAGCAAAGAAGTAGGTGGCAAAGGTCATTTATAGAGGTCTAAGTACAGGCATGTACATCTCTAAATATGGTTATATATGATGATGGGAAATCGATCTAAGTGCATATATTGATAGGTTTAGTATCAAGGTAAGCAGATGGACATTGGACCTCTACTCAAGTACGCCCTCAATGCAAGAACACTTTGTTCTATTAAACTGGCATTCCATAATGCTCACCTTCCCAACATGACCACTGAAGCCAAAGCGGGTGCATAAGCAAATGTGGTGAAGAAAGCTGATGGTGCCTGGCTATCAAAAGATACAGCACCTGGAGTCTTAAAGGTAAACAAACGGCCATCTAGCTGAGAAGCCACAAAGCCCACATGGAAGAAGCACACCAGCCTGTGTGATAACGAGTTGTCAAAAGGATCAGGGATCAGGCATCAAAGAACAAAAAACCACATTATTGTGAATGAGGGGGAGAGCGGAGTGGAGACCCAAATCCATCTGTAGGCAACTGGACATCCCATTATAGAAGAGTTATGGGGAGGATATGAGCCAGTCAGGGTGCACTATAGCACAGATGAAACATACAACTTTCCTTTAGTCCTTTAATGCTTCCCTCCCCCACTATAATGATCCCATTTCGACCTTACTAATCCATCTAGACCAGATGATGTACACTGGTACAGATAAGAGCTGGAAACACAGGAATCCAGGACCAATAATGAGAGCAGAGATACCAGAAGGGTAAGGGGACGGTGGGGGGAAAAGAGGGAACCAATCACAAGGATCTACATATAATCGCGTCCCTGGGGGATAGACAACAGAAAAGTGAGTGAAAGGAGACACTGGACAGTGTAAGATATGAAAAATAATAAGTTATAGGTTATCAAGGGTTCGTGAGGGAGGGGAAAATGAGGAGCTGATATCAAGGGCTCAAGTAGAAAAATGGTTTCAGAACGATGATGGAAACAAATGTACAAATGTGCCCGATACAATGGATGGATGTATTTATTGTGATAAGAGTTGTAAGAGCCCCCAATAAAATTATTTTTAAGAAACCAAAACAATTTAAAAATGAAAACAAAATAAAAAACCTCTTGTTTGGGAGGCTGTGAGTGTCACCATGCAATAGCTTGAAATACCTGTTAGCTCACAGCTCTGATTATGTACATAAAAAGTAGTTAGAGGTATCAGCACAGAATATTTAAAAGTCAAGACAAGACCCATGTGTATTATCATCAGTGCATGCACCCAGGACAAGCCAGGAAGGAAATCTTGCTAATTTTAGTAAATTCCACTGTCACTACCAACTGCCCTTGCATTTCATTATCTCACTTCCCAGATTCAAAGCTAACAGGTTGAGCCAACCTTGGAAACGCCTGGAGGTAACAAAAGATGTGTCTATATGACCTGCTTTGGCTTTCAAACTAAGGGGCAGCCTAATTGGATACCATGTGTCTGTTAAAAACAGTCCCTTTCTGCTTTCTTTAAAAAACCCAAAATATGAGCCAAAACATGTTTAGCTATCAAAAACGGTATTATGCCTGCCAGTCCACATTCCATGCCAATATTGTACTGACTAAAAAAATAATTTATAAAAACACAGCTCTGATCATTACCACAACATTCCATCATCAAAGTAAAAAGTCCCCAGAATCAATAAAATCATTAAATAATTCTAATTCTAATGACAAAGATGATTTAACATTTTTTCTTTTTTTAAAGCCAGATTATGTTGTCACATTTAAATTTATAATTTATTAAAGCATCTACTTACTAAAATGATGAGCAATACCATATTGTGACATATTAGTGAGATTATTATTTGTTAAGCATCACTGTCATAAACCAGTAGCCATCTTAATGCAACCTGTTGTAGTATTTAGGAGAAAACAAGAGGATAAATTTTAGCACAGCAGTTGAAGCAGAAGCTGTTACTTCAGGTCCTCATGGGAAACTGACCTCCTCAAATTACAGTTGCCTGAGGTCAGCTCAATTCAGCAAGGCACCGTGGGGAGCCAGAGGCAGGCTTCACACAGTGGAAGGGAGTCTTCCTGCCAGGGCAACACTCCAAGCAGCAGCACCAGAGCATGGGTAACATCAAGGATGGGGGTGGGGAGGTGGGCAATGGAACGGTGGCCAGGTTTATAAAGAAAGGCAGTACAGAACTGCCAGGAAAAGAAAAGCTGTTTCCAACTGTACTAGAACTTCCCTCTGACAATATTCACTCATTTTCTTCTCCCACTAATCTTGTTTAGTTAAGTAAATCTTCACTTATTCAATATCACGTTTTTGCTTTCCTTGAATGGGAATAAATACAGATTTCTCCTTTGAAAGAGAAATGGAGATTTGTAAATGTTGGGAGGCATATAGTTTGCAGCATAAATGTAGTCTGAAAAATTCAATAATTTATTTTTAAAAATCAGAGTTATGCATT
The DNA here is from genome assembly GCF_050624435.1 of Tenrec ecaudatus. NCBI lineage: Eukaryota > Metazoa > Chordata > Mammalia > Afrosoricida > Tenrecidae > Tenrec > Tenrec ecaudatus. The sequence goes on from NC_134545.1 coordinate 44,495,322, forward strand.
TCTTTAACACAAGATTAAACATATGCTTGTCATAAAATCCTCAGAAAATAAATTGTGTGCAACATAAAAAAGCAAACCAGTGATGTACCAAAAGACTTGTGACTGAAAGATTAACTATGTAAAACATGAGCCTACTGAAAACTACTGCCCGCCAACCACGGTGAACCTATGCCTGGCATCCACAACTCTTCATAACCTGGCCTTTCTAACCTTCGATTCTTTCCCGTTTACGCACTGGTGCATCGAGAAAATTCATAGTTCCTCGTATCCTCCTTTGAGTCTTTGCACAATATGTTCTTTCCCTTACTCGCCTTGCTTTCCATACCTCCATACCCCTTTAAAATCAGATGTAGGAGAAAAAAATCCCACATATCCAATTCTACCTTTCATTCGATGTCCACATGCCACCTTTGCCAAGAAGCCTCCCAGATTTCCCAAGGAGTGTTCTCTCTCCTTCCCACAACCCTGGCTGTCCTCTTAAAATATGCTATGCTCCAAACTTGCCTTAGTCATTTTTTCTTACAGCATTATAACGAAACTCCCTATGTTTACCTTCAAGCTGCCTCCTTACTTATGGAGACCAACCTACACTATCCCCAGTCTACTTACAATGATTCCCAACAGCAGAAGAGACCTAGCTTCCAGTGTGCAGCGAGCAATTCACCCCTCCCTGCCTTGTCAGGCCCTCATTCATTCATTTGGCTTTTCCCGTTCACATTTTGTTCTCCACTCATTTCCATTAGGTGCTGCTCCTTAGTTTGAGCTACTTTCTGCCTCCCTGTGCAATCCTCTAACCCAAACAGCTCATGATAAGCCATCCATGAAGCTTGCCCCAGGAAACTCTGGAGAAGGTGAGCTTTATAGTTAGGGCCCAGTCCAGGTGCTACCTTGCAAGCTAAAAACTCAACCTATTTATTTACACACACAGTAAAGGCAAAATAAGAGCAACTGGCCCTGGGCTCTGGCGTCTGGTTTCCCTACTTGTCTTGAACCTGAGCTCCCGATTCTCTCCTACTGTGTCTTCACAGCTATTTAACTTGTTAATTGAGCTGAACAGTCGGTCAGGTACCCAGGCATTCAACAGGAACCGAGTATCAAGTACACGAGCAGATGTAGAGAAATGGTTCATAAGGCACAGACATCCAGGCAACCCTCTCACCTCTTAAAAAAATACACATTCAAGAAATGCTACTAGGCTTCCAGTTAGTTCATGCACTCACAGGTTTCATCCAGACGCGATGGGTTTAAACTTGTCTTCATGACCTGTGGGTGGTTGCAGACAATTTCTCTCGCTAATATACTATTCTGAAGTTTCCTTAGGGCACCTTTTTAAATAAGATCCATTCAAAACAGTGCCTTCTGAAGGGGTCTGCTGGACCAGTTGAATTCAGGCAGACCAGTCACTTCAGGAAGCTTTATAAACTGTTTTCTGGGACACCAACGGGGTAATCTTGATAGATACAGAGGGAACAGATGTTTATTAAGAAGAAATTTTAAGAAAATAGACAACTGCATTGGTGTGGAAAATGCCAGAAAAATTGTGCCATGGATTTTTTTTTTCCCTTCACAATAATACACCTGCTCATTCTTCAAGGGAAGCACGGGCTGTCCTACAAAACCACCATTGGAAAACCTCACCCTATCCATCTCACAGCCCTGACCTCATCCCTTCTTTTGGCTCCTCAAACTCAAAGAATATTTCAAAGGAGTACATTTTGAGTCCTTTCAGAATGGCACAACTACTGGTTTGATGTCATGTAAAATCAGAGTGCAGAATTCTTCATGGAAAGGTCAGAGAGATGGAAACATCACCTTCAGAAGTGTGCATAGATGGAAAAGGTGTCAAGAAACAAATGCTGTATATTTTTATAAAATAGAGGATTCTAAGATTTTTGAAGCAACATTTTTTAATCACATCATTTGTCAGCCTTTTTTTGGACCTTCATTATAGTTATCATTTGCTGTTATATCAGTCCCAGCTCATGATAACCTCATCTGTGCAGAATACAACTGTCCCATAGGGTTTTCCAAGTTAATTGCCAGGCCTGTCTTCTGAGTTTGAACTGCCAACTTTTCAATTAGTGTTTAAGTTCTTAACTATTTGGATCATCCAATAAATGAATATATTTTCATAGTTAAAAAAAGGAAAATACATAGATGAAATGAAGCTTCATCAGAGTTCACAGAATATAAAATTTGATCATTAAAAGATACACCACTACGCTTCAACAAGAAAGAAATTTAACTACTAAACTATGCAATTAATAATTAGACTGATTTCAGAAATGTGAAGTCTTATTTTTTTAAATCATTTTGTTGGGAGCTCATACCACTCTTATCACAATCCATACATACATACATCATGTCGAGCACATTTGTACATTTGTTGCCATCATCATTCTCAAAGCATTTGCTTTCTACTTGAGCCCTTGGTATCAGCTCCTCGTTTTTCCCCTCTCCGCCCCCCCCCCACCAAAATTTATTTTATAATCAATGAAATAAAATCCATAATCCAACTGGGTTTATTCCATATACAAGGCATAAGCTTCATATATGCAGAGCACATAGACGTACACATAATTCGTAGTACAATATGTACAATATATATGAACCCACATCCAGTGCTGCCAAGTCAATTCTGACTCATGGTTCCCTACAAAGCAGAGTAGAAATGATCCCCAAATGGTTCAAAGATTGAAAATGTTTATAAAAGCAAACTGCCATATTTCTGTCCCATGTAGCAGCTGATGGGTTCCAAAACTGAGCTTTTGGCAAGGAACCAAGAACTTACCCACTCTGGTACCAGAGCTTCTATAGTATGAATAACCAGCCCAAACTGACTGCTGGTAAGTTGATAATGACCCACAGCAACCCTACGCGACACAGCAGAACTGCCTCTTGGAATTCTCCCATGCTGTAAGCTTTACAGAAGCAGACTGCCCAATCTTTTCCCAGAGTGGCTAGTTGGTTTCAGCCATCAATCTTTTGGTGGCTCAAACCCATTCACTCAACATATTCATAAACACCTTCTGCCTAACTTTAGCTTACTGAAGTTTACTGGTTACTCATTGGGCTGCTAACCACATGGTCAGCAATTTGAACCCACCAGCTGCTCCTTGGAAGAATGGGGTAGTTTTCTGCTTTCATCAAGATTTATTGCCTCATATACAGCTGTAAATGTATTTATGTACGACAAGGGGGGAATAAATCTATGTACATATGTTTATAGGTTTAGTATTAAGAAAACAGATAATCAGTGGGCACCTATTCAAGTAATCCCGCTACACAAGAACACTTTGTTCTAACAATTTGGCGGTCTGGGATGCTCACCTGCCTGGCATGATCGCTGAAGACAATGGGTGCACTAGCAAATGTGAAGAAAGCCAATAGTGCCCGGCTACCAAAAGATATAGCATCTGAAGTCTTCAAGGCCTGAAGATAAACAAGCAGCCATCTAGCTGAGAAACAACAAAACCCACATGGAAGGAGCACACCAGCCTGTCCCGACTCGATAGCTGAGGACAAAGTGAGTGCATAAGCAAAAGTGGTGAAGAAAGCTGATGGTGCCCAGCTATCAAAAGAGATAGAATGTGGGGTCCTCTAGGCTGGAAGATAAACAAGGGGCCATCTAACTGAGAAACAACAAAGCCCACATGGAAGAAGCACACCAGGCATCGAAGCAACCAGGTTATCCGGCATCAGAGAACAACAACAACAAAAAAAATCATAGCACTGTGAATGAGGGCGTGCGGAATGGGGACCCAAGGCCCATCTGTACAAAGTTGGACATCCCCTTGTAGAAGGGCTGCAGGGAGGAGACGAGCCAGTCAGGATGAAGTGTAGCAATGATGAAATAAACAACTTTCCTCTAGTTCTTGAATGCTTCTTCCCCAACCCCCACCCCGACTATCATGATCCCAATTCTATCTTACAAATCCAGCTGGACTGGAGAATGTATACTGGCACAGATAGGAACTGGAAATATAGGGAATCCAGGACAGATGAACCCCTCAGGACCAGTGGTGATAGTGGCGATACCAGGAGGGTGGAGGGAAGGTGAGGGAGAAAGGGGGAACAGATTACAAGGTCTACATATAATCTCATCCCTGGGGGCAGTGGAGAAGTGGGTAAAGGGAGACGTCGGATGGTGTAAGATATGACAAAATAATAATTTATAAATTATCAAGGGTTCGTGGGGGAGGGGGAGCAGGGGGGGAGGGAGAAAAATGAGGAGCTGATACCAAGGGCTCAAGTAGAAAGCAAATGTTTTGAGAATGATGATGGCAACATATGTACAAATGTGCTTGATACAGTTGATGTAAGTATGGATTGTGATAAAAGTTGTATGAGCTCCTAATAAAATGATTTTAAAAAGATTTATTGCCTCAGAAATCAAAAGGGGGCAATTTTACTCTGTTCTATAGTATTGCTATGAGTAGGAATATATTAAGGGCAGGGAATTTAGTTTGGAAGTTAGGGCAAGAAAAGTTGAGACCTTTTCATTAATTTAAAAGGTGCACGTGCACATAGTGAAAGTGATCATGATGGAGAACATACTGTTGATAGGTCCTGGCTCAGTAAAGCACTTTAACCACTGTACCACCAAGCCTCTGGCAATATGTATAAAAACCAAACTCACTGCCAACAAATTGATTACTACTCATAGCAACCCTATGTAGGGCTTCTGAGACCACACATCTTTATGTGAACAATTTCATGTTTCTGCTGAGGAGCAGCTGCAGATTTGAAATGCGGACCCCTTGTAGTTAGCAGCCCAACGTTTACTTATGCCACAGCAGCCCCAAGGTTCCCTAAAATACAGATGCCACAGCTCACTGCAATTGGGTCCATTTCAACTAATAGCAAGTTTATACAGGATTTCTGAGGTTGTAAATCTTTACAGAAACAGCCTCATCTTTCTTCCATAGAGCAGTTGGTGGGTTTTGAACCACTAATCCAGTGGCTACCAGTTCAACAATAACCCAAAAGAGCCACTATAATATGCATGCTCATTTCCAGTGAGTCAATTCTGACTCAGAGCAACACAGGATGGGTTAGAACTACACTGTGGGTTTTGAAAACTGTAACACTTTATGGGAGTGGAAAGCCTCATCTTTTCCCCAAGGAGCAGCTAGTCATTTTGAACCACTGACCTTACAGTTAGCAGCCCAATGTGTAACCATTATGTCACTAAGGTTCCTCAGAATATGCATAAAATCTGTAAATAAAGCTCTGAAAAGGAAATCAAGAAAACAATACCATTTGCAATAGCCAACTAAAAGATGAACTACTTATGAATAAATCTAACCAGAGTAAGAAAAATCCAATACCAAGAAAGGTACAAAACACTAGTATAAGAAACCAAGAGACCTATATATGAAATAATACCATGCTCATGGAAAAGAAGCCTAAACATTATGAAAATATAACTACTATCCAAAATAATCTGAAGATAATTTACATTTTAAAAATAATGCAATCTCAGCAGCTATTAAGGGTTCAAGTAGCAAGCAAATGTTTTGAGAATGAAGATGACAACAAATGTACAACTGTGCTTGACACAATGGATGGGTGGATGGATTGTGATAAGAATGTATGAGCCCCCAATAAAATGATTTAAAAAAAAGAAAATAGCCAATATTATACTCAAGAGAAAAAGACTGAGACTCTTCTCTTTGAAACAGGGAATAGGACCAGGGTGCGGCTCACTCTCATCACTTCTATTTAATATTATACAAGGGACTGTGGTAGTTATGTAATTTCGTGTCAACTTGATAAATAAATAGTAGGGGTGGAGTCTAGCCTGTCAATCAGGCCACACACAGCCTGATGATGTCTCCTTGTGGGTGTGGCCTTCTCATGAGGGTTCCGGGAACTTCCCCTCTCTCGGCCTTGTCTTCCTATAGTTCTGTCAGTCCCTCTCTGTTTTCAGCTTACTGTTGATGAGACACATCGAGCCGTGCTGAGACCTTGGAGATGCTTCCACTGCCACTGGATCCACAAGACTTTGCACCCACCAGCCTGTGATCTTCCTACATTCTGTATCATAGCATGTGCTGCATGAATATGAAGAGGGACTTATGGACTAATTTGGACTTATGGGCTAATATCAGACTCATGGACTTGATCTGGACCAGGTGGGGACTTTTTCTTAATATACAATTAGTCTTTGATATAAAGCTCTTTCTTTTAAAAATAAAATAAAATAAAAATGATACAATCTCAGGCCAGATTCCATAGATGGAAAATTCTAGTGGATGAAAAAAATCTAATCAACAACTTTATATGGAAAGAGAATCCAATAAGCAAAACATAATTAAAAAGGAAGAACATAAGAGACCTCACTTTCCATCTAAAAACGTACTACATAGTCATCGCTAATCAAAATGGTCTAGTATTGGTACAACGACAAGACAGATAGACCAGTGAACAAGAATTGAGGACACAGATGCAAATCCATCAAACTATGAACAAATGATCTTTGACTAAGGCCCATGAGAATAGAGTGTGTCTTTGACAAATGATATTGGCAAAAGGGGATATCCATTTGCAGAAAATCAAACAGGACTGTTATCTCACTTCATATACAAAAATGAACTCAAGATGTATCAAAAGGTAGAACCAAGAACTGTAGATTATCAATGAAATAACAGGAACAGATTTAGGGGCCCTAATACATGGCATAAATACACTATCAAACATAATGAAAACATAAATAAGACAAACTAGGTGACTGGGACTTGCTAAAAATTAGATTCTTGTGTACATCAAAATTTTACCAAAAGAGTAAAAATCTAACTCCCAGACAAGGAGACTAATTTTGGCAATGACAGTTTATGAGGGGCCAGTCCCTAGAAAAAGATATATTTGGTAAAGTCACCAAAAAGGAGGGTGAGCCGCAAGGAGATGGACTGACACAGTGGCTGCAATAATGCACTCAGATATAACACTTATGAAGATGGCACAGGGCCCGGCAGTGTTTCACTCTGGTGTATATAGAGTCGATGTGAGTCAGAGCTGTCTCCATTGCATCTAACAACAACATCTCCTCCAAGCCGGCTATTTCTCTTTTGATTATTTTCTCCTTTTAGTGGTATAGACATTTAATCTTTAAGTAATCAAACTTTTTTTATTTCTCTAGCTGTATCAAAGGTAAGCAATACAACCATCTGTTTGCAAACTCCACTGGGTTTAGGCTTCAGAGTACTTGGAAGGGGCTAGCACCAGGCAGTGCCATAGCAGACCATGACCATTAACTCAAAAAGGACTACTCAATTTCTTTCTTAATGTCTGAGATAGAAGCTTAACCCATGCCAGATATCATTATGTCAACCTCACCAACTTTACATCATAGCCCAAGAAGAGACATCAAGATCAGGGACCTAGACCAGCCACTGGGAGAAGTACGTGGCTGAGTTTCCTGGGCCAGAAAAGAGCCTAGACATCTTATAATAAAGACCATCCCCCTTGCCCTTAGACTCAGACTTAACAGGCAGCCTGTGAAAATGCATCACAAGACTGGTGAAAAGAAACCCCAGAGCACTCTAGTGATTAGATCCTGGTCTGACAAGCCCAGTTGCTGAGACAAGTCCCCTGTTCCCCCAGAGAGCTACACCATGAAATCAAGTTATTAAATTCCTCTGCACCATGAAATCAGGTTATTAATTCCTCTGTATCCAGTTCCACATCCCTTATACAGTCTTCTTCTCTTATAACCTTCAGATCTACATCAGTCTAAATTTCATCCTTCAACCCCTCAGGACTCACCCAACTGCCAGAAAGAAAACCAAGGACAGTGAGGTTCCAAGTTCCCTGACCTCAGGGAAACAGTGGGCTGTTTCCTGGCTCAGTGAAAAGACACCAGACTGTGGATGGATCAGAGAATGGTGGGAACACATACACCCTCTGTGACATTACGTTCCTGAAATATTTATTTCGCTATGAACCCAGAATGAAGTAGGCAAATACAGAGGCTGCACAGAGAGAGCAGGAGTAGGAGCATTCTATTTGCTGTGGCTTTTCCCATGAGTGCACCAACTATAACACTTAGTTCAGTTAGAACCAAATTCTTCCTATACCCTTTTTCTATCTTAGTTTACATGATAATCTCTACACCCCTGGTTGTTGCGGCAAACTCAGCATCACCAAGTCCTTCAAGTGACTGCTGTTCCAAGGCTATGGGATTGGTGGTGGCTGGACTTAGGTTTGGATCCCTCGTTTGGGGGTGCCCAATGAATGGTAGCCCACACCCGCCACGTACTTACTATTCTAATGGCCTCCTTGCTTTCTTATGATATGCATTCTTCTGGCAGGCATGGGTTACTGAAAGGTTTGCCCCATTGCTTGTGTAAATATTGCCCAGTCACTTAGAGTTTGATTCAAACAAGTTCAATTTCCTTTTCTCAACAGTGTTTTAAATTCTCACTATCAAGAGAATTACCTATGCCTCAGGAGGATGATTTATAATACTCTCTATCATAAAATGATAATGATGTCTCTAAAGTAAGCCAGAAACCTATATAAACCATAGCTGTATGGGTGGATTTTGGATTCACACTTAATTCTAGCACAAATCTAAAAGCAATTAGTCCTTATGACATGGCCCTGCTCAATGTGCACCTCAAGAAGAGATCACTGAAGATACAGGTGCTATAGAGAAATATGGTAAAGAAATCAGATGGTACCTAGCCATTGGCAAGATAATGTCTGGGGTCTGAAAAACTTGTCTTGAAACAAGTAGCCATCTAAATGAGGTGTCAACTAAATCCACATGGAAGAAGGACACCAGCCAGGCTTTTGTTTTTGTTTTTACTTTACATTCCTAGCACTGTAAAAAATAAATCTCAATTCTGAAGCAAGCAATGGTATCAGAACTTAAACTGTGACTACCCAGTTTGCAGAAGGTTATGGATGCCAGTGGAAGCTCAAAATCCACTCACAGGGCCACACAGAGACAAGTCTGCAGTGAATCGCCTCTGGCCACAGTCGAGGGGTGGGAAGAGCCTTGCTGTCAGACAGAGAGCACTGTGAAGTCAGTTATGGCCCGTGTAATTAGCTGAAAATGTAATGTCATATCATTTCTTCTCCCTTTTGAGCCATTTTAAAGTTGTTTCAGTTTTAAAGATTTTATGCTTTCTTTTCTTTTTTTTCCTCTCATCATTTTTTTTTTACATTTTATTAGGGGCTCATACAACTCTCATCACAATCCATACATATACATACATCAATTGTATAAAGCACATCCATACATTCCCTGCCCCAATCATTCTCAAAGCATTTGCTCTCCACTTAAGCCCTTTGCAACAGGTCCTCTATTTTTTTCCCCTCCCTCCTTGCTCCCCCCTCCCTCATGTGCCCTTGGCAATTTATACATTGTTATTTTGTCATATCTTGCCCTATCCGGAGTCTCCCTTTCCCCCCCTTCTCGGCCGTCCATCTCCCAGGGAGGAGGTCACATGTGGGCCCCATTTCCAACCCACTCACCCTCCATTCTTCCAGCATCGTCCCTCACACCCTTGGTCCTGAAGGTATCATCTACCCTGGATTCCCTGTGCCTCCAGCCCCCATATGCACCAGTGTACAACCTCTGCCCTATCCAGTCCTGCAAGGTAGAATTCGGATCATGGTAATTGGGGGGAGGAAGCATACAGGATCTGGGGGAAAGCTGTGTTCTTCATCGACACTACCTCGCACCCTGACTGACCCATCTCTTCTCCTAAACCCCTCTATGAGGGGATCTCCAGTGGCCAACACTTGAGCCTTGGGTCTCCACTCTGCTCTTCCCCCCTCATTCAATATAGTGCGTGTGTGTATATATATATATACACACACATATATACATTTTTTTTTTTTGCATGATGCCTTATACCTGGTCCCTTTGGCACCTCGTGATCGCACTGGCTGGTGTGTTTCTTCCATGTGGGCTTTTTTGCTTCTGAGCTAGATGGCCGCTTGTTCACCTTCAAGCCTTTAAGACCCCAGACACTATCTCTTTTGATAGCAGGGCACCATCAGCTTTCTCCGCCACATTTGCTTATGCACCCATTTGTCTTCAGCGATCCTATCATGGAGGTGTGCAGCCAATGATATGATTTTTTGTTCTTTGATGCCTGATAACTGATCCCTTCGGGACCACTCGATCACATCTCTCATCATTTTATTAGGGGCTCATACAACTCTTTTCACAATTCCTACATACATCATTTGTGTCCAGCACATTCATATGTATGTTGCCATCATCATTCTCAAAAAACCTGCTCTCTACTTGAGCCCTTGGTATCAGCTCCTCATTTTTCCTCGCCCTCCCCGCTCACCCTTCCCCCTGAATATTTATAAATAATTATTACTTCATCATGTCTTACACCATTTCTATTGAGGTTTTTTCCCCTCTGTTTAGTCTAGTCATGGTTGTTAGGTTTTTGTTTGCTTGCTTGCTTCCTGTTTGTTTTCATATGATTTTCTGATAGGAAAGTCGGGATAGGCAGATCTATCAACTGGATTAACAGGTACCTAGAGGAATAGCCGGAAAGGATGTAGGGAAATAGGAAGTTAACAATGAGGAAGAGAAGAAAACGTTATAAAGTTGACTGTGGTGATGATTGCACAATATTACTATGACTGGACAGGTAAATTGTATATGTGAAGTATATGCCAATAAAACTATTTTTAAAAAACATATTCCTTCTTGCCTGCTGAGGAGAAGTGATAGGAAATGGAGAAGATTCCATGCCCTACCATATCTGGCACTCAATGAGAGAAATCCCAGTCCCACATCAGCCTGATATGCCAACCACTAGAACTAATACTCATCTTAATGTCCCAGTCTAAGTGGATCCACCTCTATGTTATAGCCCCAAACCCATACAGAGCACTAACGCTAAAATCCTAATATTCACAACTGATATATTGGCACAACAACTTCAGCAAAAGGCTCCAACATAACAATTGTGAGGATGGTACAGAACTGGGCAGGTTTTCATTCGGTTGTATACAGGGTTGTATCCATAGATAAATAATACTTAGTCTAAATACTTGCTCTTAAGTATTGCCTTTTGAATTAATATTTATCTTCTCAAAAAAGTTCATTTCAACTGGAATCTTTTTAAGGAAATCCCTCCTTAAGTTAAAAAATGTACATTGTCAACTTCCCAACCAAAAACAAGGGACTTAGATACATTATACTAAATGGAGATTTTTCTACATGTTCTAGATTTGTGCTGTCCAATACAGTAGCCAAAAGTTACATGTTGCTATTTGACTTTAAAATTTTTAGTTCAAAAAAAAAATTTTTTTTAGTTCAAGGAAAATTTACAGCGTTGTCCCTCAGCTTCACTGGCCACACTCCAAAGTTGCATGGTGGGCTAGTGATTACTATATTAGATAGAGTGGATTCAAAACATTTCCTTATCACAGAAAGTGCTTTTGGGCAATGTTACCCTAGATGCACAGGGCCTTGATGGTGCAGTGTGTTAAGCAGTAGGCTGTTATCCATAAGGCAGCAGTTCAAACCCACCACTCACTTTGCAGCTTTCATAGTGATTTACAACCTCAGAAGCAATAGTTCTACTCTGACACTATGAGTCTGAATTGATTCCAAGGCAGTGGGCTTGGGCTACAGATGCACCGTAAATCTTGAAAACCTCAAAGAAGTCCTAGCTTGCAGCCAATATATATCATCATCAAAGTGCCAAAATTACAAACAGTTCCCAGAAATTCATTAATAACTATTTACCCTTTAATGTTGTGTAAATTTGCCTTCACTTTGAAATGACTGAGACAGCACCTATCAAGAACACATTCTTCATCACAAGCACCATGACTTGTTGCAAGTGTAGCTTTTAAATCATTGAAAAGGCCTCAATTTTCAAACCAAACTCCCTGCCACAGTGATGCCGTAGGATGGAGTAAAACTGCCCCTTTGGGTTTCCAAGGCAATAAACCATTAGGAGAGCAGAAGGCTGCCTCAGTCTCCTAAGGAGCCACTGATGGGTTCGAACTGCTGACCACATGGTTAACAGCCCTATGAGTAACCAGTAATCACCAGGGCTCCTCTCAAGACTTTATAAAGAACTATATGTATCTGTTCCAACTTACCTACAAAATTTTAAAGACACATTCAGAAAACAGATCTCATTCACAACCTACAAAATGACTGTAAATTAAAAATACCAATGCTCCTTTAAATCCACGAAAGGAAACACTCTTATTGACAAGTGGAGCTTTAACAACAGGTTTGCTTCATCACAGTGAAAATTTTAAATGCAACATAAGTATCATCTGTCTCCTGTTGCCAAAATTAATATTACACAGAGAACAATGCATACTTGAAATTGTATGAATCTACTCCTCAAACAGTTCAAATTTTTGGTTAATTGTCATTTAAGGAACTACTTTTTATAGAACCTTTAATACCCTATGCTGGGCAGAGAATATGCAAGTATCCACAAAATTCCCCATGCAGGTATTTAAAAATTTAAGTATATAAAAGCAAAGTGCCTCAGTGTTCGAAGAGGACAGAAATTAAAGTTAGGCAGAAGGTGTGCATGAATATGTTAAATACATATGTAAATCAGAACAAAAGAAATGTCTGTGTAGAGTGTCTATCTCTCATCTCCGCTAAATGTCAATCTTCCTTGGCAGGAAAAGTATGCACAAAAATAAGTTAAAGAAATGGAATTTTATATGCCTTTGATAGACTTAGGAACATCGAGACTGATTCAACAGCACATATGTGAAAGTCCTGGGCCGCAAAGTTCCAATACCATGATAGCATAGAACCACCACATTAAAGTAATTAGAAGGCTCACAAATTGAGAAAATGGTGTGGAGGCCACATCCAACCCCCACTCTACCCCACGCACCCCCACCCCTACCCTACCCCCAATCTTCAGTAGGGAGAAGGAGAATCCAACACCAGCCTGTGGTCAACTGCCACAAGGCAGACAGAAGTCAGACATGTCTCCACTCTTCATCCTCCATTATCCTATTCTGAAACCAACCATTATTCCACTGAACTCTACTTCTCTGCTGGGTTCAATAATTCATTACAGTGGCTATACAAAACTCACAAACAATACTCAGAATTGTGGGGACTTATTGGAGATGTTAATGGTCCCAAGAATAGGAATAATTGAGAGGATGACAAAGGACCAGGCAGGGTTTTGTTGGGTCACTGTGGCTTGGAGTTGCCCCAACAGCAAATTAGAGAAGTTAACAGGTTACTACTATAAACCAGGATCACAAAACACTAAGGATCTAGTCTTTGGTTCATAGCAGTGCCTCTCTCATCTCAGCCAGCACCACAGTCTCTGTGGTCCTTAGCCTCTCACCGCATGGACCTTGGCCTCTGCCTTGTTCTACGCACCAGGAAGCTCGCCTGCTGTTGTGCTTCACACTGCCATGATCTGTAGTCTCAGAGCTGCAGCCTCCGTGACTTCAAATATCTGGCACATGCTTTACTGGTAGCTACTCTTTCTTAAAGGTCCCATTAGTCTCTCTGTTCCTGCTTCTCAGATGGTTCTCTGACTGAGAAATAATGAAACTGACCAATCCTTAAGGGTCCTCTACACCTTATTTACACGGCCCCCAAGCAACCATTTGGTGGGAGTTAGGCAAATGGACAGAAAAGTCATATTTAAGCAATTCCACTTGACCACACAAATGCACAAAGAGATAAAAACATAAGTGGATAGTGTTGGACAGAAGGGAACAATATCAAGGTAAGGGCAAAGACTAATAGTATAGCAGCATTAACGTGTGGACTCAACACAATTCAGGTACATGGTTGTAGCTTTTATTACTGGACTGGATACTACACTGTATAATAAAGTGAACTTTAATTATTCAACCTCTTTCACCAGTTCTTAGTGAGATGTGCTTCCATCTTTTCAAGAACAATTCAAGCAGGTCATAAATGGCTGTGATTTTGAATTTGAAAGCTGAGTTTTCTTCTGGATCCTATGGCCTTTGACTTCCTAATAAAGAAAAGCTCAAAGCTTGAAATACTACCAAGTAAGAGGGAAAGAAATATTGGGGGAGCCAGTAATTCCAACCTTAGTTTTATCAATTTCAACTCTCACCTTACTTTTGGGCAATGTTTCCACTCCAGACCCTCTCAGAGTCCTAAGAAAAATCTTTGTTTTATACTTGACACTAAAGTCCTTGAAAAAGGGGTTTATCATCATTAAATAAAACTACATTTTCTCCTTTGGGAACCTGCTGTGGCAGAGAGAAACCTCAGATCTATTCACACTCATGAAGAGATTGCTGTGGCAGAGAGAAACCTCAGATCTATTCACACTCATGGGTACTACAGCAAAGCGTGATGAAGACACCGATGGTGTCCAGCTCTCAGAAAGAATTGTGCCTGGGATCTTAAAGGCTTGTCTTCAAACACGCAGTCTTCTAAGTGAGGTGTCAACTAAGTCCACATGGAAGAAGCACACCAGCCTGGCTTAAAAAAAAAAATTCCAAAACGGTAAACAATAAAGCTCAAATTCAAAGGAGGCAGAGCTTAGTGTGAACAACCAGTTTGCAGAAGATATAGGTGATGGTTGAAGCCCAAAGTTTATCTGCAAGGTCCATGCAACATGGATTGAATCTGGGGTGAATCCTCTCTGACACATTCAGGGAAGTCACCAGACCCATCAGACAGAGAGCACTGTAAGCTGATTGCAGCTAGATTAAAACGTAATACTTTATTATTAGATCTCCCTTTTGACCCATTTTAAAGCTATTTCAGTATTTAATATTTTCTGCTTTCTTTTCTATTTTTTCCAGTCATTGTTATTGGGTTTTCTTTGTTTGCTGCCTGTTTGTGTTTTGTATTATTTTCTGTATAAGAAATCCAAGAGAGAAATCTAGATATATGAACTAGATTAATAATAGATAAATCTAGAGACAGTAACTAGATTAACAAGGGGCATGGCAGGCAAGGTTGGGAGAAATGGGGAGCTAATAATTATCAGAAGAAAATGTTCTGAAACTGATTACAATGATGACTGTATAATTCTTCTTAACATAGATGAATGGTTAAATTGTATAATATGTGATATGCATACCAATAAAACTATTTTAAGAACATTATTTTTTTTTGTTTTTTTTAATTTTAACAATTTATTGGGGCTCATACAATTCTTTTCACAGTTCATATATATACATACATCAATTGTATAAAGCACATCTGTACAGTCTTTGCCCTAATCATTTTTTTCTCTTTTCTTCTTTTACATTTTATTAGGGACTCATACAACTCTTACCACAATCCATACATATACATACATCAATTGTATAAAGCACATCCATATATTCCCTGCCCCAATCATTCTCAAGGCATTTGCTCTCCACTTAAGCCCCTTGCATCAGGTCCTCTTTTTTTTCCCCTCCTCCCTCCCCATTCCCCCCTCCCTCACATGCCCTTGGTAATTTATACATCGTTGTTTTGTCATATCTTCCCCTATCCGGAGTCTCCCTTCCCCCCTTCTCTGCTGTCCCTCTCCCAGGGAAGAGGTCACATGTGGAACCTTGTAATCAGTTCCCCCTTTCCAACCCACTCACCCTCCACTCTCCCAGCATCGTCCCTCACACCCTTGGTCCTGAAGGTATCATCCACCCTGGATTCCCTGTACCTCCAACCCTCATATGCACCAGTATACAGCCTCTGTCCTATCCAGCCCTGCAAGGTAGAATTCGGATCATGGTAGTTGGGGGGAGGAAGCATCCAGGATCCGGGGGAAAGCTGTGTTCTTCATCGATACTACCTCACACCCTAATTAACCCACCTCCTCTCCTAAACCCCTCTATGAGGGGATCTCCATTGGTCGACACTTGGGCCTTGGGTCTCCACTCTGCACTTCCCCCTTCATTTAATATGATATATATATACATATATATACATACATATATACATATACACATATATACACACACTTATATCTTTTTTTTTTTTTGCATGATGCCTTATACCTGGTCCCTTGGGCACCTCGTGATCGCACTGGCCGGTGTGCTTCTTCCATGTGGGCTTATTTGCTTCTGAGCTAGATGGCCGCTTGTTCACCTTCAAGCCTTTAAGACCCAAGACACTATCTCTTTTGATATCCGGGCACCATCAGCTTTCTTCACCACATTTGCTTATGCACCCATTTGTCTTCAGCGATCCTATCATGGAGGTGTGCAGTCAATTATATGATTTTTTGTTCTTTGATGCCTGGTAACTGATCCCTTTGGGACCACTCGCTCACTCAGGCTGGTGTGTTCTTCCATGTGGACTTTGTTGCTTCTGAGCTAGATGGCCGCTTGTTTATCTTCAAGCCTTTAAGACCCCAGTCACTATCTCTTTTGATAGCCGGGCACCATCAGCTTTCTTCACCACATTTACTTGTTCACCCACTTTGGCTCCAGCCGTTGTGTCGGGAGAGTGAGCATCATAGAGTTCCAATTTAATAAAAGAAGGTATTCATGCATAGAGGGAGTGTTTGAGTAGAGGCCCAAGGTCCTTCCGCCACCTTAATACTTGACCTATAAATATCGACACAAAGATCTATTTCCCCAACCTCCTATATATATTTGCATGTACATGTCTTTGTCTAGACCTCCATGAATGCCCTTTGACTCCTAGCTCTTTCCTCCATCTCCCTTGACCTTCCTCCTGCCCTACTACCATGCTTCATCGCCACCTGGGCTAGAGTATACCTCTTCTCTAAGCAACCTTACCCTTGATCATTTCCCACCATGCCTGCCACTCCCCCTTCTCTACCATTTGGGGTCCCATGTTTTTCCCTTGTCCCTGGGTTTGTTAACACCACTTCCTTACCCCCCCTACCCCCCACCCCAAGTCCCCCCGGAACTGTCGGTCCCGTTGTTTTTCATCCAGATAGTTCATCCAGCCTGTCCTATTCAGACAGACCTGTGGAGTCACTAACATGCACGAAAACTAGACAGAGGAACACAAAGCAACAGTATACAACCAGACAACAAAACAACCAAAACAAACCACTGAAAAAGAACAGAACAAAACAGTTCACAAGAGAAAAGCTTGTAGTTAGTTCAGGGATCTTTGCTGGCCCTTAGGAGCGTTTTCCAGTCCAGTCTGTTGGGGCACCACGCCCTGGCCCCAAAGTCCACTTTCAGCATTCCCTGGGGACCTTGCCACTCCATTCCCTTGCTGTTCCGCTGCACTCCCCCAGTGCTTTGCCTCGGTGTGGTGGGATCAGGTCAGGTGCAATTCCCACACTGTGTCTCCGGTGCTGTCCCCTGTATCGCCCTTAGTCACTGAGGGGCATCATGTCTCATAGTAGGGCCAGCCATGTTGTTCTCTCTGTGGACTGCCTGCTCTACTCAGGAACATCATCATCACGGCCTGGTGGGCCAGGCTGTGCTCCACTCTCTCCTCCTGCCCCTTCATCTGCTCCCATGTGCTCTGATCAAATATGTCCATCTCCCATAGCTGCAGAGTCAATATCGTCCTTTGGAAAAAATTCTTTTCGGGGGAGGGGCAGGAATTTTTTTTTTAAAGAAGAAAGAAAATCTTACCATGGAGGCTAGAACCATACTGGACTCAGACACTGATTTAACTCGCTGGCTAATTTTAAGTGGTAAAAGTTCCAGTGAGGTGAGAGAAAAACTCTTTTCTTCCCTTCCATTTTACACCTCAATTATTTCCATTTCATTACCAAGTATTGGTAATCTCTTTATAAACTCTCAGGCCTGCAAGAGTAAATATGAGTGCATGAGTCACACTCCCAATAGCATATAGATGATGGTGAATACATTACCATATGCACACTATCACTCACTGAAATTTTTAGTTATCTGGTTTTAAATTTTTAAATCCCATATGGTTACCAAAAACAAAAGCTTGTATCTGATTCTGATAATTTTCTTGAAATTCAAAAGTATGTCTGTGAACCAAAAAAAGTACTAAAATATGAACCCAGGCGAGGTATGGGTTTAAAAGGCAAAACAAAATGCTTTAACTAGAATTATCATGTATTTTTAATATATAAAATTTTTTCAATTAAAAAAACCCTTACTGAAACATTAGGGAAGACATGAACTTTTTAAACAAAGCAATATTACAATAGATGTACCTTATAGCCAAAATCCAGGCATGCTGGCTACCTCTCTATTGATATCCCTAAAAAACACAAAGTGCTATGAACTAGATCTGAGAACATGTGGCTGTTTATTTTTCCCCAAGTGTTTTCGCAAGTAAAGGTTTCTTTCTAATTGATATTAGCATTCACCAGGTGAAACAACTTGTTAGAAAAGCATACATTCTAGGGTGGGGTCCAGGCAGTATGGCAGGGGCCAGACCAAATCCAGGGATACATGTGGTAGCCAATTAAAAAGGAGTGGGAGGAAAAACAAACATAGGTAGCAGGGAACAGGGTGCTAACTCACCCAAGGGGAGGGTGTTGTTTACATCTCCACAGGGAAAGAGGGACCAGACTTCAACCGAGTGCTCCAATACTGGCATGAAGCAGGGAACCAGTAGCGAGGGCTGAGGGACCCACCCCAATCCCAACTACGTAGACAATCCCCTTACCCCAAGAATAATTTACTTCAGAGGACAGCACTGAAGCTACAGCTCAGGGAGAGGGACATGTCTGATCAGAGCGCACAGGAGCAAACGAAGGGGGAGAAAGAGAAAGTGGAGCACATCCTGGCCCTCCAAGCACTGAGGATGATATTCCTGCTTAGAGCAGCCAACGCACAGAGAGGACTATAGGGCTGACCCCACACGACATCCCTCACTGACCCATAGCACTATGGGGGACAACACTGGAGACACTGTGCATGAATTGTACCTGATCTGACCCCACCACACCAAGGGGAAACACTAAGGGTGTGCCACAGAACAGCAAGGGGAGCAGAGCAATGAAGTCCCCGGGGAATACCAAATATAGACTTTGGGGCCAGGACATGGCACCCCATCAGATTCAACCGGAAACACTCCTAAAGGTCAACAAATGGACCTTGAACTATTTACAGGCTTTTCTTCTTTTGTACATTGTTTTTTGTTGTTGTTTTCTTTTCTTTTGTTGCTTTGCTTTGCTCTGTGGTGTGCACATTATTATCTCTGCAGGTCTATCTAGATAAGATAGGTGGGATAAATAATTTGGAGGAGAAAACTATGGGACTCACGGTTAGGGGAAACACGGTTAGGGGAAACATGGAAGAGGAGGTGGGGGAAGGAAGTAGGTGTTAACAAATCCAGGGACAAGGGAAAAACAAGTGATCTAAAGTTGATGGTGAGGAGGGTGTAGGAGGCCTGGTAAGGCTTGATCAAGGGCAACGTAAGCAAGGGGAATTACTGAAACCCAAATGAAGGCTGAGCATGATAGTGGGATAAGAGGAAAATAAAAGGTAACAGAGCAGAGAACTAGGAGGCAAAGGCCATTTTTAGAGATCCAAATATAAGCATGTACATATGTAAATATATTTATATGACAATGGGGAAATAAATCTAGGTATATGTAGCAGATAGACATTGGGCCTCCACTCATGTACTCCCTCAACACAAGAACACTTTGTTCTATTAAACTGGCATTCCATGATGCTCACTTTCCCAACATAATCGCTGAAGACAAAGAGGGTGCATAAGCAAATGTGGTGAAGAAAGCTGATGGTGCCCGGGTATCAAAAGATATGGCATCTGGGATCTTAAAGGCTTGAAGATAAACAAACGGCCATCTAGCTCAGAAGCAACAAAGCCCACATGGAAGAAGCACGCCAGCCTGTGTGATCACGAGGTGCCAAAGGGATCAGGTATCAGGTATCAAAGAACAAAAAATTATATCCTTGTGAATGAGGGGGAGTGCAGAGTGGAGACCCAAAGGTCATTCGTAGACAAATGAACATCCCCTTACAGAAGGGTCTCGGGGAGGAGACAAGCCAGTCAGGGCGCAATATAGCACCGATGAAACATAAAACTTTCCTCTATCCCCCCCCCCCATCATGACCCCAATTCTACCTTATAAATCTAACTAGACCAGAGGCTGTACACTGGTACAGATAAGAGCTGGAAACACAGGAAATCCAGGACGGATAAAATCCTCAGGACCAATAATGAAAGTAGTGATACCAGGAGGGTAAGGGAAGGTGTGGAGAGAAAGGTGGAACCAATCACAATGATCTATATATCACCCCGTCCCTGGGGGATGGACAACAGAAAAGTGGGTGAAGGGAGGCATCAGTCAGTTTGAGACATGACAAAATAATAATAATTTATAAATTATCAAGGGTTCATGAGGGAAGGAAAAAACGAGGAGCTGATACCAGAGGTTCAAGTAGAAAGCAAATGTTTTGAGAATGATGATGGCAACAAATGTACACAGGTGCTTGACACAATGGATGGATGTATGGATTGTGATAAGAGTTGTACAAGGCCCCAATAAATGATTTTTTAAAAAGAAAAGAAATGTGCACTGGGCTCATACACAGGAAAACATTTAGCAATAACAGCGTATATCTAAATATCACTTCTTTTTTTTACAAAACTTAATTATCAGAGGCAAGAATTGAGAAGCAAAAGAGAAATGCGTTTCTGGGGCATCAGCTAAGAAGATGGCTGCAGAATTAAATGATCATTACATATTAATTAGAAGTGAAGCATACAAAATATAAAGTGTGTGCAGCCAACAATTTTAGGATGAGGGTAAGGAAACGAGTACTTCATCAAATCCTTCTCTCTTTCAGCAAGCAAGGTTGTGGCATCACAACTTGTTAGTAAGCCTTCCTCCATCCTGATGCCACATTCTTCGTCATATTTGCCAGCTTCCCTGGTGACATACTACTCAGTATGCTTATTCAGGAATGTGGTGGAAGGATACAACCTTGTAGCACACCTTTCCTGATTTTAAACCAAGCAGCATTCCCTAGTTCCGTTGCCACAACTGCCTCTTGATCCGTGTACACATTCAACATAAGCACAGTGAAGTGTTCTGGAATTCTCATCCAGTCGAATGCCTTGGCACAGTCAGTACAACACAAGTAAACATCATTCCGGTATTCGCTGCTTTCAGCCAAGATTCCTCTGACTCCAATCGGCAATGATCCCCCTTGTCCTTACTTCCTCTTCCGAATCTGATACTGCTGCAACTGTGTTGGCCTTCTCCAAAATTTTGTCTGCATCTGATATCAATGATAATGTTCTATAATTTGAGCATTCTGTTGGGCCACATTTCTTAGGAATGGACACAAATACGGATCTCTCCTCATCAGTTGGCCAAGGAGCTGTCTTCCAAATTTCCTGGCATAAAAGAGCGAGTGCTTCCAGTGTTTCATCAGCTTGTTGAAACATTTTAGTTGACATTTCATAAATTCCTGGATCCCTGTTTCTGGCTAATGCTTTCAGTGCAGCTTGATCTGTTTTTTTTTTTTGTTTTTTTTTTGGTTTTTTGTTTGTTTGTTTTTAATGCTTCCCACATCATTCAATATCTCAGTTTCTAATGACGTTCAAAGATCGCCACTTTCAGTATGGATTAAAACTCAATGTAAAGAAAACCAAACTCTTCAAAACTGGACCATGACAAATGGAAAAAATGTTGAAATTGTCAAGTATTTTGTCTTGCTTGGATCCACAATCAATACTCATGGAAACAGCAGTCATAGATCACAAGACAAGTTGTATTAAGCAAGCACAAGACCTCTTTTTATTGAAAAGCCAGGAGGACTAAGGTATGCCTGAGACAAGCCATGGTATTTTTAATTGCCTCATATGCATGGAAAGTTAGACACTGAATAAGTAAGACCAAAGAATTAATGCATTTGAACTGTAGTGCTGGAGTAGAATACTGACAGTGCCATGAACTACTAACAGGAAAAATCAATTTGTCTTGGAAGAAGTATGGCCAAAGGATTCCTTAGAGGCAAGGATGGTGAGACTTTGTCTTACCTACTTTAGAGAAGTACATCATGTTTGGTAAAGTAGAGGTCCATCAAAAGAAGGGCCCTCAAAGAGATGAATTGACACAGTGGCTGCAACAATGGTCTGGTTCAAGCATAGGAATGATTGAGGGTGGTGCAGGAGTGTTTTGTTCTGTTGTGCATAAAGTCATTATGGATCAGAACCAACTTGTTCACATCTAGCAACAACAAAGAAGAGGGGCAGTGGGCCAGATTAATATTAACAAAAAGAAGAGGAAATAAAAGCAATCTCAGTTTCAAACAGACAAGGGACCACAAGGAAAGTCTGAAAGGGACAGAGGTCCAGGTTTTAGAAACTATCAGCCCGAGACAGAGAAGCTGCCATCTGATCCCCTTCTCCCACCCCGTCATCTGGAAAGGGTTTACCTTAAAGCTCCGTCAAGGTCAACATCAAGAGTAAGCTTGATGAAAGTAGAGGATCTCTGGTCTCTAAAATACTGGAAACACAAGAGCTTACCATGTAAGATCTGCATGTGGTTAACTACATGCTTCTTTAGTAAGTAGTAACTAGGGTTTTTATAGTTATCTAAGGTTTTTATGAGCAGCCATCTAAGGTACAATTATTGGTCTCTAATGCAAAAGGGAAAAAAACTCATCGCCATGGAGTCAGTGCTGACTCAAAGAAACCCCCTGTTTACAGGAGTAGAAAGCTCATCTTTCTCCTGCAGAGTTACTGGTAGTTTCAAACTGCAGACCATGCAGATCACAGTCCAAAGCATAACTACTATACTACCAGGGCTCCAAAGGAAATAAGAGTGATGAAAATTGGAAGACACATAAAAACAATTAGTCCAAAGGACTAATAGACCATGCAAATATCTGTCTCCATGACCCCAAGGCCTGCATTGAAGTGAAAGTACTTGGCATTTGCTATTGTTTCATAATCCCACCAAATGACTAAGTGAAGGCATGCAAATAAAATGTAGACAATTATGACTCTGGGATTGAGCACCTTCGTCATTCCGCTGGGCATATAGTGAGCCATTTGAGGAACAGGAACAGCGTTCCACAGTCACCAGGAAAGAAAAGCAACAAGCGGAGTGTGTTTGAGATACCAGTGTGACGAGGCAGCAGCCTCCGTAAATTGGCCGCAGCGCCAAGACCATGAAATGGAATGGTGTACTTTGCAGCCTACAGAACAAGTACAGATGAGTGCCTTCGGACAGGAGGTTTGCAGAGTTGGATGGCCTCTGGGCATTTACTAAGCATAAAGGAGCTTGGGAACACTAACAGAGGAGGGCAGAGGCCAAGTGGTAGGGTGGCTGAGAAGCTGAGGGCCTTAAAGAGACATGGCTGCTGGCATGGATGAAAAAGATGTTGCTGAGGATGAAAGCATTATACCCATAATATTTTCTCATCTGAACTTATTGTGGTCTGTTACCTTCTCTAATAAACCCTCATAATTAGTATTGTGATAGTTAGGCTTTGTGTCAACCTGGCTTGGTTAAGGTTCTCAGTAGTTTGGCAGTAATCTCCCATGATGTGATCTCACACGATGTAATCAACTCCTCTAGGGAATCTAACATAACACTATCAACTCTGTGAGCAGCCAGCAGCTGTGGTGAATGCAGCGCCCTTGATTAAATCACGACCTTGATGCAACTGGACAGAAGACTACTTGGAAGTGTAGCCTGCTTCTTTTTAAGCAAACTCAGTGGGAAAGCTTCACTTCTGCTGGATCTGGGTCCTCCATCTGGTTTATTAACTTTGGATTCATTTGGCCTTATATTCACCAATCTGTGGTCTTTCTGCTTACTGCAGCTGCAAGAGTCAGGAAAAGCTTCCAGCTTGCCATCCAACCTATGGACTTGAACAGGACTGGACTTGCCCACTTCTACAACTCAGTGAGTCATTTCTTGGTATAAATCTTTCTCTACACATATACATAAAAAATTGCTTCTCAAGAGAACCTAGACTAACACAATTGTCTGTGAGTTCAGTGTGACCACTGCAGCAAATTTTTTAACCTGGCACATAAGAAGAGTACCATGGCAGAATAGCTGATGTCCCAAAAGTTAAAAGGTAAGGATCAAAAATGAAGGATAAAGGTAAGTCTGACCTCTGCCTCATAGGGATCTCCTCCTTGGGCAGATGCGAACTTAGAGTCTCCTTTTCCCTTGTACAAACAGAAGAGGTCAAACATGCCCCAGGCTATTTCCTCTAACAAGAACAGATTGGTACCTGGCAACCACTACCAAATGTTCTGAAAGGGATGACACCAGTAGATCCCAGATATAAAGGGGTGGGGGGAGGCACATATAACAGAACTCAAAGTCATAAGAGACCATGCTGACAGATCTGCTAGAGAAGGATGGAACTCTGGAGACTGTGGCCCTTTGCCATCCTACAGGTTTGGAATTGTGGCTCAATTTTCAGACAAACAGTAGGTCTACAGGGAAAACAATTACATTAGTGAGGTATTGACATTTTAGAGTAATTAACTACGTGAAGTTGAAAGGACAAGAAAAAATTCAGAAAGGTTAGGAAAGGAATGGAAACAGGAAACACAAAGAGGAAATGAATTAAGTGATGTTTCGTTGTAAAGATTGCAATAAATGTGATGAAACAAATGTATTCGTACCCTGCTCGCTGCACCAAAAAAATGTATATGAATTGTTGAATATAAAATTAACAATCTGCTTTGTTTTGAGGGAAAAATGAAAAAGTAGTTCCCAAGTGTAACTTAATTTTCCATGAAATCTTGGGATAGCCAGAAGATATAAAAACTAAAGCAAAAAAAAATGTTTGTTTTTTTAAAGGAATATTGGACATAATAGTTGTAACAGATGTAAAACTAAAATCAAAGCAAACTCACTACCATCAAGTCAATCTAGACTCATAGCAACACTGTATGGCAGGGTAGATCTGCCTCTAGGTTTCCAAAACTGTACATCCTTATGGAAAAATATTGCACATACTTACAAATTATTGCTACTGCATTAGGGTGGGTTTAAAAAATGAAATACTGTTATCTAATAAATGTTTGCTAAACTAAGTAACATAATAAACCAAAGCAAACAAACAGACCACCTTCAAGTTGATTCCAACCCATAGTGGTCCCATGTGTTAGAGCAGAAACATTCCAGAGGATTTTCTTTACTATCTTTACAGAAATAGATAGCCAGGCCTATCTTCAGTTGCACCACTGCATGAGTCTGAACAGCCAACTTTCTGTTTTGTAGCTGAGAAGCAAACTATTTGTGCCACCCAAGCACCTGAGTATCATCTAAATGTATTGGACCAATTAAGACTAGAAGAGTCATTGAGGGTTCATGAGGGAAGGAGGGGGAGGGTAAAAAATAAGGCGCCAATAGCAAGGGCTCAAGCAGAAAGAAAATGTCTTGAAAATTATGATGGCAACAAATGTGCTTGACACAATGGATGGATATATGGGTTGTGTTAAGAGCTGAATGAACCAATAAAATATTTTAAAAATCAAACAGGTAATATCATTGCACATCTAATAAATGACTGTAATTAAAAGAAAAAAACTAGAAGAGCCCCAAAGACTATCGTCTTGATACACCCTTAAACTTTGAATAATGAAAAAATTAAGGTCATCTTTCATTTAAATAACTTACTGGTTCACAAAATAAAGAATATCATCCATGAGTACTTTGCTTCTTTATAAAAGCATCTACATGTGGCTAAACTATCAGTATTTACACTGAAATAAAGATCAGAAGGTAAACGAGCTATCACATCTACCTCAGTACACAAAATCTCAGTGCTTCCTTATTGTACTCCAAGAAGTTCTTGTGGTTGGATTAATTTTGTCTTGGAACAAAGGGTCTACTTAAATTGAGAAATAATTCTGTACGGTAACTTACTAAAACATATCCTCAAAAGTGTGCCAATCACAAAGAATTCTTATATGCATCTTCCACACTCCCTCCATAACAGAGCAGATGTGGTCCTAAGAAGCTGAAGCTTATTTTTCTTATGTCGTGCTTTTAAAAAAAGGGGAGGTGGGGCGTTACATTTCTATTTCCAGAGATCTTCTAATAATAGAGAATGTTGACAGGGAGTTGTATGTGTAAATATTCCTTCTCTTTTGGTTTATAAATTTCATGAAGATAAAATTCTGTGTCTAGCTAATTAACAAGGAATCTATTTGCTTTGTAGAATCCTTGACATTGCATATTTATTTACAATGAAGAAAATGGTGCACACTAGAAACAGAAATTGAAATTTAGAACTATATTAGTTGAACAAGTTCCTCCTGGAAATGAAGATTTCATTTGTGAAATCTAAAATGCTCCTTCAAATGATAATTTATATGAAGATGAAACAGCATTGTGAAAATTAATATCCCTCCTCGGTATGGTTTGTGAACAAGAAAAAGCATATTGAGTGTTTTAGGAAAAAGGAATATATTTTTTCCATTATTTTGATTTAATAGTGACTTGAGATTACTATTTAATAGTCATCCAGTAACCCAGTTCCCTCATTATTCAAAATGCTCCAGTGTTGAATAACGGCTCACAAATTGACTATCACACACACAGCAGATATAAATGAACAGCCAGCAGAACTATACACTGCTACACTAATTCGGAATCTAGACCATAAGCTTGAGTAGATTCCTTACAATAATCATCACTAGCACCAGGAGTGGTCTAACACTTTACGTACATATTAAACTTATACACACATGCATACACACTAACTTAATTTACCCAACAATTCTGTGAAATGAGTATTGTTATCCTCAATTATCAAAATACATAGATTTTGCACAGAAAAATTAACTCCCTAAGATCACCTCACCAATGGGTAGCAGATCTAGATTAAAATATAAGAAGTCAGCCCTACATAAACCCTTCCTTCATCACTTCTCGGCCTTTTGGCTAAGATCAAGTGTAAACCCTTCCTTCAGAAAAATACCTTTTCAAGGGTCCTACAAGGCTATCTTCCTTGGCTCTCTCATTTATTCCATCTCAGAATTCTGAATTTATATCACTGCCCATCCTGATCCACATTCTCTCCAAGTTAAGTTCTACTCATTTAAACACCAGATATAAATTGACTTCACTCAAATTTTATTTCTGATCCAAACTTCTTCCCAGAAAACAAGAATATCCAACTAACTATATCTGGAGCCTCTCTCTGGATATATCCACATTGCCCAGCCTCCTCTAGAGGCACCATGTACACTATATCCAAACTAGAAGTCAGTCCTATGAGCTTTAGGTATGAATCATATCCTAAATCTGACCTCTTCCCTTTACACTGCCTAGATCCAACACTACTACAATTAAAAGTTTTGTCTCTCTAACACCCTTGGGTATTTTTTCAAGTTATAGTTGCCAGGACTGTAACTTCTGCTTGGAACACTATTCCCCAAGGCTAGGCTAAATAATAAGAGTTTCATTCAGATGGAAACCCAAATATTACCTTCTCACGACTGTCCTCTTTAGAGTGCCTCTTCACTTAAAAGGACTAAAGGAAACATGTGCATTTGCCGGCGCTTTCTTGTTCCTATGCGGTCCACAGGACCTCGATGACAATAGCAGCTTTCTCTACAAAACCCCTTTATGATGCTTTCCAGCTTTGGGGGTAATGCCCACTTAAGAAACACATTTTACAGTCCTCTCCCTTCCCAGTCTCTGGCTGCTTGAGCATCCTCCGCCTTCATGAACTCTGGGAAAGTATAGTGCCTAGGACAGAAATTCATGAAAAACTAGCCAAAATGTACAAGGCCACACCAGATGTCATTTTTGTATTTGGATTTAGAACCTATTTTGGTGGTGGCAAGACTACTGGCTTCTGCGTGATTTTCAGTGTTTTGGGTTATGCAAAGAAATAAGGACCTAAACACAACCCTGCAACACAGCCTGTGTGAGCAGACAAAGACCTCCAGGAAACAACGCAAGGACAGATGAAGACAGTCAGGGTGACTGCACAGGTCAACATCAGTGATGGCAAAAAGGAGTAACAAAGATTCTACAGTGACTTGATCTGCACTGATTACGGGAGTTCTTACCAGAGAATTAATAAGCTATAAAATTTTCAACTGCGAGAAGTTGGAAACAACCCAAATTTCCATCAACATGAGTGGATTAAAAACTGTTATATATACATACAATGGAGTACTACGCATCGCTAAAAAGCAGTGATGAACGCATGAAGCACATCGCTGCATGGTTAGAAGTGGAGGAAATCATGCTCAGCGAAGTAAGCCAAGCACAAAAGGGCAAGTACAACGTGAGTCCGCTGAGGTAAGCTTTAAAAAAAAATACAAAAGGGGCATAGGGAAAAAGCTACTGTATACGAACATTCCTGGAGTGAGGACCAGGCAGTATGGCACGGGCCAGACCAAATCCAGGGACACATATGGTAGCCAACTAAAATGGAGGGGGTGAAGGAAAAATAAATAAATAAAAAGAAGGGTCTCATATTGAACTCAAGTTGGAAGAGGTGAGTCCGGTCTCAAAATGGAGGTAAAACCGCCTCCCCATCGCCCCCAGCCCAACTCCAGCTATCGCTGCCACAGGGAGGAGGGTCATGATCCAAAGGAACCTGAACAGTTGCAAAAACTTTTTGGTGGTCTGAGCCTTGAAACTACAGATGAAGGTTTAAGAGGGCATTTTGAGAAATGGGGCACACTCACAGACTGTGTGGTGATTAGAGACCCCCAAACAAACATCCCAGGGGCTCTGGTTTTGTGACTTCCTCCTGTGTGGAAGAGGTGGACACAGCAATGTGTGCACGAGGTTGGTGGGCATGAAGTGGAACCAAAGAGAGCTGTGTCCAGAGGATTCCATGAAGCCTGGTGCCCATTGAAAAGTGAAGGAAATTTTTGTTGGTGGCATAAAAGAAGCCACAGAAGAATATAACTTGAGAGACTACTTTGAAAAGTATGACAAGATTGAAACCATAGAAGTCATGGAGGACAGGCAGAGTGGGAAAAAAGAGAGGATTTGCCTTTGTAACTTTTGATGATCATGATACAGTTGATAAAATTGTTGTTCAGAAAAACCACTCTATGAATGGGCATAATTGTGAAGGAAAAAGGCTCTTTCAAAATAAGAGCTGCAGTCTGCTGGATCACACAGAGGTCGTGGAGGTGGCTCTGGCAACTTCATGGGTCGTGGAGGAAACTTTGGAGGTGGTGGAGGGAACATTGGCCGTGGTGGGAACGTTGGTGGAAGAGGAGGCTATGGTGGTGGAGGTGGTGGCAGCAGAGGGAGTTATGGAGGAGGTGATGGTGGTATAATGGATTGGGAGGTGATGGTGGCAACTATGGCGGAGGTCCCGGTTTTAGTAGTAGAGGGGGCCATGGTGGTGGAGGACCAGGATATGGAAAGCAAGGTGGAGGATATGATGGTTACAATGAGGGAGGAATTTTGGCGGTGGGAACTATGGTGGTGGGTACTATAATGATTTTGGAAATTACAGTGGGCAACAGCAATCAAATTATGGACTCATAAAAGGGGGGGTAGTTTTGGTGAAGAAGCTCTGGCAGTCCTTGTGGTGGTGGTTATGGATCTGGGGGTGGAAGTGGTAGATATGGCAGCAGAAGGTTCTAACAATTCAGAAGAAAAGGGGTTCAGTTCTTAGCAGGAGAGAGAGCGGGAGTTGTCAGGAAAGCTGCAGGTTACTCTGAGACAGTCATCCCAAATGCGTTAGAGGAACTGTAAAAATCTGCCACAGAGGAGCGATGATCCACAGTCAGAAAGTGACTGCAGCTTAAACAGGAAGCCCTTCTTGTTTAGGACTGTCATCGCCACAGTCTGCCAAAGTGCAGGGGTGTCGATTAGATGTACATTGCTGATGTCTTTTATCTGTGGTAGCTTTGTCTTTTCATTACACCAGGTATCTTGCTCTGTAAATTGTGGTAGTGGTACCAGGAATAAAAAATTAAGGAACGCCCATTTCCAAACCATGATATGAATGGGCACTGACACGTAGAGAGAATAGATATTTGTATGTTTGCAATGTGTATTTTAGATAACAACTAGAATTGGGTATTTCAATTAGTATATTTGTGAATTTAATTGCATTAAGATTTACCTTCAATGAAAAATATCTCAAAATTCAAAAATAAATAAATAAAAAGGAAATGGGTAGCGGGGGCACAGGGCACTAACCCACCCAAGGGGAGGGTATTGTTTTTATCTCCACAGGGAAAGAGGGACCAGACTTCAACCCAGTGCTCCAGGATGTGAATGCCACATGCCGGCATGGAGTAGGGAACCAGTGGAGAGGTCTGAGGGGCCAGCCCCAATCACAACTACGTGGACACCTGCCCCTCCCCTCAGAAGAATTTATTTCAGAGGACAGCACTGAACCTGCAGCTCCAGGAGAGGGGCATGTCTGATCAGAGCACATGGGAACAAATGAAGGGGGAGGAAGAGAGAGTGGAGCACATCCTGGCCCACCAAGCCTTGAGGACGATATTCCCGCTCAGAGCAGCCAATCTACAGAGAAGACATATGGCCGGCCCCACTAAGAGACACGACATCCTTCACTGACCCATAGCCCCACAGGGGACACTATAGGAGATACAGTGTGGGAGTTCTGCCCGATCTGATCCCACCACTCCCAGGCAAAACACTAAGGGTGTGGAACAGAACAGCAAGGGGAACAAAGCAACGAAGTCCCCAGGGAATACCAAAAATACACTTTGGGGCCAGGGCTCAGCACTCCATCAGACTTGACCAGGAAACAATCCTAAAAAGCAACAAACAGTCCTTGGAACTAACTACAAGCTTTTCTTTCTTGTAGATGTGTTTTCTTTTTTTGTCATTGACTTGTTGTTTTGTTTTCTTTTGTTGCTTGGTTTTGCTCTGTCTTGTTTTTGTGCATGTTGTTATCTCTGCAGGTCTGTCTAAATAAGATAGGCTGGATGAACAATCTGGAGGAGAAAACAACGGACCGACAGTACCAGAGGGTCATGGGAGGGAGAGAGGGGGAAAGGTAGTGGTATTAACAAACCTAGGGACAAGGGAACAACAGGTGATCCAAATAGGTGGTGAGGAGGGTGTAGGAAGACTGGTAGGGCATGACCAAGGGTAATGTGACTGAGAGGAATTACTGAAACTCAAATGATGGCTGAGCATGATAGTGGGACAAGACGAAAGTAAAAGGAAATAGAGGAAAGACCTGGGAGGCAAAGGGCATTTTTAGAGCTTTAAATAAAGGCATGTATATATGTAAATAAATGTATATATGAGGATGTGAAAATAGATCTGCATGCATATATATATGTGTGTGTGTGTGTGTGTGTGTGTGTGTGTGTTTAGTATTAAGGCAGCAGATGGACATTGGGCCTTCATTCAAGTAACTCCCTCAATGCAAGAATACTTTTTTCTATTAAACTGGCATTTCATGATGCTCACCTCTCCAATACGATCACTGAAGACAAATGGGTGCATAAGCAAATGTGGCGAAGAAAGTTGATGGTGGCCGGCAATCCAAAGATATAGATAGTGTCTGGGGTCTTAAAGGCTTGAAGGTAAACAAGCAGCCATCTAGCTCAGAAGCAACAAAGCCCACATGGAAGAAGCACACAAGCCTGTGCAATCACGAGGTGTTGAAGGGATCAGGTATCAGGCATCATCAGAACGAAAAATCATATCATTGTGAATGAGGGGGAGTGCAGAGTGGTGACCCAAGAAACATCTGTGGGCAACTGGATATCCCTTTACAGAAGGGTCTCGGGGAGGAGTCGAGCCAGTCAGGGTTCAGTGTAGCAACAATGAAATACAACTTTCCTCTAGTTCCTAAATGCTTCCCCTCCTATCCCCCACCCTCATGATCCCAAGTCTACCGTACAAATCTGGCTAGACCAGATGATATACACTGGTACAAATAAGAACTGGAAACATAGGGAATCCAGGGCAGATGATCCCTTCAGGATCAGTGCCAAGAGAGGCGATACCAGGAAGGTGTGTGTGTGGGGGGGGGTGTTGTGGGAGTAGAAAGGGGGAACCAATTACAAGGATCTACATATAACCTCCTCCCTGGGAGACAGACAATAGAAAAGTGGGTAAGATATGACAAAAAATCATTTATAAATTATTAAGGGTTCATGAGGGAGTGGGGAATGGGGAGGGAGGTGGAAAAATGAACTGATGTCAGGGGCTTAAGCGGAGAGCAAATGTTTTGAGAAAGATGAGAGCAATGAATGTACAAATGTGCTTGACACAATTGATGTATGTATGGATTACGATAAGAGTTATATAAGCCCCTAGAAAAATGATTACTTGATTAATAAGCAAACAAATAAATAAAGCGGGGGGTGGGAGGGAATAAATACACCAAGCAATATTTCTTGTCTGTTCAGGAAAAAAAATTCTTTTTTCTGTGTGTCTGGTTGTTTGAAGCATATTTGAAATTGGAATTCTGATGCTTTTACAGATTTACATCAGCATTCAAGTTCACATGTTGGCTGCCACAGGAAGCATTTAGAAAAACTCTGTATGCACGTGTTTGTCCTTCCTTGTAGTATACTGCAGATATAGCATGTCATCATCAGAGTGTGCTCATACTAATAGAGTGCTACTGTATTCCTGAGACATTGAGATCTGAACTCCTCTTGCCTTATTAAAAAAATTTACTTGCTGATTGAAATTGAAATTTAATTAAAAAAGAAATAGAAACACACTTTACATCAATGGTCTGGTACAGGGGTCGACAAACTCTTAAGACTGAAGACTTAATCCTGTCCCTCACAACAATGTAAATCTTATTCAAGAGCCAAAAATATATTTTTACAAATGAATAAAATCACCATTATCTGAAAATAAAACTGATACTTCTATTTTCATTTTCCGTTTTAATTCAGAGTCGTATGTAAATACTGAACAAGATGCTTATGGCTCTCAAGCCAGTGAGCTGACCCCTGATCTAGTATATACAAGGGTGCTTCAATAACTCAAAAGATAACACCAAGATAAGTTCCATGAACTTTTTGAACTCCTCTTGTACATACTAAATTAAAACAGTAGTTCTATGAAACATTATGTGACCTTTCTACATGAGAAATGTTACATTTTTCTTTTCTTTCTTTTTCCCCCAGGAAATGACTTCACAACCAACCAGTGACCCATTTCATGTGTACGTTTTGGTTTTCTGGGTAACTTCAAATGAATCACCTTTACCTCCTTAAGTCTCACAACTTCTGTGAATTAAATACCTGCCTTAACCATTCAGAATAGCTGGATTGATGGGGATGTAGTTCATCATGGTGTTACGACAGGGGAAATCGCTGCAGCCTTCTCTTCCCCTTGGCCACCACATCCAGTCACCAGCAGTTCATCAGTCCCACCTCTAAACCTAACTCAGATCTGCCCTTTCTCTCTGTCCTCACTGTTTCAACTCAGCCAATTCTTCTATTATTTCAACAGCCTGCCTGACTCAATTCTTGTCCTTGTATAGGTCATCCAGTCTTAAGTGACCTTAAAAAAATTTTTATTAAAAACATTCAAGCCTACAAAAAATTGCCATGTTACCAAAGATCAAAGTCCATATGGCCTTAACAATGACCACTTCTGTGTACTATTTTTTCTGTACCATACAAGGATTCAAAAAGTCCCTGAAAAAATATAACTAAAAGATAGTCATTAACCCACAAACTCTCAGACCCCCCTTGTATATTGCAATTGACCATGATTCTTGACCCCTCTAAAGGACAAATTCCCTTCATAACCACAATGGGTTATTAAGTTCAAGAAAGTTAATGCTGGTACAACATATTATTTACATAGCCCTGGTGGTGCAATGGTTAAGTATCTGGCTCCTAACAGAAAGGTCCATGGTTGGAACCCACTAGCAGCTACAAAAGGAATAAAAAATCTGCTCCCATAGATTCTAAACATTCGGTGTCACAGAGTCGATCACAACTCTGAGCAACCCCACCGCACTGGATTCAACTAGCCCTGTGGATTTCTGAGACTGCAACTCTTTGCAGGAGTAGAAAGACTCATTTTCCTCCCCGGGAGCAGCTAGCTGGTGGGTTCAACCTGCTGAGTGCCTGCAGGCGGGGCAGGGGTTGGGGAGCAGCAGACTGTAACCACTACACCACCAGGGCTCTTCCGGGAAAGTCCCCTGACGTGGTCTAGGAAAGCCTGTGATGTAGTTCTACTCTGTCCTAGAGAGTCGCTATGGGTTAGAACTGTGATGGATGACACAAGAGAACAAGGGCAACAATTGGATTATTTCGTGTTTGGCCAACAAATTCTGCCAACTTGTCCCAGTATGATCCTTTATCTGATCCATAGCGACCCCATATGTTTCAGAGTGAACTTGTCCCAGAGGGTTTCAATACTATGATCTTTCAGAAGTGGAGAGCCAGCCCTTTCTTCAGAGACACAGCTGTGGGTAGACTTGAATTGCCAGTTTAGCACATTAACAATTTGCATGACCCAGTCACTTCACAGTCCTTTTATTGCAACTTTATTTTCCGTCCTAATCCAAGAGCACATGTGTCGCTTAGTTGTCATATTCTCAAAGATTTTAAGAACACAAGTCAGATCATGTTGCTCCCCAATTTTAAATGCTCCACTACTTGGAGACTTTCAAAAAAGAGGAGAAACGTCAGCAAGGAAGTGAAGGGTGGGACATGCCTGCCTGAGAGTGTTTCCTCTGCTAATTGCCATTAATGTAGTTTTCTTCTAGGTCTGCTAGCTCCGCCCTTGGCTCCACTTGTAGAGTGTGTGTTGACAGCTCCAGATCAGGAGGCAAGTCTAATTGCTGGTGTAATGGACAGCAGAGGGTCCAAAGCATGGGGTTACTTGGCAAACACGCTGGTGCCCGGAGCAAGCAGATATGGAATAGCAGGAAGAGAGTAAGAATCCCTTATGATGGCTACACAAGAAGGACTTGACCTGCAGGAGAAAGAAGAGGCTTCAGTGCTCAGAGAAAAAGTCTACAAAGTAGGGTACGAAATGAGTAAGGCAACTCTAACTCTTGTTTCTCCAGCCTCTCCAAGAAACTCAAAGGCCAATCTTCTGTCACTCTCTACATTTAAAACAATTCATTTTTCAAATATCACAGAACAAAAAGACTAGTTTTTACCTGACTCCATTTCTTTCCATCTGCACATGTCTACAGATTATCTCATTAAGATTAAGCTGGCTTTCTTACACACTTATACCTTTATTTATTTACTTCAGCGTTTCTCTATAATCACTACATACACCACAAAGTTATGGACACATACAATTTCTTCTTTTAACTAAATTCTACCCTCAGAAATTGATAGATCATAATCACTTATTGTATTGTTCTAAGTAATTATGCTGTTTAATTTCT
Source organism: Tenrec ecaudatus (assembly GCF_050624435.1). Taxonomy (NCBI): domain Eukaryota; kingdom Metazoa; phylum Chordata; class Mammalia; order Afrosoricida; family Tenrecidae; genus Tenrec; species Tenrec ecaudatus. The sequence continues at coordinate 44,530,509 of NC_134545.1, forward strand.
TAAAAGAAAAATTACAATAAAAACTAACCAGCAATTTATGCTTAAACATGCAAAATGAAAAGACTTCCAAATAGATTTGGAATTAGCATCTGTTTAGAAAAGTCACTAAAACAAACAAAAGAAACAAACACATTGTCATCAAGTCAATTACAACTCAAAGAACCCTATAGCACAGGATAGAACTGCTCCTGTGGGCTTCTGAGAATAACTTTTTACAAGAATAGAAAGTCATAGGGATCTTCACCCTCTCACATGTTACTTGTATTTTCATCTTGTTATTAATGTGGTCTTATCCTTACCACCTTAGTGTGATTTGTTTTTCATTGTCTTCTGTTGGGTTTCCCAACAGTGATGCACAGGAGGATTGGCGGTGTAATGATAATAACTGATACAAGGTGCTGCAGGGGCTGGTGATGGGGAGGGAGAGGGGATTCAGGAGTCAATAAAGAAGGTGGGAGTATGGAGGGAGCACTAAAACTGATTGTAACTGCACAACTCATTTCTTTTTTAAATTTTAATAAATCATTTTATTGGGGGCTTGTACAATTCTTATCACAATCCATACATATATCCATTGTGTCAAGCACATTTGCCATTATCCTTTTCAAAATATTTTCTTTCTACTTGAGCCCTTGATATCAGCTCATTTTTCCCCTTCTTTACCCCGCTCCCTCCCTAATGAACCTTGATAATTTATAGATTATTTTTTCATGTCTTACATTGACCAATGTCTCCCTATACCCACTTTTCTGTTGCCCATCCCCTTGGGAGGGGGCTATAGGTAGATCACTGTGATCACTTCCTTCTTTCTACCCCACCTTCTCCTTACCCTCCTAGTATAGCTACTCTCAGGCGTTTACCTGTCCTGGATCTCCTGTGTTTCCAGTTCTTATCTGTACCCATGTACATGCTCTGATCTACCCAGATTTGTAAGGTAGAATTGGGTTCATGATAGTGGGCAGGGGCATGGGGTTGGGTGGAGGGCATTACAGAACTAGAGGAAAGTTTATGTTTCATCAGTGCTATTCTGCGCCCTGACTGGCTCATCTCCTCCTACAAATGTGCTTTGGGTCTTCACTCCACATTCCACCTATTTCAAACAATGAAATTTCAAACAATGAAATGATTTTTTGTTCTAGGTCTTTGATGCCTGATACCTGATCCTATCGACGCCTCATGATCACACAGGCTGATATGCTTCTTCCAGGTGGGCTTTGTTGCTTCTCAGCTAGATGGCCGTAGTTTGAGGACACCTGCTTTATTAGGACTTCAGACACTGTATCTTTTGATAGCCGTGCACCAGGAGCTTTCTCATTTTAAAGGTGATTTAACCATAGCGGGGAATGCTCTAAGATATATGTGGTGCTGATTGTACAATTCCTCTGGATTTGATTGGATGACTGAATTATTCAATTGTGTGCCAATAAAATATTGGAAAAAATAAATTTTTAAAAAAGAGTAGAAAGTCTCAGCATTCTCACAAGGAACTGCTGGTAGTTTCAAATTGCTGACCTTAGAAACCCAATGCATAAACACTATGTCACCAGAGCTCCTGGCCATCATTAAATAGTGACCCCATTGCTGAATAAAACCCTGAGTAACCTGGGAAGGCACTCAGCTATTAAAATACAACCCAAGGTCTTGAATTCCAATCATCTGCCCATTACTTTTGATTCAGGTTTCAAGTTTGAACTCTCCACAGGTTTCCTCTGACACAGGACCAGAAAACATGTGACCCCATCTATCATCCTAACACCTTTCCCAGAAACCTCTAAATGTGGCAAAACAAAACAAAAAAAAACCCACTGTCCAACTGCTCCTGAGTGATAAGATCACAAACAGAAAATTATTTTAATTTTTTTAAGCTTGCATTTATTCAACATAGGTGCAGAAACAGATACGTCTCTCTTGAAAGAATCTTTTCTATCAAGGTGGATGATAGAGTTTAATATTAAACAAATAAATATTAAAAAGAAATTAATAAAAATAGTAATGTTTAAAACAAATTATAGACTATTAATAAGGAAGTCTTTAAAGCGTGATATATAAAAAAAGAAAATATTTATGATCATTTGGGGGGATTCCATTACCTTTCGATTAAATTTTTCACAAATGTTAAAGTACCACAATAATTTAGAAAGCAGACTACATAGCTGCAGATACCTTACAACAACAGTCAAAAAGGACACTTGGAAAGGAAGGGAGGAAGCAAACTGCCGTGCTAGCTGGGGAGTAAGGTGACGGCCAGTGCACCAATCTTCCAAGTGTCCCGTTCATGCTGTCATCGTCCTTTCACGCTCACAAGACAAGAACAGAGTAGTCATAGGAGCAGAAACCCTACGCAAGAACTTGAGGGTTTTTAGTTTTCTCTTGAACTTGATCCCAAAACCATAGCTCAGCACCAAGGCTAACCTTCATTGCTCATCGACGCAGGAGCAGGGGCAAGAGCACATGAGCACCAGAGTCTGGGGGCTCGACTCCGCACTAATTCACTCTGTGACCTTTGATGAGTACCGCCCCTCCCTGGGAGACGACTTTATCACCTCTAAGATGAAGTTAATGTAAGACCTGCCTCATAACGCTGCTATCAGGATAAAATGGAAAACATACGCAAAGGGTCAATCTAGTGCTAGCACAAACCGTATGCTTAATAAATAGTGGCAGATATTGGGATCACAGCTAGCATATAAACACAAATGAAAAAGTGGGCTCAGAATCAAAAATGACCAAACTAAAGAAATTGGATGGCTCTTCATTAATCACTATGAAGTGATTTTCTCTGACAATAAGCAAATGAAGGAAGTGCCACAGTAATTTTCTCTGAAATCACCTAGCTTGAACCCTTAGTAAAACCAGAAAAGCTCATCCAAGAAAAATCCCCCTAAAGGGGAAATGAGTCACACAATTTCAACAATTTATTAAAAAACAATTAAGAAACCTTTTATTAAGAAACAATCTGAGCAGCTTCCAGAAATCTGAGGGGGGTAAATCCATACAAAAATATATAATTTAAAACAAAACACCAAAAAAACTAAACAGACAGAACTTGCCAGCAAATGATACCATTAAAGCATGCTTTTCAGTTCCAGAGTATTTGTGAAAATGAAACTGAGATAACACAAACCTATTGCCATATGTTCTCGAGGATAAGCCAACCCAAATATCAGCCAAGGCACCTAATTTTACCACAAAATGACATTAAAAATGTGCTGAGAAACTCAGCTTATACACGAGTGTAAATGGTAGTTTATCATCTTCAAAATAGATTCTGCCATATAAAGCTTTTGAATGATCAACCATCAAAATGCTGTATTTCCACAACTTAAAACATTAAAAAATTCTCAATATTTAGCCATTCACTAAACTATCACTTCAGTCATTTCATTACCTAAGCAAAAAGAAGAAATATTTCTGGCTAGTGACTCCCATCAGAGGAGCAAGTAGTGTAAAAAAGAGGAAGGTTTTCAGTGTTGTTTGTTGAATACCTGGATGCAACTAGCCACCCTTTAAGATGGTCTTCTGTGAACTTCCAAACCCAAACCAAGCTACATGAAGCAGCTGATCGCTGACCAACTGGTCTACAGAATTCAATTAACAACAAAAGGTTACCTAATGCAGTAAGATAATCAGCACACATTTCCCCACTTCACGAAGTCTAACCATCTGCAAGGCGACAGGACCAAATGCCTATAAAGCAACTAGCAACATGAGCACACAGACATGTCCTCGTGTCCCTCAGGTCAACGAAGTTTCTCTCTTAGCAACAGCTTTAAAAAAACCTGAACTTTTAGAAAATCTCCAGATACCATAAACCAACAACTTGTTAGTAAGCTATTTTGAGTCTCACTGAAATTTCCAGGCCAGATGGGTAATGTGCTTTATTCAATCGAATCTTGTCCTGGGATAACAAAATGAGCAACAATGATGATCTGGATCTCTTCATTGTTCAAGAGGCCAAATGACGTAGTGCCACGTTCCAAATAGAAAGGACTATGTGGCCAGGAGGAAGAAAAAGGAACACAAAACAAAGTGCCAAAAACCTAACTATAGGAGCAACTTGGAAAGAAAGAAACCAAAATTGGGGTGGCATATCTGACATCTACACTATGTCAGGCCATCATTCAACTAGGCATCTATTTGCTATTATTAGGTTGCAGTGAATCATCAATTTGACAGCAGTGCGCTTGGAAGGTATGACTATAATAATTCAATATAGATTTAAATGTACATATTACACCTTATGCACAGAATTCAAGCTAGAAGCTCCCCTTCCCCTTACAACATATTGCACGTACGCAGATTACCTGATACAGTATTTCCCAAAGTACGGAATTCTATCTCTAGTGGTATTCAAAACTCCAAACAACTCACTGCTGTCAAGTCAATGCCAACTTGCCGTGATCCTGCAGAACAGAGCACAACTGCTCCTAAGAGGGTCCGAGACTGTAACTCTTTACGGGAGTAGAAAAACCCAATCTTTCTTCTGAGAATTGGCTGGTTGTTTCAAATTGCCAGCTTGGTGAGTCCAGCCCAAAGCATAGTAACCAATGTGCCACCAGAGCATCTCCCCCCACAAAAAGCGATATTCAAGATACGTTAAAATAATGCTTGTTTATATCTCCACAGGGAAAGAGGGACCAGACCTCAACCCAGTCCCCAAAGGTGTGAATGCAACATTCTGGGAAGGCGTAGGGAGCCAGTGGAGAGATCTGGGGGGCTGGCCCCAATACCAAATACTAAGTGGACGCCTGCCCCTTCCCCCAGAAGAATTTATTTCAAAGGACAGCATTGAATGTGCAGCTCCGGAAGAGGGACATATCTGATCTGAGCACATGGGAGCAAATGAAGGGGGAGTAGGAGAGTGGAGCATATCCTGGCCCACCAGGCCTTGAGGACGATGACCCCAATTAGAGCAGCCAGTCCAGAGAGAGGACCACATGGTCAGCCCCGCTATGAGACATGACACCCCTCACTGGCCCTGCAGGGGACAGCACCGGAGACACAGTGTGGGAATTGTGCCACACCGAGGCAAAGCACTGGGGGAGTGCAGCGGAACAGCAAGGGAATGGGGCGGTAAGGTCCCCCAGGGAATGCTGAAGGTGGACTTTGGGGCCAGGGCATGGTGCCCTAACAGACTGCACTGGAAAACACTTAAAGGCCAACAAACGGTCCTTGAACTAACTACAATCTTTCCTTTCTTGTTCTATTTTGTTCTTTGTCAGTGGTTTATTGTTGTTGTTGTTTTGTTGTATATTGTTGCTTGGTTGTGCTCTGTCTTGATTTTGTGCATGTTATTATCTCTGCAGGCCTGTCTAAATAAGATAGGCTAGATGAACAATCTAGAGGAGAAGACAACAGGACTGACAGTTCCGGGGGGGGGGGGGGGGCATGGGATAAGGGAAGGTGGGGGGAAAGGAAGTGGTGTTAACAAACCCAGGGACAAGGGAACAACAAGTGATCCAAATTGTTGGTGAGGTGGGTGTGAGAGGTCTGGTAGGGCATGATCAAGGGTAATGTAATGAAGAGGTATTGCTAAAAACCCAGGTGGGGACTGAGCATGATAGTGGGACAGGAAGAAAGTCAAGGGAAATAAGAGGAAAGAGTTGGGAGACAAAGGGCATTTATAGAGGTATAGATAAAGACATGTACATATGCAAATGTATTTATATATAAGGATGGGGAAATCGATCTTTGTGCCTATATTTATAGGTTTAGTATTAAGGTAGCTGAAGGACATTGGGCCTCCTCTCAAGTACTCCCTCAATGCAAGAATACTTTCTTCTATTAAATTGGCTTTCAATGATGCTCACCTTGCCAACATAAACGCTGAAGACAAAGCGGGTGAATAAGCAAATGTGGTGAAGAAAGCTGATGGTGCCCAGCTATCAAAAGATGCAGCGCCTGGGGTCTTAAAGGTTTGAAGATAAACAAGCCGCCATCTAGCTCAGCAGCAACAAAGCCCACATGGAAGAACACACCAACTTGTGTGATCATGAGATGCTGAAGGGATCAGTTATCAGGCATCAAAGAACAAAAAATCATATCATTGGGCACACACATTCATGATACGATCGCTGAGGACAAATGGGTGCATAAGCAAATGTGGCGAACAAAGTTGATGGTGGCCGGCAATCCAAAGGTATAGCGTCTGGGGTCTTAAAGGCTTGAAGGCAAACAAGTGGCTATCTAGCTCAGGAGCAACAAAGCCCACATGGAAGAAGCACACCAGCCTGTGCGATCACGAGGTGTCAAAGGGATCAGTTATAAGGCATCATCAGAACAAAAAAAAATCTTACCGTAGTGAATGAGGGTGGGGAGTGCAGAGTAGAGACCCAAAGCCCATTTGTCTGCCACTGGAGATCCCCTTGCAAAAGGGTCAAGGGGAGGAGTCAAGTCAGTCGGTGCGATGTAGCACCGATGAAAAATACAACTTTCCACTAGTTCCTAAATGCTTCCTCCACATCCCACTACCATGATCCAAATTCTACCTTGCAAGGCTGGCTAGACCAGAGGATGCACACTGGTACAGATAGGAACTGGAAACACAGGGAATCCAGGGCAAATGATCCCTTCAGGACCAGCGGTGTGAGTGGTGATACTGGGAGGGTAGAGGGAGAGTGGGTTGTAAAGTAGAAAATGATTACAAGGATCTACATGTGACCTCCTCCCTTGGGGACAGACAACAGAAAAGTGGGTGAAGGGAGACATCGGACAGGGCAAGATGTGACCAAAAAATAATCTATAAATTATCAAGGGCTCATGAGGGAGGGGAAAGCGGGGAGGGAGAGGAAAAAATGAGGACCTAATGCCAAGGGCTTAAGTGGAGACCAAATGTTTGAGAATGATGAGGGCAATGAATGTATGGATGTGCTTTACATAATTGATGTATGCATGGATTGTGTTGAGTTGTATGAGCCCCTAATAAAATGATTTAAAAAAAAATAATGCTTGTGGTCATTTGAGCTGATCTGGACCACAAAAATGAGTAAGTTGTTCCTGTTTCAATTTTCTTTCATGGCCTCTGAGTAAATCAAAGAGAAAGGCTCAGTTTTGTATTTTTTATTAATATTTAAAATTAATTTTGAGCTTTAAAATGGAATATAAAGATAATGGGGAGAAATCGAGAATGATATTTTTCTGCGAACTTTTGGGAACCCGTTCGTACATCTTTAACCCCTTTCTAGTGCTTGCTAAAGGAGTTTGCTACTCCAGTAATAAAATGGGTTGGGCATTAGTCAGCTAACTGAAAGGTTGTGTATTTGAACCACCAGTCACTCCATGGAAAAAATGAGGTAGTCTACTTCCATCAAGAATTACAGCCTTGGAAACACTAGGGAACCATTCAATTCTGTCCTGTATTGTCACTATGAGTTAGAATGAGCTAAACAGGAGGGAGTGGTTTAATGCTTGCTAATCTTGCTCTGAGATTGCAGGCCTACGGTTTAGAGGGTTTACAGTCAACTCCTTTGAATAAAATGATTTAATTATAACTTTTGTAGTTATGTCTATAATAATAATTATTTGTTTTCCACTTGAAATAATGCTATAGTTCTATTATCCAGCAATCCATTAAAGTAAAGAAAGTGGAACGATTTAATTTTTCTTTTTTTTATTTATTTTTTTACGATTTAATTTTTCATAAATATTCTAGTTAATATTATTTTCTAACTTTACAATGAAAAAATTCAAGTGTCTTGGAAAGTTGATGGAGTAAAAAAATGAACACTTGTATAAATTTCACCTGGATTCTAGATTCACCAAGTGTTAGCATGCTTGCTCCCTATCTTTGTCTCCTGCAGTGGCCTGGCAGCACAGTGGTTAAGCAGCTCAGATACTAACCAAAAGGTGGGGGCTCCAACCCATCAGCCATCCATGGGAGAAAGATTTAAGTCTGCTTTGATAAAGGTGTATAGCCTTCAGAACCGCAGGGCAGTTCTACCCTGTACTACAGAGTCACAAATCAAAACAATAGCAGTGGGTTTGGTTTTTTGGATTTATATCATACACATTTTTGTTGTTGGTTGTCTCTGAACCATCTGAAAGTGAGCTGCAAACACGACACTTGATCATTCAATACTTCTGAAGGAATCTAGCATATAAGAATAGAAACATAACCCCAGATAACCAAAATACCATGATCATACTGAAGAAAATTAAGATTAATGTTATCATTTCGCCTAATAGTTAGTCTAAATGCAAATTTAATCAGTTATACTCCAAGATGATTCTCTAGGTTTTTGCTTTTTTCTTCTTCTGGTAGAGATCCAATCAAAGTTCATCTATGGCAGTGGTTCTCAACCTTCCCAATGCCATGACCTTTTTTAATAGTTCTTCATGTTGTGGTGACGGCAACCATAAAATTATTTTCATTGTTACTTCATTACTGTCATTTTGCTACTGTTATGAACCGGACGACCCCTGAGAAAGGGTCGTTTGACCCCCAAGGGGGTTGTAACCCACAGGTTGAGAACCGCTGATCTATGGCACTTGGCTGATATGCCCCTTTAGTGAAACAATAAAAGATATGAAAAGAATTAGTATAGACAGTAACTTACAAAAATTATAATGAATGCACACTGTTCAGGGGGGAAAACCCCCACACTGAACTAGCCAATGGCTTGAGGGAGCAGGGAGAAAGTTATCTAAATAATAAAGAAAAATATAAAAACGCTGGTATTAAACTAAAGAAAAGTAATCATTTACGATCCTCCCTTTTTAAAAAATAGGATTGGGAAGAACACTGAGCAAATGAAAGATTAAAGTTACAGGCATTAAAGTTATGTCAAAAGAGCTGATACATGTTCAAAATTCCTACCTCATATTTCATTTAGTAGGCCTTGCGTCAGGCTGCTTAAAATACATGATCTCATTATATCATAATTAACAGCCTTAGGTGATGTAAAGGAGCCCTGATGGCATGGTGGTTACTCGTTGGGCTGCTAACTACAGGGTGAGCAGTTCAAAACCACCAGACACTCTTCAGGAGAAAGATGAGGCTTCCTATTCCCGTCAATCATTACCGCCTCAGAGACCCACAGAGGAGCTCTCCCCTGTCCTACAGGGCTTCCATGGTTCAAAGCTGACTTGACAGTGGGGTTTTTGTTTGGGTGGTGCACACAGTTAAGCACTAGACTATTAGCCAAAGTGTAGGCTGTTCAAATTCAGCAGAGATGCCTTATGAAACAGGCCTTGAAAACTCCTGGCACAGTTCTCCTCTGCACATATGGGGTCAACTTGACAACTATGAACAACCCTGTGAATATATTCTTTTGTCATTTGACAGGGGGAATAACTGAAATTGAGGGGGCTTTCTATTCTATTATTAAATTTTTTAAGACAATAAAAATACTAAAAATATCTCTAAGTTGTATTCCTACCCTATTCCTTAGAACTTTTAAAAAATTATCTTGCAGAAGAGAAGGCCAGTGCATGAAAAGAACAAAAGTTAGAAGCCACCCAAAAAAAAAAAAAAAAAGGAATCCGTTTTGGATAGGTAGTGGAAGGAGGGGCTAACCTTAAATTGTGTGCCCTCTCTAACCAAGGTTGTTAACATAGATCTCCTACAGATGGACAAACATCTTTAATATTCCTATAAGGATATTCATTGCAGCAAAAGATACATTCAATCACTAGAAAGGGCACATCATTTTATACAGTGTAAAAGACTGATCTCCAAAATAAATATTTTATTACGTGGAAGAAGTGAAGTTGCCATCTATGTAATACAAAGGTTTGCATCGGAACAAAGAGCTGGCATACTGGTGACCGTGGATGGTGCGGCAACCCTAGAAAATCATGTATGAGAGAGAGGGTTATATAAAGGGTGAGTGTACATTAAGAAAGTATCCCAACCCGGTAATGCCCAAGTCTGTAAGTCCAACATTACAAGCGCATATGTCCGACACCAATCCACAAAGTCATCCTCCATCTCACAAAACAGATGCAATGACGCCAACTGCAGGAGGAAAGCCGAGTCAGTGAACATGTAAGCATCTCAGCACTGGCAGGGGTCTCCACACAGCTGCGCCAGCACCCAGGGCTGCATCATGGTAGGTCCATGTGGCTTCTCCTCAGGGATGTTTTGGAGAAGTGAGCCTGGCCAGCTGATGCAGGGAACTGACTAAGGCAATTGCACTCTAGTCCGACCATCAGAAAGCAAGAGACCTGAGAATTTTTATCATGCAAAATAAATGTTTAAAAAAATGTCAATTCACCTTAGCACACACACAAAAGGAAATCGATGAGGGGAGGGAGTCTCTGTGGAAGAACACTAAGAATTTCATTTGTACAGGAGCAAGTCTTTTGATATATAAGCATTGCATTACTGAGTTCCTAAATTCAAATTTTTTAAAACATTTTATTAGGGGCTCATACAACTCTTATCACAATCCACACATATATATCTACATCAATTGTATAAAGGACATCCGTACATTCTTTGCCCTAATCACTCTCAAAGCACTTGCTCTCCACTTAAGCCCTCTGCATCAGGTCCTCTTTGTTTTCCCCCTCCCTCCTAAATTCAAATTTTTTATTGAATTTCACTTCCCCAAAGCCCAAGCTCACTACATCCAAATATTATTTTTTAAAAACAATATTAAACAGTACACCAAGAGCTCAAACTACACTCACATTCCAACCCAGTAGAGACCTGAAAGCCCACTGTTCACATAAAAGTGATGCTCACTTAATAGCGGCAGCAACCTTGGAATCCAAGTCTCGCCATTTTTGGTAACAGTCTTCTCTTCACCATACTATAACTGTGCAAAACTAACAATTTTTAGTGGCCTTACAGAAAACTCTTCCCTACGAGGCTTATTGGTTGGAGAGAGACTGATGGCCCAAGACTATGGACCTTAGTCATCCTTCAAGTCTAAAACTGAACTCACTCCCATGTTAAAATAATCAACTATTTAAGACCAAAAGGGCAGCATTTACCCAAAGGCAGAATGAATTGCAATGAATGAGTTGAATCTGAATGTTGTATGAATAGTTGAACATAAACTATGATCTGCTCTGTAAATCACCATCTAACTCACATGAAAAATTTTAAAAGCAGTGAGTGTCCCAACCTCAAAAACTATTACAGAGCCTCAGTAGTCAAAACAGCTTGGTAGTACCATAACAAGCATAGAGACCAAGGGAAGAGAACTGAGAACACAAAAGTAAATCCTTCAACTGAGGGACAGCTGATTTTGACCAGAGACAGAACTCATTAACTGGAAAGAACTGGTACTAGCAAAACTGAATATGCATTTGCAGAAAAATGAAACAGGGCCGAAAGCTTACACTATGTGTAAAAATGACCTCAAAATAAATCAGACTTAAATGCAAACTTTCATCAATGAAAAAAGAGGGGCGAAAAAGAAAAAAGAGGGGCAACCTGAGGTGACCTAATGAATGGCACATGTACACTGTTAAATATAACTGAAAATACGAAAACAGATTACTTAGACCTGCTAAAAACTGGACATTTATGTGTATAAAATATTTCAAAAAGATAATCTATAAAGATTTGGAGAAAAGTTTGGATTATGGCATATCAAATAAGGGACTAATCTAAAATTTACAGAAAACTCCTACACCTGAACAACAACAAAAAAACATAATTCAATTTAAAAATGGGCAGAGGATAGGAACAGAAATTTCTCCCTAGAAGACATTCATGTAGCCAATGAACATATGAAAAACTCTTGCAATCATTTGACATTCAAAAGATGGCAATGAAAACAATGAGATATCATCTCACCCTACAAAGGTAGCAAAGTTTAAAGAAAACAGGAAACAACAAGTACTGGTGAGGGCACAGAGACGCTGGACTCCTCACACTATTGGTGGGGGCTGGAAAATGGCCCAACCACTGTGGAAAGGCATATGGCGCTTCCTCAAAAATTCAACACTAGAAATACCAGATGACCCAGCAATCGCTCTATCTGGTATACATCCGAGCAAATTAAGAAGTGCAATACAAATAAACACATGTGCTTCCATATTCATCACAGCACTACCCCTAAAAGCAAAAAGATAGAAACGACTTAAATGTTCATCGGTGTTAGAATGGATAAACAAATGTTGGCACATACACACAATGAAATTAGTAAATCACAAAAGGATAAATATTGTATGTGAGATCACTATCGTAAAAAGTTAAAAAAAAAAGGCCAAGGTAAGATTTTCATATTATTTTTTAAAATTGTCAATGGTTACCAGGGTGGACAGGGAAGTCACGAGATTCAGGATAGATACGTGTTAAGTAAGGGGAAGGGGGAGGTAATGTGAAAACTGTGAGTTTGGCACAAAATTATGTAGGCAGGTGAAGGCACTATAGGTGCAAGAATGAAAGGCAATAGAGGGAAATATTTTGAACACAAAGAACACAAACCTGTAGTAACAATGCTAATAGTACACAGAGTCTGAACAGGTGTAGAAGAAAAAACTACAAGTATACTCACACATATATACATTTCAGAGGTAAGTGAGTATTTTAGCTTCATTGCAAATGTATCCATACAAAGGGTAAAGTTATGAAAATTTCTTAGGCATAACCAGGCATCCTGAAAGAATAAAACACTGGACCTGGGGACTCAGGATCATAGTCTCAGACAACACTTAGGGCAACTGGATAACACTGTCCACAAAGACAATATTCTACATGCTACTTTAAGTCACAAATGAAGTCTTTTTTTTTAAATCATTTTATTAGGGGCACATACAACTCTTATTACAATTCATACATCCATTGTGTAAAGCACATTTGTACATTCATTGCCCTCTTCATTCTCAAAACATTTGCACTCCACTTAAGCCCCTGGCATCAGCTCCTCATTTTTCCCTCCCTCCCTTCTGGTTCCCCCCTCCCTCATGAACCCTTGATAATTTATAAATTATTATTTTGTCATATCTTGCCCTGTCGGACATCTCCTCTCACCCACTTTTCTGTTGTCCGTCCCCCAGGGAGAAGGTTATATGTAGATCCTTGTAATCAGTTTCCCCACAAATGAAGTCTTAAAAGCTCTTGAGTGACCATAAAGGAGTAACTATTGGTTTCTTCCTGTCTCTAAGAAAGAAAATTGATAACAATCAAAGACACATGGAAAGAACTAATCCTGTTAATTTATTGGATCATGCTGCATCAATCTCCATGATCCAGAGACCAGAAGAACTAGAGCAGCGGTTCTCAACCTGTGAGTTGCAACCCCTTTGGTAGTTAAATGACCCTTTCACATGGGTCGCCTGATTCATTACAGTGGCAAAATTAAGGATATGAAGTAGCAATGAAAATAATGTTATCGGGGTGCATAAGCAAATGTGGCGAAGAAAGTTGATGGTGCCCGGCTATCGAAAGAGATAGTGTCTGGGGTCTTAAAGGCTTGAAGGTGAACAAGCAGTCATCTAGCTCAGAAGCAATAAAGCCCACATGGAAGAAGCACACCAGCCAGTGCGATCACAAGGTGCCAAAGAGACCAGGTATAAGGCATCATGTTAAAAAAAAAAAGGATATGTATATATGTGTGTGTGTGTGTATACACACACACACACACACACCATAGTGAATGAAAGGGGAAGTGCAGAGTGGAGACCCAGGGCCCAAGTGTCGGCCACTGGAGATCCCCTCATAGAGGGGTTTAGGAGAGAAGATGGGTCAGTCAGGGTGCGATGTAGTACTGATGAAGAACACAGCTTTCCCCCAGATCCTGGATGCTTCCTCCCCCCAACTACCATGATCCGAATTCTACCTTGCAGGGCTGGATAGGGCAGAGGTTGTACACTGGTGCATATAGGGGCTGGAGGCACGGGGAATCCAGGGTGGACGATACCTTCAGGACCAGGGGTGTGAGGGGCAATGCTGGGAGAGTGGAGGGTAAGTGGGTTGGAAAGGGGGAACTGATTACAAGGATCCACATGTGACCTCCTCCCTGGGAGATGGACGGCAGAGAAGGGGGGGAAGGGGCAAGATATGACAAAATAACAATCTGTGGATTATCAAGGGAGGGGGAAAAAAGAGAACCTGATGCAAAGGGCTTAAGTGGAGAGCAAATGCTTTGAAAATGATTAGGGAAAAGAATGTACGGATGTGCTTTATACAATTGATGTATGTATATGTATGGATTGTGATGAAAGTTGTATGAGCCCCTAATAAAATGTAAAAAAAGAAAAATAATAATGTTATGGTTACGGCTGGGGATAGGGGTGGGGTCACCACAACATGAGGAACTGTATTAAAGGGTCAGGGCATTAGGAAGGTGGAGAACCACTGACCTAGATGGTGCTTGGCTACAACTACCAATTATTTTTAAAGTGATGACTTTGAAGATACTAGCTAGAATGGGAGAAAAATGTGGAACAAAACTCAAAATCATAAAAGAAGTCCCAGGTTTACCGGTTGGAGAGAAACTAGTGGGACCACCCACCCCAGGTTTATGTTCCTCAGTCATCTGGAACCAAGTCACTTCTCAATTTTCAGCCAAACAATAAACAAGCCATAAAGGGGAGCAATTAACACCAATGAGGTACATACACCTTAGAATAATCAGCCACTTGAGATCAAGTGGACAGGATTTGTCCTGGGATCAAGGTCAGAAGGATAAAGAAAGAAAGTGGAGGGGGCTTCAGGGGACACCAAGAGGTGGTGGCATTAGTGATGGGGATTACAATGAGTGAGATGAAGATAAATGTAAATGAATTATTGAATGTAAAACATTATCTGTTCTGCAAACCTTCACCAAATTCACAATAATTTTTTTTAATCCTCTTTGGAGAATATGTCTCAGCTCAGTAACAAATCAAAGTTCTACCTTTAGAAATTACATACAATATTGTATGGTATATAAAGGTAGTAACCCATTTACTACAGGGTTCTAGTCATAAGTAGATTCGGACTTAAGTCACTTCTCATTAGATTTTTAGTATTCATCATTATTGCCTTTTATTATCAATATCTGAAGAAAAAGTGGGTGCATAAGCAAGTGTGGTAAAGAAAGCTGATGGTGCCCAGCTATCAAAAGATAATAGCATCTGGGGTCTTAAAGGCTTGAAGGTAAACAAGCAGCCATCAAGCTGAGAAGCAACAAAGCCCACATGGAAGAAGCACAACAGCCTGTGTGATCATGAGGAGTCGATGGGATCAGTTACCAGCCATCAAAGAACAAAAAATCATATTATTGTAAATGATGGGGAGAACAGATTAGAGACTCAAAACCCATCTGTAGGTAATGGGACATCCCTTTACAGAAGAGACGAACCAGTCAGCGTGCAGTGTAGCAACAATGAAACATACAACTTTCAACTAATTCTTAAATGTTTCCACCCACCCCTCACTATCATGATCCCAAATCCACGAATCCGGCTAGACCAGCAGATGTACACTGGTACAGATAGGAACTGGAAACACAGGGAATCCAGGACAGATGATCCCTTCAGGACCAGTGGTGAGAGTGGCAATACTGGAGGGTGGATGGAAAGTAGGGGAGAAAGGGTGAACTGACCATAAGTATCTATATATAACCTCCTCCCGGGGGACAGACAACAGAAAAGAGGGTGCAGGGAGACGTCAGACAGAGTAAGACATGACAAAATAATAATAATATATATTTTCTCAAGGGTTCATGAGGGAGGGGAGAAAATGAGGAGCTGATACCAAGGACTTAACTGTAGAGCAAATGTTTTGAGGATGAGGGCAACGAATGTACAAAGGGGCTAGAGACAATGTATGGATGTATGGATTGTGATAAGAGTTGTATGAGCCCCCCAAAAAGTGATTTTAAAAAAATCTTTATAATCTATTCTTATTCTTGGGGATAAGAAACATTACATGTAAATTTACAGATCTATGACACTAGCATCCTTTTACCTGTCTTTATAAAACCATATTTATAAGAAGCTTAATATCAGGATTTCAGTGTGAACAGTCCTTATTATTAAGTGTCACCAAAAACATATTTTCAGAATTTTGTGCAGAAAAAAATGACATTTAAACACAGGAGAGAGGGACTTCGCAGAAATCAAAGCAGGAGAGTTACAAAGAGGGAAATTCCACACAGCCGGTCACAGGAGGAGCACCATAAAGATAAGTACCATATATACTCGTGTATAAGCCGAGTTTTTCAGCACAAAAAATGTGCTGAAAATCTGGGGCTCGGCTTATACGCAGGTCAGTGGTACCCCAGCGAGGACAGCGTCTATGATGACCTCACACCAGCTGAAGCTCTGCATTGGGATATGGATGATGAGGAGGAATCCGGTTTTGAAGGATTTTAACTCGTTACATTTTAGCTTGGTTGCTGATTGCGCTCAGGGAATAGTACTCTTAAAGTATCATTGTTAATACCTTATTGTTTTTGTTGAACCTATTTTCCACTTACTGTGCTGGTTTATTAATGTTAAATGACTTGTCCTTTTATTTATGTTTTTATTTAAAATAAATATTTAAATATTACCCCACTGATGTCTCAATTTTTAGTAATTTTATTTTCATTTGTTTTGATTATTAAAACTCACCAATAACTTCTGCATTTTCCACGCTAGGCTTCTGCATTTTCCACGAATCAATCAGTCTTTCTGGTTTACCAGGTAATAATTAGGTACCTCGGCTTATACTCGGGTCAGTTTATATTCAAGTATGTACAGTAGGCACAAATCCACGAGGTTTTGATAAGCTGGGGGCTTTTGGCTTACCACAGTGGAGGTCGGCTAGGGTTTGACCTTAACCCTGCCACTGTCTTGGCCAGAGGCAGGATCATTTGGAGCCAGCCCAGGGCCTTTATCTCAACAGCCACACCTTGCTGCAGCCTTGGGACAGGGATTAAACCCATTAAACCCCTCAAAACCCACGGTCAGGGATTGGGGCTCAGCTATATTGTTACTTTTGTTTCCCTCTCTTCTTTCTATCCTCCCACAGTCTCAAGTTATTTTGTTTTGTTTTTATTCTTTTTCTTTTTTTGCTTTTTCTCTTCCCTTTTCTCTCACATGCTACTGCAGACCTCCAAACTACTCCCCTTGGCCTAGTACATTTAGGCATGCCCTCCACCCAACTGGGAGACCTCCACCCTCTGCAGCAATAACCTGAGGCTGGGGAAAGGCCACACACCCTCAACCAGAAGAAATCCCGCCCCCAAATTCCTGGGGAAATTCTGCCCACCTGCCCTCTGCAGCACTTAACACGTGGTTGGGGTAATCCCGCCCACCTTCTTCAGGGGAATTCTTGCCTGTGTGGCTGGGGGAGCTCCTATCTGTCCTCTGCAGTCCCACATGATGAAGGAATTTCCTCCCGCCTGCCATAGTGCCTCACACAGCCTAAGGCACCTCGGTCAACACTCGCCAACATTCCACGCTACTGTGGGTACCTCTGCCCAACCTCTGCAGCAATCTACCTGATCAGGGCAATTCCACACATCATTCATTTGCAGTGTTCCACACCAAAGCGGGCAACCCACCAGTCTTCTGTGGCACTCTGGTTGCAGCGGGAACCTCCCCACACAGACTGTGGCGCCCCAAGCTGGCATGGGACACACCATCATGGATTCTTTGAGATCACCCAGTACAGTACCATACACGTAGGTCCACAAAAACCAAACCAGCATGCTCTGAGAGGACCATCCAACTTGCCCTCCAAATAACAGAATACTGGTTGACTAAGGAAAGAGTGAAGCCACAGGAGGATAAAGTGGTAGGTAAATGCCATTCGAAGCTATATATGAAAAACCAAGAGTCAACGTGGTCATCAATGGAGAAAAGACAAACACAATCCCACTGAAAAGGGGGACCAGACAAGGATGCCCCTTGTGCCCACTCTTATTTAACATCATACTGGAGGTTTTACATAACAGCATACGGCAAAGAAAAGACATCAAAGGTATTCGCCTAGGGAAGGAAGAAGTGAAACTATCGTTATTTGCAGATGATATTTATAAATGCAAAAGCTCCAAAAGGGGAGTACTGGAAGCAATAGAGGAGTATGGCAAAGTGGCAGGATACAAGATTAACAAACAGAAGTCTATCAGACTGCCATATACATTGGATAAGACCATAGAAGATCAAAAAGGTGGCACACTTCATAATAGTCAAGCACAAATTGAAATATCTAGGGATATACCTGACTAAAAAAACAAAAGATTTGTATGAGGTAAACTACAGAACACTACTACAATAAACCACGAGTGACCTCAACAAATGGAAGAATATCTCATACTCAAGGATTGGAAGACCCAATATAGGAAAGGTGTCAGTTCTGCCCAAGGCACTATATAAATTTAATGCAATCCTGATACAATTACCCTCATCTTTCTTCAAAGAAATGGAAAAACTGATTAGCAACTTCATATGGAGGGAAGAAGCCCCAAATTAGCTAAGAACTCCTCCAGAAGGACACAGTGGGAGAGCTTGCTCTACCTGACTTTAGCACTTTATACAGTCACAGCGGTCAAAACTGCATGGTATTGGTACGAACAAGATACTCAAACCAATGGAAAAGAACTGAAAACCCAGAAATAAAAGCATCAGCACAGACAACTGACAGAGTGCTAAGAGAAAGGATATCAACTTGAAATTCGTATCTAGCAAAAACTATTCTTAAAATGAAGGAAAAATTTTCAACATTTCTTGATAAACAAAAACAGAGACCTAACTCGTTGGTAGCAATATCTGCTCTAAATTCTCAAAAGAGTACTTCAGGCAAAAAGTAAGAGTCATTAATCACCAAATCCAAATGAATAAAAAAAGGTAGGCACTAGATAAATACAGGAGACAATATAAATTATTTTTGTTTATAACTGTTTAATTCTCTTATCTAATTTAAAAGACAATTATATAAAGCACTAATTATGTAAAACTTTGAAGAATTTATAATTCATGAAGTTGTAATTGGTGTGAAAATAATTACACAAATAAGTGGAGATGAAATGGCATTATAATAACGTCTCAAACATTACTGAAATTACACTGGTATTAATATGAATCAGACTGTTTAAGCTGAGACAGTAATTGAAAATGGCTCAAAAAATTTTTTTAATCATTTTATTGGGGCTCATACAATTCTTATCACAATCCACACATACATTAATTGTGCAAAGCACACTTATACATTCGTTGCCCTCATCATTCTCAAAATTCACCTTCCACTTGGGTTCCTGGAATCAGCTCATTTTCCTTTTTTCCCTCCCCGCTGCCCCTCCCTCATGAACCCTTAATAATTTATAAATTATTATTTGATCTTATCTTACACTGCCCAGTGTCTCCCTCAACCCACTTTCCTGTTGCCCATCCCCCAGAGAGGCCATTTGTAGATACCCGAGATCGGTTCCCCATTTCTACCCTCCCTCCCCTCCCGGTACAGCCACTCTCACCGTGGTCCTGAGGGCTTCATCTGTCCTAGATTCCATGTTTCCAGATCCCATCTGCACCACTGTCCATCCTCTGGTCTAACCAGGTTTGCAAGGTAGAATTGGGATCATGATAGTTGTGGGGAGGAAGTGTTTAAGAACCAGAGGAAGGTTGTGAGTTTCATTATTGCTACACTGAACCCTGAGTGACTCATCTCCTCCCCACTACCCCTCTGCAAGGGATGTCCAGTTGTCTACAGATGAGCATTGGGTTCCCATCATGTGCTCCCCTCATTCACGATGATATGATTCCCCACCACCCCGCCTTTGATGCTTGAAACCTAGTCCCCTCGGACCAATGAATTTTTTGGAAGCTCCTTCTTATGATTCAACTTTCAGTCAAACAATAGGTAAGATCATATGAGGGTGGGATGTTTTAGGGATGAGCACAAACCTTAGAAAAATCAACATTTCAACACAAAAGGTCAGCATTTGCCCAAGGTCAATGTTCAAAGGGTTCCTTTTACTAAAAGAAAGGAAACAACAGAGAACTGGATAGCTGCTGTTACGCTGTGGGAACTGCAATCAATGACAAGAAACAAATGTGTACAATCGTTTAGTGGAAAACTGGTCTGCTTTATAAACCTTCACCTAAATCACAATAAAATGTTAAAAACAAAAAGTCAGGTGTAAAATATAGTTTATCAATGATTACTTAAAATGCAAGAAGTAAACATGCCAGTCAAAAGGCAGAGATTGACAGAATATATTTTTAAAATCCAACTATATGTTTTCTGTAAGAGAAATATTTAACACAGACTGGCATAAGTAGGTTAGATAAAGGACAAGAAGGATCCTGCAAACAGTAACCAAAATATGTACAAATTGAACAATGCCCACCTCGATAACAGGTGATCAAAAAAGAAGCTGGAAAATACTTTTAAATGAAACAAAAATGCAATATTTAAAACGTATGGGATGCGGCTAAGGCAGTTCTTGAGAATTGACAGCTACAAATACCTGGATTTTAAAAGATCTCAAATCAATACACTAAATGTTCAATTTAATTAGGAAGTAAACTAAACCCAAAGCAAATAGAAGGAATGAAATAATAAAGATTAAAATGAAAGTTAATAAATTTTAGAATGGAAAAACAACAGACAAAATACAACAAAACCAAAAGTTGGTTCTTTGAAAAGATTAGCAAAATTAATAAACCGTTAACTAAACTGATGGGGAGGGAGACGGTAACAACTCAAAATTAATGGGGGAAAAAAAGAATGAAAGAGCTTTGGTAATTTAATAGTAATAAAATTTAACAGATCTTAACCGACACGAATTTTAACAGAAATAAAGATTGTAGGGAATACTGTGAACAACTGAATGTGAACAAGTTAGACAAATGGTCAAATTTCTAAAAGGATACAAGTTACTGAAATCAAATTTAAAAAAAGAAATCCATTGTGGCCGCTGTGGGATGCCATCGAATCGTTTCCAATTCATGGCTGAACCTGTGTGCTAACAAACCAGAATTGCTCCATAGGAGTTTCTGGACTCTAATTTTAACAGAGGAACATTCTAAGGGATTTTCTCCCACAGTACCACAATCTGAGTTCAAATGCCAATGTTTGGGTTAGCAGTCAAGTTAAACAACTAGTGCGACCTAGAGACCTACGAGAGACTTACATGTTGGGCTACTAACCACAAGGTCAGCAATTTGAAACCAGGAGCAATTCTGAAGGAGAAAAACAAGGCTTTCTACTCCCATAAAAAGTTAGTATCTCAGAAACCAACAATGGCAATTCTACTGTCCCATAGATTTGCTGAGGTTTTGTTGTTGTTTGGGGGGATGTAGGGTGAGACCTACTGAATTCCATTTAAAAAGAAATAGAAAATCTAAATAGACCTATACCAATAAAGAAATTAAATCGGTAATTAATAACTTCCCACAAAGAGTAGCCCAAAACCAAATGGCCTCACTGAAATTTCCTACCACATGTTTATGGGCAAATTAACACTAATTCTTCATAAAGACTTCTAACACAACAAGAAGAAACATTTTCCAACTAATTCTATAAAGTCAAAACCAAAACCAAACCCACAACCATGGAGTCATTTCCAACTCATAGATATGGTTTTCTCCTTCGGGCAGCGTACAAACAGAATAGGGACTATCGCATGGTTTAAAATCTGGAAAGGTGTGTGCAGGGTTGCGCCTTTACACCAGGTGCATTCTATCTGCATGCTGAGCTAACATTCTGCGAAGTAGAGAAAGTGGTGTCACGGTTAGAGGAAGGCTGAGTCATTCTGCTAATGCACTATCACAATCTCGCGTGCTGTGAATCACGATTTGAAACACACACTGATGAACACTGAAGCCTGCAACCCTCAGTATAAACTGCAGTCAATGTAAAGACAACCGAACCCTCACAACTGGACCATCATGAGAGAGAAAAGTCTGAAGTTGTCAAAGATTGTATTTTACTTGGATCCACAATCAATACTCACAGCATCAGCCGTTAAGAGAGCAAGCAGTGCATCCCACTGGGCAAATCTGCTGTGTCAAAGGCCAAAACTAACAGTTTCAGAAGTAAGGTGCACCTGACCCAAGTCACAGTATTTCATTCCTCTGATAAGCAGGGGAAAGTTGGACACTGCATAAGGAAGACCAAAGAATTGATGCATTTGAATTATGGTGCTGTAAAGTATCACAGACTACAAGAAAAACAAGTCAGTCTTGGAGGAAGGACAGCCAGAATGCTCCTTGGAAGCAAGGATGGCGAGACTTCATTTCACGTACTAGGGACATGTTGTCAGGAGAGACCAGTACCTGGTACAAGATGTTATGCTTGGTAAAGCAAAGAGGCAATCATCTCAATAGACACACATACACACACACACACACACACACACACACAATTCAAATCCAAAATTCTTTCATTGATAAAAATACTCAGCAAAGACCACCTCCTACACCCAATTGAAAACCACATGCAAAACCCACAGCTGATATCCTTAATGGTGAAAATCTGAATCACTCACTTATCAGGTTAGGAACAAAATAAGCATATCAGTTCTCGAGCCCCTAATAAAATTTTTTTTTTAAGTGTATCAGTTCTCACTACTTCTTGTCAAAAAGGTCCTAGTCAGAGCAATTAGAAATGAAATAGAAATAAAAGGCATCCAGATTAGAAAGAAGTAAAATTATCTCTATTTTCAAGAACCATGATTTTTTAATATAGAAAATTATGAAGAATTCACAAGCGAACTATTACAAGCAATAGAAAAGTTTGGCGAGCTTACAGAATATAAACTCATACAAAAATCATTTGCACTTACTAGCACAATCTAAAACTTAAGAAAATAATTATGAAGAGATTATTTCATGTTCATGAAACATGCATGTCTTCATCTTGTTTAAAATGCTGATAGTTCCCATATTGATCAGGAGATTCAATATAATCTTTATCAGGATCCTATATGTCTCTTTGGCATATATTGACAAATTGATCCCAAAATATACGTATATGTGTGTGTGTGTACATATACCTGTAACAACCACAACAATGTTGAAAAATCAAAGGTGAGCTTACACTTCCTAATTTCAAAACTTACTCGAGACAGTATAAGACAATACAAGACAGTACAATACAGGAGCACAACAAAAAGTACTGATAGAGGTTTATTCCAAACAAAATGTGTTTAAACATGTCTATCCGATGTGTACAAACCCTCGGGTCATAGTGGGCTACACACTGAGCTACTAACAAGGTCAACAGTTTAAATCCACAGTCACTCCACAGGGGAAAGATGAATCTGCCTGCTCCCTGAAAGATTTTAACTTTCAAAAATCCAAAGGGGGTAGTTGATTGTGTCCCATAGGATGATTTCTATTGGTCAAAATTAACTCAATGGCAATGGGTCTTGTTTTGTTCTAATGCAATCACTGGATGGCTGTAGGCAAGTTCTCTCCGAAATAAACTTGTGTTAGCTTCACTGGGGTGTTTCCACCTTAGAAAAGAGAATACTTTGTGCTACAGGGGGAAAAAACCTACTTTGGAAATTGGGTCATGTCAACTTGAAGATACTTAACAGTGTAGGTCAAAGCCTGCTGGTGACTCGCTGTGGGTGTGGCCTTCTCTCTGTGGGAACCTTTCCCTCAGTCTCTGCCTTCACCTTCCTGCTAGTGAGCCAGTCTGGGACATGCCAGAGCCCTGTGAGGCTTCCACCACCATTGGATCCCAAGACTTTTCACCCATCGGCCTGTGATCTCCTTCATCGTGCATCATTGCATGTGGCTGCATGAGTCTGATGAGGGACTTATAGACTAGTATTGGACTTAGGATTTGAGATGGACTGGGCTGGGATGTGTTCATAATACTTAACTCCTTCTTTATAGAAAACTCCTTCTTGATATAAAACTCCATTCTTACACATAAATGAATATCACTGGGTGTGTTACTCTAGTGAAACCAGCCTAACACAAGGCTAATGTAAAATGTTTAACAAAATTTAAATAGACACCTTCCTAAATCATAGCAGCTTTACAATAAATTTATGGAAATGGTTCCCATCTAAACAACAAGTTGTTAAGGAAGGTCTGAAGACCTCAACTATTAATGCAAGTCATAGAGGCTACCTCAGAAGGTTATGGTTGTTTTTTGAGATTCCAAAAGTAATCACAGTAGATGTTTGCAAAGGAACAAGGGGACAATAAGATATTCTTATTATGAAGAAACTTTAAACACTGAAAATTACCTTGGTGAGAAAAACACCAAGAAAGTTATACTAAGGGATTTTCTTTTAAAAAAATCATTTTATTGGGGGCTCGTACAACTTTTATCATAACCCATACATACATCCATTGTGTCAAGCACACTTGTACATGTGTTGCCCTCATCATTCTCAAAACATTTGCTTTCTACTCTCAGCACTGGTCCTGAAGGGATCATCCGTCCTGGATTCCTGTCCTTCCAGTTCCTATCTGTAGCAGTGTACATCCTCTGGTCTAGCCAGATTTGTAAGGTAGAACTAGGATCCTGATAGTTGGGGGGAGGGGAGGAGCACTTAAGAACTAGAGGAAAGTTGTATGTTTCATCATTGCTACACTGCACCCTGACTGGCTCATCTCCTCACCAAGGGATTTTTTTTTTTCTGTTATCACAACATTGCACCTAATTTTCTTCAAGGGAAGCCATGAGAATTTCATTGGAAAATCTTACCCCATTGGCCCTACCACCCTAATCTTCTGACTTCTTGTTCCAAACCTCATAGAACATTATCGAGGAAAAGGATACTATGCCCTCAAGGGGTCCAAAGCTGCTTTTCCAAGGTGGTTCCAGGTGGGCATACAGAATCCTCCAAGGAAGGACTTAGAGGTGAGAACTCTGCCTCCAGAGGCACACAGACTGGATGTAGGGCGTACTGACATATATGTTTGGATTTTTGATTAATAAGGATTTCTAAAATTTTGTAGCAATAATTATTTTTTACTTACCATTGTTGTGGGAAAGCCCTAAGGGTCTAGAAAGAAACCCTTACATTTATGACTAGTTGAATTTTTACATGTGTCAACACAATCCAATTGGGAAATACTAACCTTTTCAACAATGGTGGTGAGATTCAATATCCAAAAATAACAATAACAATAATAATAACAACAACATGGTCCCCTATCACATACCATATGCATAAAATACTATTGCTATCAAACTTGTAAAAAAAGCAATGGAGCATATTTCCATGACCTTAGAATAACTAGTCTTTTTTAGATACAGTATCAAATGCAAAAGGCACACAAGAGAAAATATATAAATTAGACTCATGAAAATGAAAGCTTTGCACTTCATAGGTCACCATCAAGAAATACATAAAATTTCTAACAATATTATTATCACAAAAGTAAAATTCTGTTGCTGATAATTCAAAAATAGTAAAAGCAGTACATTAACAGAACTATCAGAAATTTAAGCCAGATTCAGAAGACAGGAAAGATATCAATGAAAGTTATCATTGCTGATGTCAAATGATCTTGGATGGAAGCACAGAATATCAGAAACATGTGTTTCATTAACTGTGCGTGGGTGTTTGCTTGCATGAATCGCAATAAACTATGGAAAGTAATGCAAGGAACAGACATTCCAGAACGCTGAATCGTACTCACGCAGAACCTGCACATGGATCAAAAGACAAGAAGCAAAGGGGACAGTGCCTGGTTTAAAACCAGAAAAAAAGGGTAAAGGGAAGCTGATATTAAAGAGTTCAATAAAGGGAATGTTTTGAAACGGATTGTGGTAGCAATTGTATAATACTGTTTGATGTGACTGAACTATAAAATGATATCTGTATTAGCGCCCAATAAAATATTTGTGTGTTTTGGTTTGGTTTTTTTGGTGGGGAGGGACAGGACAAGTGCGCACAAAGGTTGTAACCTTTTATCATACTCATTCGTCTGTAGGCTGAGCAGAGTTCTAGAGCCGCTATAGGAAGACGGACACATCTTCAAGAAAGGAGCAAGACTCAGGAACAACTTGCAATATACAGATAACGCAACATTGCTTTCAGAAAGCACTTGGATATTCACTGATGAACACCAAAGACCACATGCAGCATTTAGTATGATTACGCCGCAACAAAAATCCGCACAACTGAACCAATAAAGACATCATGATAAATGGAGAAAATATTGAAGTTGTCGGGTTTCATTTTACTTGGATCAACAATCAATGCTCATGGAAGGAACAATCAAGAAATCAAATGTCATATTGTGCTGAGCAAAGCTGCTAAAAAAACATCTTTAAAATGTTCAAAAGCAAAAATTGTCACTTTGAGGGTTAAGCTGCACCTGACCCAACCCGTGCTATTTTCAATCACCCCATACGTATATGAAAGTTGGACAATAAATAAGGAAGGGTGAACAAGAACTGATATACTTGACTTACGGTGCTGGCAAAGAATACTAATTGTACTGTGGATGGCCCGAAGAATGAACAAATTTGCCTTAGAAAAAGTACAATCAGAATGCTCTTTAGAAGTTAAGGATAATGAGACTAACTCAAATACATTAAACAGGTCACCAAGAGGGCCCAGGCCCTAGAGAAGTACATCATACGTGGAAAAGGCAAGAAGACCTTCAGAGACGGAACGAATGACACAGAGACTACAAGGGACTCAAACCTAACACTGATTGTGACCAGGCAAGGGCTTTGCACTCTGACTGAATGGCTCCTAATAACAACAAAAAGAAAATGAAGATTACCCCACTGGTCACTTGAGAAGAAGTAGCTGAGCTGCATGTTTCATCATGTAGCTTTATCTGGTAGCTTGAATTATCTATGAGTATGGTTTGTTCCAGTAACTTCCATAGAGCCCAAAACAGCACTTTTCATGTGATAGAAATTTAATAAAGCGTTGCCTTCACCCAAATACATGAGAGGCAGTGAAACGGTTGCCTCCAGCAAACATCAGCTCTAAAACTTCCTTTTGTGCCAGTTACTATCTCTGGCTTGCTTCCTTCATCTGTATACTTCAGTTAATGACAGTACCTATCTCTCAAAGCTCTCATATAAAATCATTTTATATTATTTTTCATGTTTACTTATATATATTGAATACTTAGAACAAAACCTGCGGCACAATAAGCACTGGTTTTAATTGATAAATGTCTTCGTGGTTTCTGTAGCTGCTTTAGCTCTAGTATGAATGGCTTACAATGCACCCCTCACAAGCTACAAGGAAATGTTTTTCCTTGCTCTTTTGTTTTTGTTGTGTATCTGTGACTAAAGAAGAACTTACATAATCAAACACAAACCAAGGATTTCAAGACAATCAAGGCACTTTCTTTAAGAATAATGGTGGTGCTCTACCACGTTAAATTTTTTAATGACCTAAAAAGTGGCATTCTGTATGATAACTATTTCATTTTGCTCTGAAAACCTTAGGAGCTAGAAAAATGCATATAACTTGTACTTAAACAGTGTTCTTCAAACTGCCTGCAGGTTGTGTTCATAAGCTAACCAGATTTATTGCTAACCAGCATGACATGCTAAATTGAAATCAAGATCCTACATAAATTTCCAATAAAGAGGTGATTTTGTAAAGTATAAATTTTGGGTGAGGATGTAGTTGTTGACATCTTATCATATTTCAGTAGCTACTGGAAAATGAGATAAGTTAGAAGGCTTACAGGAGATCAGAGCTCATCAGTTGTTAAAATTAATTTTTTTTATCAGCTCCAGAAAGCACATTTAATAGACAATTGGAACAGCCAGTATTTCCAAAGTATTTAAGCGCCCTACAACTGCTACCAAAGATTTTACTAAAGCACTGTGAAATGAAGAGACATGAAGAACTCTAGGTCAGCTGCCTATGTGAAACTTGTGAAAATTATTTTTTTGAATTTTTACAAAGAACTGAAAAATAAAATATGCATCCACCTACATGCATATATATTTTTTTCTACGTTAGTTTCTTTTTAAGCTTATTTAGAGTTATCTAACTGAGGGTCTTATTTAAACAAGACATAAAATTCTTCAGATATTATTTGGTCTTTAAAATGTCACCAAAGAGCCTATTTTCTTAAACTGAATTGCCTTATACATTTTTGCATGTACTTTGGGGCTTTTAAATTAGACTCACCATGCAAGTTTAAATGCACTTCTAAAAAACATTCTGAAACTCCAAACAATTACTGCTTTTAAATTAAGAGGGAAAAAAAAAAAGAACATGATTACTGCCAAAATCCACTCTTCAATTCTTGGAATTTTTAAACGGACACTATGGTTCACTAAGTTGGAAGTGACTCCATGGCGAGGGGTTATGTGGAAGGAGGCAACAGTATCTGTTGTTTCTGCCTCCTGGAAATAATTCAGAATGTGTCAGAAAACCTAGATCTTATTAAACTAATTACTCCCATGAATTGTGATTCACTCCTTTCTAGATTTTCTTCATACCCTCAAATTCTACTAAGGTTTGAAACTCCCAATACAACAACAAAAAAAGATGATGCCAAGGATGCTAACTAAAACCATTGTGTAGTCGGAATATTTTTAACACCCCACAATCTGTGAATATGCTACTCTATATAATGGGGAGATTATCTTGAATTAGCCAAATTGGTCTAGTCTAATCACATGAATAAAAGCCAAGAACCTTTTCTGGCTCTGATCAGATGGAACTATGATTAGAGAAGAATGGTCAGAGAGCTGCTTTGATTTTAACCCAATGGGACGCATGTTACTTAACAAATGAGACCCAGGTTCCTTCTAATTTATAGAATGAAAGATAATAAATGTGTTGTTTTAAGCCAATAAAGTATGTGGTAATTTGTTACAGCAGCTATAGGAAACTAAGACATTGTGATAGGTAGGTTTATTGTGCCAACCTGGCCAATAAACACATGTGGGATTAATTAATAAGGTCACAGTTTAATTGAAGGGCAAAGAGATAAAAGTCTCGGTGAGCCTCGCCTTTCTGGCTGTTAGCTAGTTCTCTGCCTCAACTTGTGAGCTACACTACCTGTGGGACACCCAACCCATGTTGGGTGTTGCTATAGTTTGAGGTTCCTTCGAGATCTGCTTTGCCACACTGCTGGTGTATACCTCACTTGAGCTGGGGACTGTTGGTGACCCACCCTGCTGTTTGCTGCCTGTGGCCGGACTGCCTGTATTGCTCTACAGAAGACTCAGCGGTCTGCTTCCTTGACTTGCACTCAGCAGTCCTCCTGAGTTGAAAGACTGCTAGTATATTGTCTCACGGAAGTGAATTGATCTGAGCCCTCTGTAGTGCTCTGTGGACTAATTAGCTATTTATTTCTTCTTTATATATATAAAAAATCATAAGTGTCCTGGTTTAGCTTCTCTACAGAACCCTAAAACAGACACATTGTTAAATTAAAAGTTTCAAAGTATCATTATAGACTCAAAGTATCACTATACAAGTTACTTAATAATTACAAAATGAAAGAAGAAAAACCTTTATAAAGGTATCTGGCAGATCCTACCTTAACCAACAGATCAAATATGCGCCAACAATAAGAAAACCTGAAATTGTGTATCTCCTGATATGACACAAGAATACACAATATGCAGGAACTGGTGCCAGAGGCTTAAGTGGAGAATAAATGTTTTGAGAACAATGAGGGCAACAAATGTACAAATGGAATTTATACAATTGATGTATGTATGGATTGTGATAAGAGTTGTATGAGCCCCCAATAAAATGATTTTTTTAAAGAATACACAATATGTAGGATTCTTGCTAAAATTGAGTATTCTACACAACCACTAGCCTAGACTCTTGATAATGTTAATGTTATGAGAATTAGAAAAAGAGGGAAAATTATACTTTTAAAAGATATGAAAACAAAATAGAATGTATGATTCTTGACTGGATCTTGAGCTAAAAATTAAAAGCTGTAAGTGCTACTATGGGAACGTTTAGAGAAATACAGATCTCTATCGCACTCCTATTTCACTACCAAATTTCTTGCATGAGAAAGTCATTAAATTGAATGTTCTTATCGTAGTGTCTGCTGTTTATTTTCAATTAGTTGAAAATTAAAACTAAATATGTGTGTATATGTGCATGTATGTATAGGTATGTATATTAAAAATTTTTTTAAAGCACCTCACTGCCATCAAGTCAAAGCTGACGCATAGTGACCCCACTGTGGGTTTCCCAGAGTAACTGTTTAAAGCCGTGGAAAGCACGGTCTTTTTCCCACAGAGCTGCTGGTGGTTTCAGAACTCCTGACCTTGCAACTCGCAGACCAACATATAACTACTACACCACCAGGACGCGCCCAGAATGGTGTAGACACGTATAAAACACACACACACACATATATATATGTAAAATAATAGGAGGATAAGACAAGAAGTACTGCTGCTACTGGTGTTCCAATTCAGATGTGCATAGGTTTATTCCAAATAAAACATGTTTCAGCGTGTCTTTTCAATCGGTGGATGGCTGCAGACAAATTCTCTGAGTAATAACACTTGTCTTAGGGTGGCCAATCTAAACAGTGGCTTCTCAAGGAATCAGCTGGGTCAGCTCAGAAAGCTATGGCAACGAGTTTTCTCAAAGGATATACAAGATGATCACAGGAACTTAAGAAGGAATTTTAAGTACATTTAAAACTGCACTGTTGGAAAGGGGTCAGGACAGTCACACTGAAGATTTTCCCCCTCCTGCTCGTTCTTTCAGGGAAGCAAGGGTTGTCCTACAAGAATTCTGTTAGTGATGATGCCAACATGTATACAAATATGATTGACATATGGATGTATGGAATGTTATAAGAGCTGAGAGCCCCAATTAAAATTATTTTTTAAATAAAACACACACACAATTTTTGTTGGGAAATCTTAAGTCATCTACCTCACAGCCCTGATCTTGCCCCTTCAAGCTTTTCAATCCCCAAAACTCAGACTATTTCAAAGAAACACAAGCCCCTCCAAGAAGCTAAAACTGTTCTTTTGACATGGTGTAAATTAACAAGCTCAGAATTCTCTGGGGGAGGTTTAGAGAGATGGAAAACAGTCTTCAGAAGTATATAGTCCTAAATGGAGGATGGTGAGAAACAGTCGCTTAACAGTTTGATAATTTTGTTTAATAAAGATTTCTATTAAAAAAAGATTTCTATGATTTTCATAGCAGTATTTTTTTACTTACCTACATATATACATACATAAAGACAGAAAGAACATAAATGGTAAAATTTTAATAATTGATGAATGTAAGTGAATAGCATTCACTGTACTTCCAACCTTTGGAAACAGTACAATTTTGCAAATTACAACACTTGGATGGAAATATCTTTATCGCTCCCTCCACTGTCTGCCTTTCCAAGGTAGCCTTACAAACAGAAACAGCTGGTGCTCAAACAGCCTAGAGGGCTCTATCACCAGGCATGATTGTCTGCAGCTTCAATCACCCCTCCAGGCTCAACTGCTAGGGTTGGGTTTTGAAGTAGAAGTTTATACATGATAGTGAAAATACCACTTTCAGAAACAGGTCGGTCAAATATTAAATAAGAGTCATCTTCTGATATCTTTATTAATAGATTTTAGTTCCTGCATTCATTTCTGCTCTTACTATTGTTTCTCTTACCCCATATACTCATTACTCTTTTTCTTAGCTTCATCATTCCCATTTGGGTTCTGAGAGGGTCACAGCATGGCAGGAAACCACGCACAAAGAACAGGTCTGGCAACATCTGAAACTACTACAGAAACGCGCCCTCACTACCTCTGGCTCCAAGCCCACATCGTTCTGAGTAAAGCAGGCCGACCAGACCAAGGCTCACCTCCTTCCTGTAGACCTTATTGCTTCCCCATGGAAGCTTACCGACATCAAAGAAAACGGAGGAAATTATCTAAATTCACCAGGCTAGTCACATTCCCTCTCTTGAACGGTGGAAGAGTCGTGACATTTCAATCACCTCTCCTATAATAACATTTTCCCCTGTTGGCAGTGCTTTTAAAAAAGGGGGGGGGGCGGTATACCAGATTATGATAGAGGATTACCAAAAGACTTCCCTGATGGAAGAACAAGAACTAAAATGTTTGCTTAACTAGCGTAATGGTACAGAGGAACAAAACTGAACTTGCAAATAAAATTAAGTCTCTTCTGAAATGCCTGTCCAGCTACAGACAGGAAAAGGCCCAGCATGTTTTCTACGTATGCCTATGCTGTTTCTAATATCAAGGACACAACACCATGCCAAAACAAACATCTGTTAACCAGTTAAGTTTGTTAATGAAACAAAATTACAGCTGGCTGATCAAAGATCAAAAGTTTAAAGCAAATTAGAGAAAGGATGTATGAACAGAGCTGGTTTATAAAAAATAGCAGCTAAAGAAGTCTAAGCCTACTTGTCAAATTAACACAAATCCTTCCTGGATTTGTTCAGACCACTTATTAGTACTTATTTTGTATCTCTGTGGAGACCCGCCTCACTGTTTAAATGTACTATCTTTCACTCTCGAACTTTGTCTATATTACACATGTTGCAGATTTTTCCAAACATTATCTTTCACTAAAAAAGAAGAAATACTTCATTAAAATTCTGTGTTTAATTAAACAGAAAGGTGGACTTTTAAAAGGGAACAAACAACAATAAAAGTATGGTCGCAACTGCGGAGACCTTTTCTAGGAAAGTCATCCAGCTCCAGTTGGATGCATGTCGCATTTTCCAGCAGGCCTCGTCAGCGGGCGAGTTCAAACTGCTGATCTTATGGTTAGCGGTCTAACCCATAACCCACTATGCCACCAGGGCTCCTAAGACAACAGCACGTACACGCAAAAACCTATTTCCATCATGCTCCTGCTCGCTTGAAAGGTCATAAGCAAGTTACACGGCTGGTTCATTTGCTAGCTTGAATTTGGTGAGCTAATTGATGTTTGTGTTCAGACGTATTAATATAATGAAGAGATGCAAGTACCTGGAAATATTCACGCTAAATGTTACTACAAAAGAATCATTTGATCAAATCTGCAGTTTAATGTACAAGCCAAGAAAATGAAGGTTATAAACAAAGCAGAAATAATAAATTTTACAATTTGAGCCTCTAAAATTTGTTATCGCAACAATAAAATCCAATCACATTTTCTCATGCATTGGAAATAACATATAGACACAACACATAAAAGCAATATAGACCTTCATTTCTGGAAATATGAAGATGCACCATTTATTAAATAAAATTTTAAGGGAAAGGATGAATAAATCTTTGCCATTAAAGATGCAATCAAAATAAACCAACAAGCAGCATTTAACTGCTGAGTAACTTCAAGGCTACAAATTATAGATTTTCTTACACTAAAAGTATAATGAATGTAACAATAAGGCAAATAGATATAAGAAAGACAATAACAAATTTCTAAATGCTGCTGAAAGTATCCAAACATAGTCAAGAAATTGTACTTTTAAAAGGCAGCTTTATCACTTGAAAGAAAATACCTTTAGGAAATCAAATATAGCCTGATCTCTATCTCCTTCAGGACAGGATCAAGTGTTGTAGAAAGGGCAACTACAGTATCAAGCAGTCTAAAGTCCAATGAGTTAAGACTGTTTTAACACTCAAAAATTCTCTGACATTAATGTTTCTGCTTTACCTGAAGCCTTTTCATTAGAAATCTAGACAAAGTCCCATCTTGATAAAAGCTCCAAAGTAGAACAAGCTATCGAGCTTGAGAGTGCAACAGAAAGACTTTCTCGCTCTTCCTTGTACATATCTTTTGGCTTGACCCATCTATCAAGTCTGAGACAGTTCAAGTGCTCTTTCAATGACACCTCAACAGCTGGTACTATCTGCACACAAAAGTGGTCCTCCGACATTGACCCTGCAGCTATGGGAGATGGACATATTTGA
The DNA here is from genome assembly GCF_050624435.1 of Tenrec ecaudatus. Classification (NCBI taxonomy): domain Eukaryota; kingdom Metazoa; phylum Chordata; class Mammalia; order Afrosoricida; family Tenrecidae; genus Tenrec; species Tenrec ecaudatus. Next base: position 44,564,197 of record NC_134545.1, read on the forward strand.
TCAGAGCACATGGGAGCAGATGAAGGGGCAGGAGGAGAGAGTGGAGCACAGCCTGGCCCACCAGGCCGTGATGATGATGTTCCTGAGTAGAGCAGGCAGTCCACAGAGAGAACAACATGGCTGGCCCTACTATGAGACATGATGCCCCTCAGTGACTAAGGGCGATACAGGGGACAGCACCGGAGACACAGTGTGGGAATTGCACCTGACCTGATCCCACCACACCGAGGCAAAGCACTGGGGGAGTGCAGCGGAACAGCAAGGGAATGGAGTGGCAAGGTCCCCAGGGAATGCTGAAAGTGGACTTTGGGGCCAGGGCGTGGTGCCCCAACAGACTGGACTGGAAAACGCTCCTAAGGGCCAGCAAAGATCCCTGAACTAACTACAAGCTTTTCTCTTGTGAACTGTTTTGTTCTGTTCTTTTTCAGTGGTTTGTTTTGGTTGTTTTGTTGTCTGGTTGTATACTGTTGCTTTGTGTTCCTCTGTCTAGTTTTCGTGCATGTTAGTGACTCCACAGGTCTGTCTGAATAGGACAGGCTGGATGAACTATCTGGATGAAAAACAACGGGACCGACAGTTCCGGGGGGACTTGGGGTAGGGGGTAGGGGGGGTAAGGAAGTGGTGTTAACAAACCCAGGGACAAGGGAAAAACATGGGACCCCAAATGGTAGAGAAGGGGGAGTGGCAGGCATGGTGGGAAATGATCAAGGGTAAGGTTGCTTAGAGAAGAGGTATACTCTAGCCCAGGTGGCGATGAAGCATGGTAGTAGGGCAGGAGGAAGGTCAAGGGAGATGGAGGAAAGAGCTAGGAGTCAAAGGGCATTCATGGAGGTCTAGACAAAGACATGTACATGCAAATATATATAGGAGGTTGGGGAAATAGATCTTTGTGTCGATATTTATAGGTCAAGTATTAAGGTGGCGGAAGGACCTTGGGCCTCTACTCAAACACTCCCTCTATGCATGAATACCTTCTTTTATTAAATTGGAACTCTATGATGCTCACTCTCCCGACACAACGGCTGGAGCCAAAGTGGGTGAACAAGTAAATGTGGTGAAGAAAGCTGATGGTGCCCGGCTATCAAAAGAGATAGTGACTGGGGTCTTAAAGGCTTGAAGATAAACAAGCGGCCATCTAGCTCAGAAGCAACAAAGTCCACATGGAAGAACACACCAGCCTGTGTGATCGAGTGGTCCCAAAGGGATCAGTTACCAGGCATCAAAGAACAAAAAATCATATCATTGACTGCACACCTCCATGATAGGATCGCTGAAGACAAATGGGTGCACAAGCAAATGTGGTGAAGAAAGCTGATGGTGCCCGGCTATCAAAAGAGATAGTGTCTGGGGTCTTAAAGGCTTGAAGGTGAACAAGCGGCCATCTAGCTCAGAAGCAAATAAGCCCACATGGAAGAAGCACACCGGCCAGTGCGATCACGAGGTGCCCAAGGGACCAGATATAAGGCATCATGCAAAAAAAAAAAAAAAAAGATATAAGTGTGTGTATGTATGTGTATTTATGTGTATATGTATATATGTATGTGTATATATATTATATTAAATGAAGGGGGAAGTGCAGAGTGGAGACCCAAGGCCCAAGTGTCGGCCAATGGAGATCCCCTCATAGAGGGGCTTAGGAGAGGAGATGGGTTAATTAGGGTGTGAGGTAGTATCGATGAAGAACACAGCTTTCCCCCAGATCCTGGATGCTTCCTCCCCCCAACTACCATGATCCGAATTCTACCTTGCAGGGCTGGATAGGACACAGGCTGTACACTGGTACATGAGGGTTGGAGATACAGGGAATCCAGGGTGGATGATACCTCCAGGACCAAGGGCGTGAGGGACGATGCTGGGAGAGTGGAGGGTGAGTGGGTTGGAAAGGGGGAACTGATTACAAGGAGCCACATGTGACCTCTTCCCTGGGAGAGGGACAGCAGAGAAGGGGGGAAGGGAGACTCCGGATAGGGCAAGATATGACAAAACAACGATGTATAAATTACCAAGGGCATATGTGGGAGGGGGGAATGGGGAGGGAGGGGAAGAAAAAAAAAAGAGGACCTGATGCAAGGGGCTTAAGTGGAGAGCAAATGCCTTGAGAATGATTGGGACAGGGAATGTATGGGTGTGCTTTATACAATTGATGTATGTATATGTATGGATTGTGGTAAGAGTTGTTGGAGTCCCTAATAAAATGTAAAAGAAGAAAAGAGAAAAAAATGATTAGGGCAAAGACTGTACAGATGTGCTTTATACAATTGATGTATGTATATGTATGAACTGTGAAAAGAATTGTATCAGCCCCAATAAATTGTTAAAAAAATAAAAAAAAAGAGTAAAAAAAAAAAAGTGGTCCTCAAAATACTCTGCTATAAAGTACTTCTGAAGCTCAATTACACAACATAAACTACCTTTCTATCCGTCCCTGACCCTGGATCAGTATTTGATCCACTAGTCTCCCGTTAACCAGGAATCCTGGCGCTGCAGGGGTTAAACACTAAGCTGCTAACCAGAGGTCCACAGTTTGAACCCACTAGCTACTTTGAAGAGATGTGGTAGTCTGCTTCTGTAATGATTACAGTCATAGAAACTGTGCAGCTGTTCTACTCTGTTCTATTGGGTCACTTGAGTTACAATCGATTTGATAGCAACAGATTTGGTTTGGTTTGGGTTTAGTCTTTCACACTATAATGAGTTTCTGAGTATCCAAGTTCAGGTTATTTTTGAAAGTATTACTTTAAAAAGCAAGGTTATTTAGGGCTTTATCCAACTTTCAGTTGAATACACACAGCTAAGCGCTCTATGAGAAACGCGGCATCTGTGATACAAAGAATAGCGATTTAAAAGGAGAACTAGGGAGGTCAACAAAGTAGAGATGTTCAGACTATAATTAGCAGATTAAAAATACACACATTTCTGCCAAAAAGATCCCGAGTATCTGAGACTAAGAATGAGTCCCCTATGGCTGAAAGACTTCTGGAAGTCTGCCACAGGCAAGAACAATCTGGATTCGTGAATGGTCTTCAAAGAGTACAGGCAACTGGAAAAGTCCCAGGGAGAAAGGAGGGTCAGCTCTGGGGCACTGACAATGGGAATTGAAGAGGAGAATATGGAGTAAATAAACCTGAAAAAAGGAAAATCTAATGTTTTATTTTTAAAGATCATTTTATTAGGGGCTCTTACAGCTCTTATAACAATCCATACATCCATTGTATCAAGCACATTTGTACATACTATATGTTGCCACCGTCCGAAAAGCTAAAGTTTTCTAATTTATGGCATTCAAGCAACATGAGAAATTTATGTAGGATGAACATTTATCTTCTATTTATGACGCTAACTCAGGCCATTAACATCCTAATAAAATATACACCTAGAAGGGGAACATGGCAAACAGAACACCACATTTTTATATACTAATGTGCTGTGAGTTACGTGGGGTTTCCTGTTGTTTTGACCAGGAGTGCACCCCCACGCCTCCCCCCACAAACACATTTTTATAAGTATGTTATGCTATATATTATATATGTGAAAGAATATTTATGTTGCCGGGTTATTTACAAAATAATACATAAATAACAAGCCTACAACAATCATTTTTTTAAATCAGTTTTGTCTCTTTAGTCTCATTTTCGATCTTCTGTGCTCTTTAAAACCATTTCTGATTTCATTTTTTTACAGTATCATTGTTTTTGCAATTATGTTTGAATGTTTTCATAAAGTTCTAATAGTTATTTCATTTTTTCCAAGGGAAATTCATTGCAATCCCTACTTGATATTACAAATATTTCAACTTCTGTTATACCTGCCTACAATGAGAGTTATCACATTATGTACTGGAAACATGACAAGATTTGACATTTAATACATTTTAGGAAGATATTCTCAACAAAGTAAATCTGTTAAAAATTGCACTAAGCTGATTTTTTTTAAATGAGCTCAAATATTCAAATGGAATATTAATGCTGCAAACTGCATGATGATAACAAATCTCAGAATATTTGACTTTGCAAAATCCTCAAAATTTGGCCATGAGGCTTTCCACTTTCCCTGAGAAACATTAATACTATCCTCCTTTAGGAATTGCCTCACCATATCAAAGGTTCCTCTTCAGTAGCTTAATTCACTTCCGTATCACTTCACCAGAGAGAGCTTTCTTAAAGAAAGGCAAAGACGTTATGCTAAGGAACCCATGTGGTAAAGCGCAATTTGAATTCTAGAGTATCACGAGATATGCAATTACATTTCAGAAAGGCAGGCGCCCTTCTATTTGAACTGGCATTGTGTTCCTTCTAGGGGTCATGCAAAAGAATGATGATGATGTTAAATGTAATTAGATACAAATTTACTACTTTCCCTACTGCTTTCCCATATTGCTAATATTATAAATAGCATAAAACTCACAACACACGGAATCTAGGAACAGGAATAGCAATAGAGATACCAAAAGGGTAGGGGGAGAGAGGTGGTGAGGGAGGGGTCACTGATCACAATGAAGGGCACATAACCACACACCCCCAGTCAGGGGGAAGAACAACAGAAACCAGAGGGGAGGGAGACAGTGGTCGGTGTGAGATTTGAAAATAATTAACAATCTACAATCTATCAGGGGGCCATGAGGAGTTGGAGAAGGGGAGGAGGGAAGGAAAAAAAGGGGAGCTGATCCAATGGGCTCAATGGAAAGTAAATGTGTAGAAAAGAATGATGGAATATATGTACAAAAATGTCGGATACAACGGATGTATGTTTTTTAACAAGACTTATAAGATCCCCCAATAAAATTTTTAAAAATTAATAATATTATGTGATTTTAAAAAAACTATAATAAGCTCATTGCAGCTACTAAATTTTAAATGCTACAAATCTGTTGGGGAAAAGCTGCTTCTTCTAACTATTTGAGGAACTGCTGACCAGTGGTAAAGAACTCTGGAGTCAGATTGGCTGAGAATCTTGGCTTCACCATCCCAGTTATCTTGGAGAAACTACTTAAAATGTAAGCCTCGATTTTTCATCTGTAAACTATGATGAGTCGAGAAGATAACAAATAAAAAGCACCTGAAAGAGGTCACCGGCATTTAACACTTAAGGAATGTTTTTTGTTAGTCTGTTTTAATATTCTTTTTTACCATTAAATACAACTGCTTAGCTAAAGTAACTAGTATAATAGCTTCATTGAAAGACATTAGTTGACTAAATTATAACAGATCACTCCATCTCTGAAAAGACAGTTTCCAATTACATCCGAAATTTCCTCCCACAACGTAAACTCTATGACCTCCAGCACACTACAAATGATGACAACTTAAGAACTGACGCCAACCCTAAGATCCGCTTCCAACCACAAAAGACAGGCCTAGAAAGTGAACAACAGCAGAAGGAGGAACATGCTCCTCAGAACAGTCAACTAGACATCACCAGGAGGGCAACGTTAGGACAAGAAAACCGGGTGAGTGGAAACTGGTACCCCGAGGTGGAAATAAAGAGAGTGCTGACACACAGAGGAAATGCAAGCAATATCCCAGAACAACCTGTGTTTAAATTGCTCAATGGGAAATTAATCTGCTCTGTAAATTGTCATCTTAATCACAATTCAGTATCTTTTTTCTTAAAGGATGGTGATCATCTATTTTTCAAATATATTAGGAAAAGTTCTCTACATACAAAACTATTTAACACAACAATGGAGGTACCAGCGGTTCGGTTCGGTGGTAGAGTTCTTACCTTCTATAAGACAGATTTGAACTCAATTCCGAGTCAATGCACCTCTTGTGCAGTCATTACTCCTCTGTCAGTAGAGACTTATGTATTGCTACATGATGCTGGACAAGTTTAAAGATTAAAGATGAGACAAAAGACATGGCAATCTGCTTCTGAAAATCAACTAATAAGAACCCTTTGGCTCACAATAGTCCAATCTTCAATTGATCGTGTGGATGGCACAGAGCCAGGTAGCATTTTGTTCTGAGTTAGGGGTTATTAGTAAATAGTATAACCAATCTACACATAACCAAGTTCAGCAGCTAAAGCAAGTAATTTTATAAAAGGCCAAAACTAGCATTTTATGGTTTCAGGATAAGAAAACAAAAATATTTTCTATGGTATAAAGATGCTTAAAGGGGCTTATTTGATATTTTGGATCCCTTTGAGAACTGGAAAAAGATAACAGTGTGATCTTACAAAAACCTGTGCTTACATGTATAACTTGACATTCAATTTCAAGAGACAGGTGGGCTACCTCCCTAACACATTTATGGATCCCAGTTTAAGAATTTCTATTATATTTACTTAGCAAATTTACATGCTTTTAAACTATTCATCACTTTTCATCCCACAGAACAATATGTTGTGATATACAAGTTATGATATTTTTCAAGGAAAAATTCTATTATAAAATATAATTCAAACATGTTGCCATATTAAACTGACTTTTTTCATAATTAGATTATTATGCTGACGATTACTCAGTACAACTATTCTACACATTTCATCAAGTTAAAAAAAAAAATTCCAGGACATCTTTACTCAGCTTTCTTTGTTAAGTCTGGGCAATTTAAAGATCAGCCTCATAAAAAAAAAAAATTTTTTTTTAAAGCAGGAACAATGGCATACTAAACAATAAATTACTCTGTTTTCATGCCCAGGCACTTTCAAACATAAATTCTCCTTTAGACAGATACTACATTTTTTAAAAAAGTTAGTGTTAGCAAGAAGTAATGTGCAAAAGAGAGGGTGGGAAAGGGGGCTGCAGAAAATTTATAACTCTCCAATTAAGAATTTAACAAATAAAACCCTAAGTCATAAAATTGCAACATACTACTAAATAACCTAAAGCTGCCAGAATTACTTCACATACCTGAAAATTATAAAACCTTAAAATACTTTAGCCGATGTATGTATTTTTTAAATGCCAAGTTTTAGATTAGACTACCAAAAAGAATACCACTAGGTCCTACCTAGTTACAAGATAGAGCACTGAGAGAAACAGGATCGTCTCAAGGGTTTATGGTAACCAAGCAAAAAACAGCCATCAGCACAATTTTTACCAACATGTTTCAATCACTTCTAAAAATGCAATGAATAAATGCAACCAGCTTTAGATCAACTTTTGTTAATGGTTTATGAGCTGCAACACTGAAGAATATCAATTATCACTCAAAGGACAGGTGAGAGGTCCATAAACTAGAGAGCCTGCCTTTTAAACATTTGTTGTTGTTTTACTTAGATTTTAGTTTGTTAGATTTTAATTTTCTAATAACTCTGAAACAAAACAAAGGAAAACCCCTACTTAGCAAAGACTTCAAATGATAATAAAACAAGGAGAATTCTCCAATACAAGTTGGGCTGCTAACCACAAGCTTGGCAGTTCAAAACCACCAGCTGCTCCAAGGGAGATGAGGCTTTCTACTCCCGTAAAGAGTTATAGTCTCAGAAACCTGCAGGAGCAATTCTACCTTGCCTATTAAGTGTTGCTATAAGTCAGAATCAACTCAATGACAGTGAGGGTTTTTTGGTAGAAATATAAGGTTGTGATGAGTCAAAACTGACTCAGTGGCACTGAGTTTGATTTTTTGTGTTTGTAGAATATTAACCCTCACTATCATTGTCAATTCCCATTCAAAGCAATCCTGTACAGGGTTTTCAAGATTGTAAATTGTTATGGTAGCAAACAGCCTCAATTCTCCCTTGGAAAAGCTTACAATTAGCAGCCCTAATCCACAATACCACCAGAACATTATTCACTGCCACCAAGTCAATGCTGACTCACAGCAACCCCCTGGGGATTTCCAAAACAGTCACTGTTTACAGGAGTAGAAAGCCCAGTCTTTCTCCCATGGGACTGCTGGTGGTTTTGAACTGCCAACCATGTAGATTGCAGCCCAATGCTTAACCACTACACCACCAGTGCTCCAGACCAGAACATTAGGCCCACAGGATTCAAAGAGTATAAAAGATACTGTATAAGACAGATTAAACATTCACGTATACCCACTGATGAATAGATAATAAAAAATAAATTCAAATTAGAACAGGAGATATCTGAGTCACATATTAAACAACTCTAGGAATGCATAGATTATCAATATTAACGTAAGTCTACAGATGCTTTTTCTCTAAAGTAATGAAGAATATAGTAATTCTTAGATTATTGAAAGCTATAAGATCCTGCCTTAAAGAAGAATTCAAGTTACCTATTCTGATTCCTTTAAGAAATCAACAATTAGCGATTACAGCTTAATAAACACACCACACAATCATCACATTAACTTTTTAGTCAATCAATGGGTTGCAAAACAATGTGGAACCATTTATTTTATAAAACACTATGGGTATTTTAGAATACAAAAGTTTGCCCCAAATGCAAAAACTTTTGATTTTTATCAGACTTTACTAAAGACTGAATTTAAATGAAATTGTAAACATCACGAAAAATATTTGAAATGTTTTAATATTCTTTCTTTACTTACCTGGTCTTTCTCATGGGGTAGAAGGCTGACAGGTGGAAGCGAGGACGGGAAAGCACTGGGATACTTAGGAGCCCCTTTGCCATCTAAGCCACCATAATTGACACTGTACTGCGGTCCGTCTTTCAGTAACCTCCCATTGTTCACAGCCCGTTTGGCCCCTAGTCGCAGCCGCTGCTGAAAGGCTGGGTTGTTGGTGGTGCTTATGAGATCATTTTGATTTCTGAGATATTTTTCTATGTTCTTCAGGGAGGAGCCATTTGGTTCCTCAAGTCCTTCAATTGCTCTCTTTAAAAGCTTATTCCAATCCACATTGTGGAGATCATTACATGACCCTCTAGACCCCTTCGTTGACTTAGGAAAAGTGCCTGGTTTAACTGATGAAAAACGCCCAGGATTGTCTGGGTCTTTATAGGAGGCAAGGCCTTTGTTGGTGACTTTGAGAACAGAGCCATCCTGCACACTGAGTCCCAGGTGTTCGGAGACTGTCTTTTTGTCCAGCCCGTGGGACGTGCTGACTGCATGGCAGATTCGCTCCTCAGAGGGCCTTTGCTTTTGCTTCTTTATTTTCTGTATAGCTTCAAGAATCCACTCTGTATAAAGCGGGTTTGCAAGGTTTACCATGATTGATAAATGACTTCTTCAATACAAAAGTTACCCATAGAGAGTCTCCTTGTATTTAACAGAACTTGTACATTTAAAAGTCATTTGCACTTCAAAACGTAGGCAGAGTGTTCCAAACCAAATTAAGCAACATCTTATAAGCATCCATCCTTAAGAGATTAAAAAAAGAGCAAACAGGCAATGTTGATATTCGTCTTATTTTACCCACAAGTAAGACTGCATTCGGGTGAAGAACATCTTTAACTAGGAAGTCAAGACCTTAATGGATAAAAAGAGAGGAAAAAGACTCTTAGTAATGAAATTTTAAAAAATAAATTAAAAGATTCTTTAGTATTACTTTTTCAGATGCAACTCTATCAAGAAAAAAAATTATCAATGAAATAACCACAGGTGCAATGGTATGAAAGTACCGTAAATACTCGCATATAAGCCAACCTGATTATCAGTCAAGGCACCTAACTTTACCACAAAAATTGCATTAAAAAAGTGTTGGAAAACTCAGCTTATACAAGAGTATATACGGTACATGATGACACACAGCCTTAGTGGCTCTTACTTCCCAGCTAGAAACTGGGTCACAGTCTGAGAAAGATCCTTTCTCTTTAAGTATTTCTCACTTGTTACGTGAAATGACTCATTGCCATCTAAAAGTCACATTTAAATTATATAGTTAATGAATCATCATTATTGAAATAAATAAACTTCTATGAAAATGGTTCAAGATACATGGCCATCTTAGACAAGTAAAGTTAACAACAAAGAGTAATTTGTTGGTACAAAAATTCTGGTAGAAATATATTATACTTTAAGAAATCTTAAATTTAAAAAAGAAAAAGAGCAATAATTCCCACTTTTCTATTTCAATGAAATACTACAGTCCCCAAATCTCACACCTAAGAAAATTTTCCAACCAATCACCTCTATGGAATCACTCTCTCATCCCTTTGTGACTGTTTATAACACCCTTAGATCCACAAATTAGAAACTCAAAACTAATCTAGTAACATAACCTTTTTTCCTTTACTTTAAATAATGTAGGATTCTGGGTATCTTAATACCCAGTTAGCTCTTTAAGCTGCTCAACACTAGGCAGGTCCATACAAATACAGTTCCAGGTAGATAGAGTTATTGCTCTCTGAGAATCTACTGGTATACATAAAAGCATCACCTTACCTGTAAGTAAAAACAGTATATCCCTCATGTAATTGGTGAGAAAATCAAATGAACATAAACCTACAAGAACCAAATCCACTGCCATCAAGTTGATCCTGATTCGTAGCAACACTATATAAAGTTCCTGAGATTGTGAATCTTTATAGGGGCAGAAAGCCTGATCTTTCTCCTGTGGGTCAAACCGCTGATCTTGTGGTTATCAGTCCAATGAGTAAGTGAACAGAGTATGTAATATTCAACATATAGATGCTACCATCTATGTAACAGATGTCTACATAAAAATAATGTCTACATACTTTGAAAGATGTCTCATAAAACACAAAATTAAAGCGATCTCTGATTATTTATTTAGATCAAATATTCCTAGAAAGGGAAAATAAGTGTTCCTCAATAGTTCAGCCAGATATACTGAGTAAAAAAAAATTGATCTCAAATATACTAGAACCTAATACACACACACACACACACACACACGCAATTGTGTTGAAAAATAGTGGAGCCACTGGACCATACTTGTTCCAACTGTCAGTTTGAAAGAGACAGTTTAAAAAGGATTGTCCTCTTTGGAATCAGTGAACTGGACATTCACTGTGTTTCTCTTGGATTGAGAAACTTGAGGCTGGAAGTGACCTTAGAGGTCATCAGTCCCACCTCCAGTTACCCACTAAAGTCCCTTTAATATCCCCAACAGAAGGGCTATCGTTTCTATACTTCGATTTTCAATGAGTTGAGAGCTTATCATGTTTGGTGGCAGCTCACTCCATTGTTGAACTGTTCTAACCTCAATTTATTTCTTCCTCATAGGAGACAAAATAGGCCTCTCCATAACTTGTACCTACTAGTCCTACTTCCCCTGGAAGAATCCCAAGAAAGTCTTACTATTTTATCAACATGACAGGCCTTTAGATATTTGAAAACAGACATCTTTCAAAGCCCATCAACACACAGACCCCACATTATCTCCAGCTACATTTTACACCATTCTTATCTGATCTCCTTAACTCTTCCATAGATCACACAGTTGCTAAGATCCACCTTCACTGAGTTGTTTACCTCTTTGACTAATGCCTATCTCAAAATGCAGCAGTCTGGCATTATCCAACTGTAAATGCAACCCCAAGTTACATGAACTTTCTTAACAGCCTTGCCACACAATTAGCTCATGTTGCGCACCCCCTACTTCCTCCCAAAATGCTAAGTCTTTCTATCTCCTTCCCTGCGTAAATCTAAAATGCTGGACTTCAAATGTTATAATTAAATTTCATCTTGTTGGTTCGTGTATCTTCCAACCTGCTAAAAGATTGTTTCGAATGTCATGTGAAAATACAGTAAGCATTCCCTTTTGTGTTGTTATATAAATCTTTGACAAGAATGTTAGAGTTGGAACACTGCGTTTAAGAATGAACCCACTGTCTTTCATAGTGCAACCCCTTTCAGGAAACAACACAGAGATCATTCTTGTGTCAGTAAATTTAGAACAGGAAACTGATCTTTCCAAAATAAAATGGTTTGGGGCAAAATTTCATTAAAAGCCATTCCACTATGTCCAAGCAATTCTTTCTTCTTTCATCATTTACTCGGGATAAATTATAACTAATTTAATTTGCTTACACAAAATGCCACTGCAAGGAGAAATTAAAGAGATCAACAACAAAAAAGTATCCAAAACTGCAAAGTTGCTTTCAGGCATTTTGGTAATACAGTAAATGAACATATATTAAAACAAAGTGTGTCCTGAGCTAATAAAAATGAGTACAAGAAGGAAGAAAAGGTTCTAAAGTTGATTGTGGTGATGGTTGTACAAGTCTTCTTAATATGATGGAACTACTGAATTACATGATATGTGAATCATATCCCAATAAATCTGTTGGAAAAAAGGTACATCTCATAATTTATAAATACCCAAAGAATATCTTCATGATAAAATTTTACCACAATCAAAATAATAGTTCATAGTCATTGTGAACATATTTCAATAAGATACTCTGTAACTTAGAAACAAAAGGAAAAATACCAGAGTTGAAACTCCAAACATTTTAACAGTCCATGATAAAACTGAAGATTATCCAAGTCTTCAGGCAAATCTGTAAAAAGAAAAAAAAAAGCAGTGTTAATTTAGGTATAAAGACATCCCTAAATGCAGCAACCATCCACGACCCTCCTCTTGGTCTCAATACGGACAGCTGTCCCACCACTCACCGCAACAGCTTCAAGGGCTTCCTGATCACTGCACATTTTGTGATATAGAAGCTCACACCATTAAATGGTATTTATGAACAGAGATCCAAAAGAGGCAATATAAGTCCTACGAAAAGGTGTTTAAAGAAAAAGTATTCTCTCGAAATTTTGAAAATCTGGTCCTATGAAAGAATTCCATCATGAGGGGAAAAAGAAAACCACTACTACTCAAATATCCAGTCAGGTATAATATTTTATCTGAAAAAAAGTATACTGAAGAGTTGCTCTAAGACAAGGCACTATCTTTCTTGAGTAATATTCACAATTAATCCCAAAGGTCCTCCGGCCTGAAAGTACTGATTAAGATCTAGTCAACAACTTTACTTCAAAATAAGGATATACTAGTGGCTACCCAGGCCTATATTTGTTAATTCAGGCAATATTTTAGGAGATTTAGTAATCGTTTTTACTACAAAAGCAAAAAATATATTTTAAAAAGACAAGTGCATTCGAATAACTGTGTTTTGATCTTAAACAACTAAGCAACCTTACAGCCTCTCTGCCTCTCCCCCTCTCCCCCCCCCCCCCCGCCAGCCAGGCACACACCCCACTCCTCTATTTAATCTCAAAATTAGCTCTCATCTGACACCCACCCAACTGAGTTAATTATGCAGAAGCAGATGTAACTCAGCAGCTTTTTGCAACAAGCAGAATCACAGTGTTTAAAACACACACACACACACGCACGCGCGCGCACACAGAATGCGCAAGTGAGGAGCTCAGAGAGTAACAAAATCAGAAGTCTTATCTGTAGGCAATTCTTATCTATGGGCTTTGTAGGTTATCCACTGCAATTTTTTTTTAATCTTAAACTGATTTTTTCCTGGTATAAACTAATAGATTGAAAAGTAATTTAATTTTAGCCTAAGCAGTATCTAACTATAAAGATAAATGTACAGGAAAAAAACACAATTCATTCAAAAACCAAACAATTGCTTCCCTCCTCTACATATCCCCAATTCAAATTACCACAGCGCTTCTCGCTAGAGCACGAACATTTGTTTCATACACAAGGTAAAACCCTAATATCGTTGTTTTTTTTTGTCTGAAAACTTGAAAGTTGGGTTAAAAGTCTATTAAAAAGAAAAAAAATCTGAATTAATTTTTTACACTACAAAGTATTAGTAAATTACATGGTTATATCATATAGTCATCATAAAAACTATTTACATCATTCATAATGAAGTACTCTAAACAGATCTAGGGAAATGCTTCTTAGTTCATTAACTTCATTAGTATTATATAATTATCAACACTATTCAGAAATATTCGTGTCAGCACTCGAGGGTCAAAATATCCTGTGAGGCTTCCTCTAAGTTTTTACCGAAGCTATGTGGTGTTCCAAAATCAATGTCTAAAATGAGATCATAGGATTATAAATTTGCCAAAAACAGTGGTGGGAAAAACAAAGGTTTGACATCCAGAATTTTACTTGCTAACCATATATTTAGCCTTCATACTTTTATAAGCTCCTGGGTTTTTTTGAAAGCCGATTATGTAACTGAGTGGGGTTGTACAAAACCAAATAGATCTTCTGAAGTTGAACAAACATAAACTGCTTAAGAGAAGACACCTTGATTTTTGCTTCTTTCACCTTCCTGCACAGACACCAACAGCTGCTCAAAATCTACCATCACCCATATGGTGACATTTATTCCCGGTCAAGCCCTGGATGCATCTCTTCCCTCTAAAATCAATACTTGAGGCCCAAAACAAGAGAATTGAGATTTGAGGTTATAAATACTAATCAAAGAACAAGCCAACAAATATTTAGTGAGGTCATATTCTGTGCACACAGCCCGGTAGTAGGAGATTATGGGGAAAACAAAACACGTGTGAGTACCAATTTTCCTACCAAGCCAGCTAGAGCACTCAAACTAAAAAGCCCTCACACTCACTGCCATAGAATCAATGCCAACTCATATGACCCTGTAGGGGGAAGGGTAGAACTGCCCATGTGAGTTTCCTACACTAGCTGTTTACAGGACGTAGAAAGCCTTGTCTTTCTCCTGCAGAGCAGCTGGTGGTTTTGAACTGCGGACCTTGTTCATCGCAGCCCAACGCATAACCAGCACGCCACCAGGGCTCACCATATAGCACACATAAGAAGTAACAGAACACCAACTTCAACTTCTAGTAGTAATAGCTACCACTTTATTTAAATCCAGCTAATTAAGCGTTTTCCTCCTTTCACTGACCCAAACATGAAGTCCTTTTCTAGTAAAGGCAAGAACAGCAAGGATCATGGAGAAGGCTCAGGACCAAGCAACACTGCTACATACAAGAGTAAATTTAAAAGTACTGCTCTTAAAACACAGAAACCTTTATTCAAGTATGAAACTACTGCTTCTCGACATATCCTCCCCTTCTAGATCTATACACTTCTGAAAGATGTTTCCATCACTCTACGCTTCCCCACAGAATCTTGTGCCCTTTGATTTTGAGATTTATTCCATATCCTAAAAGCAGTTGTAGAGTTCTCCAGGTTATCATGTTCCTCTGAAATGTCTTTGAGTTTGGGGAACAAAATGATCTGACAGGGCAAGATAGCAACTGTAGGGTGAATGAAGTTTGGCTTCCTAACAAATTATTGTAGGATAGCCCTTGCGCCCGTCAAAGAATGAACCGGAGCTTTCTTTATCTTGATGAGGAAACAAATGTGGGGGTCGGGCAACTTTCCTCACCAACGTGGTTTTCAATTTTTTAAAAACTATTCCCGATGGTGAAGAAAGCTGATGGTGCCCGGCTATCAAAAGAGATAGTGCCTGGGGTCTTAAAGGCTTGAAGGTGAACAAGCGGCCATCTAGCTCAGAAGCAAAAAAGCCCACATGGAAGAAGCACACCGGCCAGTGCGATCACGAGGTGCCAAGGGACCAGGTATAAGGCATCATGCAAAAAAAAAAAAACAACGATATAAGTGTGTGTATGTATGTGTATATATGTGTATATGTATATATATACCATATTAAATGAAGGGGGAAGTGCAGAGTGGAGACCCAAGGCCCAAGTGTCGGCCAATGGAGATCCCCTCATAGAGACGTTTAGGAGAGGAGATGGGTTAATTAGGGTGCGAGGTAGTACCGATGAAGAACACAGCTTTCCCCCAGATCCTGGATGCTTCCTCCCCCCAACTACCATGATCCGAATTCTACCTTGCAGGCCTGGATAGGACAGAGGCTGTACACTGGTACATATGAGGGCTGGAGGTACAGGGAATCCAGGGTGGATGATACCTTCAGGACCAAGGGTGTGAGGGACGATGCTGGGAGAGTGGAGAGTGAGTGGGTTGGAAAGGGGGAACTGATTACAAGGATCCACATGTGACCTCTTCCCTGGGAGAGGGACAGCAGAGAAGGGGGGAAGGGAGACTCCGGATACGGCAAGATAAGACAAAATAACGAGGTATAAATTACCAAGGGCACATGAGGGAGCGGGGAAAGGGAAGGGAGGGGAAAAAAAAAAGAGGACCTGATGCAAGGGGCTTAAGTGGAGAGCAAATGCCTTGAGAATGATTGGGGCAGGGAATGTATGGATGTGCTTTATACAATTGATGTATGTATATGTATGGATGGTGATAAGAGTTGTATGAGTCCCTAATAAAATGTAAAAAAAGAAAAGAGGAGAAAAAATGATTATGGCAAAGACTGTACAGATGTGCTTTATACAATTGATGTATGTATATGTATGAACTGTGATAAGAATTGTATGAGCCCCTAATAAATTGTTAAAATTAATTAAAAAAAGAAAAAAAAAACTATTCCCGAACAGGCCCCCATGATTTTTCTGTGTCTTTCAAGAGAAACACCTTCGGAGTGCCCCAAGCAGTCACCAGAAGCATCAGAGCTGCCGTGAATTGAACTGGTCTAGCCAACCCAGAGACGCGTTCAAACACGTATGAATTGGAACCTTCACCTCATTTTACAAAAGGAAAAAGGACTTGGCCAAGACCTCGGAGGCTTAATGAGGATTTCAATTCAGATGCCACGGTCCACACACTTTGCTCCTTCTCCAGTGGTTTTCAAACTATACTCTTGGCTATACTCTAGGCGCAGCATAACTCCTTGTGGCACTTCAACTCTTTAACAGAGCAGCTCCACTGTAACTGGCATCCGTAATACATATGCAGCTGACCTATAAAGACGCGCATCCAAGGAAGGGTGCCTCTGATGACAGAGAAATTATCTGCAACAAATGTGACCACGCCTTGCTGAATATCCCTTAGATGAATGGGACTTGCACTAGACCTTGAAAGACTTCAGAATTTCGCTAACTGTCCATGTGCCTGCTAATGCAATGGAGAGCTTCTCGTAACCTCTACTTGTATTTGTCCAACAAAAAGCTTCAGCTGATTAGTTCAGCATTCCCTTCCCATTCGGCGTGTTTATTTATCTACTAACCCCATTTCCATCATTAGACTGTGTACATATAAAAACAAGATTCAGCCTTGACTCATCTTTTTGTTTTCGTTTTGATTCATCTTTATATGTGCCTAATTTTGAAGGATCACAACTTGAACATTAAAGGTGTTATATATCTAAATGCTGTCTATACGTGAATGAACATAGGGAATCTGGGAGAAGGTAGCGATGGGCCATCAAACAAAAACAAAAGTTAGTCCTCATGCCTGCCTCAACCACATATGTGTTGAAAGGAATGCAAAATGAAGTTGGATGTGGCAGAAAGTGTGAAAATGACAGGTGAAATAGTGACCCATTGGAGGACTAGGTGATACAATGGATGTGTATAACAGGTGCAAACACAAACAAATTTTGTTGAATGCTTGAATCACTGCAATAGTATCTGATCAGTTTGTCAGGTGGCATGATTAAGAGAAAAAACAAAGAGCCATTATTTCATCTCTTGCTCAACTTATATTTATGAATATTTTTTTAACTTAGGAGCAAGCCTAGATAACTCAATAAATGTTAGTTGAATGGAATATTTAATTCGTCATCTTCTTAAAGAGTAATACAAAATTCTTTCTCACTATTTGTTAACATAAGAGTTTTCAATTCATAAGCTAATAATGTTTTCCAAAGATTTCTGAGGATAAATCACCATGAAAATTATCATTTCAACTAGTGGATATTATATTAATTGAAAGTTCAATTTTTTATGTCATGCTTTCCTACTTGAAAATTATTATGTCATTAAACTATAATCGTGTAAATCTGCCTCAACCAACAATAACTGTACCATCAATAAACCATTATGGCTTCCATAATCCTTAGCAAAGATTAGTTTCAACATGGTCATCATAAATTAGCAGAGACATGTTCCAAATCTCCTGAAGCCCATGAATAAGGTGTGCATCATCACCCCTACATTTACATGCTCAGTAGTTTTAGCCTCTAAAACATAAGTCACACTGATAAGAACCTCACAAACTTGACTTCCTCTGTTTTATAAAAAAGAGAGGACTTTAGGCACAAAACAAAAAGTCATTTGAAGTCACTAGGCCTTGGAGCCAGGGGATATTGATTAGTGACAATGATATTATAACTAAGCACTTTCAACTTAAGAAATAATCAACTAAATCTGAAGAGTCTTTTTTGGCATTTAAAAATTCCTCTTCAACCTAGACTTCTAATTAATTTGTAATTATAAATTAGCTTTAGTGGGTTTTTAACAAAGACTGAGAACAATGCATTAAGAAAAAGTCTGATATCTGAAATTTTAAAATGCTATTTTGAAAATACAGAGCGTTTCAGAATTCAGACCACATACACACATATATCCTGGAAACAAAGTTCCTGAGAAAATCATGAACTTATAAAAAAGAAAACATGCATACACACATTTGCACACAATTTCAGAGATCTACAGAACCCCTAAAGCCCATCCAAGGACTTCTTAAGTTCCACTGGTCACTCCAGCTTGACTTACTCTTACATTCAGAAGTAAATCAAAAAGTTCATACATGTAGGGGGTTATTCCAAACAAATTGTGATTGAACATGTCTCTGTGATCAGTGTATGGCAGCAAATCAGTTCTTCATTTGTAAATACAGTTGTGTTAATATTGCTAGGGTGCCTTCAAAGAAAAAAGGTCAAGTCAGAGGAGTCGCTTCTAAGGGAATGTGCTAAGCAAACATAATTCAAGGCAGAGAAGTAAGCTTAGACAGTTCTGTTGCTGTTGTAAGTTCAGTTGTAAAGTCAGTTCAGACTCACAGTGACCCCCACATACAACAAAACACTGCCTGATCCTAGGCCATCCTCACAACACTGCTCTGTTTGAGCCCATTGTTGAAACCACTGTGTCAACCCATCTCACTGGAAGTTTCCTCTTTTCACTGACCTACTTTACCAGGCCAGGGCGTCCTTTCACAGGACTGGCTTCTCCAGGTAAGTACATGACACTAAATTGCGCCATTCTCCCTTCTAAGGAAGATTCTGGTCCTACTTCTTTCAAGACAGATTCGTTTATTCTTTAAACAGTCCACAGAACTTACAAAATCCTTGGGCAACACCATAATGCAAATGCATCAATTCTTCTTGGGTTTTCCTTACTCACTGCACAACTTCCACATGCATACAAGCAATTGAGAACGCCCTGGTTTTAGTCAGGTGCTCTTCAATGCTTTCAGGAGGCCTTGTGCGGCATTTCTGCCCAAGGTAATTCACTATCTGATTTCTTTTTGCTGCTTCCAAGAACACTGATTGTGAACCCAAGTATAATGAAATCCTTGACAACTTCAATCTTTTCCATTTATCTGATGATATCTATTGGTCCAGTTGTGACTGAAGGCTGCAGTCCTTGTTCTTTCTTCATCAGCAAGTGCTACAAGTCCCCCTCCTTTAAGCAAGCAAGGTTGTGTCATATCACAGCACAAGTTGCTAATGTCTTCTCCAAACTTGATGCCACATTCAAATGGTAATACCAACCAAACTAACTCACTGCCATAGCATCAGGGGCATCTCATAGCGACCCTATATAGGGCAGGGTAGAATTGCCGTCTGCTTCCAAGGCTGTAACTTTTCAGGAGTAGAAAGCAGTCTTTCTCTGTGGTTTAGCTGGTGGTTTCAAACTGCTGACCTTGTGGGTCACAACCCAACATGCAACCACTCCGCCACCAGTGTACCTCAAAAGATCCTAAGAACTGTTTACTTGGGACTCCAAATCAGTCATCTTGCTAAATTTCTTAAAGGACACAATTTAATCACAAAGATGTCTTAGAAGTTTTAAGAAAATTGAAAACTGCATTAGTGAGAAAAAAAGGTAAGCAAAGTTACATCAGGGCCTTTTTTTCCATCCTTATTCTTCAAGGGTAGCAAAACCTATGCACAAAAACTTCACTGAGAAACTTCCCCCTCCAACCTAAAGCCTTAGTCTTGCCCCTCAAAGAACATCTCAAAAGAACACAATTTGAGTCCCTTGAGTTTATCAAAATTCGTTTTGATGTGGTCTAAATCAAAGAGCATAGGATTCTTCTGGGAAGAGCTAGAGAGATGGAAACACCACTTTCAGAAGTAGATACACTTAAATGGAGGATATATTGAGAAACAATAGCCTCACCGTTTGATATTTTTCTTTAACAAAGGGGTCTATGGTTTTATAGCAATACTTTTGGATCCACCTTCATACACAATGAAGTAAATCATTTTCAGTTACACAACAGTTATTTATATGTGCTTTAATTAAAACATGTAACATTAAAAAAAGAAAATTATTCTCGTTGGTTTTAATTTTTTTTTCATTTTATTGGGAGCTCCTATCACAATCCGTACATAGATTTTAGATACTGTCAACGAATGAAAGCTGCCATCAGAGCAACACTAAAGGGCTCTGTAGAACTGCCCTTGGTTTCTGAGACCATAGCTCCTTACAGGAATAGAAAGTCTCACCTTTCTCCTGCGCAGCAGCTGGTGATCTCAAACTGCTACCCTTGTGCGTAGCACACTACCCAACACGTCAACTACAAGCTTCTGGAACGTATTTCTTATGGAGGGCTGTTAGTTACCCTGGGAAATACCTAGAAAGTTCAGGGGTCACTTTGCCAGCTATCTAAAAGCTACGGGACACTAAACATGCTGCTTAAAAGATCAGTTTTCTCTTCTGTCACAATGTAAATACACCTATCTTACAGAACTACTAAGAGGAAGAAGAGTTGAGATAACTATGTAATATGCCTAAGAAGAAATGGTAGCAGGCACTTAGCTGGTGGTGCTTCTAACGGAAAGGTCAGCGGTTCAAATCTACTACAAGAAAGAAAAATGAGGCTGCCTGTTCCCATAAAAATTTACAGCCCTGGAAACAGTCTATATTTACAATCTATAAAAGGTGGCTATAAATTGGAATTGATTTCATGGCAGTGGGTTTGGTTTGAGTTTGGTTCATTTTTAAAGATAGTGAAAGGAAGACATTTGCAACATATTCACATGACTAAGAATGTGTACACTGAGTAAATAAATATTTCTAAATCACAATTAATTACTCACAGTTGAATTTGTAAAAGGGAGTTGAAATTGGTGAGATTCACAAATGAGGAATTCTAAAAACTATTCAATTTGTTTTATTAATCAGGTAAATGAACAACTATCCAGATTGGCTAAAAAATTTTAAATTAACAAAACTGAACATTAGAGAGGACAAGAAACAATGAGCACTCTCATTTCACTGGAAGTGGTGCAAACTGGTACAACACTTGAACATCAGATTGACTGGTATCTAGTTAAACTGAAAATAAGCATCTCTGTAACTAGGGCAACCAGACAAATTATGATCCAAATCCAGACAGTTCAGAGAATTAAAGGTGTTATCTGAGTAATTATGCTGAGATCTCAAAACCCAGTGCCATCAAGCCTATTCCAACTCACAGTGACTCCACAGGGCACGGTAAAACTGCCCGTGAACTTCCGAAACACTGATTCTTTATGGGGGTAGAAAGCCTCTTCTTTCCCCCAAGAAACAGCAGGTAGTTTAGAACTGCTGGCCTTAGAACTATACCGACAGGGACCCTAAGACTTATACTGAGATAGCTACGACTTATACTGAGATATAAAAAAGCAATATAAACTAAAAATCACAACCCTGGCTATGCACTAGTGAAATCTATACAAACATGCATCAGATGACCAGATACAGGAATGCTCGTAGCACAACTACTCAAAATTGAAACAACTCAAATCTCCAGAACAGTGAGATGGACGGTATAAAATTTTGGTATATTCTCTTTCTCTAGCAGACAGACAACTACCAATTGATTGTGGAAGTCCCAGAAAAAGATGCTTGTACACACATACCTTTTAGAATGTAGGCAGCTGGTGGCTCAGTATTTAAGTGTTCGACTACGAACCAAATAGTCCACAGTTCAAACTCACTCCAAGACATTTTAAGGGGGCAGTTCTATTCTGTCCTTAGAAGATAGCTATGTGTCAGAATGGACTCCACAGTAGTTGGTAAAAGGTAGGATGGAAATGTAAATTAAGGTATCACAGAGAAAAATAACTTCTCCCATCTAGGCTTTATTTGCCACACTGTAACAAAGACTAATTGCCATAGCTTACACATTCTTCCTTACCTTCAAAAACCACGTTCAGGTGCCCCACTACAAGACATGACATCCCTCACTGACCCATACCCTACAGGGGACAACACTGGAGACACCGTGTGGGAATTGCACCCAGTCTGACCCCATCATACCGGGGCAAAACACTAAGGGCGTACAACAGAACAGCAAGGGGAGCAGAGCAAGGAAGTCCCGAGGGAATACCAAAAATAGACTTTGGGACCAGGTCTTGGCACCCCATCAGACTCAACTGTAAAATACTCCTAAATGTCAACAAGCAGACCTTGAACTATTTACAAGCTTTTCTTTCTGTTTTTTTAACATTGGTTTTGTTATTGTTTTGTTTTGTTGCTTTGTTTTGCTCTGTGTTGTTTTTGTGCATATTATTATCTCTGCAGGTCTCTAGATAAGACAGGCTGGATAAACAATCTGGAAGAGAAAACAACAGGACTGATGGTTCGGGGGACATGGGAGAGGGGAAGATGGGGGAAAGGAAGTAGTGATAACAAATCCAGGGACAAGGGAACAAGTGATCCAAAATCGGTGGCAAGGAGGGTGTAGAAGTCTGGTACGGCTTGATCAAAGGCAATGTAACTGAGAGGAATTACTGAAACCCAAATGAGAGCTGAGCATGACAGTGGAACAAGAGGAAAGAAAAAGAAAATAGAGCAGCAAAGAACTAGGAGGCAATGGGCATTCATAGAGGTCTAAATACAGGCATGTACATCTGTAAATATATATCTGATGATGGGGAAATAGATCTATGTGCATAGATTTATAGGTTTAGTATAAAGGTAGCAGATGGACATTGGGCCTCCACTCAAGTACTCCCTCAATGCAAGAGCATTTTGTTCTATTAAACTGGCATTCCATGATGCTCACTTTCCCAACAATATCACTGAAGACAAAGCAGGTACATAAGCAAATGTGGTGAAGAAAGCTGATGGTGCTCGGCTACCAAAAGATATAGTGTCTGGGGTATTAAAGGTTTGAATCTAAACAAGCGGCCATGTAGCTCAGAAGCAACAAAGTCCACATGGAAGAAGCACACCAGTCTGTGTGATCACAAGGTGTTGATGGGATCAGGTACAGAGCATCAAGGAAGAAAAAAATCTTTAGGCAATAGGACATACCCTTAAAGAAGGCTCGTGGGAAGGAGACAAGCCAGTCAGGGTGCAGTGTAGCAATGATGAAACATACAACTTTCCTCTAGTTCTTAAATGCTTCCTCACCCCGACTATCATGATCCCAATTTTACCTTACAAATCCAGCTAGACCAGAGGATGTACACTGGTACAGATAAGAACTGGAAATACAGGGAACCCAGGACAGATGAACCCCTCAGGACCAGTGGTGAGAGTGGCGATACAGGGAGGATGGAGGGAAGGTAGGGTAGAAAGGGGGAAATTATTACAAGGAATTACATATAACCCCCTTCCTGGGGGACAGGCAACAGAAAAGTGGGTAAAGGGAGACATCAGACAGCGTAAGACATGATAGACTAAAAATAATTTATTAATTATAAAGGGTTCATGGAGAAGGGAGGGGGAAAAAATTAGGAGCTTATGCCAAAGGCTCAAGTTAAAAGCAAATGTTTAGAGAATGATGATGGCAAAAAATGTACAAATGTGCTTAACACATGGATGGATTGTGGCAAGAGTTGTACAAGCCCCCTATAAAATGATTTTTAAAAATAAACAGCTAACCATTATATGGAGCTATATGGAGCTAACCAGAATATGTTTTTTTTAAAAGTTCATTTTCTCTTATTTTATATTATACAGGTAGGTGTGTATACATGGACAACAGCTTGAGGGACTGAAAAGTCACCTGTTGGAAACAGCATTTAGTAGACAAACCAGTTAATTAAGTTGTCTGGAATGGGAAAGCCCATGAACATTTTTGAAGCACATCAAAATTATGTACCAAACTTCAACCACCTTCTAATATTCGCTCTACATTATGCCATCTGTTTCCTCCTCGCCTTCATAAATCTCATATAAGATAGACATACAGAATGGCAATGGCAAGAACCACTCTCCTCAGAGGCCCGTGTATGGCTTGTTGGTCAGACTTTCTGCACTGACCATATCACTCCCTGGACTCACATCTTAAAGCACTCTTCCTATAATGTTACAACCTGGCCTCTTTCCCTTCTTTGCCCCCACCCTGCCCCCTTCTAACATTGCACCTCCCAGCCCTCCATCGATCTCAGGTAAGAGACTGGTCCTTTGTAATATAGGCAAAAAATCTGTTCCTTTTTTAAAAAAAAAACACGAAAATTTTATTGTCAATTAGATGGGAGTGCTATTCCTCCTTTAAAATATAAAAAGACTGTCACAACTCATTTTGGTACATGTTACAAACTTATGAAGAAAAGAATGAAATGTCTTCTTTCTGGACTGCCTCAGAAAATCTAGAAATGTACCATACTTACTCGGGTATAAGCCAAGTTTTTTCAGCACATTTTTAATGCAGTTTGTGTAGTAAAATTAGGTGCCTCAGCTGATATTCAGTCGGCTTACATTCAGGTATATACACTACAGATCAGACAGGAAGAATACCACTAAAACAATTCTCCTGTGAGATCCACAGAACTATGTTCCAACACAACTAATTTTCTTTTTTTTTAAAACATTTTATTAGGGGCTCATACAACTCTTATCACAATCCATATGTATACATACATCAATTGTATACAGCACATCTGTACATTCTTTGCCCTAATCATTTTCTTTTCCACCCTGGATTCCCTGTGCCTCCAGCCCCCATATGCACCAGTGTACAACCTCTGCCCTATCCAGTCCTGCAAGGTAGAATTCGGATCATGGTAGTTGGGGGGAGGCACAACTAATTTTCAATTGCTATTCCCACCTCTATCCCATATATAAACAGGTCTTCCTATATTCTTTACTTCGAATTTCTTGGTACCTCTGGCACAAACATACTTGGTTCACTGGCTCCCTTCTCTACATCCCACTACAGTAATTCTTCCTTGTCCCTTCACAGTCCTTGCCTAATACAGTATAGCCCCAGTACTCGATGGCACCAGTACTTGACATAATCGCATCTCCACAGGAAATGTTGAGAAAAGTTTGCATCGGAGCTTGTACAAAACATCAGAATCTGACCAGACGCACGTGATTTTTGTAAGCAAAAATAGTGTTTCGATCACTTGGCTTGCTATAATTTTCTTATTTTTTGTGACTTTTTGTACTGCTTTTAGATTTTAAAAAAATAAACATGGGTCCTAAGAAAGAGTTTAGTGAAAAGAATCATCATAAGGAACTAGCTAACCATGTTATTGATAGTTTATGATAATTTAGTAAACCTGTTTAGGGTAAAAATTTGGTGGTCGAGAACTGGTTAATCCGTTTTCAGTTATTTCTTATGAGAAAACTTGATTCGGAACTCAACTGCATTGCATCTTGATGCTCCTTCTAGAACAGATCATCGTGGAGGTCGGGGGTTCTACTGTACTCTGAATGCCATCCTCCACCCTCTTAAGTACAGAGCTCAAACTCCTTAGAGGCACAGGAGGCCTCTTGCAGTCTAGCCTTTCAAGTTTCATCTCTCACAGCCACCAGCACTTTGCCCACACTAAAGTACTTGCAAATGCAACTATACCCAATGTTCTTTCCCAAAGAACATTCCCATGCTTCATCCTAGGACACTCTGCTCACCGCTCCTGCCCCACTTTCAAGGCTCAGATTAAAGTTTCATCCAAAAAAATCCAGTCTATCAAACAACTCTGTCTCCCAAACACTCTGCATTGCCTCATCTTCACTCTGGGCACAGTCAACCAAATCACCTGTTGCCCAGCTGTGCCCATATTTGTTCTGCCTTTTCCCAAGTCTTGAGTTCCCAATCCCCTACAGATTTATTTTGCAAGTTCTAAATAGTTCCATTCCCCGACTCCCTTCAAATCTCTCTATCTTTCAACGTCTCCTCCAATCACAGGCCTTCCATCCTACCATGTTCCTTTTATATTTTCATCTACTCTAATGCTATCAAGCCTCCTTTCTATTACATCATGCCTAATCCACCAAATAACTCATTCCACCAAATAATCCCACCAAAGCAATCCTACCTGCTCCTCGCCTGGGTTAATACTTCCCCCACTCAACATCTACTAGACCTTCCTTCCTCAAGTCTACACCCACCACACCCAAACCCATCCTTATTCTGCCCAAGGTAACTAAAATCTCACCCTTCTGCATCATTTCACTTTCCCTTACACACCTCTTGATCCCCACTTCCATTTCTCCAAAACTGTATCTCCTCCCTACTTTCCCTTCAGTGCTCACTTCCACACTTGCCATTTCCCTTATCATTCGCCCCTCTCCACAGACCTTCTCTGGGGCCCCCAGGGACTCCTAGCAGCTCACCCCTAGAGAAAGTCTCTGCAAGACCCCTCCTTCTATTACCCGAACCCCGCCCCCACCGTGGCCTCGCCCCGCCCACCCCGGCTCGAATCGCTCTCCTGGCCTGGGAGGACTGCGAGGGGGCGGAGCCTGTGCCTCCTCTTCACCCCCGCCCCTACCGTCACGCTCTCGGGCAGCCTGACCCCGAGCGGCCCCGCGGTGACCCTCGCGCAGAGGCCTGTGGGAGGGACTCCGCACCCCGCTCTCCGACACCCCTCCTTTTTTGCCCCCTCCCACCCAGTCTCCTCCCCCTGGGAACGCGAGGGGGGCGGGCAACAGACCTGGCCACGCGCCACCGCTACCCCGCCTGCCGGGGGCGCTGCCGCCGCCTGAAAAAAATGCCGTGGCTGCCGCCTGGAGGAGATGCCGCCGCCGCTGCCGCCGCCGCCAGACATAAGAACTAAGCCGCCGCCATTTTGTGTCCCCCTGTTGTTGTCGTTGACATGAATCCGACATGACACTGATTACAGCCCAATGGAGTCTCATTAAACCCGAGCCGCGGCCCCGCCCCGGCGCCGCTCCATTGGACGAGACGGTAGACACTTGAGGCCACCCATTGGCCTACGGGTCCGTCCGTCACCCACTCACTAACCACTCAGCCGGCCATTGGGGCAAATTCCTGCCGCTCATCTCACCTCCGTGTGGCCACACCCTCAACCCATCATCCCCCTGCGGCACCACCCCGGGGGAGGGTCCACTGCCAGTACCAATCAACAGAGCGCGGGGCCCGCCCCTTCCGGGCACCCATTGGTCCAGCCCTACTTCTCTCTCCCAGACGCCGAGCCACCTTTGCTTCCACCTACCTGCCCCCTCCACAGCTAAGAATGGATTGGGTCGACTCGCAGGAGGGGCACGTGGCCTTATTGGCTACAGACAACGCCAATCAGAGGTCCCTTTCCCTCTCCCCTCCCCCACTCAACCCCAATCCCCCTAGCCCGCAGCTAAAGTTTGTGTGAGAGCTGATCGCTGGCGGCGGCCGCAGGATTTAGGGGTGGGCGCGGGCGGGCGCGCGGGCGCGGGCGCGAGGGGCAGGCACGCGCATTTAAAACTCGAGGTTCTCAGTCTCCAGATCCCGCGGCGGAGCGCGCGGACGGGCGCGCCGCCCGGAGCGTTCCATCCTGCCCCCTCCTCCACCCTCTCTCCCGTCCCGTCCCGGGCGAATACTCGCCCGCCCTCTGGCTAGCACCCTTACCCCCGCAACACCCTTATCCTGCAAGCCCTGGACCCGGTGCAAACAGAACGATGTCGCTGCCACCTCCTCGCTACCCCATCCCGAGGGAGAGCAAGCCCTTTCCCGCCGGGCGTGCACACACACTCACACACACACCCAGCCCCCCGGCTCCACACTCGCCGTGTCTGCAAGCACGTGCACCGTCCGCCGCTGCCTCCGACCACCCGGGTCCCCAGCTAACCTCGCCTGCAGCCCCGCCAATCGCTGCTGCCCTTTGTTGCTGCAGCCCGGGTCTCCCCGCTGCCTTCCTCAGCCTCCGTCTCGTCCTTCGCCAGCCGCCCGGGTCCGCAGCGCCGCGCTCCCCCCGCCCGGGACCCACCGCCGCCGCCGCCACCTCCTCCTTCTCCTCCTCCGCCTCCTCCTCCTCCTCGGCTCCGGGCTGCAGCTCACAGAGCCCGAGGCAGCGCCGCCCAGCCCCGCTCACCCACCCACCCCACCCCACCCCCGCCGCCCACTAGCCGCCCGACCCGGCCAGGGGCGAAGCCCGGACCCCGCCCGCCACAGTCCCCGCCCCAGGGGTACCTGCCTCCGCCCTGGGGGGCTCCGCTGGCAGCCCTCGGGGAAGGGCTGGGATGCCGGTGTCCAGGAGAAGATGGGGGTCGCCTAGGCCGTTTAGGGAGGCAAGTGGGCCTGGGACAGAGGTGCAGGCTTCGCCAACGTGCGCCCCTCCCGTCGCCGTGGGCCCCAAACTTAGCCTTCCACCCGGGCCTTTACGCCCTCGAGTGAGTGCAGTAGTTTTGGGGTGGAAGGCGCTTTGGGGGCTACCCTGGACAGAAGAGGGAGCAGTGACATTCAGCGACTGCGGACAGGGCACAGCAGCAGCATCCTTGGGTGGGAGTGGGATGTCAGACGCGGGCTGGAGTGGAGGAGCGGAGGAGCTGCCCCTCAAGATGCCCTCTCCCGGACGACCTGGCCTGTGAGAAGCTGGCGAGCTCTGAGCTGCGTTCTGAGTGTTCTCTTGGGTGTTGTAGCTGATGGCAGAGGTGCTGGGGGGTCGAAGGAAGACACTGAGTTGGGGGGGGGCGTTCCCCCTCTCCAGCCAGTGCTTGAAGGAAGGCTGATGGCGAAGTTCGGTTTTCCTGGCTCCCCCTGGGCCCCCCGAGTTCCTGAGGCCCAGATTAGGGAGGATGGGGGCTCCTCTGAATGCCTGGTGGAAGCCACTCATGCTGCACCTTCAAAGCGCGTTCCTGCTTTCCTGAGATTGGTGGAAGGCAAGCAAGGAAAACTAAAGAAAATGGGGGGGGGGGGAGGGAATAGTCTTAAGAAATGGCTCCTACGGAGTTTGAGCTGGAAGTTTCCCTTCCCCGCGCTCCACTTCTTCAAGAAGAAAGCTAGGACTTTGAAAAAGGATAACCCTGTGTCCGGCATGGTGGCCTGGGTGGAAAACCACCTGTTAGAGTGGTCTGTCTCTGGAGTGAGGGCAGTCTTGGCCCTGGTGAGGTGGTGCAGGGTGCCAGGGACAGGAGGCCCTATGCTTCCTGCCCTGGTAGACTCCTGCATCTTCACGCCACCAACACTGAAGCAGCAGCATCAACTCCCCATTACAAATAACTACCAACTTGGTGTAGATACTTTGTTAGAGCAACTTATCTTAGACAAACAAAAACAAGCAGCCTAGCCCTGTCGGTAAAAAGAGAAGACCAAATACACACTCACTTTTCAAAGGTTGTCTGCTACTTAAGGGTGTGAGTTCCCTTGCTTAGATGCTTCCTGACAGCAAGATGAGAAAGCTAAGGCAAAGGGCACAGGGATAGATGAAAGGATAGAAAAAGGGAGTAGAGGAGCAGAGAGTTGTAATGCTACACTCAGAACTGTCATAATTTCCATTATAAATCCCCTTTTATAGGTGTTTTATTGCTTGGTTGTTAGTTTTTAAAATACAAATCTCACTAGATCAAATCTTGGCATTCAAAGGCCCAACGCAGGAAAACAAAACACAAGGAAGTTCAGCCATCCTCTTGGCAACTTTTAGGCTACGTTGCTGATAAAAACAAGCTGCAGATTTGGTTCCTCCGGCTCTCCCTATCTCTTTTATTGAGTTTCTTCAGTAGCTTGTTCAAAGCAAAATTTTACAAGCCATTAATTCATAACCCAGTCTGGTTCATTTAGATATTTCAAAGAGAGGGACATTTATAAAGTGCCTTTTATAATGCAGGTGCTGGGAATTTATTTCTCTTAAGAAGTTACCAAATAAATTCAGGACTCCAAGCAGGCTCTTGTGGCCTTTATGTTTACACACACACACACACACACACACACACACACTTTACTTTGCAAATTACATTTGAGTTACCCAGAC
Source organism: Tenrec ecaudatus (assembly GCF_050624435.1). Classification (NCBI taxonomy): domain Eukaryota; kingdom Metazoa; phylum Chordata; class Mammalia; order Afrosoricida; family Tenrecidae; genus Tenrec; species Tenrec ecaudatus. The sequence continues at coordinate 44,594,156 of NC_134545.1, forward strand.
TTTTTTAAAATCGCAAGCAATTTAAAAAAATTAAAACATTTATTTAAAACACTAAATCTGTGTACTTAAATCAAAGTACATCAAGAAAGCAACCCAAAACAAAACTATACATTTAAGAAGTATTCAACCAGTACCTGTAGGGGGTTAATAAGCATCTAACACTCATTACCAGTGAGTTATCCACATAGATTCCTAATTCATCAAAAATGGAGACATCTTAGACCCATTTCTAGGGTGTTTTTCACCTGAACTAGGGTTCCTCTAACCACAGGAGCCAGTGAATGCAGAAGAGAAAAATATCTCCATCAACATCTTAAAGTTGGTTTTTGAGGTTCTGTTCTTAACTCTCTTAGCGGGTGTGTAAAGGAAAAGGAATATGTTGCCTCGTCACTGATAACTTGATAACTCCCCTATAGGGTTACTTGTCTTTTGAGAAACCCTAGCTATTCAGATAAAAAGGACTGCAAAGGATAACAAGAGACATAGTCATATACTTAGAGCTTACCCCTAAGCCTCTTATCTGTGGCATCTCAGGTCCTCTCTGGTGCTAACCAACACAAATGAGAAGTTAACCTGGATGCTTACATTGAAAGCCAAGAATGGTGCAAACTTTGCAAGCCCAGTGTGTTGGAGGATTATGAATTGAGAGCTTTTATCTGACCCATTGTGATAGGTAGGTTTATTGTGCCAATCTGGCCAATAGGAACATGTGGGATTACTCAGGTTGCAGTTTGATTGGAGAGCACAGAGATAAATGGCTCTGCAAGGCCTGCCGCCCAGTCTCTTGCTCTCTGATGGTCCAAAAGTGCTGGAGTGTTCGTGCTGCTTCTGTAGCTAGTTCTCTGCCTCAACCTGTGAGCTACATATACTACCTATGGACCAGGCCAAACTGTAGAGTTTGAGGCTCCTTAAAGACCTGCTTCACCACTGCTGCTGGTGCATACACAGCTTGAGCATGAAGCTGGTGATTCCATCGCCATGCATTGTTTGCGTTCAATATCCCATCCAGGCCTGCTTCGCTAAGCTACTGAACTACTGACTTGGTGACCCACCCTGCTGCTTGCTGCCTGTGGTCATGCTGCTTGCCTTGCCTGAAGGAGAACTCTGCTGCCTGAGGGAGAACTCTGCTTCCTTGACCTTGGACCACAAGAGTTAAAGGACTTCCAGTACATTAACTGCTCCACAGAAATGAGTTGAGCTGAGCCCTCTGTACTGCTGTGTGGACTAATTGGCTGTTGTATTCCTTCTCACGGTATAAACCTATCCGCATATATAAAATCAAATCATAATTGTCCTGGTTTTGTTTCTCTAGAGAACTCTGCAAAACAAAACAAAAAAACAAACGCCTAACACGCCCATCCAGAGAAAACTGCCAACAGTCACCACTGGCCAGAACTACTCATGCCTATAAGTATACTGGTCAGTGAGGTCCGAGATGACTGACACTGGACTGATCTAAAATTAGACTTTAAAACATATGTTCCTTGAGGATTACCCAGAATTTTAGTAAGTCTCAGGCAAGTCCAGAAATCTAAATTTTTAGCCTATTCCTTTACTTGATGCTTATCAAACAAAAAACCCGACTCTGCCACTGAGTTGGTTCTAGTTCATAACACTGTAGAACAGCGTAGAACTGCCCCCATGAGTTTGTGTCCAAGATTGTAAATCTTTACAGGGTTAGAGAGCCTCCTCTTTCTCCCACTGAGCACCTGGTGGTTTTGACCTGCAATTGGCATCCCAAAGTGTAACCCCTGGACCACCAGGGCTTCTTGATTCTAGTATGGAATTTGAGAATGATTGATCTAGGTTGAATCCCCTTCTTACCTAAGTAGAAAGAAAGTATTTCTTCTGTGTCTGTCCAAGCTAGAGCAAGCTGTGTCTGGTCTCTAGCACCAGAATGCTCAGAGCAGAGTCTTAGAGAACAAAGAGGGTTTGATCTTTTTGGAGTACGTTTACTGGCTCTGATAAGAGTTACCACATCCAAAGACACACTAAGATGTTCTGATGAAGATAATTTAGGTAAGAAAGCAACAACAAAGAAATGCAACTGTGAAATGGCTTATCCAGGGCCCAGCCCATGATGCTGTTAGGTGCCATCAAGTCAGTTCGGACACATAGTGACCCAAAACACAATTGTTTTTATGTTCATTGTTGCGGCCATGGTGTTGATCCATCTTATCAAAGGCCTTCCTCATTTTCACTGACCCCCTATTAACCAAGTATAATGTCCTTCTCCAGCCACTGCTCTCTCCGACAACATGGCCAAAGTTCGTGAGACTAAGTCTCACCATCCTTACCTCTAAGGCAGTGGTTCTCAACCTTCCTAATGCCTCGACCCTGTAATACAATTCCTCGTGTTGTGCTGACCCCCACCATAAAATTGTTTTCATTGCGACTTCATAACTATAATTTTGCTATTGTTATGAATTGTAATGTAAATATATGATATTCAGGATGTATTAGGCAACCCCTGTGAAAGGGTCATTCGACCCCCAAAGGGGTCGGACTCACAGGTTGAGAACCGCTACTCTACGGAGTATCTGGTCATACTTCTTCCAAGACAGATTAGTTTCTTCTTTGGGAAGGGCATGGCACTTTCAATATTCTTAGCCTGTACCATAATATAAATGCATCCATTTTTCTTCAGTCGTTCTTATTCAACATCCAACTTTCACTTGTATATGAGACTATTGAAAATGGCTTGGATCAGGCACACCTTAGTCCTCTAAGCTCCTTGCTAAAGTGGCCTTGTACAGCATGTTTACTTAATTCGGTGTGTCATATGATCTCTGGACTGCTGCTTTCATGAGCACTGATTGTGGATCCAAGCAAAACGAAACCCTTGACAACTTCAATCTTTCTCCTTTATCATGATTGGTCTAGTTGTGAAGATTTTGATCTTCTTTACAATGAGTTGTAATTCCACATTCTTCTTCATATAATCCAGCTTCTCTGATGATTTGTTCAGCCCATGCGTTCTATTTACATTCAACTAGTCACTTAAGAGCAGGAGAAAGATGACGCTCTCATAAAGAGTTACATGGGGAATCCATGGGCAGTTAGAAATTGGTCATTTACGAAACATTGGTCTGCACCCCTTCCAGGTGCCAGGTGGATTCTTCTTCCATTCTCAACTGGAAGCTGTGTCCCTACAAGGTCACAACGCCTGGTTACTTCAGAAAAGTGGGAAGGGATGTTGATCAGTTGCCCACTAGTTTTAAATTAGCTAGCAACTTTAAACTATAATGCCTGGGTTATCTCAAATAATAATATTCTACACCCTTCCTCCATTCATATGTCCCTGCTTAAAAACCTTTCATGTCTTTTAAAGCATTCAGAATTAAATGCAAACTCATCCGTCTACTTCTAAGGCTATATGTATCTGCTCCCAACCAATATCACATTTTCAGTTCTCCCAGCAGTCCATGTTCCTCCGTGTGGAGTTCTCTCTCTTCCTTCTGCCAGCATGGCCTACGCCCACCTTATCTGATGAAGACCTTGAAAAAGGTCACCTCCAAGTTCCTGCTTGGCTACTGCCAAATCTGTGACATTTTCCTGGTCTCCTGCAGGTGGCCCACAGGTCTTTACAACAGCCCTGGCACTTGTTAAATGCTCAGTAAATATTTATTGACTTGCCGAATAAATAAAAGCACGTACCCTCCCTCTCATATTTTGCTCATATTTCTAACTAGATTGTAAGCTATTCTGTGGAATACATCTGCCTGTTTATCTGTAACTTCCCTAGCACCTGACACATAGAAGCTACTTCATTAGAGAAACACCATCCATACCCACAACTCTCATTTACGGCTTCACATTAGAATCACCTGAAACAGCCCCGCACCTAAGTCTCACCTGAGGCTAATTAAATAAGAATGTCTGGGGGCTGGGCCCCTTCTTCAGTGTGCTTTCACAGCACCCTGTGTAGGAAGAGAGAAGACCTACTCCCCTGAAGAGTTTAAGTATCTCAGAAACTCCCAGGGACAGTTCAACCCTGCTTTTAAATAAGGTCGCTATGAGTCAGCATTGACGCCATGGCAGTGAGTTTGGTTTTGTTTGTGCAGTAAGAGCAGAGAGTCCTCCATCTATATACTCTACGGGGAAGCTTCCCAGTTCTCAAGTGAAATATCCTCAGAGAGACAAAAACAAAGCTAACTGCCATTGATTTCATCTCTACTCATAGGGCTTCCAAGGGTGTCAGTCTTTACAGGAGCAGACAGCCCTATCTTTCTGTCTCAGAGCAGCTGGTGGGTTTAAAACACCAACCTTGCAATTAGCAGCCCAACACCTGGCAGGATGATACAAGATTACAAGTTGACCAAATGTTACTGGGCGGGCAGATTTCTCAGGGTTTGTTGTTATTGTTTGAGTTTCAAAGATAAGATGGCCCTTTACGAATGATAAGACAGTCTTTGAAAATTTTTAATTTTTAGCCCTAGAATCAAGCTATTCCAAAGTGAGGGAAAAAGATAATTTGTGGATTTTCAAATTCACAAATCAGTTGTAGACTACTAAAAGATCATATTTTTGAATATTTTAATTTTTTCAGTCTCAGTATTTCTACTGTGACTGAAGGTTAGATTAAAAATTTCAGCTGAGAAAATGAGGCCAGTAAAAAGTGACATAGTAGAACTAGAATTCCAGGCCTCCTCAACCAGATTTCATGTATTATGACCATTCTATGCCTGGAACTATTCTGATATTCCACAGAATTGCAGACAAGGGGCATGAATTTTGCCTTTCCAGTCATTAGACAGCCATCATTCAAGTAGGCAAATCTAAATCATCCCAAGGAAGGTCAGTGGGATCAAACTGGTAAACAATTTCACTAGCTTAATATGTCTCTTGGTGTTACTAAAAAGGGGCTGATGATGGAAGGATCTGGTTGAACTTCATTCTACCAACTTCATTTATAAACTCCTTCAGGGTTGGAATTGGGTTGGTTTTTATTGCTATTCTTCAAATTACCTTGCACACCACAGTTATAAGTGTTGTTGAGTAAAATGAAAGATTAAGCATCTGTTATTTATATGTTTACCTAAAATCTTTTTACATTTGTAAATTGGATTTTAAACATAAGCTTAAAGATTTTTTACACAGAATGTTATACATCAGAGACATTCATTAAATATAAAGAGTGAATACATTTCCCCCAGTACTTCCTATTACTCAGTGTTAAACCACAAGGTCTAAGCTCTCTGTGTGTGTACACATATGTGTCTGTGTTTTCAGGTGTCGCTCTTTAAAATGTCTCACCCTAGTATTTGACAAAAACAAAAGTTATTTTATATAAGGGTAAGTCAAAAAGTATTGCTACAAAATAATAGAAACCTTTATCAAACAAAAATAGCAACCTGTGAAGCTGTTTTTCCACCTATCCTCCATCTAAGTTTATATGCTTTTAAAGGTGGTGCTTCCATCTCTAAGCTCCCCCTCACCTTCACCCTCCCCCCAAATTCTGCACTCTTTAATTTACACTGCAACAAAATGGCAGGTTTGGCATCCTCAAGAGGCTCAAATTGTGTTCCTTTGAAATGTTCTTTGAGTTTTCGGAACACAGGGGTAGCTCAGGCTTTTGTTTTTTAAATAAGCAAAATGAGTGAACGTTTTATATATATATGTATATATACGGAGAGGTTTTATGTCAAGAAAATGGCTCATAAGTTGTAAAAGCTTCATCTGTGGATCAAATGTTAGCCTGGAAACTTCCCCTGACTCAGCTTTGGGGGCTAATGAACCCAAGATTAACAGGAAGAGGTCAGGCTTGTGACTGCAGAGGCAAATAAATGCAAGATTGGCAGGTAAGAGGGTAGGCTGATAACAATCTCATGATCAGGTTTGTGGCTCACATCCAAAGAAGTCAATGAGCCCAGGTATCCAGCCCACCAGAAAGCAAGCAAGATTTTCCACAGTGTCTACATATATTGGAAGCAGTCCATACTCTCAGGAAGATCTCATCATGAGAGGATTACAAGGAATCTAGGAAAATTGGAAGTCACCAAAAAATAAATGGACCACAGCGATCGATATCCTAGGACTTGCTGAACTGAAAAAATAAATAAATCGGTGATTTATATTCAGAAAACCATATAATTTACTATGCTGGGAATGACATAGTCAAGAGGAATGGCATTGCACTCATTGTCAGAAAGGAGATTTCAAAAAATCAATCTGGAAATCCAATATTGTCTGTAATCGTACTCCATCAGTCCACCTTCAAGGAAATCTAATCAATATGACTATTAGTCAAATTTATGCACCAACTACAATAGCTAGTGATGAAGGAATTGAATGATTCTAACAGACATCAGTTGGAAGGCGGTCGAACATACAATCAAGATGCATTGATAATTATTGGTGATTGGAATGCAAAAGGTGGAAGCAAAGAGGAAGGAACAGTAATTGAAAACTGTGGGCTTGAAGACAGAGCAAAGCTGAAGATCACAGAGTAGGAATTACCAAGAATAACAATTTGTTTATAGCAAACACCTTTTCAACAATACAAGTGGCACCTATGTATATGGACTTCTCCAGAGGGAATATAAAGAAAGCAAGTGGACTACATCTGTGGGAAGATACGATGGAGAAGCTCAATACCAACAGCCAGAAACAGGCCAGGGCTGACTGGAAAACAGACCGTCCATTGCTTCTATGTCAGTTTAGGTTAAAGCTGAAAAAAATGAAAACACGTCCACAAGAGTCAAAATATGTCCTTGAGTCTGTCCCACCTGAATTTCAAAAACATCTCAAGAACAGATTTGCTGCATTGAACACTAATGTTCAGCAACCCTAATGAACCGTGGGGGACATTATTCATGAAGAAAGCAAAAGGCCACAAAAAAGATGGGGGTGGGGACAAGTTCAGTGTAGGGACGCTGACACTTGACCTTGATCATGGAGTCGCTGAAGCAAATGAGAGAAATGATGAAGTCAAAGAGGTGAACAAAAATTATTTTCAAAGGGCAGCTCAAGAAAACAAAGCCAAATAGTATAATGAAATGTGCAAAGTCCTAGCATTCAAACGCCAAAAAGGAAGACTACAATCAGCCTATTCAGAACTGAAAGAACACAAGAAAAACTTCAATTCTCAAGTTGAAATATTGAAAAATTCTATGGGCAAAATATTGGATGATGAATGAAGCGTCAAAAGAAGTAGAAAAGACTACACAGAGTCACTGTACCAAAAAGAATGGGTCAACCACAGAGCCGTATGTGAAGGGAAATACAGGATGTGTAAGATGTGGCCCAATAAATAAATAGGGCTCCTGGGGAGAATGGCAGGGGAGGGAGGGGCAAAGGGGAGCCAGTCTCAAGGAGTTCAAGAAGAAAGGAAATGTTTTGAAACTGATTGTGGTAGCAATTCTATAACACTGCTTGATGTGATTGAACTATGGAATGTTTGGATATCTGTACGCGCTCCCAATAAAATGATTAAAAATAAATAAAAGAGAATTAAGGAGCCTATGTGTCTAAAAAAGAGAGGGAGAGAACTCAACGAACTAGTCAACACCCCACCATTTCAGGAGGTAGCACATGAGCAAGAGCTAAGAGTGCTGAAGGAAGAAGTTGAAGCTGCACGGAAAGCATGAGCCTAAAGCAATGCTTCAGGAATGATGGAGTTACCCATTGAATTATTTCAACAAGACGATGAACCGTCTATGCCAAGTAATTTGGAAGACAGCTATTTGGCCAACTAACTGAAGAGTTCCATACTTTTTCCCCAGACTTTTATTTTTGTACCAATATAGGGTGCCAGGACCAATGATCAGCAGCAGCCCAGGTAACAAAAATTATGCTTCCAAAATCTTATTTTTTAATTAAAAAATAATTTTATTGGGGACTCTTACAGTTCTTATAACAGTCTATACATCAATTGTATCAAGCATATTTGTACATATGTTGCCATCATTAGTTTCTAAACATTTACTTTCTATTTGAGCCCTTGATATCAGCTCCTCTTTTTTCCCTCCTTCCCCACCCCTTACCCTCATGACCCCTTGAAAAATTATAAATTATTATTATTTTCATATCTTACACTGACCACTGTCTCCCTTCACCTACAATTTCTGTTGTTCTTCCCCCTGGGGGTGGTGTGGTGGTGTGGTTATGTGTCAATCATTTCGATCCGTTCCCCCTTCCTCCCCTCCACTCCCCATGTTCCACCTACCATCCTGGTATTGTTATTTTCATTCATCCCTTCCTTGTGACCCTTCTGAGAGGGGATGCCCCATTGTCTACAGATGGGATGCCCCATTGTCTACAGATGGGTCTACAGATGCCCCATTGTCTACAGATGCTCCAATCCTGCTCATTCTCAACAATATGGTTTTTGTTTGTTTGTTTGTTTGGGGTCTTCTGATGCCTGTTATCCAATCCCGTTGATACCTTATGATTGCACAGGCTGGTGTGCTTCTTCCATGGGGCTTGTTGCTTCTCTGCTGGATGACCAATTGTTTAACTTCAAGCCTGTAAGACATCAGATGCCATATCTTTTGATAGCTGGGCACCATCTACTTTCTTCACCACATTTACTTATGCACACATTCTGTCTTCAGTGATCATGCACGGAGGGGCTTCCAAAATCTCTTGATGTCAATTGCACACATATAGCAATAGGGATGTTGTACATGTGTCACTTCTCAGTGGAAACCCTTTTATTAAGAGTTCCACATCTGTACCCAGCCCAAAGAAATGTGACACAATAGAATGCTCAAATTATAAAACAATATCATTGATATCAAATGCAAGTCATATTTTGCTAAAGATCATCCAATAGTTTCAGCAGAACATTGACAGGGATCTGCCAAAGTTTCAGTCTACATTCAGAAGATGTGGAACAAGGGCTGTCATTGCTGAGGTCAGATGGATCTTGGCTGAAAGCAGAGAATACCAGAAATATGTTTCCTTGTGTTTTATTGACTCTGCAAAGACCTTTGATGATGTGGATCATAACAAACTCTGGATAGCCTTGAGAAGAATGGCAACACTTCATTATGTTCATGCTGAACTTGTACATGGATCGAGACAGTGTGGGAACAGACGAAGGGAATGCTGCATGATTGAAACTCAAGAAAGATTTGCATCAGGGTTGTATCCTCTCACTGTACTTATTCAATCTGTATGCTGAGCAAATCAAAGACACTGGACTGTATAAAGAAGAATGTGGCATCAGGATGGGAGGAAGGCTTATTAACAATCTGCATTGTGCAGATGATACAACCTTCTTGCTGAAATTGAGGAGGTCTGTAAACATTTGCTGATGAAGGTCAAAGATTGTAACCTTCATATGGATTACAACTCAATGTAAAGAAAACCAAAATCCTCACAACTAGACCAATAGGTAGGTAGCATCATGACAAAAGAGATAATATTGAAGTTGTCAAGGATTTTGTCTTCTTGGATCCACAATCAATATTGATGGCAGCAGCAGTCAAGAGGTCAATAGATTAGTTGCATTCATGTGTTTTTGGACCTTTCCCATAGTGCTTTATTAAAACTGTTAATGAAATAAAGAGAATTGAAAAGTGAATCCCTTTTTCCAAGAGGGGGGAAAAAAAGCCACAGGCTATGCTGTTGTTTTCAGGCTGTGTGTTTGCCCTGAAACAGGACAACAAATCAGAACCACTTTGGTATACTGGACTGATTTTGTTGGCTTCCAGATCCCCCAAACTTTCTCATCACGGTCAGTTGACTTTCTTAGGGCATACAGATGTTGCTGATTAAAAGAAAGGAATTCTGCTCCAAGTTCTTTCAGGGCTCTTTGCAGCTTTATGGCCTACTCTTAGCACTCTAAGAAATGGCCAGTAACCTGCAAGCTAATTTGTAAGGTGTCTAGGGGAAGCGCATTTTACTCGTGGTCTGTTAAGGGAGTCTGCAGGACTGAAGCTGATGTTATATAATTCTGTGGCTCCACTCGTAACCGCTGAGGACAGAGAGTGCAGCAACTGTGTGCTCTGAAGTGGACCAAGGGAGATATTTGCTGAACACGGCTTTAGAATGCTTTGTGTAACAATATTCTTAACAATAGCTACCACTTAGAGAGTGACTAGGTCTGAGTAATTTCTCAGCATTAGCTCATTTAATCCTCAGACAATTATCTTTAAATACGGCTATTATCCCCCATTTCACGAGCAAAAAAAAAAAAAAAAAAAAAAGATGTGGCTCTAGGATGTTGTTTGAATTCCCATGCAGATTCTTCATCAATGCACTCTACCTGGCCCTCCGCATGGACAGCCAAATCTGTCTGGCTCAGAGCCCGGGCCTTGGGGCTCCGTAAGGGTAGCCCTGGGTGAGGAGCCCAAGGCGGGCATTAAGCATCTTATTCACTTCTCACTGTCCAAACAGCAGCGGACACAATTCACCCGTGAGGGGCCCGCACAGTCCAGACACCGAGGCTTTGAGGCCCTGGTACTCCGTGGAAGCAGCAAGCAGTCTTTCTCTGCGGGAGCAGAGGCCAGCACAGGGAGAAGGAGCAGGAACGGCAAGCAGGGAGATTCTGAAAACGGGACAGATCCCCTCTTGGGTTCTCTGCTCCCAGATGGCTCTCGTTACAGCCAGGAGCTTCCCAGCCTGGCAGCCCGGTGCCAACCTAGCATCAGCAATAGAGGAGAAAGACAGTGTCCTTCCGCTAATGGTGACTGTAACCATTTGTTATTCGAGCAGAAATCAATACGTGCACGGTGTGTGTAGAGTTGGTGCGATTTAAGCAGTGCGCTCAACTCCTTTCGGTCACCTTTCTTAGCCAAGGCCCGGACCTGGGTAAGGAGGATCCAGAAAGCAGAAAAACGCCTCTGATTGCGCCCCCCCCCCCCAACCCACCACCTCCCCCGGTGCTTTGGCCTTTAAGACCCCAAAATGAAGCGTGCTGACCCCACAGGAGCAGGAGCAGGAGGGACCCAGTAGTTGTTGGAGGGGTGAACGGAAAGGCGTTGCCCGCAGGCGGGGATCAAGAACACAGCCATTCCAAGGCAGGTAGTTCCCTCTGGAGGGCGGCACCACCTCCAGCCCGTGGGATCAGGTCGTTCCCACAAGGAGAGAGGTGGACAACCCCTGCCAAGGGACCGGCCTGCTGGGCCTTTGTCATTCGGCATCCCATGGTGCCAGCTAAGTCACTCAACTGTCACCCTGGGGCCTAGAGCTGCAGGGTACGAAATAACTCCTGCAAGACCTCCCCCGGACGGGGGCGGGAGCGGGCGACCCTTCCGGTGCTAAAGCCAGCCCCAGATGCATCTCACAACTTGCTAAATTAGCCGGGCTCTTGCTTTCCTTCCGATTTTTGTGTGAATTCAAGACTAGGTCGCGGATGTCTTGGCAGCCTCTGAATGCGACCCTGCATGAAAGAATCCACCTTGCCATCAGCCACACAAACCCCGCAGGGCCGCGGGCCTGGCCAGTCCATCAGCTTCCCTTCCCCTGGCCTGCCTCCCGGGACCGAGGTCTCAGGGCCACCCTGGTCCTGGCCCGACTGCTCCTGTGCTGGCCAGGGCGAGCCGGGGCGGGCAGCACCAAGCCGTCCTCCTCCGGAACAGAGGCCAACACGGGGAGAAGGAAGACGTAAGGGTCAGGGGGCTGGGGCGGGACTCTGGAAACAGATGTTACCTCTCAGGGTCTCTGCTCCAGCGATAGCCAGCCTGGGAACCCCAAGACCATTGCCAACTTGGCATCATCAACAGTGGAGGAGAAGACAAGGGTCCATTCCTTGTTAGTGGCCTCCCCTGCAGCTTTTGCTCTTTCGAGCCAGTGTCGCTAACAAACGCAAGTAATTGACATGTAACCTTGGTAAGGATTATATATGTATAATCGTATATAATATATATACACCAAACCGAATAACTGACAAAAGGAGAAAGGTAGAGGCAGCTGATAAATTGTGAAAATGTTTCGGTTCACTTGTTTCCAAGACATGATCATCAAAGCTACGAGATAATATTTCTTCCTTTCCAAATAAACAAAATGAAAACATGTGATCCTTCACACTGGCCTGGGTGTGGCAAGTTGCCTCCCTCAGTGGGAAAATAAAAGCATAAGGTTTTTGGAAAGCAATTCGTCATCGTGCATCAAAAATTCACTGCTGTTGAGTCCATTCTAATTCACAGGGAGAGAGTCAAACTGCTCCACAGGGCTTCTCAGGCTAGACATCTTTATTGAAGCAGGCATCTTTATTTCAGAAGAACAGCTGGTGTGTTTGAACCACGGACCTTGCATTTCCTTATATAACCTTCAAAACCAAAGTCACTGCCACCTAGTCCATTCTGACTCACTGAGACCCTGGAGGACAGAGTAGAATGGCCCTGTGGGCTTCTGAGACTGTCACTCCTTTGGGGGATAGAAAACCTTGTCTTTCTCCCACAGGGCACTGGCGGTTTTGAAGTGCCGACCTTGAGGTTAGCAGTCCAGCTAAACCACTACACAGCCAGGGCTCTTTCTAGAGCTTTAAAAATGCTGCAGGGAGATTCGGAAATTGTAAGTAAGTGGCTCAGAATTCAAGTAGATTTGAGTTCTGATTCCATTATTCCAGTTATTCCTTCCCAATGTCCTATAACACACACTTCACTTTTTAAAAAAAATTAAACATTTCACACTTCACTTCTTAAAGCCCTTTCCTCAAGTGTGAACTGGAGCTACTCCTTTCTACCTCATAGGGCTGTTGTGAAGATAAAAGAGAAATATATAGCTCCAATTTATCAAATGATGATGGTGGATATAATAGTTATTATCTTCAATTCATTTTCCCCCATGCCTCAGTAATCTACACTGTCTCAAGAAAATTGTTTAAGAAGTGGACAAAGATGTCCACTGCCACATTATTTACACTTGTTAGTTTCTGGATCGAGATTACCTCGTTTCTTTGCTTGATGCCGCTGGAAAAGTTCACGTAGCAGAAGCACTTTTGTAAATCAAGTGAGTTTTTAATGAATCAAAGGGAAAGTTTCAGGTATCGCAGTCTCAAAAAGGTGCAGTGCTATTTCTGGAAAGCATGCCAGGCCGTGCTGGAGTCTGCAAATGGGCAGGAAAAACCATGAGGAAAGAAGACAGGTACGGGGAGCATGAAACCCCCATGTGTGAAACTGGGGAATCCCCAGCGGCCAAGAGGGCCCAGTCTTTCTCCTGAGACGCCGCCTCTTACAGCATGCACCTGAGCAAGAGCAGTGACGGAGGCCTGTGGTGGGCCAAGAGGGATGCCCGGCTCCACGCCTGGCTCTCACTCTCTCCCGCCCACTGGCTGGGGGAGGCATGATTGAGGGCATTGGCCAATCTTACTGGCTAAATTCAGGCCCACCTATGTTATGTCTGGGCCTGGGCCTAGGCTGTGTGCCCAGGTGAACCTCCCACCTGGGCCCAGGGGGCTTGTGTCTGAGCATGCTCAGTTTGGATCTTTCCCTTAGGTATCTAATTCGTATGCCTGGTCTCTTTCCAACTCTGTATTGGGGCCTATGCAGGCATTAGGGAGACAACCCCCTTTGTCCCTAATCTATCAACTTAATATACTCTTGAAAACATACAAGCAGTGTGCCCTGCATTAAGTGAAATCTTAGGTATATTATGGTATAGCCTCATGAATTTATATATAAAATTAAATGATAGGCACTGTTTGGACCTTGCTTTGCTCACTTAACAAATGGCATTTATCAAATGTTAATTGTGTATGTAGGAGAAAATTCCTAGCAATGACAATTTTAAGCCAAAGGAAATTCATTTTTAATGCTGAGAATTGTGACCCACTTGCCGGGCAGGGAGGCTGTTCCAATCCGCACTCTCATCAATGGCATCGGCGGGCCCGCACCTCAGCCCTGCACAACAGTGTTATCACCCATTGTGTTCTTTGTCAAAGGGAGAGTGGTATGCCATTGAAATCTAGTTGTATTTATTTTGTTATGAGTAAGGCTGAGCACCTTCTCATATGGTCAAGAGCTACTCGTAGGTCCTTTCCACTGAGCTGTCTATTCAGGTCTGTTCACCTGGGTTGCTATTGGGTAGAAGGTTTGATTTTGTACTGATTTAGTCCTTCAGCTGACAGATATGTGCAAATGTCCCCCTCCCCCATTGCTGAGTAAAAAAAATGTTCGGGGGTGCTTTTAGCCCTAAGGCCTTTTTAATTAAAAAAATGAAAAGATTATTTAGAAATTTATGTTGTCTAGGCTTTAGGCAATTGCTTATAGTTTGACACATTGTACTGCCACAATTGACTGCTCTTTCCCTCTTTCTGAGCTCTGTGAGGGCGGAACCATGACTAGCTAGCTCACCAGCGAGCTCCCTAATAGGCACGCTATAGACAGATGCGCTAGCTACGTCGATGACAGTAGTTCTGTTGCCGGCTGCCAGGGAGCCAGGAGGTTTGTCATTCTACTGGCCAAAGACAGCGACTAGGTTGATTTGAGAAATTCTAAGTGTATTCCTGTAAGCACTTGCAGACGGAAAACAGCCAGCTTTTCTGAGCAGTTTCAGAATACAGGCCTGACCCCGCGAGTTAAACACACAAGAAATGGGTTTTGTTTACAATGATTACAGGAAGAGATTGGCAGGCTTTTACAATGACACCAGATATAATCGATACTCTAAGAAGGAGGGCCTGGCAGTGACCATTAGGAAATTATCCATACCTATATTTCTTCAGGGGCCCTTAGAACACCATCGCCTGCGTTTGCCCTTGTTTACTCCATGAGACAGGACCTGCTTACTGATGAAGAGGAAAAAGAATGTTTCCTGCAAGGGCAGTCTGTTACATTTGGAATTTTTAACAAACCAAAGTTTAAATTATTTTATGCTTCTAGTATTTTGATATCCAGTGACTAACTCCTTCCACTCTATCAACTCCATTCTCAGAATGAGTGCCCTGACCCTGTGCCCACAGGCAGTCTACATAGCACTGTATTCAAGCTCAAATTCTGAGCCACCCCCGTTTGCAAGGGGCTATGAAGGGCAACGACAACCCAAAATCCATTTGCAGAGTCCCCACATAGATCAAACTTACCTTGTACTATTTCTAATCATTAGGCAAACTCTAAATCAAGCTCACTGCCCTCGAGTCAATGCTGATTCGTAGAAACCCCTAGTGGGTTTCTGAGACTGACAGTAGAGAACATCTTTAACCAAGGATGGAGATCATCTTGCCCTCAATCAGAGTGCCTTGGAAAGTGGACTATCTCTATCCCTCTCAGGCCAGTCCAGTTAGGACAGTTTGCCTGGGTGTGTCCTTGATGGAGATCACCATATTAGGGACTGTAGAGGGGAGTCATATAATCATGAGTCATGCCCTAACAGTGCCTCGACAGCATTGTTTGGACCAATCTTATAAATTCTTCTATCTAACAATGTACATGTCCCAATCCTACTTTTGTAGTCCCACCTGTAATCAGTCATGAATTTGTGTAGTTTCCTTTGTGCCATGCCTTATTTAATTAGTATCCCTGGACACCATTATGACTTCATGCTAATAACTTCACTCAGCCAGAAAATGTGTCTGCATCTTTATTTTGTCTTTCTCTTTTAAGAGTTAATAGGGAGCGGGGAGGGAGGGGGGGAGGAAAAGAGGACCTAATGCATAGGGCTTAAGTGGAGAGCAAATGCTTTGAAAATGATGAGGGTAAAGAATGTACAGATGTGCTTTACACAATTGATGTATGTATATGCATGGATTGTGTGATAAGAGTTGTATGCGTCCCTAATAAAATCTTTTTTTAAAAAGAGTTAATAAATGTTCTTCTTAAATTATGTTTAGGATTAGGACCCCATTTGTACCCTAAAACACTCTTCTGGACTACTAACTTCCATTTCAAGCAAACAAACAAAAATGCAGTGAGTTGATTCTGATTCATAGGAACAGTTTGGCCCATTGCTTTATCTTCCGTCCCTTGCTCTTCCTTCCTGGGGAACCTCCAAAGTGTGTTTCCTTTGCTATGAAAACCTTTATCTTGGTGTTCATTTGTTTTTTCCTTATAACAATGGTCTGCTATGACATTTGTCTATTTGTGATTGGCTGATTTTGTAAGGAAGATCTTTAATAGGGAATTTTAACCTTTGGAAAAGAAACCCGAAGCACTGTCACACCCCATGTACTTCCTCGTTCCTGGAATGCAGTCATCCCCCGACCCCCTTACCACACATGTCTGCAGGAGAAATCCCTGCCTATTTCTGCTTCTGTGACCTTGCTCGTGAAGGTAAAGCATAAAAGCTATGCCCACCCAACATTTAGGGCCCAGATCTTTCCAAACCTTAGTTCCTCTGAGTCCAGCTAATACATTTTTTCCCTCTTTTTAAGTTCTCCAAGAGTGCCTCCTGGTCATTTCCAAGTCACGATTTTGCTGTTACAATTTCACTCAGTATAATGTTCTCCAGGTCCATCCAAGTCATGAGGTTTTTGTTGGGTAGCTAGCATAGGGACTGGGGTGTCTATTGTGCATGCTCAGAGGTTCGAGCTTCTAGCCAGGAAGGGGTGGTACACCTAGGTGGGTGTTCTATCTGGATTGGCCCATCTGGGCCAGGTGAATTCAATTCAGCCAATGGGATGGACCAGGATCATCAACCACACACCCCAGTGAAGGACCTGAAATGTCAGAATCCCGGGCCTTGCAGTCCTTCTGCTTCTCAAGCTGCTCCTCAGAGGCTGTGCTGGGGCCTCCTCTGGCCTCAGGACCGCCCCGTGCGGGGGATGAAGTGCGCTGAGTGTGTAAACCTGAAACTTCTTGGATCACAAGCCAGACTGCTGAGTGAATTCTTTCTCTAGCGAAGCCAAGGGCCAAGGTTTATCTCCCACCAGAGAGAGAAAGACAGAGAGAGAGGGGGGGGAGGGGAGGGGAGGGGGAGGGGAGGGGAGGGGAGGGGAGGGGAAGGGAAGGGAAGGGAAGGGAAGGGGAGAGCTAACAGCCTCATCATGTTTTCATGATACATAGTATTCCATTGTATATGTACCAGAATTTCTTTACCCATTCTTTAGCTGGTGGCCATTTAGGTTGTTTCCATCTTCTTGCTATTATGAAGCGCTGCAGCAAACATGGATGTGCTTGTGTCTGGTCTTGTTTTGACTCTTTCTTCTTTAGTGTATGTACCAGCAAAGGGATTGCCAGATCCCATGGGTTTTCTGTTCCCGGTTGTTTGAGGTAGCGCCAAAGTGCTTTCCATGGTGGGTGTACATGTTCACACTTCCACTAGCAGTGTTTGAGGGTTCCAGTCTCTCCACAGATTCTCCAGCATTTGTTATTTTCTAGTCTTACTTGATCAAATCCAGTAAGCTTTTTTTCCCCACAACCATTTTATTGGGAGCTAATACAGATATCATATCATTCTATAGTTCAATCATATCAAGCACTATTATACAATTGCTACCGGAAGGCAGTTAGAATAGGGACAGCGGGGTGGGAGGGGCTGTCTCCCCCCAAATGCCTGCACTAGCGGTCATTGCCTGGCAGGGCCGCAATAAAGGGGTTGCAAAGAAATCGGACATACTGACGAGACACCTAGGGGAAAATCCAGGACTGAGCATGCGCAGACTAAACTCACCTAGCCCAGGTGGGAGCCTCACTCTGGGCCCACACACAATGCTAGGCACCAGCAGTATTACATCACACAGATGTGCCAGTACCCTCAGCCACACCCCCCAAGTAATGTAGGAGGGGAATAAAAACGGCCCTATGGGCTGTCAGCCTCTGGGGTTCTGCTCTCGGGATTTCCTGATCTCCGGTCAGAACGCTAGGCTCCACTACTCCTGTTCACCCCTTCCTTCCTTCCTTCCTTCCTTCCTTCCTTCCTTCCTTCCTTCCTTCCTTCCTTCCTTCCTTCCTTCCTTCCTTCCTTCCTTCCTTCCTTCCTTCCTTCTTTCCTTCCTTCTTCCCGCTCCTTCAGTCGCCAACTCTTGCTCGTCCCAGCGCAGCCTTGTATGCTAGAGAGTGTGCACTTTTGAGATTGTGATACCTGAAACTTCCCTTTCCCTCATGAAAGTTACTTGGATTGACCAAAGTGTTTCTGCCGCGGGAATTCTTTCAGGGTTGAGAAGCAAGAGCCGTGGTAAACCACTCCAGACACCTAACACTACCATAATCAGTTTCAGAACAGCCTCTTTCTTGAACTCCTTAATATCAGCTTCCCTTTACCCCTCCCCCACCTTTTTTTTTAACTTTAAGGGTTTGAACAGAGAGTGAGTTTATTGAAATGAATATTTTAGGAAATAATTCCAAAGGGCCCTTCCAAATCACTCACTGCCATCCGGTCAATGCCCACTCAAAGACCCACCCCTCCTGACCATGGGGGTTTCCATGGCTGTCACTCCCCTGGGGTAGAAAGCCCATGGAGCGATTGGTGGTTTTGAATCCAGACCAAACAGATCGCAATCCAACTCGTAACCAGTTTTCCACCAACCTGTCTAAAAGACTGAATCCAGTAAGCTTTTAACATGCAATTATGTCCATATTCTAGTCATGGCCCTTTGCCCCCTTCCACAGTTACACCCGTGACGATGATGATTACCTGCCTTCAATACAGATCTTAGAATGATTTGTTGTTGTTGTTTTCTGCCATATAAAATGAGCCTATGGCCACGTTTCCCTCATCTAGAATGATTGTCTTTGTCCTGTTTAAGATTTAATAAAAGAGTGTCTAATAGAACGTGTTTGAATCTGGGGTCCTATTCCCCTCTCTCCCCCAAGTCCCCCCACCCCACTGCCAATACACTGCTAATATCAAGAACATCCTACATATTCAACATAAATATAAATTTCTTTAAAATTAGCATGGTTGGATTACTGTTATCTGATCTCAGTTAACAATCAAATCCACTAATTGTCCCAATAATACCATCACAACTTTTTCTTAGGAGTCAATCCAGGATTACATGTTGCTTTTAGTATGTGCATCTTTTTTTTTAAAAGATCATTTTATTTGGGGTTATTACAGCTCTTATAGCAATTCATGTATCAATTGTATCAAGCATATTTTTACATATGTTGCCATCATCAATTTCTAAACATTTATTTTCTATTTGAGCTATTGGTATCAGCTCCTCTTTTTTCCCTCCCACCCATGTACATCTTCTTAATGTCCCTAATCTGGAAGAATTGCACAGCCTTTAATAATTTTTATAACTTTGATGCTTTTAAAGATGACAAGCTGGTTGGATTATGGAATAATAATTTATTTTGGATTGTCTGATATTTCATAATGATTAGATTCAAGTTATGCATTTTTGAGAAAAATTTTATTTCTCATGATTCTTGTAAAGTGCAACAATATAATATTTTTAAATTGTTATTATTTTAAAAATTAATTTTGCTCTTATCCCTCTCTCAGTTTCTCTACCATCCTGAGTGTGGTAGTGCTCTGACTACACCATGTTGTCTCATAAGACTTTCAGGATCAAGAGATTCCTGGCCAAGAAACAGAAGCAGAATTGGCCCATTCCCCAATGGATTCGAATGAAAACCGGTAATAAAATCAGGTACAACTCCAAGAGAAGACATTGGAGAAGAACCAAGCTGGGTCTGTAAGGAGTCCCCTGAGGGATGTCATGCATGGCCGCATGTTCCCAGGCACAAATCATGTGTTGCATTAAGACTTTTGTCTCCACCTGATCAATTGAACTCCTATTGGCAAATAATCTGGTTTATTCCTTGGAGGTTTTTTTTTTTTTTTTTGCTTCCTCATCAAGTTTAACAATAAATAATGTTAAATGGGGCTTGTACAACTCTTTTCACAATCCATACATACATCCATTTTGTCAAGCATATTTGTACATTTGTTGCCATCATCATTCTCAAAACATTTGCTTTCTACTTGAGCTCTTGGTATCAGCTCCTCATTTACCCCCTCCCTTCTCCACTCTCCCTCCCTCACAAACTCTTGATAATTTGTAAATTCTTATTATTTTTTCATGTCTTACACTGTCCGATGTCTCCCTTCACCCATTTTCTGTTTTCCATCCCCTTGGGAGGGGGCTATAGGTAGATCATTGTGATCAGTTCCCCCTTTCTCCCTCTCTTTCCCCTTACCCTCCTGGTATGGCTACTCTCGGGGGTTTATCTGTCCTGGATTCCCTGTGTTTCCAGCTCTTATCTGTACCCATGTATGTGCTCTGGTCTACCCAGATTTGTAAGGTAGAATTGGGGTCATGATGGTGGCCAGTGGGGGGGGGGGATTACAGAGTTAGAGGAAAGTTGTGTGTTTCATCAGTCCTATACTGCACCCTGACTGGCTCATCTCCTCCTGGTAACCCTTATATAAGGGGATGTCCAATTGCCTACAAATGTGCTTTGGGTCTTCACTCCACACTCCACCTAATTCACAATGATATGATTTTTTGTTCTGTGTCTTTGATGCCTGATACCTGATCCTATAGATAACTCATGACCACACAGGCTGTAGGCTGGTGTGCTTCTTCCAGCTGGGCTTTGCTGCTTCTGAGCTAGATGGCCACTTGTTTATCTTCAAAACTTTAAGACCCCAGAAGCTATATCTTTTGATAGCTGAGCACCATCAGCTTTCTTCAACACATTTGCTTATGTACCTACTTTGTCTTCAGCGATCATGTTGGGAAGGCTAAAGTTATTATTTTTTCATAAATCACATTTAAAAAAATACATTTTCTCAGGACAGTTTCTCCTTTATGTGAAACTTATTTTCTAGTAACTTTTCCCCCCTTTACTTTTGTACTATCTCCTTTAGTTCTAACATAGTGTGTCAGTCAGGGTTCTCAAGAGAAACAAAACCAGGACATTTGTGATTTTCTATATATATGGGTTTATACAGTGAGAAAGAAGTATAACAGCTAATTAGTCCACCTAGCCATACAGAGGACTCAGTTCTGATAACTTTAGTAGGACAATTAATATACTGGAAGTCCTTTACCTCAATTGGGCTGCTGGTCTGGGCTGCCAAGGAAGCTGACAGTGGAGTCTTCCCTCAGGCAAGGCGAACAGAGCCTGCCTGCAGGCAGCAGACAGCAGGGTGAGTCAGCAACAGTCAGTAGCTCAGGAGCTTAGCAAAGCAAGCCCAGATGGAATCCACGAGCCTCAAGCTCAAGCAATGGAAACAGGTCTCCAGGGAGCCTCAAGCTCTAGTGAAAATACAATCCACAGACTGGCTTGGCTCACAGGTAGTGTAGCACGGAGGTGGAGGCAGAGAACTAGCTAATGCAACAACACACTGGTCCGATCACCAGAGAGCAAGAGGGAGCTTGGATGCCGGCTGTCATTATTTATTTCAGTCCTCCTCCAATAAAGCTTCAACCTGATTAAACTCCACCCACATGTTCCTATGGGCCTAGTTGGCAAAATAAACCTAACTATTACACATGGGAAAATGTGTGTCTGTGTGTTTAATATTTTTTTAGCATTGAATTTTTTTTTCTCTCAGATTTTTGTTAAAAATGTTTTTGCATCTGACTGTAATATTTTTTTCAGTTCTATATTCTTTTTGTTTTTTAACTTTGTGTTGTGATTGGGAGAAAGTTTACAGAGTAAAATCATTTTACTGTCAACAATCAATGCACGTTTTGATTCATGACATTGATTGCATTCCCCACAAAGAACCAGCATTCTTTCTACTTCCTCCCTGTGTTTACTGTTTCCATTTTTCTTTCCTTATTATCCTTTCCTCCTTTCTGCACTTTATCTCCAGGAAAATGCTGCCTTTTAAACTCCTTTGGATGCTTTCTAATGTTACTGTTTACCTTATAGATTTGTCTATTGATTGCCTAAGGTTAAGACACTAGGTGAGTTTAGTTAAAAAACCTCAAGATATATTAAGGCCATAGTCTTGGGCATTCCACCAATTTCTATAAGCCAGTAAGCTAAATCAAAACGTATTATTTTAAGTTTTGCTCCGACCTTTTCCTCTACTTAAGACCTCTTGCTGTGATTCCTTTCAGAGCAATCATCAGTGGAAGATAAGCACCATTTAGTTCTTGTGGTCTCTGTTCTGGAGGCTGGAATTTATATGGCCATTGGTGCTTTGTTTAGACTAATTGTATCTAGGTGGCTTTGATTTTTCTCACTTTTCTTTTCTCTGGATGGGGTGAGACTAATAGTTGTATCTTAGCTGACCACTCACAAATATCTAAGATCACAGTGTCACTACTTATCACAGTACAATGTAAAAACATCATTGTGAAAAAAAAAATCATTGTGAATTTTGTTATGCCAATTGATTTAGCTGAGACTGTGATCCTTAGCCCCCAAACCTAGAGAATTCAAGGTGTTTGGTTAAAACTAACATGTTTTTATACATGTTGTTGCTGCCCGCTGTTGGTTCCAGCTCATATTAACCATATGTACAACATAAGAAAACAGCGTACCATCCTCACAAATGTTGCTATGTTTGAATTCATGGTTTCAGTCACTGGGTTAATCCACCTCATTAAAGGTCGTCCTCTTTTTCACTCACCCTCTATTTTTCCAAACATGATGTCTTTTTCCATAACCTGGAATATGTCTAAAGTACAGCTTCGTTTCTAGAAGCATTCCAGCAGTGCTTCTCCTAAGACAAACATTCATTCTTCTGGAATCCATGGTATATTCAATATTCTTCTCTAATACCCTAATTCAAATGCATCAGTTCTTCTCCAGTCTTCATTATAGATTGTCCAGCTTTCACATGCATATGAACTAACTGAAAATACCATGGCTTAAGTCAGGCACTGTTTCATTTATATATTTCTAGCACATGGAAATTCACAGATGGAAATATCCTTTGTCATACCCATATATTTTCATGACTGAAGTTCCATTCATCTTCCTAAACTTATTCAGCTTGTGTGTAAGTTATTGTTATTATAGTATTGTGATGATAATAGTATTTGTATTTACCCTCATTGCTTTTAACTCTCATGATCCTCCCAGCACCTTCCTTTGCCTTGGTCGTTTTGTGCTCGCCTCTTCTTTTGTACATATTATTTTTCCCTCCAGCCAAGCTAATATATGACTCTAAAGCTTTGTCTGCCTTTCCCATCCCACTAGGCTTCAAAAAAATGTCTCTTTTTATGTGTACTTTTTCTTGATGTTTTGTAATAGTGGTCGTATGCAATGTTTGTCTTTTTGTGATTGACTAATTTCACTCAGCTTGGACTCCAAGTGCATTCATGTTGTGAGTGTTGCACGGAGTTGTTATTCTTTTAAGTTGTGTAGGACTTCATTATGCGGATGGACTGTAGTTTGTTTATCCTCCTTCCACTGATGGGCATTTAGTTTGTTTCCACATTGCAAATACTGTGGTTAACATAGATGTGCATACATCTAATTGTGTTGTAGCTCTTATTTCTCGAAGATATAAACCATTTAGTGGAAATGCTGGATCGTTTTGTATTTCTATTTCCAACTTTCAAGAAAGTGTAATACCATTTTCAACAGTGGTTGCACCATTTTATAGACCCATTAGCAATGTGTTAACATTCCAGTCCCCATCCCAACCAGAATTTGTTGTTTCTGGTTGTTGGGTTTTTTTCCAATCATTTTACTGGGGGCTCTTACAGCTCTTATCACAATCCACCCATCCATCCATTGTGTCAAAAACTTTTGTGCACATGTTGTCATTATTATTTTCAAAACATTTTCTTTCTACTTGAACCCTTGGTATCAGCTCCTCAATTTCTGGTTTTGGGTTTGTTTGTTTTTTTAACTTTGCTATTAATGTTTTGACCTGGGGCTGGAAAATAAAAAAGGCAGAACATAAACCAAAAGAACTAAAGAAAAGATTCAAGCTTCAAGTTGCAATATTAAAATGTCTATGAGAAAAATATTGAACATTATAGGAAGCATCCAAAGAAGATGAAAGGAATACAGTCACCTTACCAAAAAGCACTAATCAACATTAAACCATTTCAAAAGGTAACATATTGCTAAGAACCAATGTTATTAAAGGGAAAAAATCCAAGCTGCATTGAAGGTATTAGCCCAAAACAAGGCTGCAAGAATTGATGGAATTCAATTGAAATATTTAAATAAATTTATGAAAAATGAGAAATACCTATTTCAAGAAATTTGGAAGGTCAACTGATTGGAAGAGATCCATATTTGTACCCACTTTAAAGAAGTGACTCAATAGAATACAGAAATTCTCAAGCACTATCATTAATATTACATTCAAGTAAAACTTTGCTGATGATCATACAACAGCAGTTGCAGCAGTACGTTGGCAGGAAGCTGCCAAAAATTCAGGCTGGATTTAGAAGATGCAATTAAGGGATATAATTGCAAATGTCAGATGGATCTTGGTTGAAAGCAGAAAATACCAGAAAGATGTTTACTTGTGTTTTATTGACTATGCAAAAGCAATCAACTGTGTGGATCATAGCAAACTGTAGATAACACTGAAAACAAGAATTCCAGGACACTTCATTGTGCTTATGGGGAACCTGCACATGGATCAAGAGACGGTTACTCAAACAGAGCCAGGGAATACCTAAGGGTTGTAAAATCATGAAATGTATACATCAGGGTTAAATCTTTTCACCATACTTATTCACTCTGTATGCAGAGCAAGTAATCATAGAAACTGGGCTATATGAAGTATGTGGCATCAGGATTAAAGGAAGGCTTATTAACAGTGCAATATGCAGATGACAAACTTGCTCGTGGAAAATGAAGAGGACTTGAAATATCAAAATAAACAGAAAAGATTGAAGTTGTCAAGGATAATATCTTCCTTGGATCCACAATCAATGCTCATGAAAGCATCAGTCAAGAGATCAAACTAAGAGACTTCCGGGAAGATGGCAACGGAGAGACACATATCAGAGAGACTCTGCAGAATTCAGCCCAGGAGAGTTGCTTAGAGGGAAATTCAATGGGGCTGGAATGCAGGAGGAGCATCATAAAGATAAGTAGGAACAGACCCATGGAGTTTTGAGTGGCTAGGGGCTTTTGACTTACCTCAGTGGAAGCCGGCTGGTGCTTGACCTTGGGTCCGCCACTGTCTCTGTCTGAGCGGGGACCATTTGGAGCCTGTAGGGGGGCTTGGTCTCAACACAGCCAAAGTCCTCCCCCAACCCCCTCCTGCCTCAGGGCAGGGACTGGACCCTTGCAGCTCCACCAGCAGGGATGAGGGTTCAGCTACATTGTTACTTTTATTTCCCTCTCTTCTTCTCTCTATCCACCCACAGTCTTGGAGGGCTGAGCAGGGGATTTTTCTCAACACAGCCACAGCTTGCTGCTGCAGCCTCCTCCTAGGATGGGACTAAATCCTTGCAGCTCCACGGGTGGGATTTGGACTCAGCTACATTGTTGCTTTTGTTTCCATCTCTTCACTATATCCCTGCCCAGGCTCAGCGGGCTTATGTTATAATTTTTTTCTCTTCTTTTTCTCTTTCCTTTGGTCTCACACTCCACTGCTGACCTTCAGACCACGCCCCTTAGCCTAGGGCATTTATGCCTGTACCACACACAGCTAGGTGTGCTCCACCCTGTGTAGCTAGCCCGAGGCTAAGGAAAGCCCTGCTGACCTCCACCAGGGGATACTCAACTTCTTACCGGGGAATTCCTGCCTGTGTGCCTGGGATCCTGAGGTAGCTCTGCCAACACCTGTCAATGTTCCAAGTTGCTACAGGAACCTCTGCCCAGCCTCTGCAACACCAAAGCAGGCAACCCACCAGCTCTTGGGGGCACTCCCCTGAGAGAGAAGCCACAGGAGGATAAAGTGCTAGGTTAACTCCATAGTGAAATTAGCTGTAGGCAGTTCGAAGAAGAATTCCTACAAGTCTCCCAGAGAGACCCAGTGCTCTTCAACTCCCTGGAAAAATGGCACCTGGTTCTTCTAAAACAATGCAACACAAACAGTCATCATTCCAACGACCTCATGAAAATACGGGAGAAACAAAAGGCAATGGCAGAAGATGTCCCAAACAGAAGGACATACATAGAAGAAGCAGACATTGAGCTGCCACAAAAAGAAATTTTCAGAATGCTGCTTGGAGTCATACAGGATATAAGGGAAACAATACAGAAAAAAAAGATGAAATGATAGAGGAGATAAAGTCCATACACCAAAGGGAAATACCGGAGCTTAGGGAGGAGATAACAAAAACCAGTAGCAGAAACACGAATCCCGAGAATTGACTGGAGGAATCAGAGAACCGCATCAGTGACTTGGAGGACAGCCAAGCAGACTTTAACAAATGCGAACAAAAATCTCATAAGATCTTCAGAGAAGCTGAAGAAAACTTTAAAGCTATGTCTGATGCCATGAGGCAGAACAACATTAGACTTATTGGCTTACCGGAGGAAGGCACAAAAAGAAGTCGTCTGCAACAATAGTGAGAGAATTTTGGGAGGAAAACTTCCCCAGCTTAATGAATGAAAACCAGGCAACCATTCAGGAGGCTGAAAGCACACCAGCTAGACTCAGTCCCAAGAAGAAGTCACCAAGGCACATAGTAGTTACGTATCCAACTTTGAGGAAAAGAGAAAATCATGAGAGCAGCTAGGGAAAAACAAGAAAGCACATATAAAGGCTCCCAAATAAGAATATGCTCAGACCTATCAGCAGAAACTATGAAGAAGAGGAGAGAGTGGAGTAACATATTCCAAAAATTGAAGGAAAACAATGCAAACCCAAGAATACTCTACCCAGCAAAATTATCGATCAAGATCGATGGAGAAGTAAGAGTATTCCCAGACAAGGAAAAACTCAGAGAATACGTTAGAAGAAACCCAGCCCTACAAAAGATCCTTGACGACCCAGTATAGGCAGAAGAATAACACTCATCAAGCATAAATAAGAGACCACCACATAGAACAACCTCACCCAGAGGGCAACAAAGAGAAAATAGACCCCAAGAAAGCATTGGCTTAAGGATGGAAAGAAGTCAAGGCCCACTCAGCTAGATTTTTTTTTTTTTAATGCAAAAGGGGCATAGGGAAAAAGCTATTGTATCCAAACATTCCTGGGGTGAGGACCAGGTAATATGGCAGGGACCAGACCAAATACACATGGTAGACAATTAAAAAGGATGTGGGGAAAGGAAAATAATAATAATAAAGAAAAGGGTAGAGGGGGCACAGGGCCCTAACCCACCCAAGGGGAGGGTACTGTTTATATCTCCACAAGGTAAGAAGGACCAGAATTCAACCCAGTGCTCCAAGATGTGAATGCAACATGCTGGCGTGGAGTAGGGAACCAGTGGAGAGGTCTGGGGGGCCAGCCCCAACCCCAACTACTAAGTGGACACCTGCCCCTCCTCCCAGAAGAATTTATTTCAAAGAACGGCATTAAATCTGCAGCTCCGGTAGAGGGACATATCTGATCAGAGCACATGGGAGCAGATGAAGGGGGAGGAGGGGAGAGTGGAGCACATCCTGGCCCACCAGGTCATGAGGACAATGTTCCCAATTAGAGCAGCCAGTCCACAGAGAGGACCACATGGCCGGCCCCATTATGAGACACGACTCCCCTCAGACCTATAGCCCTATAGGGGACAACACCAGAGACACCGTGTGGGAATTGCACCTGACCTGATTCTGCCACACTGAAACAAAACATTAATGGGGTGCAACAGAAGAGCAAGGAAATGGAGCTGTGAGCTCCCCAGGGAATGCTGAAGGTGGACTTTGGGGCCAGGACGTGGTGCTCTAACAGACTGGATGGGAGAACACTACTAAAGGCCAACAAACAGTCCTTGAACTAACTATAAGCTTTTCTTTCTTGTGGTGTTTTGTCATTGTTTTGTTGCTGTTTTGTTATATATTGTTGCTTGTTTTGCTCTGTCTTGTTTTTGTGCATGTTATTATCTCCGCAGGTCTGTCTAAATAAGATAGGCTGGATGAACAATCTGGAGGAGAAAACTGATAGTTCTGGGGGGACATGGAAGAGGGAAAGGTGGGGGGAAAGGAAGTGGTGTTAACAAATCCAGGGACAAGGGAATAACAAGTGATCCAAATTGGTAGTGAGGAGGGTGTGGGGGGCCTGGTAGGGCATGATCAAGGGTAATGTAACCAAGAGGAATTGCTGAAACCCTGGTGGGGACTGATCATGATAGTGGGACAGGAGGAAAGTCAAAGGAAATAGAGGAAAGATCTGGGAGGAAAAGGGCATTTATAGAGATCTAGATAAAGACGTGAATATATGCAAATAAATTTATATATGAGTATGGGGAAATAGATATATGTGCATATATTTATAAGTTTAGTACTAAGGTAGCAGAATGACATTGGGCCTCTACTCAAGTACTCCCTCAATGCAAGAATACTTTCTTCTATTAAATTGGCATTCTATGATGCTCACCTTCCTGACACAATCGCTGAAGACAAAGCGGGTGAACAAGCAAATGTGGTGAAGAAAGCTGAAGGTGCCCGGTTATCTAAAGATACAGCATCTGGGGTCTTAAAGTTTTGAAGGTAAACAAGCAGCCATCTAGCTCTGAAGCAGCAAAGCCCATATGGAAGAAGCACACCAGCCTGTGTGATCACAAGGTGTTGAAGGGATCAGGTATCAGGCATCATCAGAACAAAAACATCTTACCATAGTGAATGAGTCGCAAAGTGCGGAATGGAGACCCAAAGCCCATTTGTAGGCCACTGGACATCCCCTTACAGAAGTGTCTTGTGGAGGAGATGAGCCAGTCAGGGTGTGATGTAGCAATGAGGAAAAATACAACTTCCCTCTAGTTCTGAAACGCTTCCTCCCTCCACTATCATGATCCCAATTCTAACTTACAAATCTGGCTAGACCAGAGGATGTACACTGGCACAGATAGGAACTGGAATCACAGGGAATCCACTTCAGGGCCAGTGGTGTGACTAGCGATACTGGGAGGTTGGAGGGAGGGTGGGTTGGAAAGGGGGAACTGATTACAAGGATCTGCATATGACCTCCTCCCTGGGGGATGGACAACAGAAAAGGGGGTGAAGGGAGACGTCGGACAGGGCAAGATTTGACAAAATAATAATTTATAAATTGTCAAGGGTTCATGGGGGAGTGGGTAGGGGGGAGTGAGGGGAAAAATGAGGACCTGATGCCAGGGGCTTAAGTGGTGAGCAAATGTTTTGAGAATGATTGGGGCAATGAATGTACAAATGTGCTTTACACAATTGACGTATGTATGGATTGTGATAAGAGTTGTATAAGCCCTAATAAAACTATTTTTTAAAAGGCAAAAGATCTAACTAATTATAACATTGGATAAATTTGCTTCACAAAATTTCTTTAAAGTATTGAATAACAAAGATGTCATTTAGAGGACTAAGGTGTTCCTGACCTGAATCATAGTTTTTTCTTGCTCTTTTAAAAATGTATTATAAATTGAGAGTTAATAAATATATCATATATTTCCATAGTTCAGTCACATCAAGCAGTATTGTATAATTGATACCACAATCAGTTTACAAACATTTTCTTTCTTTCTGGACTCCTTTACATCATCTCCCTTTTACGCAACACCACCACCACTGTGACCCCACCCCCCCCAAAAAAACCCTATAAGTTCATCAATCCTTGGTTTCATATACCAAAGAATAGAAACAGAGAAAATATAACACAATATAACAGAAAAATATAACACAACTTCAAGAGGGTGACTCACCACTGGCATTACACTTCTGAGGTAAACCCTAATATGAATAAACGAAAAAAGAATAAAACTAAACTAAACAAAATTACAGAAAATGTTGAAAACCAGATCAGGTCCAGTGTGCCTCAGAGGAGGGATCAACTGACAAAGTTTTAAATGTTCAAGTCAGGTTTATCCTTTTAATCATCTGTACTCATCTCTCCAATGTACTCTGTTTAGTAGCCACTTTCCTCCCATCCCTCAGTTATGGATGAAGGGAGATCACTGGAGGCTTATTTCCTATGTAGATCCCACAAATGTATCCTCGGCTCCCACTGTCATCCATAGCCTTTTGCAAACTGAATTCTCACAATTTAGACTCTGATACTAATCCTTACTTTGACTTCAGATTATATGATTTACAATCCTTCAGTGATTGATGATGATGTGCTTCTTCCATGTGGATTTAGCTGACATCCTTCTTAGATGACTTCTTGTTTGGAGATAAGCCTTTAAGACCCCAGATTCTATTTTATCTGGTAACCGGACACCATATAATTTCTCACCACATGTTGCTATAGCTCCCATATTTCCTGCGTTCCCTATCTGAGAGTAAGTATTAAGTAGGGCCATGATGTAAGAACTAATTGTTCTTAAGCTGGAGTTAGGATTTATTGTGAACCCCAAACCCATTTTTGAATCATGTGTTTATGTTGTTTATTTTGGTTTCTGCCTTTGGCTCTCTTTCTAAACTTCCTTGGTAATTTATGGTAGAGTCTTATGGATCCTCTCTCTGGGGCATAATCTTCTTTAATTTAATTAGCCCCTGGTATTCATTTTTTTAAAAGCCCTGTTGAGAGAGGGCTATTGGGCCAGTGTAGGTTAACTCCATATCATAGTACCTGAATTATTCACTTGTACATAATCAACCATTTTGTGGCTGGATGCTATTTATACAAATAATGGGGGCTAATTGTCAGGGAAATTTACACTAATTTTTTTTTTGTGATTAATCACTATGCTTTAATTATGTTCAAATTGTAACAATGAAAATACTTCCTGCTTATCAGGTTTTTTTTTTTTTTGCCCAAAATTAATTTTTATTCATTAAAAAATACCTAAACAGCTACCCCACATATGGAGCCGAGTCAGGATGCTCAAAGAAATTTCAAATAAGGCAAATACATACAACTTACATACAAACATCACATGACTTAGGATATAATTCAGTTTTAAGAACATTACATCTTTCGGGTGGAAGGGGACATTTATTAGCTGTTTTTTTTTTTTTTTTTGAAATTTACACTAATTATCACTGCAATGTCCATCACAGGTTTGCTGGAATAATACATATCTCAATACAGCATATAGGGCATTGATGTAACAAGACCATGTTTGTCTACCTACCAACAAACAGTTCAACAATCTTGGTCACTGTCTTCCCCTTTCTCAGACACCAGGTATTTTCCAACTGAAGTTCACAGGTTATAAGGGTGTCTTAGGTAGAATCTAGTTCACCCAGTGAAGTTTCCACGTCTGATCTCACTGATGAAGCCTCTGGAGCAAGTTGTGTGCCTTGATGATCCAGGATTCAGTGTTCCAGCATTCCATCGTACCCAGCCTGGGCCCCAAGGATGAAATCACAGTGTTTTCAGTCATTTCATATATATGTAAAGGTTGCACAGGCACGAAGAAGAACCAATGCATTGGAATTACAGTGCTCATGAAGAAAATGGAAAATACCATAGACTGTCAAAAGAACAAACAAGTCTTTCTTGGAAGAAGTCCACCCAGAATGTTCCTTAGAAGTGCGGATGGCAAGACTTTGTCTCATGCACTTTGAATATGTTATCAGAAGAGACCAGTCTCTGGGAAGGACATCATGCTTGGTCAAGTGGAAGGGAAGCTCAAAAGAAGACCCTCATTTAGATGGGTTGATACAGTGGTTGCAACAATGGGCTTAAACCTAACAACAATTGTGAGGCTGGGGCAGGACTGCGCAGTGTTTCATTGTGTTGTACATGGTCATTATGTGTCTGAACCGATTCACCTAAAAAAATGGCATTTGATATTGACAGGTGTGTTTTTTTCTTCTTCACTGACCAAATCTTTCATTTTCTTTTGTACCCCAGTGACTAATATCACACTTAGAAAGTGTTTGGGAAACATTGGTTGGTTGGTTGATTGAATGAATGAATGAAGTAACTACACACTGAATTTTAAAAATTCTTATAATGGGAACAACACAGGTTAATAATATCTATTGTACATACTGAAAAATATAAGAATTCAGGTATCACAGTTTTATAAAAAGTCTTCTTTTTTATGTTTAATCATTTTATTGGGGGTTCGTACAACTCTTACCACAATCCATACATCAATCCATTGTGTCAAGCACATTTGTACATTTGTTGCCCTCACCATTCTCAAAACATAAAAATGTCTTCTGATAATTCAAGTTTCTCAGTCTTCCAATGATCCCAAAGTTCCTCACCTAATTCTGAGTGAAGCCTTCATTTGAATGCATGTATATCTTCAAGGTGGAAGTTTCTGGGTTGGTGTGATCTGGCTGGTGTACTGATCAAAGCTGGGTTCCTTTCAGACATGACAGCAGAGAAAACTAGTGTGCTTTCAAAGGATCTCTGCTGCTGTTGTTGTGCTGAAGATATATTGAGTAGAACTGATCTATTCGGTTTTCAAATGACTCACCTTTTGGAAACAGATCTTTGGATCAGTCTTTCAAGGTGCCTGCAGCTAAGTTCAGAGCGCTAGGCTTTGGACTAGAAGCTGTGCATGTATGCATTTGTGCCATCCAGGGACTATAGCAAGTCTGCACCAGAGAATTGGACCCATTCATTTCTGCGTTTAAACCTGCAGTAGCTCTCTTTAGCTCGTAGAATGAACCTAGCCTACCATTTTACTAAGCGCTCCCTCCGCACTGCTGCTCTGCCACCTTCTCTGTGTGATAATATGGAGTCCTGAAGTTCTACAGGTTCAAGAGGGGCACGATCTT
The DNA here is from genome assembly GCF_050624435.1 of Tenrec ecaudatus. Lineage (NCBI taxonomy): Eukaryota > Metazoa > Chordata > Mammalia > Afrosoricida > Tenrecidae > Tenrec > Tenrec ecaudatus. The sequence continues at coordinate 44,626,630 of NC_134545.1, forward strand.
CAAAGAGAAAACTTACAGATGGAGACAAAGGATGAATGCAGTTGAGGCATGGGAGGACCCCGTAGCATAAATGCTCCAAGATCTAGAATTTAGTTCAGGCAGGTTTAAATACCCTCCCTGCCCCATAGTGTGACAAGTTTACACCAAGGAACAGTTTCCTAATTACTTGAAGGTATACAAAGAAACATTAATACATCAGCCAAGCTGTTCACAGACAGGAGGGGAAGACAAGGTTGAGAACATGAAGTAACTGATAAGTTTGCAAACTGCTGCTTCTGCAGCCTTGCCAGGGAACATGAGGCAAAGTGTCCGTTTTATCTCAGGCAGAGAGGCAGGCCAGCTGCTGCTTAATCAGCTCCCTAAGTTAAGTCATCAGCCTGTTCCCAAGGACCTTGAACTATGGAAGGTGGTGATCCTGCCCCATTTGCCTAAGGAGACAACAGCTCCTCCTACACACGCTTCTCTAACTCTATCTTGGAGTTCTGCTGTTTAGTCAATAATAAACTGGGGCACAAGTAGAAAGAAAACATTTTGAGGTTTTCAGCTCAACACATAACCACTGTGCAACCAGGTCTTCTTGAAAGAAAACGTTTTGAAAAGGATGATGGCAACATATGTACAAATGTGCTTGACACAATGGATGAATGGATTGTTATAAGAGCTGTAAGAGCCTCCAATAAAATGATTAAAAATAAAGAAATAAAATATAATGCGCAAAGTCTTTAGAAAGTTTCTTGGTGAAAACATTAAGTGAGTCAAATAGAACTTGAGAATAAAACAACTTGAAACAACAACAAAAACAAACTCACCATCATCAAGTCAATGCTGACTCATAGTGACCCCGGGTGTCCGAGACTGTAACTGTTTAACGGAGTAGAAAGCTCAGTCTTTCTCCTGAGATTTCACACTGCCGACCATGTGGTTGACAGCCCAACTCATAACCACTATGCCACCAGGCCTCCCACCGTGCTTAGTCAATAGGCATATGAAAAGAGACTCACCTCCTAATTAAACAAATTAACATTGAAATAAAAATGTAATCTTAATTTTAGTTTATTAGATTAGCAAAGGTTAGATACTCAGATTCTCAGGAATGTCGAAAAAAGAAACACTCAAAATATATTTGTCATATATTTAGTAGTAGCTGTTCAAACTTAAATGCCTATACCTGTGGACTAAGAAATTCAGCATTAGGCTTCTTTCTCATAGATATTCTTGCACACGTGCAGAAAAAACCCCCATGTAAATGAGCGTTACAATAACTTTGTTTGCAACCGTGAAAAAAAGGAAACTGCTCACACAAATGCTCGTCAAGGGGGCTGACTAATTAGATTATGGCTCAGCATAGAGTGTCCTATGTTACAGATAGCAAGGTAGGTCTGCATGAGCTGATATGGCGCTTGTCCAAGATATATTGTAAAATGGAAAAATCAACTTGCAAGACATATTAGTTATTAATATTGTGAAAATATGAATTTGCTTATATGTTAATATGCACAGGGGAAAATAGGAATGAACCTACATCAAATTATAAACAATGATAATCTGAGAAATATGACATTACGGGAGACTTTCATAGTCTTTGTTCTATACGTTTGCAATGTTGGAAAGTTCTATAATAAACCTTGTTTGAAAATCAGGAGTGGGGGGAGTGAACAAAAACAGTGAGCAAGTATTGTCAATTGGTCTGATGCAGGTGTGGCCATTTTTATTTTTGTAAACTGTGTCCCGATTGTGGCAGTAATCTGATAATCAGATAGTCCTAGGCTCTGCATGTCCATGATTGCGCTCGCATGTACATGAATAGTTGTGGACCACCATCGTCCTCCTATTCCTCACACCCTCCTGATGCCTAAAGTTTGGCTAGCCTTCACACTCACCCCCTTGGCAGTGGGTACCAATCCCTATGCAGTTCCTGCTTCACCTGCGCTTAGGGAGCCACCACTCTGAACTTGCAGTCATGTGCTCTCCATCTCCTCTGGCCAACAGAATACATTATAGTGACCCACTGAGCACCCCACCCCACCCCACCTCACACAGCTGCCTCCTGGAACCATTTACACTGCCCAGAGCACATTTCTAGGCCAGGAAGAACTCCCTCTGGGACCAGGCATACTACCCCAGCCATCTTCTACACTGGCAGGAAATTTGTCTGGGACGAGTCTGGCAGAAACCATGTCTGGAATAGTGCTTTCTCTCCCCAGTCACTCTCTAGATCAGCAAGAACTCCTCCCTGGCCCAGGTGCCTTGCCCCCAGTCATTCCCTTGTTCAGGAGCAACTTGTCCAGGACTGAGAAATCTCCTTCCAGCTACCCTCTAGGGTGGTAGGAACTCCTTTCAGAATCAAACAGTCTAACCTTCAACTACCACCTTGACTACCATAAATTCCTTCTAAGACCACTGCCTCACCCTTTAGGACAGCAGGAACTCCATCAAAGATGAGGGAAGCTACTTCCAGCCCCTTTCTAGGTTGGCAGGAACTCTGACCTCTACTAGGCAATGTACCTCTAGTTGTCAACCTCTTGTTGATGCCAAGAACTATATATAAACCAGATGCTTCAACACCTATGACCTCCTCAACTGCCAGGAGACCACCTAGTGCTATGACCCTGCCTACCCTATACATTCTCTTCTGTGCTCTCTCTCCTCCTCTGCCCCTACTTTCTATTTCTGTATTTTCTGCTTCCTGTTTCCTTTTCTCTTTCTCTGTATTTTCCTCCTTTCCTTCTCTTCCTGATATTCTTAAAAATTTTTTTCCACTATTTCATTCTCTTTTTCTCTTCTCCCTCCCTAGACCATCCCACCTTTCTTAATTTTCTTCTATTTTTCTTCTTATTACTTGATTTTTATTGTTCTTCTATGCCCCTCTTTCCCCCACATTTGATGAGGGACAAGGTCTCTGCCCACAATGCCCAGCCACAACTGCACCTGGTGCAATATGACCATGGTGTGAAGACCACAGATTACTCCTGAAGCATCTGCTCAGAGATGGATGGCAACCAATCCACCCTCATCATAACTCCATAAACAATTCACAGAGAACTGCATATAAACAGCCTCATCCCATAGCACACCCACCAAGAGACAGGTGGTAAACATTGAAGTGATACTAGAAAGAATAGCACACTTGCCCTGCTCACTCAGATATACAAAACCAAAACTCTCTACCATTCAGTAGATTCTGACTCATAAAGACTCAGTAAGACAGAGTAGAACTCCTTTGGGCTTCCAGGTCTTTAAATGTTTACAGGAGCTGACAGCTTTCTCCCATTGAGCAACTGTTGGGTTCAAACTGCTTATCCTGCAGCTCATTGTGTAGCCACCTGGTTATTGGATCTTTCTCTGATATATTAAATAACATTAAGCAAAACAAAGAAACAGAAAACCCAAACCTGGCAAGCACACACACGTATAATCATAATTAAATAAAATACAATGCCACATTATCTTCGAGCAGCAGTTCTCAACCTGTGGGTCGCGACCCTTTTGGGAGTTGAATGACCATTTCATAGAGGTTGTCCAATTCATAACAGTAGCAAAATTACAGTTATGAAGTAGTAATGCAAATCATTTTATAGTTGGGGGTCACCACCACATGAGGAACTTTATTAAAGGGTCCCAGCATTAGGAAAGTTGAGAACCACTGTCTTAAAGACAATAGTACCTTAGTTTCCATAAGGAAACTGAATAGAGTTCTTCAAGCAAGTGATCAAAATACAGAGCCAGAAAACATTTCTAAGGATGAAATGTCATTGCAACCACCTGATAACAAATTCAAAAGTGATATTTAGGTATCTTCAGTGGATTGAAGAAAGCAGAACAAAACTGCAGAAGAATCGAGGAAAACACTATAAACAAACTGACAAAATAAATGAGGAATTAGAAACCATACAAAAGCAACAAACAGAAACTTAGAAGATTAATAGTAAGATTTCAGAACTAGATAATACATTGAAAGGGCAAAGAAGTACAAGTAAAACAGCGAAACATACCTGTTCTTTGTCCTGGATTATGGGCTATAATACAAGAGTTTTTCATTATTGGGAGGGGTAGGCATCTGGTGCTGAGTTTTGTTTTGTTTTCTGAAATGCCAAATTGTAGGTCAAATAATTATGGGAACCTTTGTGTTGGAATATCAATCAGAAAAATAATAGCAACAAAATTAAACAAACAAAAATGTCTAAGAATTATAAGGAACACAATTAAGAGGAACAATTTTTAAACAGCTTTATTGGTATGTAATTCATGTATCATACAATTTAATAGGTCGATCATGCTAAGAAGTACAATCATCAATCCAGTTACTTTCTCTATAGATTTACCTATCCTGGATTTCATATACAGAAAAACCTGCAAAAACGCTAACAACAATAACAAAATAAAACAGAAAAACTTCAACTGAAAAGAAAGCAGAAAATGTTAAAAGTAGAACAAATTTCAAATTGGATCAAAAGGTAGATCAAATGAAAAGATGTTAAATTTTAACCTAACTGCTTCTGAAATAATCCACTTTCCAAAGCAGCACTTTACATGATAGCAAGGTTTTCACATCCCTGGTTGATGGTCAGAGGGGGTTCATTGGAGACTTAATCCATGTGCGTCTCCACAATAGGAGTGATTTAAATATGATCAAAATTTCAGAACAGAGACCAGAAAAGAAAAAATATGTAGATAAAATTATTGGTTTTTTGGGGGAAAAAGTTGCTAATATCATGAAAGACAAGATGATGTGTACTCAAGTTCAAGAAACACCAAATTAAGCCTCAAAATAAAATCACCAAGACATAGCATAAAAAAAAGACACAGCATATTCAAATTTTCTAAAACCAGAGGCAGAGAAAAAAAAATTCTGGAAGCAACTTTAAGAGAAACAAAGTTACCTACCAAAAAGTCCAATCAACTTAAGCTCTGATTTCTCCACAGAAACTAGGCTGGCAAGAAGGCAATCAGAGAACATAGGGAAAACGCTGAAAGAAAAAAAATTAAATTTAAGAATTACGCACTCAGTATAGTTGCTCCTTAAATATGATGCCAAAATTAGGATATTGACAGATAAATAAAAAGAATGGAATTTGTGAAAAACAGACCAACCTTACAAAATTACGAGAGATAATTCTTTGGTCAGAGAAACAACAATAGCAGACAAAAACCTAAGATTAAAACATATGCCAAAGGCATACTGGAATCAATCCAGATATGTAAATATACGAAGTAAAATAAATGAGCAGATTGAAAATAGGGAACTAGAAATATCAATTTGTAAAGAGCACCTATAACATGAGGAATCACATAGTGTAGTAAAAGAATTTCTAAATGGAGAGAAAGTTAAGATGATTTCAAAGTATGGTGGAATATTTTAAACTTGGGAAGAAAATGTTAAATTATAAGGTAATCTAAAAGAAAATGAATGAAGTCTTCTCAAAAGAAAAACCATAAAGACTTAGTAAACTCTAAAACAGTAACAACAAAGAAGTGATTAAGAAAATCCCCACAAACAAAACTAATTCAACACAGAAAGTTATATAGAACAGAGACCAGCAACGCACACACATACTCACAAACAGCCAAAATGGACACATAGCAAAACGAAAGCAATAAATTCATGCCTATCAGTCACTCACTGAATACAAATGGATTAATCCAGCATGGAAGAGCCAGAGATTAGCAGAATGAATAAGCATATGTGTCTTATCAATATATCGTCTACATGAGACACATCTTAGACCCAAAGACCAAATAGACTAAACATATCACAGGTTGGAAAAACCAGATTGGGGAAATGACAATAACAAAAGGAGTGACAATATTAATTTCTTACAAAATATACTTTAAGGCAAAAACCAGCTGAAAAGTCAAGGAAGGACATTATTTATTGATTAAATGGTCCACCAAACAATAGGATACAGCCATTATAAATATCTATGTACCCAATAAAAATGCTTTAAAATATATTACTCAAACTCTTACAGAATTGAGGAAAGAAATAAACAATGCCACAATAATAGTAGGAGACTTTAATACACTACTTTTGATGAAGAACAGAACTAGAAAGACTAAAGAACTAAACAACAAGATATAACAACTTGTACTCATATACAGAACACTCAACTACAATATAAAATAAATTCTTTATCAGTTCACATGAAATATTCTCTGAAACAGTCCAAATATCAGTCTACAAAGCAAGCCTCAATAAATTTACAAACATAAAATACTACAAAACATCTTCTCAGGTGACAATGTAAAATTAGAAATAATATAAACAAAATATAAACAAAAATCAAGGGAATGAAATTAAATAATACTCTGCTTAAAAACTACTAGGTAACAGAACAATTTTTTATTGTTATTATTCAAATCAAACAAGAATGAAAGCATAACATACCCAAATCTTTTTTTTTTTAATTTTCTTTTTATTTAAAAATTTTTTTTTATTTTAACAATTTATTGGGGCTGATACAATTCTTTTCACAGTTCATACATATACATACATCAATTGTATAAAGCACATCTGTACAGTCTTTGCCCTAATCATTTTTTTCTCTTTTCTTCTTTTACATTTTATTAGGGACTCATACAACTCTTACCACAATCCATACATATACATACATCAATTGTATAAAGCACATCCATACATTCCCTGCCCCAATCATTCTCAAGGCATTTGCTCTCCACTTAAGCCCCTTGCATCAGGTCCTCTTTTTTATCCCCCCTCCCTCCCCATTCCCCCCTCCCTCATATGCCCTTGGTGATTTATACATCGTTATTTATACCCAAATCTTTAGAACACAGGAAGATTAATTCTTAGAACAGTGCTTCTCAACCTTCCTAAAGCCGCAACCCTTTAATACAGTTGTTCATGTTGTGGGACCCCCAATCATAACATTATTTTCGTTGCTACTTCTTAACTGTAATTTTGCTACTGTTATGAATTGTAATGTAAATATCTGATATGCAGGATATATTTTCACTGTTACAAATTGAACATAATCAAAGCATGGTGATTAATCACAAAACAATGTGTAATTATATAGAGTGAAATATTTATTTCTAGTTACAAATAAATGAAATTTTGCCTTGGAGCGCGGTACAGCATGGGTAACAGTTTTCACACCCGGTACTATGTGGGCGTATCTGCATGTGGGCGGACCCTCCTGGAGATGATAGAGGAGTAAGACCATCGGAAATAGGTGTTTTCCATGATATAGCGAACCCTGTGAAAGGGTTGTTACACCCCCAAAGAGGTTGCGACCCACGGCTTGCGACCCGCTGGCTTCGAGGGCAATATATGTCAATTAAGGCACTCATTGAAGGAGAAGAAAGAACCGAGAATACACCAAAACCCAAAACCCACTGCCATGAAATCAATTGTAACTCATAAGCTAGAGTGGAAAGTCACTTTGGGTTTCTAAAGCTGTAAATCTTTATGAGTCAGAAAGTTTCACTTTAATACCGAGGAGCAACTGATGAAATAGACTTCAGATTTCAATTAGCATTAGACTTCAATTCTGCTTGTCCTTTATGTAGCCTGAGGAGGTCAGCTATGACCCTGCATTCACTCACACTCCAATCCGCAACTCATTACACCACCAGGAAGCACCCCATAAGGCAACATTTCCAACCACTGGGGGAAGCAGCACAGCAGGGCCTCAGAAGAAAACATAATAATAAAGAGGAGAGCAGAAATAAGAAAGTAAGAATAATAGATAATAAATAAAAAATAAGAGTAAATAAATAATAAAATAGAATAGAATCAACAAGACCAAAAGTTGATTCTTTGAAAGGATTACTAAAAGCAACAATTCTCTGACTTCCTTCTTAGCCAATAAAAATAAGATTTGGATAGCATGAATACTAACTAATATAGGAAAAGTTACAACCTAACCAACTGAAATAAAATAAGAAAATGATCCTGTAATTAAAGATGGCAACTTAGACAGACTAGTTACTCTCATACTCTCAACAACAAAGCCTTAGAAAGTGTATGCAGAGGAAAACTTGGATCTCTAGACTTCTGAAGTGAGCCAAACACACCTACAGAGGAATCAAGGGGCAGAATTCACACGCAGTCACTGAGCAAACGGCAATTCTCCACCGGCCTGCAGCAAGGAACTGTACAGCCTGCCTGTAGCCCGAGAGAATCTTTGGCACCCAACAGGAAGAAAGGAGAATCCTGAAGTATTCCTGGGCCACTCCTCCCACACAAAACCGACAAGAGAAAGGTGTGCACCCCGGACTGCTCGCCCGCCAGGCAGACAGAGCAGTGCCGGGGCCAAACTGGTTGTCCCAGGCAGCCTGCTGGGTCCCTCCCTCCCTTCATGTAGCGGGGCTGAAGATGCATTCTGACAGAGGCGGGCTGGTTAGGACTGCTGCATACCACTGTAGTCATGGAAGACGTGGCTAACACTGAGGCGCTGAACCTTCTCAGCCTCCTCAGCTCCCCATGCCCGCACATTCACGCACACTGACCAGCAGAGGCTGGGGCCACCTATTTGACTCCAACGTGGATCTCTGATATCTTGGTCTGCCCCCGGACAAAAACCAGCAATGAATGGCTAGATTTTTGTTTTAACAAACAAAACAAACCACACAAGTCAGCCACGGGTCTGGGGACTTGAGGAGAAGAGTAGGGACCATTTCTGGCTTTCCGTGCTTGGGTTTTATTTTGTTTGATCACTTCTTGGATTATTTTTCTCTCTTGTGGCTTTGCTAAATCACCAAAGTAGAAGTACAGGATGCTAACACACACACACACACACACACACACACTCCAACCTCCTCTTGGCAAGAAGTCACCATCTTAAACCCTCAGGTCCTTGTGCCTCCACTCCTCTTGTTTGCATCCTGGTCTAGGTCTTGATAAATATCCACTGATGACTGAGAAAGAGAAAGCAGCTGGTGTCTTTAGCTTGGGTGTCTTAAGTATTGGTACCTGTAAAGTTTATTTATTTTTATACATTTTTGTTACTGTTCTTATTGAATTTTCCTTTGTTGTATTCTTATTATTCCTTTATTACACGACACTCGATGGAGTCAACTATCCTCTCCCCACCCAGCCAAACATTTACTTTCCAACGTTTACATCCCTATGCCGCGGAGATAACAATCTCAGTTCACATGAAGAAACAAGAGAGAATAGTGCAAACAAGTTACTAATACACAGAGCCAGAAAACCTTCCTGAGAAAGAAAGGGGATTGGAACTATTGGAAAAGGAATTCAGAAGAGTAATTTTCAGGTGCTTTGAACAGATGGAGAAAAAGATCGAGAGAGCAATGGAGAAAAAAAAAGAAAAAGAAGAACTCAGGCAAACATTACAAATTCAGCTGGCAATGTGTTCGGAGCATCAGATTGGTTCTCACCCATGGTGACTCTGTACAATGGAGCGGAACACTGCCCCATGCTGCACAACCCCCTCACAGCTGTTCCTGCGCTTGAGGCCATTGGTTGCAGCCACTGTGTCAATCTGTCTTGTTTAGGGTTTTCCTCTTCTGCTTTACCAAGCATGATGTCCATCTCCAGGGATTGGTCTCGCCTGACAATGTGTCCAAAGTACGTGAGGCGAAGTCTTACCATCCTTGCCTCATATGTATGTGAAAGTTAGACTGAATAAAAAAGCCTGAAGAATAATTCGCATGTTTTAATGATGGTGCTGGTGAAAAATATTGATAGTACATGGACTGCCAAAAGAACAAACAAATCTGTCTTGGAAGAAGTACAGTCAGAATGAGTTTCACAATATAAATGAAAAATTAGAGAACACAAAACTTAGAGAAATACAAACACTCCAAACAGAAGTCCTGAAGATTAATATTAAGATATTAAAGTTATAATGCCATTTTATCTCCACTTGTTTGTGGAATTAGTTTCACGCCAATTATAACTTCATGCATTATAAATCCTTCAAAGTTTTACATAATTACCACTTTATATACTGGTAATTGTCTTTTAAATCAGATAAGAGAATTAAACAGTTATGAACAAAAATAATTTATATCATCTCCTGTATTTATCTATGTAGCTACCTTTTTTTATTCATTTGGATTTGGTGATTAATGACTCTTACATTTTGCCTGAAGCACTCTATTGAGAGTTTCATATAGAGCAGATATTGCTAGCAACAAGTTAGGTCCCTGTTTTTCTTGACCAGGGAATGTCTAAATTTTTCCTACATTTTGAAGAACAGATTTTGCTAGATACGGATTTCAAGTTGGCATCCTTTTCACTTAGCACTTTAAATAGAGCACCTCATGGCCTTTTAGCCTTCATGAGACCTGCTGAGACGCTAGCTGTCAATCCTGTTGAGTATCCCTGGAATAGGATGGAACACGTTTTCTTGCTGCTTTCAAAATTCTCCCCGTGTTGCTGCTGACAGTTTGATTGTGATGTGCAAGCTCTGTGACTTTATCCTGCTTGGATTCATGGAGTTTCTTGTGTGTTGACTCATGTCTTCATCAAATTTTGGCAGTTTGGGCCTTTATTTCTTCAATAAGCTCTCTTTTTCCTTCCTCTCATCCAGGAACGTCTTTCATAATTATGTAATTACACACTTGACGGTAGCCCATGGGTATTTAAGGCACTTCATTTTTTTTAATTAAAAGATGATTTTATTGGGGCTTTTTCCTTTTGTTCCTTGGGCTGGATGATCGTAACTGATGATTTTAAACCTTACTTGAAAGGAGCATTGGCAGTGCATTGGGTAAGGTTCTGAGGAACTAACAGGAAGGTCAACCGTTTGAACCGACTGGCCCTGCCATTGGAGAACGATATGGCATTCAGTTTCTATAGGGTGTACAGTCTTGGAAACCCGACAGAAAATTCTAATCTATCCCATAGGATAGCTTTGAACCGGAACCAACCCAGGAGTAGTGTTTTATTTTGTCTTAACCTTTTATTAGGGTTTGGGTGTAAGTTTATGGAGCAAACCCTTTCCCAGTTAACAATTTATATACATTGTGCTTTGTGACATTAGTTGTAATCTCAATGTAACAGCATTCTTTCTTTTTTAGTTACTTCATTAAACTTTACTACAGAATCATGAGACTCCACAATGCAAATTCTACCCATATGGGTACATATTGCACATGTGGATTTTTAGATGAAGACTATGAATAGAAAATTTTCTGAAATTGATTGTGGTAACAATTGCACAATTCTTTTAAAAAATCATTTTATTGGGGGGCTCATACAAATCTTATCAAAATCCATACATACATCCATTGTGTAAAGTACATTTTTATATTTGTTGCCCTCATCATTCGATTGCACTATTCTTGATAGAATTGTGTGATATGGATTAAGTGCCAAAAAACTGTCACATAAAATCCCCGCAAAAAGAATATATGTATAATTGTAGACTCTGCATGTGCAGTGTTCTTTCTGACATCACTGGGTGTTTGGGGTTTTGATAAGTTCATGGATTCTTTTGCTGCTTCATATCTGCTGTGTAGCTCCTCTAGTGAAATTTTCATTTGAGTTGTTTTTCTTTCTTTCCTCATTTGGGTGTTTTTCGTTGTACTTTTCAATGCCAGATTTCCCATTTGGTTTCTTTTTAGAATTTCTATCCCTATTAATATTTTTAAATTGGTGAAAAAATAACCCTGGCTGTGCAGTGGTTCAGAGCTAGATGGCTGGCAGAGTGTGCAGGGAGCATGGACCCAGAAGTGCCAGCTGGACTGGGCCAAGGGCTTACTGTGGGGGCAGGGGCAGGGGGAAACCAACTAGAGAAATTGGAGATAGGCTGTAATGGATGAACTGAATAAATCCAAGGCACTATTGGGCCCAAAAGGAAAAAAAAAAAGAGCCGGACTACTATATATAGACTCACCAGCTGCTCCATGGGGGAAAGATGTGGCAGTCTGCTTCCATAAAGAACATGGCCTTGGGAAACCGATAAGATCACGGTTCTCAATCTTCCTAATGCCATGATTCTTTAATACAGCTTCCTCATGTTGTGGCGACCCCCAACCATAACATTATTTTCGTTGCTACTTCATAACTGTAATTTTGTAACTGTTTTGAATTGGGCGACCCCTGTGACAGGGCCATTCTACCCCCAAAAGGGTCATGGCCCACAGGTTGAGAACCACTGCTATAAGATAGTTCTGCTCTCCTTATGGGATTGCTAAAAATTAGGGTTGGGTGAACAGTACTGGGTTTGCTGTTTTAGTTTCCTGGTGAGACATTGCTTTCATGACTCTTTGTAGTTAGAAGTAGTTTCAGTTATTTCAGCAATTCTTAATAGTTTATTTAGTAGCTGTCTAGTAAGTTCAAATTTGGACTTTCTCAAGGACATTTTTGTTGTTTGCTTTTTTCCCTGTTCAGAGGGGAAAAGTTTATGAAAAAGTTTGTGGAAAATGGAAGTGAAAGACAATGGAATTTTTCCACAAATTTTTTGAAGCCCCCTCAGTTATGGGCCATACCACCCCACTTCTTTGCATGTTTCATAATTTTAAAACATTGACACATGCACATTTAAAATAATAGACATCAACTCTGGAAATAAGATGACATCCCCTAGGTTTTGCTATGTGGTGTTTGTTTATCCAATGATTTTTCTGGAATAATTTTATAAAGACTGCATTTGTGTGTGTGTGTGTGTGTGTGTGTGTGTGTAGCCTCTGAAGTGTTTGATGGTTTAACTTCTAAAACTTAAAAACTCACTGTCATCAAGTGGGCAGTTATAGCACTGGAAAGAAACTTCCTACAGGATTATAACTATTATGTTTACCAGCTTTGCCAAAGGGCTGTGTCTTGCATTGGCCATGTATTTGTCTTTCTTAAATTTTTTCGTTGTTCCTGTTAATAATATACATGGGGGTATCCCCCTAAAAACAAAAACAAAAATCCAGAATGTTCTTCCCAAAAGCTAAGTATTTAAACTTTTTTTTTTAAAACAAAATAACCTTATCACCTTCAAAGTACTCTCCATACACTAATACATTTGTCAAATCTGAGATTCCATTCTTGGAAACATTTTTCAAATTCATCTGGATGGCTGACAGCACCTCTCATTTTTTTCTTCACCTCTTCTACCTCGTGAAATCGCTGTCCCTCCATGTCCCTCTTCATTCGAGGAAACAAAAAGAAGTTGCACTGAGCAAGGTCAGGTGAGTAAGGAATGTGGCCAAGAGAGGCATGCTGGCTTTTGCCAAACACTGGCACACTGAGATGGCTGTGTGAGCAGACACATTGTGGTAGTGGTAAAACCTGTCTGCCACAAATCAGGCCTTTTATGTCGCACATTGTTACACAATCTTTTCAGAACCTCTAAATAGAAAGCTTGATTAACAGTCTGACTTGATGGAATGTACTCCAAATGCACTATCCCCCTCACATCCAAAAATCAAATGAGCATCATCTTGATCTTTGATGATTTTTTTAGGGTGAGATGTAGATGGCGTCTTCCACTGGCTTAACAGATGTTTGCTTTCAGAGTCATAAGAATAGCACAAGGTCTCATGATTTGGGCAAAAAAATCTGGGTTGCTTCGGAACGGTTTGTTCAAAGCATGGCATGTTTCCACACAATGCTCTTTTCCCTGGTCAGTCAGAACTCAAGGCACACATTTCGCAGTGACCCTTTTCATTCCAAAATCTTCCATTGCAATTTACTGAATCAAACTCCTAGATAATTCAGATAACCTCCCCATCTCTTCAATGGTCTGTTGTTGGTTTTCGAGCACAAGTGCACGGATTTTGCCGACATTTTCATCTGTGAGGGAAGTTGACAGACATCCAGAATGAGGTTTGTTATCAATGGACATTTCAGCTTTTTGGAAATGAGGAAACCACATGTACACTTGAGTTTTTCTTATAGTACTGTCCTTGTAATCTATGTTCAATATCACAACAGTTTCGGTTGCATTTTTCCCAAGCAGGAAACAAAATTCCACTGTTCTCTTAAATCAGCCATCGTAGGTTGGAGCAAAACTGCTTTTACAAAAAATCCACTGTAACCCGAGAGAACCTTCCCAGGCAGTGACACTAGGTGCACAATGCTCGGCACAGGTCGTGGGAAAGAGTGGGGCCGGGGCAGGTGGAGGGGAATGTATGCTAACAAATCTCCACCCAGTGGAGCTTTTTCCTTTTCTTTTTTTGGGGTACCCCCTCACACATAGCAAAACGTGCACCAATTTAGCAGTTTCTAAATGAACAATTTAGTGACAGTGATTAATTTGCCTCCTAAATCAAAACCAGACTTAATGCCATCTAGTGGATGCTGACGCTGTGGTCCTTCCTGTAGGACAGGTTAGAACTGCCCTTGTGAGGTTTGGAGAGAGCTCTTCTGGAGTAGAAAACCTGTCTTTTCCCCAGGAGCGCCTGGTGGCTTTGGACTGACCTTGCAGGTAGCAGTCAATGCAGACCCACTACACCACCAGGGTCCCCTTACTCCCTCCTGTCTAATCACTCAGGCTGCTGTTTTCACTTTGATGTCATATAGACAGTTCTTAAAAGAGAATAGTAAAGACAGGCCTTGATTGCTAGTTAAGCTAAATGACTATATTCCGTTTTAAGAACGCTTCAGGGAATAGTTCTGGTTTAAGATTTTTTTAAAAACGTTTTATTAGGGGCTCATACAACTCTTATCACAATCAATACATACATCAATTGTGTAAACCACATCTATACATTCTTTGCCCTCATCACTTTCAAAGCATTTGCTCTCCACTTAAGCCCTTTGCATCAGGTCCTTTCCCCTCCCCCCTCCCTCATGAACCCTTGATAATTTATAGATTATTATTTTGTCATATCTTACCCTGTCCGACGTCTCCCTTCACCCCCTTCTCTGCTGTCTATCCCCCAGGGAGGAGGTCACATGTGGATCCTTATAATTGGTTCCCTCTTTCCAACCCACTCTCCCTCTACCCTCCCAGTATCGCCCCTCACACCCCTGGTCCGGAAGGTATCATCCACCCTGGATTCCCTGTGCCTCCAGCTCCTATCTATACCAGTGTACAACCTCTGCTCTATCCAGACTTGCAAGGTAGAATTCGGATCATGATAGTGGGTGGGGAAGCATTTAGGAACTGGAGGAAAGCTGTATTCTTCATCAGTGCTGCATCGCACATTGACTGACTCATCTCCTCCCCTAGACCCCTCTGCAAGGGGATCTCCAGTGGCCGACAAATGGGCTTTGGGTCTCCACTCTGCACTTCCCCCTGATTTAAAGATTATTTTAGGGCAATAATTTCAGGGGTTATCTACCCTCTGTGGCTCCAGAAAGGCCAGAGGCCACGAGAATTTGAAATTATGTTCTGCACTTTCGATACTTGATCAGGAATCTTTTTTGGACTCGTGAGCAAATTGTGGTGAAGAAAGCTGATGGTGCCCGGCTATCAAAAGAGATAGTGTCTGGGGTCTTAAAGGCTTGAAGGTGAACAAGCGGCCATCTAGCTCAGAAGCAAATAAGCCCACATGGAAGAAGCACATCGGCCAGTGCGATCACGAGGTGCCCAAGGGACCAGGTATAAGGCATCATGCAAAAAAAAAAGATATAAGTGTGTGTATGTATGTGTATATATATATGTATGTGTATATATGTATATTTATATATATATCATACTAAATGAAGGGGGAAGTGCAGAGTGGAGACCCAAGGCCCATGTGTCGACCAATAGAGATCCCCTCATAGAGGGGTTTAGGAGAGGAGATGGGTTAATTAGGGTGTGAGGTAGTATCGATGAAGAACACAGCTTTCCCCCAGATCCTGGATGCTTCCTCCCCCCAACTACCATGATCCGAATTCTACCTTGCAGGGCTGGATAGGACAGAGGCTGTACACTGGTGCATATGAGGGTTGGAGGTACAGGGAATCCAGGGTGGATGATACCTTCAGGACCAAGGGTGTGAGGGACAATGCTGGGAGAGTGGAGGGTGAGTGGGTTGGAAAGGGGGAACTGATTACAAGGATCCACATGTGACCTCTTCCCTGGGAGAGGGACAGCAGAGAAGGGGGGAAGGGAGACTCCGGATAGGGCAAGATATGACAAAACAACGATGTATAAATTACCAAGGGCATATGTGGGAGGGGGGAATGGGGAGGGAGGGGGAAAAAAAAAAGAGGACCTGATGCAAGGGGCTTAAGTGGAGAGCAAATGCCTTGAGAATGATTGGGGCAGGGAATGTATGGGTGTGCTTTATACAATTGATGTATGTATATGTATGTATTGTGGTAAGAGTTGTATGAGTCCCTAATAAAATGTAAAAGAAGAAAAGAGAAAAAAATGATTAGGGCAAAGACTGTACAGATGTGCTTTATACAATTGATGTATGTATATGTATGAACTGTGAAAAGAATTGTATGAGCCCCAATAAATTGTTAAAATAAATTTTAAAAAAACAAAAACAAAAAAACCCCAAAAAAATTGTTCAGTAATGATTAAGGGCATTGTCCAGTTGTTCTGGTCTCATGGCAACGGAGGCAGTTGTTAATGGAGTCAATTAGATGTCCATTTCATGTCCTCTAATTGTTGCCTCCCCTCCCCCCACTGTTGTATATTGCTCATGTTTTCATTGCTCTGACAGGTAGCTTACAACTCTAATTTAGCCTTCACTCTGTTACTGCAGAGCTTCGAGACCAGCCAAATAGATCCTATAATTTCTCAAGATTTGTCCACAGCCCTACATATCAGCTTCAAGATTCCTGGGACTATATTGGAGGTTTTCAAAGCCTATGGACATGTCATTCCTTAATTTTTCATTTTCAGTTTTAGTTAGCCTCTTATTAGCTCAGTTTGGTTTTACTGCCTCTGGCCGTTATGGTGTTAGATGTTTGCTGCTGATTATTTCTCACAAGGGCTTTACAGATAAAACTGTTAACACAGAGTTCAAGTCTAATACATACAAGCATTAAGAATAAGGAATTTCCAGGCATCTGTCAGGCAGGTAAAATAGTGACATTTGGGGGAGACGGTCCAAAGACATTAATGGATCCATTGGCTACTGAGTGAATGGTTGTATGCAGCTACTGTGGTAGCAACTTGGTTGGTTTTCAAGACTGCAGCAGAGCTGGGAGAGAAGGGTATAGGAACAGGGCAACCTGAAGCACAGATTCATTTGCTTCTCTTGAATATACACTTCGCAGATTGTTGCAGACAATTTTCGTTACTCTTCAGAATTTTGAACAAGTTGACTTTGACACATTTTTTTTGCCTGCAGTTTTGCTGCTTTTGTGGAAGAATGTGTTTTTGGAGTTCCTTACTCTGCCATTCTGAAAGTGCTTCTTGATACAATGTTTAAATGTCAATTTTCCGTCTTTCTTTTTAAAAAATCATTTTATTGGGGGTTCATACAACTCTCATCACAATCCATACATACATCCACTGTGTTAAACATATTTGTACATATTGCCATCCTCATTCTCAAAACATTCAGGAACATTTTCTCATATGTCTGTTGGCCATTCGGATTTCTGCCCCTGTGCTACTTCTTTTCAGGTCCTTTGCTCACCTCCTCAGTGGGCAATTAGTTTTTCTTTTTGGAAGCTAGCAGAGTGTTATAGATTTTAGTAATAAGGCCTTTGTCTGATGTGTCATTGCTAAAGATGTTTTCCCAGCCATTACTCTCTTGGTGAATTCTTTTTATGTACACAGGTGTTTTATTGTCAATTTGTGACTCCTCTGTGTTTGTGTCTTTCCCTATTTCTGATAGCCTATGTATTCCCTGTGCCAAAATTCTTAGGTTGGTCCCAGTTTCCTTATTGATGGCCCTAATAGTTTGGGGTTTCACCTAGAGGTCTGTGATCCACCTTGAGTTTATTCTTGTGCATGGAGTGAGATAAGGGTCTTGCTTCATTTTTCTGCATGTTAATATCCATGTTTTCCAGCACCACTTGTTGAAGAGGATATCTGCTTCTCATTGGATATTTTTGGGCCCTTATAAAAAAATCAGTTGTCTGTATGCTGATGATTTTATTTCTGTGTTTTCAGTTCTTTTCCATTGGCCTGAGTATCTGCTGTTATACCAATACCATGCGGTTTTGACCACTGTGGCTGTATAATGTGTTAAAGTCAGGTAAAGCAAGCCCTCCCCCTGTGTCCTTCTTCTTGAGGAGTTCTCAGCTAATTTGGGCTTCTCTCCTCTCCATATGAAGTTGGTTATCAGTTTTTCCATTTCTTTGAAGAAAGATGAGGGTAATTGTATCGGGATTGCATTAAATTTATATAGTGCCTTTGGCAGAACTGACGTCTTTACAATATTGGGTCTTCCAATCCACGAGCATAGGATATTCTTCCATTTGTTGAGGTCACTCTTGGTTTCCTGTAATAGTGTTCTTTAGTTTATCTCATACAAGTCTTTTGGTTTTATTTTTAGTCAGGTATATCCCTAGATATTTCAATTTGTGCTTGACTATTGTGAAGGGTACCACCTTTTTGATCTCCTCTTCTATGGTATTATCCAATGTGTATAGCAGTCTGATGGACTTCTGTTTGTTGATCATGTATCCTGCCACTCTGCCAGACTCCTCTATTGCTTCCAGTATTCCTCTTGTGGACCTTTGGGGATTTCTATATATAAAATCATATCATGGGCAAATAACGATAGTTTCACCTCTTCCTTCCCCAAATACCTTTGATGTCTTTTATTTTTTTCTCCTTATGCTGTTAGCTAAAACCTCCAGTATGATGTTAAATAAGAGTGGTCACAAGGGCCATTCTTGTCTGGTCCCCTTTTCCAGTGGGATTGTGTTTGTCTTTTCTCTATTGACTACCATGTTGGCTGTTGGTTTTTCACATATAGCTTGTATTGTCTTGAGGAACTTTCCTTCCATTCCTATCTTCTTGAGTGTCTTAAAGAGGAATTGGTGTTGGATGTTGTCAAGTACCTTCTCTGCATCTATAGATATTATCATGTGGTTCTCATAGTTTTTCATGTCAATATGGTGAATGATACTAATGGTTTTTCATATGTTGAACCATCCCTGCATCCCTGGTATGAATCCCACTTGGTCGTGGTGAATTATTTGTTTTCTATACTTTTGCATTTTATAGGCCACTATTTTGTTAAGGATCTTTGCATTGATGTTCATTAAGGATATTGCTTTGTATTTCTTAATTCTTGTAGGATCCCTGCCCGATTTCACTATCAGGGTTATGCTAGCTTTATAAAAAGAGTTCAGGAGTTTGCCGTCTTTTCTATGTCCTGGAAGTTTGTATAGGATTGATGTTAGTTCTTCCATGACTGCTTGTTAGAATTCTATGAATCCATCTGGTCCAGGGGATTTTTTTGTTGGTAATCCCTTGATAATCTTGTCTATTTCTTTATTGCTATGGGTCTGTTGTGATTTTTTATGTCCATCAGGGATAGTCTAGAGAGGGGTTGTTTTTCCAAGAATTTTTCCATGTCTTCCAAGTTGTTGAATTCATTAGGGTACAATCCTTCGTGGTACTGTGTAATTATCCTTTTTATTTCATTAGGGTTTATAGTAATGTCCCCATTTCATCCCTCACCCTTGCTATTGAAATTTTTTTCCCTCCTTTCTTTGGTTAGGTTAGCCAGTGGTCTGTGGTCTGCTGATTCTGTTTATCCTTTCAAAGAACCAACTTTTAGCAGCATTAATATTTTCCACAGTTTTTTATTATCCTCTCCTGAATCTCAGCCCTGATTATTTCTTTTCTTTTGCCATTAGAAGTAATGTCCTATTGACTCTGCTCTAGTTGCTGTGAATTTTGTGCAGTATGTCAATCATAAGTCTCTCCTACTTTTTAAAAATCATTTTATTGGGGTCTCGTACAACTCTTATCACAATCCATCCATCCATCCATTGTGTCAAGCACATTTGCACATTTGTTACCATCATCATTCTCAAAACATTTGCTTTCTATTTGATCCCTTGGTATCATCTCCTCATTCACTGCTCCCCCTTCCCTCATAAAACCTTGATAATTTATAAAATATTATTTTGTCATATCTTACACTGTCCAACGTCTACCTTCACCCACTTTTCTGTTGTCCATCTCCCAAAGAGGAGGTTGTATGTAGATCCTTGTAATCAGTTTCCCCTTTCCACCCCACTCTCCCTCCACCCACTTGGTATTGCCACTCTCGTCACTGGTCCTCAAGGGATCATCTGCCCTCGATTTCCTGTGTTTCCAGTTCCTATCTGGTCTAGCCAGATTTGTAAGATAGAATTGGGATCATGATAGTGGGTGTTTGGGGGGGGGGGGAATGCATTTAGGACTAGAGGAAAGTTCTATGTTTCATCATTGCTACATCACACCCTGACTGTCTCATCTCCTCCCTCAACCCTTATGTAAAGGGATGTGCAGTTGCCTACAGATGCGTCTCAGATCTCCAATCTGTCTTTGATGCCTGATACCTGATCCCTTCAACACCCCGTGATCACATAGGCTGGTGTGCTTCTTCCATGTGGGCTTTGTTGCTTCTGAGCTACATGGCCACTTGTTTACATTCAAGCCTTTAAGACCCCAGACGCTGTATCTTTTGATAGCTTGGAACCATCAACTTTCTCACCACATTTGCTTATGCACCCAGTTGTCTTTAGCAATCATGTCAGGAAGATGATCATCATGGAATGTGAGTTTAATAGAACAAAGTAGTATTGCATTGAGGAAGTACTTGTGTAAAGGCCCAATGTCCATCTGCTACCTTAATACTAAACCTATAAATATATGCATGTAGATCTATTTCCACATCCTCAGATATAAATATATTTACATATGTATATGCCTTTATTTAGAGCTCTATAAATACCCATTGCCTCCTAGCTCTTTCCTCTATTTCCTTTGACTTTCCTCTTGTCCCACTATCATGCTCAGCCTTCACTTGGGTTTCAGTTATTCCTTTTGGTTACATTACCCTTGATAACACCCTACCAGGCCTCTAGTACCTTCCTCAGCATTGATTTCAATCACTTGTTGTTCCCTTGTCCCCGGATTTGTTAACACTAATTCCTTTACCCCTGCCTCTCCCTCTCCCATGTCTCCCAGAACCATCAATCCTGTTGTTTTCTCCTCCAGATTGTTCATCCAATGTACCTTATTTAGACAGACCTGCAGAGATAATAACCTGCACAAAAACCAGACAGAGCAAAACAAAGCAACAAAAGAAAATAAAACAACAACAAAAAGCCAATAACAAAGCAACAACTACACCAAGAAAGAACAGCCTGTAGTTAGTTCAAGGACTGTTTGTTGGCCTTTAGGAGTGTTTTCTGGTTATGTCTGATGGGCTGCCAAGCCTGTCCCCAAAGTCTATTTTTGGTATTCCCTGGGGACTGCGTTGCTCTGTTACCCTTACTATTCTGTTACATGCCTTTAGTGTTTTGCTTCAGTGTGTATGGCAGGGGCCAGATGAAATTCAGGGATACATACAGTAGCCAACTAAAAGGGAGAGGGGAAAAGGGGAAAAAAAACAAAACAATCCCAACTATATGGACATGTGCCCCTCCCCTCAGAAGAATTTATTTCAGAGGACAGCACTGAATCTACAGCTCAGGGAGAAGGACATGTCTGATTAGAGCACATGGGAGCAAATGAAGGAGGAGGAAGAGAGAGTGGAGCACATCCTGACCCACCAAGCCTTGAGGAGGATATTCCCATTCAGAGCAGCCAATCCACAGAGAAGACCATATGGCCGGCCCCACTATGAGACACAACACCCCTCACTGACCCATAGTCCTACAGGGGACAATACTAGAGACACAGTGTGGGAATTGCACCTGATCGGATCTCTCTTCCTTTTTCATGTGTGCATGTATTGCTATGAAACTTCCGCTGATAACTGCCTTTGCTTTGTCCCATAAGTTTTTATACGTCATGTTCTCATTGACATTGGTTTTAAGAAATTTTCTAATTTCATCTCTGATATGGGCCAGTATACATTTCTTTTGCAATATAGAGTTATTCAACCTCTAATTATTTGCTCTTGTCTTCATCTTCCTTTTGTTGATTTCCT
This sequence comes from Tenrec ecaudatus, assembly GCF_050624435.1. NCBI lineage: Eukaryota > Metazoa > Chordata > Mammalia > Afrosoricida > Tenrecidae > Tenrec > Tenrec ecaudatus. The sequence continues at coordinate 44,648,545 of NC_134545.1, forward strand.
GCCTTGTGGCACAGTGGTCAGAGAGAGAGGTTTGTATGATGTCAATGTGCTTAAATTTATGTAGATTCACCTTATGCCCCAGCATGTGGTCTATCTTCGAATATGTACCACATAGACCTGAAAAGAATGTGAATTTTTTTGTATTTAGATGAAAAGCTCTGTAAATATCTATCAGGTCAAATTGTCTAATTGTAGTGTTTCGATCTCTCGCCTCCTTGTTGAGTTTCTTTCCCTATGATCTATCGTTCTCAAAACTGGTGTATTGCAGTCACCCACTATAATTGTTGAGGCTCTGATTTCTTTTTTCATCTTTTGAAGTGTTTGGTTGATATATTCAGCAGATCTTTCATTCAGGGAATATATGTTTAAAATGCTTAGTGTTGCTTTTTTTGTCTACTATTCCCTTGAGCATTATATAGAGTCCCTCCTGATTTCTTTTCTATGGTTTTCACTTTCAGGTCAATTTTATCTGCGATTAGGATTATAACCCCTGCTGTTCTTTAATTGCTGTTTGCTAGTTATGGTTGAGATGTGTCTCCTGTAGGAAGTATTTTGATGCGTTGTGTTTTCTAAGCCACTCTGCTAGGCTCAGTTTTTGTTTTTGTTTTTAAACATTTTATTAAGGGCTCATATAACTCTTATCACAATCCACACATATACATACATCAATTGTATAAACACATCCGTACATTCTTTGCCCTAATCACTCTCAAAGCATTTGCTCTCCACTTAAGCCCTCTGCATCAGGTCCTCTTTTTTTTCCCCTCCCTCCCCGCTCCCCCCTCCCTCATGAGCCCTTGATAATCCACAGATGGTTATTTTGTCATATCTTGCCCTATTCGGAGTCTCCCTTTCCCCACTTCTCTGCCGTCCATCTCCCAGGGAGGAGCTCACATGTGGATCCTTGTAATCAGTTCCCCCTTTCCAACCCACTCACCCTCCACTCTCCCAGCATCGCCCTTCACACCCCTGGTCCTGAAGGTATCATCCACCCTGGATTCCCTGTGCCTCCAGCTCCCATACACACCAGTGTACGACCTCTGGTTGAGGGGAGGAAGCATCCAGGATCTGGGGGAAAGCTGTGTTCTTCATCGGTACTACATCGCACCCTGACTGACCCATCTCCTCTCCTAGACCCCTCTATGAGGGGATCTCCAGTGGTCGACACTTGGGCCTCGGGTCTCCACTCTGCACTTCCCCCTTCATTCACTATGGTATATACATACATATATATGTATATATATACATACACACACACACACATATATTCTTTTTTTTTTTTGCATGATGCCTTATACCTGCTCCCTTTGGCACCTCGTGATCACACAGGCTGGTGTGCTTCTTCCATGTGGGCTTTATTGCTTCTGAGCTAGATGGCTGCTTGTTCACCATCAAGCCTTTAAGACCCTAGACACTATCTCTTTCGATAGCCGTAGCCTCAGTTTTTTAATGCCTGAGTAGAGTCTCTTGATATTCAGTGTTATTATCTCCATCTGTGGACTCTGTGATGTCATCTTATACCTTTTGTGTTGGGTGTTTTCCTACCTCCCTTTCTTAGTACTGCGTGTGTGTATGTTTCTTTCTTGACTTCTTTCCACCCTTAAGCCAATGCTATCTTGGGGTCTGTTTTCTCTTTGTTACCCTTTGTGGAGGTGTTGTTCTATGTGGTGGTCTCTCATTTATGCTTGGTGAGTGCTGTTCTTCTGCCCATACTGGATCAGCAAGGATTTTTTGTAGGGCCGGGTTTCTTCTAATGTATTCTTTGAGTTTTTCCTTGTCTGGGGAGACTTTTACTTCTCCATCTATCTTGAGTGATAATTTGACTCAGTAGAGTATTCTTGGGTTTGTGTTATTTTCCTTCAATTTTTGGAATATATTCCTCCACTCTCTGCTCTTCTTCATAGTGTCCACTGATTGGTCTGATCATATTCTTATTTGGGAACCTTTATATGTGATTGCTTGTTTTTCCCTAGGTGCTCTCATTATTTTCTCCTTTTCCTCAAAGTTGGATAGTTTAACTATTATGTACCTTGGTGACTCCTTGTTGGGATTCATTGTAGCTTGTGTTCTTTCAGCCTCCTGAATGGTTGCCTGTTTTTTCATTTATTAAGCTGGGGATGTTTTCCTCCAAGAATTCTCTCACTATTGTTGCAGTTGACTCCTTTGTTGTGTCTTCCTGCAGTAATCCAGTTGTTTTGATGTTGTTCCTCTTCATAGCATCAGACATAGATCTTACATTAGCTACTCTGATGATCTTATTATATTTTTGTTCGCATTTGTTAAAGCCTGCTTGGCTGTCCTCTAGGTCACTGGCGTGATTCTCTGCCTCCTCCAGTCAATTGGCTAAGTCCATAAGTCTGCTACTGGATTTTGTTATCACGTCACTAAGCTCTTTTACTTCCCTTTGTTTAATGGACTTTATCTCCTCTAGCATTTCATCCTTATTCTGTATTGTTTCCCTCCTATCCTGTATGACCCCAAGGAGCATTCTGAAAATTTCCTTCCGTGGCAGATCATTGTCTGCTTCTTCTATGCATGTCTTTAGGTTCAGGACACCATCTGCCATTGACTTTTGTTTCTCCTGTGTTTTACATTGAGGTCATTAGACTGAGTGCTGTTTGCGTTACATTGTTTTAGAGGAGACAGTTGCCATTTTCCAGGGAGTTGAAGAGCACTGGCTCTCTCTGGGAGACTTGTAGGAATGCTTCTTTGAACTGCTGCAGCTAACTTCACTGTGGAATTATTCCTACCACTTTATCCTCCTGTGATTTCACTCTTTCCCTAGTTAACCAGTATTCTGTTATTTGGAGAGCAAGTTGGATGTTCCTTGTGTTAGGCAGGGTTCTCTAGAGAGACAAAACCAGATTGCTAGTAATATATATATATATATATATATATATATATCACAAGAAATAAACTTAAATTATATACAGATAGATAATACAAAAAATGAACATTTAAATTATAAAGCAGTACAAATGGCTCAGTGCAACTCACTCCCATGAGAGAGTTGTGAGACACTGGCAATCCTTTTAGTCTTGAGGGCCGCCAGTTCATCCTCTGTAGAGAGAGCTAGGCTATATAAGCATAGGCAGCAAACAGCAAGGCAGGTCACCAACTATCAGCCAGGTCACCAACCGTCAGTCCCCAGCTCCAGAGATGTACATTCCAATTGTGTGGTCTTAAACTAAGGTGGTCACATTTTAATATTGGTAAAACAGGACACCAGCAGGATACCATTGATAAAACTCATATCTTGGTGAAATAGGCACATGGCAGCTGAAAACCGTATACTCTAGCTTCTCATGCATTCTTTCCAAAAATCAGGACTTTTTAAAAACGCCACAGGACGTGGGAAAAATTGTTAAAAATTGGGACTGTTCGCCAAAAGAGGCATGTCTGGTCACCTTATCTTGACGGGACCTCAACTTACAGCAACACAGTCACCGGCTAGCTATCCCACAGGTAGTGTATCCTGTAAATTGAGGCACAGAACAAGCAAGGCAGCCGCACACTGGTCCAATGATCAAAGAATGAGACAAGAAAGGCGAGGCCATTTGTGTTTATCAGCCAGATTGGCCCAATAAACTAACTATCTCAGTCCTCTCAGCAGTCTCTGGTTGGGTTGTTGTGGGCCCACAAATATAGTGCTATGCTGGATGATATCATAAGAAGCTGTGATGGTGTGGCCCATGGGAGCTTAGGGTGCTGCATAGGGTTTGCGGGGGTGACCATTGCAATGGGAGTGCCACAGAAGGCTGGTGGGTTGCCTGACTTGGTATAGAGCACAATAAATGGTGGGTGGAATTTCCCTGTTCAGGTAGATCACTGTGGAGGTTGGGGAGAGGTTTCCACAGCAGCATGGAACACTTTTGAGTTTTGGACGAGGTGTCTTAGGCTGTGTGAGACACTACGGCAGGTGGGCGGATGTTCCCTCAGTGCTGTGGGGCCACAGCGGATATATAGGAGCTCTCCCAGCCATGCAGACAGTAATACCCCTGAAGAAGGTGGGTGGGATTTCCCCAGTCACGAGTTAAGCGGGGCAGCGCAATTTCTTCTGAAGGATAGTCGGAGGGACTTCCCCTGGAAGAATTTGTTCAGGTCATCCTCTTGTGGAGGGTGGGACAGCTTTCCCCAGCCTCAGGTTATGCAGCAGAGGGTGGAGCTCTCCTAACTGTGTAGAGGGCAGGTATAAGTGCCCTAGGCTAAGGGGAGTGGTCTGAAGGTAGGCAGTGACATGTGAGACAAAAGGGAAGAGAAAAAGAAAAACAGTGAAAATCGCTGAGACTTTGGGGGGTAGAGAGAAGAGAGGGAAATAAAAGTAACAATATAGCTGAGCCCTGCGCCCTGATCATGGGATGAAGAGATTTAATCATTGCAAGGAGGCGGCACCAAGCTGTGGCTGTGTTGACATAAAGCACCTGCAATGACTCCAAATGATCCTGGCTCAGGTCAAGACAGTGGCAGGGCTAAGGTTAAACCCTATCCAGCCTCGACTGTGGTAAGCCAAAAGCCCCCAGTTCCTCAAAACTTAGTGGATCTCTGCCTACTTATTTTTATGAAGCTCCTCCTGTGACCTGGCAATGTGGAATTTTCCTCTTGCGCTGATTTCTGCAGAATCTCTCTGGTATGTGTTACTCCCTCACCATCTTCCCGGAAGTTCAACTTCATCTTACATACTTTGGACATGGTATCAAGGGAGGCCAGTTCCCAGAAAAGTACATCATACTTGGTTTAGTAGAGGAGTAGCAAAAAAGAAGGCAGCCCTGGACAAGATGTATTGACCCAGTTACTGAAATGATGGGCTCAAACTAATGGTGGAATTCAAATAATTTAACAACCAACTCACTATCCTAATGACCATTTTAAATATTTTAAAAAAGATATACCAAAAAAGGGTAGTTTATTATTTCAACATGATATCAGAACAGCACTGTTGAGCAGATAAGCATGAAAAAAGATGAAGGAATGTAAATTTGTGATTTTACATCGATTATAAGTACCATTTTAACAACTAGTTCTCCAACCCCAACAAAAAATTGAGTATCGGTTCTGTTGAGCTGGTCCAAAGTGGCTGAATCCCACCATTGGCTCAGACATATGAACAATTGTGAGGATGATGTAGTACAAGTCACTGTTTCCTTCTGTTGTCACTTAGGTGAAACTGACTTGATGGCACCTAGCAACAACACACATGAGTTACCTTTGCTGCAAATATATCCATAGATATAGAGAACATATAGGCGGAAAATTTATGAAAATTTCTTAGCCAGGACCAAATATCTTGGGGAATGATCCACTATATCCCATAGTTTCAGAGGATTTCAAGATCCAAGGTTAATAGGCACAACAAAATGTTCCAAATCCTACCTCAGTGAGTAGTCATTGGGACTTAAAAGCTTTTGAACAGCTATCTAAGGATCAACTATTGGTCACTGTTCATCTGGAGCAAAGAAGAGTGAAATAACTAAAAGATGCATATAAATAATTAGTCTAAGGGGATAGCTCATATTTAAGTTCAGGTTAAAGCTGAAGAAAATTAAGACAACCCTTAAGAGTCAAAATAGAACCTTGAGTGTATCTTACTTGAATTTGGAGAACAACTCAAGAACAGATTTGATACATTGAACACTAATCACAGAATACCTGATGAACTGTGAGAGCACATCAAGAACATCTTGGTCATTGTAATTAGAGGAAAGAAAATATTGAAGTGGATGCCAAAAGAGACTCTGAAACTTGCTTTTAATCATAGAGTGGCTAAGGCAAATGGAGGAAATAATGAAGGCAAAGAGCTGACTAAAAAATTTCAAAAGGCACCTCAAGAAAATAAAATACAAAATTACAGTCAAGCATGCATAAAACCTAGAGTTAGAATATAAAAAAGGAAGAATGCACTCAGAATATCTTAAACTGAAAGAAATCAAGGAAAAACTCAAATCTAGAGTTGCAATACTTAAATATTGTTTGGGCAAAATATTGAATGATGCAGGAAGCATCCAAAGAATATTTAAGAATGCAGAGTCACTGTATCAAAAATAAATAGTAGACATCCGACCATTCAAGAGGGAGCATATAAGCAGTGTTCAAACGGCACTGAAAGGATTAGCCAAAAACAAGATTACATGTATTAATGGAATACCAATTGAAATATTTTAGCAAACTGGTGAAATGCTGAAAGCACACACCCTATTCCAGGAAGACTGGAAGAGAGCTACTTGGCCAACTGACTGGAAAAGGTCCATATTTGTGCCTAGTCGTCCAAACAAGGGTGACCCAAACTGAATGCTCAAATTGTAGAACAATATAAATTGATAATGAATGCAAATAACATTTTGCTGAAGATCATCCAACAGCAGTTGCAGCAGAACATTGACAGAAATCTGCCAGAGTTTCAGGCCAAATTGAGAAGATGTGGACCAAGGCATATCATTGCTAATGTGAGATGGATCTTAGCTGAAAGGGAAAATAAACAGAAAGATGTTTACTTGTGCTTTATTGATTACGCAAAGATATTCAACAGTGAGGATCATAACAAACTGTGGACACCCTTGAGAAGAATATTCCAGCACAGTTCATTATCCTCATGCTGAACTTTGAAGAAGAATGTGTATTTTGTTTTTAAATCATTTTATTGGGAACTAGTACAACCCTTATCACAATATATACATCCATCCATTGTGTCAAGCACATTTGTCCATTTGTTGCCATCATCATTCTCAAAAAATTTGCTTTCTACTTGAGCCCTTGGTATCAGCACCTCATTTCCCCCCTCTCTCTCCCACCCTCCCTCCCTCACGAACCCTTGATAATTTATAAATTATTATTATTTTGTCATGTTTTACACTGTCCGATGTCTACCTTCACCCACTTTTCTGTTGTCTATGCCCCAGGGAAGGGGTCATATGTAGATCATTGTGATCGGTTTCCCCTTTCTCCCCCACCTTCCTCTTACCCTCCTGATATCTCTACTCTCATTATTGGTCCTGAAGGGTTCATCTATCCTGGATTCCTTGTGTTTCCAGCTCTGATCTGTACCAGTGTACATCCTCTGGTCTAGCCAGATTTGTAAGGTAGAATTGGAATCATGATAGTGGTGGGGGAGGAAGCATTAAAGAACTGGAGGAAAGTTGTACATTTCATCGGTGCTATATTGCATCCTGATGGGCTTGTCTCCTCCCCAAGACCCTTCTATCAGAGGATGTCCAGTTGTGTATAGATGGGCTGTGGGTCCCCACTCCGCACATCCCTTCATTCACAATGATATGGTTTTTTGTTCTTTGATACCTGACACCTGATCCTATCGACACCTCATGATCACGCAGGCTGGTGTGCTTCTTCCATGTGGGCTTTGTTGCTTCTGAGCTACATGGTCTCTTGTTTACCTTTAAGCCTTTAAGACCCCAGATGCTATATATTTTGATAGCTGGGCACCATCAGCTTTCTACACCAGCTTATGCACCCACTTTGTCTTCAGCGATTGTGTTGGGAAGATGAGCATCATGGAATGCCAGTTTAATAGAACGAAGTGTTCTTGCATTGAGAGAATACTTGAGTGGAGACCCAATGTCTATGTGCTACCTTAATACTAAACCTATAAATATATGCACATAGATCTATTTTTCCACCATCGTACATAAATATATTTAAATATGGACATGCTTGTATTTGGACCTCTATAAATGTCTTTTGCCTCCTAGCTCTTTCCTTTTACTTTCCTCTTGTCCCACTATCATGCTCAGTAATTCCTCTCAGTTACATTGCCCTTGATCAAACCCTACTAGGCCTGCTACACTCTCCTCACCATTGATTTTGGAGAATGTATGTTTTTTTGCTGTTAGTTGGAGAGCTCTGAAAATATCTAGATCAGGAGGTCGAGCTGTTTGATTGTGTTGTTCAGCTATTTAGTTTCTTTATTGAGTTTCTTACCTGCTGTTCTATCTTTCTTTGAGAGCAGTGTATTGGAATCACCTACTATAATTGCTAATCCGGTGATTTCTCTTTTCATCTCTTTGAGAATTTGGTTGATGAATTTCAGGGGTCTTTCATTGGGCACATACGAAATGCTTATTATGTTTATGATTTCTTGATCTATTGGTCCCTTGAGACTTATGTAATGCTCATTCTTATTTCTCATTATATCATGTACCCTGAGGTCTATTTTGTCAGAGATTATATTGCCACCCCTAATCTTTTCTTCTTGCCATAAGCTTCAAAATATTTTTACCATCCTTTGAAGTCTATTTTTGCCTGTGAAGTTTGAAATGTGCCTCTTGAAGGCAGCAGATTGATGGATTTTGATGTCAAATCTAGTGTGCTACTCTTTGTCTTTTAATAGGTGCATTGAAACCATTAATATTCAGTGTATTTCAATCTAAATGTAGATTAGTTGCTGTTATCTCCTACTATTTGTGTTTGTTATTTATCTTTCTTCTCCTTTATAGGGTGGTATATGTGTGAGAGTAGTTTATTCCCATCTTCGTTACTCTGTTGGATCTATAGTGTCTTGGGTACTGTTTTCAGAGTGTTGGTTTCTGGGTGGTGTTACATCCTGTGGTGGTCTCATGTTTGTGTGCTGTTTTTTTTTGTTTTCTGCCCATAAAGAACTGGAAAGTTTTTTGTAACGCTTGTTTTGTTTTTACAAAATCTCTCAATGTTTCTTTAATTGAGGAAACTTTTATTTCTCCTTCAAATTGATAGAGAGCTTTGCTGGATAAAGGATTCTTGGATTGCGGTTGTCCTCCAGCTTTGAGAGCATATTGCTCCCGTTTCTTTTTTCCTGCATGGTCTCTGCGAAGAGTTTTGAGCGTATTCTTTTCTGTTTACCTGTATCTGTGACTGCTTTTTTCTTTCTTGCTGCTCTCATGATTCTCTCCTTTTCCTTGAAATTGAATGTTTTGACTACTCTATGTCTATATATACCAGACAGCCTGGTAAAGAAGAGCTAGACCAGGAACCACACATCATCCACTCCAGCTAAGTATAGTGTAGGTCCCTTGTCTGGAGGGTGCTGTATGACAACTGGGATCAAATGAGTAGGGAACAGGGAGGAGATGTTGTCTGCTGAATGGTTGCCATGTGCATCTGGGGTGAGTCACCTGGAGAAGGAGGTGGCCCTATCAGGAGATGAGGCTTACTGATAAGAGGGGCAGCGTAGGAAGTCAAAGGAAGGATTAGAATCAGAGCCTAAATTGTGAGAATCTGGTGTGCAGAAGACAATGGATGACAGTGGAGTCCAAGATTCATTTGTGGAACTATAGGAAATAAACTTCCAGAGAACTCCCCCTATCTAAAATTGAGGGATAGGAGGAAAGTTATCACTAAACAGAGTGCTTGGTAGAGAGGAATATATATGTATATATATGATCAAAGGCATAAATCTGACCTGAACAGTTAAAACTTTGTTAGTAGATTCCCCCTCTCTTATAGGCTGGACCTGATCTGGTTTCCAAAATTTTCTGTATTTTTGGTTTCTATTGTTTTGTCCCATTTTTGTTTGTTCATATTAGAGTGTTTCTCAGAGGTGTTATGTCAATGAAGGTCACCGTCTTGAAGCTGTGTTATATGCTTTTTGGTTTTTGGTATATGAAATTCAGGACTGAGGAACCTATCGGGACAGGAAGTAGAACAAAGGGTTTGGGGGTTGGAGGGTACAGTGGTGGTGGGGGTAAAAGGGAGATGATTTCAAGGAGTCCATGTAGAAAAATAATGGTTGGAAACTGATTGTGGTAGCAATTGTATTATTTTATTTGATGCAATCAAAATATGGAATGATGTGTTATGTATATTTTATCCCAACTAACAAAAAATGTTGAATAAAAAAGAAATAATATATCAAGCAAAATTCCAAGCCCAGTGCAGATCAAGTCCTTAAGTCCAATACTAGTCCATAAGTCCCTGTTAAGACTCATGTGGTTACTTGCAATGATTCAGAATTCAGGAAGATCAAAGGCTGGTGAGTGCCAAGTCTTGTGGATCCAATTGCAGAGATCCTTGTCCAGGGCTCTGGCAGGTCCCAGAGAGGCTCACAAGCAGGAAGGTGAAGGCAGAGAGGCAAGGGGTAGTTCCCAAAGTCCTCCTCATGAGAAGGCCATGCCCACCAAAGGAGTCATCTTCAGGCTGTGACCTGATTGACAGGCTAAACTCCACCCCTATACATTTTTCTTTTTTAAAAATATCATTTTATTGGAGGCTCTTACAGCTCTTATAACAATCCATACATCATTTGTATCAAGCATATTTGTATATATGTGGCCATCATCATTTTCTAAATATTTACTTTCTATTTGAGCCCTTGGTATCAGTTCCTCTTTTTCCCCCCCTCCCAGCTCCACACTCATGACCCTTTAATACATTATAAATTATTATTATTTTCATATCTCACATCAACTGCTGTCTCCCTTCACTCTTGTTTCTGAGGTTCATCCTCTGGGGGTGGGAGGTGGAGGCACTTATGTGTGGATCAGTGAAATCCCTTCCCCCTTCCTTCCCTCCTTCCCACACCTTCCCTCTACCCTCCTGGGATCATTACTACCATTTCTTTTGCTGAGAGGTTTATCTGGCCAGGATTCCGTGTGTCGTGAGCTCTTATCTATACCAGTGTACATGCTCCAGTCTAGTCAGAACTGAAAGCCAGGCCTGGGGTCATGATAGTTGGGGGTGAGGAAGCCTCAAAGAACCAGATAAATATTGTGTGTTTAATTGGTGCTATACTGCACGTTGGTTGAATCATCTCTTCTTTGTGACCCTTCTGAGAAGAGATGTCCCATTGTCTATAGGTGGGTTTCTGGTCTCTACTCCGACCTCCCTGGTTCTCAATAATGTTTTTTTTTGTTTTGTTTTGGGTCTTCTGATGCCTGTTATCTGATCCCATTCATACTTCATGATTCCACAGACTGGTGTGCTTCTTCCATGTGGACTTCAGCCCTACACTTTTACATATCCTCAAGTTGACATGAAATTATGTAATTACTATATACATTAAATAGGCAAGAGACAGACTTTTCAACAAACGGTGCTGGAAAAACTGGATCTTCACCTGCAAAAGAATAGAATAAGTGGTGAAGAAAGCTGATGGTGCCCGGCTATCAAAAGAGATAGTGACTGGGGTCTTAAAGACTTGAAGATAAACAAGCGGCCATCTAGCTCAGAAGCAACAAAGCCCACATGGAAAAACACAGCAACCTGTGTGATCGCGTGGTCCCAAAGGGATCAGTTTTCAGGCATCAAAGAACAAAAAATCATATCATTGCTGCACACCTCCATGATACGATCGCTGAAGACAAAGCGGGTGCATAAGCAAATGTGGTGAAGAAAGCTGATGGTGCCCGGCTATCGAAAGAGATAGTGTCTGGGGTCTTAAAAGCTTGAAGGTGAACAAGCGGCCATCTAGCTCAGAAGCAATAAAGCCCACATGGAAGAAGCACACCAGCCGGTGCGATCACGAGGTGCCAAAGGGTCCAGGTATAAGGCATCATGCAAAAAAAAAAAAAGAATATATATGTGTGTGTGTGTGTGTGTGTGTATACCATAGTGAATGAAGGGGGAAGTGCAGAGTGGAGACCCAAGGCCCAAGTGTCGACCACTGGAGATCCCCTCACAGAGGGGTCTAGGAGAGGAGACGGGTCAGTCAGGGTGCGATGTAGTACCGATGAAGAACACAGCTTTCCCCCAGATCCTGGATGCTTCCTCCCCCCAACCACCATGATCCGAATTCTACCTTGCAGGACTGGATAGGGCAGAGATTGTACACTGGTGCATATGGGAGCTAGAGGCACAGGGAATCCAGGGTGGACGATACCTTCAGGACCAGGGGTGTGAGGGGTGAGGCTGGGAGAGTGGAAGGTGAATGGGTTGGAAAGGGAGAACTGATTACAAGGATCCACATGTGACCTCCTCCCTGGGAGATGGACGGCAGAGAAGCAGGGGAAGGGAGACTCCGGATAGGGCAAGATATGACAAAATAACAATCTGTGGATTATCAAGGGCTCATGAGGGAAGGGGGAGCGGGGAGGGAGGGGGGAAAAAAGAGGGCCTGATGCAGAGGGCTTAAGTGGAGAGCAAATGCTTTGAGAGTGATCAGGGCAAAGAATGTACAGATGTGCTTTATACAATTGATGTATGTGTATGTGTGGATTGAGATAAGAGTTATATCAGCCCCTAATAAAATGTGAAAAAAGAAAAGAAAAAAAAAGAAAGAAAATGATTAGGGAAAAGAATGTACGGATGTGCTTTATACAATTGATGTATGTATATGCATGGATTGTGATAAGAGTTGTATGAGCCCCTAATAAAATGTTTTTAAAAAGAAGAATAGAATAAGACCTATATCTCATACCATGTACAAAAACAAATTAAGACGGATCAAAGACCTAATATAAAGCACATAATTATTAAGAGTATCAATGAAAAAATAGGAACAAACTAGAGGACTCTACAACAAGGCAAAAACACCTTACTGAACATAATGAAAAGTATCCACACTATAAAAGACAAAATAAAGAATTGGAACCTATTGAAAATAGGACATTTATGTACAACAAAAGACTTCATCAAAAGGTTCAACAGAGAACCCACAGATTGGGGGAAAATATATAGTAATAATACATCAGATAAAGGAATAATATTCAAAATCTATAGAAAAGTACATTTAGCAAGAAATACACAAATAATCTACTTTTAAAATGGGCACTAGAAATGAATATACAATTTATCAAAGAGGACATACTGACAGCCACCTTGGAGTCAATACTGACATTTAAGTTCATTTCTAACAAGCAAACATAAACTAAAAATAAAGATTAGAAGTCTCTAAAGTTCTTAAAGATCTTGGTTTAGATTTTCATATATAGAGAATGTTGTTCCTTTCTGACTTTTTGCAGTATAAAAACTGTGCTTTACAAAGATTAATCGGGATAATTTTGTTTGGAGGAAAAAAATGTTGGGGAGACCGGCTAGAGTACTATTGCTTGAGGCTGGAAGCAATAAGTTCTCACTGACTGCTATCAGGTGTTTTTTTTTTTTTTTTGCTTTCCTCCCCCCCCCAATTCATAGTGACCCTCTGAATAAATTTACCCCCTTGGGATTCTGAGACGGTAAATCTTCACGGGAACAGAAAGCCTCAGATTTCACCTGGGGAGTGACAGGTGGAGTCAAATGGTTCCCCAGCAAAAAGTAGAGAAAAGTCCAGTTGACACAGGCTGAGTCCATTTGCAAGGGAATGTCCCAGGAAGGTTTATCTGTGGGAATGGAAGTGATGACTTTGTAGGTACCTTCTCAGTTTCCCAGAGGGTCTTGCAGTGAAAGGTATCATCAGTGGCGTCAGAGACCAATTTCTCTAGCATCACATTGCATTGACCTCTTCATCAGAGAAACTGCCGAGCCATCAGCTCAACTGGATCCTGGAAAACTTATCTGTTTTCCTCAGTCCCATTTTTCTTTTCACTTTCTTTTCTCCTCCAAACATGATTTCCCATTTTTTTCAGGGTTCTTTATTTGGTTACAGGAGTTAGCAGGAAGCTAGCTTTTAATTTACCAAATTTACTTAACCAATATTGTTGTAGGATATTATTATTATTTTAATTCAAAAGTTTCCTTTTCCCTGTATGAACCCATAATAACTGGAGGCAGAATTGTTTGGGAAGGGACCGCGGTAAAATCACCACTGAGAAGACAGACGAAGGCTGTCTACACCTGGAAAAATTTGCAATCTTGGCAACGCTAAGATTCCGCAATATATAGACCACTATGAGTTGGAATTGACTGATAGCAGTTGGATTTGGGTTCTCCTTAGATTGGTTTCCACACTTGTAAAACGGGAATAACAATACTACCTACTTTGCAAAATTGTTATGAAGTTTAGATCAGTTCATATGAGGCACTTAGTCCAGGGCCTGACATGTTGTAAAATATGTATATACTCCTGCTGAATAAATGTAAGAATAGTTTTCCAGGATTAAAAAAACTATTTTATTGGGGGTTCATACAATTCTTATCATAATCCATACATACATCCATTGTGTCAAGCGCATTTGTTCTTTTGTTGCCATCATTTGCTTTCTACCTCAGCTCTTAATATCACTCCTCATTTCCCCCCTCCCTCCCCAATCCCCCTCCCTCATGAACACTTGATAATTTATAAATTATTATTATTTTGTCATATCTTACACTGTCCGACATCTCCCTTCACCCACTTTTCTCCCAGGATTTGTGTGTGTGTGTGTGTGTATTCCGTGAAAACTAAGGGAATTTGATCATTGTGTAAGAGTAGAGAAAAGCACCTTAATTTATCAAACTTTCACTGAAAGCGCATGTGCAGGCACTGAGACGTCCTGATGCCTCAGGACTGCTCATTACATTAAGACTCCCTCCCCCTTGAGAACAGCTTCTGAATTTCCAGTTTCAGGCTCTCAGCTTGCACAGACCATGCAACCGTACCATGTGCACTGTGCTGGCTAGTGTATGGGCTAGTTCTAATTCTTACGACAACCTTGTTAGGCAGGCATGTTTAATTCACCTTCTAGTTACGTGTGTTGAAATTCAGGTTCCAAGCGGCTCAATGACTATTGCAAGCTGGGAAACATTAGAGATGATGAGTGTAGGAGGGAAGCGAGGGACTGTCCAAACCAGAGCTTGGAACTTTTTCTTTTTTTAGAGCTTTGAAATTTTAAGGTTAATGAAGAAAGGTTGCCCCAGCGAGAGACCCTTACACAAGGAGCTCACCATTCGTAGAAAAACTTTGTAGGCGGGACTTTTAACTGTTATGACCTCCTTTTCTCCAAGAGCCTTTCTGTGGCTCTTGATAGATAGCCACTTGATTTGCCCTTGCCGGTTAGCCAAATTGTTGTTGATTTGATTCCACCCAGTGTCACTACAAAAAGGGCCTGGCAATCTGCTTTCATAAAGATTGCAACCGAGAAAACGCGGGGTTGCCATAAATCAGCTTGAGGGCAACAGGTTTGATTTTTGGTTTTACCAAAGAGAAACATGAGACATAATCAGGTTATATCACAAACTAGCAAACAGTGACTTCATTCTCAAACCTCCAGACCCCTACGAAAATGAGTTAAGAGGTGTCTAGTTTCTGAGAAGTACTTGGTAGTACAAATAGCCGAAGTGTGCTTGGTTGGAGCGTCCAGTACATCCAGAGATGTCTCAGAAGAAAGCCTACTTCTACAAACTCAGTTATGGAAAATCCTACAGAAAACCCCCACCCAATTTACAATATAAAACGGGGGGGGGGAGCAAAACTATAGAACTGTGCATATAGAGATTGTTGAAATGGCAAATAGTTTGTTCTCTAGATATGAAGGTGCTCCAAAGAGTTTGTGGGAAAATTTAACTATCTTTAAATATATTTTTTTGCAAATTTTTGAAGACCCCTCATATTTATTACGATCTTTTCAAAAAACAGTTTTACAACCCACAAAGAAATCTCCTGGAGCACAGTTCCCCTCAGACACATATGGAATTGCAATGAGTGGGAATCAACTTGATAGCGAAGAGTTTTATTGGCTTAATATTTCTGACAAAAACCTTCTTGCATCAAAAGCACTTGAGTTGCAAATCAAAATGCGGATTCCTGAGCTCTGTCCCAGCTTCATTAAATAAAATATATGCCTAGCATTGAAAAGCTCAGTAAGCTTTCCCTGGGCCTGTAAATAAACAAATACAATTTCCACAGAGGGTTAAATTTTAAAATCAGCACTAACGAACCCAGGCAGAGCTATGAAAAGTCACCTCTAAGCACCTAACAGATTGATAGTATTAACAAATAGAGTAAGGAAGAATAGGAGGATTTTTTATGATTTTATCATAGAAGAGTATTTCTTAAACAAGACGCAACAGCCTTAAAAGAAAAGGATTCAAGTATTCACTGCATAAAAATGTAAAACTCCTATACAATAAAATCTGCCGCAACGAAAAGTGGCAAAGAGGAACAAAACCACTCTGTTAGGAGCGAAGGAAAGAGTTTTATTGAAGAATAATATAGCTTGAGGTTGGCATTGCTAAGTCAAAATTCAAAGCCCTTCAAGTGGAGATAGACGTTGATATACATAGAGAACAGAGAAAAGGCGGTAGTAGGGTTAATGATTTATTATAGATAAGATCAACTTCATCTTGAAGTCCTATGAAAAGTAACAGTTGTCCACTTGGCTAGGAGGAAGGCAGTTATCAGCTTATCTGAGTGGTACTAACTAGTCTGATAATTTATTAAAAGAGTCTTGTTTTCTGTATTGTTGACCCGAACCTTTTGTTTTCTGAAAAGGCATGTTGGCCCTGTCATTCTTATGTCTGGCAAGAATGCCTCTAGTTTGAAATTTTCTACTTACATTTTTTTTCTTTTAATCAAGCCTACGCATAAGGGGCCAATCACCACAATGTAGTAGCTTTTCTTCTATACGTACTTTGGGATTTTTTTTTTTGAGGAGCTTTGCTTAATTAAGCTTATTTTCTTCACCTTGCTGACCAACTAGGACTTATCTTCAGGATGTGTAGGTGTCTTGATAGACAATGCCACATCTGAAGAACATTTTTCAATCAGGACATGGAAATAGAGGCCAATATGAAATATACCCAAGGAGACCAAAGGGAGGTGGTTCCAAAGCATCATGATTAGTGAAAGCTGTGGAACCACTATGTTTTCACGCAATAGGTCACATGGTTTTGAAGTACAGCATTTCATGGAGAAAACACATTGAAGTAAAAAACAAAACATCAATTTCTATTTACAATAGTACAAAAAATGAGAAATGGGAGTATAAAGACTCCAAAATAAAGTAGCATGTTTTTCTGCATCCACCTCAAGAGAAAAAGCAATTAGTTATCATACCAGTTGGGGAAGGACCAGGATTGTGGTAGTTAACTAATTGCAAGTCATTTTGATAAATAAGTATAGGGGTGGGTCTAGCCTGTCAAACAGGTCACAACCTGATGATGACTGCTTGTGGGCATGGCCTTCTCAGAAGGATTCTGGGAACTTCCTCTTTCTCCCTGGAGGTGAACCACACACTCTCTCTACTTCACCTTCCTGTGGAAGAGACACTCATTGAGCTGGAGGAGTCACATGGAGCCCACACTAGCCTTAAAACACTTCCATCACCACTGAATCCACAGGACTTTCTACCCATTGGCCAGTGTTCTTCCTGCATCTTGCATCATTGCACATGCTGCGTGAATCTGAGAGGAATTTATGGGCTAGCATTGAACAAATGGGCTAATATCGGACTTATGGACTTGATCTGGACTGGGCTGGGATGTTTTCTCAATATACAATTTCTCTTTGATATAAAGCTCTCTCTTACACACATATGAGTGTCTCTGGATTTGTTTCTCTAGTCAACACGGACCAACACAAGGATTGTTAAAGCAGAGCACTATCTTGCATATGATTACCATAAAGTATAATTGTCAGGAACATAGACAGAGCAATCATTTTATTGTGGGGCACTTACCTTCTTGCATGGCAGTGGGATTGTCAAGGATCAGTCTACTTTAGAGGATGCCTTTTCTCATCACCATTTCAGCACTGATCTCCTGAAACCCATGGGCAATGTCATTTAAGTCAGTCTGCATACACTTGGTTCATATCTTTACATGTGCCATACATCTTCAAGTCCTGGGTACAAACACTGCCACTAAATGATCCGGCCAATGCAATAAGCCATCGAGCTCATGTTTATATTGGTTGGTAAAGGGAATTTCGTAGAAATATGAGGGCACTCCAGAAGGTCATGGGAAAGTGACATTATCTTAACTCTATTTTTTCCACAAACGTTTTGAAATCTTTTAAAATGTCTTTAAGTTCAGCTCAGCCCCAAGCTATACCAACCAATCCAGCCTGGCAAAACACTGGGCCACATGTTGGATCCACATAACCAAAAGGTGCCATTTGGGCTTACCCAATAGATACATGACTGCTTTTAACAAGGTGCGCGTTCAGATAGCATAAACCATTCCGTGGGTCTAGTGATGGTGGGGTTTTTTTTTATGGCTATGGTTAGATTATTCCCAAAAAGAGAAACAACCTGAATTAGTCTCCCTGCTTAAGGCACTAATGTGATAAATCTGTCCCACAGTTGTTGATATGAACTAGCAATATAAAGGGTAATCTTTGTGCATTTAGAAGATTCTTTACTCAGCTCTTCTTGCACAGTTTTATTTAGTAAAGTACAAGTTGTGTTAAGATTAAAGATTAAGTTGTGACCTAGGTTTTGGTCAGATTTGATAAGGAGCCATTTATTAGTGGAAAATGTAGTAATAGTGATTTCCTATGGAAACAAACTATTTCTCTATTGTTCGTGTATTCCTAGATCAAGAGTAACCCAATCAGATCCCTGACGTGGTCCACAAGGAAAGGTCATACTGAATTGAGGTTGGGAGGGCACCACATACACAATAAGTAAAACTGTTACCATGGTCACCATAAGCATCTGCCCAATCTAGGAATGTATTAGTAGAAACATAACCATAGCAACAAAAAAAGGGAAAGACAATAGGAAGTAAGCTTTTAGGCATAATCCAGGATCTTGGATCAGTCATTTTTCTCAGATGTTATCTTTCTCTGGTCACAGGAGTGTTTCAATGCCATTTTTCAACCCTATAGTGGGCGGGCTAGAACCAAGAACCATAGCCTTTTAGAAAATGCCACAAATGAGTCTAATATTTTACTCCTTGTAAGTTGACTCCACATTTAGACTTAGTAAGGACTAAGTATGGTCCTTTCCAAGGGATTTCTAATGGATCTTGTGTCTTGCGTCTCTTTCAATAGACATCATCTCTTGGGTTGCGGTTACACAGAGTTTGAAAGTCTAGTTTCTGTTGGTCAAGAACATTCCTATCCTGTGAAAGAGACTGTGATATTTAAGGTTGTGTAGAAGGCATTAGGACTTCCTCTACCTAGAAAAATAGTAAACTGAAAGAACTACGACATTCCTGGAGGGTCTGTGGAAATTAGTTCCACCACCAAGGACCTGAGAGATGCAGGAGTGTACCCATGGGGGAGAAAAAGAAAAGAAAAGAAAGATGCAGGAGAGGGGATTCTAGCCCCATCTTCACTAAACTTGCGTCTTTGGCCTATTCAGAAAAAAATGGACCTTGGAGAATGACAGTGGATTATGAGAACTTAACCAAGTGATGATTCCAGTTGCAGTTGTTCCAGATGTGATTTCACTGCTTGAGTAAATTAATGTATCTCCTGGAACCTGGAAAGCAGCTACTGATCTGACCAATGTCTTTTTTTTTTTAATTCCAAATTTGAAGGAATCCCAGAAGCAGTTTGCTGTCGCCATTCTACTTCAAGAATATATCAACTTTCAGTTCTGTTATAATTTAGTCTACAGAGATCTTACCTTCCTCAAAACATCACACTAGTTCATTATATTGATATTATCTTGATTGGACCAATTAAGTAACATGCATGAATGACTCTACACTTACTGGTAAGAAATCTATGCACTAGAGAATGGGAAATGAACTTGAAAAAAATTAAAGACCCTTGTCCCCCATTGAAATTTCTAAGGGTCCACGTGGCTGGCCCACTATGAGACATGGCATCCCTCACTGACCCATAACCCTACAGGGGACATACATCACCGGAGACACAGTGTGGGAACTGCGCCTGATCTGATCCTGCCACACCGAGGCAAAACACTAAGGAGGTGCAACAGAACAGCAAGGGAACGGAGCAGCGAGATCCCCAGGGAATTCTGAAAGTGGACTTTGGGCCAGGGCTTGCTGCCCCAACAGACTGGACTGGAAAACAGTCCTAAAGGCCAACAAACAGTCTTTGAACTAACTACAGCTTTTCTTTCTTGTTTTTTTTTTGTCATGGGTTTGTTGTCGTTTTGTTGTATATTGTTGCTTGGTTGTGCTCTGTCTAATTTTTGTGCATGTATCTCCACAGGTCTTTCTAAATAAGATGGGCTGGATGAACAATCTGGAAGAGAGAACAATGGGACTGACAGTTCCAGGGAGATATGGGAGAGACGGGGAGGTGGGGGTGGGGGAGGTAGTGGTGTTAACAAACCCAGGGACAAGGGAACAACAAGTGATCCAAATCCGTGGTGAGGAGGGTGTAGGAGGCCTGCTAGGGCATGATCAAGGTTAATGTAACCAAGAGGAATTACTGAAACCCAAATGAAGACTGAGCATGATAGTGGGACAAGAGGAAAGTAAAAGGAAATAGAAGAAAGAGCTAGGAGGCAAAGGACATTTATGGAGGTCTAAATAAAAGCATGTACATATATAAATATACTTATACACGAGGATGGGGAAATAGATCTATGTGCATATATTTATAGGTTTAGAATTAAAGTAGCAGAGGGATATTGGGCCTCCTCTCAAGTACTCCCTCAATGCAAGAATACTTTCTTCTATTAAGCTGGCATTCTATGATGCTCACCTTCCCAACACAATCGCTGAAGACAAAGCGGTGAATAAGCAAATGTGGTGAAGAAAGCTGATGGTGCCCGCCTATCAAAAGATAAGATATAGCGTCTGGGGTCTTAAAGGCTTGAAGGTAAACAAGCGGTCATCTAGCTGAGAAGCATCAAAGCCCATATGTAAGAAGCACACCAGCCTGTGTGATCACAGGTGCTGAAGGGATCAGGTATCAGGCATCAAAGAACAAAAAAATCATATCATTGTGTGCTCACCTCCCTGATACAATCACTGAAGACAAATGGGTGCATAAGCAAATGTGGCGACGAAAGCTGATGGTGCCCAGCTATCAAAAGATATAGTGTCTGGGGTCTTAAAGGCTTGAAGGTAAACAAGCAGCCATCTAGCTCAGAAGCAACAAAACCCACATGGAAGAAGCACACCAGCCTGTGTGATCACGAGGTGTCAAAGGGATGAGATATTAGGTATCATCAGAACAAAATAATCATAGCATTGTGAATGAGGGGGGAGTGCGGAGTGGATATCGAAAGCCCATTTGTAGGCTACTGGACATCCCCTTACAGAAGGGTCTCAGGGAGGAGATGAACCAGTCAGGGTGCGATGTAGCAACGGCAAAAAATACAACTTTCCTCTAGTTTCTAAATACTTCCTCCCTGACTCATTATCATGATCTCATTCTACCTTACAAATCTGGCTTGACCAGAGGATGCACACTGGTATAAATAGGAACTGGAAACACAGGGAATCCAGAGAGGATGAGCCCTTCAGGACCAGTGGTGTGAATGGTGATACTGGGAAGGTGGGTTGGAAAGGGGGAACCGATTACAAGGATCTACATATAACCTCCTTCCTGGGGGATGGACAACAGAAAAGTGGGTGAAGGGAGATGTCGGACAGGGCAAGATATGACAAAATAATAATTTATAAATTATCAAGGGTTCATGAGAGTGGGGGACTGGGGAGGGAGGGGAAAAATGAGGAGTTAATGCCAGGTGCTTAAGTGGAGAGCAAATATTTTGAGAATGATGAAGGCAATGAATGTACAAATGTGCTAAAAAAATAAAAAGCCACAGTGGCGGAATAGATTTTTTTCAAAAAGAAGTATCGTCGTGGAGAGCAAATGTTTTGAGAATTATGAGGGTAATGAATGTACAAATGTGCTTTATGCAGTTGATGTATGTATGGATTGTGATAAGAGTTATATGAGCCCCCGATAAAATGATCTTTTTAAAAAGAAAAGAAATTTCTAAGGGTCCTATGGTCAAGATATTCCTACTAAACTGCTAAACTGAAGGGTTATTACATCCGGCCCTACCTTCACTAAAAAGGAGGTACTACATCAGGTGCATCCAAAATTCATTTTGGACTCTGGAGTTAATATTTCGCTTTTAAGTGTCCTTGAGACCACTTTGGTGAGCCACTCTGACCAATTGGCCAAGTTTCAATAAATTGATTCAGTGCTAGAAGCAGTTACTCATCTATGCCAAGAAATCTGGAAGTTAGCTAGCTGGCCAGTTAAGAGAAAGGCATCCATATTTGTGGCCATTCCAAAGAAATGAGAAACAACAGAATGTGGAAATTATCAAACAATATAATTATTATCACATGCAAGTGAAGTTTTGTTGAAAGTAATGGAAAAATGGCTGCAACAGCATTCAATAGAGAGTTACCAGAAATTCAAGCTGGGTGCAGAAGAGGATATGAAATTAGAGAAATCTTTGCTGATGTCAGATGGATCTTGGCTCAAAGCAGATCAGAAAGATGTTTATTTGTGTTTTATTGACTATGCAAAGGTCCTACCTATGTGTGAACTATAACAAATGATGGATGACATTGAGAAGAATGGGAATTTCAGGACACTTCCTTGTGCTCATGATGAACCTGCACATAGATTAAGAGGCAGTTATGTGAACAGAAGAAGTTTAATACATTTCAGGAAATATGTGTGTCAGGGTTGTATTCTTACAACATACTTATTAAATCTGTATGCTGAACCAATAATATGAGAAGTTGGACTATACAAGATTATGGCCTCAGGAATGCTCAGTAACAACCTGTGATATGCGCGTGACTTACCCTGTTTGCTGAAAATTTTACTGACGAAGATCAAAGACTGTAGCCATCGGTATGAATCACAATTTGATGTAAAGAAAATGACAGTCCTCAAAACTGGACTAAAAGAGAACACCATGATACGTAAAGAAAAGATCAGAATTGTCAAGTATATAATTTAACTTGGATCCCCAATCAATACTTATGGAAGCAGCAGCCAAGAAATTAAATGAACTATTGTAGGGGGGAGGATATTTAATTAAATGTTTGATGTTAAAAAAAAGAATGATTGTATTGGATAAGTCTATTGATAAGGATTCTTTAAAATGTTAAAAAGCAAAGATATCATTTTGAGGATTAAGGTGTGCCTAATCCAAGTTATTGTATTTTCAATCACCTCAAATGCATATGAAAGCTGCGCCATGAATAAGGCAGGGCAGACCAGAGGATTGTTCCATTTGAGTTAAGGTGTTGGTGATGAATATTAAAAGTGCCATGAACTGCTAGAACAAGTCCGTCTGTCTTAGAGGAAGTATAGGACGGTGCCTTTTTGTCGAAGGTACTTTGGACCTGTTATGAGCTCCTGGAAAAGAACACCATGCCTGTTAAAGTGGAGGGTCAGCCAGAAAGAACGCTCCATGCAAAAGAGGACGCCTCTCCAGGCGGACTGACACAATGGTCGTAACAATGGAATTGAACATGGTAGCAATTCTGAGGGTCGTGCCAGGCAGTGTTTCATTCCAGTGCACATAGGTTGCTAGGGGGTCAGAGCCAGGTGGAGGGCATCTCACAAGAAGAAACAGCTCTGGTCTGTTTATCAAAGAACTGGAAACACTGCTCGTTTGGAGCAGCAGCCAGACAAGAAAAATTCTACTTCATGGACTGTAGTCAATGGTTTCCTGGATGGTCAGGGACTTGAAAGGAGCATGATTGGAAAATTGGTGACAAGGAGGTATGGGAAGAGGTAATGCTTCTGAATAAATCAAGAGGTATGTGCTTGATTCCGAATGAATCAAAAAGGTGGAAGATATTTGTGTCTCATGTGAAAGCTCACGTGGGCAGAAAAGGAATTGAACAATCACGTGGATAGGGTGACATATTTTGTGGAAACCAGTCATTTTCTTTCCCCAGCTACTCCTGACATTGCCCAATGGGCTAATGGACAAGTGACCATGGTTCAGGGATGGAGATTGTGGTAGTGATATAATTTCATGTCAACTTGAAGATATATAAAAATGTATGGGTAGTATTCAACCTGTCAATCAAGTCACAGCCTGAAGATGTCCCCTGTGGGCGTGGCCTTTTCATAAGGGGGGCCCAGGGGAACCTCCCCTTTCTCTCACTGTCTTCACCTTCCTGCTGGTTGGCCCCGATTGCTGCAGCCACTGCTATTGGATCCACACAACTTTGCACCCACCGGCCGGTGGTCTTCCTGCATTCTGCATCCTTGCTTGTTGACTGTGTGTGTCTTTAAAGGACTACTTATGGACTAGTAGCAGACTGATGGACTTGATCGGGACTGGACTGGGATGTTTGCTTGATATATAATTACTTCTTGATATAAAACTCTCTCTTACACATATGAGTGTCACTGGATTGTTTCTTTCGTCAACCTGGCCTAACACAGAGGTTATGCGTGGACTCAGCCACATGGACTTCTACTCGCCAGAGTTTATTTGGCCACAGCCGCTGTTTAGTGCTCAACATGCCAGCAGCAGAAGCCAACACTGAGTTCGTGAGATGGAGGCATTCCTCAGGGAGATGTTAGCAACGTGGTGTCAGGTTCATTATATAGGACCACTTCCATCATGGAGAGGACAGCTGGGTTGTTTGTTTCTTTCTTCCAGAAAGAAACACTGTGGATTTGACTTTGTCTTTCCTCTGCACACTGTTTCTTTGAAAGTGACCATATGTGGAGTTGAAGAATGCCTTATCCACCATCATGTTCTGCCATCCACCATGACCTTGGTAGGACTGGGATTCAGCTGGTTTGCACCTGTTCCACAGAACTGATACCTAATTTTTTGTTGAGGTTGGCAAGCCAGTTGTTAAAATGACACTTTTAGGGGGGAAAGGAGGGAGGGTGGGGGAAAAAACCAAAAATCCCCCAAATGACACTTTTAATCAAGGTTTTCTTTAAGGTCTTTCAATGTGGAAATCACAAATTTATATCCCTTACTCTTTTTCAACATTCATCTGCACAAAAGTGTTTTCTAAGCACCTATAGTAATGGTCCATTCCATCCATTGGCATAAAAAATTAGACAGAACTATGTTTGCAGCATTTATTTATTAATTTCATAAAATTCATTATCTTTTTATGAATACATTTTACTTCCTTGTGTTTGTTACTTCAGTAAACAAACATATAATGTAAAGAGATAAAGTGCTAAACAACCAAAAAGTGACACACCGTCATTCGTTTTAGCTTTGTGTTACCCCCTAAATTCTCATGAGGTATTATGTGTAAATTATGCAGTTCCTGAATGTGTTCAAAGAGTTAGAAATATCTTCAGAACAATTGCTATGAGTTCACAGAAGCCAAGGGGTTTTTCAAAGATGAACAGAATGTGTTCAGAGAAGAGAAGTCGCCTGTTTCTAATCTATCCAACACGGCGACTGCTGTCTAATTGGCCCACCTCTAATGCAATGGATCCTACTCCTACAGTGCAAAGATGGTTAAAGAGAAATCACACAGCTGATGATGCTGGGATAAAAGCAAAGAATATTGCCAGTGAGGACGCCAATCATGAAGCAGTATATAAATATCTTAAATAACAGTTTCATTGGGGTTTTTTTTTGGGTCAGGTACTATGGTACTTAAGATTTTTTATTAATATTTTAAAACTCTTTTATAACCTCATCTAGTTTTGTGTACCTCTTTTATTGTTCTTATTTTGGAATTAACTATGAATAATGGACTACCTATTTCAGAATATCTGTTATTCTTATAATTAAAAAGGTCATTGGGGCAGCGAACCTGTTGCTAAATTAAGTGAATCCCACCACTGCACGCTGGATCAAGTGACACAGGCATTGAAGTGTGGCCATGGGTCCATGATCATGTGACTCTATCCCAAGACTTCCAGATCTGAAGACCATCGGCTAAAAGGACAGAAAGTAAAAAGTATGCAAGTGTATCAGTAGGCATAATCAAGAGTAGTGCCACTCTCATCTGCACGCCTTTGGTTCCTGGACTGGTGAATCCTAGAGAAACAGGATTAAATGTCCATTCAAAGCATATAAAACTTCCTGGAGAACATTGCTCCAAACCTGCAAGGTATTACTACCTAGCTGGTGCCCTTCCCTATCTGGTGTCTTTGGAAGGCCATCCCATCATTCACATTGATCTTTTCTTTCCCTTTTTAAAAAAATGATCAGCTAATCAAATGAAAAGGCGTTTTCTTGGGGCGGCGGTGTGTTTTTTGCTTTCTACGTGAATGATGATCGTGATATCCCTTCACAATTCTTTGTTCATGAAATTCACGTAGGATAGACTGACAGTTGTATTTTGGCTCTCATGGACTTGTTTAATTTTCTTCTGCTTCAACCAGAATTTGCATTTGAGCAATTGATGGTCTGTTCCACAGTCAGCCCGACTTGGTTCTAGCTGCTGATATTGAGCTTCTCCAGCGTCACTTCCTATACATGTAGTCAATTTGATTTCTGCATATTCCATCTGCTGAAGTCTGTGTGTCACCTTTTGTGTTGTTCAAAAGTATTTGTTATGTCATTTCCAACTTTCGCATTCCAATTGTCAATAATTATCAGTTCATCTTTATTGCATTTTTGGTCAATTTTTGACTGAAGATATTGGTAGACTTCTTCAATTTCTTCATCACTAGCTTTGGAGGTTGGTGTATAGACTTGAATGATAGTTGTATTCATTGGATTTCCTTGCTGGTGGTCAAGTATAATCCTATCACAGACAGCATTGCACTTCAAGATAGATCTTGAAATGTCTTTTTTTTTTTAACAATGACTGCAATGTCATTGTCAAATCCCAAAGGCGATACCTTAGGACACCTCTTAGGATACAACTACAGTGACTTCATTCTCACCTGACTACTAATGGCTCAGATGCTTCAGGGATAGAGATTTGGGTTACCCCACCTGTCAAGGGAGTCTGACAAAGTGAAGTGCTTGCTGAGGGCAAAGAGAATTCAGAACGGGTGATGGAAGAAGGGAGTTCTAAATCCTAGTTATGGCCACATGATCAGTTGCAGACACAAGGATCTTACTTGTTATGAGTATTTCCTCTTTGTATGTGTGTATCATATAGCTATGTTTTTTACTTCTGAAAATAAGATGTAAATGGGGCTAGTGCATTTTCAGTTATACACATGTTAGTTGTATTATATTAGGCAAATTATGACTTTATAATTTTCTTTATTTAGCGATTGTGCATGGTTTAAGTAAAAGTGCGCAGGAATCAAGTTGATAAGGAGTAGCCTGTGATAGTTAAGGTTGCGTGTCAATTGGGCTGGGGTAGGATTCCTAGTGGCTTGGCAATTAAAATGCAGTCGGTCATTCCCCCATGATGAAATTTGCTATGAGCAGCTAATCAAATGAAAAGGTGTATTCTTGGGGGTGTGGTTGACTTCCAATATATGTGGACACTCTGGGAAAACGTGCTTGCTTTACGCAGGGTCTAGCTTTTGATCTGACTTGTCGACCTGCTGTGTTGCCTCTCTATCCTGGGAGCTGTCAGTGTACCATCCTGCCTGCTGACTTTGGATTCATTTATTTACCTCCGCAGCCAGAAGCCAACAGTTGACCTGCCATCTGATGTTTTAATAAAACTGCACTTTTGTAAAGGTAGACTTGCTGGGAGTTTGAACAAACTAGCAAATAATCGATGTATTGCAACGAGGTGGATTTGTTTGTAAACTGTAAAAGCTACAGATTCTCATGCAGAATCCAAGGAAAATGAGTGAGAGATTCAGTAAATCCTTAGGGCATTACAGTCCAAGTAGATGGTTTATTTCCCCATGTAAAAATAAACAAATAATGACTTTCAGAAGGCAGAGGAGTGCTGAAAAGGGCATTGTCAAGATCCACAACTGTAAAATGAGTTGTATGTGAAAGGAAAGTGGAAAGTAATCAATGATTATTGGGGTCTAGCAATAACAATATAGCTAGAAAAACCAAACTTACTGCCATCAAGTCAATGCCGACTCCCATCAGCCCTATAGGCAGGATCGAACTGCCATGTGAGTTTCTGAGACTGTAATTGTTTACAGGAGTAGAAAGCCTCATCCTTCTCCTGAAAATATGGTTGGTCACACAAAAATCTTCAACAAATTTCCAAACTAAATAAAACCTAAACCATTGTCATCAGGTTGATTCTGAGTCATATAGAGACCCTAAAGCAGTGGTTCTCAACCTTCCTGATGCCACTACCCTTTAATACCGTTCCTCATGTTGTGGCGACGCCAACCATAACATTATTTTCATTGCTACTTCATCACTATCATTTTGCTACTGTTATAAATCTGGCGACCCCTGTGAAAGGGTCATTCAAAAGGGGTCATGACCCACAGGTTGAGAACCGCTGCCCTAAAGGCAGAGTAAAATTGCTTCTTAGCGTTGCCAGGTTTCTACTGTTTTGTTAGTGAATGGGGAGAAGGTTAAACATCCAGCTGCTAATCGAAAGGTGGGTGGTTCACACTAACCACCTGCTGTCCTAGAGCACGTTGCTAGTGATGTCCTGCTGTAAAGACCGAAGCGTAGGAAAACTGGTAGGGTTAGTTCTCCTTTTCCCAGATGGTTGCTATTAGTTGGAATCAACATGAAGTCACACTCCTATCAGACTAACAATTGGGAGATTACAAAATGAGCACCACGTGGCCTTCTACAGGACCAATTGAACCTTTAGAAAGGAAATACTGTACGCCGCCGACAGCTACTCCTCCTTGTACTTCTTGTTTGAGTGAACGCTGGGGAAATTCTAGCAGAAGTTTAAGCAAATCTATCTATATTTTAATTGACTCAGCTGACACAACTCAATCTGCATCAATGTATGTGGTGACCCATACATTTTTAGGAACTAGAAAAATATATCAGAAGCTGAGTTGAATTTTGGAGAGAATGGCAAATGCTTGCTTTTAACAAATGCCTTCTTCCTGAATATTGTTTAATTCAGAGGCTGTCTGTGTTGACTTAGGCATATCAGCAAAACGCAATAATATGTTCCTCTTTTCATTAAATCATAAAATGGCAATTCTGTTTGTTTAAAAGACCCCTTCCCAATAGATTGACAAAGGTATCAGGAAAAATATATATGTCCAAGACTGGAGCAGGTTGAAAATGAATCAACATCTGTTCCTGATTGGTGCCCCCACTACTTTTGAGGTTTTAGTGCTCCAGGGCAGGGGCTATTGTCAACAGATGGAGTTAATAGCAGACAGTCTGGCTCCAATGTCAATTAAGAATTGGCAAGGTTCTCTGTTAATAAGTAAAATAGTTTTCCTTGTGGATTAGGAGTCACCACAGGAAAAGCCTTAGGAATGGCCTCTAGCATTTTTTTTTAAACTCCTGGTCAGTGTTCCAACAACTCTTCTGGCCGTCCATGGTGTATAGTCAATGTTCATCAATACTGCAATTTGAATGCATTAATTCTTCTGCCAGGATTTTTCGTTACCCGACATCTTCATGGAAGTTGACATTCCGTTAGTTCCACATTATTTGAACTTTTTGGAATCCCCCGACCATGATTTAGAAGAGCCTAGTAAGCCCTTGGTAACCAGGTGTGTATCGTGGAACCCTTAAAGTTGGGTATGTGATTCATCTGATTTCATTGTGCCCTTTCAACGCCCACCCAACGATTAGACCACCAGGACCTATCTATGAGCACAAAGTGCTGGATTTTTATGATTGTAAATCCCATTACTCAGAAATACTGGGGTAAGAAGGGGACAGGTAAATACTAGACCTAACCCCGGTGGGAGTGGGGGGGGGGTGAGGGAAGGTAATTATTTTACTCTGTGTAATTGATTCTAATTAGTCCAGGATTAATATTGTATGTTAGTAGTCTGAAGTGTTTCTACACATTCTAGAAAAAAAAAATCTTTCTGGTAACATATGCTTTGTAATTACAGCATTGCTACATAGTTGTCATTTCCATTACAAACAAATTTGCTGAGAGATTCAAATCTGTGCTCCAACTTCTACAAAGGATCAATTTGACAGGTAAATTATGGGATTGAATGCAAATTCCCTCTAAATGTAGTCACATTAGATGGATGGAGGGTTTGAGTCCACCTCTGTTTCTGGTAATGCGATGGACACTTTGCCACCGTGCAGCTATGGATAGCTGGTTTATAAGGAGAAATGGAAGGGTCACGGTCCTCACCTGGACAAGTGCTGCTGGAAACTGGGGGATATCGCTCTTGGTACGCAGAACCACTAAATGACAAGGAGCCGAGGGCTGGTCCTAGTGCCCTTATTGGGGAAACCCAAAACCTGCTGTCAGTGTGTCCTCAGAGCACTGACCTGCTGCATGCCTACAGCACAGCGGCTCAAAACCTGTGACTCCCTGCGCTCCAGCTCTTGGATGGGGGAGCCACACGCAGACCACTCAGCCCCACAGCCTGCACCCTCACATGGAGCTGGCCTGGCCTCCTGCTGACTTCCATTCGAATGTTAGGAGCCCTGCTGAGTCGGATGGGTCTTCTGAACAATCTGAGAAGCAACAAATCCCAAAGCAACAAGCAAGCAAACTAGCCTATGTGGTGAAAGAAGTTCTTTGATGTGCCCTTGATCCAATGTCAGAAGAACGAATTGTTCTTAAATCAGGACTAGAACTCAACGCCAGCCCCCAATCCATTTGTACCTCTATGGTTTGCGTGTGTCTCCAGGCTTCTTAGTGGCATCGCTGTCATTGATGTTAGAGAACTCCATCAAGCATCACCCGGGGTATCACTTCCACTGGCAGCAACAAGGCAATGCTGATTCATGGTGACCCTACAAGGCAGGGGCGAACTGTCCCACCATATTGTCTGCTGCACTTGAGATTGACCACCCTCCACAGCCCATGAGTCTGATAGTCTTGGGTTTGTCAGCCCTTGCAGCTGCGCAAGTCAAGAGAGGTCTCCAGCCTGGCTTGGGGGTTATCAGCCTCTATAACTGTGTGAACCATACCCTTCGGGTATTCTCTATATAAGCTTCATTGCTTTTGAATTTCTGGAGAACCTAGTCGGAGACACTCAGTAATAACAAGTAAGCTCGGGCTTACTGAGTATGCCATCCCTGTCAGGGATTGGAGACTTTGATTCTGTAGGATGGCGTTGTATCAGGTTTGAGTAGCTCATGCGCCTAATCCAGTATCTTGCTGTAACTATCCATCTATTACATTCTGTGGGGTGAGGGGGTCCCCACACTTGAACGGGTCTTCAGAAGCAACTTTGCTATTCTGGAAAATAAGAGAGACAGACAGTAGAGCGCAGGGCCTCCTTGTCCCTGTGTCAGGACCAAGAGAGTGAATGTCTTTTCCAATGGCGATGTATCATGGGCTTGCAGACCTTTCAAAAGGCATACATATCATACAGAGAACAAATTACACAGTCAATGGGTAATATCATAAGCGGACAACAAGCAGTGGAGTCATCATCTTGACCTAGTGTTAGATGACCTTGAGTGTCCCTGAACCCTTCTAGGGGTTTGCTAGATTTTATGGTGGATTGGCTATAGAACTTGATTGCTCTTATCTACAGATAAACTCCAGGCATAGTGAAAGCCAGGTGCAGCCATGAGACATCATTTAGGGTAGCTCCTTGATGACAATTCCTTTATGGGGCGTTATTGGAGGGATGTTGTTTAGTCGTGAGAATGTGCATCAAGATTTATTTATAGATCTCACTGTGAGGATCTTCCCCCCGAGAGCTGACTTTGCAGATTCATAATTATAAGTATAAAGGATGTGGCTGCATTTCATTCTCATCCAGTCCCTCAGTTTACCACAACTTTCAAGTTGTCTTTAGATAATAATTTGATCCCATTTACAGATTTTGTTGAATTTCTCCAGCAATTAAAACTGCACATATAACTGTAATTTAGTCATTTCCTTTTAAAAGTACTTCAATTGTCTGGGAAATCTTTCTAAGAAACTAAGTAATTTTATAGATCTAGTAAGTTAAATGCATAGATTTGATAAACTTTAATTGCTCTTAAATGTTCACTACTGTTTATAAGCTCAGTAAAATTTCTACTTCCTAACTATAAATCTAAACCAACTGCGTGATTATGTATTCTTGATACAGTCATGAACTTAAAAAAAAAAAGTTGAAGATATAGTCTATTTACCCTAGATTTACCTGGATCTGCTGCACTATCACCTCTGAATATTTTAGAGTGTGTTTTCCTACAAACAAAAGCAAGCAAAATGTTATTGATATATACTTATAAAAAACAAGATTAAACAAAAGTATCAATATGTAAAGCTATTGTTTTTCAACTTATCTTCCATGTAAGGCCATTCATTTCTGAAGTCAGTGTTTGTATCTCTCTAACCCCCCAAAAATGTTGTGCTCTGTGATTCACATACCTTCAGACCACAGTTTTGGACTCACTGGACACGAATAATGTGCCTTTAAAGTGTTCTGTTTGCGCGTGGTAATAGAAAGAAGCAAGAAGGGGCAAGATCAAGGCTATAGAGTGAATAGGTTAAGGTTTAATGAAATTCTCCTGATGGGGTGAGGGGATCTTCCACAAAACTTCCCTGACCTCATCCCCATCCATGCAGTTTCTCACTTCCTAATAAGCCACCATGATGATTTTCTTCATCTTCTTTTAGTTTTTGCTCTATTATTGTTATTATTTATGATGGTTTTATCAGCACATAATTTATATATCATACAGGTCAATAGTTCAACTGTTCATTCATATCAAGGAGAACTGTACAATCATAACCATAGCTATTTGAGAACATCCCTCCTGCATGGTTAAATCGCCTTTAAAATGAGTTGTGCAATTACACTCAGTTCTAGTGCTCCCTCCTCCCATCTGCCTTATCTTTTTATTCCTGAAGTCCCCTTTCCTTCCCTATCCCCCAGCACCACCCCTGCATCCCCTATCAACCCTTGTTTCAGTTACTAGCATTATGCATCCACTCCTCCCATCATCACACACTGGAAAACCAAACAGACACCATAAACAACATAACAGAAATAAGGTAAGATAAGGATAAAATAATAATATAAAGACCAAAATACAAATAATATGAGTAATAAAGAAAAGACCCCTATCAACATCCAAAAAGCCAGTGAAGAAATTTCTGTCACAGAACAAGTAAGATATTTGCACCCAGAACCAATTCAGGTTTGGTCTATAGGGAGGTCATCTGGCCAAGTATCCAGTTTGATCCAACTTAATCAAGATTACAGTGGGCTCTGCCTGAGAGGAAGGCTGTTACAACTCTTGCCTGTGGCTAGAGCGGATCTGCCAGCGGCTCAGTCTGACCAGACACTCTGCAGATGGGTTTGGGGCTCCCGCTGTCCTCCATAGCTTTCTCCCCACTGGGGGTTCATAATTTCAGCTTTGATGCTTTTCCCTTCGCCATATTCGAATTTTGTAATTGTCATCTTTGGATGACACAGCTGGTGTGCATCTTCCACGTGGGCCTAGTTGACTCCTTGCTTAGATAGCTGCTTGTTTCAATACAAACCTTTAAGATCCCCGACACTATTCTGATTGATAGCCGGGCACCATCTACTTTCTTCACACTTTGCTGTAGTACCCTTATCTTCAGTGATCCTTTCATGAAGGTGAGTATTGAGCAGGGCCATGTTATCAGGACTAACTGTCCTTAAATTGGGGCTAGAGTTAAGTAGGTCAGATTCCATCTGCTTGTCCATGGTGTTTGCAAGTCTCAGTTTACTTTGGCGGTCGTAGTATGACAGAATCAAAACCCTGTAAGACCGACTACATCAATAGTAGCCATAAGCCTACCAACAAACAAACAAATAGAATACACACACCAAAAAAAGAGAAATTTTTAAAAAGCAAACTACTAGCAGTGTATTAGTCTGGGTAGATTAAAGAAACAAAATTTATATACACTCATGTGTATAAGAAGAGTTTATACACAAGAACAACTGAATATTAAGAAAACATCCTACGCCAGTCCAGATCAAGACGCTAAGTCTGATATTAGCCCATATGTCCGATACCAAACTATAAATTCCTCTCAGACTCAGGAAACATATGCAATGATGCTGAATGCAGGAAGACCACAGGGCGGTGGGTGGATAGTCTTGTGGGTCCAGTGATGGCGGAAGCATCTCAGCGCTGGTGTGGGTCTCCCAGTGGCTCCTCCAGGTCCAGGGCTCTCACTGCCATCAGCATAGCCCATGTGTCTTGTTGGTAGAGTCTCTCGGGAAGTGAGTGTGTGTCCCACTTCCAACGAGCTATATCTCTCCTACAGGTCATCAAGCTGCGATCTGATTGAGAGCCTAAACTCCACCCTTTCACTCTTAATCCTCAAATTGACACCAGATTCTGTAACTACCACAAGCAGAAAAGCAAAAGCCCATGTAAACAAAGAAGTACAGCACTGTCAATCACCTCCCCTGGGGTATAAGACGATTGCACTATTATCATCATCAGTTTTCCCAGTGACTGGGCACTCTAGACACTGTCAGATTGAGGAGTCTATGTGAGTACAGTTCCACCTTGAACCCATGAGTTTTGGTCCTACACCGTTCAATCTCTCATTCGATTGGGCTCTGTTGACCCTAGGTATGGCGGTTGATGTCAGTGGGGGCCTTCCTGGCAACCTTTCCTGTCCCTGCAGAGTGGGCACTGAGGCACTACATGTATGGTGATCCTGGGTCTCTTTCCATTGGAAAGCCACCAAGCCAGGGTGGCCCCTAAGGTCCAATGACTGCCACTTCCACAATCCTGGGGCAGTCGCTCTCTGCTTCCTCTGCCATCCACGTGTCCCTGCCCTCAGTCCAAGGGTGCAGGCAGCTTTGAGGCAGGGTTCGGTTCATTCAGTGGGGGCCCTGTGTTAAGTCCTTCTGGTGTAGCCCGTGCATTGGGCCCTGCTGCCTGCCAGGTCAGCTTCGGTGATCATGTTAGTGCTTAGTTCATGGTGTAGTGTACCAAAGGTTGGGTAGAAACAAATTCATAGTGTCTACCCAGATACCATGATCATCTTCTGTCCTATTAAATCTGCCTTTTTGGATAAACAAACAAACGAAAAACAGTCACCATAAGCTTTCTGTCTTGAATTTAATTGGCCCACCTACTCTCAGCAACCAGATAAAACAATTTGACTGCAGCCATCCACTGGTCACACAGAGACATAGTTAAACACTTTTTGTTTGGGATAAATTCATGCATATTTCAGCAGCAATACTTTTGGACTTAGCATCGAGACTTATCTACTATTAAATCCTTAAGCACCATTCAAATTTTTCCAGCAGTCCTAAATATGTCCTTTTGAACAGCAGAAAGGGCTGCTCAGGATCCGGTGCGTCACTGAGTCGCCATGTCGCTCAGTTGTCTTTCAGGCAGGAACAGTCCCGAGCTCTTCTTTAACCTTGACAGTTTTGAAGGTTGCTGGCCACTTAGTTGTAATATATTCCTCAGTGGGCATATCTGTAATCCCCATGATTTGATTGTGAGCAAAAACCTGATGGGAGCAATCCTCCTATTGATTAGTTCATGATTTCAAGTCGTCTTATTATTAATGATGTTTCCTTAGAATCTTCTCCAGTGTAAACTTAGTTTTTATTTCCTTTGGAAATAATCAATTAATTAAGTTTGTGGAGCTCCATTTTAAAATTATGTTTCTGATAATCCACTTAGTGTATGTGTGTCTGTATGTTTCCTATTTGGTTCATTGGGCTAGAATTAATTACTATTATCATTAATCATTGTTTCTGGTCAAGCTGGCTTCTGATCCTTCTGACACACTCATAAGTTTTTCAAGTATGTTTTGTTTCCTAAGCCAACCATATGTACCCTTCTTAGCTCTGGAATCAGTTGTTCTCCAAGTAGCCTTGAAAGGAGTATTTAGAAGCAAAGTTTTGGACTCTGTTCATGGTTGTGATTCATATCCTACTTCTCCTCAATGGACAGAAACAGAAATCTGACTTTCATTATTTTAACATGCTAATTTATTTGATCAGTTTCTGTGTATGTAATTAGTCTCTATTTAAAAAAAATAATTTTATTGGGGGTTCATACAATTCTTATCACAATCCAGACATACATCAATTGTGTAAAGCACATTTGTACATTCGTTGTCCTCAACATTCTCAAAACATTTGCTCTTCACTTAAGCCCTTGGCATCAGCTCCTCATTTTCCCCCCTCCCTCCCCACTCCCCTCTCCCTCATGAACCCTTGATAATTTATAAATTATTATTATTTTGTCATATCTTACACTGTCCGACGTCTCCCTTCACCCACTTTTATAATTAGTCTCTACAAGGGCTGGCACCCTTTTTTCAAACCCTATTTCCTCCTAATCCTGCTTAGACTTTGATGTCCCATGTTAGCCCCTTCTTTACTTGGACCGTGTTACCCATTCCCTGTAAGTATGCCTTCCCCTCCTGCTCAAGACCTAACACTCATTCTACTTCCATAGATCTATCTTGCTCGGCCTCACCTAATGGCTTTAGGGTTGAATTATTTAGGAAAGAAAAAGAAAAGTTTATTTATTTTACTTATTTTAAAGATCACTTTATTGGGGAGTCTTACAACAATCCATACATCAATTGTTATCAGGCATATTTGTACATATGTTGCCATCATTCTTTTCTAGACATTTACTTTCTATTGAGCCCTTGGTATCAGCTCCTCTTTTTTGTCCCTACCCCCACCCCCTTGTGGCCCCTTGATAGATTATAAATTATTAGTATTTTCATATCTCACACTGACCACTGACTCCCTTTCCCCATGGTTTCTGTTGTTCTTCCTCCTGGAGGGGGTGTGTGGTTTGTGTCGAACATTGTTCCCCCTTCTTCCCCTCCTCTCCCTTCCCCCTACCCCTCTGGCATCACCCTTCCCATTCCTGTTCCTGGATTCCATGTGTCTCTTATCTATACCTGTGTACATGCTCCGGTCTAGTCCACACTGAGAATCAGCACTGGGGCGTGGGGTGGGGGGCGGGGGGGCTCATGATAGTGAGGAGTGAGAAAGCCTCAAGGAACCAGAGAAATATTGTGTGTTCCATCAGTGCTCTACTGCACCCTGGTTGACTGCTCCCTTCGCTGTGAGAGAAAGGTTCTTGTCTTAGTTTCTTGAGTTACTATAACAGAAATACCGCAAGGGAACGTTGATGCCCTCACAGTTTAAGTGTAGGATGCGACAAGTCTGAATTCCGAGCGCTAGCGGAAGGGCTCTAGGGGCAGCGTTCTCTCTCGGTTGGTTCTGGAGAAGATCTCCGTGTGGCTTGTATTTTGCCATGTGTCAAAAACGACTCAATGGCAGAGTTTGATAATTCATGTAGTTCAAGTCATAACACTGTGACTATAAATTTGAAATAGAAATGACAGAGCTGAATTATTATACTAATAGAGTAAATTCTTTTAAGCATTGTAAGTACCCACACTTCCAACAAGTTGATTCTGACTCTTTGTGCTCCTATACAGGGCTTGCGCGAGTGCAAATCTTTCCAGGGGAAGACAGCCCTATTTTTCTCCCTCCGACCCACCGGTGGGTTTCCTCCACCCATCTTCAAGCTGACAGCTCGTTGCCTAACCAGCCATGCTATCAGGGCTGCTTAAACCAAAATATGAATGCCTGGATTTTAAACATCCTAATGATTAATTCTAGCTCTTATTAGATTTAACAAAAATATTTTTTTTTTACTTTGTCAAGTACTTTAAAAAATACTTTTCCATTCAGGGAGTCATTATATTATCTCACATGATTTTTGATGAAAACATAATTTTAAAAAATTATTTATAGAGGTAAAAAATAAAGATTTTTCCAATTTAACATTTATACATGTATAATTCAATACCATTGATTACATTTATTGTATTTTGCAAACATTACTACTCTCCATTTCCAAATTATTCCATCACGATTCATACAAACTCAGCACCCCTTTTGCAGTGACTTCCCCTTTCTCCTTCCCTTCTGCTTCTGATAACCACTCAATAATTTGTTTTTATACATTTACTTATTCTACATATTTCTTACAAATGGAGTAATATAATATATGTCCTTTTGTAATGGACTTATTTCACTCTGAAAAATATTTTCAAGGGCCATCCATTTTGTAACATCTATCAGGGCTTCATTTTTTCCTTTATATTTGAGTAATATTCCATGGTATGGGTATACCACATTAAAAAAATTATTTGTATATTGATGGATGTTTAGGTTGTTTCTATCCTTTGGCTATTGTGAATAGTGTTGCAATAAACATTGGTATAATCAATTAATTGTACAACATTCCTCATGGACTTACTTAAGTTTGCAAAACTATCAGAGATGGGCACTGATGGGATGATGTCGGTGACCTTGACAGAATGAGGTGACCTGATGTGTCCTGGAGATACTCGCAGGGGCTCATGGGAACTGGTTATACACATTGTGTCCCAAGGTCACACTCTGGCCTCATATTAGTAATTTAAAATCAGCCCTGGTGAGAATATACAGACCATGTAAATCCACAAATGTTACACAACAGGGCTTTTGTTTTGTTTTGCTTTGAGACAGGTTGTTAAAGCACTGTCAGCACCCCAATACACTTAACCCTGTTTACCATTGCATCAATGACATGGGAGCTCAAAGGGGAACCCTCAAATAGCTGAGGTCCCTCTTTTACTCAGATTGATCTTCCACCTTCCTCTTACTTGAAACTAAATTCTGCATTTCCTTGACTCATACATATAGGTAATCCAATGCTGTCTACTAAATGTGATGGACACATTCTGAAACATTCCTAGACACATACAATTCTTAGAACCATACACTAGCACCATTGTCAACCCTGACTCATGATGACACTGTAGGACAGACTAGAACTGTTCCCTAGGGCTTCCAAGACTATTAACCTTCATGAGAACAGACAGCCTCGTCTTTCTCTCGTCCTTCAGTCGGTGGGTTTGAATTGCTGACCTTGTGGTTAGCAGCCCAACTCTTAACCCACCACGATACCACCAGGGCTCCTTATAGTCCTAGAACTGAGGGTAAACACTCTGATTAGTCTCGGTGCTCTCTCCCAGCTCTGCTCGGTTTACTCGTGACCTTTCAGGACACTCTGTCCCTCCACAGGAAGCCTAACCCAGTGCACAACCCTCTGCATCACTTAGCCCAGTTCCTCATCCTAGAAATGATTCCATCCCCTCCCCAACCTAACCCCCTCCGCCCCCACCCCCTGCCCCCTGCCTTGCTTATGGTCCAGTCTAGGGCTCTTTTTGTAGACCAGACCATGACCTCACAGTCTGGGTTGCAGATATTCTCCCCACTCTCTCCTTCATCAGTAAGCAACTGCAGTCAGTTCCAAGAACACCTGGCCCCGGCATGTGGAAAAGAACTAACGCTGCCGGACTGAACCTTGCGAGTCAGGTTGTAAAACTGCAGACCAGGCTGTTAAACTCCGATTCAGGGAGACAGCCACACAGGACCAGCAATGCCCTGCGTTTCAGTTTTGGCAGGCTGCACAGTTTCCCCATCTGTGAAAGCCTTGGTGTGGCCTTCCCTCCAGGAGGCAATGCCAATATAATTTATTGGGTCTAATTGTTGAAAGAAACACTCCTTTAAGCCATTCATTCAGTCAAAAAAATGTTTCTTTATTGAGCATTCTCAGTGTTCTCAACCTTATGCTATGTGGTGGGGGTGGTGCAGTGTGTGTGTGCCCCAGAAAGGAAACGAAGGATCTCCCCCCTCCCTCCCTCTCCCTGCATATATGTATGTGATGGTAGTAATCAATAGACCAAGACTCAATCCCTCTTCTCTTGTGGCTTAGCTGCAAAACTAGAAAGCAGAATATGCTAAATGCCAAATAACTGGCTTGCAGTGGCTACGTCCTCCAAAGATGGCAGATGATTGCTGTTTCATAGGCAGTCCTTGGAGTAGGACACCGTGTTTG
Source organism: Tenrec ecaudatus (assembly GCF_050624435.1). Taxonomy (NCBI): domain Eukaryota; kingdom Metazoa; phylum Chordata; class Mammalia; order Afrosoricida; family Tenrecidae; genus Tenrec; species Tenrec ecaudatus. The sequence continues at coordinate 44,688,048 of NC_134545.1, forward strand.
ATAAAGCAGAGGGGCAGCAAGAAAGAGGGAGGGAGGCCCTCAGTGAGGGCTGCGACGAAGGGCTCCCGCATGAGGGCATTGTGCGGATGGTGCAGGACCGGGGACCGAGGTGCCCGCCGGTGCCCAGGGTCACTGTGCACAGGACCCACCTCAATACCTAACCGTGTTGACGACAACAAAGAAACGACAGTAATGGAAAGCACAATAGCGCATCTTCTCACAGTGACCCTGGAATGCAGAGGTCACCTGGGGGAGGAGGGGAGGGCCTGGGACAGGGCCAGTGAAGGGGCTTTGGGAGCCCATCTGTGTGGTATGGAGGCAGAACTGCTATTGCTGCTCCCACTACTGGAAGCGTTTCCTCCAAGAGGAGCCTTAGCAGCGTGAGTCGTCATGAGTGAACCGGGAAGGGTGAGGGGGTCTTCAGGCACGCAGTGCTCCTATTGTCCACCGCCATCACATTTTGTGATTAAATCAAATCAATCTTATGAAGAAGACACTATATGTTTGCCATTCTACAGAAGTGAGGACTTTGTTTTCAAGGCCCTGGGTCCCAGCAGTGGCAAAGAGAAGACAAGACACTGCCCGATTCCAGAGCCTGAGCTCTGACTCCTGTGTTACATCCCTTCCTGAGATGAGGTGTTTCTTCCATAAAGCAGTCCCCAGGGAACGGCAGGAAGGTGGCCAGCTGGAGAGGACCCCAGTAGGTGGTAGGGTTTAATAAAGAGTTGAAGGATCCCATTCAGAGGGCGCTAGCCAGTGAATTCAGACTGCTTTGGGAAGGCGGTTTCCAGGCTCTGTCCTTTTATTCAGTGCGTTTAGCTCGACGATGATGTTATGTTTTGAATTCCTGGTCTGTGGACCTGTGGATATGAACCTTTTGGAAAAGAATCTTTTGTAATGGTAATGGGATCATAATGTAATAGGATGATCTTCAATCCAATCATTTCTGAGTTATTAAGAGAATGCCAAAGACATGAAGGACCCCAGGACATAGGAGAACTCCGCCTGAAAGGCATCAACAGGCTGGTCCCCGGATTGGAACTTACGCCTTCAGAACTAAGAGAATAGAACATTCTGATCTTAAACCCATTCACTGTGTGCTTGTGTCCCAACACAACAGGACACAGCTAGTTGACAGACATTGTTGTTTGTCCCACCTGCTGTTAAGAAAAAAGGAATAAATATTTAAAGTAAGTATTTAAAAGTCAGGTGATTTTACATAAAAATCTAGAATTCAGGCCTCTCTCTGTGAAACTGAAGATCTGGCAATACACAAATCAGCTGCAGTGACTCACGAGCTCAGAAGGATGATGCTTCCTGACCAGGATTCTGCAGCGGTGAATGCACAGATTCTGTGCCCAAAGAGTATGTTCCAGGCGGACAGTAAAGTCGGACAGCTGGATGCAAATCCTGATCTATTACTTCCTAGACTGATGTGATCAAAAGCAATTTGCTTAATCATTTTGATGTTTCCTAGCTGTGAAACAAGGACAATCACATCTACATACGAGGGTCGTCAAGAGTTTGAGGAAAAATGTAATAAAGATAATATAATTTTTAAAATCCTCCCACTACCGTGATCAGGGAATGTGTGCTACGTGTTTGTAGCTTTGTCGGAGTCCCCGGGAGTGTGTGCTTTCATCAGAGAAATACCGAAAGGAGATGATTAAGAACAGCACCCAGCTTTCCACCGTTTAGGAGGTTAGATTAGGATTGAGGGTGTAGGTTTTTTCTCTCTGTCTCTCTGCTCTAGGGAAGGGTCTGGTCTCTTTTCAGCTTCTAGCACTAGGCTCCTTGGGACTCATGGGGTCCCGATCTGGACCTCCAGTTTTCTTGCTCCATGTCTTCTCAAAAGAATTCGACTTCTTAAATGGGAAATAGGAGCACTGTTAAAAACGAACAAACAGACTTCCGGGAAGATGGTGACAGAATCCAGCCCAGGAGAGTTGCTTAGAGGGAAATTCAACACTGCTGGAACGCAGAAGCATCATAAAGATAAGGAGACACAGACCCATGAGGTTTTGAGGGGCTGGGGGCTTTTGGCTTACCTCAGTGGAAGTCAGCTGGGGCTTGACTTTGGCCCCGTCACTGTTTCTGCCAGAGCCGGGACCATTTGGAGCCCATAGGGGGGCTTGGTCTCAACACAGCCACAGTTTGCCCAAGTCTGCCTCAGGGCAGGGACAGGACCCTTGCAGCTCCATCGGCAGGGATCAGGGCTCAGCTACATTGTTGCTTCTGTTTATATCTCTGCTCTCTGTTCTCCCACAGCACTGTAAGGCTGCACAGGAGCTTTTTCTCGAGCACAGCCACAGTTTTCCACCTCAGCCTCTGGGAAGGGACTAAACCCTCCCAGCTCCACGGGCAGGGATCAGGGTTCAGCTACATTGTTGCTTTTGTTTACATCTCTGGTCTCTGGCCCCCCCACTCCCCACGGTCTTTGAGGGCTGCACAGGGGATTTTTCTTGGCCCAGCTGCAGCTTTCCCTGCTGCCTTGGGGCAGGGACTAAACCCTTGCAGCTCCAAGGGTGGGGAGTGGGACTCAGCTACATAGTTGTTTTTGTTTACCTTTCTTCCCTATATGCCCACACAGTCTAAATTATTTCCTCCTCTTTGTCTCTTTCCTGCTCTGTCACACTCCACTGCTGACCTCCAGACCACTCCCCTTAGCCTAGAGCATTTATGTCTGCACCACACCAACCTAGGTGAGCTCCACCCTGTGTAGTTAGCCAGAGGTTGGGGAAAGCATTTAGGGAAGAACTAACACCAATCCTATACAAACTCTTCCAGAATGTAGAAAAAGATGGCAAACTCCTTCTATGAAGCTAGTATAACTCTGATCCCACAAGAATCGAGAACTACAGACCAATCAATATCCCTAATGAACCTTGATACAAAAATCCTTAACAAAATACTAGCCAACAGAAAACAAAAGTATATAAAACAAATAATTCACCATGACCAAGTGGGATTCATACCAGGGATGCAGGTATGTTCAACATACAAAAGACCATTAGTATTATTCGTCACATTGACATGAAACACTATAAGAACCACATGAGAATATTGATAGATGCAGAAAAAACATTCGACAACATCCAACACCAATTCCTGTTTAAGACACTTGAGAAGATAGGAATGGAAGGAAAGTTCCTCAAGACAATACAAGCTATATATGAAAAACCAACAGCCAACGTGGTAGTCAATGGAGAAAAGACTAACACAATCCCACTGAAAAAGGGAACCAGACAAGGATGCCCCTTGTCTCCACTCCTATTTAATATCATGCTGGGGGTTTTAGCTAACAGCATAAGGCAAAGAAGAGATATCAAATGTATTCATCTGAGGAAGGAAGAAGTGAAACTATCGTTATTTGCAGATGATATGATTTTATGTATGGAAAATCCCAAGAACTCCACAAGGGGAGTACTGGAAGCAATAGAGGAGTTTGGCAGAGTGGCAGGAAAGAAGATTAACAAACAGAAGTCCATTGGACTACTATACACATTGGATAAGACCACAGAAGAGGAGATCAAAAAGGTGGCACCCTTCACAATAGCCAAGCACAAATTGAAATATCCAGGGATATACCTGACTAAAAGAACAAAAGATCTATATAGGGAAAACTACAGAACACTATTACAAGAAACTAAGAGCAACCTCAACAAAGAACATCCCATGCTCGTGGATTAGAAGACTCAATTTGGTCAAGATGTCAGTTCTGCCAAAGGCATTATATAAGTTTAATGCAATCCTGATACAATTACCCTCATCTTTCTTCAAAGAAATGGAAAAACTGATTACCAACTTCATATGGAGAGGGAAGAAGCCCAGAATTAGCAGAGAACTCCTCAAGAAGAAGGACACAGTGGGAGGGCTTGTTTTACCTGACTTTAGCTCCAATGGAAAAGAACTGAAAACCTAGAAATAAAATCATCAGCATACAAACAACTGATCTTTGATAAGAGCTCCCCAAAATCAAAAGGGAATCAGAAGCCCTCTTTAACAAGTGGTGCTGGAAAAAATAGATATTTACCTCTAGAAAAATGAAGCAAGACCCTTATCTCACTCCATGCACAAGAATAAACTCTAGGTACATCACAGACCTTGAAATTAAACTATTGGGGCTATCAATGAGGGAATTGGGACCAACTTGAGAACTTTGGCACAGGGAATACATAGGCTATCAGAAATAGGGAAGGACACAATGATGTACTGAAGATAAAACATCTGTGTATATCGAAAGAATTACCAAGCGAATTCACCAAGAGAGTAAGAGAGTCCATGGACTGGGAAAACATCTTTAGCAATGACACATCAGACAAAGGCCTTATTACTGAAATCTACAATACTTTGCCAGCTTTCAAAAAGAAAAAAACTAATTGCCCACTTGAGAGTTGGGCAAAGGACTTGAACAGAAATTTCACAGGGGCAGAAATCCGAATGGCCAACAAACATATGAGAAAATGTTCCCGATCTTTAGTCATAAGAGAAATGCAAATTAAAACAACAGTGAGGTACCACCTAACACCCTCAAAGGTAGCCCAATTCAAAAAATCAGAAAGCAATACGTGTTGGAGGGGCTGTGGGGAGACAGGAACTCTCATCCACTGCTGGTGGACTTGTAAGTATGTACAGCCACTATGGATATTGATCTGGCGATACCTAAAACAGATGGAAATTGAGTTACCATATGACCCAGCAATCCCCCTACTGGGCATCTACCCAGAAGAGGCAAGAAACAAACCAAGGCCAGACATCTGTGCTCCAATGTTCATTGCGGCACAGTTCACAATTGCAAGGAGTTGGAAGCAACCCAAATTTCCATCAACTGACGATTGGATTAAAAAACTGTGGTATATACATACAATGGAGTACTACGCATCACTAAAAAGCAGTGATGAACGTATGAGGCACATAGCGGCATGGGAAGAACTGGAGGAAATCATGCTAAGCGAGGTAAGTCAGGCACAAAAGGACAAGTACAACATGAGTCCGCTGAGGTAAGCGTTTAAAAAAGATGCAAAAGGGGCATAGGGAAAAAGCTACTGTATACAAACATTCTTGGGGTGAGGAGCACGTAGTATGGCAGGGACCAGATCAAATGCAGCGATGCACATGGTAGATAACTGGGGAGTATGTGGGGAAAGGAAAAAAGGATGAAAATAAGGAAGAAATGGGTAGCGGGGGCACGGGCTGCTAACTCACCCAAGGGGAGGGTGTTATTTATATCTCCACAGGGAAAGAGTAACCAGACTTCAACTCAGTGCCCCAAGGTGTGAATGCAACATTCCGGTGTGGACTGGGAAACCAGTGGAGAGGTCTGGGGGAATGGCCCCAGTACCAAATACTAAGTGGATGCCTGCCCCTTCCTCCAAAAGTATTTATTTCAAAGGACAGCATTGAATGTGCAGCTCCGGGAGAGGGACATCTGATCTGAGCACACGGGAGCAGATGAAGGGGGAGGAGAGAGTGGAGCACATCCTGGCCCACCAGGCCTTGAGGACGATGACCCCAATTAGAACAGCCAGTCCACAGAGAGGACCACATGGCCAGCCCCACTATGAGACATGATGTCCCTCACTGACCCATGGCCCTGTGGGGAACAGCACCGGAGACACAGTGTGGGAATTGCACCTGACCTGATCCCACCACACCGAGGCAAAGCGCTGGGGGAGTGCAGCGGAACAGCAAGGGAATGGAGTGGCAAGGTCCCCAGGGAATGCTGAAAGTGGACTTTGGGACCAGGGCGTGGTTCCCCAACAGACTGGACTGGAAAACACTCCTAAAGGCCAACAAATGAACCTTGAACTAACTACAAACTTTTCTTTCTTTTTGTGTTTTGTTTTGTTCTTTATCAGTGGTTTGTTGTTGTTTTGTTGTACATTGTTGCTTGGTTGTGCTCTGTCTTGTTTTTGTGCATGTTATTATCTCCACAGTTCTGTCTAAATAAGATAGGCTGGATGAACAATCTGGAGGAAAAACAATGGGACCGACAGTTCCTGGGGAGACATGATATAGGGGGAGGTGGGGGGAAAGGAAGTGGTGTTAACAAACCGAGGGACAAGGGAACAACAAGTGGTCCAAATTGGTGGTGAGGTGGGTGTGGAAGGCCTGTTAGGACATGATCAAGGGTAATGTAATGAAGAGGTATTGCTGAAACCCAGGTGGGGACTGAGCATGATAGTGGGACAGGAGGAAAGTCAAGGGAAATAGAAGAAAGAGCTGGGAGGCAAAGGGCATTTATAGAGGTCTAGACAAAGACATGTACATATGCAACTATATTTATATATGAGGATGGGGAAATAGATCTTTGTGCCTAATTTATAGGTTTAGTATTAAGGTAGTCGAATGACATGGGGCCTCCACTCAAGTACTCTCTCAATGCAAGAATACGTTCTTCTATTAAATTGGCATTCTATAATGCTCACCTTCCCTACACAATCACGGAAGACAAAGTGAGTGAATAAGCGAATGTGGTGAAGAAAGCTGATGGTGTCCAGCCATCAAAAGGACAGACAACAGAAAAGTGGATGAAGGGAGACGTCGGACAGGGAAAGATATAACAAAATAATAATTTATAAATTATCAAGGGCTCGTGAGGGAAGGGGGAATGGGGAAGGAGGGGATAAAATGAGGACCTGATGCCAAGGGCTTAAGTGGAGAGCAAATGCTTTGAGAATGATGAGGGCAATGAATATACAGATGTGCTTTACACAATTGATGTATGTATGGATTGTAATAAGAGTTCTATGAGCCCCTAATAAAATGATTAAAAAAATAAACGAAGAAACAAAAAATGGTTGCCATCCAGTTGATCTGACTCACAGTGACCAGAAAATCAGAGGACTGCCCTATAGGGTTTCTTTAAAAAATTTCTTAATTGAACAGTTTTATTGGTTTATAATCCATATATCATATGATCAAGTCATTTAATCATATTAAGAATAATTGTACAATCATCAGAAATTTCTTCTTTTTTCTACTTACTGTCATTAGCACTTAATTTCACCCCAACTTCCCTTTCCATATCCCCAAGAAAACATTAGACCAGTTACTGCCCATACTGGATTTCATTCACAGAGAAACATGTATATATGTATATGAAAAAGAGCTAATAATAACAAAGGAAAACAGAGAGAAACCTCATTAGAAAATAAAGCACAAAATATTAAAAACAAATTTATAACACATTTAAAATTATTCACAAAAGGGAGATCAAATGATAAAAGGTTAACTTTTAGCCCAGCTGGATCTGAAGTCATCCACTTTCCCATGGTCTCTGCATGACTGCAAAGCTATGGTCAGAGGGGATTCACCAGAGGCTTAATCCACATGTATTTCCCTTTCATGTTTTTGAACTGAAACACCTTTAAAATGGGTCAAAAGGGAGATAAAGTGGTAAGCTATTACATTTTGACCTCACTCCAGCTACTATAATCAACTTTACATTGCTCTCTGTCTGATGACAAGGCTGCTCACAGCCCTGATGATGGTCAGAGGGATGCTTAATCCATATGTGTGCACCCAAAGGACTTCTTAGGCGGTGGTTGCTTTTATTTATTTTTTTATTCAGTGGTTGTCTTTATTTTTTCCCCCAACAGTTTTATTGGGACCTAATTTACATATAATACAGCACAATAGTTCAGTTCGATCATATCACGGGGCATTGTACTATCAGCCCTACATCAACGTTAGGGCACCCCCCCCCCCGCCTACCCCCACCACCTTGGTTGAATCCCCTTTAAACAATCAGTTCTACTGCTCCCTCCTCCGGCTGTATCTTTCCTGAAGCAAATCGTGAGATCTTTTTCGGAGCCACTGGTACGATGGAACTGCACACCTTTTTTTTTTTTCAGTTATCCTTTGAAAGCTTAATCATTGCCCTACCAGGGCTCTTTCCCTTACAAATCCACTGCTACCTCGTCCACTCCGATTCATACAGGACAGGGCAGAACTGCCCCTGTTGGTTTCTGAGATTGTAATTCTTATGGGAGTAGAAACTCAACTTTTTCTTCTGTGGAGTGGCTAGTGGTTTCGAACTGCTGACTGTGTGATTAGTGACCCAAGACATAGAACTAGGCCACCATGGCTTGCAGCTTTACAAGACTGGGTTGCAATTGTAATAATACGTGTTTGGCAACTCCCAATACATTCATTGTCCATTCTCTTGGCTTCAATGATGGCTGTGGCCCAGAAGGGAGACAGGAGGGGATCATGGATCTGTTAAGAATTCCAAGCATGGCAATTTCCCTGACCTAACTCGCTGGGTCTCAGAACTCGCCCGGGGACTCAAAATGCCCCTATCCTTCTCTGTTCTCCCTTACTTCCCGGGAATTCTTTCCCTGCCTCAATAAAATCTTTCTCAACTTCAAAAAAAAATCCAAGCATATTATAAACGAATTTAGGAATAGGCATCATTGTTAATGGCTTTAACTCATTGTGAACAATTCACTGCCCAGTCCTGTGCCATTCCCATGATTTGTTGTAGCTCGAACTATTGCAATCCACAGGATTTTCATTGGCTGGTTTTTGGAAGAAGATTGTCAGGCCTTTCTCCCAAGTCTATATGAGTCGGGAAACACTGCTGAAATCTGCTCAGCATCAAAGCCTCATGCAAGCCTCCTCCAGATGTGCAGCGGCTGTGCTGGGAGCGTGCTGGGTAGGATTGAACCTGGGTCTCCCTCATGGAAGGCAAACATTCCACCACAGCGCCCCCATGTCTCCATCTGCAGGCCTCACTTTGTGAGACCTTGGCTTCTTAAAGGGAGGGATCTATGAGTCATTCCCCTTTGTAGGTCCCTGGCCTGGCACAGGACGCTGGATAAGTGGTTGTAAATGGTACCAAATACTAACCACAAAATAGATTGTTGGAAAGGAAGGACGGGCGTCAGAGATCATCTAGGCCAGGCACCTGGCTTCCTGCAGGAGGGGCCGCCTGAAGAAGTGAAGTGATTTCCCTAAGATCCCATAAAGCTGAAGCCTCCAGCCACAGGGTGTTTACTACCTGTCTAGATTCTTTCCCACAAGACAACAGGCGACTTTAGAGTTGGAAGTAGATTTCGCGTTTGTGAAACACGTCTTTCAGTGTGTGTGTGTGTGTGTGTGTGTGTGTGTGTGTGTGTGTGCGCGCGCGCACGCGTGCTCTGGCTCATTATTTTTTAAATGTTTGTTAGCACTTCATGCACATGGCATACAATTCAATCATGTCAAGAAAAGTTGCATAATTATCACACATTCAATTCTGGAACTTATGCTTGCTTTGTGACTGGGTTTCTTTCATTTTATAGAGAAAGCTGAGGTGCAGACACAGTGAAAGCTGCCTAGGGTCACGTGACTGCTAAGCAGCAGGTAGAGCTCAGAACCACCAGGTTGGTAGTTTGAGTCCATAAGCTACTCCGGGGAAGAACACACGTCCATAAGGACTTACAGTCTTAACAATTTATAAATTATCAAGGGCTCATGAAGGAGCGGGAAGCGGGGAGCGGGGAGGGAGGGGGAAAATGAGGAGCTGATGCCAGGGGCTTAAGTGGAGAGCAAATGTTTTGAGAGTGATGAGGGCAACGAATGTACAAATGTGCTTTACACAATTGATGCATGTATGGATTGTGATAAGAGTTGTATGAGCCACCAATAAAATGATTTTTAAATTTTTTTAAAAAAGAAAAGATTTACAGCCTTAGAGCAGTCAGTTCTGTTATGTCCTGTAGGGTTTCTGCGTCGTAATCAACTGGAGGGCAGTGTGGTTAGGGATTATTTTCACGTACCTGCACCTGGCACATGATTTTGACACCTGGTAAATAATTAATAAATGCTTGCTGAGTGAAGGCATATTAAAAATTGTGCCATATTGTCTTTACAAATGTCTCAGGCTATCTTCAAGAAGTGAAACTGAAGATCACAATGGTGCACTGACTTGCCTCTTACTAGCTTGAACTAAAGTTCAGGTCTTCCAACTCAGATTCACTGTGTTATGGCTTTTTTCTTCAATTGAGAATCAAAATAAAAGTAACAACCTAGAATAAACATTATAATCACACATAATTTATGTGCCTGTAGATTATGTGATTAGGGGGTAGGCTATGGGCATTTGAATGCCCTTTCTCATGCTCAGACCCGAGAATGGAGCTGAATGGAGGAAGGAAGGTTCCTTCCCATCTAGAGAAAGGGAGTAGAATGGAGCCAGACATGGCGAGCAAGGGACGCTTTCCGGGGCATTGCCATCCTTGGGGGTCCTGCCATCTTTAGACCCCTAACTCACTGCAGAGGTCTGGAGAAGTGGAAGGACTTCAATGATCAAACGTTTATTCAAATTTATTATCGTATGGCAGTAGGACAGTTCTGCCTGAGAAGAAGAGACATCAATAATTGTGTAGACTGTGTAAATTATATTAAGAAGATGAACAATGCAAAACACTTTAAAAGAAAAAGGACAGAGCAACTACTGGCCTGGGGAGTTTAGAAATAGGGTCCTTTGAGGCCAGAAAAAGGACTTTGAGCCAGGACTTTGGAACATGAGCAGCTAACGAGGTAACAGTGATTCAGGTAGAGGCATGAGTGAGCGGTGGCAGGAAAAGCAGTTACGGTGGCAAAGGGTGGATGTCTAGGGACTTACAACAGAGCTGGGAATGTGATTTTGTCTTTCCCTAAAGAATGGGAAGAATTAGAGTTGGAGAAAGTAGAAATCATGAAGATCTAAATTATACCCCAGGAATGGTGAAATGAGAAACAGTGACGTGGTATTTACACGGTAGAGATGACAGAACTGGGGAAGGAAGAACAAAAGTTGGAACGAGCTCATCATAGGGATAGACTAGATCTGGGTGCTTCAAGGACAACATAAGTTTCATTTGGATAATCAATGTATCTGCCGAATAGCCCAAGATATTCTTAGGTAATGAAACTAATGCTCCGAAGCTAGAAACTGAGACTTGAGAGTAATTCGGTAACAGTTGGAGGTGTGGGCCCAAGAGACGGTGCAAAAGTCTGTGGACGGACAAAAGGCTTGTGGGGGTGGAGACACCTCAACAGTCAAGGGCAGAAGGGTTGCTCCTGAAGTAGAGGAAGAAGGGGTCAGAATGGAAGTCAGAGACAAAGATCAAATGAGTTGTGAACACCCAGGGGATAAAGCAGCATTTCTATTTCTGGTCCCTCAAGTTCAGGGGCTAAGGAGGCAGGATGGGGCTGACAGCTGACCATTGAACTTGACAATCAGGAATTTTCTCACGATCAGAGGAAGTAATGCTTTGGAGATGACAGAGCAAACTGCAGAGGGGTCAGGGGTCGGGGTGAGGCACAGTCTGGCTAGTGTTCATGAGTACCCCCACTGCCATTTGGTAGCATTTATCAATAAAACACTAGATAATATTAAAAATATATGACTTAATTGAGAACATAAGTTTTTATATTCATTCCATGACAAAATTACAACAATCCTGGACGAATGCAAGGTTTCTTGAGGCTAACCCCTCCCCAGGTCTTCTGAGTTTGCAATGCACGGCCGCATTTGCGTCACTAGTTTTGCTTCTCTAGAGAACCCATTCTATTTGTTTTGTTCACTGGAAACAGTAAATTGATAAAAAAATTTAGGATGATAGAGTATTAGAAATTGAAAGTAATATAAATGAGTAAGTGTATATTTTTATATTTTAATGGTGGTATTTTTACACTACCAGTTAAATACATGCTTCTTCTATAGACTTTTGTGAAAGTCCTTCTTTACAATTTGTATCTCTATATCTCGAAAGGTTAAAAAAGCACTGTACTTGCTTCACAAAATTAGGTAAGAAAAACAGCCTTTAGCGAACACTACTTGGACTTTACTTAATATATAAAATGTGTTTCACTTACTCTGATTTGAAAAAGGCTTACTTTTTTCTGATTCTTTTAGAGAAATTATAATGGGTTGAATTATATTCCCTCAATTTATAAATCCTAAACTCTATGCTTGTGTTTATAATCTCATTTGAGAATGGGTTATTGTTATTTTAATGAGGCAAGATTAATGGAGGGCATACTTTAATTCAAGCTCTTTGGAGATATGAGATTAAATCAGCAAGGCAGCGAGGAGGGAAGAAAGACACCAGGCCACGCGAAGATCTCCAGGGATAGAAGCAAAGGGCCAAGCACCTGCCCCAACACGCTCCCCCCGCCCTAACCCCCACAAAACTCAACAGAGGAAGTCTTCCCCTAATAACCAGTGTCCTGAATTCAGATCTCAAGCCTCCTAAACTACCAGAAAATAAAATTTTGTTTGTTACAGCAGCCCCAGACAACGAAGGTAGAATTAAAGTAGTAGCTGAGTGTTTATGAAAGACAATAAACTACTCGTGTTTCTTTCTTCCCACTCTGCTGTAGCCATATCCTAGCACCCAGTCTGATGCCACGTGGTTGGTACATGCAAAGAGGTTTATCTTCAGTTATCATCAGGGAAGTGAAAATAGAAACCCAACTAAGACATCACTACACCCGAAAGCCAAACCCATTGTTGTCAAAGTCTCTGCTGCTCAACAGCTATCCTATGACAGAGTAGACTTGCCGCATAGGGTTTCCATAGCAACACTATTGATGGACATGATGGACATGTCTCTCCTGTGGACTGGCTGGTGAGATTGAACTACTGACCTTTTGGTTAGCAGCCAACTTGCTGAACCACTACACCACCAGGGCCTTCTACCCATGAGACACACATGGAGCTTCGGTGGTGCAGTGGGCTACACGTTGAGCAAAGTCAGCAGTTTCCAACCACCAGCTGAAGACCGATGAGGTTTTCTCCTGCCTTAAAGACTCTTTGCAGAGAATAAATGCTTTATTAACTTATAAGACTTGAAAGTCACAAAAAAGCATTTATTAAGGCAGTGCCGTGTGTGTGTGTGTGTGTGTGTGTGTGTGTGTGTGTAGAAAGAGTGAGAGAGAGAGAGAGAGAAATCTAAAGACTTTTGCTCTGTACATCTTAATAACCTTTGCATTTTCCTTTTACACATTTAGGCAGTGTGTTTTCTTTTCTTCTTAAAGAGACAAATCCTGGCCAATATTTCCAAGTCATGTTTTGATGATAACTTATGGGATCATGGAATGAGATAACAAACACTATCTAATAAGCTTTCTCAGCATATTGCAAGTGTGGCTGGGCATTTTAATTGCATTGACTTATGTTGGTGTACAAAAATCTGATAACTGATCATTTTCCTATTTTCCAATAAAATACATATTTTTTTAAAAATTTAAGTTTTAATTAAAATAAGCTTGAACTTCCAACTAAGTCAAATGCACAAATGGCAAATTATTTTCTACACTTTAATATTCAACTTTTGAGTTGTATGAGCCCCAATAAAAAGATTTATTAATAAAAAAATTCAACTTTCCTCTATCTTTTAAATACCCTTCACAATATGCTCTCGTGCCTGCTTCAGTTCTACAAATTTTGAGTTTTTCAAAATTCCAGAGTTCTTTCCTTATGCAAAATAGCAATGCAAATAGGAACCCTACATGGTGTAGAATAATTGCTTTCCTGCATGGTTCCCTTTTCTCAAAACAGGTAAACACAACACAAACCAACAAAAACACATGAACTTAGCCCATCTGAAAAGGCACCGCAGCTCCCTACTTGCTTTTTGCAGGAAAAGGCAGAGGCAAGAACATTATCCCGGAACATCGAATAAAAGCTGTATTTGGAGTCTTCGAGAAGCGTCTCCTTCTGTAGGGGATGTAGGTGTTGAAGGAGAAACGGTAACCGTCTCCCGTGCCATTTTGTCTAATTCTGCGTGAACAGCTGATGGGACAGGTGTCTGACCGGCTTGTTGAGCCTCCTGGGACTTGGCAGGTGCACACAGGTCTCGGCTGCAGTTGGTAGTCGTTTTGCTACAGGGAGCGTAGCTTCATAAGAAACACAATTTCCTTCTCATGCACAAACTTTCGGACTGGTGGCGTAGTTATGATGTCTTCACCATGATCTTCTGCTTTCAAGGTTTAAAATTTTTCATGGAATTTTCCTGTTTTCTTTTTGTAAAATCATTTTATTGGGGCGCATACAACTCTTATCACAATCCAAACATACATCAATTGTGTAAAGCACACATACATTCGTTGTCCTCATCATTCTCCAAGCTCGCTTTCTGCTTGGGTTCCTGGGAACAGCTCATTTTCCTTTTCCCCCTCCCCCTCCCTCATGAACCCTTGATAACTTATAAATTATTATTTTATCTTATCTTACGCTGCCTGGCGTCTCCCTTCACCCACTTTTCTGTTGCCCATCCCCCAGGGAGGAGGTTATATGTAGATCCTTGTGATCTGTTCCCCCTTTCCACCCCACCTTCCCTCCCGGTATCGCCCCTCTCACCGCTGGTCCTGAGGGGTTCATCTGTCCTGGATTCCCTGTGTTTCCAGATACCATCTGCACCGCTGTGTATCCTCTGGTTTAATCAGGTCCGCAAGGTAAATTGGGATCATGATAATTGGGGGGAGGAAGCGTTTAAGAACTAGAGGAAAGTTGTGAGTTTCATTGTTGCTACACTGAACCCTGAGTGACTCATCTCCTCCCCACCACCCCTCTGCAAGGGACGTCCAGCTGTCCACAGATGGGCTTTGGGCCCCTCATTCACGATGATACAATGTTCCTGTTTTCTCATCAGAATCCCACCCTGCTAGAACTTAAAAAATGCATCTCTCCCACATCAGCAGGAATCTCACACCGAAACCCAGTTTCTGAATGGTGTATTTAGATACTAAATCTACATTTCTATTTTCTGTTACTGAAGTGTAAGGAAGTGCTGCACCCTACTGCAAGCCGAATTTCTGCATTGGTGACGGAATAAAACCAAAATGTCATGTTCTTTCTCCAATCCACTGATGGCATCACCCTTTGTGCAAACACCGGGACTGGACCGCCGAGTGCGCCAGCCGGTCAGCGGGTCCTCGGCGACGTGGCCCTTCTCCTGGCTCTACGCCCTCTTGGAAGGCCCTACTCAGCTTTTGTTCCTTTTATTTTCTACGAGGAATTTTCAATTTATCAATACGCTCTCTAACGACACTTGCCCATTTCTGTAAAGAACCCAAAGTCGCCCAAGGCTTTGACGTGTCAACAACCCGCATCTCGAGTGTCCTCCGGAGAACGGCTTCCAGGGCAGGAGGCCTTAGTGACACGCGTCTCCGGCTAAGATCCACACATGGCAACGTGCCCACCCCCCTGTCGGCATCACGGACGTGCGAACACAAGTACTCCAATCCTCGTACTTTCTTGTCCGCCGCCAGTCCCTGAGTTTTCCTTATTAAGCTGCTTTTGCAGCTCCATCGTCAGCCAGCTGCTCCGGGGCTCGGGCCGCCGCTCAGTGGACCAAAGGTTCTGTCCATCCTCGTTGTCGCCGGTTCCGCACGAGGTCGTTGGCCAAAGGGCTGCCGGCGCAGGTCGAGGCGAATCCCGGGAAAAAACCCAAGGAATCCACGTGCCCCACAGCCGCCATCGGTCGGGATCACACGAGTCCCGGCAAAGTCTGAGTCTAAGTCAGCTTAAGAGCTGAGAGTTTGGCTAGTTTTTATTGTTTTGTTCCCCTAAACCATTTTACTGGAGCTAATACAGAAATCAGATCATCCCACAGTTAAATCGCATCAAGCAGAATTGTACAATTGCTATCACAATCAATTTCAAAACATTTTCTTCCAAGTACTGATAGAAGCTACAATATGGATAAACATTGAAACAATATGTTATTAAGTGAATAAGGCCTGAAACAAGAGATAACGTGTGATTCCTTTTACGAGAAATTTTTAGAATATTGAAACTCAAACTCCCTGCTAACAAGTCACTGTCAACTCTTGGTGACCCGATAGGACAGGTTAGAATTGCCCCTGTGTTTCTGAGCTGGTAACTCCACACAGGAGTAGAAAGCCCATCATTCTCCGGAAGAGTGGCTGGTGGTTTTGAACTGCTGACCTGGTGGATCTCTGTCCACCTCTATGGCCACTAGACCACCAGGGCTCCTATTCCACGACAGCTAAATCCATAGTGTATGAATATTCCGACTTCACAAGGGAGCAAGAAAATGAAATTTGACACAATCCCAAGGCTCATTCTTAACCTCCTTTACCAATTTTGACACCAACCAATTAATCCCTCCCAAGGCATGTTCTCCTCTACTGTGTTGGATAATCCACTGCAAGGGCCACACAGAAATCCCAGGCTCTGATTATGAGGCTCATTAGGAAAGCTAACAGTTACAATTCAGGAATGCTTAGACTATAGTTCTTTAGTCAGGACATCCTCTTCCCAGCTGCTCACAAGCGCCCCGCTGGTCTTCAGCCTCTTCCACGATCAAGCAGTGTTACAGCTCTTCTCGCTCTGCTAATCGACGTCCAGAAAGTACTGCACTCTGGCAGGAACCCCCAGTTCAAATTGCTCAGTTCTTAAATATGTGGCTTGGCTAACCTAGCTTCTCCGATGATGAATTTAAAATTGGCAAAACTGACCAGTTCCCATATTAGAGTTTCATACATTCTATTTGTATGCTCCCAGCAAGCTATCCAATTTCCTTGATGCGCTACAAACAACTCACACTTACATAATCCGACGCAGTAATTTGATAGCACTGAGGAGGAATATGGCTAGAAGAGCCATGGAGCAGTTCACTATACCACTCATAAATGTACCAGGGGGAGTAGCAGCGTCCTGGAACGGGTGTGTGGGGTGGGGCAGGTGGATGGGGAGGGCCTGCTAATGGGCACCCGCGTTCTTCAGGAGGCGATGAAAATGAAAAGTCCTTGAATCAGATAATAATGATGTTGCCTAATTCTGTGAATATCCTAAAACCACTGACTTGTATACTCTATAAGGGTAAATCATATAGAATGTAAACAAGTGGGCATAGAAGGTTTTAAAATTTACCTAGATCTAAAATAAAACCAAACCCCAACTCTTTACTAGAGCTCAAGTTCAGTTGTATAAATGTTGTCTTAGAGCAACAATAATCGTAATGGATAAAAACAAAGCCTTTATTAAGAACCTAAGTATTTGAAAGAAATTGTGTAGGGATCATTGGAGAATTAATGTACTCTGTAAACTTTCATGAAGTTTACAATAAAAAGCTTAAATAAAAGAAAATAATCAATGTGCAGGAAAAAAAATCCAACAAAAGAATCTAAGTATTTGCTTTGTACCAAGCACTTTATATTTGATATTCTCTCTGAAATCACTGCAATAATCTTGTAGCTAGAGGTTACTGTTCCAATTTATAGACAAGAAAATTAAGGCTTAAAAATGCTAAGTAGAAAGGAAATGTTTTGAAAATGAAGATCAACATATGTACAAATATGCTCAACACAATGGATGCATGGATTGTGATAAGAGCTGTAAGAGCCCCCAATAATTTTAAGAAGAAAAAATGCTAAGTAATTTGTCCAAGTTCATAAGTCTACTCCAGTCCTCTTCTAACATTTTATCTTCTGTAAAATACATATTTACTGATTTATTGGCTTCTCATACTATTACGTTATTTTCAGTGTGATATTGTTTCTTGTAGCCTGTTTCTATTAAAATAGACTCTCATTGCTGGACACAGTTTTAATTGATGACCTTTCTTCCTTAATGATGAGTTTGTTGACCACAGGGCAAAGACAGAAAAATTCCTATATGAAAGTTTAAGTTTTTATTTGTATTAAATTACAGTAAGTATAGGATCATAATTTGAATATTGCAATACAGCTTAAAATTTGGCAAATTATGTAATTACTCAAAATTAATTACATGTGTGCATTGAAGAAGTTATTTGGCATAACTTGGCAAGATACATAGTTCTAGAATTTATTTGATCATTTATCATGTATATTTGTGATAATACACATATATCACAAATATAGATATTCCCAAATTAAGCATACTTATATAAAAAGCAAAAGTTTGATATTAGGAGTCATTCCTTTAAAAAAATCTATTATTAAATTGCATCTGCATACAAAGCAGAAATGTAGAAAAATTAATAATTTGCTAAATACAAAGTAATTGAAAACAAAATAAAAATTTCTATTGAAATTTTAGATTACTACTTAATTGATATTTAATGGCACTATAAACTATAGAAATGAAGATCATTTTGGTAAGTTATTGGGAGACTGCAATTCTACTGAGCATTACTGTACCCTCTAAATTAAGAATGAATATTATTATAGTAGGAAATGATGGCAGATGATTTTCTCCTTTATTAATATGGGAATTCTCAGGAAGTAATCAAGGCAGTGTATGCACTCCTGGGCTTGAGTGCTGTTCTTCCTTCACTGGAAGTCTGGCTTCTCAGGAAAGGTGCAGCCAGTCCGCCGAATTATGATGCTTGCTGCATAGTGGCCAGCACGGACGCATTCAGTCAGAGGCTTTTCCGATACCAGCTGGGACAGAAAACCTGCAACGCAATGAAAAGGGAAGAACCTGAATATTGTAAAACAGCATCAAGAACATCAAAACACTTAGCCCATTCTTCTCGCAAGGTGTAGAGAGAGCTTTCTCCAAATATTGTGAGTCTCCCTTAGTATTTCTTCTAAAGAGCTCCAATTGGGATATAATATTGAGTCATGAAGTTGATCTGGTTGTTCTATGTCGAATTATGATGCATCCTCTTTGCTGTAAGATAAAATGTTGTGAGTGAAAAGGAAAATCTAAGACTGACCGTGGGGCGTCGCACCCGAGAAGTTAGTCATCGATTTCCCTTCCTTTTGGATTCCTATTGTCTGACCGGTGTTCCTGACATAGTGACATTTGCCAAGATTCTTTCACCTGGATGTTTCTCCAAGTACAACTCTCGGGGATGAAGAGTTATGGAGCACGCTACATTTTCCTCTTGTGTCCAGCAGTAGCAGTGAAATAATTTCTACAGTTAGCACCATGCACATGTATGACACTAAAATAAATTATGAGGTAGAAAATAGTACTGAGGACTTTCACTCATGACAACTTTCCTCAAGAATAACTAACATAAAGATACACAAGTGACCATCTAGCTCAAAAGCATCAAAGCCCACTTGGAAGAAGCACTCCAGCCTGTGTGATCATGAGGTGTTGATGGGATCAGTTATCAGGCATCAAAGAACAAAAAATCATATCACTGTGAATGAGGGGGAGTGTGGGGTGGGGACCCAAATCTCATCTGTAGGCAACTGGACATCCTATTACATTGGGTTGTGGGGAGGAGACGAGGCAGTCAGGGTGCAGGGTAGCAACGATGAAACATACAATTTTTTTCTAGTTCTTAAATGCTTCCTCTCCCCACTATCATGATCACAATTCTACCTTACAAATCCGGCTAAACCAGAGGATGTACATGGTACAGATAGGAACTGGAAACACAGGTAATCCAGGACAGATGATCCCTTCAGGAACAGTGGTGAGAGTGGCAATACCGGGAGGGTGGAGGGAAGGTGGGATAGAAAGGGAGAACCGATTACAAGAATCTACATATAACCCCTTCCCTGGGGGATGGACAACAGAAAAGTGGGTGAAGGGAGACATTGGACAGTGTAAGACATGACCAAATAATAATAATTTATAAATTATCAAGGGTTCCTGAGGGAGGGATGAAGAGGGGAGGGAGGGGAAAGATGAGGAGCTGATACCAAGAACGCAAGTAGAAAGCAAATGTTTTGAGAATGATGATGGTAAGAGATGTACAAATGTGCTTGACACAATGGATGGATGGATGGATTGTGATAAGAGTTGTATGAGCTCCCAATAAAATGATTAAATATGCCAGGGGCTTAAGTGGAGAGCAAATGTTTTGAGAATGATGAGGACAATGAATGTACAAATGTGCTTTACACAATTGATGTATATACGGATTGTGATTAAAAAAGAAGAAAATCCAGTAAAATAGTTTAAAAAAAAAAGTATATATATAGTAAATCCTTACCACCATGCCTATGGCTCTAATCTCATTTGAGAATGGTTTGTCTTTGTTATGTTAATGAGACAGGATGACTAGCAGGCATGTTGTAAGTCCATCTCATTTGAGACATAAAAGAGATGAAAAAGCCAGGGCAAGAGCAGATTGGGCAGAGCTGCCAAGTCGGGGGAGAATGCCTAGGGACAGAAGCTCAAAAGACAAGAGGGCCTTTCTACAGACGGGGCAAGCCTGCTTTTGAACTCAGGCTTGTCGCCTCTTGAATTGTACAAAAATAAACTTGTTTTTTGAAATCACAACCTCGTAGTATTTTTGTCTAGCAGCCCCATATAACTAAGATAACCATGAACAACTTGAAGTCAATAAAATAGACAACTGAGATGAAATGGAAAATTCTTTGAAGTATCAAGTCTCATTCATGAAGAAATAGCTAACTTGAATACTGCTGCTTCTCATAAATAAAATTACAGGACAAAATGATGTCACTGATGAATACTACCGAACATTTAAATTAGAAAAATAGTAATTATATACAAACGTTTCTGAACATTGAAAATAGGGAATATTTCTCCAATCATATTTTCAGTCCAGCAATACTATGATCAAAACCAATAAAAAAAACTATCGACCAATTAATATTGCTTAGGAACACAGATACAAACATTCTTAAGAAATGTTAGGTGAGCATGAATACACAACTCATTTTATAAAAGTGATTTAACCATGGAGGTGTATGATTTGTGAATACTATATCAAGAAAACCACTAAAAAAGAAAAAGAATGTTGATATAGTATGAAAAATATAGCCAATGTCATTGAGCAATAGGTATTGAAATTATTTAATGCAAACCTAATTTGCTATGCAAATCCTCACCCAAACACAATAAATAAAAAGAAATATTAGAAAATCAAATCCAAACATTTGAATTGATTCCAACTCATAGCAACCTTATAGGACAGGATGCAAGTGCCCAGAGGGCTCGGGGCTGGTACATCTTTACAGACGCACATTTCTCTGACGGGGAGGTGGGGGGGGGGCGGGGAGGGGGGAACGGATCACTACCAACTGCTGAGCTTGCGGTTAGCATCTGAGTGTTGAACCAAGGCCTCCCCAGGGCTCACATTAAATTTAGCAATCTATCCAAAAAGATAATCATGACCAAGCAGATTTAAGCAAGGGAACACGAGATTGGTTAAACATTTAAATGTCAATTGATGTAATTTACCATACTCATGGAAAAATGATGCAGAAAAGCATGACAAAATCCAAACATAAATTCCTGATTTAAAAAAAAATACAGCAAACTAGGAAAAAAATGGACTTCCTTATACTGATAAAGGGCACATATGGAAAACTTATAGCTCAGGTCAGGTGAAAGATGAAACTTTCTACTTTCATAAAGATTTATAGTCTTTGACACGCACAGGAGCAGTTCTACTCTGTCTGATAAGTTTGTTATGAGTCAGAATTGACTCAATGACAGTGAGAAAACAACTTGCTGCCATTGAGTCAATGCTGACTCAGACAACCCTCTGTGGGATTCCCAGACGGTAGCTGTTTATGGGAATAGAAAATTCAGTCTTTCTGCTAAGGACCTGCTGGTAGTTTTGACAAGCTGACGCTGGCAGTTAGGTTTTTTGTTTAATAGCTAATAATTATTAAAATTCTTTTTCTTGTCTTTAATTCTTTTGTTGTTCTTTAAACTTTTACTTATTTTGTTGCTGAGAATATACACAGGAAACATCAACAGTTTCTACACGTACCACTCAGTGACACTGATTACATTCTTCAAGATGGACAAGCAAGCCATCCTCACCCTCCTTGTCTAAACCTAACTCGTACAGTTTGGTTTTAAGGAGACTTCAGTGGGGGGAGTAGGCAGACATGGTACACACAGGCCCCCCACAACAAAGGCACAAGGGTCCAAATGAAAATTGTAAGAACGATAATCCTGGAACCCGGAGCTTTAGAAGAAACGAAGAAGTGGACGTCGTGTTTTGTTTTGCTGTACATCGGGTCACATAACAGCAATAACCACATGGTTCCCACGGTGGCTGTACCACTTTACATTCCCATCAGCAAGTTACGTGTTCCAATTGCCCCACGTCCTCACCGACAGTTGCTACTTTCTGTTTTTGCATTTTAAAAATCTTAAGCCATAGTAGTGGGGGTGAAGTGATATATCAATGTGGTTTTGATTTGCATCTCCTTGCTACCTAATGATGCAGAGTACATTTTTAGGTGTTTCGGGACCGTTTGAATGGCTATTCAAGTTTTTTGCCCATTTCATTAGGTTGTCTTGTTGCTATTAAGTTGCTGAAATTGATATTTACTTTGGTTACCAGATTCTGGTTAGATCTATGGATTGTGAAGATTCCCACCCAGTTGGTGATTTGTCTTTTTACTTTTTTTTTGTAAAATATTTTAATGAACAAATGCTTTCATTTTTTTTTAATTTTAACAATTTATTGGGGCTCATACAATTCTTTTCACAGTTCATACATATACATACATCAATTGTATAAAGCACATCTGTACAGTCTTTGCCCTAATCATTTTTTTCTCTTTTCTTCTTTTACATTTTATTAGGGACTCATACAACTCTTACCACAATCCATACATATACATACATCAATTGTATAAAGCACATCCATATCAATTTTTACAAATTTATTTTTTACTTTCATAATTTGTGATTTTTCAATTATATTAGATAATCAAGTGCCGAAAGTCTTACCGAGTTGCTCCTGCTTGTTCTTCTGAAAGAAATTATTGTTTTAGTTGGTACATATAGTTCCTTGATCCATTTTTCCCCCAACCCATTTTTGGGAGCTAATACAGGTATCATATCATCCCATAGTGCAGTCACAGTAAGCATCATTGTACAATTGCCAACCACAATCAGTTTCAAAATATTCTTTCCTTCTTTTCATTATTAATAATTTTATTGAGGGGTTCTTCCAGAATTTATAACAATCCATAATTCAATTGTATCAAGCACAAGTGTACATATGTTGCCATCATTTCTAAAACATTTTCTTTCTCCTTGAGCCCTTGGTATCAGCCTCTCTTTCCCCCTCCCTCCCATACGTTCCCACCCTTGTGAATCCTTGATCAATTATTTATTATTATTTTATATCTTAAACCATCTGTAGTCTCCCTTCACTCACATTTCGATTATCCCTCCTCCTTGGGGGTGTTATCAATTCAGTCTTGTTATCAGCTCCCCTTCTCTCCCGCTTACCTCCCATATTATCTTCCTGCTTGAACTCCTGCTATCAGTTCCCCTTTAACGGACTGTCCAACTGTACCCCTAGAACCCCCATTCTATTTGTTGTTTCTATAGGTTCATCACCTTAATCTATTTTCAATTTGTTTTTGTGTATGGTGTGAGCAAAGGATCTTGGTTAAGTCTTTTGGCATGTGGAAATCTAAAATTTCCAGCACCATTTATTGAAGACACTATTCTTTCCCCAGTCAATAAGCTTAGCACCACTGTAAAAAAAATAGTTGATTATAGATGTGTGAAGTCATTTCTAGACTATCAATTCTACACCATTAGTTTATATGTCTATTGTTATACCAGCATCATACTGTTTTGATTATTGTAGCTGCATAACTCTTAAATTTAGCAAGTGTGACTTCATGTACTTTGTTCTTATCTTAGAACATTGCTGTAGCTCTTCAGGGCCTCTTACCTTTCCACATAAAGTTGGGACTGGTTTTTCTATGTTTGTAAAGAGGGCTATTGGGATTTTTATTGCTATTGCACTGAATTTATATATTGCTTTGGGCAGTATAGAAATCTTCACAATATTGTCTTCTGACTTATGAACATGGAATATTTACTTAAGTCCTTAATCTCTCTCAGCAATGTTTTACAGTTTTCATTGAATAGGTCCTCCTGAAATAAATCCCACTTGGCCATGGTAACACCGTTCTTCATGGTGAATGCCGGTATGATTTCCCCTAAGATAAATAATAAGGCAAGCATGTTCCCTTTTATGACTGCTCTTCAACACTATCTTAGAGTTTCTAGCAAGTGCAAGAAGACAAGCAAAAGAAGCAAAAGGGATCCACAGAGAATGACAGCGTTTACCCAAGGGCAAAGTTCAGCAGGGTTGAAAAAGAAGGAAGAACTGAAATAGGAGAGATTGGGAGGAAGTGGGTTAAATGATGGTCCACTGAAGGGGTTACAAGAATGAGATGGAAAGTATTTGAATAAATTGTTGAATATAAAACTGGTGATCTGCTCTATAAACTTCCACCCAGTTGACAACAATAAGCCAAGAGAAAGAAGTAAAATGCATTAAAATTGGAAAAAAAGAGGTAAAACTGTCTGTCTTCTAGATGGCACAATAATATATGCTTGTGGTTCTCATAAGAATAGGGCAACTGTAAATATTTTGATTACCACACAGGAGGGGTGGGAAAACGCTGCTGGCATGTAGTGGGTAGAAGCCAGGGATGCTTCTAAGCATCTGACAATGGCAAGAGTACGGTCAGAATATGGTAAATGTAGATAATCTTATGGAATTTATAAAAAATTAACTAGAACTACTGAGTGAGTTTAGCACAGTAGCAGGATATAAGATCAAAAGAACAAAATCAATTATATTTTATATAGAAATATATAGTACTATATGTATTCTGTCTTTCTAAATAACTAGCAATTTTAGACACTAACAATGAACTCAGAAATTGATATTGAAAACACAATTATCATAGTATTTAATATGTGAAATACTTAGAGATAAATTTACAAAAGTTTTACAAGACCAGTATATGGAAAATAACAAAACAATACTGAGAAAAAGAAAGCAAGCCTAAAGAAATGTAGAGAGATAAAGTTTTCATACTAATTACATTTCCAGCAGGCTTTTAAAATAGCTTGTGGTAGTTATATAATCTGTTGTCAATGTGAGAGGATTGAGTGAAGGGTTGCTGTTTAGTCTGTCAATCAGGTCGCAGCTTGATGACCTCATCAAAAAATGAGATAAATAGCTCACTGGAGGCAGGATGCAGACTCACTCCCTGGGAGACATTGCAGCTGACAAGATACATGGAACTACGTTAGTGCCCTGACTTGGGAAAGCCACGTGCCAGCACAGAGATGTTTATGACACCACTGGATCCACATGACTTCCCACCCACTGGCCTGTGATCTTCTTGCATTTAGTATCATTGCATGTGTTTTGTGAGTCTGAAGAGGACTTTATAGATTGGTTTTGCACATATGGGCTAATATTAGATTTATGGACTGGGCTGGGATGTTTTCTTAATGTACAATTACTCTGTATATAAAGCTCTTTCTTATATACGTGTAAGTGTCCATGAATTTGTTTCTCTAGTTTGCTCAGACTAACATGCAGCTGATTTAAAAATATGTAAGGCAATGAAGAGGACCTAGAATAGCCAAAACACACCTTTGAAAAGAATAGTCATAGAGATTACATGATCAGATTTCAATAATAATCAAGATATTGTAGTGTTAGCATCAAGACAGATAAATAGATAAAGAAAACAATTCAGAGTCTGGAAATTAGCCTCCATATATATGGTCAATTATTCCTAACAAAAGTCCTTCAATAAATCATTGTGAAAGATGGGGAGTGCAGATTGGGGATCCAAGACCCATCTGTAGGCAACTGGACATCTCCTTACAGAAGGGTTGCAGGGAGGAAATGAGCCAGTCAGGGTGCAGTGTAGCAACAATGAAACATACAACTTTCCTCTAGTTCCTAAATGCTTCCTCCCTCTCAGCCCCCCGAGTCTATCATGATCCCAATTCTAACCTTACAAACCTGGCTAGATCAGAGGATGAACACTGGTACAGATAGGAACGGGAATCCAAGATGGATGATCCCTTCAGGACCAGTGCCGAGAGTGGCGATACTGGGAGGGTGGAAGGTAGGTGGGGTGGAAAGGGGGAACCAATTACAAGGATCTACATATAACCTCTTCTCTGGGGGATGGACAACAGAAAAGTGGGTGAAGGGAGATGTCAGAAAGTGTAAGATGACAAAATAATAATAATTTATAAATTATCAAGGATTCATGGGGGGATCCTAGGGAACGGGGAGGAAGGGGGAAAAATGAGGAGCTGATGCCAGGGGCTTGGGTGGAGAGCAAATGTTCTGAAAATGATGAGGGCAATGAATGTACAGATGTGTTTGACATAATTGATGTATATGGATTGTGATAAGAGTTGTATGAGCCCCAATAAAATGATTTTTAAAAGTCCTTTAATAAATGATATTTTTGAACAATGTGAAAAGATATTAGAACAACTGATTATCGGGTCAAAAAATGAGCTTCAACTCTTTCCTAACACTATATATAAAAATTAACTTGGAATAGAAATAGTTCTAAATATAAGAGCTAAAACTATAAAACGTATGGAAGAAAAATAGAACAAAACTTAATAATCTTGAGTTTGTCAGAGCTTCAAATTAGGCCAAAAAGTAATTTAGAGTTAATAAATATTAAGCAATTTTGTTCTTAGATATTTAGAAAGGCATACCACATATTAGGGAAAAAATCAGATAAAAAACTTCAATCTAGAATCCATACAGAATTCTTAAAACTCAATTACAAGAAATAACCAATCTAGAAAATGGGCAAAAGTGTCAAAGAGATATTTTAACAGAGTTAATATATTTATAGACAGGGTTTTAAATAAGCACATAAAAATATGTTCAACGTCATGATTTGTTAGAGTAGTCCACACTCACTAGAATGACTAAAATGAAAAAGAATGACCATACTAAATATTTGTAAAGTTGTAGATCAATTGAAATTCCTATACTGTACATACTTGTGTATGGGCCAAGTTTTTCAGCACATTTTTAGTGCCGTTTTTGTAGTAAAATTAACTGCCTCAGCTGATATTCGGGTTGGCTAATACGCAAGTATATATGGTATTTATTGTAGGAATAAAATAATATATAATCACTTTGGAAAACCATTGGTCAGTGTCTTACAAAGCTAAATATATTCCTGCCATAGCACCCAACGTTTCCACTTCCAGGTGACCTTATGTACTAGGGGTTACAAAAAACAAAAACAAAAAACACACACACAACAAAATGGAATTGTGCCAGGCGGAGCAGAGCTTTCAGAGTACACATTTTTCCTGCCAGGTGAGCATCTGGCAACTTGCTCTGAGTCAATGCACTCAGCGGTGTTTGCTGGGAAGGTCCTCTCTAGCCACAGTGAATTTTTTTGTTATTTGGGATGGCCGATTTAAGAGAATGGTGTGTGGCTGTGAAATTTTGTTTCCTGCTGAGAAAAAATACCGCAGAAACTGCTGTGATATCGAACACAGCTTACAAAGACAGTGCTATTGGAAAACTCAAGTGTATGAATGTTTTTCTCGTTTCAAAAGGTGAAATGTCGACTGATGACAAACCTCCTTCTGGAAGTCCATAACTTCCCTAATGGATGAAAATGTTTACTTACAGTACTGCATTTGGAGTTCATTCCACCAGGTCAGATTATTAATCAGACTTTTAATTTAAAGGTACTAAAAAGATAGCATAACATTATGTGGTAGACGGGAGACTGGTTTCGCCATCACGGCAATGCACCTGTTCACGCAGCCATCTCAGTGCGCCGGTTTTTTATAAAAAGCAGCACGCCTCTCTTGTCCCTCACACCTTACTCACCTGGCCTTGCTCCACGTGACTTTTTTGTTT
Source organism: Tenrec ecaudatus (assembly GCF_050624435.1). Taxonomy (NCBI): domain Eukaryota; kingdom Metazoa; phylum Chordata; class Mammalia; order Afrosoricida; family Tenrecidae; genus Tenrec; species Tenrec ecaudatus. Next base: position 44,715,617 of record NC_134545.1, read on the forward strand.
CCACCAATGAAGAGGGACATGAAAGGACAGCAATTTGACAATGTACATGAGGTAAAGGAAAGCACGAAGGTCCTGTGAGCCATCCAATCAAATGAGTTTGAAAAATATTTTCAAGAAGGGAATTGCAGATTTGACAAATGCATTAAATGTAATGGGGAGTACTTTGAAAGTTGATAAGGTTGCTTTGTAAATAAAATTTAAATACATAGCTTTTGGGGGAAAATCCTGTTATTGTGGGGGAAACTCCGTTGTGTAACAGAATAAAGCACTGCCCAATCACGCCGCCATCCTCAAAATCACTGATACAGTTGTGGTCATCTAACTCAATGAAGGTTGTCATTTCACTGACTCCACTATATCAAACATGAAGTCCGTTTCTACTGATTGGTTTTTTGATTGTTGATGTGTCCAAAGTAAGCAAGAGAAAGTCTGTCCTCACTTACAAGGAGCATATTGGATACACTTCCTCCAAGACAGATTTCTAATTTTTTCTGGTGGTCATGGTGCAGTCGCTATTCTCTGTCAACATAACAATTTGAGCTCTTCTCTCATGATGTTCAGCTGTGAATTCAGGCTTTTGTTGTCTCTCTGTGGAGGTGTAGTCCACACTGCAGGCTCTGGTCTTGGATCTTCACCAGTAAGTGCTTCCGGTCCTCATTGATTTCAGCAACTACGGTTGCATTGTGCGCATTTTTGTGTATCAGGCATTAGAGGTTTCTAATGAGATTTCCTCCATTCCTCATACTGAATTCTTCACACAGGTTATTATCTCCGAATACAGATTGAATAAGCATGGTGAAAGAATATAACTCTGACATACATCTTTCTTGAGTTTAAGCCATTCCGTGTTCTCTTGTTCTGTCTGTGTACACATTCTGCATGAGCATAAGTAAGTGTTCTGGAATTATCATGATGCTATGTATTTGGTTCAGGTGTGAGGATTTTGATTTTCTTTAGAATTTATTCTGAAGGCTTCAGTCTCTGACCTTCATTGGTAGGTGCTTTAAGTCCTCTTTACGATCTGCAAGCAAGGCTGTTAATAAGTCTTCGTCCAATCCTGATGGTATTTACCCAAGACAAATTACAGCATGTATCTCTATAAAGACTTGGGAATGAAAGCTCACAGAAGATTTCTGTAATAGCCCCAAACTGGAAATAACCCAAATGGAGGTTAGAAGGGGCAAATAAGTGAGATTACAAAGGGGATGGGAGTAATAGACATGCTAATTTTTCTTTATAGTAACAATGGTTTGCTTTATGGTTATATATTTCAAAATATATAAAATTATATACATGTGAAGTTTATTGTCTATCAGTTATACCATATTGTATCTGAATTAAACTGTAAAAAAGATATATAAAATGAGTATTATAGTTATAAATAAAGTATTTCGAGAGTAGAAGACTTGGGGGCTACTACCTTCCTCGGGGAACTTCAACTGCTGCAGCAGTACTAACTCTGCAGATCAAATGACACTGAGAAACTTTTGTATCCTGACTTCTGAGCCTCCCATAAGCCCCGGGCAGCCTGGGGGTGTGGGTGGTGGTGGTGAAGGTTAATTGTAAAGCTGTGGTATACCGACCTGCAGAGGAAATGATCAGAGATTTATGTCCTACCTTCTACCATTCTGACCACACAGGCTTTTTCTTTGTCAAATTAGGAGAATGCTCTACATCAGGTAAGGAAAATATTCCCAGGCAAAGAATAAAATTAATTTGGCTAATGGAGCGATATATTTTGAAGACATTTGCTTAGACTGTAAAATCTCTCCCTCAAGAGATTTAGTAAGAGTATTTTATCACTGAGTTTTCAGGTAACAGTTAAAGGTCAATATTCACTTTCTGCCAAATTGTGAGACTAAAATGTTCAACCCACATGGTGAATGGAGTACATGCCAAACTCAGGCAGATCAGCTTACAATGGAAACATGTCTATTTGAAGGGTTATAAGAAACATCTGTTTTCCTCATTGCTCTGTGTATGATCTTTGTGAGAAAAGAAAAGCTTATGTTTACGAAATATTTTTGTGAAACATAACTACCAGCATCTAAGACAAGAGCTAGTCGATAAATGAAGTAAAGTATTCTAAACAGTCATTTGCTTTGACAAGTAGAAATCCTGGATGCAGAAAAAGCTGAGACCTTTGCCCCAGGTGACTATCAGTTTTCCCTGAATTCTATTTTTAAAAACCAATGAAGATGAACTAGAGATATTATATAATCAAATATAAATGGGTTATGCATAAGGTAGCCAAAGTGAATATAAAATGTTGTGTAAAAATTATTTAAATACAAAGGAAGCTTATTGGTTAAAAATCTTAAGGAATAGAAAGAAATATATCCAATACAATTTTAAGTTTAGATTTTAAATTATTAGCCTGCCTAAAATGTATTTTTTAAAAACATTGTTTGAAATACTTTGAAACTCCTACAAATGCTGAAGGAATACAAATAGTATAAAAAGCACCTACACTATATACTGGTGGATAAACCGAGGTTTTCAGCACATTTTTAATGAAGTTTTTGTGGTAAAATTAGGTGCCTTGGCTGATATTCGGGTCGATTTATACTCAAGTATATATGGCATATATCTGTGTTAGTCTGGGTACATTAGAGAAATAATCCACAGAAACTCATATTATAAGAGAGAATTTTATATAAAGGGTAAGTGCACATCAAGAAATCATCCCAACCCACTGCTGCCCAAGCCTACAAGTCTAACATTAACCAATATGCCTGGCACCAATCCACAAAGTCCTCCTCCATCTCACAAAACACATGCATTGATGCCAACTGCAGGAGGAAAGCTAAATTAGTGAACGTGTAAGCATCTCAGTGCTGGCAGGGCTCTCCACACGGCTGCTCCAGCACCCAGAGCTGCATCAGGGAAGGTCCATGTGGTTTCTCCTCAGGGATGTCTGGCAGGAAGTGAGCTTTGTCAGCTGAAGCAGGAAACTGGCTAAGGCAGCTGCACCCTGGTCCGACCATCACAAAGCAAGAGACCCGAGAACTAGAAAGGCGAGGCTCACTGAGCCATTTATCTCTCTGCCCTTCGATTAACCCCACATGTGTTTATCGGCCAGGTTGGCACAATAAACTTTAACTATCTCAATATCCTTTATTCACTTGTGCTTATTATTAAAACATTAGTCCATTTGTGTACACTTGCTTTCTCTTTATACAATTTTCTCCACTGAACTATTTTTGGGGGGCAAGTTGCTTTATCACTATTATTTTTATCAACATTAGTAATACTGTTACAATAATGTTAGCTAAGCTATATTCTAAGTTTGTCAATGACACAATAAAGTCCTTTAGAGCCTTGCTTTCCCTCCAGGATAAAATCTCGCCTAGCTGTCTCATCTCTCCAGTCTCCCTTAAGCGGGACGACTTTCTCAACCTTCCTTAAACTTTTAATCACCTGGGCATTTTTCCTTAGAAAAGTCACTCCATACATCCTTTTCATCGAGTAACTGTCAATTTTCTTTTTTCTCTCTAATCGTTTTATTAGGGGCTCATACAGCTCTTATCACAATTCATACATACATCAATTGTGTAGAGCATATCTGTACATTCATTACCCTCATCATTCTCAATTTTGATAGAGTAACCATTTACCTGATATTTCCTCATGATAAAGTTCAGATCGAGCATTTCCAACCAGAATACCGAACCAAACTCACTGCCACTGAGTCGACGCCAACTCAGAGCAACCCTGTAGGGCAGGGTAGCACAGCCCCTGTGAGCTTCTGAGATTGTAACAGTTTCTGGGAGTAGAAAGCCTCGTCTTTCTAACATGGAGCTATTGGTGGTTTAGAACTGCTAACCATGTAGATCACAGCCCAATGTGTAACCACTATGCCACCAGGGCTCCCTTCCAGCCAAATACTGCATACTCAGGGCATCACACTGATGATGCTAATTTTGATCATATACTATGTTTCCGTCCTCCCTGTTGCATCTAACAGTCAGTGGACATACTTTAAGACCATATACATAATGTGCCTGTCATCAAAAGTCTTTCTCTTCCTACATTTAGTAGTTAATTTGTGATATCAATCACAAAAAGATAATGTCATATGAATTTATTGTTATAAAATCAAGAAAAGGTTTACACACAGAAAGAAACCTTCTTCAGTAGTCACCAAAGAAAGGAGAGGAAAGGAAAATCACTGTGTAATGAGCAGACATATATTCATTTGGGTGGAGAGAAAGGCAACAAGTAATAGGTCAGCACAACATGTTCAAGGCAAAAGAAGACACAAGAGTTAAAGGCAACACAAGGAAATATTATTAAACACCTAATCATGCAATAGCAGAAACAGTGCACATTATCTACGAGTCGACTGACTAGTATGGGAAGGAGGGTGTAGGTCTGGTAGAGGAGCTTTCTAAACATGCATTTGTACATGCAGCAACTTCATCCATGTGTTTAGTAGAGTACACAAGGGGCAGAGTTATGAAAACTTCTTAACCACAAGCAGACAATTTGAAAGAATGAGTAACAGGATTGGGGACTTAGAACTATCGTCTTGAAGGGCATCTAAGTCAAGTGGCATAATACAGTCCATAAATACAATTTTCCACAGCCTACTTTGGTGAGTCGCAACGGGTCTTAAAAGCTTGTAAGTAGCCATCTAAAGTGCAACTAGTGGTCTTTCTCTTCTGGTGCAAAGAATAAAAGATTCAAGGGAACAATTAATTCAAAGGACTGATGGACAGCATGAACCTCAGTCTCTCCAGCCTCTACTACCAAAAGAACTAGAGCGTGGCCGCCTGCCAATACTGAAGGCTCTGATCAGGATTGTACTAGAATGTCCTGGCAGAGCAGGAGGGAAATGGGGAGCAAAGCTAAAAATTATTTTAAAAGACCAGGCGTGCTGATCTGACAGAGACTGGTGGAATCCCCAAGATAACAGCTCTTAAACACCTTGTGAGACCTGGAACTGAAGCCATCTCTGGGGTCACTTGTCATCAAACAATGGACAGGCCCATAAAGTGAACAACAGCATCCATGAGGAACATGCCCCTCACAAGAGTCAGTCAAGAGGACCAAAGAGGCATGTACCTGATTACAACCTCCAGAAACTGGGAAGGAACAGGGAAGACGGGCAAAGGAAACAAAGAAACTTGGGAGGCAAAGAAGCCACATTGAAGCTATTGCAGCTAATACTAGAAATCAAAATACGTATTAATTGTTGGAAACTTGCTCTGTAAATTTTCACCCAGTAATAAAAATAAACAGAAGTTTCAGAGTTGCTTCACCACTAATTCTTTAAAAACAAAACTACTAAAAAGTGTTTAAATTGATTAGTTGTTGTCCCTTGAAGTAAATACAAAAAAAGTCTGAACATCAAGATCAGGGCTGAGGGTGGATGATGGGGTAAGGTCTCCCAATGAAATGCTCACAGGACAACCCTTGCTTGTAAAATGGGCAGGTTAATTGCTGTAATGGAAAATTTCCTCAGTGAAACTTTCCTGGCTTTTTTTCCTCACCAGTGTAGTTTCATTTTTCTTTAGACAGCTCCCTAATAAGTTCCCCTGTGTCCTTTGAGAAACATCCATCAGGATTATCTCTGGGATCCCTCAAAATAGTTGCCATAACCTTCCAAGTCGACCCTCTGTTTTGAACTTGACTAGCCCAATAGTTCCCCATGAAAGTCACTGTTCTGATTGGACATTTTTTCTTTGAAGGCATCCGCAAGAGGCGAAGACAAGTTTATTACTGAATGAACTTTTCTGTCCTCATAGATTGATTGCATATACATATTTAAATGTTTTGTTTAGATAAACCCATATATGTATGAATTGAAACCACAGAAGCAATCCTTTTTGACTCACCCTCCTATTTTTGTTTTGTGAGAGGAATTTCTTTAGGATAAATTTCTAAAAGTAGACTTGCTGTGTTACAGGCTAAATACATTTGCAGTTCTGTTAGATGTTGCTAAAGTTCCTTTTATAGGAATTGAACTATTTTTTATTTCTACTAGTAATATATTATAGTGCCCGATCCCTTATAACCCACAATTTACTAACAAAGCTTTAACATTTTTACAAATCTGGTGTGCTAGAAATGATTTCTCAGTGTAATGTTAATTTGTGAGGATATTAAATATTAAACAAAAATATTAAGGATCATTTAAAAAAATCTCTCTATATATGGTTTGTTCTGTCACTTTTTTTTAATGAGTTAGGTAGAGTGTTTAGATTTCAACTCTGCAGATGACTAACTCTGCATTCAACAGTTTCAAACCCCTATTAACCTCCCCCCCCCCTCAACGTCCATCACCTATCCCACCCCTACTCCTCTGCTTTCTTCTCTCCCTTTTATGGATCTCTTTCATTCTTTACACCCAAGTCTATCCCAGTAAAGCCTCTAGCCTATGGTTCTTCTTCCCACCTTCTGTACACCCGCCTGCAAGGTATGAGAGCTCCAACTTCACACCTTTCCAACATTTGTGGTTGTTTTAGAAAACTGGGCTGTTATTATCAGTGAAAGGTGAAGTCTCATTATTGTTGTAATTTGTATTTCCCAGATTCCTAATTATCATGAGCATTTTCCCCTGTTTGTTAGCCATTTGAATGTCATTTTTGGTGAACTGTCTGCTGATGCCTTTTACCCACTTTTTAATTGGATTATTCATTTTCTTGTTATTGAGATTTTACCGATTAATTCTTTGTCAGTTGTGTCATTGCTGAAGACTTTTTCCAGTCTGTGGTTCTCTTTTTACTCATTTGATGAACAAAAATTTCTTGTTTTTTTGTGGGTCGAAATAATTTATTTTGTCTTCTGTTGTATGTGCTTCCTTCAAAATGTTTAAAATCTGGGCCCAGCAATAAGGTCCTTAAGATTGTTCCTATTATCTCATCAATGATCTTTAAAGCTCTGGAATTTACATTTAGATTTTTGATCCATCTTGAGCTCGATTTTGCACATAGGTTGAGGTATGGGTCTTACTTCATTCTTCTGCAGCTGGAGATCCAATTTTGTGAGCACTGTTTGTTGAAGAAGCTGTCTCTTTCCCACTTACTGTTCTTTGACCTTTTGTTTAAGATCATTTTGTCTGTAGGTGGATGAGTCTATTCCTAGGTTTTCCATTCTGCTTTATTAGTCTACTTTTTACCCACTGGCCTGTGATCTTCTACATTCGGCATCATTGCATGTGGTTCATGAATCTGAAGAGGACTTTATAGATTGGTATTGGACATGTGGGCTAATATCGGACTTATGGACTTGATCTGGACTGGGCTGGGATGTTTTCTCAATGTTCAATTGCTTTTGTATATAAAGCTCTTTCTTACACACATGTGCCCATGGATTTGTTTCTCTAGTCTACCCAGACTAACACAGTTACCTTGTTCTATTAGTCCTTTCAGTATTAGGTAGAGCTTTTTCTAGTCTCATGATTTTTTCCTTGAAGTCTATTATATCAGAGATTAATATTGTCACTCTTGCTTTTCTTTGGCTGCCAGTAGGTTGGTAAATTTTCTATCTTTTGATATTTATCCTATTTTTGTCTTGTGTTTAAGGTGTTTCTTTTGTAGGCAGCATATTGATGAGTCTTGTTTTATAACTCAGTTTGCTACATTCCCCATAATCATTGATGTGTGTAGGTTTGTTGCTGTCCTTTTGCTGTTATTTATGTTTTCTGTGGTCTTATTGTTTCATTTGGTCTTCATTTCTGTGTTGTTTTGAGTAAGGTTTTCAATGTATTGGTTTCTGGGTGAAGTTAAACTGTATGATGTGCCCAGGTTTGTCTGCTGTTGTTGCCTCTGTCCATAGTGTTTCTGTACTTTTTGGCTCCTATAATGCTGGTTTTGTTTTTACAAATTCCTTTATTTTTCTCTTGTCTAGAAATAAAATATCTTTATTTTCCCTCATATTTGAGGAATAGTTTTTTCCTCTTTAAAAATTAATATAGGTATATCATTCCATAGTTCAATCAAGTCAAGCAGAATTGTACAATTGTTACCACAACCAATTTACAAAAATTATTTTTCTAAATGGACTCCTTGATATCATCTCCCCTTCACCCCCCTCCACCACTGACACCCCCCCCAAAACAAAACCAAACAAACAAAAACAACTCTTATTCTACTTGCTGTCTCTATAGGCTCATCAATCCTGGGTATTGTATATTGAAAAATAGAATAGTTTTTCTTGGATATAGGAATCTTGGATAGCAGTCCCCCTACTGCACCACAGGATTGCACATGTGTCACTCCATTGTCTTCTTGCCTGTATGGTTTCTGCTGAGAAGTTCAACCATTTTTTAAAAATTGGGCTTCATTTGCAGGTGACTGTTCTTTCCCTAGGCCGTCCTTTTCCTTGATACTGTAGAGTTTGACTATAACATGCTATGATGTTTTTCTTTTGGGGTCCATCCTGTTTGGGGTTTGGTTTTCTTTGGTAGTTATTTTCTCCTCCTTTATGGTTTTAGGAAAGTTTTCTTACATGATTTCTTGTTCCATTTTCTCTGTATATTTTTCTGGTTTCTTCTTGTTCTGGGGTCCCAATGAGACAAAGGTTGTTCCTTCTTAGGCTTTCTTCAGGTTTGTTTGGTTGATTGTTTCTCCATTGGTTGTAGTCTTCAAGCTCACTAATTTGGTTTTCTTTTATTCTATTACTCAGGTCTTTTATTATGTTGTCTAATTCTGTTACATTGTTCTTTATCCTCTGGAGTTCTATTTGGAAGAGTGTTTTTATTGTTCCGATATTTTTGTTGTCCTCTTGAACATTTTCTCATTCTATGAATTATATTTCTTGTAATTCCAGAGGCTCTTTAGGCTATTCTTTGTTGTTTTTTAAGTTGGTTGTACCTGCTGTTCTTCATTAATATTGTGTGTGTGGGTGTTGTAATTGGCTGCTGTTTCCTCAACATTGTAGTGCAGCTGTTAGTGTGGGGTAGGCTGCTTGATCATGTGGGGCAGTGGATTATGTTGAGTGGTAAAAGAGAGTATTAATAGGAACCAGGTAACAAAACATTTGGGGAAAAGATTACAAGAAAAGACAAAAGTAAAGGAAAATGAGGGAAGGAGGGGAGGATTAAAAAAAAGCATTGTACAAAGGACCAAAAGATTTAGGAAAACAATGAGAAATGTATTTTAAGAAGGGTAGTAAAATTGATAGGTATTATAAAAATGTCTCTTGAGGAAACGGAAAGAACAAGAAGATAGTGGATGGGAAAATAAAAGTACATGCAAGCAGTCAAAATAAACTGTATATATATATATGAAAAAAGTATATGAGTATACATACATATATGTATTTTTAAAAGCAGTATAAGGAAAAAGAAAAAGAAGCAGTTTAGTTGGGATATTCTGGTCCACAGCGGCGGTGGGTGAGGGTTGAGAGCACCGTGCTGTGGGCAGTGAAGGCTTCTGTATCCAGTGGCCTGTGTGGCCTGCTATCCACAAAAGGTCCCTAGTGGTGCCAGAAGTGGGAGCTGCAGGTGGAGAGAGGGAGTGGGAGCAGAGAAAGAGGTACTCTTATGGGCATCGGTAGGGCCCTGGGTGTATGTGTGCAGGGCAGGGCACAGCTGCAGGTCAGGTCACAGGTCAACATTGAAGGGTGGCACAACAGTGGAGGCTGCCAGGGAGTGTGTGTGAACAGACATCTAATCACAGTCAGCAGGAATAACTCAAACCTGTGCGTAGCTATGCTCCTTCCTCCGTTCACTGTCAGACTTTGAATTGCAGAAACCTTGGTCCACTTAGCTTTGAAGGTTTTTTTTTTGTAATTTCCAGGAAGCCGAGGATCTCCTTCTAGTGGGGACTGTTAAATAGGGGGTTGTTGCTGAGGAGGCCCTCCTGTGCTTGCTACCTGGTAGTTATGTTGATGTGGGTTTTTTAAATAGATATACTTATTTTTAACACCTTTTCCATTCATTTATTGTTGGTGTGAAATGATTAAGTTGGTTACAACATTGCACAATAAGGACAAAACACTGTCTGTTTTGATACTATCCTCACAATTGTTACATTTGAACCCATGTTGTAACGACTGGGTCAATACATCTTGTTCAGGGTCTTCTTTTTTATTGATCTTCTTCTTCAGGGGTGCTCACACTTTTTCAGCATGCGAGTTACTTATAAAATGATCAAGTTAAATAATTATCCAACTACAAAAATGAAAAACATATATTTCTTTATTTATTCATAAATGCATTGAGAATTTTTATATGTACAATGTATGTTTTGTACTTTGCATAACTGCATGAGTCCATAATGCACAACACAACACAATTTACTATGTACATTTTTGTCATTGCCTGAGTTTGCTCTGATGACTTGCCCTGAATGGAATGAGCCAGGGACACATAGTCCCAACAGTAGCTGCTGACCCCCAGCCTCAGGCACACTTCCAAATGGTCATCAGTCATGGTGGAACGGTACTGGGACTTAATGATCTTTATGTGGGAAAGGCTGACTCACATCAATAAGTAGAGCCGAGCAATGCAGTCAAGGAGGGAGCACATGTTCTCATGTTTGGGTGCTTTCCCTCTGTGAGTTCCAGAACTGTTCATGGGCTCTGGACTTCAGCTGAATGTCGGCTTGTAGTGTCAAAATCTCCTATTCCGTATGAAAGTGATACGTTTTTGTCTTCTTACTTAGTCCAGCTCCCCTGCTCATCTTAATACCCTTTCTTACGTTTAAGAGGAAAAAAAAACCAACGCCTAAAAATTGGCGATAACTTAGCTTGTCAGTTTTGCTGCACTTAGCGCAGTTGTTTGTCCATGCAGTTGACACCTAAGACTGCATCTGACTGGCTACACTGTACATCAATTAAGTGATGGGATTGATGGTAGGCTTACGTCTATTTTTTAATGCCATGCGATCTACCCACATTACCTTTGCGATGGGCTAGTAGATCGCGATTGACGTACTGAGCACCCCTGTTCTGCTTCATCAAGCATGATGTCCCGATGTAGGAACTGGTCTTTACTGACAATATATCCAACGTAAGGGAGACAAATCTCGGCATGCTCCCTTCTAAAGAGCATCCTGGTGGTATTTCTTCCAAGATAAACTTGCTTGTTCTTCAGCCAGTCCATGGTATTCTTCACCACATCATACTTTAAATAAGTAAATTCTTCTTTGGGCTTCCTTATTCATTGTAATACTAAATCACTGAATTTAGCTTTAGAAAAATCTTCCATATTACGAGATAAGACAAATAGTAGTCTACATTTTCTTTTACTTAATTTAGTTATCACTTTATTATATCTGGAAATTATTATGGAATATGGTGGTTGGCAATGATCAACTTTTATTTTTATGAAAGTATTATAGTTTTGTTCTATTGCCATATGTTAACTAATTCATACCATTCACATTAGAAAATAAAACCACCTTGTATTTTGAAATAGTTTTAGACTTACAGAATAGTCACAAAGATAGTTCAGAATATCCTCATGCTTCTCGATTTTAAATTCGAACTTCACTACATGCTTATATGGTTTTCCTTCTGTTTTAATTGTAATTGTTGCTAATTGCCACTAGTGGTCTTAGACTTCTGGAACACCATGTGATGAAGTGGAAATACTGAAGCAGATAGCCAGCATTTTCTTCTGTGGAGCTACTGGACAAGTTCTCTCTGCCACACTTAGTTTGTAATAGAGTGCTTAACTGTTTGTACCACCAGGGGGAAATCTTTTCAGTGTGTGCTTAGAAAGACATTATCATTTCCAAAGCAGTTTCAGGAATGGTTTTTATGTTTGCTTCTCTTACTTCCTGAATATTCCATAGTAAGAAACATTTCTTTTATGATCCAAGTAAAAATCAATAAACATAATTTCTTAAAAATAGCATGGGGATACTTAACTACTCAGAAATAATGGTTATAAAGAGCAACTCATTCAAGAGGATTGGCTGGGTGATATTTTATTCTAGTGGTCTCCACTCATGCCTTTGGAATACATGAATAATATAGCCACTTGGGAACAGAGTTTTCTACAAAGTAAATTACTATAAATCCAATGAAATGGGTCACTTTTCCTGATGACCCCTCAAGGACATATGATCTTCACTTTCTCTTTGGTAAAACTTAAGGAAGTGCAAGCAATTTTAGAAAAACCAACTGAGAAGCCTTCATCTACAAAAATTATATGCAAAATAAATCCATTTTCTCAGCACATAATAGCATCTTCAGAAAGTTACATGACTTGCCTAAAACACTGTTGGTATTCCTTATGGATTTGGCTCAGATTCTTAAAAGACTCAGTACAATTACCTAACGAATCATTTGCATTCCTGACTGCTGTAATCCTAGGCGTCCCCTCCTTCCTTCATCCCTCACCCCATTCCAGCTCATTCATTCAAGTTTATCAATATTCTTTATAAATGAGTAATATAAAACTCTACACTGTATAGTAGTGACAAGGTAATTACATAGTTATTAAGACATAATGTGAGAGTAGTTAACATAAGTTATCATTTAATTACCATTGTTCTCACAGGAATTGCCATGTAATGAAAGCAAATCTGATGTCATATTTTACAGTAACTAACAGTGCTAAACTCTACACTTCCGCTGACCACTTGCCTGAAAAATATTTCTTTGTTGTTTTTTCACCAATTTGATTTTCCAATTCATTGGTTATCTTCATATCTACTAGATAGCTGGCCTTTAATGATGATTTATATATTTTCTTAAACTGGCCTGTTTTTATTCATATGACTTTTAAATTTTTACCTCCTATATCAATGGTTACCAGATATATACTGCCACATGGAACATAAAATAGTTAACTTAAATGCTGTATTTTTTAAAAATTGCATATTAAGAAAAAAAAAAGATACAAATGAAAATTTTGACCCATCTGAACCTTTAAGTTACTAGACTCAGGTCAAATCAGTCCTGCATTGGATTTTTATTTTAAGAAGCAAAGAAAGTAAAAATTTTTAAAATAAAGTAAGAACTTCAATTGTTATTTAAAATATTTTAATTCAACCACTAATTGTGGAATGGTTATCATCTTGAGGCACTGTGCTACACACAAAAGAATTCAAAGCTCTAAGAAAGAGACTCCCGGTGACCCTGCAAGCCCGGGGTTTCCGAGGCTCCTTTTTCTCTGGAGGGTGGTGCTAGTTTCAAACCGTTGTCCAATAATGCAAACCACTAAACTACCAGGGCTCTTCTGAGTGGGCACTGACTCGACGGCACTGGGATTAGGAGAAAAAGTCTTACAAATAAATACTCAGAAAAGAAGACAAGCACGCATCTCAATGTCAAGATACCAGTAAGTGCTTATCATAGATTTCTCAAGATTTTTGTCTTCACAAAGTGATATTTTGCAGAGGAGATGGACCTAAAAGTAGGGAACAAACAAACGGATATTACTGACAGCACAAGGCACATTTTGGAGTTGCCATGGTAGGAGAGGTAAGATAGGGAAACTTGTTAAGGATCTTGTACATTGTGATGTGCTATGAATTTTATACTGCAATCAATAGAAAGCTAAATAATGTCTTTGACCAAGGGAGAGATGAGATTAGATGGCTTTGGGGCAGCTAATCTTGGAAAGCGTATGAAATTACTAGGAAAGAGACAGTTGGCAGAGAAATCAAGTCGGAATCTGCTGAAAATTTCTAGGAGTGGCTCTCCAAGTGTGGTCCCTGAGTGAGCAGTGTCAGCGTCACTAAGGTCCCACACCAGATGTATGGAACTGGAATTTGGGGGCAGAGCCCAGTAAACTGTTTGAACAAGTCCTCTAGGTGATTCAATACGGGTTTATTTAGATATTAGGTAATAAGGGTCAAAACACATTGCCATGAAATCAATTTCAACTTTGCAGGCTGAGTAGAACTCTTCCTTTAGATTTCCTAAGTTGTAAATGTTTTTAAAAGCAGAAAGCCTCTTCTCGCTCCCTCGGAGCTCCTCATGGGCTAGAGCTGTTTAAATGTGCCCAGCATGACACCCACTATGCCAGCAGGGATCCGAAGAGAAAAAGGGCAGGGAAGAGAACAAGCAAGTTTAGTGATTGCATGTAGGCTTCGATAAACGTTAAAAACAATTCTATAGTTTCATATCTGGGAAATCGTGGGGAATGAAACAGAGGGTTCCTCTCATGTCCCAGGATCATTTCACGTCAAGAGCTTTACCAGATTCTCACTGTCTTCTCTGAAGAGAAGTTACTTCTTACCCCACCCAACAAGTGGAAGGATAGTAGTGAGGATCTAGGTAGGTCAGGACAAGCTTTTTGATGTAATGGACCCTCTACTGAGCATTTTGGAAAACCAAATTTCTCAGTCTGGAAGTGTGTGAGTATATTAGAAGAACTGAGAATTGCAACATGAATCAGTCTGGAGATAACTTCAATATATGCTGTGAAATCTCAACAGAAGTCTCTGACCTCTATGCTATTTTTTCCCCATTACAGTGGGAACTGATATCTAGGATTATTATTTTTATATTTGTACCATAGATACTTACTTTATTATTATAAAGATACTTACTTTTATATTATTATTATTATTTTTTTTATATTTGTACCATAGATACTTACTTAGAGTAACTGATGAGATGCTGCAGCCTTTGCTAACATTTGTGCTTTCTCCATATTTACTTCTATTATTAGTAAAAGGAATGAAAAGATAGCTGTGATCAGCTTCTCTGCTAATTAATTAGTCATGTATACATGCTAACATGCATTAATCTTAATTAAGGTGGCTTGATACTAACATATCGCCTAACTTGATTTACTCCATGACTGAACATTTCTCAATAACTGGGTTCTTTGACATAATGAATAGACTATTAAAATAATTTTTTCCTTGATGACCAAGGGCAGTCTATACAGAGTTGTTCATGTGATGATTAATTTATTGATGAACTCAACAAATATTTGCTGAGCATCTACTCCATGTCTTGGTATTGTGCTAGGTTCCGCGAAGACATTGGAAAAGGCACTTCTATTCCCTGCTCTTGTTAATCTTGTATTCTAATAAGGGAGGTAATCAAAACCACGTAAATAAATAAACATACAGGTAGGCCCCTATTTACAATGTATTCAAGTTATGACAAACTGCACTCGCAATCATCTGTTGTTTTTCATTAGTAAATCCTATAATTAATAACATGTACTACATACACAGTACTGCAGCATGTAATTCACTGATCTTATGATTCTCAGATGTTCATTAACAAAATTTTAAAGATTGGATTGATAAAGACACTGAATATAAAAGGCAAGAAGAACAAAAGAAAAACGCATGAGACTTAAAACAAAGCTATCAGAACAGAACGGCTGACATAGGGTAACACTCCTTAGAAAGAGGGATGTGCAGCACGTGAGCAAACAATAACGAGGGATAGCGAGAGAAGGAACAGCTTCCACAGTGAGACTGAGACTAAAGAACGACATAGGCTCATAAAAGGCAGAGTGAAAGCCTTCTAGGAAAAGAGAACTCTGCGTACAAAGGCTGTAAAGGCTTAAAAAAAGACCAGTTTAACAAAGTGAGAGCTATATGAAATAAAGTTGTGAGGGGAAGGACAACCATATAGATCCTGCTGGAATTCAATACAGAGCTTACACTATGTGTCTAAGTGTGGTGGGAAGTCACTGAAGGGTTATGCTCAAGGGAGTTAAATCATTCAACTTCTTCCTAAGATAATTTCGGCTCTTGGTGTAGAAAAGGCAATGGAATTCCAGAACGAGGGAAAACATGGAGCTAGATAGGAGGCTAATGAGAGTAGAAAAATGGCAAAAGTTAAACACATCTCAGAGAAATGGAAAGGACTGCATGACTTTGAGATAAGAAATACATCCTTAAAGTTGACTCGAAAGTAATTCACTGAAGGTCTGGACAGAGAAAGGAAGACCACAAGCACGACTCCTACCACCCAAGGCCCAGCAATTGGTCTCTCTATTCCTGGGGCAACAGAGGAAGAAGCAGATTAAGGAAGAGAAGGAAATTGTGTGATTAACTGCATCCTTGAACGACTGCCTTCTTTGTCATTAAACCAGAAGAACTGGATAGTGCCTGGCTTTCCTCACTAAATTAAAAAAAAATCATTTTATTGGTGGCTCATACAACTCTTATCACAATCCATACATACATTCATTGTGTCAAGCACCTTTGTACATTTGTTGCCATCATCATTCTCAAAACATTCGCTTTCTACTTGAGCCCTGGGTATCAGCTCCTCATTTTCCCACCTCCCTTCCAACCCCCCTCCTTCACGAAACCTTGATAATTTATCTTCTTTTTTTTTCTCATGTCTTACACTCACCGATGTCTCCCTTCACCTACTTTTCTGTTGTCTGTCCCTCAGGGAGGGGGTTATATGTAGATCATTGTGATTGGTTCTCCTTTCTCCCCCCACCTACCCCTTACCCTCCTGGTATCACTACTCTCATTATTGGTCCTGAGGGGTTTAAAAAAAACAAACTACCTACCATTTTGTCGTGGTAAAAATTAAAGGGGGCAGAATTCTTCCAGAAGGACTGGCGAGTTCGAAGCACTGCCTGCCCAATTGTACATGGAGAAACAGTAGCTTAACATTTTACCTTTTCTATTTAATAAAGGATTCAATCAGTTTTCAACAAAAAATTAAAAGAAAATGTGTCTATAAGTGACAGGTGAACAATGAGTAAGAAAGACCACAGAAGAACTGATCAATTAAATTGTGCTGCTCGTGAAGAAAACTGAAAGTAGCACGGGCGACCAGAAGAACAAACAATCTGTCTTGAAAGAAGTACAGCCAGAGTGCTCTTTAGAAGCAAAGCTGGTGAGAGTTTGTCCTGGACATGTCTTCGGGGACCAGCCCCTGGAGAAGGGCATCATGCTTGGTAAAACAGAGGGCCAGCAAAAAAGAGGATGATTCTCAAGGAGATGGATTGACACCGTGGCTGCCAACAAGTGGCTCAGACCCAGCAACTATGAGAATGAAGCAGGACTGTGCATGGTTTCATTCTACTGTGCATGGAGTCGTGATGAGTCATAGCCACTCCGAAAATTAAATAGGAGACGCAGGGCTGGAGAAGGAACAATGCTTAAAAAATCGAGCATGGTTGTACAGCTTGAATAATATAATTAATGTCAACTGCTGAATTGGTGTATGCTTTGTTATGCACACTCTCAGCAACAACAATAAGTTAACACAGAACAACGAATGGCTCCTAAGTGTGTAGTTTGAGCTACAGGGTATTTTATGCTTCATGTAATAAGTTATATGAGGGGCTTCAAAAAGTTTATGGGAAAATGGAATGGAAAGATAAAGGAATTTTTCCATAAACTCCTTGATACCCTTTGTACATGTTGTAGGGAACATTTTCAAAACTGCACCTATGGATGCAGACAAGGCAAGCCAGTGCCTTCCCATCCACTGTATAGTAAAAATCCAAACCTGCCTCATCTCCAGCATTACTGAGGACATCAGTTCATTAATACATGCAAGTTAACTCTTAAAGCAATGGGCGGCAGTCTTTCAGTGTCCTACGTGTGTGTGTGTGTGTGTGTGTGTGTGTGTGTGTGTGTGACAGGGCACAAAAAAGTGAATTAAGATAGTTTAGCCCTTTTAGGAGCTGTGGTGATGGTATTGGGTAAGCAATGGATTGGTAAATTCAAGGTCAGAGGTTCAAACACATCAGCTGCTCCACAGAAGAAAGGAGAAGCTACCTACTTCTATAAAGATTTACAAGCCTCAACTGATTTTTGACTAAGGGCCGAAATACATTATATGGGAAAGAGGTAATCTCTTCAATGAATAGTATGGCACAATTGGATTTCCATTTGCAGAAGAATAAAGCAAGACCTATACTTGACTCTATTAAAAAAATAACAACTCAAGATGAACTAAAGCCCTAGAACTACAAAGATCATGAATGAGAAAATGAGGACAAATTTATGGACCCTAAAAATGGCATCAACACACTATAAAAAATAGCAAAACATGTGGTAGTGATTGTACAACACTGCTTGATAGAACTCAACTACTGAATGGTATGATGTCTGGATTATGTCCTAATAAAATGATTTGGAAAAAACAAAATACACAAAAGGCAAAATAGATGAGCAGGACTTTCTACAAATAAAACTTATATGCATCAAAAGACTTCACTGAAAGATTAAAAAGATAGGGGGAACTGATTAAAAGGATCCACATGTGACCTCCTCCCTGGGAGATGGACGGCAGAGAAGGGGGGGAAGGGAGACTCCGGAGAGGGCAAGATATGACAAAATAACAATCTGTGGATTATCAAGGGCTCATGAGGGAGGGAGGGGAAAAAAAAAGAGGACCTGATGCAGAGGGCTTAAGTGGAGAGCAAATGCTTTGAGAGTGATTAGGGCAAAGAATGTGTGGATTGTGATAAGAGTTGTATGAGCCCCTAATAAAATGTAAAAAAAGAAAAAAAAAAAGAAAATGATTAGGGCAAAGAATGTACAGATGTGCTTTATACAATTGATGTATGTATATGAATGGATTGTGATAAGAGTTGTATGAGTCCCTAATAAAATATTTTTTTTAAAAGAAAGATTAAAAAGATAACTCATAGACTGGGAAAAAATCGGCAATGACACATCAAGCAAGGGGAAATCTCTAATATCTATATAAAATGTTAACACTGCAACAAGAAAAAAGGGAAATCATACACAGAGGGCTCACAGGGATGGGATGAGTCAATCAGGGTGCCGTAGAGTCCTGATGGAGCATGCAGTATACCTCTGATCCCTTGAGGCCTCTTCACCCCCCACTGTCATGACCCCAGTGCTGCTTCCCAGACAGGCGCATGTACATATGTTTAGGCAAGAGATAAAGCTCACAACACACGGAACCCAGGAACATGAATGGATTGAACAATGATGACAAAAGGGTAGGGGGAAGAGGGGAAGAGGCGGGGAGGCAGGGAATATTGCTGGCAATGATTGGCACATAACCACACACCCCCATCCAGGGGGAAGAACAACAGAAACCAGAGGGGAGACAGCGGTTGGTGTGAGATATGAAAATAATAACAATCTCTAATCTATCAAGGGGCCACGAGGGGGGCGAGGGAAAACAAGAAATAGAGGAGCTGATGCCGAGAGCTCAACAGAAAGTCAACAGCTAGAAAAGAACAATGGCAATATATGGACTAATATGTTGGATACAATTGATGTATGGATTTTAACACAAGTTGTAAGAGGCCCCCAATAAAATGATGTGGAAAAAAGAAAACTTCAAGGAAAAAATAAAAAGAGCAGAGGAGATGAACAGGCAGTTCACCGAAGTCCACCAGCTAGATAACAAACAGGTGCTTGTGATTACCAGCCACCCAAAAGATGTAAATCAAACAATGATGAGAAACGACCTCCCAAGGCATTGATAGCTAAGTTTAAAAAACAATCAAAACCAAAAACGAGAAAATAACACATGCTGGAGATGGTCTGGGGAAATTGGAACACTCATACACTGCAGGAGGAATTGTAAAACAGTACAACCACTGACGAAGGCTGTATGGCACATTCTCAAAAACTGTGAGAAGAAATACCATGTAGCTCGGCAACCCCTGGCTGAGGTGACACACCTGAGAAGTCAGAGCCACACTGTGAACACGCATACGCACGCTCATTTTCATCACAGCACTGTTCACAACGGCAAGACGACAGAAACCATTTAAATGCCCATCAGTGGAAGAATGAATAAAGACATTTTGGTACAAGCACACAATGGAATACTATGCTCATTAAAGAATGATGATGAAACATTTGGAAGAGATTATGCTGAGTGAATTTAATCAAAACGGGACACATATTAGATGAGACGACTGTTATTAAAAGTGTGCGATAGAGAGGTTTCCCACACCAGACGAACAGACGTTGGTGGTTACAAGGCGTGGGAAGGGAAGGGAGAGAAGGGGCAGCCATAGCGTAGAGGTGAGGTCGTCCAATTGTGGCCTGAGAGCCATGTGCAAACCTCTCAGTGTGTACATGTGGCTCTGAAGTAAAACGGAAAATAAAACAATCATAGTTTCCTTAAGACAATTTAAAAAGGATCTTTTCCAGATAATGGTGATTTCATTTGTTTGTAAAAATATATTTATAGCTCTTGAATAATTTTTAAAATGTTGTGAGGGTCAGGATTGCCTCTTCTGTCTCAAAAGCTGGCCGACCATAGAGCATAGATTCCCAAATTTATTCACCCAACTTCCTCCTTTATTTTTTTAAATGTTTTCTCAGTTTTATTGTAAAATACACTTCTAAGCTTAAAAATGCAACAAGGAATGATAAGGAATATTAAAGCTGATACTGCATTGTGATTTCCTTCACTTGGACAGTCTGTCCTTTGCCACGGCACCTGTTATTTGCATATCTAAGATATGATAAAGACCTTGAGAGCTCTTTAATTTTCTACTGAATATTCTTTTAAATACCTTTATGGGGGCTCTTACATCTCTTATCACAATCCATACTTTCCTCCAATGTGTCAAGCAACATTGGCACATATGCCACCATCATTTTCAAAGCATTTTCTTCCCAGTTGAGCCCCTGATATCAGCTCCCCATTTCTTCCCCTCCCTCTCCCGCCCTCCCTCCCTCACGAACCAATGATAAGTTATAGATTATTTTTTTCCATATCTTACACCATCCTCTGTCACCCCTCACCTACTTTTCTGTTATTCGTCCCCCTGGGAGGGGGTTCTAGGCGGATCCTTTTGTTTGCTTCCTCCTCCCCCCTCCCTCCCTCTAATCCTCCTGGTATCTCTACTCTCCTTGTTGGCCCTGAGGGGTTTATCTATCCTGGAGTCCTTGTGCTTCGGGCTCTTATCTGTAGCCATGTGCATGCTCTGGTCCAATCCAATTTGTAAGGTAAAATTGAGGTCATGATATTTGGGGGAAGGAAGCACCAAAGGGGGAGAGGAAAGTTGTGTTTCATCGGTGCTATACTGCAGCCTGACTGGCTCATCTCTTCCCTATGATCCCTCTGTGAGGGGATGTCAATTGTCTACAGATGGGCATTGAGTCTCTACTCCATGCCCCCGAACCCCACCCCATTCACCACGTTTATGGTTTTATTCTGGGTTTTAGATGCTTGATACCTGATCCCATCAACACCTCATGATCACACAGGCTGGTGTGCTTCTTCCATGTGGGCTTGTTCCTTCTCTGCTAGATGGTTGCTTGTTTATCTTCAAGCCTTTATGACCCCAGATGCTATATTTTTTGGTAGAAGGGCACCATCAGTTTTCTTCACCATATTTGCTTATGCACACATTTTGTCTTCAGTGATCGTGTCAAGAAGGTGAGCATCACAGAATGCCGGATTGTTAGAACAAAGTGTTCTTGTGTTAAGGGAGTACTTGAGTTGAGGCCCAATGTCCATCTGCAACCATAATTCTTCACATATAGATATCAGTACATAGTTCTATTCCAATTCCAACTACCTCCTTCAAAGAAACAAAAACTACTCAGCACCCCTCTGGCAAAGAAAAACTTTTGAATTATAGCCCAAAGTCTACGATAAACTATAAGTATCTTCTTTCATAGTCCCAGTGGATTGTCCCAGTATCCCCCAAGGAATAGTAGTACCCATTTGGGGAAACACTGGGCTAAAGGATCTGAGTCTAAAATGAAGGTAATATTCAACATGATAAGGAACAGGAAAAAAGAGAATGTGGGAGACGGGTAAGCTATTCGCAGGTTTGATAAGATGTTTAAATTGTTGAATACAAAAAATGATACTCAAAATGGAAACCCCACCCAATTCACAATAAAAAGATTTATGAAAAGTGGACATTGAATAAGGAAGAGGGAAGGAGGATGGATGCATTTGAACAATGGTGGAGAAGAATATTGAAAGTAGCACAGATTGTCAAAGGAAGATGACATACACTATTTTATAAATATTTCATTTAATGTTCATAATAATCCTCATGAAGTAGGAACTTAAATATTATCCTCATTTTTATAGATGAGGAAACTGAGACTTAAAATATGTTAA
The DNA here is from genome assembly GCF_050624435.1 of Tenrec ecaudatus. NCBI lineage: Eukaryota > Metazoa > Chordata > Mammalia > Afrosoricida > Tenrecidae > Tenrec > Tenrec ecaudatus. The sequence continues at coordinate 44,737,541 of NC_134545.1, forward strand.
AGAACTTTTACATAATCTCACTATTTAAAGGCTTGTTTCTACTCACCATACTTGTTCATATGTGTGCTGAGCAACTATAATCAGCAAAGCTGGCTTATATGAATAAGAATGTGGCATTAGGACTGGAGCAGGCTTATTAACAACCTGAAATACAGATGATACAACCTCGCTTGCTGAAAGCAAGGACTTGAAGCACTTGCTGATGAACATCAAGGATTGCAGCCATCAGTATGAATGACAACTTAATGTAAAGAAAACTCAAATCCACACAACTGGATCAATAGGCAACAACATGATAAATAGAGGAGAGGTTGAAGTTGTTAAGGATTTCGTCTTGCTTGGTTCCACAATCAATGCTCAGGAAAGTATCAGTCAAGCAATCAAAAGACGTGTGGCATTCGGTAAATGTGTTGCACAAGAATTTTTTAGTGTTGAAAAGCAAGTATGTAACTTTGAGGATTAAGGGGCTCCTGAAGCAAGCCAAGGTATTTTCCATTGCCTCCTATATAGGTGAAAGTTGCACACTGAGTAAGGAAGCCTGAAGAAGAGTTGATGCATTTGAATTGTGCTGGAGAGGAAAGCCGGGCGTATGATGGACTCCCAGAGAACAACCGATCTGTCTTGGAAAAAGCATGTCCAGAGTGCTGTTCTTAGAAACCAGGATGGCGAGACTCTGACACCTTTACTCATTGCCGTCAGCACTACATTGTAATGGCTCCCTTGCTGCTTGTATACTTCATTACCATATCTCCTCTTTCCCCCAAAATCCTTCACCTGGAATGGATTTCTACTCCTTTCAACAACAAAGACCAGTGGAAAGAGCGCACTGACGTTGAAGCACAGCTGTCCCACACTGCCCTTCGCATGCCATGCCAATGAGCTCCTTCAAATAGTTGTCCTGCTCAAGGGCATTGAAGGGAAGGAGATAAAATTACTGTATTGTGGAGATTTTGGAAAGCACATAAAAAACAGGATGATATAATTATAAAGCCATAGTCTTTCTTTGTTCCCTATTTAATATCTCAATATAGAAGCAAGATCTAAGTGTAATTGTCAAAAACCAATTTCTTTTTCTACCTTTTGAAAAATTAAAAGGAAGCCCTCTAGTGGAGCTCTCTCACGTGACTCAGGATTTTACCTGCTACTACCTGAGAAGCTCAAAGACTCGCGGGTTGACTTCTTCACTCGGAGTAGAGCAACATGTAGAGAGAAACGCTGGACACGGCAGCTCAACAGTGAAGAGCCCCAACATCTTTCGCTATCTCTTGGTCAGTCTGCTTCCTGGAGCCTTTCGAACTGGCGGCCCCTCAGCTATCATAATCTTAGTTCTTCAGGTAGGCAGGCTTGGACAATCAGGCAAGAAAGCATGAGAAGTTTACTATAAGACACGGAATACATGATTGCAGAGTTGAGAAGACTCACTTTAAATATCGTGGTTAAATTTATTTTTTGCAAGTTTCAGTTTTGTGTTTGTCACTTTAGGTGGGTGCTTTTTTAAAATAGGAAGTTTTTCTAGTTATTTCCAAGAATGTTTATTTGAAAATCTCTCATTAAGTTCAATAGCTAATAAGGTTTTTAATAGAAGGTATGTCATTCTTCACTCTTTTTTTTTCCAGATGTGCATCAATTTTAATCTTGAAGGTGCTAAATTAATGAAGTCATTTAAAAACAAGGGTGGCATTGACACTTCCTGCTGGGTCACCTGTGCTACAAAAATATTCAGATTTAATCAAGCTGCCAACAAAATCAATTTTGTTTTCCTCCGAAGAGTGTATTGAAATATTTTACTTGACTACTTCTTTAAAATGGATTTTCAGGAAAATTATGCATCTCTTCCATTTGTATGAGTCCAGACGGCTGTCTCTTTACATTGCTTTAGGCTCTAATTGTGTTTTAGTGTTAGCCTAATTGCTAGAGTTAGCAAACGTCTGAACAGCCCACAGCCATTAAATTCACATATTTAACAATCTCACTCTACCTGAAAGAACAGCTAAAAGTGCTTGACTATTATTACAAGAGGAAAGTTTTAATACACACTAATTAAGCTACCAAACTCCCAAGTGGTTAACTGATTTAGGGACTACATTTCTGGTACTCCTAATTAGACTCTGATGGCTTTACTTAGTGAATCGCCTCCATGACAGATGACAATGAGAAACTGCGGTGAAATCCATCCACTCTGACACCGTGCTAAGCATGGGCTGCTCCCTCTCCAAGTAAAATCAATACTCGGTTTGAGTAAACACGTTTACAGCTTTATTAGGATGTCTTGCTTGTTCTGTAACAGCTACTTGAAGCTGTGGTAACAAATCGACTCAACTCAGTTAAACCTAGAGAGCTGGGTAAGAGGCCCATCGATAAGGCTGCTATAAAAATAAACTGCAGGAGATCAAAAAGCCGGAGCAAACAGTCTGGTAAATGTCAATATTTTCCCTGACTGAGGATGACAAAAACAGCGAGATAATGTGGAGAGGCTTTTTTTTAAAGCACTTTTCTTGTTTCAATAAAGCTTTCCTACTTTTTGTGCCTCTGGAACAGGCAGTTGGTGGAAATACTTGCTATTTTCCTTGCCATTTCAGATTCTTAATTTTCCCCCATATTTAGAGATTTACTGTCTTCACTGACTTGTAAGATGTTAATCAAGTTGCCTGGAATACCCGTGTAGCTTTTATTTTCATTAATAAAATAAAATTTGTATTAGCTACATTCCCTCACTCTTGCCAACCTATCAGCCCTGATGTGGAGCCCTCAAGCTTTTCCTAGGTTAGTGCTTTTACCAAAAGCAATCGGTGTTGGCTGCACACAGTCTCCTAACCGGTGGTAGAACATACCTGCTATCTTGAGATTGGGGAAATTCCCATTATTAGGCTAGTTTAGACTATCCAGATGTGACAAAGGATTGCCACGCTTGCATTTTCTGTTTAGTCTAGTTAATACAATTTTGTTTTCTTTTGTCTTTATATTGACTACTTGTGACTTACATGTTGGAAAACACTATTTTTATTTTTTAAGGAAAAGAAAATCAAGAAATTTTACATTTTGCTGTGACTTAAAAGCTACTGTGACTGCCAGAGTAAGATCTAACATAGAACGTATTTGCATAATGAAAATCAAAGCCTAAGAGGTGTCAGATGCAGCAAAGGCTGACTAGGACAGGAAGTCAATTCAGAGCACAACACAGCCCTCCCACACAAAGTGAGCAACAGAGTAGCAATGCATAATATAAGGGCAAGTGGTCAGAGCGAAAATTACGGGAATAATTTATTAATTCTTCCTTTGGTGGCTGAAAATGGAAACCTGTCATGTTCTATTAACATAGCGTAGGTCACTAGCAATTGGCAGGGAGGGGAACAACTTTTAAATTCAGGAAAAAGCTCCTGACGATACTTCACAGTATGTTTTACTTATACAGGTAAGGTGACCTTCCATTCCCAACCCCTGGCAAAATACTGCTTTAAAATTCATTCTTCTTCATAAACAGAAGTGCATATGAGAAGGTCAAAGTTTTATTTCAAATCTAATAAGTGATCTCTGATGTGTTTCCCCAAATAAAAGTTTAGCCTATGCTTCCGTTTATTGTTAAAAGCAAACATCTTTGATACCCACAGCCAAGAAAAACTACATCAAAGGCTTTTTTCCATTTGGGCTACTGACTCTTGACCTATGTATTTCTAAGTGGCCTATACACAGGATTACTTAACTGACAACTTTCATTTGGTTTATGGACATGTGTAATGACTGGATCCTGAATTAATGAGCCAGGAGATCTGACTTCTGTTTTCATATTTGCAATTAACTTCCTTGGACAGGTCATTTTACTCTTCGATGTGTCTCACTTCTCACCCATCAAATGAGAGCTTTTAAATAGATCGTGACTTTCGCATCTAACATCAACTCATTGCAAGAGGTTGCCCAGAAGTTAAATAACATATGAATAAGGTCAAGTGGGGTCTTTTGCTAAGTTTTGCTACTGAAAACAGTTCAAGAGTCAGTAAACAGGAAATGTGATGTAAAAAAACTCTCCATTAAGAATGACCATTCTAGGATGTTGAACTGAAAGCAAATGCTCCTAGGGAAAAACACCATGGCTGATGTAATGAGTTAAGAGGAAGCTTGTTTATGTGAAGCTATAGTTATGGCCCTAATTCATAAGCATGTTAACTAATTTTGCTACTACCATTGCACTCAATTTAAAAGTCCGCATTTGATCAATTGACAATTCTTCACAGCAGGATGGCTTTAAAAATTTAAGAGCATTTGATGACAGAAACTAGTGTTTAATTTGCTAGTTAGTTCATAGGCTAGGAATAAAGCATACAGATCTAAACTCTATTAAAATGTCAATGTTAACTGGATAATTAAATGAAAAATAAACTATGGGACTCTGATTATAAACTAAGTTTGGGAAGTCATACATCTGACGTGGGACTGGTGGTTAATTTAATAATCAGGTTGTTAATTTGCATTTGCTCTATTTAGCCACTCCTACTGATAATAAATATAGCATTAGAGGTAACATTTCATACAAGCGATCATATACTTGGGGAAGGTGTTTTTAATAGTTAACACATCTGGTAGGCTCCAAGTTTGACCAGGATCTGTATCAGCTCTTCTCATGTGTGTATTAATTTTGTTACATATTATTTTAATTACAAAGTCAATAAAAGCATATTGTAAAATAATTTCAAACACCATTGAGGCACACAGAGTAAAACGTGAATTTATCATCTGTCCACCTCCCAATATGTCCACTGTTAATAGTGTGGTGCATTTCATCTGGAGGCTTTCTATGCATTCTTAAATACATATAAATGACTGTTTTTTTAATAAAATAGAATGATATCATGGAACTTTTATTTCCATTTATCAATGTATCATTACCCTGAAAGCTTTAGTGAAGAAATGGGGAGTTAGTCCAAAATATAACAGCATTCAAATTATTATTAATCTTGATTATAGTGATAAAGAAAAAAAATTAGCAAAATAATTCTATAAAATAGTTAATAAATATGGTTGATCTGTGACTCCCAGACTCTGGATTTCATGCAGCGAAAACACTTCCCTAAACTATTTTGGGGATGAACATAGGGCTTCCCAACTTTACATTTTTGATAGCTATGCCCAGTGTTTCCCACAGAAGACCCCACTCCCTGAGAGGATCCCGGAAGGCTGCACAAGCAGCCGTCTGCGTGGTATTTGCGATCATGGCTTACAACACAAAAGCTGTGCACTGCCAGGGGGTGCTGAGGAAGTGTTTTCCTGTAAAGGGGGCAGTAGGCCAAGAAAGTTTGGGAACCTATGACTGAAGCATTTTCAAAAATCCACTCTCCTCAACGTTATTCATAAAGGCAATTTAACTCTCCAAAGTAGGAAAACCAAATTTTATATTTAACTTTAAAAACATACTGTAATACCCTTACTTTTAGAATTTTGCTGTTGCCTGATGAAAAATTATATAATAAACCGGCACCAGGTTACAAAACGGCACCAGGTTTGGCTATTCTCCTCACTTGGAAAGGACAATAAGATGATATAATAATATTAAGATGATATATTAATATAATAATATTAAGATGATATAATAATAGAAGAAAACACAGCAAAATAGTTAGGGATAAGAATGTTAGGGACAAACTTTGAGCTTTAATCCTGGTTTTCAATGTGACCATGGGAAAATTAATGTCTCAAACCTCTGAGACCAGAAGGATTGTCCTACTGATCACAAATCTAGCTGTCAGTTCACAGACTTGTGAGGTTATCTATGTGGGTGAGGAAGCATGAGAAATAACAGTTTGGTCACTAACTTTTGGGAGTGTCTGCCATGCAGCAAAAGGCACTGATACATGTTGTTCTTGTATGAGCTAGAAAGGTAAGGTTGGTGGGGAGAGTGGGGAGGGAGAGGGAAAATGAGGAGCTGATATTAAGGGCTCAAGTAGAAAGCAAATGTTTGAGAATGATGATGGCAACAAACGTACAAAAGTGCTCGACACAATGTATGTATGTATGGATTGTGATAAGAATTGTATGAGCCACAATAAAATGATTAAAAAAAAAAAAGGAAAGGTTGGCACAACCGATCATGCAATAGTAACTGGGCTATTTTAAGATTCAAATTAGTTCCAAAGAACTCACTGATATTGGTGGTTAAAAATCATATGTACATATTTTGTTATGTCCCAATTCTGCCTAATAAAATGAACTCTAAATTTTTTGCTATTATTAATTATTATTTTTATTGAGAGTTAATACATATATCATATCATTTCATAGTTCAATTACATCAAGCAGTATTGAACAATTGCTACCACAATCAGTTTGAACTCCAAAATTTTTGCTTTTGACATTTTTCATGGTCTTCTATCACTAAACAAAATTTTATATATATCAACAGTTTTCTTGAAATAAACATTTTTCAATAACCAAATAAAAAAATAATCCCTCATACCAGCTAAGTGGACAACTGCCCCAGAAGAATTTACTTGAGAGGACGGCACTGAAGCTGCAGCTAGGGGAGAGGGGCATGTCTGATCAGAGCAAATGGGAGCAAATGAAGGGGGAGGTAGAGAGAGTGGAGCACATCCTGGCCCACCAGGCCTGGAAGATGATATCCCCGCTATGGCTGATCCCACTATGAGTCATGCCGTCCCTTGAAGGCCCAAGGCCCTAAGGGGAACAACACTGGAGACTCAGTGTCGGGACTGGACCAGAATGACCCTGTGACACCGAGGCAAACCACTAAAGGCGTGCGGCAGAGCAACCGTGGGAGCAGAGCAGGGAGCTCCCGAGGGAGTACAAAGGACAGACTCTGGGGCCAGAGCATGGTACCCCACTGGACCTGACTGAAGGACACGCCTAGAGATAAAAAAAATCAGACCTTGATCTGTTGACAGGGTTTTTCTTTCTTTAAAAATTTTTTTTCTTTTAATTAATTTATTCTTCTATGAGTAATCGGTTTCCTTTTTGTTGTCATTGCTGTGATCTCACTCATTGCCTATCTTGCTATGGCTTGATTTTTGGTGCATATTATTATCTCTACAGATCTAGCTAGATAAGATAGACTGGATGAATAGTCTGGAGGAGAAAACAACGGGACCAATGGTTCTGGGGGTACACGGGAGAGGGGGATGAGGGGGAAAGGAGGTGGTGCTGACCAACCAAAGGGCAAGGGAGCAATAAGTGATCCAAAAGCAGTGGCAAGGAGGGTGTGAGAGGCCTGGTAGGGATTCAGCAAGGGCAAGGTAACCAGGAGGAATTACTGAAACCCAAATGAAGGCTGAGCATGATAGTGGGACAAGAGGAAAGTAAAAGGAAATAGAGGAAAGAACTAGGTGACAAAGGGTATTTATAGAGGTCTAAAGACTGGAATGTACATATGTAGATATATTTATATAAGAGTGTGGGGAAACACATCTGTGCATATATTTATAGGTTTAGTATTAAGGCAGCAGATGGGCATTTGGCCTCCACTCAAGTACTTACTCAATGCAAGAACACATTGTTCTATTAAATTGTTATTTCAGGATGCATACCTTCTCGACACAATTGCTTAAGAAAGCTGATGGTGCCTGGCTATCAAAAGATATAGCATCTGGGGTCTTAAAGGCTTAAAGATAAACAAGTGGCCATTTAGCTGAGAAACATCAAAGCCCACATGGAAGAAGCACACCAGCCTGTCTGACCATGAGGTGTAGAAGGACCAGTTATCAGACATCAAAGAACTAAAAATCATATCAGTGGTAGCCCACCTTCCTGATATGATCACTGAAGACAAATGTGTGCATAAGCAAATGTGGTGAAGAAAGCTGATGGTGCCCGGCTATCAAAAGATATAGTGTCTGGGGTCTTAAAGGTTTAAGATAAACAAGTGGCCATCTAGTTCAACAAAGCCCACATGGAAGAAGCACACCAGCCTGGGTGACCATGTGGTGTCTATTGGATCAGGTACCAAGCTTCAAGGAACAAAAAAAATCATATCATTGTAAATGTGGGTGCATGCAGAATGGAGACTCAAAGCCTATCGGCAGGCAACTGGACACCCCCTGGCTGAAGGGTTGTGGGGAGGAGATGAGCCAGTCAGGGTGCATGGAAGTAATGATGAAACATATAACTTTTCTCTAGTTCTTTTTTTTTTTTTTAACAATTTATTGGGGCTCATACAATTCTTATCACAGTTCATACATATACATACATCAATTGTATAAAGCACATCTGTACAGTCTTTGCCCTAATCATTTTTTTCTCCTCTTTTCTTTTTTTACATTTTATTAGGGACTCATACAACTCTTATCACCATCCATATATATACATACATCAATTGTATAAAGCACATCCATACATTCCCTGCCCCAATCATTCTCAAGGCATTTGCTCTCCACTTAAGCCCCTTGCATCAGGTCCTCTTTTTATTTTTCCCCTCCCTCCTCTTTCCCCCCTCCCTCATGTGCCCTTGGTAATTTATACATTGTTATTTTGTCATATCTTGCCCTATCCGGAGTCTCCCTTCCCCCCTTCTCTGCGGTCCCTTTTCTCTAGTTCTTAAATGCTTCCTCCCCACCACTATCATGATCTCAATTCTATCTTACAAATCTGGCTAGATCAGAGGATGTACACTGATACAGATAGCAAATGGAAACACAGGGAATCCAGGACAGATGACTCCTTCAGGACCAGTGTTGAGAGTGGCGATGCCTGGAGGGTGGAGGGAATGCGGGGTAGAAAGGGGGAACTGATTACAAGAATCTACATATAGCCTAGGGGATGGACAACAGAGAAGAGGATCGGGGGAGATGTCGGACAGTATAACATATGACAAAATAATAATAATTTATGAATTATGAAGGGTTCATGAGGTAGGGGGAGTGGGGAGGGAGTGGGAAAATGAGCAGCCGATATTAAGGGCTCAAGTAGAAGGCAAATATTTTGAGAATGATGATGGCAACAAATGTACATATGTGCTCAACACAATGGATGGATGTATGGATAGTGATAAGAATTGTACGAGTCCCCAATAAAAGGATTTTTAAAAAAGAAAATAATGAGATTTATATTTGAGTTTTGGGATTTGAAAACTTGTTATCCACATCCCAGAAGACAAAGTCTTTTGAGTTCCATTATATAGTTACCATTGCTTCTAGATTGAGCCCATCCAGGATACTTGATCTTTAAAGGTATATTCATGTTTGTGTGACTTTATAGGCTTTCCCTTAAAATCATTCTGTACGCCACATGAACCACAGTGATTTTTATTCTTATTTTTTGTCATGGCTGAAACAGGATAATCTTTACCTTTAAAAAATTTTTAAAAAACATTTTATTAGGGGCTCATACAGCTCTTATCACAATCCATACATATACATACATCAATTGTATAAAGCACATCCGCACATTCCCTGCCTCAATCATTCTCAAAGCATTTGCGCTCCACTTAAGCCTTTTGCACCAGGTCCTCTTTACCTTTTTTAATCAACAGAGACAAATAAACTTAGGCAGGATTCTTAAAATTTGGCTGTAATCCAAATTTGACATCTAAATCTCTGGATGTAGCACATCATGAAGCTTCTGATGCTGGCTCACGGGTGTGAATTTCTCATATTCCTAATGAGCAAGTAAATTCCATACCTCATTTGATGGATTTAAGGAAAATTTCTGCTTAAAAAAAGAAAACACAAAAATTGTCCCACTAAAACAGAAATACAGAAAGGTGGTCGTGTTGACATGGACTAAGACAGGGCTAAGCAACATGATGGTCCTTTATCAAGTAAATTCTCTGCAGATAAAGGGTCATATGAAGGTTTTGGTTTGGGGTGAAGGAGTATGAGAAATGATATATTTAACACCTATCATGTTATTTTCTAGTTTTCTGAGATGGAAAGTAAAGGAATGCAGTGGAAAGAGGGGTTGGGGTGAGGAGTAAAGAATCCTGTACCACTTCTTTGCACCATGAAGTAGCAACAAAGAAATATGAGGAGGAAGGTATAAATGTTGGGGTACAAACAAAGTGACGATATCAAGTAGGCATGCAATTTGGAGAATCTGTATGGCTCTCAAATGTATATGTTGGTGCTACACAAGGAAGAAATAGCATTATTGTTCTGGAAATTGACATTTCCTTATCAAAATTCTGTTCTGAACATGAATTAAAAAGTGAAATTAATGTGCCCTTTACTTAAAAAGTGAAATTAATATATCCTTTTATTATATAGGAAATAGAATCATTATTTAGTAGTGATTCCTAAAGACATTTGTATATTGTGAATAGTATCTTTTAGAGTATAATGTTTCTTTCCTGCTGTAGTTGTCATGAGAATTATGAAAATAAAAAATATTTGGAAGCAACACAGTTACTTTATCATCATTCAAAATAAAACTGTATGGCTCTTCACCAAACTTAACAAAGCTTAAGAAATTCTTTTTTAAAAGTTCCTAAAGAATGTTGGTTCTTAAGTAAGGTCTCTAGTCTTTAACTGAGAGTTGAATACATGTATCTGAATATAATTTGCCAATGGTGTGTGCTCACTTCTAATCTAAGGATGGTTTGTAGGTCTTGTCCAGATTCCTGTAGCTGCCGTAATACACACAACTCGACCATCTCAGATAACACAGGCTGGCTTCGACAGCACAGTGGGAACATATTGATTAGGTCTTTGTTCATGTTATTTGTTATGATCTTTCTTCTCAGTTTCATTTACTGGGAAGACACAGAGGAAGAGATTTCACTGGGAACAATGACAGCGCCTGTCACAAAATGTTCTCAATGTTTCCACTTGTTACTATGGCAGTGACAAGGAGGTTTCCAAAAGAAAAAGCAGACCTGCTGTGACAAAGCACAGCAGGAAAACAGGAAGACATTTTCTTCTGACCTGGGAAGCTAGGAACTCATACTGAGAAATGATAGAATTGCCTCTTTTTCCAAAGGGCACAATCTTAGGATGTGGGCGTTTGAGGAGTAATGTTAACAGACAGTTCCATTAGACTGGCTGGTGACAAATAATGGGCAGATGTTAAAAAGTGCATACTATCTCCGATCAGAACAAGTAGGTATGATTTCAGAGGGTAGATCGATTTATCACTGTCAGCAAATCCTTGAGATGAAACAATGAGTTTAATTTGGGGTACTCATTTTAAAATTATACACGAACATCCATGATGTAGTCATATATATTTTAAGTGGCTAAAAAAAACACATGGTACTCTGGTACTATGATAGATAATTAACACATGGTCTGGAATGGAGCTTTCCCCAAGGGTTTGAATTTGATGGCAAGAAAATTATTGTCCTTTAGAGAGTTAAATCACTACAGAGTAGACTGGACTAGAGATAAACAAAGTCACAAAAGGCAGGAATATACTTAGGCTAGCAAAACTTAAAAGGAACAGAATGAATATATAATAGTCAGGCAATGAAGCAAAGAGGGAAAAATTAGTAGGAAATATAGAAGTTGTCATTGCCTCTCCACTCTTGTCTATGATGGAAGGAATCTTCAAATTGAATCTATTTCTTTCTAATCATAGTAGAAAGGTTATGCCTGATATGAAGATGAGAGCAGGAAGTTTTAACCAATCGGCTTTTCAGCCTTTCCAATTAATAAGACCTTTGGGAAGCTTAGTTTGGTGCTATTAAACAACTGATTCATATTACTTCATTTGGAATCCATGCTGATTAAGAAAGTTTATGATGTTTTTCTTTCCATAGTACAAATGATCCTATTGCTTGGCAAAAAGCTCTTGGTTTAAATGCACCAGGAAGTACAGCGCTTCAATTCTCCTGTCTTGACGTTTCTATTTTCTGCGATAATCTTTCTCTGGAGCCCCCAGATTGCTATCAAAAAAGCTCCTGCTCAATAACTGAAGTCATCAATTCAGGAAACAGGAAGATTTTGAATCAACCTTGGTCAGGTAAGTTGGTCTGTGGCTCTCAGTTCTAATGACATTTCTCCAAATGGTTAGAGAAGCAATGTAGTGGAGTTGGTAAGAGAACTGATACCTTGGGTTTGAATCCCAGTTACACAAATTTCTAGGTATTAGACATTTGGCAAGTTACACAAATTTTCTGTATTTCAGTAGCCTCATAAATAAAACAGGGTTAAAAACAACAGACCACAAGTAGCTTTTATGATGATTAAAGGAGTTAGACCATGTAAAGAGCTTAAAAGAGCAAGTGGTAGTAACTCACTCACTGTCACTGAGTCGATTCTGACTCGGTCACTCTGTAGAATAGGCCAGAATTGCCTATTAGGTTTCGAATACTGTAACACTTTATGGGAGTAGAAAGAAAGCCTCGTCCCTCTCCCTCTGAGGGGCTGGTGCTTTTGAACTTCTGACTTTGCAGTTGTCAGTCCAACACTCATCTACTGCCATTGTTATAGAGCTTGATTTACAAAAAATGTGTAGGTCAAACTATCATAAGTATTCCATTAATAAACTAACATGGGGTTGTTCAGCTCATTGGAAATGTGTCTTAGAGATCATGCTCCTGTCTCTTTCAGGACTTGATTATCTTAGGAAGTTATTAGAGTTCGTTTAAAGTGAGAAAAATGACCATCTGGCTGATTTATTATGAAATGAATTATGGCCAGTTTTAAAGTCTTTCACTTTCTCTGTGTTGATTTTGACACTGTGTAGTTAAATCCAATGTTAGGATCACAATGATGATAAAAGTGAATACAGTGATGCTGCTGTTGATATTCTACTTAAGGGATTGGCAAACGATGGCCCATGATCTGTGTTTATAAAAAATCATTTTATTGAGATATAATGCATATGTTATATACTTCCATAGTTCAGTCATATTAAAAAGAGTTGTATAATCATCACTACAATTAGTTCTGGATGTTTTCTTTACTCTTTTATTCATCTTTAGCTCCTTGGTTCCCTCCAACCTCCCCACCTGTATCCCTATAAGCTCTGACTCTACTTATTGTCTCCATGAAGAACCCTTCCTGGATTTCATATACTGGAACACACACACACACACACACACACACGATATCAAACTAACCAGAGGAAAAAGCCTCGATTGAGAAGAAAGCAGGTATATTATAGACTAGAGCAAATTTTAAATGGGTCAAATAATTAAGCAGATAAGGGAGCTCGAATGATCAGTTGTTACATTTTCACCTCGCTACATTTACTATATTTGAGCTCACAACTCGCTCTGTCTTGGCAGCAAAGCCATTACCATCCCTTGGCTGTGGTCAGAGGGGACTCAGGAGAGGTTCGATGCATGTGGAGACTCTGCAGATGGGGGTCGGGCTCCCCTCTCCGCCGTAGCTTCCTGCAAATTGGGAGTTCACAATTTAAGTTCTGATGACATTTCCTCCTTCGGATTTGGATTTTATTATTTATTATCCTTGGATCACAAAGGCTGGTGTGCTTCTTCCATGTGGACCTTGGTTGACACCCCAGTTAGATGGCTGTTTGTTGAAAGATAAGCTCTTAAGACCCCAGATGTTATTCTTTTTGATAGCTGGCCACAATCTGATTTCTTAATATTTTGTGTAGCATCCATATTTTCAGTGATCTCTTCATGAGGGTGATCAACAAGCAGGGCCATAAGAATGAATTGCTCTTAGATTGGGGCTAGAATGAAGTTCAAGACCCAAATCCATTCCCATATCTATGGTTATATGGTTCTCTTTAGAGGCCTCATTATCATTTTATGACAGAGAACATTATCCTTGCCCCCCCCCCCCCCCCCGGGCATAAGACAACTCTATTGTAGAGTTATTATCTTATCCAACGGTAGAGAATTTAACATACTCTTGAAAAAATAAAGTATAGACCATGGTCTGTTTCTGTATGACTGAAAAGCTAAGAACGTTTTTATATTATTGAAGGGATTTAAAACACAAAACAAAACAATAAAATGAAATGAACATACAAACACGCAGAGAACAATATCAATATACAACATAACTGGTGGGTGGCTTGCAAACTTTAAAATATCTACTTACTGCTATCGAGTTGATGGTGGCTCATAGCAACCCTAGAGGACAGAGTAGAAACGCCCCTATAGCTTTCTAAGACTGTAACTATTAATAGGAGTAGAAAGCCCCATCTTTCTCCCAACGAGCAGCTGATGGTTTCAAACTACTGACCTTGTGGTTAGCAGCACAAGACATAAATACTACGTCGCCTAGGCTCCTTTAAAATTTAATACCTGGCAATTTACAGAAAATTTTGCTGGTCATTTTCTTTCCTTTTAAATTACCTCATTATGTGCCATCCAATACAATGAAGCTTAGCAAGTGGAGTAGAATGAAATATAAGCTCTTGAAAAGGCTCACACAAAAAGCCCAAGTATTTTAATTAGGTAGCTCATCCTAACCACAATATTAGCTGTTCTTACCTAAGAACGATCTCCATTCCTCCCAAAAGCCTTTAAGTTCTTACCTAGTTCTTACCTAGTACTACAGTGAGGTATCTGTAAGCGAATATCTTACTGCAGGGCCAAGGGTAATGATGAATTGTGTCACCTTTGTAATAGAATGATCTCATTTTGTATGCATTTACATGCCAAAAATATATAGTATTTACTGTTTTGAGTATTTTAAATAATGCGTACACAAAGCACATGTTAACAAGTTTAAAACTTACTGCAGATTCTGGACTAACATTTCTGGGATCATAATTTTCAACTGGGAAATCAATAGTGCATCCTTAATGAATCGCAGCATTTTGCCTTTCTGAATAAGATATTTTTAGCCTACATGGATTTATGGCTTTAAAGTAGTATGGAATAGTAAAATTAATTAAGAAATACTCTAATATTATCAAATGATGAAGGCTTTACGAGCAAGAAAATGAAAAAATGGAAGCAAAGAATAGGACTTGGGGTGCATACTATCAACTTAATGGTAATAGTTCATTTAGGACAGAACATAGATAATTTCAAAGAAGGAAAGAAAAATTAAATGTGTTGGTGGAAAAGCCTATTAAATAAAATTTCATTAACTATGTAGTTAAATAACATTATTGTGTAAACTTAAATTGTCTCCAATTATTCAAATTATCCTCCAGGGAAAGGGTCATTTTCATTTATCTACCTATCTACTTATCTTTTTACCATGTCTTGTTTAATGTTTGAGAAAGAAAGAGAAATTTGGGTTCCCATTCATGAACCTAAAGCTTTTAGAAACCATAACCTAGCTTAACTCTACTTAACCAGGAGTTTGGCCTCATCAAGGAAACCTTTAAAACACATTATGACTTAGGCAAGCTAAGTTGTGGGGACCCACCCTGGAGGGGTAGGGCTGCAAAATGTAGGGTCAGCAAGTTGTAGCCACTAGCACCCAGAGGGAGGAAGACAGTCTCCTACTCCTCTGAAGAGCTGCAGTCTTAGAAACCCACAGGGGCAGTTCTGCCCTGCCCGGCGGGGTCACTCTGAGTCAGCATCCAGTTGGTAGCAGTGAAGTCATCAAGCCAAGAATCTTCCAATGAGCTTGATCTTATGCTAAGGTGACCAGATATTAACATTGGTCAAGTGGGACACCATTGACCGGGGGTGGGGGTCAGGTGTTCTTGATTAAAAATTTGGTCTATATGGAGCAACAAAAATTTTCATAGAATGCAAAAATAGTATTGTAATATTTTTAAAATTTCAACAATTTACAAATATAACACATTAAAATTATGTATAGTATTATTTTATTCTTTGGCATATTTCTCATTTGAGTGAATTTGTTTTTAGTAGATTGCTGTCATTGTTTAAAAGGTCATGAAAATTTTCACAAGAATTTGTTAAATTATATTTCACACATAAAATGGCTTTCAAAGTCTCAACACTTAATTGTGATTTTTTCTGATGTCCACACTTTATTTACCGCAGAAACGCATTCAGTCGCAGCATTAGTTCCTGGTAAGGACAGCACATATTCCACAATTTTTATTGCATTGTATGGAGCATGGTTTGTTTCAAAATGATGAAATATTTCTAACCATTTGTTCTCTATTGTGATTTTTGCTGATGCCCAAGATTTAACCTTTTCATTATCAATATATATTTTAATAATGATACTTCATTAAAAAGGTCATTTTCAGAAATACTACCATACGGGAAATTTTGAGTAATATGATCGAGTGATTTTTGCACATCATTCCAATTAAGTTCTTGTTTTAGTGTAACCCAATGAAAATGTTCAATATCATTTTAATGTACCGTCCACTCTTCTAAATAATCTATGCAGTTCCTATAGAACTTTTTAGCGTGATTCATGATATCTGCACGATTTATTGCATCTTGGGTTATACTATTATGGATAGTTAACAGAAGAAAATTAATTTCTAACCGCTCTTGATGCTGAAATTTTAAATTATTCGCTTCATTTGCTACTTCGATTACCGAAATTTTGTCACCTTCAATAAGTTTTATAGCATTTTGAAAAAGAGCTGCTTGATTGTGTACAAACTCTAGCCAAATTTTTGAAGATTCTTTTTCAAAAAACTCTTCTAAGATTCTCGGACATTTATCCTGTGATAGAAAGTAGGATTTCAAAGGAGCGTATATTTTCAAGATTCTTTCGACAGCTGGCAAAAGAGCTAACCAGGGCGTTTTACTGCATCCAAATATTTCCTGATATTCACCTTCCGTGGTTTCACAAAATTCTTTAAGCATTTCAACGCGCACAGTGTATATATAGAAATAAGAATATATTTTAATAACAATATTTTCCACATCTACGGGCAACAAATCAGCAGCTGTTTGAATGGCGCTATGTATTATGTATATTCCCTCCCCCTTCTCCGGCCGTTCCCAAGCTTGCTGTGCATTCTTTGCAAAAATCGGGACTTTTAAAAAACGTCGTGGGTCAAATTGTTAAAAAGCAGGGCTATCCTGCCAAAAGTGGGACGTCTGGTCACCTATCTTATGCCTGCCTCCTCCCCAACCGGAATTGTGCTGAGCAGCCGGAGCTTTTGTAGTACCCATTTTCCCCACTAGGGGAGCATCGAGCAACTGGCTCTGAGTTAGTGCACCCAGTGGCGAGGCCTGGGAAGGTGCTCGCTGGCCACAGTGAGTTTTTTCATAAAAGCAGTTTCACTAGAACCTTGTTTGTTGTGATGACCGATTTATGAGAACAAAGAGTGGTTATGAAATTTTGTTTCCTTCCCAGGAAAAATGCCATAGAAACTGTTGTGATGTTGAACACAGCTTATAAAGACAGTGCTGCGCTATGGGAAAAGGTGCATGAGTGGTTTTCTTGTTTGAAAAAAGGTGAAATGACAATTGATGACAAACCTCGTTCAGGATGCCAACTTCCTGAGCTGATGAAAACGTCAACTTGTAGTGCTTTTGGAATTCATTCTACAAGGTCAGACTGTTAATTAAGCTTTTTATGTAGAGGTTCTTTGGATACAAAGGGGCATGAAAGAACAGTGGTTTGATGACTTAGATGAGATAAAGAAAAAACCTGGGAGATGCTGTCAGCCATTCAAACAGATGAGTTTGAAAATGTTTCTAAGAATGGAATTGGGGTAGGGGTGGGGGAGAGGGGGTGTACTGGAGACCCAAAGCCCATCTGTAGATGATAGGACATCCCCTTACAGAAGGGTCACAAGGAAGAGACGAGCCAGTCAGGGTGCAGAAATAACACTGATGCAGCATACAACTTTCCTCTAGTTCTTTAATGCTTCCTCCCCCCACCCCCCGCACTTTAAAATTACACTTTAAAAATTGGACTAGACCAGAAAGGCACACTGCTACAGATAAGAGCCTGCAACACAGGGAATTCAGGATAGATAAACCCCTCAGGACCAACAATGAGAATAGAGATACCGGAAAGAAGGTGGAGGAAGAAAAGGGCAATGGATCACAAGGGGATGAACAACAGAAAAGTGGGTGAAGGATGACAAAGGACAATGTAAGATATGAAAATAATAATCTATAACTTATCAAGGGTTCATGAAGGAGGGAGGAGGAGGAGGAAGGAGGAAAATGAGGAGCTGATACCAAGGGCTCAAGTAGAAAGAAAATGTTTTGAAAATGATGATTGCAACATATGTACAAATGTGCTGACACAATGGATGAATATATGGATTGTGATAAGAGATATAAGAGTCCCCAATCAGGTCTTAAAGGCTTGAAGGTGAACAAGTGGCCATCTAGCTCAGAAGCAAAAAGCCCACATGGAAGAAGCACACCGGCCAGTGCGATCACGAGGTGCCAAGGGACCAGGTATAAGGCATCATGCAAAAAAATATATAAGTGTGTGTATGTATGTGTATATGTGTGTATATGTATATGTATATATGTATATATATACCATATCAAATGAAGGGGGAAGCGCAGAGTGGAGACCCAAGGCCCAAGTTTCGGCCAATGGAGATCCCCTCATAGAGGGGTTTAGGAGAGGAGATGGGTTAATTAGGGTGCGAGGTAGTACCGATGAAGAACACAGCTTTCCCCCAGATCCTGGATGCTTCCTCCCCCCAACTACCATGATCTGAATTCTACCTTGCAGGGCTGGATAGGACAGAGGCTGTACACTGGTACATATGAGGGCTGGAGGTACAGGGAATCCAGGGTGGATGATACCTTCAGGACCAGGGGTATGAGGGGCGATGCTGGGAGAGTGGAGGGTGAGTGGGTTGGAAAGGGGGAACTGATTACAAGGATCCACATGTGACCTCTTCCCTGGGAGAGGGACAGCAGAGAAGGGGGGAAGGGAGACTCCGGATAGGGCAAGATATGACAAAATAACGATGTATAAATTACCAAGGGCACATGAGGGAGGGGGGAAAGGGGAGGGAGGGGAAAAAAAAAGAGGATCTGATGCAAGGGGCTTTAGTGGAGAGCAAATGCCTTGAGAATGATTGGGGCAGGGAATGTATGGATGTGCTTTATACAATTGATGTATGTATATGTATGGATTGTGGTAAGAGTTGTTTGAGTCCCTAATAAAATGTAAAAAAAGAAAAGAGGAGAAAAAAATGATTAGGGCAAAGACTGTACAGATGTGCTTTATACAATTGATGTATGTATATGTATGAACTGTGATAAGAATTGTATGAGCCCCAATAAATTGTTAAAAAAAGAGTCCCCAATCAAAGTATTTAATAAAAAATTCAAATATGAAGATAAAAACAAAAGCAAAACCTCTTTGTATGTATACATAAAACACCATATCATTCATACTAAAAAAAGAAAGAATGGAATCAGAGATTTGCAAATGTATTAAGTACAATTGAGAGTACTCTGGAAGTGATAAGGTTGTTTTGCAAAACAAGATTAAATACATAGTGTTGAAAAAAATTCCGTTTTGGGGGCACCCCCTCATATTACAAAAAGAATTTAGATCTTATGATTTAAGTCAGTTCTCATCGAGTCTGAACAAGAAAAAAAAAACTAAAACCTTTTTATTGGAAGCTCTTACAGATAGCATACCATTCCATAGTTTCACATGAACCAGGCAAAATTTTAACTATTTACAGTATATTAACACCCAACTATAGCATTAGAAAGAGATATACTATCCAAAGGATTTAATGGAAAGACATTATTCTTATTAATATATTGTTTACTATTCACCACAGTTTAATTTTTATTAAAACAACAATATGTTAACATTTAAACCCGAGGGCTATGAATATTCTATGTACTATACTTGATGAAGCTTGTTTATGCAATATTCTGACAGATACAATTAATCTTGTGAAAATGACTGGGGTTTAGGATAAGAATTATCTTCGTAGCGCAAACACATATTTTTCTTTTATTAAAATAATCCCATGTATATTAGCAACACATGGAAAGAACATTAAAAGAATTATTTAAAAGATTAAAGGATTAAACTATTAAATGTTGGCCGCATGGTAGAGACAAGTGTTAAAGAAAATGCTAAAGCATCAATAGGCATTAAATAAGTAATTTAAAAGCTGGTGTTAGATAAGTGATTTATTGTACCTCCAACAAATGCATCTCCAGCTCCATTGGTGTCAACAATTTCTTTTTGGTCTTGATCCAAAACAGCAAATGAAGTGATGTCATTTTCTACAATAAAAGACAAAGAGATGCAAACTTTTTCTTTGTACTAATACTCAAGTTCACTACCCAGTTAAGGAAGAAGCTTTCACCAGTCATCATTTAAAGAGAGAGGGCATGAGGCTCCAGAATCGGCACATAAACACTTGTGTATCCATATGCAAAGCCATCTGCAGGTAATGCCTTTGTGTAATTTTCAGCATACAGAACCTGTACATGTTTTGTCAGATTTATTCTTCAATATTTTTTGTACAAATATATTTACCTTTCCCATAAATATAAGGGATTGTGGTAGATCACAGAGAGTCAAACTTATGAAAACTTCTTAGACATAATCAAACACCTGAGGGAATAAACTAGTGAGCCTGGGATCTTAGTACCACAGTCGTGGGGACATCGGGGTCAACTGGCATAACATAGTTCACCAAGACAGTGTTCTACACCCTACTTTGATGAATATCAACTCGGATCTTAAAAGCTCACGAGGGGCCATCTGAGGCCAACTGTTGGTTTCTTTTTATCTGGAGCAAAGAGAATGAAGCAAGTTGAAGACCCATGGATAAAATTAGTCTCACAGACCATACAAGTAGCAGTCTCTACGACCTGGAGTCCAGAAGAATTGGAAGTGCTCAACTATCACCAGCAAATGCTCTGAAGAGAGTCACAGTAGAAGGTCCTAGATAGGCTGAGGGAGAAATGTAGAATAAAGCTCAAAATAATAAAAAAGTGAGGTTTATTGGTCAGGAAAGATTATGGCCCTTGGTAATGCTTTGGGACTAGAAATAAAGTCCATTTTAAGCCATATAAATAGGTCTATAGGAGGAACAATAACACCAGATAAGTATACTCATATTGGAATAAATCAACCAATGAAGGTTAAAAAGGGGAGTGCCCGTGACTCAAGGACAGATCTTGGAAGGGTTAGGAAAGAAGGAAGGATGGAAAAGGAAATATAGGGAGGAAGTAGAACAGGTGATTTTACATTGTGGGAATTGCAACACATGTATGACAAAATGTATATATACACCATACACAGTTTGATTTCCCGAAATTTAAAATAGAATTACTTGTCACATTTTTGTACCCTATGAGTCCTGTAGGTAAGCAAGAATAACAGATAGATAAGAGCTATCCTAAATTCAATAGAGGTATAGCTCAATTTCGATATCTTCTATGTTTAAAAACGTAGTGTTATTAGAACTACTGTAAAAAGTTGCAAAATCCTAAAATGTTTAACCATTATGGAAGAAACACTGAATAATGTTTAATAACACTTTCAATTACATTTTTTGTATATTCTGAGATCTTGAAAAGTAGTGATGTAAGGTCTTTTACAAAGTTATTTTAAAAAACAAAACAGTATTCACCAGCATAACTTATTCTATACCCACTCTGGGTTAACAGTTAATCACTACATAAAAGTATAAAGTGTCTCACTAAATTTTTTTCAACAAAACTGCAGTCCAATTTCAAAAATGTGTTAAATATATATTTATACATCAATTTCTGACATTCACTTAATGTGCTAGTATACACGAAATGATGCTTTCTCTTGAAACTGTATTTATGAAATGTCATTTTAAGTTACTTAGTATACACTGCATTTAATCTGCATGTTGCATTTATTAAATATGTTAAAATTTGCAATGTAACAAAACATCTTCTGCATATAAAATTGAAAACACAATTTTAAATGCACAAAGAGATGGCTCACTTCATTTTTCCCCCCACTAGATCATAGTACACTAGCTCAGCCCCACCACACCACCTGTTTATTCTTTTTATTCAACATTGTTCACAGAATAGTACATAGTACAATAAATGTGCTGAATAAAAGCAGGAGGTATGAAAGTGGTTCAAAGGTTATAGGTCATGCAGGTCATGCTAAACAGCAAAGAAAAGTGTGACTGTGAAAACACTAAACACAAAGCAAACAAACCTTAATTCTATTACACAGCTTTGCTTCTTTGGTTACAAAGTAGGTTGGAACACTTTCACGGCTCCGTATTCCAACCCAAATGGGCATACGAAATGTCAAAAAGCAGAAGTATCATAGCAATTCCGCCAAACGAATGAACAAAGTTTTCTTCATCAAAACAGCCCGATTATTTATTATCCCGTAACAACTGGTGACTACACTGTTCAAAATTTACATTCAAGCCGTGTCTTTACTATTGAGAATAAATACCAAAGGTAAATTGCCAATAGTGTTAGAACTATGGCAGGATTCTTTTGTTCAATTATTGCCTAAACATTTTTATATATTAAATGCAGTCCTGTCTTTTAATTCCTTTACTGATACTTATATTTATTTTTAAAAATTAAAAAAGTCTGTGACATTGTTCATGTACATTATGAAAATAGCAGCCCTGTAATAAGTAAAACACAAATAAATATAAATGTATGTAGGCAAATGTTACTGATGCTGAAAGAAAAGTGGTTCTTTAGATGAATTGTTATTTAAAATGTGTCAAGAAGGCTCAGGGTAATCCAGGGATAATCAGAAACATGAGAGCCACCAAACCTCTTCAAGGCCCCACTCACGCGCACCAGGTACAATGCAGACTTTGCTGTTAACAAACCCCATCTATCTTTCTTCTTTTGAATGGGGGACACAGAGCGGCCATCAACAGCACTACGTGACATCTCAGAGAGAGATAGCTCCTATAAAATGACTGTCCAGTGCTCACAAAATGGTAACAGGCCTGCGCATTATTCAGCGAACAAAACCAAGACATCCACGTAACTATTACTGGGACTCAGTTTTCTTACGTGTAAAATGGGCTTGCAGTAGCTATGTGAACAGATCGTAAATGCTAGCTGTCTACATGAACTTTAGGAAAATGACGCTGTTGATTCTGATTATGTACTACCAGTTAAGATCTTAAAGTAAACCATAGCTTGTTCTTAATTCTTCCCAATTATTTTTGTAGTGAGCAGGATAAAGATTGGAAATAATAATTATTTTTATTTTCTACACTTCTATAAAACTACCAACTTATGAGCTTCCTAGACAGAAAACAAATACTAATTATTCAGTAACTACCAGATGTGTTTGATGTCATGTATTAGATAAGGCCCTCAAGCTCCCAAGCCATGAAATCTAGTTTTATTTAACATTAAAAATAATAAATTAAAAACATTCTCTAAAGAGTCTATACAAAAATATAATTTACTCTTCAACTACAATGTAGTTGATTACATAATCATGTAAAAAAGGGCCAGCTAATCAGAATAAAAACACAACCACAGACCTATCCTGCAAAGTAGATTACAGTAGAGTTCTTTTCTTTAAATGCTACAACATATAACTGAAAAATATTTTAAAAATTCAATCAATGTCAAAGAATTGGATGAAGCATTTCTACTCCACTGAGTCAACTGTATCTTTTAACACAGCATGATAATTTTCTCAGAAAAATTTTCTCAAATGTATTTTCAATGCTTTCTGTATCATTGTTTTATACATGTCTTCCCTAAATTCTAGTGAATATATATAACTATGTAAACAAGATTCTGATACATTGGGAATCAGCATCAAACTGCAAGTCATCATCTCTGCCACTTTTTCTGAGTGTGAAAATTCTTTTTAAAATGTTTAAAAATGTAATGTTCTGCTTTATTTTTTCGACGCATTATGAATATCTCTTCCACATACATGCGTGGGACCTCCCTACTGAACCACAGAGCTCTGAAGTCGGGTCAAAGGTACTGGTAAGAGGAGCGACACAGCAAAGCAAGTCCCAGCACAGAACCTGACAATGCCTGAGAGGGAAATGCAAGACTAAGAGTCTTTCCCTTTGCCTCACCCGACTTTCTCTTCCCTTTCCATGACTCACCTTCTGCCTTTCCCTTTGCCTCGCCCTCTGGCTCTCCTTGATCCTTTAGCATTTCCTCATTTCCCTTTCCCTTAATTTCCACCTTTCCCTTATCTCCAAAATTTTCCTTATCTTCTGGAATATCAGCTACTTCTGCCTTTCTTTCTTCTTCTTTTATTCTGCCTTTCCTGTAAACTATGGCTATTGTTCATTTTCGATTTTTCCTTGGTATGCAGGCTTTCCTTCATTTTCACTGTGGAATTTTTCCACATTGAGATTCTCCACTTTTTCCGGGTCTGAACAGGCATCTTTTCCTTTTCTAGCCTCACAAGAATCCTGGGAACAACAGATGCGCAGACCTACAAGATGGAAAAGGCTGGAGCCTCTTGGGCTCCCTTGCCGCCCATTCCTAGGCTGCCACCCAAGCCGCACACGGCGCTGATGCTGTTGATGACCGGCGGGCTTGCAGGTGCAGAAGCAGGATCTAGCACCCACATCCTTGCCAGTCCTGTCACGTGGGCCCCACAAGCCCCCGCGGTTAGCCGTCCTGCACTCCCCCCTCACCTCCACTGCCATCCAGGAATGATCAGTGGTTCCTTCTATGGCACATGCGGTTGCTATTGAGTCAGAAATGACCTGACAGCACCCCACAACAATCACTGAAAAAGAGTTAATTTGGCTTTGGAAAGATTCATGTATCAGACAGCTCCATCCCACGAACTAAGAAGTGCTCCCCCAACAAAAAACATTGGCGTTTTTTTTATGCAGAAAGCAGAACAAGGCATTTTAAATACATTTAAAACACATATTTTAAGTACAAAACAATTACATATTGCTGTTAGTTGTGCTTGTTTGCTTTTAACTTTTTGAAATTGCAATGCATTCATATGGTTTGAAAATATGTATAAAAATGTGCCTCCAGGTTAAGTGCAACATAGAGTACTTGGGTGGAGGGTGCCTGAGGACAGCTGATCAGAGTGGTCGGTGGGGGGGATGGGGCAGGTGCTGTCTGCTGAGTGGTTGCCATGTGGATCTGGGGAGAGGTCCCCCGAGAGGGAGGCAGCCCTGTCAGAGGGAGAAGGCTTACTGATGGGAGAGGCCGCGCAGGAGGTACATGTCTGTTGGGAGGAGGGGAGGGAGGAAAGACTGAGGATGCTTTGGGGGACCATTAGGTGAGACGTGTCTTTAGAGGGTGAGCAAAATTGAACTAGGGCATCTGGGGTATCCCAGGAACACAAGTCAGGTACCGTGGAATGCTAAGACACTGAATCCTGGATCTTCAGGGCACACGGCATACTTCAGTCTGCATCAGTGAGACCCCATGCAAGACCCCCACTGGGTGAACTGGTCTACCTCACACACACCTGTAACCTGAGGACTTAAGCCAGAAAGCATGTGGTGTCTGCGAAAGGAGAAGAGAGCTGTACCCAAGGGTGGTGTACTGTTGGCTGACGGTCAAACAAGGTCTTGCTACATCAAGCACTCTGTACGCTGTATTAAGGTATGTATTATTCTGGCAATCCTGTGACAGTCATTCTTTTACATGTTGCTTATGCTTGCCTTGTTCATATTACGGTGTAGCTCAGAGGTATGTCCCATTGGGAGTCACCCTCTGGAAGCTGTGCTTCCCTGTTTTTCGTAAATGAAACCCGGGAAGATGGGCTTATAGAGAAGCAAACAGAACAAGGCTTTCGAGGGAAGGCTGGGGGTGATGAAAGGAGATGATGTCAAGAAGTCCAGGAAGGGAAGATGTGTTTGGAGACTGATTGTGGAAGCAATTGTACAATTCTGTTTGACATGAATGAATTATGGAATGATGTATGTATTAATTCCTAAGTTGTGGTGTATTAAAACAAAACAAAACAAAACAAAACATAGATCCAGGGATGGGTCTTGGGTTCTCACTAAATCCTAGCTCCAACTTAAGAACAATTAATTCTTACATCATGGCCCTGCCTTATACTCGCCCTCAGGAAGGGAACACAGAAGCAAAATGTGGCAAAGAATTTAGTGCCTGGTTATCACATGGAAGAAGCACATCATTATCAGTCACCAAAGGATTGGAATCCATATAACCCAAAGTCGAAGGAGGGATCAATATCAGAGTCTAAATCGAGAGAAACCAGTGTGCAGAAGGTGATGGATGACAGTGGGAACCCAAGATTCATTTGTGGAACTACATAGAAAATATGCCTCCAGAGAACTGCCCCTCTCTAAAATTGAGAGATGGGAGGAAACTGGTCACTAAACAGAGTGCTGGTCACTAAACAGAAGGTCAAAACAAAAATCTGACCCGAACAGTTGAAACTTTGTCAGTAGACAGTCTACTGTTATGCAGACTGCACCTGGTCTGATTTCCAAAATTTTCTGTATTTTTTGGTTTGTATTGTTTTGTTTGTTCATATTCGAGTGAATCTCAGAGGTGCTAGGTCAATGGAGGTCACCCTCTTGAAACTGTGTTATGTGCTTTTATGTTTCTGGTTTTGGTATATGAAAGCCAGGATTGACGAACCTGTAGGGACAGCAAATAAAATAGGGGGGTTTAGGTGGCAGGGGGGCATGGTACAGTGGTGGGGGGGGGGGTAAAAGGGAGATGCTGTCAAGGAGTGCATGTAGAATCTGAATGTTTGGAAATTGATTGTGGTAGCAATTGTGCAATTCTACTTGTGGTGACTGAAATATGGAACGATATATGTATGAAATCCCAACTAATAAAAAAACCCTGCTAACCAATCTTCTGTTCATGTTCTATTTCTTCTACTTCTATTCTGTTAATCACTTTGTATAGCGTTCAAAATTTATTTATGCATACAAGCAATACACATTCTTATTTTCTTAACCAAAAGGCACAGCATCCAGGTAACTCTGGTCCATACTTTCTTACTTGGAGACCAGTCTATGTGTCCCTATAGAA
This sequence comes from Tenrec ecaudatus, assembly GCF_050624435.1. Classification (NCBI taxonomy): domain Eukaryota; kingdom Metazoa; phylum Chordata; class Mammalia; order Afrosoricida; family Tenrecidae; genus Tenrec; species Tenrec ecaudatus. The sequence continues at coordinate 44,764,248 of NC_134545.1, forward strand.
TGACTTATGAGTTTTACTGCTGCATTGTATGCCCAGTGTATGGGTTCATGTCATTTATTTAAACAGTTCTTTATGGGTGAATTTTCAGGTTTCTAATCTTCTGTTATCACAATCTTACAAGCACTCATGTTTCTATTTTATTTATTTTAAAAAATCATTTTATTAGGGGCTTATACAACTTTTATCACAATCCAGACATACATCAGTTGTGTAAACCACATTTGTACATTCATTGCCCTCATCATTCTCAAACCATTTGCTCTCCACTTAAGCCCCTGGCATCAGTTCCTCATTTTTCCCCCTCCCTCCCCGCTATCTCATGAACCCTTGATAATTTATAAATTATTATTTTGTCATATATTACACTATCCTACGTCTCCCTTCACCCACTTTTCTGTTGTCCGTTCCCCAGGGAGGAGGTTATATGTAGACCATTGTAATTGGTTCCCCCTCTCTATCCCACCCTCCCTCTCATCTTTCTATTTTAAGTAGGCCCTAACTTTAATTACTTTACATAATGGTCAATTATATAATTTCTATTTGATACAGGGAACTGACACAAGAAAATTAAATTGTTCTATTAAGAACATGAAATGTGACCAAGAAAAAATTAGGTAAATCCAGGACGATTGTGCTTTTTAGTAGGATTGAAAACCAGGATATGAACAAAGACACCCTGCTCCAACTGCCCTAATAAACAGGGTAATGAAACAGCTGACAAACTCTGCTAATAATTGAAATTTATAGAAAAATCCTAATTATCAAGGACTTTGGGGGAATGGAGAGCCCTGGTTAATTTAATTTTCTGGGTAACCAAGGAAAAGGCACAAAGTCTTTTTAGTTGGAAATCTTGCTAAAATGTACTGATGTAACATAATAATATACGATGACATCTCTGCTTTAATTAGTTTGGTTTACTGAATTGGTAAATGTTTGATAATACCGAATACAACAGCTTATTATAATGATTCTGTTTTTAAAAACAGTTTTATTCACATATAAGTCATTTATCATACCATTAAAAATTCAAGCATATTAAAAAGTTGCACAATCAATTTTAGAAAAATTTTTTTCTTTCTTGTACCCCTTGTCATTAGCTCCCCATTTTCTTCTAGCGTATGAACTCTTTTTGTAGTTTCAAAGAGGTAAATGCTTACAAGAAAGGGCAGGGTATAGTGGGAAATACAATGGGTTAGGAGTCAAAAGATTTTGTTTTTAGTCTGGGTCTCAGTTATTTTGTTTAACCTATGTCTGGTACTCTATTAGAGCCTGGGATTATAGATGTGAACAAGACAGACAAAAACTCTGCTCTAGGGAGTCTTTATTGTACTGGGGATGGATTAGACAACGTACAAGGAACAAATGAATGAATAAGATTATTTGCGATAATGAATGCTACAAAGAAAAGAAGACAGGATGATGTGATAAAGCATGAATGGGGAATAATGATATCTAGGTGGATAGACTGAGAAGTTAAAGCTTGATTTGATATTTCAATGGAACGAAGAAACCAGCCACACGCACATCCAGGAGTACAGTATTCAAGCACAGAAGCCCTGGCTCAGCAATTAGCTTAGTGAACTGAACCTGTTAAAGTCACCAAAGTCACTGTAACTAAAACTATATTGAATATGGAAGATCAAATGAAGACTTAAAGTTATGATGAGTATGTATTTTATTCTACATAATATGGACATCTATTGGAGAGCTTTAAACAGCAGAATGGAATGCTCTCATCTACAATTATCTTGGTAACTTTGTAAAGAATGGGTTGAATGAGCAGGGCTAAGTCATAATCTTAGTGCCACTTTATTACTCAGAAAATGAGAATAACATTTGCTCTACCTATATTCTGCAATTATAACATGGATTAATTTGTAAAATATTATGAAAGCATCTTATAAAAAAAGCCTTATACGATTTTATTAAGGATTCTTAAAACCTTCAGTGAAGCCACTTGTACTTGTTGAATATTCATGAGTTCTTCATACTCTTCTAGATCCTATGGTCTAACATCTCAAAGAGCTTAGAATTTAGTTGGAAAGAGAAATCTAACATATATGACAGAATATGGGAAGTACTGTACAATTTAACACCTATAACAGCAGCAATAGTTCTGAGAAGAGAATACACAGTATGAATTTAATTACCTAGAAACTATTTCCAGAAGACATATAAAATTAAGGTACAATTTAGAGATAGGAAATAGCTTGTATATTCCATGTTTTGATTATTAATGTATGTCTGCAGCTGGTGTGTCCCATTAGCAAAAGAAGGTCTCAAAAGTTTTTCCCATCCATGTCATTCTGGTTGACTCTAGGGCCGCTCTTCCCTCGTCATAGGCTGAGTGCTTTCTGAGCGAAGGGGCTCATCTTCCTGTGCTACATCTGACAATACTCTGTGGCTACTCTCTTAGGTGTTCAGTGGCTAACCCCCCAGAAGTGGACAGCCTGTTCCTTTTTCGTGGTCTGCTCTGAGTCTGGAAGTGCTGCCAGAACCTGAGTACTCCCTTCTCTGCTGGTATTTCAACTAGTGACAAAGCCTCCACCTTCACAGCAACACCACAGATCAACTACCTTGACAGGCAAGTTGTAGCTTGTGTGTATATAGTTAGGTATAATGGACAAGTGTCAGAATTCACAGATCTTGAAAGTACAGTTTGATGAGTTCTGGCAAATGCATATATTTGTGTAGCTCATATACCTATCAAACCATGTTCAACTGAGCTGTCCCATAAAATAACCACAGACCATGTATAGCTATTTAAATATAATTTACACTCTACTTTATAGAAATGGCATGTGCTAGACTTGTCCTGTTCATAGAACACAGTGGTATTTATACTTCTTCAGATGGCCCAGAAACCAGACAAATCTGGACAGGTTAGAGTAGCCAGTGCAGCACTCACGGTACCATTAATTTTGTGTGTATTTTAAGTCACATCACTAGTTCTATCTGGATAGAAAAAAATTTGCCAGGGCAGAAATTCTTTGAAAGGCTTCAGTACTGCAAGAAAAACAAACAAAAAACAGTTTTTAATGTACTGACAAGTGGTACCATGTACCAGGGTCCCAAAGGAAAAAATAAAACAAAACACCACCATGGCTCATTTATCAATTTGTTCATTTATTTTAATACCTCTTTTTAGACGCTGTAAGTAAATGTTCTACAGAAGCTGCAAAGCACAGTGTAAGTATCAGCAATTACTTTTTATGTTACCACAGTGGCTACTGAGAAGGAAGGGGAGACAAAAGCAAACCAAAATTGTGTTTGGGCTGGCTCAGTCTGAAGGCCTAGGAAGGCTTACATTTCCCTTCTTTTTTCCGTCCTACTTGTGTGTGGTTATCTCTTTAAACATTGTTTTTACTGTGTTTACAGAGCAATTACTTTCCATTTGATAGCTCGTACACAAAATGTTCTAGGATCTTGGCTGCCTTCTCCATTTCCCCCTCAGTTCTCCATTTCCTTTCCTGAGCTTTCTCCTTCTCATCTTTGCTTTGGGAAAATCTTATCCCTTTGATCGTGTATAACTGATTATTCTAAAGAACATGCTCTTCTCTGGCGTTCCTGTTTGTTTGGGGACTATGATTTGTCTGAGAATGGCCTCAGTTCCGGGACAGACGGGTGTCCTAGGGTTCTTCCGTCTGGCAGAGCCCTAAGTCTGGTCTTTCTTGTTTCTGGACGAGGATCGACTTAAAAGGAACAGGAACAATGACATTTGCTGGCAATGATGGTCTGCTCCCAGTCCTCTGCTAGTGGAGAAACACATAATGGATCATAGAAGTGTCTTTATTCCTTACAGCTATGTGTCTTAGTTTTTAAGATATCAAGATACAATACCTTTTAGACTTTAGGGCAGTGGTTCTCAACCTTCCTCATGGCCGCAACCCTTTAATACAGTTCCTCGGGTTGTGGTGACCCTCAACCATAAAACTATTTTGGTTGCTACTTCATAATTGTAATTTTGCTACTGTTGTGAATTGTAATGTAAATATCAGATATGCAGGAAGTGTTTTCATTGTTACAAATTGAAAATAATTAAAACAGTGATTAATCACAAAATAATATGTCATTATACATTGTGAAGTATTTATGTGTTTTCCGATCGTCTTAGGCGAACCCTGTGAAAGGGTCGTTTGACCTCTAACGGGGTCACGACCCACAGGTTGAAAATCACTGCTGTAGGGCAATATCCTGCACACAAGTTTTCACATTCTGTAAAGTGAAAATGTTTGGGAGCTCTGAAAATGTGAGCATTTCATCTAGGTTACTGTAAGACTCAGAAATTGTTCTGGACATCAGACAACTTTTCTGCTACCATGCGTGTTGGAGCCAAATAAAATAAAAGTCTTGATCATTTTTAGCAAAAAATCTGTGTCAAGTGAGTATCTGAGGTTTTAATACATCTCTCTCATCCTAATGGTATCATATTTTTCATATAATCTAGTTTCACTGATGATTTGTTTGGCATAGAGATTGAATAAGGTGAAAGGGTCAATCCAGGGGCATACCTTGTCCAATTTTGCATCATGCAATACAGCCTTTTGTTCTATTTGAATACTGTTTCTCTATTCACGTACATGTTGCACATGAGCATAACAAAGGGTACTGAAATTCCCATGGTTTTCAATGTTAATTATAATTTGTTATGATCCACACAGTTGACAGCCTTTTTATAATTGATAAAACAAAAGTAAACGCACTACTGTTAACTGTATTTAGCTAAGATTCATCTGACACACACATTATTGATTGTTGCACATCCTCTTGAATTACCCTGAAGGTCCCATTTGCTGCAAGGCTACAGTTGCTCCTGAGTTACCTTTGGTAGAATTTTGTTTGCATGTAATATTAATAATATTGAACTTGATTGCCTTTTTTGGAATGGACATGAATGTCTTCTAGCACACTGACAGGTAGTAGACTTCCGAATATTTTTTCACAGACAAATGTGTATAGCATTGCATCTGTTTGTTGAAGCATCTCAATTGGCATTCCATCAATTCTTAGATCTGTTTTTCACCAATAAGTCAATGTAGCTTAAACTTCTTCCTTCAGCAAATTCCAGAGTCTTTCTCATAGCCATTTGGATTTTTTCCTACTTCCTTGACTTTTTAATTACTGTATATACTCGTGTATAAGCCGAGTTTTCCAGCACAAAAAATTGTGCTGAAAAACTGGGGTTGGGCTTATACACGGGTCAGTGGTACCCCAGCGAGGTGTAACATCTGGCAGGTGATTGCCGTTACTCCGCTGTTCATTCAAAGCACTGCTGACACTGCAGGGCTTTGAATGTTTGTTTACTCACATCTAACCAATCAGAGCCGTCCTATGATGTGGACAGCTCCAATTTGCAAAAGCACTGGTAGTGATTCACTTAAGCTGGCAGCTGAACTGGTAAGGATGTGTCTGTGGCTGTGCTCATCTCTCCCCTCTGGTCTCTGCGTTACTTCACATCCTGCATTTCCCACCCTAGGCTTATACTCGAGTCAATCAGTTTTTCTGGTTTCCCAGGTAATAATTAGGTACCTCGGCTTATACTCAGGCCGGCTTATATTCAAGTATATATGGTAACTTTAACTTATTTTTCATACATGGCATTCTTTACATCTTTCCACAATTCTTCTGTTCTTTGGTTATTAATGTTTCGGAAATCAAATTTATTCTTGAGGTGCTCTATAAATTCAGATGGGATATATTCAAAATTGTACCTTAGCTCCTACGAACTTTAGATTTTCTTCAGCTTCAACTTGAACTTTCACATGAACAATTATGCAGTTGACCCCTGGCTTTATTTTGACTGATGATGCTAATGATTTTATTTCTGTGTACTCTGGCTAGGTACATGTCTATCGTATGTAATACATGTTGATTATATTATTGTAAAACATAGTATTTCAGATGAATAAGATATGGGTCTTGCAGAATTCTAACATCTATCACCGAGACTATTTTCCAACTACTGATTCCAATTTTTTTCTTTCCAACTTTTGTATTCCAAGTACCAATAATTTTTATATCTTAATTATGCAGGAAGAAAGGTCTGGATCTACTAAAAATAAGCCAATAGGGTGGAGGGGAGGAAGGGGGAACCAAGCTAAATGATCATGCATAACCCGCCCCTTCCCCCAAGAGGATGAACAACAGAAACGTGGATGAAGGGAGACAGTGATCGGTGTAAGATATGAAAATGATAATAATTTATAATTTATCAAGGGATCATGAGGGTGGGGGGAGGAAAAAAAGGAGGAAATGATGATAAGAGCTCAAATAGAAAGTAAACGTTTAGAAAATGATGATGACAACCTATGTACAAATAAATATGCTGCAAGATACCCCCCAAATAAAATGTTTTGTAAAATAAAAATGAATCCATAAAAGTCTTGTAAATAACAAAGCAATATTGCTTGGAACAGTGTTAGGGATGAAGTGCACGGGGTCGAAAGCACTCCCAAGATAACTGGGGGAGAGCTGCTTCCTCGAGTAGAAATGACTTTGATGATGCAAGAACAGATCTTTCAAAAGCTTAATTTGCTGAGGTGGCATGACCCAAAATAAGAAGAGCAGCAACCACTCACCAGCATGTCAAATGTAAAGTATGATGTAAGGAACATTCAGTTTCAAAACATGAAAGAGAAAAAGATTACGAGCCTAGGCATCAGTCAGCACAAGTATGGGTCCTTTTATATTCCCAATCATATGAGGGAATGTTTTGTTAAAGCTATGTATTTAATTTTTTTTTTTTTAACAAAACAACCATATCACCTCCAAAGTACTCTCCATTACACTTAATACATCTGTCCAATCTGTGATTCCATTCTTAGAAACATTTTCCAAACTCATCTGTTTGGATGGCTGACAGCACCTCCCTCGGTTTTTTCTTAACCTCTTCTACGTCACCAAATCACTGTCCTTTCATGGCCCTCTTAATTTGCAGAAACAAAAAGAAATCCCATGGAAAAAGATCAGTGAGTAAGGTGCATGGGGGTGAGAGGGTTTTTTGCCAAACACTGGAGCACTGAGATAGCTTCGTGAGCAGGTGCATTGTTGTGGTGGCAAACCAGTCTCCCATCTGCCACAAATCAGGCCTTTTTGTCACACAATGTTACGCAATCTTTCCAGAACCTCTAAATGAAAGCTTGATTAACAGTCTAACCTGGTTGAATGGACTCCCAATGCACTACGAGCTGACATTTTCATCCGTTAGGGAAGGTGAACGGATGTCCAGAATGCGGTTTGTCATCAATTGACATTCCACCTCTTTTGAAATGGGAAAACCACTCATACACTTGAGTTTTTTCCATCGCGTTGTCTTTGTAAGCTGTGTTCAACAGTTTGTGCGGCATTTTCCCCCTATGTACAAATAGATTTCAGCCACACGCTGTTTTCTCTGAAATCAGCCATCACACACAAAAAAAGAGGTTCGAGCAAAGCTGCTTTTACGAAAAAGTTTGCTGTGACCAGAGAGAACGAGCCGAGCTTTTCCCGGTGACCCTTCGTATGCTCTACTCAGCTGGGGATGACATATTGAAGAGGAACAGTGTAACATAAGAAAAAAGAAGGCTTCTACTCAGAAGTACAATGCTGTCAATAACAGGTTAAGATCTACAAAGACCAGTCGGTGATGGACGACTATTCAATTTTGTGTAACAAACATGAGTGCTTAAGATGAAGAAACTGAAGAGATTCGGAATCACTGTGATCTGAAACTGATCAAACAAGCAATCAAAATGTATTGCTAGACACATAAGTTCTATATTCTTAAACCCATTTGTTCAGATGGCAAATTATACATAGTTACCAAGAAACTAACCTACCAAATAGTGTCTCTACATTAACAAAGCATTTTAATTTACTGAAAGTTCAGAAGAGAAAATTGTAATGTGGGCTGAAATCAGTGTTACATTTAAGATAAGATAGCTTTCTGAAATGAATTGCTGATTGTACTTTGATAATTAAATACACAAACCTATGAACCTTTTAGGTTCTCCTAATTAGTAGCAGATGAGTTTACTTAATTACAGCTGTAAATTAGTGAATCGTTTCATAATCTCAAAATAATTATTGTGCATTGTAATGTGGATTGTGGAACATTAATTTGTTGTTTAGCGATTACACTTAGAGATTGAGACTCATTAGGACAAAGTTATTATCATAGCAGTTTTGAGAAATAGCTTCTAATAAAAGTTGCAGAATATGTTTGCAGACAAGCCCTTTAAAAGAAAGGCAAACGTGTCAGAGTTGGCAGCAGGTGTCTATATTCACATATAAGTAATTACTTTCTTTCTATATGGAGGTAGTGTCATTAAGTTCATAGTAGACATTGAAATTATCTTTAAAAAAGTCTTTTAACATTATTTACATTAAGCAATTCAATGTCAAATTATTGACTCCGATAAACTACTTCCTAGCATTCCTCAAATGGAAAAAATTAGAGGGTCTGTCATATTAAGAATGCTCTTACTATGTCAATTGTACTTGACAATCATTTAAAAGGGTGCAGAAACTCTGTCCTCTAGTCTGTTGAGCATTTTACTTTGGATTTTTAAAAAATATGATTTAAAAAAAAATCTGAGCAGGAAGGTAAAATGAGCTGTTAGAAAATAAATAATTGTTAAAGGGATAAAACCAGACTAATCCAGCCTGTGAAGGAGAATGACATAACCCAGAAGTTATATTTAAGAAAATTATGGTACTATGTTGATTCCCCAGGGAAGAAACAGCCCAGTTGATATGTGCTGCATTTATGGAGAGCTTATAATGAAGACAATGTTCCAAATCTGAGGGGGTGATGAGTGCACACTCTTTTAAAGATATATCGACCATTGAATTGTATGCCATGTGAATGATACATCAATACAATACATTTTGGGGGGACAAAGATTACAGAAAACTTGTGAAAGCTAGAATCTGGGTAATGACGAAACCTGTCAGACATGGAAAATTCAGAATATTTTCTACTCAGCAAGCAATAGAAAGGTAGCGAGACTGCATGCTGTCAAAGGTGGAAGACTTGTCACATGTATAAAACTAAGGCAATCCTGTTGGGCTCCAGCTCTCACAGATTCCATTCTACGAATGGATTTAAGTAAAACATTGGGGTTTTCATAGAGATTCCAAACTTTCAGACTAACCTCTTGCCTGGTTCACTTTAAGCGCTGTCACATTTTTGTTTTACTGTTCTGTTTACGGCACTATTACCGATCAAACAAACAACTCTACTGAATTGATATTGAATATGGAAATTTTCTTGGACATTTCACACTGAGATTGCAACTGCTGCTTACTATAAATAACAGTATCTTGCTAGTCAGGAGTAATGGTATAACCAGTCATCAAAAGCAACAGAAGTAAAGGCTGTACAGGTATGTCATGCTTTTCTTCTGTATTTGGCATTTCTAACTGTGGCCACTATAACTTATTTTTCTCTACATACATGTAGCTCCCTGCCAGGTTAGCCCTATAAACACAGTCTGAGGGGAAAGACCTCAGTAATTCCGTTTTAATTCAGTCCAGTTTTGGACTAAAGCAAATATCTAATCACTTGTGATAAATTCTAAAGAGCACAACTTCTCCTCCTATTCACAGGATCTGCTTGAACACAACCAGTGGCTCTCTCTCATCTTTTGCTGCCTTTCAAAAGGCAGTCTTTTCCCTCTGCGCTGTATGAGTCCCTAAAAAAATGATTTAAAAAAACCAAGGTGAATGAAGAATCATAAACTGCCATTCTTGTGCTATATAAAACACCTACATTATGCAACTCACATTTCAAGGGATTTACATTATTCTTGAATCATGTCTTCAAGTTCAGATTAAATTCAGATCTCTTTGTAATACATGACAAGATGCATGAGAACACTGCAATCTACGCAACCACAATTACACAATTATTGGTGACGTTCATGTTGATAAGCAATATAAACATTAGGAAATATTATTTTGCAGTTAAATAATGAAGAACGCTGTTTACTTCCTTCTTTTCTGTCCTCTGTTAATCAGATTGAAGTTGCAGACGCTCATGTAGGCTGCATTGATGTTAAGTGGTGCATGATGCTCTAGGTGGTTCCCATAACCTTGCTTTGTCTCCTATGAACTAACTCAATTGGTATGACAATAGAGAAAGAGCTGGGCTGACTGGCACGATTTGCATAGCCCTATTACACAGCCAGCTGCTCCTAAAAGGTCTTGCTCAGTTGTCACTGACAACCACATGCCATACAAATAATATTTTGAAACTAACCACAGGTGGAGGCACTTATTGAAGCTTTTTATCTCATCACATATTTATTGATGCATTTATAAAGCCAACAATTGGGAATTTTGTGAACTTTTTTGTAATCAATTACCACCAGATCAAGTATGGAAGGAAAAAAGGACAAAATATCGCTCAATGTTCACAAAATAGTATGTAGCACTTGTTGCTTTTGGCTATAGATATAGTTGAAGAAACATGTCTTTCCCTTTTAAAAACCTATTTGTCCATCTCATTGTTTAAAAAAATACCCATTGTACTTTAGAGTAGGAATTAATAAAACTCATAGCTAGTGCTAAGTATTTTATTTATAAAAGTTTCATATGTTAGAGATCACATACAAGAATCATAATCACATACAAGATCCCATTGCTCTGATGCAAGAAAATGAAGAAAAATCGGAGTACTTCAATCAGTGAATCAAATCCCCATAACACCCCATAGTGTAATGACAGTAATAAGAGGAAAAACTAAGGAAATAGAATAAATATGAGGAATAAATGAGAATCTCTTTAAGTTTAGAATTTATGTGTATACATAATGAATGAAAGATAAGAGATAGTAAATATGCTTGTGGACAGGAAAAAACAACACAACAATTAGGAGAAAAGAAGGAGAGCTGCAAATAAATTGACATAATATCATCTAAAATGATTCATTTTTAATTATATTTTAAAAGTAAAAATGTAGGAATAAAAAGAGAAAAGCTGACATAGAAATTTTGTGTTAATGAAGGTGAAATCCAAAACAGAAGTCACAAATAGCCTGCCTTGTACACTGTATAATATTAAAGATTTGTACAATATTAAAGATTTAATTCCCCAGAAAGCACACTTCCATATTACTAATTGGATAAGAAATGGGAGAAAAGGAGAGCCACTGTACATCCATGGAACTAATGGACTAAAAAGGGGCAACAATAGTCATTTGATACAATTAGCAGGACACAAGTGTCACAAGGAGGTTTCTGGTGACGGAATGAGGGTCTTTCCTTCAGGTTCCGCTAGCCAAACACAGACCCTCAGGATGCAAAACCCACTAAAAAAAGAATCATGGCTTCTCTCTGGAACTCAGAGGTAGAAAATAAAGGTTAAGTCACAAGGGTCACATGGAGTTAAAGTTTAGATTAGCTCAAGAAAATAGTTCCAGGTGTTTATCTATTCCTGGTGGGTCCCAAATAGTCTATGAGAGCGTAAAATTCTTTTGTGCACTTTCTCTCATTGGATAAGGATGTTTAAGTAATAGAAGGGGCCACCATCTAGTTCTTCTGGTTTAATATCAAAAGAGGCAGTTGCTCATGTTGGCAACTGGCCACGTTTTACTTGTTCTTATTTTATTGCTGATGCTCCGCTTTCCCTGTTGATCAGGTGACTAGAAACCGCGAGCTTCTAAGACTCAGGAGCTATTCAATAAACCAGGAGATAGAACAGAAGCTCTAAACTGAGTTGTTCTATAAAACTGACCTCTAAGCTCCAAACCAAGAAATGAAAAGCCATGAAGTGTTGGTTGTACAAAAGTGGCCTCTAAGGAAGAACTCTTTTAATTTTTTGTCTGTTGTAAATATATCAATCACACATTTGCCAATTTAACTTTTTACTGGTTTGCAAAACTTATTGACAGCAATTATAGCAACTGATTGTGTAGTATTTCCATCATCATTAAACATCCTCACTTCTGAAGTTTCTCTTTCCCTGATGCCACTGGTAACCATCAATACATTTGCCCTTTTCTCTCTATCTATATAAGAGAGGTCATATGTTTATCTTTGGTGACAAATTTATTTCACTCACCATAATGTCTCCAAGCTCCAATCACATTGTATCAAATGTATTGAAAGACTTCACTTTGAGCTTCTGGTAAGATGGCGAGCTAGACACATTTGCTGAGCTTACTTTCTATAACTGAGAAATGCGAGAGAGCATCCACAGGATATACATATAAAGCCTTGGACTCTGAAGAAAAGGTGATTGAAGGAGCTGAAAACACCAAAGGGAAAAATAGCAAGCAAAATCCACACATGGACATCAATAGGCTAATTCTATGTTGGACAGTGAGGTAGTTAGTTTATTGTGCCCACCTGGCTGATAAACACATGTGGGGTTAATAGAAAGGCAGAGGGATCAATGGCTCGGTGAGCCTGGCCTTTCAAGTTCTTGGGTCTCTTGCTTTGTGATGGTCAGACCAGGGTGCAACTGCCTTAGCAATTCCCTGCTTCAGCTTGCAAAGCTGACTTCCTGCAAGACATCCCCAAGGAGAAGCCGCATGGACCTACCCTTGTGCAGCCCTGGGTGCTGGAGCAGCCATTTGGAGACCCCTGCCAGCGCTGAGATGCTGACACATTCACTGACTAGGCTTTCCTCCTGCAGTCGGCATCATTGTGTCTATTTTGTGAGATGGAGGAGGGCTTTGTGGATTGGTGTTAGACATATGGGTTAATGGGTTGATGTTGGACTTGTGGGCTTGGAAGCACTGGGTTGGGATGTTTTCTTGGTGTGCACTTAACCTTTATCTAAAACTCTCTCTTATAAGTGAGCTTCTGTGGATTTGTTTCTCTAAAGTACCCAGACTAACACACAGTGATGAGATAACTTCTCTACCTGCAATAAAAAAATACCCAAACTCATTGCCAGTCAAGTTGAAGCCAACTCATAACAACCCTATAGTACAAGGCAGAACTGCCCAGTAAGTTTCTGAGATAACTCTTTAAAAAAAAATCATTTTATTAGGAGCTCTTACAGCTCTTATAACAATCCATACATCAATTGTATCAATCACATTTGTGCATATGTTTCCATTATCATTAGCAAAGCATTTTCATCATCATGGTTAGAGTTCTATTTTACACACCACAGTTGAAACCTGAGTAAGCATTCAATTAACTAAATCAATTAACTAAAAAGCATGTGCTGATAACTGAGAAAGAGAAAATAACTGTGAGCCCTGGCTGAATGTTTGTACGTGTATCTGAGTAGATGTGTGTGTGTGTGGTCTCTGTTTTCTGTGCCTTTGGTTGTTGGCTCATTCTTTAGGGAGGAAGGGATGTCCATGTGCTATTATTCTTTTGTTATTTTATTTTTATCCTTTCTCATTCCACCTGGCAGCCAATTGTCCCTGCATGACTGACCTAGCCCTCCAACAGACATAAAACCTAATGCGCCGGAAATCATCCATTCCATTCCATCACCAAGTAGAAACAAATGTAAAAGTAGTATGTCTTATAGAAACAAACAATCTTATGCCATACAAAGAAAGAAGATAGAATGGAACAAATAAGTGATGAATATACAAAGGCAAAAGATTTTCCCAAAAAAGAAATAGAATTGGAACAACTGGAAAAGAAATTCAAAAGAATAATGCTTAATGAATTTCAATGGCTAGAGAAAATGACTGATTGAGCTACAAGAAAAAAATTCAGGAAAACACTACAAAATGAGAGAAAAATCAGAAACCATACAAAATATGACAAATAGAAATCCAGTTTGATATTAAAACTAGAAAACACACACACACACAAAAACTAGAAAACACTTTAAAAGATCAAAGTATTATAATTGAAGCAATGGAGGGACCAAATTAGTGAGATTAACGGAAAATCTCTCACTACTAAAATAAGAATAGCAAAAATAACTGATTAATTAAAAACCCAAAGAAAATTATACAAACAAGTAAATAGAAAAATTAAATAAGACATATAAAGAAAAAAACAGCCCAAAAGATGCTGGAAGATAATTTCCCTAACATCATGAAAGAGGAGGAAATACCATTCAAAAATCTGAACGAATCCCAAACAGGGCTGGCCCCCAAAGAAAACCGGGCAGGGCAAGATCTGACAAAATAATAAATGATCAATTATCAAGGGCTCATGAGGGAGGGGGGAGTGTCATTTAGGTCACAGTTTGATGACTTCCTTTCGAGGTGTGACTAAGATAAATGGTGATCTGGAGGCCTGCCCTTCTCTCTCTGTCTTCAACTTCCTGTTGAGAAGTCAAGCTAGAACCTGTATGAGCCCTGTGATGTGGATCATACACATAACTTACTGGTGCCACATAAATAACTCTGGAACCACTGGTCCGTGATCTTCCTGCATTCTGTATCATTGCATGGATAGTATGGGACTTTGGGGCTTCAGTTGGACTGGGCTAGGATGTTTTACTTATGCATGATTACTTTTTTATATAAAGTTCTTTCTTATACATATACATATGAGTATCTATGGATTTGTTACTCTGGTCAACCTGATTGGGCTGAGCTGAAGCAGGTCAGGCCCCCGCTTCCCTGCAAGTCCCCGGAGGTCAGCAGCAGACAGCACCAGGTAAGGTAACTGGTGAAACCAGATGCTCCGGGTTCAAAGAAAGCCACAAGCAATTCTCGGAGTTTCCAGACACCATATGCTAATTGCCAGACATTCCTCACCACCCCTTTAAAAACCCACAACCCTGGCTGCTGAGCACGACTTCCCTGACCTGTTGGCCTAGGTCATGGAACCTCATCCAGGTGTTCCCCCTAATAAAGCTATTTCTGTCTCTGCTCTCCTTTGTCCTGTCAGTTATGTCTGTCCGTCTCCCTGTATCTAAGTTTCATCTTTACATTTGGTGCAGAAACCCAAGAGAGGTAAGGACACGGGCTCCATGCCATCCCTGCCCTGCTTCGGCTGGGGCATAGCCCATCCCTCCTCTACTCCCGAACCTCTAGAGCCCACCTGGACAGGTGATTTCTGGTCAGTATCTCTGTATATGTTTGTTCTGTCTTGTTTGTCTTTCTGGACACTGAGGACCAGCAGACTCATGGAAACATAGGGTCCCTGGTTCTTGGAGGGTGCCACGGAAGGCGTTTATACTTCCACCCTAGTACTGAGAGGAACTGGAAATAACTGCCTTTCCCTGAAAGGGGTGCAAGGATAAGGACAGTTTCTCTTGTGTATCTTCTCTCATGTGGCCTCCAGCCTTTTGTGCCTGTGTCTACTTTCTAGCATTTCTGCCTCTAACAGGACTCCTGGCACTGGGCCTGGCAGTCACTGTGCCTTTAGACTAGACTAAGCTACAAGAGTTATTTCTGAGCCTTTTTCTATTTATTTGTGTGCTTTGGGTGTGCAGTTGTGCAGTGCCTTCTCTAACACTTTCTACTTCCACTTTCTCTCACCCTGAACAAAGGCCTCCGACCAACCTCCATTTTATTGGCCATAAAGTCAGGTTCCCCCCCCCCCCCAACTTCCATTGTGTCTCTCTCTCTGATCCAATGTTCCTGTCTGCTGGATGAAAGCCACTAGCCTGCTCCAAGGAACCTTCCTGTTCTGGAGAGTCCAGGAGTCTCCCCCGGGTCCCTAACTCTGATCGGGATGCCCTCAGTTACCAGACCTCTTTCTGTGTGTTGGGTGGGGACAGGAACCAGGGGATGCCCTTCTCATCTGCCGTACTCCCTGCAGTCTGAGACACCATGAGAAGTCCTCTGTCCCAGCCACCTACGGACAGTCCTTTGGGGTGCTCACTGGCCAACCTTACTGAATTGGATTTGGCTTCTGGTCTCTGCCCTAAGTGCCTGGTCTTTTTCTGTAACCAAGTTTGGCCTCAGTACCAATTGGACACTGAGTCACGATGGCCAGAAAATGGCACTTCTGATTTTGACATCCTCTGGGACCTCAACTATTTTTGTTGGCGAGCCCACAAGCGGTCAGAAGTCCCATATGTTCAGGGATTTTTCTTTCTTCACTCCTGTCTCTCTACTACCTGTTGCCCTACTTAAGTTCTCTTAGCCAAACACTCTCTTAATCAGGCCCCTGACAGTACTCCCCTTTGTGTTTCTCTGAACCCCCTGACTTCTTGTCTGTGCCCCCAGTAAAGCCTCCTCCATATTCTGGTTGCCTTTCACCATCACCTCCTTCCACTACCCACCTCAACTTCCAAAGGCTGAGGTGACTGTGGCTCCAACACCTGTCCCCTCCCTGGAGCCAGATCCTTCAGACTCCCTGGAATCAATTTCTCTCTCTCTCTCTTTCTCTTTCTTTCTCTCTCTCTCTCTCTCCTCTTCCTGGCTCCCTCCCTGCTCAGCCCCCTCTGAGCCAACGCCCACAGCCTCTGAAAGATCTCTCCCAGATAGAGAAGTCCTGTGCAAATCCCAGGCTCGCCAGAGGCCCAAGCCATGGTCACCACCAGCAGGTGGGAAGGGTCCAAAAGCTCCAGGAAGCAATAACTTTAATCACCCGCTGAACTTCTGATTTCAATACCCTCTGAAATCTCGACAATTCCTGCCAGTGAACTCACACATAGTACAGGGTTTCATATGTGCAGGCCTTTCCTCTGCGCTCCTGTGCCTTTCTCTGTATTTCCTGCTCCATTTCCCAAGTCCTCTTGACGAGAGAAAATGCCTCCTCTCCTCCTGCTTCTGGTGTCTACCTTTGCAGACCTGCCTAAACACCTTGTCTCCCCTCCTACTCATTCCTCTCCCTATGGTCACCTGGAGTCCCCCACTGCTCCCCCACCCCCAGTCCTCCTTCTCTCATCTACCTGCCCCGCTGGAGGAACCCGAGTCTGTACTTACCTTGCCAGTTAGCAAGAACACGTGATCACAGAAGCCCCTTCTCTGTTCACCCCGGGACTGAGAGAGTGGTCCGGTTCATGTTCCTTTCTCTCTCACTGATTTATCTCAGATCGAAAAGCGTTTAAGCGCCTTTGCTAATGATCCCACCATCTATATTAAGGAGTTTGGATATTTAACTCAAGCTTAGAATTTGTCCTGGCATGATATTTTTGTCATCCTTTCCTTTACCCTAACTGCAGATAAGAAAGAACACATTTTTCTCGCTGCTCTGCCACACTCCAACCAGGTTCATTCAACCGACCCTAACCTAAGTGGTGACCACACAAACACCTGGTTAGAGTTGTCAAGGACAGATGTACCCGCCGTGATAAAATGCTTCAGTGTGTCCTGGAGGAGCTTCAGGCCATTTCCCATATAAGAGTCAATTTTAATAAACTTAAGAATATCACTCAATAGCCTGAGAAGAACCCAGCTACCTTTTTGAGCCACTTAACTGATAGATCCAGCTTCCCAGCTGGGGCTACAGTCCTTGCTACCCATTTTATTACTCAGTCAGGCCCAGACATTAGAAAAAAGCAGAAAAAAGGCCTTAACTCCCCGTCCAAGATTTAGAGAATATGGCATTTAAAGTTGTTCACAGCCACGAGGAGCAAGCAGTCAGCCCGAGACGCCTGGTTCCAGTGGAAGGTAAAATTTCAAACCCAAGCTTTAGTACCAGCCCTGTGGCCGGCGATCCCTGCAGCCCCAAAGGGGGTAGCATGAGGTAGGGGTGTATGGGAACAATGACTGCCACCTAGTTCCTGCTGCAAGTGCAGAGAAGAAGGGCACTGGTCAAGGGAGTGTCCTAGGCCTAGAGCTCCAACCAAACCCTGCCTGGCATGTGGTCAAAGCGGACACTGGAAGTCCAACTGTCCTTGGAAAAGTAACAGGCCCTTTGAGTCTCCATGCGGGGGCACTGTCCTTCCAATTCTTGACCTGCCGTTGGCCCTACTGGGATTGGCCAAAGACCGAGGAGACCCTGACTGGACCCCCCATCAGCCTCGCCAAGCCTAGGGTATTGCTCAAGGTTGGGTGAGTAAATTTCCTTCTTACACAGAGGCTGCCTTTTCTGATCTGCCCTCATTTCCAGGGCGAGGCAGTCCTTTCTCAATCTCGGTCATGGATATTGATGGCAAGCCTACCTGCCCCAGGTGTACTAGCCTTTTACTCATTCCTTCCTTATAATCCCTTTGTGCCCGGTCCCTCTGTGAAGAAGAGACATTTTAAATATGTTAAGGACCTCTTTATATCTTACTTCTAGTCTCACAGCACATCTGCTCCTTCCCCTTCTTTCACCGGACCTAGAAAACCCGGCTCTACATGCCTCATTGTTTCCAATGTTACCAGCAAAGAAACCAAACGGTATTTATTTGTTTGCCTTTACCTGCAGCCCTTCCTAAGACAGTTCTAAAGTAAACACAGCCCACCTCCTTACCTTCTCTCTCCCTCCAAAGCACAATTATCTGTTCTGCAGTTATCTATTTAGACCTGTGCCTCACCCCCACTACTCAGAATTTAACTCTAAGTAGACACCAGGTCATAAGAGACCTCCAATCACCGACTTCAACTGAACAAGCATAGTTACTCCCCGCCCCAAAGTCGAGAAGGCAGCATTCCTAAGCCATCCCAGCGACAGCTCGAGAGTGCCATTATCATGACAATAAATCAGGTCTAGTATGGCAAAGCATAACTTGGATTCCTACCTGTCCTGGTAAACCTTAGTTTTGTCTCCTCTCTGGCAGTGGCAGAAATTTCTAGTAGAGTGTTAGAGCACAGCAAGCTCCAAACACAAAACTTTTAACAGATAACTCCAGCTAGTCATGAACTCCATCTCAAAGTCTCTCACCTCCTTAGAGCGACAGCTGACATCCCTAGCACAGGTAACCCTTTAGAAGCGTCTAGCATTAGACCTGCTAACAGCTGACAAAGAAGGTCTGTGCATGTTTCTAGGAGAGCGTTGCTATTACGTCAATGAGTCAGGAGAGGTGGAGCAAAATGTAAAAACCATGGCCATAGATCAGGCTGTACTAGGATTATATTGATTTCTTCAAATGATTGTTACGGATATAATATGTGATAGAAATGATTATTGGGAAGTATGAATAGAGAGTTTGTAAACTCACTCACTGCCTTCAGCCATTACATTGGTTTGGTTAAATCAATATAGGAGTAGCCTACCAAGAATGCTTAGAAAAGATAAGCCTCACCCAGTGCCTGGAGTGCTTAGGATATTTGCATTTGAAAAGACTCGCTGAAAGAGCTGTTGGTCCACTGAAGAGAAACAAAAAAGTACCACTGGCCTTTTTGAATCTTATTTGTGAAGCTAGAAAATTTGGAGCCATGAAGGAGCTCTCCTCTCCTGTGGCAGCCTGAAAAGCTCGCTAGGTGACCACTTGGATCTACACGTTGCGAGAAAAGCAGCAAAAGAGAGACAGGTTGAGTCTGGCCACTGACCCTCATGGAGCTGGGTCACAGGGACTAGAGAAGAAGAGAGTGGGCTGGTTTATCGGAAGCTTAAAGACCTGTGTGCAACCTGAGCCTATGGCATGATGCAGCTGAAGGGGCTTATCCTCACTGAGAATTTGTGATGGAGCCCAAAGTTGGAGGGGCAAGGCCATGGTCACCTGGTGAGGCTAAGGGAGGTGGCCCATATTATGTTGATCAGAACCCAACAAGATCAAAATTGTTAAGCCTTGACTTGGTGCAGATTGCTGCTGACTTTACGGACGGCCTGTCCTGATTTGACTTTGCTTATATATAAAGACTTGCCAGGCTCCAAGTGGAATGCTTGCCTTCTCAGAGCACTTTGATAGAAAGGGCAGTATAGAAATTGGATACCCCACATGGGGGAGAAAAGGCATGAAGTGGATGGTTAAAAACCTCCAGGGGCTGGGGACTATGTTCATAGAATGATAGGATTATGGTGTATGTGTTCACATAATTACAAAAGGAGGTCAGCACATTTTGAGTTATATACATTTTGGGTTAATCTTGTGAGGTACAAATATGATCTTGCTATTGTTCGTGTTTTAAAAGTTATATATGGCTAAAGAATTGAGTACAAATGCCAAGCTGGCAATTGGTGGACTGTGATAGTTAGGTTTTTTGGTGCCAACATGGAAGAGATGGGTGACGGAAGAGATGGGTGACAGCTTGATGACCTGCTTTGGAGGTGGCTGCATAGATAAACGGCTCTCGGAGGTCAGCCCCTCTCTCCGCCTTCACCTTCCTGTTGATAAGCCATGCCGCAACCTGGGTGGCCCCTGTGATGAGGCCACCGCCACTGGATCCACACTACTCTGCACCCTCCAGCCTGTGATCCTCCTGCATTCTGCATCATTGCATGTGGCTGCATGCATCTGAAGAGGGATTTACGTACTAGAATCAAGACTTATGGACTAGTATCGGATTATACACATGAGTTGGACTGGGATGTTTTATTGATGCCCGATTACGTCTTGATATAAAGTTATTTTATATATATATACAAATGTCTCTGGATTTGTTTCTCTAGTTAACCCAGTCTATCACCATCTCCCTTTGGAGTCATTTTAAAATGGTTATGTTTTCGTTACAATTGAGGCTTTCTCTGTTTCATATTGTCATTGTCGGTAGGTGTTTTATGTGTTTGTGTGCATTATGTTCTTGCTGTTTCTTGATTTTATTTTCTATGTTTCTTCAGTATATGAAATTCAGGATAGGGAAAGCTATAGAGTCAATCACTGGACTAATAATTATTTAGAGCCATGGCAGGGGCGATTGGGGATAGGGGTGGGGTGGGTGAAATGAGGTTACCACAATGAGTATGAAAAAAAAATGTTCTAAAATTGATTGTGGTGATGATTGTACAACTCTTTTTAATATGATTGAAATACTGAATTGTATGATAGGTGAATTGTGTGTGAATAAAAATTAATAATTATAAAAAGGTAGATTCTTATGAGATAGAGTTCAGACATGCCTGCCATCTACCTTCTTGACTAATTCCGACACTAATCACTGCTCCCTAGGACTTCTCTACATCTCTGATGCATTTGATAATTCCTTCCAATGCTCCTACAGAAATCAACAGCCGTACTTGCAGCACTGATCATTTTGTTCTGAAAAGCAAAGCAGAAAATACTATCTGGTCTTTTATAGAAAGACTCCTGATTTAAACAGTTTTTTACAACAGAAAGAAACAAGAGAAATTTCCTGCCTTTTCATGTTCAAGTTTAGTGAAATGAGGCCCAGAAAATTGACAAAGCAGTACATTGAGCACCCAAAGACAAGTCGAAGCTTCCAATAGCATTGAGTTCCCATTTCACTATTTTCTAGCCTTCTGATTTCACACTAGGGATGCTCTGCCTAAAGCTAGAGTCCTGCAGAGTGTTTTAAAAGCCACATATGGACTTGGCACAGAAACGGTTTTCTCAACACTGGGGTAACTAGGCTATATAAGTCTCGTGAGAGCAATAGTGCCCTCGGCTTCAGTTTGGGCTAACCCTTAAGGAGTCACAGCTAAGAGAGCCACTTCCACAGCCCTGCCTCATTAGTCCCTGCTACTACCAATCTAGCTCAGGCCATTCTTGGGGGGAAAAGTTTTGTTCATAGAGAATTTGTTAATTAAATAATCACTATACTAATGAAACCCCGGAGTTTCAGCAGCTTGTAGTCTATGCTAGTTTAGGGTAGCTAAATTTGTAGTTACTGGAAAGGAGTACGTTCTTCAAAAAGTACTAAAACCTTTAAAAAAAATCTACAACTAAAATATGTAAATCTTATAATATTCATCATTGTACATCTCTAAAAATCAATCTTGATGTTTTCATTGCAATGAGAGGGAAAAAATACACACACACACACACACACACACACACACATATATATATATATAATTAGAGAAAATAACTAAAATCATAACTGGTAAAGTTTCACAAGGTGAATGAACTCATAGTGTTGTTTTTTTATTTAGCATAATATAGAAAAAGATAGTCTAAAATGTAGGGATTATTTTAAATGGAGCATCAAGTGAACATACTTAACTAGTTATTTTAAGGTTATCTTAAAATTTCAATATTATATATGAAAATGACCCAAAATGAAACAAAATAAAACATTCACATGCAAAATAAAGCCTTCACATTCCTACAACTAAAATTACTGTGAAACAGAATGAATTGTTTCAGCAGCTTGCATTCTAGCAATATTATAAGAGTCACTTAATGCCAAGCATTCTTATTTTTAAAAGTTTTATAGGAAATTAATCCACACATCACATAATTCATATCATGAAGAGTTGAACAATTATTCCCACAATCAATTTAAAACGCGTTCTCTTTTTATCCCACATGGCACTCTCCGTTCTAGTGCTCCATCTCCACTCCCACATACACTGTTTGCTCCCCTGGCCCTCTCACCCTCCCTATCTCCCACCCCAACCCCACCTTTCCTATAAACCTTTGCATCTTATTTCAATGCGCAGACCCCAAATCCATATGTAGACGATAGGATAACCCCTCACAGAAGTCACAAGGAAGGGTTGAGTCAACCAGGACGCAGTATAACACTAATAAAACACACAATATTCCTCTGTGTTCCAGCTAGACCGGAACATGTGCACTGCTACAAATAAAAGCTCACAACACACGGCATCCAGGTCAGATAAACTCCTCAGGAACAGAAATGGGAGTAACGACACCAGGAGGGTAGGTGGAAGGTGGGTGAACCAGGGGAGGAAGGAGGGGCCAATTACAATGCCCTCCTTCCCCCAGGGGATTAACAACAGAAATGTGGGTGAAGAGAGAGAGCAGTCATTGTAAGATATGAAAATAATAATAATTTAAAATCTATCAAGGGGTCATGAGAGTGGAGGGAGACAAGGGAGTGAGAAAAGAGGAGCTGATACCAAGTGTTCAAATAAAAGTAAATGTTTAGAAATGATAATGGCAACACATCTATAAATATGCTTCATACAGTTGATGTATAGAATGTTATAAGTGCTGTAAGAGCCCCAATAAAACGATTAAACAAACAAATCAGTCAATCAATAAAAGTTCGTGTACTCTAATAGACGTAAGATCTTCAATAAATATATAATACATAAAGAGTTCCCATGGGTTTCTACCATGGGATAATTGTAAGAAAGACATGAGTATTCGGATTCTAATAAAAAGCACAGACGACAGCTTCGACACATGCGCAAGGTCTCTCTGCACAAATAGAAGACAATCAAAAAGTATGAAACAACCAGGTTGCCTGGACTCTTGAGAACAACTTGATTGCTAAATGAATCCAAGACTCCACGCCCAGTCACTGTGGTTAGGAGAAGAGAGCACAGCCACTGACAAGACACCCTGTCTGCTCTGCTCTATAGGCTGCCAGCCTCTCATCTGCTACCGTATTCCCCTGGCCAAAGCCGCTCTTCCTTCCTTCTTCGGTTTCCCATCTCCCCCTTTCTGTTTTATGATCACGCCTTTCCTGCACCTTTGATGGAGTCAACAACACTTCTATGGCAGTCTCTCCCATCCCTAACAGTTACATCCTGATAGAAAGCGGAAAATATTCATCAATGTGGAGGGGTGGTGGTGGGGGGAACAGAAAATGAGACACAAACACACAATCAATTCTTAGACCTAAAGGCATTTTTCTAAGAAGAAAAGTACCAGAAAAATAATTCAGAAAACTAATACTCAGATACTTCCAACAGATGGAGAAAGATATGCAAAGAGATAGGAAAAAATTAAAAAGGCAACAAACCTTATAACAACAAGCTATGTCCAGAAGATTAATAAGAAAGATAAGAGAATTGAACTATTTTAAAACAGAAGAACAGGATTGAAGAAATGGACAAATAAACTAGTGAGCTCTAAGACAAATCTATGGTACCCCATCTACAGGAACAATAAGTCATAAGACCAATAAGCCTGAAGAACACCTAAGCATTACATGGGATACTATAGCAAGAGGAACAAGATTACATCTGACCGCAAAACAAAAGATCCACAGAAAAAACAGTACAGGAAATCCTGGAAGAAAACTTCCCTAATAGCATAAAGTAGGAGAAAGCAACTGTTCAAGAAGCTTAGAGGATCCCACAAGATTCTGGGTTCTCCCAAAAGAAAAACATTGTCATACAATGCAGTCAAACATTCCAATATAAAGGACAAGCAAAGTACACAAGAGCAGCTAGGGGAAAAAAGAGCAATTGGCTACAATGGAAAATCAATAAGAATAAGCTTGGATTTTTCAAATAAAAATATATAGTCAACAAGACAATTAAATGTTGTATACAAGAACTGAAAGAAAACTCAACCAGAAATTTTATGGCCAGCAAAATTATCCCTCAAATATGAGGGACAAGTAATATTTCTGGATAAGGAGAAATGAAAGGAACTTACAAAAATAAGGCCACCATTACAAAAACACCAACGAGAGCACGTTGGACCGAGAATCAGCAGCAGCGAAACCTGAGACCAACATTTAAGACAACACTCAGAAACCAGCACACTGAAAATAATATCCAAAAGAAATGAAAATTACAAGACTGAAAAATTGGGAGCCTGAGAAATCATTCTGCATTAAAGACAAGTACAAAATAAACAGAGGGAAAACTGTATACACAAAACATTCAAATGGAAATCCACATAGAGCGGAAGAGAGAAGAGATGACAACGAATGTACAGATGTGCTTGACACAATGGATGTATGTATGGATTGTGATGAGAATTGTACGAGCCCCAATAAGATGATTTAAAAAATAGGGAAGTTTATCGAGGCTGCATTTTTTATTAAAATTTCTATTAACTTAAAAAAAAGAAATACGTCTTACAAAGAATAACAGATTGCAAAATCAAAGAATGGGGACAACGTGCAAGATAATGACAAGCAAAAAACAGGAGAGGCCACAGTAATCCCTGTTAAAATATACTCCAAGGCAAAATCCTTCCACAGCGACAAGCAGGTGTTACGTAATAATTAAAGGGACAAGAAAATAAGGTATAATCTTATTAAACATAAGAGGGACACCCAAAAGAAACCAGAAAACGTTCCGCTGGGCTGAGCTACTGTACTACGCATTTTTCCTGCTAAGAGCACAACTCTGATTGCTTAATGTTTGCTTATGGGGTTGTAAGATTGATGGCTTGATTGATATTTACTTTCAGGTTGTAAGAATAGCACTAAGTCTCATCACCAGTAATGACCTTGGGAAAAAGTCTGGGTCACTCGAGAGCTGTTCTTTCAAAGCTCGGCTTGTTTCCACTCGACTCTCTTTTTCTGGTCAGTCAGAACCTGAGGCACAAATTTCACAGTGACCCTTCTCATTCCAAAATCTCCTGGTAAAATTTTCTGAACCGAACTCCAAGATAGTCCAGATAACCCTCCTATCTCTTCAATGGTCCACTGTTGAGCACAAGTCCACGGATTTTGTTGACATTTTCGTCAATTCATCAAAGATAACATCCAAATGGCTAACAAACATGACGCAATGCTTACAAGGTTTGAGCAAACTGCTTTGAAAAATTCGCTGTGACCAGAGAAAACCTTTCCAGGCAATGTCACTGGGTGCACTAACTCAGAGTGAGTTTCTCGATGCTCACCTAGCAGGAAAAATGTGTACTACGCCCAGTGGAGCCTTTCCCGGTTTCATTTGGGGTTCCCCTCATAAGTATAGAACTTCTTAAGTAGAACAAAGTCTGAGACCCTATATTTCCCTACCTCAAAACCTAGTACAAGCCATAGGAGTTAAAACAGACTAGAACTGGTATAATGATTGATGTGTAAGTCAATGGAATAGAATAAAGAATTCAGAAATAAAGCTATCCACCTACAAGGCAACTGATCTTCCACAAAGGGTCAAATAAGCATGAAATGGGCAAGTCTTTTTGTGATATCTACATTTTCTGTCAACTTGATGTACGTGTGTGGGCATAGGAGTAGAGTCCAGTCTGTCAGGTCACAGCTTGGGGATACCTCCTTGGGAATATTGCTTTTTTATAAGTTTTATGCATGGTGGCGCTTCGGTGGGGTCTTAAGTTGTGGTCCAACAAATACTTCTGTCATTCCTCTGGATTCAGAAAAGTGTCACATGCAGGTAGACCCCCAAAAGGGCCTATTGAATGGGTTCTCAGTTACACTTAAAGAGGACGGGCTCTGACTTTCACTGGCTACTCTATGCAGGGATTTTGCAAGATTGTCTTAGATCAAGTCTTCAAAGTCTCATATAGCAACATGCTTGGAAAGGAGAGCATCTTTCTATGGCTCATATCGCTGTACGCGATTTCTTTGGCCAGAGCTGAATTCTCTGTGGATTGAGCCCTGGCTCCAATGGAAGCTGTTAACAGTTCAAATTCAAACCCATCCTGGTTATGCCAAAAAGTTGAGGTATGGGACTCCAAAAATGTTTAAGGAAGAAGGCTTAAATGCATTCTACAGTGGGGGTTGCTCCTGTCTGAATGAAACGGATCCCATACACCATGATGAATATTTTCTGCTTTGAATATATCATGGAAGCATTGTACAAATTGTGTACAAACTTGGTTCCCAAGTCCTTAAGTAAATGTTCCAAGGAATAACAGATTGTTTTAACACTTGTTATGGATTATACAGTTGGAATCTTCAGTGTAATTGCTTTTCATCCTGTGAATTCTGTGGTGTCTGTGAATGCTCAAGTTCCCCAGAGACCTGAATTTAAAGGTATCTAGAAGGGACTGTTTGCCTATATCATCATGACTGGGACTCTGACCACACAGTATAGTGGTTCATCTATGACTCTATGAAGGTCCCTCTTCTTCCACCTGAGTTGCAGTCTCTGAAGAAGCTGTTTGGGCTAACTCAGTAGAAGGATCAAAGGAAATATGGGCTGAATCTGCCTGCTGATCAGTGGTAAAGAAAGCAAATATATATATATATTTGACAATGTAGGAATGGGTCTATTCCTAATACAATCACTGATATCACTCTTGGCTTAGACAAGAATTTCAATTTATTATTGGAATAAATCCAACTGTTCATAAAAACCAAAGCCAATCAGTTCTAAGCCTCCATGATGGGATAAGATTAGGGTGGAATGCAGCTCCCTTATGCAGATTCAAGCCCTGATGTAATCAATTGAAAGCATGTTTTCATAGGGGTGTGAGGTCTGCTTCCAATATAAGTGGATATTGTAGAAAGTCTGCTGGTTTTTAGCTGGGTCTGGATCTGACATTTGGCACATTAACCTCTGGGTCTTTGGGCCTGGCATATTGCTTGTTAATCTGTAAGTTCCCCTGAGCCTACCATCTGACCTGCCAACCTTGAATTCATTTCCTCTACTACCATGAGCATGACCTGCTGATCTTGGGTTAATCAGTTCCTACAGCCACGTGAACAAGGAGAAGCTTCTAGCTGAGCACCTGACCCAGGACTTGAACTTTTCGGCTTCTACAACTGTGTGACACATTTTCTTGACATAATTATATATATATATATCAACTTCACTGGAATTGCTTCTCTAGAGGATCCAGCCTAAGTTAGTTTACTTGTGCTTCTTAGTGAGCTCGATTCACAAAACTCTAGATAATCATTCATGTGGGCATGCTGTGTCCAAGTTTGATTTTTAATAAACTCTTTTGTAATGATTTAGGTAACAGCGCCTGTAACCAGAAGCTTTCGTTTCCATAAATGAACATGTGATTTGAATAGTGGTGATTTTTCTGAAAATTTCTGAGACTCGATAGATTAATAGCAGCTCCAAACATTTCAAGCTAAGTGACATTCTTCTGTACAAACTGCAAGTTTGGTCATCTATTAGGATATAATTATAAGTTCCAAAATTAGCTGATGATTGCTGAGTCTTGAAACAACTGTATTTTAAATCAAATGAAAGAAGAAATAATTTTATTATTTAGAACCAGGTCTTTAAGAAATTCATTGTCTACTGGGCTCTATATAATAATTCTGAACATTGAATTCCCATTTGTTTGTATCATCATTGAAGTTGAGAATTTAGGATCATTTTTAATCTCAGATAGTCCTGTTAAATCTTCCTTCATCCCACTTTTTACCTTTAGATGTGACCCTTGTTTGTCTTTGTAACCTTTCTTATACCCATACGTAGTTTCACACTGAAGACATAATGAACTTATTAGAGCTTACAAGCTGAGCACCAGGTTTGTGGAATGCTATTTACAGCGCAAGTCCCAAATCCATTTTGAGTCTTCACAGATTCAGCTTTCGTTGAATTTTTTTTCAGATTATTGACTAAAAATATGAAATGCTTTGCCCTAAGGGAGTATGTGTTTACAAGCAGATTGCTACTACAGAGGGGCAGCCTAGTCATCAGGGGATTGCCTGGGTAGACCCTGGATGGAATTTGGAGTATTATCTGAGATATATCCTGATGACCTTGGTCAGAGGGCTCAAAACCAATCTTGTAAATTTTTTTTTAACTTACAACTAATCATGGTCTTTTTCCTGCTTGCAATTGTAATAAATTGTTCTGCTGCCAATCATGATTTTGTGACGGGTTCTCTTATTCTCCTGACAGCCTACTTATGTAGTTGAGTTTCTGGAAATCCATGGACATGATTATGGCCTCATGCTTATGGTCTCTCTCGTCCATTGATTTGCCTTTGTGCTGTTTAAGGCTTTAATACATATGTCTCTCTAGATTATCATTGAATTTTGGGTCTCTTTTCTCTAGTAGATCAGCCAATGAATGCCCTCCCCCCACCTGTTTTTGTTTGGCAAACTTTAATGTGAAAGCTTGTATAAAGCCACTTCTGAGGTTCCCCCATTCGATCAGTTCTCTTTATTTTTGTTCCTTAACATCCCAAACATTCATACATTTTAGTTAATTTATTGAATTCTGGAGAATGTGTATAGTGCCTTACCCAATGCCTGAGAAATCAGTAGCCCTCAATCAGCGTACAAGGAATAAATAACTTTTATTATCTTTTTTCCATGTCTTTCCACCACTTAACGTCTATTGATATACGTATACATTTCTTCCAAATGGCCCACTAGCACAGAATTATGCTTCCTAAACTGTTTGATCACATTATTCCTCTGTTCAAAACCCTCATCAATAGCCTCCGGTATCTTCAAAATAAGGCCCAACTCTGTTCTTTAGTCAAATATTCAAGTCTCAATGCATTCTAACATTAAATTGTTTTTTGCCTTATTATTCATTAATAGTCCCACAATAAAAATTATATACTATCACTATACTAGTCAGATAAATTTCTAAAGCACTTTGTAATCTAACTTTCCTTCATTATCTTTTGTATATATGCTTTTTAATTTTTACACATACTTTGAAAGTAGATCTTTCACTTTAGTCTATCACACATATACAGAAAAGTTACAATTTCACAGTCTGCCTACTATGTTGGAGACAATCTGGAGAGGTCATATAGAGAAGTACTGAGTAAATGCAGAGGGGGTGGAGTGGGAAAGAACATTTTAGCCATCTCAGATGAATCCAGCCCCAACACACCTGCTGAATGCACCCACAAAATTCAGGTGATTCAGGGAACCAATAGAGGTCTGCGGGGCTGGCCCCAATCCAGACTATGTGGGCCTCCCCTCACCCCCACCCCCATCCCCTTGAGAAGAATGCACTTCAGAGGACAGCACTGGGGCAACTTGGGGAGAGGGGTCCATTGGATTAGAGCACATGGGAGAAACGCAAAGGGATGGAGAGAGAGGAGAGGGCATCCTGGCCCACCAAGGCCCAAGGATGGTGTTCCTGCTGGGTGCAGACAGAGCATGGAGAGGACCATAGGGCTGACCCCACCACGGGACACGGTGTCCCTCACTGAACCATGATACTGCCGGGAACAGCACTGGAGACACAGCGTGGGAAGAGTGCATGGTCTGGCCCCATCACGCTGGGGCGAGGCACTGAGGGCATGCAGCAGAGCAGCAGGGGGACAGAGTGATGAAACCCCAAGGAATACCAAAAATAGACTTTGGAGACAGAGCGTGGCACCCCATCAGACTGGACCGGAAAACACTCGTAAAGGCCAACAAACAGACCTTAAACTATTTATAGGCTTCTCTATTTTTGTCAGTGGTTTTCTTTTTGTTATTGTTATATTGTTCTTGCTTTCTGTTGCTGCTGTTATTGTTTTGTTGGTTTTGACTTCCTTTGTTGTTTTATTTGCTTTTGCCTGGTTTTTGCCCTTATTAACGTATCTGCACGTCTATCTAGATAAGATAGGCAGGATAAATAATTCAGAGATGAAAAGAATGAGACCAATGGTTCTGGGGGGTACAGGAGAAGGGGAGGTGGGAGAAAGGAAGTTGGGGGGGACACGACCAATTCAGGAACAAAGGAACAACAAGCGAACTAAAATCAATGGAAGGAAAGTTGTAGGATGCCAAGTGGGACCAATCAAGGGCAATGTAGCAGCAAGGAATTACCAAGCCTGAATGAAGGCTGAACATGATGGTGGGACAAGACGTAAGGTGACCAGACGTCCCACTTTTGGCAGGACAGTCCTGATTTTTAACAATTTTTCCAGCATTCCACAGCATTTAAAAAAATTCCCGATTTTTTGAAAGAATGTATGACAAGCTAGGGCATACGGTTTTTGCCTGCCACGTGGCTATTTCACCAGGATATGAGTTGGTGTCTTGCTTTACCAATGTTAAAATCTGGTCACCTTAGGAGGGAAGTAAAAAGGAAATAGAGGAAAGAACCAGGAGGCAAAGGACATTTATAAAGGCCTAAATACAGGCATGTACATATGTATATAATGAGAGGGGAATAGAACTATGTACACATGTTTATATGTTAAGAATTAAGGTTGTGGATGGACATTGGGCCTCGACTCAAGTACTTCCTTAACACAAGAACATTTTGTTCTAACAATCTGGCATTTTGTGATACTCACCTTCCCAACACAATCACTGAAGATAAAATGGGTACATAAGCAAATGTGGTAAAGAAAGCTGATGGTGCCCAGCTATCAAAAGATACAGCATCTGGGGTGTTAAAGGCTTGAAGATAAACAAGTGGCCACCTTGTTCAAAAGCAACAAAGCCCACATGGAAGAAGCACACCAGCCTATGTGATCATGAGGTGTGGATGTGATAGGTATCAGGCATCTAAGACCCAGAATAAAACCATACCCAAGGTGAATGGTGGGGGGGGGGTGCATATGGAATAGAGACCTGATACCCATCTGTAAACAATTGGACATCCCCTCACAGAGGGGTCACAGGGAAGAGATGAGCCAGTCAGGGTGCAGTATTCCACTGATGAAACACACAACTTTCCTCTAGCTCCTTGATGCTTCCTTCACCCCACTATCATGACCTCAATTCTACCTTACAAATTGGATTAGACCAGAGCATGCACATGGCTACAGATAAGAGCCTACAACACAGGGAATCCAGGACAGATAATCCCCTCAGGGCCAACAAGGAGAGTAGAGATACCAGGGATTAGGGAAGGTTGGGGGAGAAAGGGGAAATCTATCACAAGGATTAACATAGAACCCCCTCCCAGGGGGCTGAATAATGGAAAAATGGGTGAGAGGCAACAGAGGACAATGTAAGATATGGAAAAAAAATAATCTATAACTTATCAAGTGTTCATGAGGGGGGATGGGTGAGGGAGGGGGAAGAAATGGGGAGCTGATATCAGGGGCTCAAGTGGGAAGAGAATGCTTTGAAAATGATGATGGTGGCATATGTGCAAATGTGCTTGACACATTGGAGGAATGAATGGATTGTGATGAGATGTGAGAGCCCCCAATAAAGAAATTTAAAAAAAAAGAAAATCAGAAAATGCGTATCCAAGAGTCATACACAAAAGGCGATAACAATTTTCTTTTTTGATAATGATGGAAATCAAGTCAAGACTTCAAGCGAATGGGATTGAAGTACGTGACCAATGCCTGCTAATGAGTATGAGGGAACTTTCTGATTACGTATATACTCGAGCATAAGCCGACCCGAATATCAGCCGAGGCACCTAACTTTACCACAAAATCGGCATAAAACGTGTGCTGAAAACTTGGTGTATACAAGCACATACGGTATGTTCTCTGTCTGTAGTAGAGAGCCAAAGCTGGATGGTGATTGTTAGCGTCTGTTGGGCCATTTGTTAAAAAATAAACAAGTAAAAGTAGGAATGGAACTAAAAGAATTATTATCAAGAAATATTTGTACATAAATAAACTAGTGAATATGTACACTGATTGCATGAAATAGTGGAAAAAGGTACCATTTCTGTAACTGAATTACTGTTTTTATCAGGTGCCACAGAGTGGCTTCTGAGTTGTACTGATGATGTGTATAACAGAACAAAGCAGAACATTATTTATTAGATGCTGTTTCTATGAATGCTAATTGTGTTTCCAAGTAAAATAACATCCTTGACAACTTCAAAACAAACCAACAAAACAACTCAGGTGATCCTAGCTTTGGATGCAGGGTCATGACAAAATAAAACTGCTATTGTTTTAAGGTAAGTTTTGATTTGTGTTGGAATAAATATAGCCAGAATGCTCCTTCAAAGGAACATGGCAAGATTTCATTTTGTGTACTTGGAACAGGTCACTAGGACGGTCCAGCCCCTGAAGAAATTCACCATGCTCCGATCAGTGCAAAAAGAGATGAAATGACACAGTGGCTGCAACAATGGGCTCACACATAGGCCTGAAATTGACAACAATGTAAAACGATTACTTAAATACCCAACAGAAGGTAATAGATAAACTTAATACATAAACGACTCTCAACTCACTGATTCTGACTCACAGTGAACCTATAGGGTAGGATAGACCTGTCTTTGTGGAATTCCAAGACAGTAACTCTTTTAGGGAGTAGAAAGCTTTGTCTTTCTCCTATAAGCAGCAGGTGATCTCAAACTCCTAACCTTGCAATTGGCAGGTCCGATGCATCACTAATATACCACCCAAACCAAACTCAAGACAGATTCATTGCCATGGAGTCAGTGTCAATCCCCCTTCCTTCTGTTGAGGAGTGGCTGGTGGTTTCAAATTGCCAGGCTGTGGTTCGCCAACATGTAACCACTACACCACCAGGGCTCCTTTAATTAATGCCACATAGCATTAAAAATAATGATGATCTTATGAAACACTTTATAACATGAACTGATCTGGAGGACGTTATACTGAAATAAAATAGTCAATCACAAAAGGACAAATATTCTTTGATGGTTACTTGAGGTCAACAGGAGAGAAGGGTGGGGTGGGGCAGTGAAGCACAGGCCTAGAGAGGGTGAAAAACAAACAAACAAACAAACAAACAAACAGGAGGAGAGAAGGGAAGGAAAGTCACGGGGTAGAGAACAGACAAATATTAACTTGGGTGAAAGGAAGGCAACATATACTAAGAGGGAGTTCAGGAGAAAATGAAGGAGGCCAGAGGAAGCACTGGGAGGTTTACAAGGACTACAGGCAACAGAGGCAAATACTGCTACAGCCACACTTGCAACAGTAGGGTTAAAGAGCAGATGCCTGGGTCAGCTTGCTGGCTGAACAGGTGTGGGCAGGGGAGCAGGTGTCGACCATGATTATATATAGGTCTGACAGAGGATATTTGTGTATCCATGGATGTGGCTAAGCATAGTTATGAAGCAAAGTTATGAAAACTTCTTAGAGACAGTCGAACACCTTGAGAGAATGAGCTGCTGGACTGAGGGAGGCTCAAGACCACAGTCCTGGAAGAGCAAATGGCACAGCACAGTTCACAAGGAAGATGCTCGACATCCTAGAGTTTTTAAAGCTGTAAACAGCATCTAAGGCACCACCACTGGTCTCTCCTGTATGGGGAAAGAGGAGGATTGAAATAGCAAAAGACAAAGAAACAATAAGTTAAATGGACTAAGGAACCCTGAAAACATTACAACCCGAGAGCAGAACTACAGCTGAAGAGGAGCACATTAGAGAGAATGGGAGAAAAACATGAAACAAAGCTGAAAATTATAAAGGAGACCTGGTTATCTGTCAAATAGAGACAGGCGGGACTTCCAAGACTGGGCACTTTGTCACATATCAGGTTTGAGACTGAACTTCCCACTGTTAGAATAATCAACTATTTAAGATTAAAAGGGCAGCATTTACCCAAAGACAGAGGAGTGGGGAACAAAAGGAGGAATGGAAGCAGGAAATGCTGGGAGAAAGTGGGATAAAAGATTTTCTGAAGGTTTGTAAACAATAACCTGAAACAAAGTGTGTATAAATAGTTGAATGTGAAACTTATGATCTGCTTTGTAAATCTTCACCTAAACCTAAACAAAAAGTTAAAAACAACACAGAATACCCATCCCCCCTGAAAAAACCCCAAACCCCTTACTCTCTTAGTTATTTAAACAAAATCCAGAAAGAATATTTTAACTGTGCCATCAATATTCTGAGTCAGAAAAAGAAGCACACCAGCCAGTACTATGATGAGGTGTCCAAGGGATGAGGTATCAGGCATCATCAGAACAAAGGACCCAAAGCCCATGTGTAGGCCACTGGACACCCCCTTACAGAAGGGTCTCGGGGAAGAGACCAGCCTGTCAGGGTGCGATGTAGCAACGATGAAACATACAACTTTCCTCTAGTTCCTAAATGCTACCTCTCTCCCCGTGCTCCCCCACCACTATCATGATCCCAATTCTACCTTTCAAATCTGGCTAGACCAAAGGATGTACACTGGTACAGATAGGAACTGGAAACACAGGAATCCAGGGCAGATGATCCCTTCAGGACCAGTGATGAGAGTAGTGATACTGGGATGCTGGAGGAGGGTGGGTTGGAGAGGGGGAACTGATTATAAGGATCTACATATGACCTCCCTGGGGGATGGACAACAGAAAAGCAGGTGAAGGGAGATGTAGGACAGGGCAAGATATGACAAAATAATAATTTATAAATTATCAAGGGTTCAAGAGAGAGGGGGAACGGGGAGAGGGAAAATGAGGAGCTGATGCCAAGGCCTTAAGTGGAGAGCAAATGAGGGCAATAAATGTATAAATGTGTGTTACACAATTGATGTATGTATGGATTGTGATAAGAGTTGTATGAGCCCCTAATAGAATGATTTAAAAAATGTTCTTTTAGAAAAATCTAGCACGATAACTTATCTAAAATTTTACTATAAATCAGTCAGAATTATAAAATTTAGTCACATTATATATCCTAAAATATAGGATTTCATGCTAATGAAAACATAGTCCTACTGCTCTGGATTTTAGGAGACGATCGCTGTGGCAAAGATATGTGGCCTTGGACTGTGTAGATCCTAACAAACTACGGATAACATTGTGTAGAATGGGAATTCCGGAGCACTTCATTGAAGTCATGCAGAATCAGCACACAGACAAAGAGGCAGTCATTCAAATAGAAAAAAGAGAAGACTGAATTGGTTACAAGCAAGCAAGGTGTGTGTCGGGTTCATAATCTTCCGCAGTTAAAGATTTTCATCTTTAATGTTTTTTCTATCTCTCTCAGAAACACGGTTTAAAACAAACATTTTCTTTTTCAATGGGATATGGTAACCTGACAGTAAAATCTCTCTCAGCCCAAATGGCCCACTTTCTTCCCTTTATGTAATATAACCCAAGCACTCAAGTTCTATCATCATTTACCATTCCATGCTAATCTACATCGACCTTCCCTGATATTATTGTTCCTTGTAAGACACCATACCTTCTTTGGTTTCTATGCTTTTTGCTCTTATTATCTCACTAATGTGAGATATCTTTCTAATCTCAACTTGACAAAGTTATAAGGACCCATCAAACAATACTTTGAACAGACTCCCTGTGAAGAACTTCCTGACTTCTTATTCCTATAAAAATGAGTTTGCATGTGCTTGACACATGGATGGATGGTGATAAGAGCCGTAAGAGCCCCCAATAAAATGATTTTTAAAATTAGTTTGCAAAAGTACTATGCCACATCTCATATTGTATTAGTGCATTATGTGTCTCGCTTAGATTTTAAGAAAGGAAATTATGTTTCATTTATCTTTATTAGCATAAGACACAAAGTAGGCACATAATAAAATCATAGTGACTTGAATTTATTTGTATATATTTTAATGTGCTTTACTGTTTTTATTTATATGTGTATAGCCATTCCAACTTATCCTGTTTCATGTTAGAGATTTTTTTTCAAACTTCTTTTTCTAAATTCTACATTACTGTTAGCACAAAATCTGGAATTTCTGAATTGGAAGAAGTGTTTGGAATAACACAGTCCAAATCCTCCCATTTTTACCAAAAATCATTGTTTAAATAGCTATAATGATCAACACAAGAACACAATTAATTTGCACAGGATTGTGCTGGTATAATTAATTATATCCACTTTTACTCTCAAAAGTATCTGATTTTGATGATAAGTGATATGGTAATCTTAATAGTAAAAAAACTTTATCTTCTCACACATAGCAGACAGTTGAACAGCTCTAATTTTTGTGCCTTTTGAATTCTGCACCAGGTGACTGTTTGTTACCTATTCAAAATACATTTCTAACTTCCCCTACACAGTGGTGGGCAACAGACAAAGCTATTAACAAAATAATCCGGACTTTTAAAAAAGATGTTAGGATTGCTTACTAATATTGAAAGGCTTTAAGCTTAAGAAATTAAAACAGGCTAATATTGTTGCTAGGTTCTTAATAAAAGTAGAGAAATGCTAAATAAATGTTTTGGGCCATCATTACTCAAGAATGCTGGCTTCTATTGAATTACTTTAAAAAATAGTAAGTAAAAATAAGGCACACATCTATAGCAGTATAAGTACAAACCATTTTGGCCAGGGCTTAAAAAAATTAAGGAATAATTGTCTTCATTTAAATATAGTTTTTGAGATTGCATGCACAAACAGTATTCCCTTTAAATGAAAAAATTTTTAAGCTGCCCCATTACCATAATCAGAATTTTCTGCTATACCTCTAAAGAGTTTTATCTGAACCCAACACTTGGGCATAGCGCTTCAGCCAAAAGAAATTTTCACTGCCAAGTTGTAAAGCTCTGAAGAATGAATTTTAGAGTGTAACTGAATTTTAGAAGAAACATTCAGGGCACACAAATAATAATTATTCTAAAAAAAGCTGAAAATATAGCTCTTCAATTACATATCCATTTATATTGTATATTCCAGTGCTTTCAATTTTAGAAATAGATTATTTAGAGCTTTAAAGAAAGATGAATATATTCTCAAAGAACCGTATAAATTAATATCTACATCTATCTGTAGGTAAATGTCACTCTCATCCAGGTGTATAGTCACACAAATAAAATATGCATATGCAACTCCACATGAGCAATTTTTCTAGCATTAAAATATTCTAACTCAAGAAATTAGAACGAGAGCTTATTTAGCATAAGGTTTGAGAAACTCAATTAACCCTGATTGGGATAGATCATATTTGGGCACTTTGTGGATCATGGGGCCTCTAGCTGTATTTTTATGAAGTTTATCCTATTAGAGTATATTGGCATTGGTTCTAGAGTTAAAGTAAAGAGGAAGAAGTCACCAATTCTCTAAATATATGCATTAACTGTAAGAAAGAGTTATCAAC
Organism: Tenrec ecaudatus; assembly: GCF_050624435.1. Classification (NCBI taxonomy): domain Eukaryota; kingdom Metazoa; phylum Chordata; class Mammalia; order Afrosoricida; family Tenrecidae; genus Tenrec; species Tenrec ecaudatus. Next base: position 44,801,587 of record NC_134545.1, read on the forward strand.
ATTAGCAAGCTGTAAGAGTTCGTCAACCATAGATTCAAGAAGTACTAAAGCCTCAAAAAAGGTAAATATAAGAAAATCAAGAACCAGGTAGAAAGTTATAGTCAAAGGAAAAATAGCTACTGAAAAGTAGCTACAGAAAAAGGAAATATATTCAAAGACTCACAGCTGAAGGATAACAGAATGCCTTTAAAATTTTTTAACTGCCAACTTATATTTTGTTTGAAAGGTATAATAAAAACATTTAAAGATTCTAGTAAAGATATTAGTGAATTGTACAAAAAAGAATTCTTAAGCTGAATGGTCTCAAGAAAAAAATTACAGCTTTAGGTTGTAATATTTAAGGATAATATGGGCAAAGTATTAAATGATGCAGGAAGAATCAAAAGAAGATAGATGGAATACAGTGAACACAGTACCAAAAAGAATATTTAACAATTTCAAGAGGAAGCTTATGATCAAGAACTGATGGTATTAAAGGAAAATGTACAGATGCACTGAAGGAATTAGTGAAACCAAAAATCAAACTCACTGCCATCAAATTGATTTCGCCTCAAGAGATACCCAATAGCATAGGACAGAAGTGCTACTCTGTTTCAGAGGCTGTAAACAGGAGTAGAATGTCTTAACTGTAGAGGGGCTAATAGGTTCTAACTGCTTTCTTTGCAATTACCAGCCCAGTACATAGCCCACCACACCACCAGAACTATGGGAAAATTAAGGCTCCAGGAATTGATGAAACACCAATTGAAATGTTTCAAGAAACTGATATAATGCTAGAAGTACTCAATAGATTATGCCAAGAAATTCAGAAGAACCAGTGGTACTGAAGGAAGAAGTCCAAGCTGCACTGAAGGCATTAGTCAAAAGCAAGGTTCCAGAAATTGATGGAATACCAACTAGAATGTTTCAACAACCTGATGTAGCAATAGAGTACTCAATGGTCTACACCAGGGGTTCTCAACCTTCCTAATGCTGTGACCCGTTAACGCAGTTCCTCATGTTGCGGAAAGCCCCCAACCATAACATTATTTTCGTTGCTACTTCATAAGTATAATTTTGCTACGTTATAAGCCGGCAACCTTTGTGAAAGGGTCATTTGACCCCCCAAAGGATCGCAACCCACAGGTTGAGAACTACTGGTGTATGCCAAGAAAGGTGAAAGACAGCTACCTGGCCAAGTGACTGGAAGAGATTCAGTTATGCTCAGCTTAAAGAAAGGTGACCAGCAGAGTGTGACAACTATTGAAAAATATCATCAAAAAAAGAACAATATCATCAATATAACACGCAAGTGAAATTATGCTAAAAAGGAAACAAAACAGCTGCAGCAGCACACTGACAAGGAGCTTTCAAAACGCCAAGCTTGATTCAGGAGAGGGTGAGGGATGAAGGCTATTACTTCTGATGTTAAATAGATATTGGCTGACAGCTGAGAATTTCGGAAAGATGTTTACTTCGTTTGACTATGCAAAGGCATTCCATTGTGAAGAGCATAACAAATTGTGCATAATATTGTGAAGAATGGGAATTTCAGAATGTTTAAGTTGTGATCGAGTGTGTAAAACCTGCATACATACAACTGATAAACTAACAGTAAAACAAAACAAATCCCCAATAATTCACTAATTAAAAAACAGCAGAAAAAAGAACAAAAACATGTTAGACATAGAATAAACGTAATTTTAAAAAGTAAGATGTAAGATATAGACAGATAAAAAAATATTTTTGTTGAGCTGCTTCTGACTCACAGGGACCCTGTAGAACAGAGTACAAGTATTCTCTAAGGTTTCAGAACTGGAAAACGTCACAGGAGTGGATTGCTTTACTTTTCTCAAGTGATTGTTGGGTTTGAATCACCGACTTTGAAGTTAGCAGCCCAATACTTAACCCACTGCGCAACCAGGGTAATTTATAGCAAATATAAACTCTAATTAAAAGGTTAAACAGCAAAAACAACCTGTACACTAATTACAAGAAACGTAGCTTAACTTTAAAAACCAGAAAGGTTGAAAGCAAAAGGATTCAAAATATATGTACCAGGCAAAAGAAGAAAACTAATAACAAAAAGTAGAGTATTTATGGATATTTGGAAAGTACGTAAAAACATCTAAATTTCTTATGGCTCACAGAATCAATCACAATATGAATTAGAAAATATTTTGAACTAAAAATAAGACCAAAATGTACAAATTAAGCATAAAGATGATTGAAGGAAAACAGTAGAGATCCTAAATTTTTAGAATAGAAAATAAGCATGCAGTAGAGAGATAATTTTGAAGGCAAAGTTGAGTCCTTTAAAGGCTAATAAAACAGACATTGTGCGGGCCATGGAATGTGCCTTTAGACCGGCTGGGTGAGCATGATGACGGCTGGCCATCGCTGCTTTGCTCTAAATCTATCTCTGCACTCATGGCGAGGCCGGACTTGCCCGATGGTACTCTTCCCTTTCTTTTTATTGGGGCTCATACAACTCATCACAGTCCATCCATCCATCCATTGTGTCAAGCACACTTGTACACTTGTTGCCATCATTGCTCTCAAAACATTTGCTTTCTGCTTGAGCCCTTGGTATCAGCTCCTCATTCTTCCTCCTCCCTTCCCACTCCTCCCTCCCCTCATGAACCCGATAATTTATAAATTATTATTATTGTCATGTCTTACACTGTCCGATGTGTCCCTTCACCCACTTTTCTGTTGTCCATCCGCCAGGAGGGGGTTATATGAAGATCCTTGTAATCGGTTCCCCCTTTCTATCCCACCTTCCCTCCACTCTCCTGGTATCACCACTCTCACCACTGGTTCTGAAGGGATCATCTGTCCTGGGTTCCCTGTGTTTCCAGTTCCTATCTGTACCAGTGTACCTCCTCGGGTCTATCCAGATTTGTAAGGTAGAATTGGAATTATGATAGTCGGGGGTGGGGGAGGGAGCGTTTAAGAACTAGAGGACAGCTGTATATACCTTTCATCATTGCTACCCTAAACCCTGACTGGCTCGTCTCCTCCCTGCAACCCTTCTCTAAGGGACGTTCAGTTGGTCTACAGATGGGCTTTGGGTCTCCACTCCTCACTCTTCATTATTCACAATAATATGATTTTTTTTTGTTCTTTGATGCCTGATACTTGATCCTTTCAGCACCTCGTGATCACACAGGCTAGTGTGCTTCTTCCATGTGGACTTTGTTGCTTCTCAGCTAGATGACCGCTTGCTTACCTTCAAGCCTTTTAAGACCCCAGATGTTATATCTTTTGATAGCTGGGCACCATCAGCTTTCTTCACCACATTTGCTTATGCACCCATTTGTCTTCAGCAATCGTGTCGGGAAGGTGAGTAGTCAGATGGTACTCTTAACTAATGACAATATGGCCAAAATAATATGAAGACCATTCCTGAGAAATATAGAAATCCTTGGATGGGCAACTTTGGCTCTAGGACTCCTCAGTGGCCTTGTCAAAACACTGTTAACTATTCTACAGTTTAAGTCTCTTGCTTAAGGAAGAAAGCCTTTCTCCCTTTCCTTTCTTTTCCACAGAGGAAAGACTTGCATTGAAGTGTAATAACTCTCTCTGCTGACTCTTAACTCTGCTTTACTCTCTCACAGATGTTTCCCACATAAAACTCTTTCATGTTTAATCCTTTCTTGGCATCTGCTTTTCAGGGGATATAAATTAACAGAAACATCTTCAGGAAGAATGATCAAGAAAAGGAGAAAGGGCTCAAATTTCCAAGACCAGCAAGAAAAAAAATAGAGAACATTACTATATAATCTACAGTAATTAAAAATACTATAAACTATGGACAGCTTTAGGAAAATAAATTCGATTAGTTAGATGAGATAAAACAAATTCCTATTAGTACAACGTATCAAAATGGACACAGGTTGCATTAAAAAAATCTGACCATGAAGTTAAGCTAAAATTTAACACCTTATCACTCAATCTCCCTTTTGATCCATTTAAAATTTATTCTAGTTTTAGTATTTTCTATCTTTTTTATTGAAGTTTTCATTTGCTTTGCGTTGGTATCATTGTTAGTTTAAATTTTATTTATTTGAAATGTTTTTATGTACATGAAATGCAGGATAGGTAAAGCTATAGAAACAGAAAATGGAATTATGGTTCCTTGGGAGCATAGCGGGGGAGGCTGGGGGCATGGGAGCTAATAATGATGAGTGCCAGAATGAAGGAAGTGCTCTAAAAATGATCATGGTGATGGCTGTGCAACTCTTCTTGATGGGACTGAACTATTAAACTGTTCAGTATATGAATTGTAGGCCAATAAGATTGTTTAAGAAAACCTGAATATTCCTGCTTAACTGCAAAAGTCCAAGACGTCATTAGCAGATCCAACCCTGTGATGCATTAAAAGGGTGTCATGATTATGTTGACATTATTTCAAGAATGCAAAGGTGGCTAACTAAAACCAATTTTAATTCACATGTTAAAAGAAAACATGAAAAATAATTTTAATAGATACAAAAAAGTATTTGATAAAATTTAGCAGCCTCTCATTAAAAAATAACCACCAAATCTTAATAACAACATCAAAAATTCTTAGTAGTTATGAATCTAGAGAAATTCTTTAATCTAATAAAGAATTGAAGTAGAATCTATTGGAAAATCATACTTAAAATATTTAAAGTTTTCCTACTAAAATTTTGAATGACACCACTGACAATAATCACTTAACTGGGACTGGTATATTTTATCTCTTATTGTATTAGTAAGCATTTCAGTAAGGCTAGAAAAAAAACAAAGTTTAAGAATTGAAAAACGAAATGAACTTGACTCATTCACAGGTATGATTGTAAACATAGAAAATTCAAAAGAACACACAAAATACCCCAACAAAAGCCAGATGGTTAGAATTAGTATGTGGAAACTAAATTATTATTATCTTAAAAAGACATTTATTTAGAGTCACGATCAGACTATTACATTTAGCAATCAACAACATGGGTGCAAAAGAAAAAAAGAAGACAAACTACATTAAAATGCTTTGTTGGAATGCTTTACACTTTCCACAGAACAGAAACTAAAACAACCTGTTATACATTTAGTCACAAATCCAGTCCTCAAGTTCTTTTGCCCATACACATGAGTACTGTCTAAAACATGTCTTCTTGGTGGCAGCCAGGCCCTGCCACCGCTGTGCTTGGCCGAGTTCACAAATCTGTTGTAACCTGTAGCTTCCCTGTCACTCTGGCTCTCCTCTCCTGCTAAGCTGTTTCCTGGTAGTCAGGTAGCATCTCTGCCACTGCCATACCTACTGCTACTGTTTGAGCCACCACGGCCACCTTGGCTTCGTGGTTTGGCAAAGTATTGACCTCCCCCACGGAAAGGGCCAGAGCTGCTGCCTCCAGAGTTCCCTCCCTTCATTGGTCCACAATGGGAAGATTGAGTGTTGTGGTTGCCAGAATCATTGTAGCTTCCACCCCCTCCAGAGTTGCTTCCGTCATTAGCAAATCCACTATAACCATCCCCACTGCAGCCATATCCACCCCCGCCGGCTGCCACCCAAGCCGCCACGTCCGCTGGTTTCCGCCCCACCCAAGCTGTCATTCCACCAAGACCACCAGCGAAGTGTCCAGCACCGCTTCGGCCTCTGGCTGGAGGAGGCCCTGGCCACTCTTGCTTCGCCGGGGCTTTCCGTACTTCACAGCTGTGGCATTCCGTGTGGTGTTTGTGACCCACAGTCGGAGCCACGGCCATCGAAGCCTCTCTTCTTGCCCTGCGGCGATCCGTCGTGATTTCAATGCCTTCCCTTTTCCCAGACTGCGCAAAACCATCGCGGGGCTGGTGCTCTCCAGGGCCTCCCTCGAGGCCACCCACAGGGCTTTTTCACCGTTAAGTGGGTGCCTGGTCTTTGCGAGTCTGCTCGCGGTCCCACCGCCCTGCCATCTACCTGCGTGGCCCTGCCTGCATGGCCGCCCGCGTGCACCTGTTCCGCAGCGGAGGAGGGGACCAACGCAAGCCCCTGCAGCCCTGGAGTTTGGGTCTCTCATCACCACGGTCCGCAGGGGTCCCCACTGCTGTGGTTTCAAAGCTCAAGCCTCCCATAAAGAGCTGGCGCAGCTGTCGGCTCTTGAGGAGACTGACTTAGACGTGACCGCGGAGGGGAGAGATAGCGCGACGTGCTTCCTCCACGGCGCCCACAGGCAGAAAGCGGACACAAAATTATTATTAATAAACCGACATGCCAGCAAACAGCAAATACAAAGGGGCTCCAAACAGTCATGGAAAAACCCTATTAACTTTACATTCAAAATTTCCACAAACCTTTTGAAGTCCCCTAATAGAAACTGAACTCTGAACGGATGCTATTTATAACAATATGAAAAGAATACCAATTAACTATGAATCTTATAAACTATATACAAGGGAGAGAGAGAGAAAAAAGAGGAATTGATACCAAGAGCTGAACTAGAAAGAAAATTTTGTGAAAATGATGATAACATGCATAAATATGATTGATACAGTTGATGTATGGATTGTTCTAAGAGCTGTTAAGAGCCCCCAATTTAAAAAAATCAATAAATATACACTAGATCTTTACATTAAAAATGAAAAAAAATTGAGAAAAATTAAAGATAACCTAATTTAATGGTGGGACATAGTCTATGGCTCAGAAGACAATATCATAAAGATATCATATCTTTCCAAATTGATTTACAAAATTAATGTTGTCTGAATAAAACTTATGGTGGAAGATTACAGAAAAATTTTTGTGTGGAAATTAATATACTGATACTACAAAGGGCCAAGGAAATGAAAAACAAATTTTAAGAATAAAGTTGGAAAACAAGGCTACAAGATAAAAAAGACTGCAATGAGAACCACATACATTTAATTCGGGGAGTGTGCACTTGGTACACAGACAGACAGAATGAACATTATAGAAATGGACCCAAAGAAATAAGGTTACATGGAAAATGACAAACTCTGCTTCTCCCAGGAGTAAGAAAAGTTTTTCTCAAACTACTTTTGGATACAACAAATAAGTACCTGTGTTTTAAATAAGAGTCTGAATTTTCAGAAGTTCTAAATAAGAGGCAAAACCAGAATGGACTTTGTACTGTTGCTAGCTGAAAAATTTAAGTATTACTGTCAACTGTATGTTTTATATAGATATAGAAATATGGCTGAGTATATATATATATTTCTAAGCAATGTCTGTTAAGAAGACCTAGAGGTAATGATACTCTAGTAGCAATGAGCATATTGAGTGCGCAGAGTCTGGGTTTCTAAATATAATTTGTCCAATAATGAACCAGAATGAAACAGTATCAATGGCATAAATGATAAAGGAGAATAGAGACATAACAGATAAATGCAATGTGAAATCCTGCCTGGATTATATTCTAAAACAGAAAAACCATTAGAGGAAAATCTAGTGAAAATCAGAGTACAGATTATAGTTTAGTTACTGATATGGCGACATTTTTCTTGGTTTTATACTTTGGTCATGTAAAATGTGATATAAGGAAATCTTGTTGAAGGTATATATGGGAGCTCTGAGCACATCTTTTTTTGTACATCTAAAATAATTTCCAAATAAAAGTGAAAAACACAAAATACAAACCCACATAATCAGATATGCAATATATTAGCAAGAATGTCTAAATAAAAATATAGACAATAGAACATGTTGTCATTTGCTGATATCCAATTACTTAAAAATTGGGAATTAAAATTAAACATGCTTATCTTAATAGACCCTGAAATAATCTTGGTCTATAGTCAACAGGAATATGCATATATATTTACAAAAGGACATGTGTAAAAAGGGTCATAACAGTTCTAGTAATAAAACAACTCAGTATCCAATAGAGTAGTAGATAAACTGTAGTATATTCATACAATTAATTACTGTATAGTAACAAGTAAAATATATTTCTACATTCAACAACAGGGATGAATCTCACCAACAATATGTGAAAGGAAGCAGACAAAAAGTCTGAGATTTCATTTTAAAACTAAACAAAATACATGTGAATTTTATTACATATAATCTATACTTCTGATCTAACAAATTTGATTTAAGTGTACTTCCAATAATAAATGCTAGAAGGCTTACATTACCTAATGTAGGCTGCTCCCATTTTGCCTCTAGCAGAGCAGTAGTTGACAGAGAAAGATGGGAGTTGAAATAAATTTTTGACAGGGCTGAGGTCATTACATCATACAACCTATCCTAATGGCTGATTTTGTCCGAAATATGACAGTTCCACATGTCATTTTGTCACTGAAATAATCTAAAACTTTAACTGTTTATAGATTAATATGTTTATATTCATAGTTTGTTTTTTTAAAACCTTTCCTGGTAAGAACTTTTTTTTTTTTTTAATGAAAGCCATACACAATCTTCCTGGAAGAATACAACTTAATGCCTTCGCATTAACACTAACCTGTCCTCAAAGATTATCATGCAAACTTGGTTTGACCGAATTAGAGATAGCAGCTTCAAAAGGACTGATGAAATTTTGTAGCAGCAGGACTTATGAAGATGCGCTACCCTCATTCTCTTAGCTGTTGAAGTTGTTGTCCTATAAAGTTTGCATTTTCTATTACAAATTTTCTGTGCTTTATGCCTACCAGAACTGAAACTAATATTGACCTTTTTTTACAGAATGGTAGATAGCAAAGAACATTTTAATAGATTATGAAAACTCAACTAGCAGTTAGGATTACAGGTTTACTTAAAGATTCAAAAATAAATGTCAGTAATTTCAATACCCCCATTTACATACAATAAAATGACAAAGGAGACTATTTTTTAACTCTTAAATGATAAGATTCTTAAAGGCAGGAGACTATTTAAAGTGGTAGGTGATTATCTTTAAAAGCTCTTTCCATCATCCTACAAGGTCACCGAATTTGAGGCAACATTATCAACTCATCTAATACAATGGTTCTCAAAATGAAAGATGGGAGATAGCATTGCTATACTATACTTGTCACGGACTGAATTATCACTCCCCAAAATACGTGTCAATTTGGCTGACCCATGATTCCCAATGGTCTGTCAGTTATTCTATGATGTAATTGGGCAGTGAAACAATGATGCAACCATCTCTCTCAAAGTCATCTGTAAACCTTACCAATTTTAAGGGGATTAGGAAAGATTAATTAGGATGGTCAAGCCATGATCCAAAGTAATGAGTGTATCTCTGGAATTCTGCCTGTACTATCTTCTATCTCAAAAGAGGACAAAGGATAAAGAAGTGAGGAGATAAGGAAGGAGGGACCTCGGTATTAAGAAAGAAGGATTAAGTACATTGAACCTTTGGGACCTAGAGTCCCTACAATGGGAACCACCTACGTCCACGAGGAGACTGGCATACAGTGATCTCCGAGGAGTGCTAGCCCTCCGAGCCCACAGAGAGAAATCCTGTCCCTAAAACGGGTGCAGAATTCAATCTTCCTCAATTGGGAGAGAATGGATTTCTGATTCCTAAAGCTATCCAATGTGAAACGTCGGCTATAGCAGTTCGAGATCACTAAGGCAGGTTTTCAACCAACAGCTAATGCTACATCTTTTCCATCCCTCAGTGCTCTCAACCCACTGTTCTACATCTTGAGGATATGGATTCTAATACTTCCCACGAGGACATATCAGATTGAGGGTATGTTGCTTTTAGGAAGGAAGAGGTGCATTAAAAAAAACCCAGATGATTCTTATTTATGATCAGTCTTTCCATTGAAAACCTCTGATCTAACCGATCTACTTCCTTTGGGCAAATTTACAGTCAAATAATCCAGAAAGGATTCAGAAAAATCTAAGATTTGTTCTTAGTTGTTACTATTGTTAGGCACTGCCACGTTGGTTCTGACTCAGCCATCCTGCGTACCACAGAACAAAACCCCACCTGGTCCTGGGCCATCCTCCCAATGGTTCTTAGGTTTGAGCCCACTGTTGTACCCACTGAGCCAATTCATCTTGTTGAGGCCTTTCCCCTTTTTTGCAGTCTCTCTACCAAGTATGATGCTCTTTTCCAGGGTATGGTCTCTCCTGATAGCATGCCCAAATACATGGAGGCAGCTCCACTTCCGGCTGGGTGTCTTTAAGGGCGGACTTGATTGCCCTTTCCTTAATCCATGGTATTTTCAATATTCTTCACCAGTGCCATAATGAAAACATATGGATTCTTCTTTGGTCCTCCTTATTCAACGTCCAACTTTCACATGTATATCAGGCAATTGAGGATACCATGGCTTGGATCAAGTACACAATGGTCCTTAAAGTAACATACTTTGCAACACTCTAAAGAGTCCTTGTGCAGCACACTGATCCAATGCAATACGTCTTTTGATCTCTTGACTGCTGCTTCCATGAAAATTGATTGTAGATCCAAGGAAGATGAAATCCTTGACAACTTCAATCTTTTGGCCATTTATTGTGATGTTACCCTACTGATCCAGTTGTGAGGATTTTGTTTTTTTTTACATTTAGACCTACTTTATTATCTTATAAGATCTGTTGGGAGAATAAATTATTTCAACCTAAAACAACAATTCATATTGCCTTTTCCATTTAGTACAGCAATTAGAAAACATTAAAAAACTTTCTATAGAGCATTATATGTATGTATTTGCACACATTTAATTTCACGTCAGCCATTAATTTAATAAGTTCTCAATTTAAAATTTCATTAGTCGTCTAAGTGAGGCATTGACTAAGTCCACTAGGAAGAAGCACACCAACCTGCGCGATCCAAGGACTATAAATAATATAATCCAAATGTGAAGATGAGAATGGTATCAGAGCTAAATTATGAACAGCCAGTTTGCATAAGGTTATGGATGACAGTAGAAGTCTAAAACCCATGTGCAGGGTTCAAACACAGACTAAGCCTCTGGTGAATCCCTTCTGAACACGGACCAGGCAAGTGAATAGCCATGATAGTGAGTCAACAGTAATGGAAAATGGATTATGGAAGATATGGCTAGGCTAAAATTGAAAACCACATCCTTTGATCTCCCTCTTGACCCATATGATTTAAAGAAATCACTGTATTGGGGGCTCTAACAGCTCTTAGAACAGTCCATACATCAATTGTATCAAGCACATTTCTACATATGTTGCCATCATCATTTTCAAAACATTTTCTTTCTGTTTGAGCCCTTGGTATCAGCTCTCTCTTTTCCCTCCCTCTCCCACCCTCCAGCCCTCATGGACCCATGACAAATTATAAATTATTATTTTCTATTTCCTCGTTTCTCCTCCTCCCTGCACCCCTCAGGGCATCACTACTCCCACTGTTGTTCCTGAGGGTTTCTCTGTCCTGGATTCTGTGTGTCAAGAGCTCTTATCTGTACCAGTGAACATGCTCCAGTCTAGCTGGATTTCTAAGGTAGAGCTGAGGTCATGAGAGTGGGGGTGGGGTTGGGGGGGAGGAGGTGTTAAAGAACTAGAGGAATGTTGTGTGTTCTGTCGGTGTTGTGCTGCACCCCGTCTGTCTCCGTCTTTCCTTGTTCCCCTTTGTGAGGGAATGTCCAATTATCTATAGATGGGCTTTGGGTCTCCACTCTGACCCTCATCATTCGCACTGATATATTTGTGGGGTTTTGTTTTGGGTCTTCTGATGCCTGATACCTTATCACATCATCCCCTCATGATCACACAAGCTGGCATGCTTCTTCCATGTGGGTTTTGTTGCTTCCCTGCTAGATGGCCGCTTGTTTAACTTCAAGCTTTTAAGATCCCAGATGCTATATCATTTTTTTAATTAATAAATCTTTTTATTGGGGCTCATATAGCTCTTATCACAATCCGTACATACATCAATTGAGCAAAGCACCCTTATACATTCGTTGCACTCGTCATTCTCATAATTCACCTTCCACTTGGGTTCCTGGAATCAGCTCGGTTTCCCTTTTTTCCCCCCTCCCTCTCCCTCCCCGGTCCCCCTTCCCCCGGTCCCTTGATAGTTTATAAATAATTATTATATCTTATCTTACACTCCCCGGCATCTCCCCTCACCCGCCTCCCCATTGCCCATTTCCCAGAGAGGAGGTTACACATAGATCTCCAAGCTATATCTTTTAATAACCAGGCACCATTAGCTTTCTTCACCACATTAGTGTCGTATGCACCTATTTTGACTTCAGCGATCATGGCAGGAAGGTGAGTATCACAGAATGCCGGGTTATTAGAACAAAGTGTTCTTGCATTGAGCGAGTACTTGAGTAGAGGCCCAAGGCCTGTCTGTTACCTTGATACTTAACATTTAAATATATGTACACAGACCTATATATCATTATATATTAATGTATTTTCATATATGCATGCCTATATTTAAACCTCTATAAATGTCTTTTGCCCCTAATTCTTTCCTCTAGTTCTTTTTACTTTCCTCCTGTCTCACTATCATGTTCGACCTCAATTAGACTCTCAGTTTTTTCTCTCGGCTACATTGCATTTGATCAAACCCTATTAGGCATTCTACGCCCTCCTTGCCATCGATTTTAGGTCTCTTATTATTTCCATGTCTCTGGTGTGTTAGTCTAGGTACATTAGAGAAACAAAACCACAGAAACTCATATGTAAATAAGAGAGAGTCTTATATAAAGAGTAAGTGTACATTAAGAAAGATTCCCAGTCCAGTACTGTCCAGGCCCATAAGTCCAAAATTAGCCCATATGTCTGACACCGATCTACAAACTCTTTCTGAATCTCACAAAACACACACAATGATGCCGACTGCAGGAGGAAAACTGAATCAGTGAGTGTGTAAGCATCTCAGAACTGGTAGGGGTCTCTACACGGCTGCTCCAGCACCCAGGGCTGCATTGGGGTAGCTCCATGAGGCTTCTCCTCAGGAATGTCTTGCAGAAAATGAGCGCTGACAGTTGAAGCAGGGAACTGGCTAAGGCAGTTGCATCCTGGTCCCATCATCAGAGAGCAAGAGACCTGAGAACTAGAAAGGTGAGGCCCACAGAGCCATTTATCGCTCTTTAATTAATTAATCCCACATGTGTTTATTGGCCAGGTTGGCACAATAAACCTTAACTACCTTACTGGGTTTGTTGGCTCCACCGTCCCTTTCTCCTACCTCATCCTCTCCCATGCCCCCCCCCCCCCCCCGAGCTGTTGGGTTCATTGCTTTCGCCTCAGGATCGTTTATCCTATATGGATAGACAGGAGAAAAAGAAAGATGGGAAAAGAGAAAAAAACAAACAAACCGAATCCTATAAATAGTTCCAATCTGATCTGGTGAAGTGCCACGGACTATCCACCGATTCCCAGGTCTATTTTCAGGATTCATTGTTTTGCTCCCTTTGCTGTTCTGTGTTCCCTACATGTTCTGCTTGGTGAGGGGCAGGGAGGGGTCAGACAGGACTCAATTGCTACTCTGTGTCTCCAGTTCTGTGCCCTGTAGCCCTGTGAGTCAGCGAGGGGGTGTTGTGCCTTGTGGTGGGCCAGCCTCATGTACAGTACTCTTTGTGTATTGGCTGCTCCGAGCAGGAATGTCCTCCTCAAGGTTTGGTGTGCCTGATTGCAGTTCTCTCTCTCCCTCCCCCTTTCCCTATCACTCTCCTTCTCCCTCTCTCAGTTTACGCTCCTGTGGTCTGGGCAGACCCGTTATATCTTCAGAATTGTCCTCTGTAGTGCATTCTTCCGGGGAGGGAGTCGATGTAGCTGGGACTGGGGCCCCCTTGCAGACCTTTAAGTTAGTTCACTGCTTCTTGCTGGTATGATGCCCTTGTAGTTTGGCATCCCAGGTTGAAGTCGGGTCTTGATCCATTTTAAAGTTGTTTGAGTCTTTAATATTTTCTGCTTTCTTTTTTTATCGACGTTTTTCTTTATTGTATTTTGTTATTGTTGTTCCTTTGTTTTTGTATGTATTCTAGCATATGAAATCCAGGATGGGAGAATTAATAGAAACAGTAACTGTATTAATGGTTTTTTGAGGGTGTAGCAGGGAGGTTGGGGGCAAATGGGGAGCTAATAACGAGGAGTCCAAGAAAGAAATAAATGTTCTAAAATTGATTGTGGTGATTATCGTACAAATCTTCTTGATATGACAACTATTGAATTGTATGATATGTGAATATGTCACAATTAAATTTTTTAAAATGTCATTAGTAGTTGTTGTCTAATAAGTCAATAAGGTCTGCACTCTTAGATGTGGAAAAGATTTCACTGACACGATCCCTATGCTACTTTCTGCTCGTTCAGCCAGCTCCTTGCTTTGATGACTCTTCAGTGCTCATCTTTGTACCTCAAAAAGCTTGGAACTCAACTGGCTAGCACACTGAAAAACAGTATAAAGTATAGAACCCCTGAACTGGAAAGGGACCCACCAGCTGGATGGAAAAAGACTTCAGATTCATAGTCAATTTAAATTAAAAGATTCTTTATACATGAAGAGAAAGTAGTTTCTAGATTGAAAAACAAACATACAAGCAAATTCGTTCATGTGAAGTCAGTTCTGAACTCCTGGAGACCCGCGTGCATCAGTGAGGAGCTGTGCTACTGAACAGGTGCATTGAGCATGTATTGAAAGGAGCAAAAGACACTTCCCCCCTTTCCTCTTCTCTAACTCACTCGCTGGCTTTCCTTACTGTTCACTGGCTAGCTCCCCTCATGCTCCTACACTAAAGATTCTGTAACTTAATTAGCCAGCAAGCACGGGAAGAATGATGCAAACAGAACTTATTTGAAGAAAGATATAGGCTAGTCATTGCTGTTTGTACCATATGAAAAGGAACTTTAAAATTAGAGGATGCACTCTATTGTCAATGCATGAGAAATACCAAATGGGTAGAAAATCTGTTCAACAATCTGAAAAACCATAGGGTTTTCAATGGGTGATTTTTGAGAACCAGATTGCCAGGCCTCTCTTCATAGGTGCCTCCCATCTAGGTAGACTCGACTTCCAACCTTTTGAGTAGCACCTGAGCAGTTACCCATTTGCCCTATCCAGGCACGCCCTGTATAAAGGTACCAAAACCAAACCCAACTCAATGCCACTGGGTCGATTCCGACTCATAGCGAGTAGTACGGGCCCTATAGGGTTCGGAGACTGTAAGTCTTTACAGGGGTAGACAGCCTCGTTTTTCTCCCATGGAGTAGCTGCCATGTAATCCAGGGGTCTGGGTTTATAGATCCCATATCTTAAAAAAAGGAGACACAGACTCTAGAATAAAATTCCATGGAAACAGATTTTGTTACATTATTGATAACTGTGGAAAGCTAAGTAGAGATCATTTAAAAATGACTCTGCAATAAGAGGTTTAAGGCACAATGGTTCCCAATTAGTGTTTCACTCAGTGTGCCAGCACAGCTTTGTGCCATTCTGGAATGTCACGTATGTCAAATTAAAGGGCCCTTTCCATCCCCATCTTACATTAGGATTTTAATGCTAGAAGGTGGAAAAAAGCTAATCCATATTCAAGGGAAAAGGAGAAAACAATAACCAATTGGTATCTCTTCTATGAATTGCCCCACAGGCCAAGCATTTTTATGTTCTTAATCATTACTAAATGACTTAACATGACACCCAGAGCCTGGCAAATGATTGCATCCTGACATGAGAACGAATTACAAATGAAATGAAAGATCAAGCCGTATTAGGGGACTGCCTCTGGGAAATGAAAATCTTTAATTCTCTTTTATTATTGACATTTATTTGGCTGCCATGAATAACAACACGGCAAAGAGATTCAGCCACACTTGTGCACTGAATAGCTTATGCGAGAGCTCAAAACTGCATTAACATTTATCATGTTTGCCTTTGTAACTGACACTACTGAACAGATTCTCTATCCATCTTGTATTTATTATGCATTGCAAATATAGTACTTCTTCTAATTTAAGTTCATTTTCATATGGTACAAACAGTAAAGACTGGTCTATGTCTTTCTTCAGCCAAGTTCTGCTTGTAATATTCCTTCGAATGGTTTAATCGGCTTAATAATACCGTTTCAAAGAATATCATAACCAAGAGAGCCAGTCCCGCAATGGGGAAGCTAATCTTTAAAGTCTCAAATGATGCATATTCACAATAACAATGACTCTTGTACAATATGCATGTCTGGAATATACAGAGCCTTAAAATAAATGTCTCTATAAAAAGCAACTAAATAGCTTTCTGAATCTGAAAGAAGTCCTACAGTTCCTATAAGAGAAAAAGTCTGAAAAAAAAAAAGTCTCTGAGTTCTTTACTTTTCCAGTTGTTAAGACAGCACTAGGCCACATAAGAGATAATAAGACAGCAATTCAAATAGTTTGGATAATTAACTCTGGGGTGTTCTTTCATTGTTTATACTTTTTTGTTTTATACAAATAAACAACATGGGTTTTCCTGCCTAACAATAAAACATTATATAGTATATCTAGTGCCTTTTCTCATAATATCGTCTTTCCCTGAACTGGTCTCCTTTCTTTAAATCCATAGTAGATTACAAAGCTTGGCATGGATATCAATGTATTTTGGGAAAGTCACTATATCTTAAATTTGCCTTAAAGATTACCTCTGACTTATCTTTTGTTAACTTTCAATTCTGGAAAGTTTCTAACATATACACAAATGGATAATGGTATAATAATTCCACACACATCAGCCTTTAAAATTTAACACATATATCTCATTTCATCTATATTCTTACTTCAAGATATACCACACACTGAATTATTTTGAAACAAATATATATTTAAATAAAATCACTTATTAAGCACTGCTAAAGGTTGATTGTGTTCCCCCAAAAGGTAAGTTTAAGTCCTAAATATGTACAAGTCCAGCAAGGTTGCAGGATATAAGATCAATATACAAACATCAATTTTATTTCTACAGCAGTAGGCAATCTGATAATTAAGAAAATCTCTGAAACAAATATCTCTTGCAGAAAATTTCTGAGCTTGTATTTAACTATTCTAAAATATTTGGATTAAACTATTTCTAGGGTCTCTTCTACTACAATTGTGACAATAATCTCTTTAAAAAAATCTTTTTTAGGTTTATATATTTAATCCAATAAAATTTTGTTATATTCACTATCCCACCTTTCTTTACTCTTAGCTGATTATAGTTTCTGGAATAATATATCTGGGATATATTAGTTATATAGATAATATATTTCTGGGATATATTAGTTACATAGATAATGTAACTACACTTTACCTTACATTTAAAAACTAGACTTGCTAGTTATATCTTTATATTTCAATGTTCAAGAGACAACTAGAGAAAATTAATTATTGTTTGCAATAATTAATAATTATATGACTGAATTTAATCTGAGCAGTGCAGATAGAACTAGAAGACATATTTTAGTTTAAGTAGCAGGTAGTATATTGAAAATATTTATCATTTAAATAAATGTTTTTATATGAAATTTCTATTGTATTTTGATGAGAAATACCTCAATGAGGAAAAGCAAGAGTAGATTATTTTCTTTACACACAAAAAAAATGATGATGCAGTTTATTTCTGGATTTTATTTGTTCCAGAAATAAATTTATTTGTTCATAACAGGATAAATTTACTTTGTTACAACAGTTATTTAATAAATGCATTTTTTCCAGAAAGGATATTTTTAGACTGAAAAGTCTAAAATCCAAAATATGAAAGCAAATAAAAATAATCAGAATTCTTTTACTCAATTCAATTTTAATAAATTATCCTAAAAATAAGAAATTATTTCTGCTGAGATAGAAGAATATTTACTAAAATACAAAAAATATTTTGTTGAGAAGACATTAGAACAGAACTTAGAATTTTGTTGTAAATTATAAAACATCATCAATACTGGGATTCTCACACAGTTCTCCCACATACCTGTAGCCATTATTGTGTCTTCCTTTCCTTGGGTGAATATCACAATTCTTGGTCTCTTTGAATTCACCTTCGCCAAGGCTTGTGTCTTTCTGGCTATCTCTTTAATGTCGTCAGTCTATTAACAGAAAGGAGAAAAAAATTCTCATAATCAGTATAGTAATGCAAAACTTTATTAAGTTAAAGATTCAGCTTCTATAATCAAAAGGTTCAGTTTCTATAATCAAAAGTATAAGCTCTAATACTTATCAAGTGATTTAAATTAACCACACACAAAGAAAACAGAGTAACATAATGACTTCCCAGAAACCATTGTTAAGTTATAATAATTATAAATTTACGACCAATCTTATTTCATTTATATTACACCTACTCTAAGCAGTCCTAATGGCTAGTGGCTATGTGTTGGGTGACTAACAGCAAGGTCAGTAGTTTGAAACCATCAGCCACTGTGTGGGAGAAAAATGAGACTGCCTACTTTCATATAGAGTTACAGTCTCGGAAGCTCACAGGGGCAGTTCTACTCTAGCCTACAGGGGCACGATGAGTAACAACAGATCTGATGGTGGCAGAAGGAATAGACTTCATGGTAGTGAGTTTTTTAATAATCACCGTGCCTTTCATAGTATTCCAAAACAAATCCCAAAACCGAGTTGGCATCTATAAATGCTTTATTAAGTCTCTGAAAGGCAATGACTTCAATAAGCTTAACAACAAAACTATCACCACACATTAAAAAATAAACCATTCCTTCAGATCAACAAATATCTTGCCAGTTTAAAATTTTCGAATTGAAGAAACATTTAATTATTTTAGAGGTTTGTGGCACAATTACATTGACTTTTTTTAAAAAGCAGCTTTAGTTCAAAGCACAAAGCCAGAAGCTAGGCGGACAGTTCCTCTGATCTTACTCCTGAATTTTTGGGAGTTATCAAAATTATAACTAAATGGCAGGTAGAGTGTATATATACTCATAAAAAAAGAGACAGGGAACAACTGGGGAATGGCTGAATTCATGTACACTTCAATTTAAAAGGTCATTCAACTTTTGATTTCCTATGCCAGCTTAAAAGAAGTGTTCAGGGCTTTATGCTCTGGGGAAAACAGTAAGTTTTGATGGGGTGGGGCAGGGATTAATATTCTGATGCTATTGTTTGAAAGGCTCTGTGCAGGAAGGGGAAATAATGCAGGACTGAAAGGAGAGAAAGCGAAGCCAACACTCTGTTTGATGTCCTTGAGTTGGTTTTAATGCACAGTGATCCCGTGTACAACAAAATGAAGCACCGTCCAATTCTGTCCCACCTTCACAACTGTTGCTATGTTTAAGCCCATTGTGTCAATCCATCTTGTTGAAAGCTTTTTCCTTTTTTGCTGGCTTTCTTCTTTGCCAAGTATGATGTCCTTCCCAAGGATTGGTAATTACTATTATGTCATCCTTGCTTCTAAGAGCATTCTGGATGGATTTCTTCCAACACAAATTTACTTGTTCTGGCTGTCCGATATTCAATAATTCAAAGGCATCAATTCTTTGATCTTCCTTATTAACTGTCCATCATTTGCATATATCTGATGCAATCAAGGCTTGGGTCATGCACTCCTAAATCCTCAAGAGATATATTTGCTTTTTAACACTTTAAATAAGTCATTTGCAGCATATTTTCCCAAAGCAGTATGACTGTGGATCAAATTAAAATGTTGCCTGTGATGACGTCAATTTTTTCTGTTTCTCATGATGTTGTTTCTTGGACCAGTTGAAAGAATTTTTTATATGGAGGTGGAGATAGTTAAGGTTTATTGTGCCAACCTGGCCAATAAACACATGTGGGATTAATTGAGGGGCAGAGAGATAAATGGCTCCTTGAGACTCGCCTTTCTAGTTCTCGGGGCTCTTGCTCTCTGATGGTCGAACCAAGGTGCAGCTGCCTTAGCCAGTTCCCTGCTTCAGCTGGCAAGGCTCACTTCCTGCAAGATATCTCTGAGGAGAAGCCACATGGACCTACCCTGATGCAGTCCTGGGTGCTGGAGCAGCCGTGTGGAGACCCCTGCCAGCGCTGAGATGCTTACACATTCACTGACTTGGCTTTCCTCCTGCAGTCAGCATCATTGCATGTATTTTGTGAGATGGAGGAGGGCTTTGTAGATCGATGTTGGACATATGGGCTAATGTTGGACTTATGGGCTTGGACAGCACTGGGTTGGGAATCTTTCTTAATGTACACTTACTCTTTATATAAGACTCTCTCTTATTTACGTATGGATTTCTGTGGATTTGTTTCCCTAGTTTACCCAGACTAACACAGAGGTGTAATGCATAATGAAGTAAGTGCTTCAAGTACGTTGTACTTTCAGAAAGCATAGATGTCATATATGTATATTTCAGGTAATTAATGTGTCTTCCTAGAATTCAGATCCACATTCATCTTCAAATAGTCCAGCTTCTGTGATTATCTGCTCAGTATGCAGACTAAATAAATATGGTTACAAGTTACAACCCTGATAGAAATTTCTGCTAGCTTTAAACCTCACGGTATTGTGCTGTTCTTTTCAAGCAACTGCATCTGTACATCTATATTCATATAGATAAAATCTATCTATCTATATTTCATATGTGCAATTAAGTTTTAGGAAGTTCCCATTCTTTGCATACTATCTATAATTAGTTATGATACATAAGTTGAATGCATTTGCATAATCAATCAAACACAGGTAAATAGCCTGGTAATCTCTCTTTTCAGTCAAGATCCATTTAACTACAGCAATGAGGTTCCTCATTACCCATCCTCTTCTGAACCTGGTTTGAATTTTTGCAAGTTCTCTGTTGTATTACTGGTAACCATTTTGAAATTACACTCTAAATAAATAAATACATAAAATTACATTCAGCAAAAGTTGACTTGAATGCAATGTTAATGGCATTCAATTTCCATATTTTGTTAGGTCACCTTTCTTAGTTTTCTTTAAATACAAAGCTTTAAAATTATGAATTAATTTTTGAAAACTGACGCTATTTTTCATACCCCATAGATTATAACACTGACATAATAAATGTTCTGAGTTGATTCTTATTCTTGAGCTGAAGATACAATTTTTAGAATAATTTTGTCAATAATTTTAGATCATTTAAAACTTTCCATAGATTGGCTTGTTAGTTTACTCTGTCACTGTGTAAAGCATCAAATATTTATGGAGAGAGAAACAATCATCAGAAAGACAATATACCTGAGTACATAAAGTGAAATATGTAGGACAAAAAAATTTATGTAAGCAAAGTCGATAAGTAACAAAGTATTATAATAAACATCAGAAAACACGACTTTAGAACATAAAACATAAATGTTTTAAAAAAATTTAAAAGAGAAGGTTCAAATTTTATTTTCTATAAATCAACAAATCTAAAATATGGAATATATAAATAAGTAACATCTTTAAAAATGCTTTTTATTGGTGGCTTGTACAGCTCTTATCATAATCCATTGTGTCCAGCACATTTGTCCATATGTTGCCATAATCATTTCAAAACATTTTCTTTCTACGTGTGACCTTGGTATCAGCTCCTCATTTTTCCCCCTCCCTCCCTGACTCTCCCTTCCTCATGAACCCTTGATAAGTTATCATTTTGTTTTCATGTCTCACATTGACCGATGTCTTCCTTCACCCACTCTTCTGTTGTCTGTCCCCCTGGAAGGGAGTTATGTGTAGATCATTGTGATGGTTCCCCTTTCTCTCCCCACCTTTTCCTTCCCCTCCTGGTATCAATACTCTTACTATGGGCCCCGAGGGGCTTATATGTCCTGGATTCCCTGTGTTTCCAGCTCTGATTTGTATTCGTGTACATGCTGTGGTCTAGCCGGATTTGTAAGATAGAATTGGGGTCATGACAGTGGGGGAGAGTGTGGGGGGAAGCATTAAAGAACTAGAAGAAAGTCATGTGTTTCATCAGTGCTATAGTGGACCCTAACTGGCCCATCAATATATATTTGTTTTGTTGTTGAAAATGCACACAGAAAAAGAGACACAAATTCACCATTTTCTACACACACAATATAGTAACACTGATTATATACTTCAAGTTGTACGACCATTTTCACTCCCACAGTTGTTCTAGGTTGCCCTCCTCCATTAACATAAACTCACTGTCTTCTGAGGTTCTTATCTAATCTCTCAAGTTGCTGTTGTCAATTTGAGCCCAAGACAGTTCTTAAAAGAGTGTAATGCTCAAGGCAGAAATGTTTCACAGTTAGGCTAAACTATTGTTTGCTTGTAAGAACACTTCAGGTGATAAGCCTCAAGATTCAATCCTTATACTTCACACATGGGCTATGGATCACCCCCCAAATTTTCAGGCTATCAGATTTCTCTAGAACAGTGGTTTTCTACCTTCCTCATGCTGCGACCCTTTACTACAGTGCCTCACGTTGGGTTATCCCCAGTCATAAAATAATTTTTGTTGCTACTTCATAACTGTCATTTTGCTGCTGTTATGAATTGGGTGACCCCTGTGAAAGGGTCAGTTAACCCCCAAAGTGGTCGCCACCCACAGGTTGAGAACACTGATCTAGAAGCTGCTCTCCCACTTGCAGTACGTGCCTGGAAGGGCCTGTATAACAGCATGAATATGAAATAATGGGCTTCATTACTTGGTGCATGTGTGGCCCACATAATTAAAAGAAAATCCTTATTACATTAAAAAAAATTACCTTTGATTTCACCATGGCTTCCAGTATTGAAAACACACAGTATTAACACAAATTCAAAGCAAAAAAAAAAATAACTTGGCCATGAAAAGTTTATTAAAGATTATTTCAGGGGAGTTGGATGAGCCCCCTATAAAATGATTTAAAAAATAATAATAATAAATTTTTCATTAAAAAAAGATTATTTCAGGGAAGGTTTACAGATGACTTGGAAAACAAAAGTCATATAATAGTGTATTCAAACTCTCAATTGAATATTCACATTTGATTGAAATAACATATATATTCCTCCAACCTGATATACATTATACTACTATACAATTTGTGCTTATGATTAAGTAAAGCTGACACTTAATGAAAATAAGAGGTAAACACCCAAAACGTATTCACTTTATTATCTTGGGAGTAGAAGGTATGCATATACTGAATGTTTCTTTAAAATGTCATTCTTTAAAAAAATGTCATTCTTTAAGGTAGTATGTAATCTAATCAAATAAATAATTTTTCTCAAATTAAATCTTTGAAAAATGTCAATTCAAAGTTGAAGCAAACTTTTCCAAAACAAAGCATAAATCTCTACAGAATAGCTAAGGTATATTCTATTTGGATCTACTTCTGTCATTATGTATTAAAAGTCCTTTTGTCAGTCTCTCTAGATTTAGTGGAAGTACCTAATCTAGATTTCTCAATGTGCCTTGAGAAGCCACTGCATTGCCCTCAATGGTTGATTCCCTTCTAGTACAAAACATTCCTTAAAATTAATTGGCTTCTAAATAGTTCTGTTTCTACTTTTTTTCCTCTTGGCAGATTCTCCCTAATAACACTTATGCTTATATATGATGCAATGGAAAAGGACGTTAAAAGTATGACAGACTTGGACGTGTGTGTGACGTGGCACAGGTCAATAAGTCTTCCTGAGCTTGTTCCCTCAGCTACTCAAAAAATAATACTTATCTTAAAAGATGGTATGAGGCATGCTTATTAAAACAAACAGACAAGAGCTCAAAGAGAAGCATGGCATTGGCAGCATCTGAAAGTATCTTCCAACGGAACATTTTCAAAAGGAAAAAATATAGTACCACTGCAGTGGACATGGAGAGATGTCACTTTAACCCAGTGATCAAATTAACATCATTAATAAGACATATTGATATTCTGTTCCTCCCTAGTACGATGCACTGAGGATACCTTGTTTTGTGGTATTCCTACCAAAGAGTCTAGCTTCAATTAAATCCTGAGATTAAACAGAGAGCAGTCTATAACATGACTGATGGGTAATTTTCAGAACTATAAAGTCCAGTGAGGGAATTGCAAAGGGTAAGTTGAAATAAAATGATAAATTGTTGAATATAAAATGGATGGTTTGCTCTGTAAACCTTCACTTAAAGCACAGTAAAAAAGTTTTTGGGTTTGCTTTATTTTAAGTGTTGAGGTCATGGACTAGATGGAGAGAGGGCAAAACTGTCACAGACTGGACAAGCCCAAGGAGACATGACAACTGAGCACAACTTGAGATCCTGTAATAAATTTGGAGCAGATAATTAAAGGTAAAATGGTGAAGCATGATTTCGGTCTGTAGTGTAGTTATTGTTATTATGCCAATATTAATTTTTTGGTTTGGGTTACTATGCCAATCATTAACTTAGGGTGAAGCTGGCTCAAGGGTATAGAAAAACTATAATTTTTGGAACTTCCTTTTAAGTCTAAAATCATTTCAAAATCATATGTAAAAAAGTTGTGAGGATGATAGAATGCCAGGTTAGTCAAAGGGCTTTTTGTTAGGTGCCATTGAGTCAGTTCTGGCCCATAGTGTCCCTCCCGACGCACAACAGAAGGAAACAGTGCCTGGTCCTGTCCCATCCTCACAACTGCTCCTGTTGCAGCCACTGTGTCAGACCATCTAGCTGAGGGCCTTCCTCTGTTTGGCTGCTTCTCGACTTTGCCAATCATGACATCCTTCTCTGGGGTCTGAACTTGCCTGACATGTTCAAAGGACATGAGATGAAGTCTCACCATCCTTGTCTTTAAGGCATATTCTGGCTGTTCATGCAAGACAGTTATCTGTCCTTTTAGCTGTCTAT
Organism: Tenrec ecaudatus; assembly: GCF_050624435.1. Taxonomy (NCBI): domain Eukaryota; kingdom Metazoa; phylum Chordata; class Mammalia; order Afrosoricida; family Tenrecidae; genus Tenrec; species Tenrec ecaudatus. The sequence goes on from NC_134545.1 coordinate 44,826,139, forward strand.
GGTCCCATCAATATTCTTCAGAATCACAGCTCCAATGCACTAATTTTTCTTTGGTCTTCTTGATTCAATGTACAAATTTCACATGCGTATGAGGCAAATGAAAATACCCTGGCTTGGGTCAGGCACACCTTAGTCCCCAAAGTAATATCTTTGCTTTTGAAAACCTTAAAGGAGTCTTATGCAGCGGATTTAGCCAATGCAATGTGTTGCTTGCTCCTTCCATGAACCTTGATTGGGCCTCCAAGCAAGACGACCTCCTTCACATACATATTATTCACTAGGTAAGAGATGGACTGTTACCACCTCTCATCTAGTGCGTGTTAAGTACTTGATCAGCACGCATTCCTCTCCTCCAATGACACCGACTGAGGCTCTCCCGTAATGCTAGGAGATCTGGTAGCATAGTGGTTACACGTGGGCTGCTCGCCACATAATGCCTAGGTTGCTTTAAAACACCAAGAAAGAAGCTCCGGGGTTTTACGTATTAAGAATTTAATTATGATATCTAATTGGGGAAGTCCTTAGGTGGTTTACATGGCTAACAAGGAAATGGTTAACCGATAGGTAAGAGACTCAAATCCACCCAGAGGTACCTCTGAAAACTACGGACCGGGTGAAGGTTTGCAGAGAAAATCAGCTTTCTATTCAACAATTCATATTACATTTTGTTTCATGTCATTGATTGCAGTCCCCACAATGTAACATCCTTCTTTCCATGTTCTTCTTGTCTTTCCTTCTACTCCTCCTCCTTCCCTAACCTTTCTGCCTCCTGAACTTTGACCGCGTAAAAATGCGGCCCTTTTAGTCTTGAATGAGTAATGGTTCTAACAAGTGGGTGTCTCCCTAAGTTACTGTTCAACTTATAGACTTGTCTATTGGTTGGATTATAAGTAAGGAATGGTGGTGAGTTCGGTTCCAAGCCTGAAGAGTAAGTCTTGGGGGTTGAGTAAGCCTGGGAATTTTTATGATTTTGAGTTAGATTCCTTATAATTTGTTCACTCTATTCAGGACCATCTAATATGACCTTTTCCAGAACGTTTGGGAGTGGTAGCTAGGTACCGTCTAGTTCTGGTCTCTCTGAGTAGGCTAAAAAAAGTGAAAATATTTGTGACTCAGTGAACATTCTCTATAGAGCAGAATGTTCACAATCAAATGGATAGGATGACACATTTTGTGGAGATGACTCATCCTCTTACCTCAGCCGCTCCTGTCCTTGCCCAATGGGCACATGAACAAAGTGGCCTTGAAGGCAGGAATAAAGGTTATGCAGCTACATGAACTTCTACTCACAAAGGAAATCCAGAATGTGTAGTAGACGAAAGTAGTTCTAAATACCAGCCATGTCCATATGACCAGCTGTAGAAATGAGGCCTGTAATTGCTATAATTTCTATTTGTATGCATATATCACATACTTTTGTTCACTTATAAAATATGTGAAAATGGGGTTAATTTGTTTTTTCATTGTATACATATTAGTTGTCACATGTTAGGCACAAGTATGATTTTTATCATTGTTTTTGTTTGCAGATTATGCGTGGTTAAAAAATTGTGCACGGGTGTTAGGCTGACAAGCTGACACAACTTGATAAGTTGACAAGTCTGGGATGGTTAGAGTTTATGTCAACTAGACACTCCAGGGTGAAAGTAGGGATGGAGTTTGATGAAACCTCCTTGGGAGTGTGGCCTTTGCATATGAGAGAGATCCTAAGCACAGTCAAGCTCTCTTTTGCCATTTGCCTTCTGCTAGAGCTGGATCCTACATCTGGCTTGTTAATCTGTGTCACCTACTGATCACAGGAGCTGTTAGGGGACTGCTGGCCTTTGATTCATTCGGGCAACCACAGACTGGTTTACCTTTGCATCCACCAGCTTGTGGCCCTTGTGCTTTATCATCCTGCTTCCTGTTCATCAGCTTTCATGAAGCTACAGGAGTCAGGAGAAGACTGGCTTGAACTGGACTGGACTTGTACAGCTGCGTAAATGGTTTCTTGATATAAATCTCTTTCTATATACATATACATATAAGTAGTATTGGTTTTGTTTCTCCAGAGAACTAAAAGTAGCAGTCTGTGAAATCATCAATACCAGCTAACTTCACACCCCCGACCAAAGACAAGCTGTTCCAGCCATCGTATTTGTGGTAGGCTGGGCTGACTAGAGAAACAAATTCAGTGACACTCATATATGTGTGACAGAGTTTTATATCAAGAAGTGATTATATATCAAGCAAACATCTCAGCTCAGTCCAGATCAATTCCATTAGTCTGATACCAATCCATAAACCCCTCTTCAGAATCATGCAGCCACATGCAATGCTGCAGACTGCAGGGATATCACAGGCTAGTGGGTGTAAAGTCTTGTGGATTCAATCGTGGTGGCCGTCATCACAGGTCTCCTGCAGGTCTCAATGGGGCTCATCACCAGGAATGTGAAGGCAGAGAGAGAGAGCCCTCCTTATGAGACCATCAACATCAGGCTGTGACATGACTGACAGGTTAGACTCCACCCCTAAACGTTTATATCTTCAAATTGACACGAAATTATGTAACTGCCACAATATGAAAGATGAGTTAATTAAATATTTGGCCAGTATAAACGATGTTATAAATATTTAAATGGCCATTGGCAGGAAACAGGTTTATTGTGTGAAAATCTTTTCTTCACTTTTCACAATAGCGTTCTCATACAGTATTTGTCTTTTTAACTAATGACACTCAGAATCACATCCTCCAAGTTCATCTAAATTATGAGGTGCTTCATGGAATAATCATTATTTTAAACTTTGAGCACTATTCCACTGTGTGTATGCATGACAGTTTAACACCCATTCTTCCACTGATGGGCATTTAGGCTGTTTCCATATTTTTGCGATTGTAAGTAGAGATGCCATGAGCATGTGTGTGCATATGTCTACTTTTGTCATGGCTATTATTTCTCTAACCGACTAGTGGGGCTGCTGGATCATATGACATTTCTATTTCCGATCTTTTTAAGGAAGTGTTATACTTTTCCATAGTGGTTACACACTTTATAATCCCATCAGCAGTCTATGTGTATTTCAAAATTTGTGATTTCCTGGTTTTATGAACTTTGATATTAAAGCTGGGGTGAGATATCTCACTTTAGTTTTTATTTGCATTTTTCTAATGCATAATGCCAACACTCAACAGAAAATGAGAGGATAATGTTGTCTATAACAGGATAGAAACTATATGCCTACAAGGAAGTCCAGTTAATACATCTATAATTCATACTTATATACCATTCAGTAAAGATAGTGATAAAAACATCCTACCACATTCTTCAGTCTGAAATTGGTCAAATATTGAATCATGATACATTAACAATTATTAACAACTGGATGGGATATAAAGAAGGATCAAAGAGGAAGAATCAGTAATTGGAAAACATGACCTTAGTGACAGAAACAAAGCTGGAGACAGCATGATAGACTTATGCAAGACTAATTACGTCACTGCAAACCTTGTTCTTCAACAACATGAATAGTGACTATATGTGCATTTCAAATTAACTGTGTTTGTGAGAAGAGATGATGGAGAAGTTCAATATCATCAGCCAAAACAAGACCAGGGGCTCACTGTGGAAGGAGCATCACTTGCTCAGAAGTCTAGGTTGAAGAAAACAAAAGTAAGTTCACAAGAACCAAAATACAACCTTGAGTATATCCTACTTAATTTATAAAATATCTCAAGAGTTGTATGGTAATGTATATGAAAGTGTAGAGGAGGTATTAATCTGTCATCAGGCCTAATGGTGCCTCCTTGTGGGCATGGCCTTTTCATAAGGAGGGCTCTGGGAAGCAGCCTATTCTTTCTGTGCCTTCACCTTCCTGCTGGCTGACCTGGATTGCTGCCAGAGCCCTGTGATACTTCCACCACCAGTGGATCTAAAAGATCTTCGGTCCACCGGTTTGTGATAATCTTGCATTCTGCATCGTTGTATGTGGCTGCATAAGTCTAAAGATGGACTAGTATCAGACTTAAGGACTGAGTTGGACTGGGCTGGGATGATTTCTCAATATAGGATTACTACTTGATATAAAGCTCTTTCTTACGCATATATGAGCGTCACTACATTTGTTTCTCTAGTCAACTCAGCCAACACAAACAGATTGATGCACTGGACTCTAATGAGAGAAGGTAGGGTGATATCAAGAGCATTATACATGAGGAAAACAAAAGATCATAAAAAAGGCATTAAAAAAAAGACTAATCTGGATAATCCAAAGAGACTCTGAAACTTGTTCTTGCATATGGAGTAGGTAAAGTTAATTTAAAAAAAGAAGTAAAGGAATTGAACATAAAGTTTCAAATGGCAGCTCAAGAAGTCAAAGTATTAGAATAAAACTGCAGTAGTTCCATAATCTGGTATGAATTTGAGGAGTAAGAGTATATGGGTAGAGTCTAGCCTATCAATCAGAATATAGTCAATGAGGCCTCTATGTGGGCATGGCCTTCTCTTGAGGATTCTGGAATTCCTGGATTTCCTCCTTGGATGTGGGACACACACACACACACACACACACACACACACACACACACACACACACTCTCTCTCTCTCTCTCTCTCTGGGCTCACTCTCTTGTAGACTCTCTACTGACAATACTCACTCCCTGAGAGATGCTCTACTGACAAGACACGTGTCACTACGCTGATAGACCCTGTGTCTTGGGAACTGGAGAAGCCACGTGGAGACCTGAGACCCGTGCCAGTGCTCAGATGCTTACAATGCCAGTGGATTCAAAGACTTTCTACCCATGGCCCTATGATCATCCTTCATTCGGTGATATTGTGTATCTTCTGTGAATCTGAAGAGGGCTTTATAGATTGGTATTGGACATCTGGGTTAATATCGGACTTATGGGCTTGGACTGGACTGGGTTGGGATACTTTCATAATGTACAATTACCCTTCATATCAAACTCTCTCTTATACACATATGCGTTTCTACGGATTTTTTTCCTCTAGACTACCCAGATTGATTAACACAAAAATGTACAAATAGTTAACGTAGAATACCAAAAAGAAAGAATACTCTTGGCAAATATCAAGCTGGAATAAAAACAACCCCCAAACAGTAGAAAACATTCAAGTCTCAAGTTGTAATACTGACTAAATGACCCTAGTCAGAAGTTTTACTCTATCCTACAGGGTTGCAATGAGTCAGAACTGTTTGACATTCAATCATTTTAAGCAGTAATGTGATCATGAACAGAGGGTACTGAAAGAAGAATTCAAGGCTAAACTAAAGGCATTAGCAATAACAAAAAACAACAAAGAAAACCAAGGCTCCAAGAATTGATACAATACCAACTGAAATGTGTCAACGAGCTGACAAGCAGTGCTGGAAACACTCACTAGTCTATGCCAAGAAAATTGGAAGATAGCTACCTGGCCAACTGACTGGAGGAAATCCATATTTGTGCCCATTCCAAAGAAAGGTACCCTAACAAAATTCAGGAATTGTTAAAGAATATCATTAATGTCACTTGCAAATAAATTTTTGCTTAAGTTAATTCAATAACAGTTGCAGCAGGACATTGACAAGGCACTGCCAGAAATTCAAGTTGGATTCAGAAGAGGATGTAGAACAAGGGACGTCACTGCTGATGCCAGATGGATCTTGGCTGATAGCAGAGAATATAGAAAGATGTTTACTGGTGTTCTATTGAGTATGCAATGACATTTGAATGGATCTTGGCAAACTATGTATAATGTTGAGAAGAATGTTAGAGAACAAGAGGCAGCCATTTGAAAAGAACAAGGGAAATACTGCATGACTTAAAATGAAAAAAAGGTATGTGTTAGAGTTCTACTTTTCCCCGATACTTATTCTGTCAATATGTTGAGTAAATAACTGCAGAAAATGGACTATATGAAGATTGTGGGATCAGAATTGGAGGATAGCTTATTAAGAACAAGAGCTTATAAAGAACTTGAGCAATGTAACCAAGAGGAATTACTGAAACCTAAATGAAGGTTGAACATGATAGTAGGACAAGAGGAAAGTAAAAGGAAATAGAGGAAAGAACTACAAAGCACAGAAGGTTCCTAGGGAGATTACGAGTCAGTCAGGGTGCACTGTAGCACTGATGAAGCATACAACTTTCCTCTAGTGTTTCAATCCCCCACCCCACTATCATGATCCCAATTCTACCTTAAAAATCTGTGTATACCAGATGTAGACTTTACAAATCAGTGCATACCAGATGATATACACTGGTACAGATAAGAGCTGGAAACACAGGGAATCCAGGATAGATTAAACCCCTCAGGACCAATAATGAGAGTAGTGATACAAGGAGGGGAAGGGGAAGCTAGGGAAGAAAGGGGAAATCAATAACAATGATCTGCATATAACCCCCTCTCTGTGGGACAGAAAACAGAAAAATAGGTGAAGGGAGACACTGGGCAACTTAGTAGGAAAACACCCAACACAAAAAGTATAAGATGATGTCACAGAGTCTGCAGATGGAGATAATAACCCTGAATATCAATGGCCCGAACTAAGGCATTAAAAGACTGAGGCTAGCAGACAGGCTTAGAAAACACAACACCCCCACCCCCCCAAAAAAACACAACAACACAAAAAACCCACAACCCATCAATCTGCTGCCTACAGGAGACACATCTCAAGGCTAGAGACAAAAATAGGCTGAGAATCAAAGGATGGAGAAAGGTATACGAAGCACACAGCCATTCAAAAAAAGCAGGCGTTGCAATCCTAATCTCGGATAAAATTGACCTCAAAGTGAAAACCATAAAAAGAGAAAAAGGGGGACACTAAATAATGCTCAAGGGAACAGTAGACAAAGAACCACTAAGCATTGTAAACATATATCCCCTGAATGAGAGACCCACTGAATATGTCCACCAAACACTCTAAAAGATTAAAAAAAACCACAGCCATAACAATTATAGTGGGGGGCTTCATTACACTGCTCTGTCAGAAAGATAGATCACAAGGAAACTCAACAAGGAGACTAGAGACCTAAATACTACAATTAGACAGGTGAACCTGGCAGAAACTTATGGAGCTTTTCATCCAAATAAAAAAAATTCACATTCCTTTCAAGCCTGCCAGGGCACTTATATGAAGACAGACCACATGCTGGGGCATAAGGCAAATTTACATAAATTTAAGCACATTGATATCATACAGACCTCTCTCTATGACCACTGTGCCATAAGGCTGAAAATCAACAAAAGGAAGACCAAGAAAACAAGAGGAAGAATAACTCTGTTGCAAAAGGAGTGTGTACTGGCACAGATTAGAGAATTAGGAAATTTCTAGAAACTCACGAGAATGAGAACACGACGTACCAAAACTTATGGGACACAGCAAAGGCAGTTATCAGAGGAAGTTTCATAGCAATACATGCACACCTGAAAAAGGAAGAGAGACTCATGATTGATATGCTGGCACAACATTTACAACAACTAGAGCAGAGTCAGCAGGGCAATCCTACTAATAGCAAAAGAAAAGAAATAATAAAAATCAGTGCTGAGATTCAGGAGAGGGAAAATAAGAAAATTATGGAAAAAATTAATGCTGCTAAAAGTTGGTTCTTTGAAAGGATAAACAGAATAGACAGACCACTGGCAACGCTAACGAAAGAAAGGAGGGAGCAAATTTCAATAGCAAGAATGAGGGATGAAAGAGGGACATTACAACAGATCCTAATGAAATCAATAGGATGATTACACAGTGCTATGAGAGATTGTACTCCAATGAATACAACAACTTGGAAGACATGGACAAATTCTTGGAAAAACAATCCCTCCCTAGAATATCCCCAAAGGATGTCAAGAATCTCAACAGACCCATAGCAATAGAAGAAATAGACAAGGTTATCAAGGGATTACGAACAACAACAAAAAAATCCCCTGGACCAGATGGCTTCAATGGAGAATTCTACCAAGCATTTAGGAAAGAACTAACACCAACCCTACACAAACTCTTCCAGAACACAGAAAAAGACGGCAAACTCCCGAATTTCTCCTATGAAGCTAGTATAACTCTAAGACAAAAACCGGGCAAGGATCCCACAAGAATTGAGAGCTACAGACCAACATCCCTAATGAATATTGATGAAAAAATCCTTAACAAAATACCAAAAGAATCCAGAAGTATATAAAGCAAATAATTCAACATGACTAAGTGGGATTCATACTACCAGGGGCGCAGGGACAGTTCAACATACGAAAGACCATTAGTATCATTCACCACACTGACATGAAAACTATAAGAACCACATGATAATATCGAGAGATACAGAGAAGGCATTTGACAACATCTAACACCAATTCCTGTTTAAGACACTTGAGAAGATAGGAATGGAAGGAAAATTCCTCAAGACAATACAAGCTACATATGAAAAACCAACAGTCAACGTGGTAGTCAATGGAGAAAAGACGAACACAATCTCACTGAAAAAGAGGACCAGACAAGGATGCCCCTTATCCCCACTCTAACATCTTACTGGAGGTTGTAGTTAACAGCATAAGGCAAAGAAAAGACATCAAAGGTATTCGTCTGAGGAGGAAAGAGGTGAAACTATTTTCAGATGATATGATTTTATATATGGAAAATCCCAAGAACTCCACAAGGGGAAGCAATAAAGGGGTTTGGCAGAGTGGCAGGAAACAAGATCAACAAACAGAAGTCCATTGGCCTACTACACACATTGGATAAGACCACAGAAGAGGAGATTAAAAAGGTGGCACCCTTCACAATAGCCAAGCACAAATTGAAATATACAGGGATATACCTGACTAAAAGATCTACGAGGAAAACTACAGAACACTATTATAAGAAACCAAGAGCAACCTCAACAAAGAATATCCCATGCTCGTGGATTGGAAGACTCAGCATAGTCAAGATGTCAGTTCTGCCCAAGGCACTATATAAGTTTAATGCAATCCAGATACAATTACCTTCATCTTTCTGATTACCAACTTCAGAGGGAAGAAGCCCAGAATTAGCAGAGAACTCCTCAAGAAGAAGGACACAGCGGGAGGGCTTGCATTACCTGACTTTAGCACATGCTATATAGCCATAGTTGTCAAAACTGCATGGTATTGGTACAATGACAGATACTCAGACCAATGGAAAAGAACTGAAAACCCAGAAATAAAATCATCAGCATACAGACAACTGATCTTTGATAAGGGCTCAAAAAATATCCAATGGGAAGCAGATGCCCTCTTTAATAAGTGGCGCTGGAAAAATAAGATATCTACCTGCAGTAAAATGAAGCAAGACCCTTATCTCACTCCATGCACAAGAATAAACTCAAAGTGGATCACAGAACTTGAAGTTAAACCCCAAACTATTAGGACCATAATGAAGGAATTGGGACCAACTTGAGAACTTTAGCGCAGGGAATACATAGACTATCAGAAATACGGAAGGATACAAACACAGAGGAGGCACAGATTGACAAATGGGATATACTGAAGATAAAACACCTGTGTACATAGAAAGAATTCACCAAGAGTAATAAGAGAGTCATGGACTGGGAAAGCATCTTGAGCAAAGACAAATCAGACAAAGGCCTTATTACTAAAATTTACAATACTTTGCCAGCTTCCAAAAAGAAAAAAACCAATAGCCCACTGAGGAGGTGGGCAAAGGACCTGAACAGAAGTTTCACAGGAGCAGAAATCCAAATGTTCAATAAACATATGAAGAAATGTTCCCAATCTTTAGCCATAAGAGAAATGCAAATTAAAACAACTATGAGATACCACTTAACACCCTCAAAAATGGCCCAATTTCAAAAGTCAGAAAGCAACAAATGTTGGAGGGGCTGTGGTGAGATAGGAACTGTCATCCACTACTGGTAGACCTGTAGGTATGTTTAGCCACTATGGAAATCGATCGATTTGGTGATTTCTAAAACAGATGGAAATTGAGCTACCATACGGTCCAGCAATCCCCCTACTGGGCAAATACCCAGAAGAGGCAAGAAAGAAACCACGGCCAGACATCTGTGCTCCAGTGTTCACTACAGCACAGTTCATAATCGCAAGGAGTTGGAAACAACCCAAATTTCCATCAACAGACGAATGAATTAAAAAACATTTCCTCAAGGGCTTAAGTGGAGAGTGAAAGCTTTGAGAATGATTGGGGCTGGGAATGTATGGATGTGCTTTATACAATTGATATATGTATATGTATAGATTGTGATAAGAATTGTATGAGCCCTAATAAAATGTTAAAAAATAAAAATAAAATAAAAACATTTCCTCAACGTCCTATATAAATATATTTATATATGTACCTGCTAGTATTTCTACCTCTATAAATGCCCTTGGGGGCAAAGATATTTATTATAGTTATGGTTAAGTCATTATATAATATCTATCCATGTTTATGTTGGCCTTTGCTTTAAGTCTATTTTCAGAACATAATATTGCCACTCCTGCTCTATTTGAAGGCCATTGGTTTGATATATATTTTTCTCACCCTCGATTTTTAGTTGATTTAAGTCTTTATGTCTTGCGTACAGCATATTATTTCAATCTTTCTATCTGTGAAGAAGCTAAGGAACAACTAAAATGCATATAAGGAGACTAAAAAAACTAAAATTTTAATTTTTAAAATTTAAATTGTCCCTTGTGATTAGTGAATCTGATATTGGGTAGCACAAATGTATACTTTCCTATGTAAGTGGTATAATGTGATAGAGTCATTGGTGTGAGACACTCCAAATATGTGATCTTGTGGGAGAAGTTGGGGCTTGTGGAATAAGTGTGGGTGTTTGTTTCCTCTAAGAAGTATTAAATCTTAGAAGTCTAAAAGAAGAAAATTAAAATATGTTCCTTAGAGAAAAAGTGAATACATGATCCAAAAGATGGCATAAATTCTGTTAATCAGTTGACACACTATTGTGCCAATGATTGTGCTATTGATGATGAAAATATGGAGAATATCTATTTTAAGTTTTATAGGTATTTTGTCAATCTAATTTAATTTTCAATATAGCTTTTAGATGTCTTAATAATGAAACATGCTTTAAAATACCATATTTTCATTTAAGTCCTAAAAATACAAATCTTTTAATTGGTTCAGCTCAAGATAATGTAGATTAAAAAGACATTGTAGTCTCAATAGATTTTTCAGAATAATAAAAGGCCTTAGGAAACTTTTTACCCCTAGAATTGTCATTTAATATTCTTAGCAGGTCTGTCATTACAATCAAGTACTACATAATTTTCTATCACATATAGATGTCTTCTGCATTGTGCTCTGCCCAGTTCCAGTTTTTATCTCATTCTCCAGGACCCTCCTACGCTACTTCTTCTTACTGAATAGTCCTAATGTATTTTAAAGATTACAGATATTGAAAAATATATATGATCTAAAATTTATAAATAAGCTAACTAAAATATCATAAACAATGCCACTGTGGGTATTTCCTGATGAATAAATACTGGTTAGTTTTAGAAGCATTTAGCACGATCTGTCAGTAATGTCGATGCTCTAATGCCAATGATCACTAATGTCAATGCTGACTCAGTCCGATGCTTTGGACACTGATTGGGATTTAGAAAAGAAAATGAAGGTAGGAAAGAAGAACTGGTGGGAAGCAAAAATAATCATCTTTATTTTTATCTTTTCATTTCTCATTATGCCCCAACTTTAAAGGTAAAATTAAAGTTTGGAGGGACAAACATGTATATTTGTTTTTATTTGTCACATTAGACTTCAGAGATTAACACATTTCCACAAATAGAAAGCTACTAAAATAAAATGACTTAGTTTTGGTGTAAGATTTAGTGTTTGATTAAAAGAAAAAGTTATTCTATATCTCTGCTTTTATATTTCTGTCTAATAAGCTAAGGAAACTAATGACACTTTGAAATCACCAAATTTGTCGAAATAGCATTCTATATACAGATTATGTTTTAGTAATAATAATACTTACTTGAGGTTATTCTACTCACAACACACATGTATTTTATAATAATGTTTTAAGAAACCCATAAAGGGACACATCAAATCAACGTGTACTTAAGCAATCCACTGTTAATATGGCTGAGAGAGCAGTTTTGCTATGTCAGGATTTAAGACGCTATATGATTATAATCATGGTCACTTTACTTAAATGTTATAATCAATTGTGGAATCAGCAAATAGAAAGAATCAATAGAAAGGTTAATTTCAGTTAGGAGAAAATAGGAAAAGTACTTTATTGCTAGACTGAATTTAAACCAGACAAATCCAAGGCATGTAACAAGGGGCAATAAAATATGATTCATCAGACTTAATCAATTTTAAAATTATTATCTATATATAGTGGACAATGCCTTTTGTTATGTAACATACTCTATTTCTAAGCATGTGTAAACCTGATTATTTTTATAAAATCAACATTTTTAATGCAAATACAAGAAACTGACAGGTTATAAATTTATATTCCACAAGCTTTTATTTGTTGATAATTTTTATGTAAGACAGGATATCATTTTGTTGTATTTATTGTGATTTGGGTGAAAGTTTACAGAGCATATTGTTTTTCCATTCAAGGATTTATATGCATTTTGTTTTGTGATATTGATTGCGATTTGCACAATCTAACAACATGTTTCCCTTTGCCGTGTCTTTGGAGCATGATCCTGGGCAAATGCCCTTTTGATGGCACATGGTGGATTGTGGTAATGAGTGCATATCTCCTCGGAATTACTGTTTGCCTCACAGACCTGTCTGTCTTGGGCTGAAAGTGAAGCTATGAAATGATTTCAGCTTCAGGCTTGAAGGAAATGTAAGTGCCACAGCCGTGGGGATGCCTCCAGTCTCTATCAGATCAGCAAGTGTGGTCTTTGGAGTAACGGAGTTTTGTTCCACAGTGACCCCATTCTATCTGGAATCTCCTATTGTGAGCCCTTTCAGAGAAGCAGCCAGTTCTTTTGGTCTCAGGATCGTGGAGGGTGGGACGCACATGTTGCATGAATCCTTTGGACTAATTGTTTCCTTGTATCTTTGATTTGATCATTTTCTTCACTCCAGAAGGGGGGAGACCAATAGTCGCATGTAAGATGGCTGCTCACAGCTTTGAAGACCCTGATTGCTACTCATCAACATAGGATGTAGAACGTCTGTGGAATACGAGGGGGTACCCCCAAAAAGCAGAATTTCACTGGGCAAACGGAGCTTTCCTAGTACGCATTTTTCTGCTAGGTGAGCACAGATTAACTCGCTCTGAGTTAGTGCACCCAGTGGCTGAGTTCTGAGTTCTCTCTGGTTACAGTGAATTTATTCATAAAAGCAGTTTCACTTAAATCTGACTTTTTTGTGATGACTGATTTAAAAGAACAGCTTGTGGCTGTGAAATTTTGTTTCCTGCTCAGTCAAAAAGCTGCAGAATCTGTTGTGATGTTGAACAAAGCATACAAGGAGAGCACTATGGGAAAAACTCAAGTGTACATATGGTTTTCTTGTTTCAAAAAGGGTGAAATGTCGACTGATGAAAAACCTCATTCTGGACTTCCATCAACTTCCTGAATGGATGAAAAATGTTTACACGTAGTGCATTTGGAATTCGTTCTACCAGGTCAGACTGTAAATCAAGCTTTTGACTTGAGGTCGTAAAAAGAATGTGTAACAGTATGTGACAAAAAGGCCTGGTCTTTGGCTGACAGAAGACAGGTTTATCCACCACAGCAGTGTACCTGTTCATGCAGCCATCTCAATGTGCCAATTTTTGGCAAAAAAATAGCAGGCCTCTCTTGCCCCATGCACCTCACTCACCTGAACTCGCTCCATGCAACTTCTTTTTGTTTCCAAGAATGAAGAGGCAACATGAAAGGATAGTGATTTGGCAACACAAAAGAGGTGAAGAAAAAAAATGAGGGAGGTGCTGTCAGCCATGCAAATAATGCGTTGTAAAAATGCTTCCAATAATGAATTTGCAAATTTGACAAATGTACTAAGTGTAATGGAGAGCACATTGAAGGCGATAAGGTTGTTTTGTAAAAAACTTTAAGTAAATGGCTTTGGGGGAAAAAAAAATCCTTTTTGGGGGGGAGGGGTAGGGGCTCTTGTATGTTATGCCAACTGACCATAGTGCCTTCCGAGACAATGGCCCTGAGTCCTCAGAACTGGCAACTTGATGTGTTTGGTTACGTCTTAGAAGCTTTTAAACATTAAAATTTAACATCATAGAAATTTTTTTTAAAGCTTAAAATATTTCACATATATTCTCGGATGAAAATATTTGATCATTAATTAATTGTTCATCAGATGACACTTTGCTTTGTAGACCAGTTGCCAGTTTGGGAAGCTACAAAGTAAATCAAAGTAACAAAACAAAAACCTGGAAATCTGTATTTCCTCCACAGTTGTTCCTTTCTTCAAATCTACATTCATTAAACATGGTAAAACACACAAGAAATTCCCTAGAAACTACCACAGTTGCCAATAGTTGAGTATTAAGGGGCAGACTTTCTTTTTTTAAAAAAATTTATTGGGGGCTCATACAACTCTTATCACAATCCACACATACATCTATTGTGTAAAGCACATTTGTACATTTGTTGCCCTCATCATTCTCAAAACATCTGCTTTCTACCTGAGCCTTTGGTATCAGCTCCTCACCCCACCCATGAACCCTTGATAATTTATAAATTATTATTATTGTCATGTCTTACACTGTCCGATGTGTCCCTTCACCCACTTCTCTGTTGTCCATCCCCCAGGAGGGGGTTATATGAAGATCCTTGTAATCGGTTCCCCCTTTCTACCCTACCTTCCCTCCACCTTCCCGGTATCGCCACTCTCACCACTGGTCCTGAAGGGTTCATCTGCCCTGGATACCCTGTGTTTCCAGTTGCTATCTGTACCAGTGTACATCCTCTGGTCTAGCCAGATTTGTAAGGTAGAATTGGGATCATGATGGGGGGTGGGGTGAAAGCATTAAGAACTAGAGGAATGTCGTATGTTTCATCATTGCACCCTGACTGGCTGATCTCCTCCCAACGACCCTTCTGTGTAAGGGGATGTCCAGTGAGGCAGATTTTCTTATCTTCAAGTAGCTCTTTCATAGGACTGTGAGTGCAGAATACTCACATTACATGTTCTTATTTTTCTCTATGAAGAGGAAGCTTCATATTTCTAGATATCAACTTCTATGACACAGATAACATGTTCGTGTATTATTTTGTCACTTGATAATGAGTCACCTTTGATATATTTAAGTAACAGTTGTATCACAACTTCATAAAGAACTCTGGTGACGCAGAAGTTACATGTTGTGCTGCAAACTGCCAAGTCAACAGTGGAAATCACCAGCCATTCCTCAGGAGACCGATGGGATTTTCTACTCCCATAGAGAGTTTTAGTCACAGATACACGCTGGGAAGTTCTATCCTGTCCTATAGGGTCGCTATGAGTTGTCAATGCATCGTGGGCAGTGAGTTTATCACACTTCATACAATAGTTTTATCTAAAGAGTTCAATGTCATTTTTCTAATACTATCCAATCAATGGCTTGCTGAAGATCAGGGATTGCAGGCATTGGTATGGATTACAACTCAAGGTAAAAAACCCAAAATCTTCATAACTGGACCAATAAGTGACTTCACAATAAATGGAGAAAGGACTGAAGTTGGCAAGGATTTCACCTTGCTTGGATCCACAATGCTCATGGAAGCAGGAGTCAAGAGCTCAAGTGACGTATTGCATTAGGTAAATCTGCTACACAAGAATTCTTGAAAGTGCTATGAGGATTAATGTGTGCCAGACCCAAGCCATGACGTTTTCAATCACCTCAAATTCATGTGAAAATTGGACATTGACTAAAGAAGACCAAAGAAAAATGGATGCATTTGAACTACAGTGTTGAAGAAGAATACTGAAACGACCATGGACTGGCAAAAGAACGAACACATCTATCTGGGAAGAGATATAGCCAGAATGTTCCTTAGAGGTAAGGATGATGCAACTTTCTTTGTCTCACCTACTTTGGACATGTTGTCAGGAGAGACCAGTCCTGAAGACGGACATTATGCCTGATAACGTGGAGCGGCCCTAGAAAGGAGAAAGGCTCTTGACAAGATGAACTAATTCAATGACTGCAAGAATGGACTCGAACTTAAGAACATTTGTGAGGAGGGCACAGGGCTGAGTGGTGTTTCTGTTGTACTTAGGGTTCCTATGAGTCGGCGGGGATGGTGGTGAAAAAAATTTTTTTTAAGGTGCCACACTGGTTGGCCGAGTGTGTTAAGCTGGCAAACTGTTTGAAATTACTAGCAGCTCTCAGGAGAAAGATGAGGCTTTCTACTTTCATAAAGATGGCCAGTTTCAGAAACCCACAGGAGTAGTTCTGCTCTGTCCTATAGGTTGGTTATGAGTTGGAATTAACTCACTGGCAGTGATTTTACACACACACACACACACACACACACACACACACACACACACACCTTCCAATATACCAAGTTACTGTACAAAATACAGCATTTTCCATAGTGCCGGCACAATAAATCTTCTAGATACAAATAAGTCATAACTCAGTGTATTCTATCAATTAATGTGAGTTTAGATTAAATTTAGTGTTTTGTAATAATCCATTAGAAAAACTGTTGGAAGATGGATAGGTAAAAAAGACGGGGTTTTGAATCTCAACAGGATAAAGATTCAGGAAAATGGAGTTAGGATCTGGAATTTAAAACCAATTATCAATAATTAGTTTCAGAAAATTTATACATATCTAATATTTTAAGGGGATAGGGAAATTAAAAAAAAAGTCAAGCAGGAAGTTTTTATGACCACGATTTAAATGAATCAGTTCATACAGCTGCTAAGTACAACCTTTTGGAAGTTAATTTGCATAATGATAATCTACATGTGGTAGGGTTGAAATTATTTAAACAACATTATATTTCACTATTTAGTCTTGCTCCACTACTGCTTTAGCAGTAAAGCCTTATGAAATGTAATGAGCTAATGAGGCAGCTTTTTAACTGAACAAACTGACAAGCCCCATATCTGCAGAAACCGTGCCCAACCTCTTGGCTTCCCAAGAGGCTTTTCAAAATTCAATAAATAACATCTGTAGGCGATGTTGGGTGCAGACCTAGCAGAGTGCGTCATAACACTGTGCTGGCAGAACAAAGAAACCATGACGACTGCCAAGTTTCCATGGCAACCACTGGGAGACTCTGAGAGTATAATAGCACATCAATCACTGTCCAAAAGAACTTCATTATCAGCAAGAAAAAACCTTTAGGATCTGTTTAGTGTGCAATTGTGGGTTAACTCACCTCAAAGCCTTGCTCTCTCCCAAAAGCGGCAGCTTCCTGAAATAAAAAAAAGAACAGTTAATTATAAAGTGCTAGGTAATGAAGAAATAAGCCATTTTGAAACTTATTCAAATAGTTGTATTTTTACACAATTATCTCAACATATCCACATAGTTCAATTTTCATTCTTACACTGAAAAGATTTATTTTTCTCTTTGGCATTAAAAGAAAGAACAGTATAGTGTCAACACACTTCACAAGTTAGAATTAAGAAGATGTAGGTCATGTTTTTACTGTAGCAGCCACAATGAGTTCAGGTATTCTGACCCTGCCTGGCCAAGAAAGACAATTATTTTATATTAAAACAAAACAAAACCTCTCAGAAAGTTCTTTTTCAGAAAAGACTATCTGCTAATAACAGTACAGATATTGTGGGGCAAAAAACCCATCATTTTGTGATTCCTATAATAACATTTATTCATTCAAGGATCATCAATGGCTACTCACCTTCATGAGGTGAAAAATATGATTGGAAACTGGTATTTCCATAGAATCAAAATATCAAAATTATACACTGGTCACAAGTGCAAAACCTAACTTTATAGTGAAAGGTGCAAGTGGCCATCACCTTAACCCAGTGCTGAATCTTATCATTTAACACCATTTAAAAGTGGAACTTCCCAATGAAGAGGTCTGAGGGGCCGGCCCCAATCCCAACTACATGGACAAGCCCCCTCCCCGCAGACTTCACTTCAAAGGACAGCAGTGAAGCTATAGCTGAGGGAGAGGGGCTTGCCTGATCAGAGGACACAGGAGCAAATGAAGAGGGAGGTATAGAGAGTGAAACACATCCTGGCACAGCAAGCCCTGAGGACGATCTTCCTGCTCAGAGCAGCCTGCTCAGCCCTACCATGAGACATGATGTCCCTCACTGACCCATAGTGCTACTGGGGAAAACACTGGAGACACAGTGTGGGAATTAAGCTTGACCTGACCCCACCACTTTGGGGTGAAACACTAAGGGTGTACAACAGAACAGCAAGGGGAACAGAGCAACAGAGTCCCCAGTGAATACCAAAAATAGACTTTGGGGCCAGTGCGTGGTACCCCATCAGACTTGACAAGAAAATACTGCTAAAGGTCAACAAGCAATCCTTGAACTATTTACAGACTTTTCTTTTTTTGTGTGTCACTGTTATTGTTTTGTTTTCTTTAGTTGCTTTGTTTTGCTCTGTCTTATTTTTTGTGCAAGTCTATATAGATAGGATGGGTGGGATAAACAATCTGGAGGAGAAAACAATGGGACTGATGGTTCTGAGGGGACATGGGAGAGGAAGAGGTGGGGGAAAGGAAGTGGTCTTAACAAACCCAGGGACAAGGGAACAACAAGTGATGCAAAATCAATGGCGAGGAGGGTGTAAGAAGCCTGGTTGGGCTTTATTAAGGGCAATGTAACTGAGAGGAATTACTGAAACCCAAATGAAGGGTGAACATGATAGTGGGACAAGAGGAAAGTAAAAGGAAATAGAGGAAAAACCTAGGAGGCAAAGGGCATTTATAGAGGTCTAAATACAGGCATGCACTTATGTAAATATATTTTTATATGTTGATGGGGAAATATATTTACGTGCATAGATTAATAGGTTTAGTATTAACGTAGCAGATGAACTCTGGGCCTCTACTCAAGTATTCCCTCAATGTAAGAACACTCTGCTCTATTAAACTGGCATTCCATGATGCTACCTTCCTGACACAATCACTGAAGACAAATGGGTGCATAAGCAAATATGGTGAAGAAAGCTGATGGTGCCCAGCTATCAAAAGATATAGTGTCTGGGGTCTTAAAAGGCTTGAAGATACACAAGTGGCCATCTAGCTGAGAAGCAACAAAGTCCACATGGAAGAAACACACCAGCCTGTGTGATCACAGGGTATTGATAGGATCAGGTATCAGGCATGCAAGAACAAAAATTCTTATCATTGCGAATGAGGGCGAGTGTGGAGTAGAGACCCAAAGCCCATCTGTAGGCAATTGAACATCCCCCTACAGAAGGGTTGTGGGGAGGAGACAAGCCAGTCAAGGTACAGTATAGCACTAATGAAACATATAACTTTCCTCTAGTTCTTTAATGACCCCCCCCCCACTATCATGATTCCAATTCTACCTTACAAATCCAGCTAGACAAGAGCATGTACACTGGTACATATAAGAACTGGAAACGCAGAAAATCCAGGACAGATAAAACCCTTAGGACCAATAATGAGAGAGGTGATACCAGAAGGGCAAGGGAAAGGTGGGGGGAGGAAGGGGGAACAGATCCCAATGATCAACATAAAACCTCCTCCCTGGGGGATGGACAATAGAAAAGTGGGTAAAGGGAGACATCGGTCAGTGTAAGACGAAAAAAAAATTATAAATTATTAAGGATTTGTTAAGGAGGAAGTGGAGGAGGGAGGGGAAAATGAGGAGCTAATACTAAGGGCTCAAGTACAAAGAAAATGTTTTGAGAATGATGATGGCAACAAATGTGCTCGACACAGTGGATGTATGTACAGATTGTGATAAAAGTTGTATGAGCTCCCAATAAAATGATTAAAAAGTAAATAAAAACAAAACAAAGAAACAATAAAAAAGTGGTACTTCCAAATATTATGTGCTTTCTACTAAGGCATTTTACAGATGAAGTGTTCTGGTCAAAAGTTTTAAATAGATTAATCATACTTTCATATCAATAACATGTAGTTCACAGGAAATACATGGAGAAAGAGAAACAATGATACATTGAGGAAGCAGTTGGACAAATACTAAATATTTTATAGGATAAATAGCTTGGCCTTTTCAGTAAAGTTAAAGTTATGATAAATTAGGGGAGGAAGAAGTAACTAAAAGCAATGTCTAAACCTTAAATTGAATTTTTTTGGGGGGCAAAATAGTCATAAAAATACTTCGGTGATCAATTTGAAATTATTCTTTGTGATATGGGAATTAGATAATTAAGGAATTATCAGCTTTATTAGGTGGAAGGAAACTGTGTTTATTTTTTACGGATGTATTTAGAGATGAAATATCCTGATACATGTAATTTACTTTGAAATACTTCAGCGGATCAATCAATTGAAGTAAAAATGACTAAATGTTGACAATTCTTAAATCTGGATGTATGTAATATGTATTTCAACCTTTCTGAAATTTTCAAAATTGTCAAAAAACAAAGAAAACCCAAAGTGATCCCCTTTTCATATGATGAGAGGCTAGTCTATGTTTAGTTTAATGTTAAAATAAATATATTTTTAAAAATTAAAGCACAAGTTCCTCTAGATCAGCGGTTCTCAGCCTGTGGGTTGTGACCCCTTTGGGAGTTGAACAGCCCTTTCACAGGGGTCACCCAGTTAATAACAGTAGTAAAATTAGTGATGAAGCAGCAAAGGAAATAATGTTATGATTGGGGGTCACCACAACATGAGGAACTGTATTAAAGGGTTACAGCATTAGGAAGGTTGAGAACCACTGCTCTAGATATTAAAAGTGTACAATCTTTAAAAGATTATTACATACTCTTATGCCACTGTAACAAGTTCTCAAATGACAAAAACACATCTTGTAAGCAAGTCCTTTGAGTCTTTTCTGCATAGGTTTCAAATCTTAAGATTTGGGGGGGGGGAAAGATGGAAAAAGCAGAAGCAATATTACTTTCAACTCCACTTCTCTATTAAAAATGAAAAAAAGACGAGTGCCAAGAACCTCTACTCTTACCTTATATTCCTCCAAAAATTATCTTTGCCAAGAGATATTAACAGAAAGATGGGATTTGATTAGATCCGGCTCAGCGAAATAGACTGTGATAGCAAACCTTGTAAGACAAAAAGTTCAGTCGGTGTCTTGAGCACAAATTGGGTCTAAAATACATGTTCGGGTCACACTGGAAAAGGGTGCACGCACACACTCTGGGCCCACTACACTTAACATTAGAGAGAGAACCGTGGTGAGCTTTTAAACAGTCAGCACGACGGCTATAGTTAAACACTGACGTTAACAGAAAATGCTAAACTCAAAAGTACCACTCTTTACGTTGTGCACGAGAGAAACAAGGCAAGTTAGGTTAGTCTTAGCTGAAGTACAACACATGCACAAAACACACTGAATTGTGACCTAGACAGTTGGCAAACGCAAGACTAACCTCTTTGACAACTTACTTACAATATTATGGCCAAATGTCAAGGAAAAACAGTATTTCAAAAGATATTAATGTGTTTTTTAAGCTGCTATATAAATTAAAAGCTACTGGAAAGCTATGAAAGACAATTGAAAAACTCTGTTAAAACTACTCATTTGGGGGAGGGAAAAAAAAGGGAAACTGAGCTGATTCCAGGAACCCAAGTGGAAGGTGAATTTTGAGAATGATGAGGGCAACGAATGTATAAGGGTGCTTTGCTCAATTGATATATGTATGGGTTGTGATAAGAGTTGTATGAGCCCCAATAAAAAGATTTATTAATAAAAAAAAGAAAATGATGATGACAACATATGCACAAATGTGCTTGACACAATGGATGGATGTATGGATTGTGATATGAGCTGTATGAGCCCCAATAAAATGATTTAATAAAAGAAAGAGCTTTATATATAAAAAACAAAACAAAAAAACCCTACTCATTTATAAGAACCTTTATCTGTGTCATGAAGAACCATCAGAGTATAAAATAAATGATAAATCTATAGGACTAAAGTTGCACTAAAATATATATACTGATTGAATTAGACATGCTACAGAAATTACTTAATAACATTTTTTACTGACATATCATTCACATATACTCTTCAAGAGCATACTCTCATTAAAGAGGTATGCAATCACCACCACAATTAATTTTAGAACATGTCCTTCTTTTTTGTATTGTTACTAGCTCCCTATTCCCCCCATCTCCCTTGCCATAACTCCAAGAAATGATTAATCTAGTTCCTCTCTCCATAGATTTACCTATCCTGGATTTTATATAAACCAAAGCAAAAAAAACCCCAAGCAAACAAACAATTGTTTTAAAGACCCCACAACAATAACAAAATAAAACAAAGCAGAAAACTTCAGTTTAAAAGATAACAGTGAATAATGAAAACTAGAACACATTTAAAATAGGTCAAAAGGGAGATAAAATAATATGTTAAATTTTAACGTAACTACATCTGCAGTAGGCCACTTTCTAGTGCGCTCTTAAGAGAAAGGCTCGTCACATCCCTGGTTGGATTTCTCAGCAGAAACCACACAAGCATGGGGCAATGCAGTAACATATTTCAAATAAATTACTTTTTAATGTCCAATTTTGTTCATACAAATGTAATGAGAAACTAACAGAGATAGGTTATGGTAAAATAAAACCGACTAATTTCAGGAAGACACATTTCTTACATGTGTCTATATGTCAAACCATTGTTTCTCAAGGAAATTGGACCTTACGATATTTGCACATCTGTAAATGATTTTAAGCACCAACATCTTTCTGACTGAGGAAAGATCTGTGTAAGAAAACTCAACTAACTTTTCTAAGTGTGCCTTCACGTGGGTCTGCAGAAAGGTGCCCTAACGCCAGGAGAGTGAAGCACTTGTTCTGTGGCTTAAAATGATCTTATCTCTTCACTTCCTCCTACCTTCCTTTGATCTTGGGGTGGTGCCCCAGTCACTCCATGTAGGCAGCTGGCTCACATCATGGCAGACTTGTACCACTAACCTCTGATCTGAAGGTGTTTGTAGATAGTGATGGAACAGCATTTATTTTTCCCTCTCAGCAAAACAAACAAACAAAACAACAGAGGGCAATGGTATGATTCAGTAAGAATTTTAAGCAGTTTCAATAAATAGCATGGAAGAACAGAAAGAAAGGGCATTCGACCAAAAGGCAGGAGCGACAGAATGGGCGTATGTGGTGGGCGGAAGAGTAAGGCAGGCTGCAGCTATCAAGAGTAATTCCAAGTGAACTGATCACACAGAATTGAAAGGGACTTTTTAGTATGCCTTCCCAGTGGAAGTGAGAGAAGAAAACAAGCAAATCTCCATCTGTGCTGCCCCAGGGCGCCTCATACTGAGTTTCACAAATCTAATGAAGCAGTCAGGTTAAAATCCAAACTCAGACTGGATGTGACATGTGGAGAACAGCTAGGGTTAGAAGAGGGAAGTGGGGCGGTTCCTAATGCAGGTGATTATCCATGTGATAATCATTATATTTACAGGCTTTCCATTTCAGATCTGACATAAAAAATCGCCAAGGAGGATGGATTAAGGAAATAAACAACCAACACAGAGGCTTTACACTGCTCCCCTGAGAGTGGAGCACTTTCATTCATGCATGACAAGCAACAAAATCAAACCAGAGGCCAGGAAAGACGATTGCTGAGAAGGCTGGATTTCACGTTCATGTTTCTTTCCATTTTGATAACGTTCACTATTATTTCCTGTCTCAGGCAGGTTACATTTTCAGTATCAGTTCCTATTGTTGCTTTTGCCATAATACAGTATCATTTTTGGCTTACAATGCCTGATACACACATAATGTCTTTTACAAGCAGAGAGTCATTTTTTTTCCTTCCTGGAATTGAGTGTTGTGAATAAAATGACATATAATTAAAGTCTTAAGACTTGCCTCTACACTGTGCCATTTAGGATTTAAAGTAGGCATACTGGTCCACCAACCAGGGTGCTGGTGAAACAATAACCAAGTATGGTTTTTGAATAGAGGTTAAGAAAGGAAAGATGAAAATTCACGGTTAAGGAAAACTATGGAATATTTACATTAAGCGCTATTGAAAGAATGTAGCAAGCCACTATTAAAACACAATCCTCAGATTATACCTGAAAGGAAAGGGAAACATAAGTGTATGCTGGTGTGTGGAAAAGACAATTTCCTTTATAGCCAATTGGAGAGAAAATTATTTCCTCTGCATTATGTCTGATAATACTAATTTTTATTCATAAAGTAGAATTATTTGTCATCAATGCCAAACAATTAAAACCGCAATTTTTACATATGCTTATCCCAGTTCTAATTATTTATAAACACATACTATAGAAATACAATTGATTTCTGTATCTTGACCTCAGATATTGACTTTATAGAAATTATTATTGAGAAGTGAGCAAATGCCTAACACTTCAGAAGGATCTTAGGATGTCACTACCAGTACAGTCAAAGCTTAGAAGCCTTGCCTCCCACACCCTGCTCTGCACACCACGGCACTGAACCCATTAGAACTTATTATCGACTTGCTCATGTTAGCATTGAGTTATTCAATGTGCACTCTGAAACTTCATATCTGGAGACAAACAGGAACCCCCCAAAAAGTAATACCTACCTGTGCACAGGTTGATTCCCATCCACCCAATGTTAAGGAAGCAGAAGACTCTACGTAGTATAGCACCACAGTCTTACAATCTCCACTCAAGTCCCGAGAGTTCAGAGATTTGGGAAATCAGGTGGAAAATGGACGCCCATTGAAATTTAGTGATCCTTCACATGTTTGATTTTCTTTTTATTCTGGCTATTTCCCCCTCTGTCGTGGCTAGGAAAGGCTGTTGCAGGTAGAGATGAGAAAGATATACATGTGCCTGTATTTTCCCTCCTCAGAGTTAACATTTACTATATTATCTCATTTATTCCTTAAAACAGCTCTCATATCACAGAGTAAATAGTGACTGATACCGAAGCTAGAGAACAGACTGGAGCAGCCACGTAGGTTTCCAAGGCTGCCTCTCTTTACAGAAGTAGAAAGCTCCATCTTTCTTCCACAGAGTGGCTGGTAGGTTTAAACTACTGACTTTGTGTTTATCTGTTGAAAGCATAATCCAACACTTCACCAGAGCTTTCTTCACAATAAACAAACCACCCATTTCATAAATGAGGAATTGAAGCCTTAGAAAAGTTAAATAACCTGATTAAGCTTAGAAAATTTATCACTTAGATAATATTAACAAAACCTCAAAGCAAGTGTTAACCAGAGATCTATCACAGGGTGAGAAAACTCTGGAAGGATAATTTAGATAAATGCTATCTAAATGGTTTTATATAGCTCTTTAGGGTTCATTGAGTCTTCAACACATGCTAATTAACAGGGAGATAGCCTTGCCCAGAATTTGTTATTTTTCACATGGTTTGCCTCTCTTCATTCTGATGTAATGGTGTTAGAATTCTTTGGTGGGAAAAATATCAAAATTAAAGCCTACCACAACTACCCAGTCTACATTAACTATGACAGTCATAACATAGAACATGTCAAATTATGCTGCAGTCTAGTGATACAAAACTACTTGCTGTTTCTTTTCATAACATATAACATAGACTGTATAATATTTCCTCATGGTATTATTCAGATTATAACCTTTTCTTTGTCATTTAAAAATATCATTTTTTACTTCCTTATGAGACCACATCAATATTAACTTATTTTTTGGACTGAGCAACAGAACTGTATGGAAAGGGAAGGGGTATATTGGAATGAGTAAGCTATGTCAATAAAATCATTGTTCAAAACAGAAATGTGATTGAAGGGACAGTGTAAGATAAGAAATAACAATATATAATTGATCAAGGATACAAGAGGGGGGAAGGGTGGGAAGAGAGGGGAAAAAAAGAGCAAGCAGAGAATGTCTTAAAATGATGATGGCAACATATGTATAAATATGCTTGATAAAAAAAGGATATATGGAATGTTGTAAGAGCTGGAATAGCCTTCAATAAAATGATGGGAAAATATTCAAATAAATAAAACAAATAGTACCAGCTCAGCTCACTAAAATATACATATATTTTAAAAAATTTGTTATTTCTGATGAGACAAAATTAAAATTTGTAAATAAAATTAAGTGAAGATTACAGAAAATCTGTAAATAAAGTAAACATGGAGAACCATTTTGAAAATAAATTCCATTCACAAAAATATCTGTATTGGCTTTCAATTTATTACCATACGCAGTTTAAGGAATGCTGCATAGAAATATTATTTAACATTTATTGAGTGCCAAAAACGGTGTGGGGCAATAACTCTAAAGACCATCATGGCTCCTATCCAATAGGTTTATAATAAAAATTGGATTGGCAGCACATAAATTATTCTTAAGTAAATATGACTGGAAAAAAAAAACATTAGGAAGTCAAAACACAGGTCCAAGGGGGTGGTGGGAGGGAGGCTTAGTTTATACGATTTAACCCTTTCACAAAGTGACTCATTACCTGACCAGTCTACTCTAGCAAAGAGAGTTGCACATTTCTACCTTTAAATATATTTAATGGTGATAATTAAAGGAAAAATGTCTCAAGATTCAAAATTAGCTATAGATTTACTTCTATAAAAACAAACTTTTCAGATATTACAAAAAGAGGAAAATGACAAGTGATGACAGCCTAAGAAAGCAATGTGGGGTCCAGTTCCCTTACTGATAATGCCCCCCATTTGTAATAAGATAACATGCGGTTCACATGAAGGAAGTGCTCAATAAACGTCAAATTTTTTCCTTGCTCTCATTTGATTATCTTCATTTTCCAGAAACCCGCAAATCTTGTGTTAGTATTTCCATTTCACAGATGTCGACATTAAAATATGTCTAGCACCAGAGAGCAAGGGGTTCGTATAGTGGATATGTTGTGTATGAGGTCCTTTGAGTAGCTCGTGGTGACCTGCGGCGGCTGAACTCTTTCAGCTCTTCTATTTCAGAAAAGTTGTTTTCAGTTTCAAAAGGCTTTACTAGGCATAGAATTCTATGAACAGTTTTTGTTTTTTTAGACGTTGCCCTAGGTCTAGTCTCCAGGTAAAAACGACTGCTGCCCTTCTTATATTTATTCTTTATACTTATGTCTTCTTTCTTTTAAGCCGGGATGTTTAAAATATTTTTTCTTTGTCATTAATTGTAAGAATTTGAGTAAGATGTACTTTGGCGTGTTTTTTCTTTCTTGTATCTTCTACTTGTGGTCTGTTAGACTTGGATTTGTGGGATTATGCTCTTCATTAAACTTAGAAAAAAATTTTACTTGTATTTCTTCAAATACTTTTCTGTCTTCCCTTTCCCTCTGAAGAACTCCAAATATGTTTAAATCACCTGAACAGCTTACTGATAGGCTATGTATTATTTCTTCAAAAATTTTCTCTTTCTGTGCTTCATTTTGAATCATTCCTAATGCTGTATCTTCAAGATCTTTATTTTTTTCTTATAGTGTCTAAACTCACCCCATTTACATTTCATCACACATGATTTTTTTTACCTTTGTAGTTGTATATTCCCTACATCTTTTCAACATGCTTAAGTCTTTCCTTATTTTCCTGAAACAATTTAAGTATGTTTTGAAAAGCTATTTTAACATCCTTGCCTTCTAACGTCTATCTACACCATTTCTGAATATATTTCTATTAAACATTGTTTCTTGATACCAGGGATTTTATTTTCCTGTTCTTTGCATGCATGGTAATTTTGATTGAATGCCAGAAATTATAAATTTTACATTGTTGGGTGCTAGATTTTTTGCATTTCTTTCTATGTTTTTGAGCCTTGTTCTGAAATTCAATTAGGTTGCTTGGAAATAGTTTGATTCTTTCCAGACTTATTTTTAAGCTTCATTAGGTAGAATGAAAGTCCCCTTTACTCTATGACTAATTTTGCCCCATGAGTGCTCTAATAGAGGCCTGCTGAAGCAGTGGTTAAGTACTCGATGGTTAACTGCAAGGTCAGTAGTTCCAATCCACCAGTTGCTGCTTGGGAGAAGCAGCAGCAGCCTGTTTATGTAAAGCAGGGTTGCTGAATACATCCATCACGATCTACTAGTCGATCACAACTGTAATGTGGGTAGATCGCATGGCATCAACAAAACAGAGGTAAGCCTATCATCAATCCCATCACTTAATTTATATACAGCGCAGCCAA
Organism: Tenrec ecaudatus; assembly: GCF_050624435.1. NCBI lineage: Eukaryota > Metazoa > Chordata > Mammalia > Afrosoricida > Tenrecidae > Tenrec > Tenrec ecaudatus. Next base: position 44,854,307 of record NC_134545.1, read on the forward strand.
TCAGATGCAATCTTCAGTGTCAAACGCATGCGCAAGCAACAGCTCTAAGTGTAGCAAAACTGAGAAGCTAAGTTGTCGCCAAATTTTAGACCTTGGTTTTTTTTCTCTTAAATGTAAGAAAGGGTATTAAAATGAGCGGGGGAGCTGGACCAAGTAAGAAGACAAAAACGTGTCACTTTCATACAGAATGGGAGATTTTGACTCTACAAACCGACATTCAGCTGAAGTCCAGAGCGCAAGAACGGTTCTAGAACTTACTCTCAGAGGGAAAGTACCCAAACATGAGAACATGTGCTCCCTCCTTGACTGCATTATGCGGCTCTACTTATTTATGTGAGTCAGCCTTTCCCACATAAAGATCATTAAGCCCAAGTACCGTTCCACCATGACTGAGGATCATTTGGAAGTGTGCCTGAGGCTGGCTGTCAGCAGCTACTGTCCGGACTATGCATCCCTGGCTCATTCCCTTCAGCGCAAGTCATCAGAGTAAACTCAGGCAATGACAAAAAATGTACAGTTAATTGTGTTGTACAATATGGACTCATGCAGTTATGCAAGGTACATAAACATACATTGTACATATAATGAATTCTCAATGCATTCATGAATAAATGTAATAAATAAATATAGGTATTGCATTATTGTAACTGGCAGGTCATTTTGACTTGATCATTTTTAAGTAGCTGGAAAAGCGTGAGCAGTCCTGCTGTCAAGATTGCAGCCTTGGCAACCATATTGGGCCAGGCTCCTCTGTCTTACAAGGTCTCTAGGTAAAAACCGGATCCAATGGCCAGATAGACTTGGTTTTATCATTTTGAGTACTTAAGTAATATCTGTTTGATTACTCAACTGAATAGCCCATTGATTAGATACTGCATTCTGCCCATTAAAGACAAACTATTCTCAGTTTTGCATTAATTTGGGCATATCCTTTGTTTTCTTCCTGCCCTTGAGTGATTTCCTTATACATGTGCTGGTCAGTATGCAGAAAACTCAGAGGAAACCCTCTGTAGATCTCTAATGAGTATTTGATTTTTTCCTAGTACTCTGAGCAAGTGTGAACTCCAGCCATTTTGGCCGACCTCAAATATTGCCTCCTCCATCAAGTCTGAGCATTGGCCTGTGTGGGGGATCCCTCTGCCATGCTGTAGCCTGGGGGTTCTGTGCAGGCAGGGCACTATGGCAATTGCAAGGTTTACTTAAACGAGTCCTTTCTTCGACCAATCACTGTTGTGTGCAATGTCTGAAAATTGTTGTTCCATATATTTGGTCTGGTCCTTTAATTGCTTAAGGCAGGAAAATAAATCTGAACTTTGTTACTCCGGTGCTTTAAAAGTTATGGAAATCAGGATCTAGCTTGTTAGCGCTAAAGTAAGTAAATATACATACACTTAAATTGAGTTTATTTTGTTGCAGCTGTTATTGAGAATATACAAAAGAAAAGAAAAATATATATGCAAAAGAAAAGCATGCACCAATTTAAGAGTTTCTACATGCACAGTTCAGTGACACTGGTTGCATTTTTGAGTTGTGCTAACATTTTCACTCGCCTTTTCTATGTTGTTCCTCCGACATTAAAGGAAACTCTTTGGCTCCAGTTGGCTATTGGATCTTTTGAGTTGAAGTTGTAAATTTGATAGGTAAATGTTAAAACAGCATGATGCTCTTTTAAAAGACAGACATTGTTTTACTAGTTAAGATAAACTATTATCGTATATACTCGAGTAACAGCCATTTTCTAGCACATTTTTAATGCAGTTTTGGTGATAAAATTAGGTGCCTCAGCTGAAATTCGGGTCAGCTATACTCGAGTATATATTGCATGTGGTTTTATGTAGACTTGGGATATATTTTGGTTAAAGCTTAAAGATGATATTAGCGCCATAGTTCCTGCGGTTTATCCAGAGCCCGTGAGAAGTTGAAACTCTGCTCCGATTAGAGTTCTATAGATCAAAATGTTCAGTGATGGTAGGCAGGAACCTTCTAGTTCTTCTGGCATCATGGCCCAAAGGGCAGTTGTTCATGCAGGCAATTAACTATATATTCCATTTTCTCTTCCTAACTCTCCTTCTCTGTTGCTACAGGTAAATAGAGACTAAGTGTTGTGCCTTGGGTGATTACTTGCAAGGTTTTAAGAACTTAGACACTATAAAAATGAACTGGGAAGTAGGAAAAAGTACTAAACATGTATTATGCCAATTAAGTTGGATGTCCAATGAAACTGGAACCATAAATGGCAAAACCAAGAAATCAAATTTCACAAGATTTGGGGTACATAAGCAACCTCAGCAGCTTTTTGTTGTTATTGTTGTCACTGTTATCAATACATCTATCACCCAACTTTTGCTAATTGAAAATTCTCAAGCTTCCTTTTTTTGATCTTCCAATCTCAGTGATTAAATTAATAGATAGAAAAGGAGGTTTTGTGGATATTTGAATTTGTGGATTTGAGGTTTTAAAAGTAAAATTTTATTATGATTTCATTGAATTTTTACACAGCAGTTGAGGTTATTATTCAACACACTTTCTACACATTTTCTGAGATGTTGGTTACATTCTTCACAACATGCAAACAGTCTCATTGTCTCTGTTCTGGTTGCTCCATTTTCATTAATTTAGTTTTCTTGTTAAGTTTTAGTTTCTTTTATTACAGGGAGTTTGAGGTGCCTATCTATCCTAAAAATTTTACTCTTCACATGTCTGCTGTCTTCCATTCTCTTCTTGGTCAACTTAGGTATAGTTTTTTTCTCTTAATAAACTTTGCTAAATGTAGCCTTTCTCCAGGAATTCTGCTCTCAATCTTTTCTCTTGAGTTAAAGTTTATTGTGCCAACCTGGCTGATAAACAAATGTGGGGTTAATTGAAGGGCGGAGGGATAAATGGCTCAGTGATCTCACCTTTCTAGTTCTCAGTCTCTTGCTTTCTGATGGTCGGACCAGGGTGCAGCTGCCTTAGCAGTTCCCTGCTTCAGCTGGCAAGGCTTACTTCCTGCAAGGCATCCCTGAGAAGAAGCTGCATGTACCTACCTCGATGCAGCCCTGGGTGCTGGAGCAGCCATGTAGAGACCCCTGCCACTGCTGAGATGCTTACACATTCACTGATTCAGTTTTCCAACTGCAGTCGGCTTCATAGTGTGTGTTTTGTGATATGGAGGAGGACTTTGTTGATTGGTATCGGACATATGGGTTAATATTAGACTTGTAGGTTTGGGCAGCACTGGGTTGGGATGTTTTCTTGATGTGCATTTAACTTTTATATAAAACTCTCTCATACATGAGTTTCTGTGGATTTGTTTGTCTAAAGTACCCAGACTAACACATCTCTTTTTATATATTTTTCGGTAATTTAACTTCCATTCATTTGACACCAAATACTTTTGTTCTCTTTGCACATGATAGCTTCCAAGCTTTGCTGAGTTAATTTTATAAGCACAAGACTGTAATAACATTGTTTCCATTTTTACTGACACAAATTTAATGCAGGCTTGGCCTTCCTCTTATTTCGATTGATGTTTTGGTCCTCTAACTTGTTTTTGATACCAGTCTCAAGCAATTTTAATGCATCCATGCACAATGCTATTATATTTATCTTCATAAACAACAATTAGCCTTTGCTCAAGTTATATAGTGCTTTCTGATAAAATCCCAGCGCCAAATTCTGATCTTCAAAGGTTCTCCATGGTGTACCCAAAATTTTCCTTTTTAGCTTGATCATTTAGTATTCCCTAATACAGGTATCAGTTGTCACACAAACTAGAATACTTGATATTCTGTGAATACCCCTTAGGATTTTTTTTTATGCTACCATGCACATGTGGGAACTAAATGAATTAGAATATCAAAAACAACCCTTGCTTCTGCTTCAAGGAAGTAGTCTAGCATTGTTCATCTACACTCAGAAGTGTCTTTCTACAACCTAAAGAATTTTACCCAATGTAATGGGTTCTATTATGGTAAATATGTACATAACAGAAACATAGTCATTTATATAGATGGTGTGGTAGTTACATAATCTGTTGTCAATTTGAGTATTAAGAGTGAAGGGGTGGAGTTTACCTGTCAATCAGGTCCCAGCTTGATGACCTCATTTAGAGGTGCTAAAGAGTAAATAGTTCGCTGGAGGTGGGACACAATGTCCCTAGGAGACACTGCAGATGACAAGACACTTGTAGCTACACTAGTGCCCTGAGCTGGAGGAGCCATGTGGAGACCCCTGCCAGCACTGAGATGCTTACAACGCCACTGAATTCACAGGACTTCCCACCCACTGGCCTGTGACATTCCTGCATTCGGCATCATTGCATGTGTTTCTTGAGTCTGAAGAGAACTTTATAGATTGGTATCAGACATAGGAGCTAATATAAGACTTCTGGACTTGATCTGGACTGGGATGTTTTCTCAATATTCAATTGCTCTTGTATATAATGCTCTTTCTTATACACATATGAGTCTCCCTGGATTTGTTTCTCTAGCCCACCTGGACTAACACAAATGGTTTATCTCTCCTAATAGGCTACACATTCATTAACAAGAAACTCTTTATCCTTTTGTACCATCACAGCACTTAACATATTGTTCTGTACACAACCAGAAAACAAACACCTCACTGCCATCAAGCCTATTCCATCTCACAGCAACCGTACGAGGCAGAGCAGAACTGCCCCTTTGAGTTTACCAGACTAAATCTTTATAGGAGTGAAACGTCTCCTCTTCCTCTTGCAGAACTGCTGGTGCTTTCACATGGTTGACCTTGTGGTTCGTTCCCCAATGCATAAAGCACTATGACACTGGGCTCTGGCTTTGTATACACTCTTCGCAGCCCCTTCTCTCCTAGTTCACTGCCAAAGTCAATTATTCTGTCTTACAGCAACATATATAGTAGATAATAGATTCTTTCCTGGGGCTCTTACATCTCTTTTCACAACGCATACCTTCATGCAGTGTGTCAAGGACGACTGCACAGGTGCCGCCATCATCATTTTCAAAGCATCCTCTTCCCACTTGAGCCCCTGAAATCAGCTCCCCATGTCTTCTCCCTCCGCCCCCAACTCACCCTCCCTCCCAAACCCTTGATAAGTTATAGATTGTTGTTTCCGTATCTTACACCAGCCTCCATTGCCCCTCACCCACTTTTGTTATTCGTCGTCCTGGAAGACATCGGACAGTGTAAGATATGACAAAATAATAATTAATAAGTTATCAAGGGTACATGAGCGAGAGGGGAGTGTGGAAGAAGGGGGAAAATGAGGAGCTGATACCAAGGGCTCAACTAGAAAGCAAATGTTTTGAGAAGATGAGGACAAGTGTACAAAGGTGCTTGGCATAAAATGGATCTATGTATTGATTGTGATAAGAGTTGTACGATGCCCCAATAAGATGATCATAAAGAAAAAAATTAAAAGAATGCAGGATTGTTACAACAAAGTGCTCTTGTGTTGAGGTAGTACTTGAGTCAAGATCCAGTGTCCATAAATAATAAATTCTTATTGACTTGCCAAATGATAAACACAAAACATTAACTGACATTAAGCATAGAAAAGAAGAAGAAGAAAAAGCCTCCAATACTCCTGTATTAAATTTACTGCTTGTGGCTCATTCTTAATTTTGGAAATTTGAGCTCTCTTATTTCAGTGCATTGTATTTTTCTCTAGTCTAAATATTTTTTATACTACATTACAGGAGCCCTGGTGGTGTGGTAGTTACGTGTGGGACAGTGATCCACACAGTCAGCTGTTCAAATCATCAGCAGCTTTGAGGGAGGAATCTGGGCTTTCTACTCTCATAAAGAGTTACCGTCTTGGAAACCCACAGAGGGGTTGCTATGAGTCAGCACTGACTTGATGGCAGTGAGTTTGACTTATAATTTATCTACATGGTTTGTTTTCTCCTCTAGTTTGTGAGCTTCTTGGCATCCTGAGAAGTTGCTAATCTGATGTGTTGCTTGAAAGTACTATGCAATCATATTTTGGGGTGTACCTGCAGGTGTCCTGCTCTGTACCCACAATTACCCTAAAAGACTTTAGTATGATTCATTTCCAAGTATCACACATATTAAGCAGTGAAATGGTTTCTCCTGAATAAATATTTTACTCTGACTTTTTAATTATAATTTCAATGGTATATGCTGTTCAGATATGTGGCAGATACTAGCTGAAGGTAACAACAAAATAACAGGGAGAAGTGCCAAAAGGTTTACTAGAAAAGCTGGAATTACAGCAAAAAACATAAGCAAAAAGTAAACAAAAAACGTAAAATAATGTCCTACATACAGATTTAATAATAGGAGTTAGCAGTAAGTAGAGATTCAGTGTTCTAAGTACTTAGTAAGCTATTTTTAAAAAAACATTTTCTTGGGGGCTTATACCACTCACAGTCCATCCATCCATCCATCCATCCATCCATCCATCCATCCATCCATCCATCCATCCATCCATTGTGTTAAGCACTTGATAAGCTATTTAATTAAGAGCCATTTCATAACAAACTATTTTACTTTGCTGACACACAATATCATTAGATAATTTATAGCATGTGGGAAAGAGATCTAAGTGTTAAGTGAACTTGAAACCGGCAATAATCCACTGTGCTATACTCTCACATTTTAAAAATGACATATTTCTTTGATCAAGAAAATAAAAGCTAATATATCAATTATAATTTTATGTCATTTTTTACTTTATGCATACATCATTATGGACAGAACCATATGCTTAGCTCAAGTTGTACTCTTAAATTTTCTTATTTCAGACGAGGATACATACAACAGATTGATATAAACAACATGTTAAACATCAAGGTCTGACTCAGTAACCAGCCTACCACAAGGTCAGCAGTTCAAAACCACCAGCTGTTGTGTAGGAGAAAGATGAGGTTTTCCATTCCAGTAAAGAGTTACAGTCTCAGAAACCCACAGCAGTTCAACTTTGCTCTATGAGTTGGAATCAACTTGAGTGAGTGAGAGTGCATTTTATAGTAAATCTTAAAAGCCCTGTGAAAGGAATAATCTAAGCTACAACTCTAAATACCATGAAGTGGACTCTAGAAGAAAAGCCAATTCTTGATTAGCTGGAGCACAGAGACACATGGTTTCAATAGAATAGAAGTCTAAGCTATGCTCTCTGGCCTAATAAGCCCTAGTAATTAGGCGATATGGGATTAACAGTATCAAGGCTGCATTTAGGACTCAGTTTATTTAAGGGAGGTTTCCATGTTCCATCTCCCCCTGAAGTAGAGGAAGGGCTACAACTTTATAATGGCTACCTGCTGTTGTGGGACCATCCAGTGGGTTCCAAGTCCTGGCAGTCCTGTGCCCCGCAGGATGAAAGCCTGCCCGGCTCTGCACTGTCCTCATACTGCTTGCACAATGGCTGCGATGACCATGTCAATCCACCTCATCAATCCACCTCAGTACCGCCCTTTCACATGATCAAGCATGATATTCTTTTCCAAGGACTGGTCTCTGCCGACAACATGTCCAAAGTACTTGATACGAAGTCTTACTATCCTGGCCTCTAAGTAGCATTCTGGCTGCACTTCTTCAAAGACAAATCTGTTTGTTCTCTTGCTGGTCCAAGGCACTTTCAGTAGTCTTCATCTACACCTGAGTTCAACTGCAGTGATCTTCAATCATCTTAGTCAATGTCCACCTTTCACATGCATATGAGGCATGTAAAAATACACTATGGCTTGAATCAAGTAACATCTAAGTAACATCTTTGCTTTTCAACACTTTAAAGAGGTTTTGTGCAGCAGATCGACCCAACGCAAGGCATCATTTGATCTCTTAACTGCTGTTTTCATAAGGATTGTGGATCCAAGCAAGACAAAGTCCTTGCCAACGTGTCTCCTTTCTATGCTTATCATGATGTTACCTTCTGGTGCAGCTGTGAGGCAGGTGGCTTTGTTTACATTGAATTGCAATCCACACTGAAGGTGGCAATCGTTGACGTTCATTCGGCAAGTGCTTCACATCCTCCTGAAGTCCAGAAAGCAAGGTTTTGTCATTTGCATTTTGCGATTGTTAATAAGCCTTCCTCCAATCCAGACGCTGCATTCTTCTTCATATAATCTAGTTTCTCTGATTATTTTCTCGGTGTATTGAATAATAACACCGAGAGGACATGACCATGATGCACACCTTTCTTGATTTTAAGCCATGCAGGATTCTGCTGTTATATTATCAAAACTGTCTCTTGATCTATGTACAGTTCCCCGGGAGCACAGTCAAGTGCTCTGGGTTCCCATTCTTCTCAAGGATAGTCATAGCTTGTTATGACCTATACATACAGTCAAATGCCTTTGCCCAGTCAATGAAACAAAACCTTTCTGGTGTTCTCTGCTTTCAGTCAAGATTCATCTGACATCAACAAAGATCTCCTTTTGTTTCATGTCAGCCTAAACCTCTGGCAGCTCCTTGTCAATGTACTGTCACCACCACTGTAGGATGATTTTCAGCAAACTTACATGTGATATTAATAACATTTTCATATAATTTGAGCATTCTGTTGGGTCACCTTTTCATTGCAATGGGCACACACATGGATCTCTTCCAGTCAGTTGGACAAGTAGCTGTCTTCCAAATTTCCTGGTAGTGAGTGCTTCCAGTGTTTCATCAGCTTGTTGAAACATTTCCATTGATTTTCCATCAATTCCTAGAACCTTGTTTTGAAATCAATGCTTTCAGTGTAGGCTGGACTTCTTCCCTAAATACCATTGTTTCTTGATCATATGCTACCTCTGATTAGTTCTTTTGTTACGATGACTGATGACTCTGTGTTTGTATACTCAGTATTCTTTACATTTTCCTTCAATGCTTTCTGCACATTCAATATTTTGTCCATAGAATCTTTCAATTCAAGGACTGAATTTTTTTCCTTGACTTCTTTCAGTTTAAGATATGCTGAGCCTGTTCTTTTTATGGTTTTTTAACTTTAGGTCTTCGTATATTTCATAACCACAATGCCACCAGGGCGTCTATGGTATAAAAAGAGTCCTGGAATTGAATTTTAAAATAGGATTCTTATTCGTGCTTTGATACTATACTTGTTGGGCAAGATATAAACTGTCTTCCTCAAATTCCTCATATCTAAAATGAGGGGCTAAATGTCATTTCTAACACCAAAATTCAGTTAGTTTAAATATAATTTTGAAAAAAATATATAATTTTGTTCGTCCTCTAAAACACCAGCCTACTTTCAATGGAGCCCTGGTGGCACAAGTTATATGGAGGGCAATCGTAAGGAGCTGGCACTGACTCGATAGCAGTGAGTTTTTGTTTTTTAATTAAGCAAAACGGTGGGTGATTTTATTAAGAAATTACTGGCCTAAATTAGTAAGCAGTTTTACATGTTACTTTTTACCATTTACACCTTTCTGCAAAAAGTATCTTTTGAAGAGAACATAGGAAAAGATTCATTATTTCTTTCAAGAAGCCAAAATCCAATATATCTTTCTCATTCATGGATATGTAAAACAAATTCTTGGCGAGAAATACAAATTGTAAAATAAAGAAGTTAGAAAATGTGAATCATCACAGGTATTAAAATCTACCTTCAATTATTATGTTGTACCTTCAAATTATTTCTAAATGCCATTAGGTTTAAACAAATATAAAAATTTCATATATATTTTTTTATTAGATGCTTTTATTGGGGGCTCTTACATCTCCCATCATAATCCATACATTCATCCATTGTGTCAAGCACATTTGTACATATGCTGCCATCATCATTTTCAAAGGATTTTCTTTCTTTTTTTTAACAAAAATTTCTTATTTTTATATCTGGCATTTAAATGTATTCAAAACTAGAAATAGGAACCATCTAATCAATGATTATGACTGAAAAGAAAAGAAAGACATAAAGAATCTGAAAGGTAAAAAGAACAGGAAGAAACAGAGATAGGCAGAAAATAGTTACAGATATTCAGAAAATAGTTACAGATATTTCCTCTACAATAATGATTCTGTGATTAAAGGCAGGAAGTAGATGCTTATAAATTTACTTTTCATAGTACCTCATTATCTTATCTGATAGGAGTCTAGGTTAAATATGGCACACCTGTCATTTAAGGCCAAAAATTACTTCAGTAGAACTTAGTGCAAAGTGATTAAGAATTAGAACATATGTAAATATGAATTATATGAATAAATAAAGACCTTTGACCATTATTCCACAACCAATTTGGATTTTTAAAACTGTCTTTAATAATTTTTACTCCAGCTTAAATTGTAGTCATATTCATTAATCGCGTCGCCCTCCAAAATATCCCCAGAAATGCAAGACTTTTAAATTGCTCCCTTTCTAAAACAAGGGTAATAAGCTTTTTTGGATCTGCCTACTTGTTTAAAAATCACCAGCATTATAGGAAACAATCTTGAGTTGTTAAAATCTCTAACTGATTCAGTTGTTGGGGCAACAGTTACATACTTCCAGCCCCATCAACTCCATAAACACATGTTAAAGATATCATAGTGCGTTAGGAGCACTACAGTAGCCAGGCTGCATTTAAGACTTGTGATTGGAATTTCCATATTTCAATTCCACCTTTTTGCATAATAACTTTGGTTCTCAGAACTTAAAAAACACGTTAAATCATTTAGTGCTGCCCTGTTTGCCACTTTACTAACATTGAGCAGTTTTCAAAGGGACCCTTGAAGCATAGACTACAAACAGAATAAAAAGTTATACAGGACAAGGAGCTAGATCTAAGCTGTTAAAGCTCCCTGCATTGATCAAGACGTCCATGCTCAAGAAAGCAGAGGAGTCATGACGTCCTGGTTTAGCAGCAGACGTCTCAGGACAGCCAATCGGATGAGAGAGCTAAATGTGCCCTGGATATTTTACGTTGTGTGACATTCCTGGGAAAGCTTAGGATGGCACCCTGATTTTAACATATGCTATTTCTTGAGAGTTAAAACAATATTTTATATAATTTAAAGAAAAGAAAATTAAAGGAAAAATTTGCACACCTAAGAATACAACAACAACAACAAAACAATTTCCAATGCACAACAGTATACTATACAATGTTGGGAAGTAATTACAAAATGGTGAGGAAATTAAAAGCATTATTGTTATTTTCTAAAACAAAGTACGTTTGATTGCAAAAGGTCTGTCAGAGACCAAGGATCCTTGTGTTGGATGACCTAGAGAGAACATTTTGAGAAGGAAAATAGAGCAACAGCATAAAAGCAAAGGATGTAACAGGATGCTAAGAAAATCATGAGTCATGGGCTACTAAAGAGAACAGATGAAACACTATTATCTTTCAGCCCTGAGCAAGTTTTCAGGTTTTGAAAAATAAAGGTAGCATGTAATACCATGTTTTCTTTTCTCTACATCTTGATGGGCTCATTTAATTTAGATAATGGTCTTTCTGAGTTTTTTGAGATTCTGGCTTTGGAATCTGAGCAAAGAACTATTAGAATTCAAAGATGCAGGTAGCACAAAGATGCTTGAGGAAGTTGATATACAAAACAGGTTATTTTTTAGACATGTTTATTGGGAAATTATTATTCCTGAAAGTAGTGGTTTTCAAGATTTCTTGACAGCAACCCAAAGTAAAATATTTATTTTACCTTGCAATCTGCTACATACAGACATTCATAGATGCATTCATGTAAGTGTAAATTATATTTTTAATTCTATTTCATTAAAAATGTTAAGCTTGCCCCCTAAACTAATTTCGAATACACTGAATTTGTGATCCAAACCGGATTTATATAAAAACAAAACAGTTTTATAAGATTAATTTTGAAGCAGGCTGTGTAATGGAGAGGGTGGCAAATCAGTTACCAAGGTAATTGAAGAGTGCTATGGAAATGGAGGGGGGAAAATGGATTAAAAAAATCAAATTTTCCCTTTTCTTTTTTTTTTTGTTTTGTTTTTAAATTTTCCCTTTTCAAATGAAAAGCAGGCCTAACAGGTTAGCTGAGAGTTATAGTAAAATTAAGTTTGGAGTTCATGGTAATATAAAACATAGCAAAAGTAACTATAACTTATAGCACAGCTCTTTGGAACACACTTAAAAGGCAATAAGCTCCTAGAGGGTCAGTTATAATGAGTAGCAAATACAAGTGCTCAATATACTATTTCACGTGGCCAACTACCCTATGTGCCAACTTCTGTGCTAGGCATTAGTCATATAAACAGAATTATTAAGGAGTGCCTGAGATTTGGTGATGTTATTGAAGAAATAAATCTGAGTAGTATTCTAAATTCAAAATATCCACAAAACAACATAAACAAAAATAGATTATCTGTTGAATGTAAAACCAAGTACAAGAACTAATTTAAGTTTTTTCCTTGACCTGGCGGACGACAGTTTTAATGTTATAAAGCATAAACTACAATACAAGCCTATGAGATACAGATAGCTGCTTTAATGTATTGACAAAGCAGGCACTTATTAAAAGCACATGTACTACTTAAAAAGATCCTAAAACTTTATTGTCAGATTTGACAAGAGATCTAATTTATACTCTGGCATCTAGCTGGACGCCTGGATTAGTGATGCAGCAACAAACTAAAGACCTGGTTTTCTATGTTCTTTCAAAGACATGTCATACTCATGTGGTCCCTGGCAATCCCAAATAGTACACACTGACATGCAAATTCAAGTAAAGGTCAAAGGTCAGGGAAAAGGAAAAAGACCTTCGAAGAAAATTAAGTAAATTGCTGATTAGTGTACTTGCTCCCATTCCAATATACTTATAAGCCCTTGAATGTATCCCTAAATCATAATTGCTGTTGCTTTTCTATCTACTCTAGTCATCCCAGTCCTGATTCTCAAAAAAAGAAGTCATTAAGGCCTTATTGTTTATTATTACTATTTTTAATCATTTTATTGGGGGCTCGAATAGCGCTTATCACAATCCATCCATCCATTGTGTCAAGCACAATTATACATATGTTGCCATCACCATTTTGAAAATATTTTCTTTCTATTTGAGCCCTTGGTATCAGCTCATTTTCCCCCTCCTCCCCCCTCCCAATTGATAATTTAGAAATTATCATATTTTTCATGCCTTAAACTGACCAGTGTCTCCCTTCACCCACTTATTTGTTATCTGTCCCCCTGGGAGGGAGTTATATGTAGACCACTGTAATCAGTTCCCCCTTCTTCCCCCAACCTTCCCCGTCTGGTATCGCTACTCTCATTATTGGCCCTGAGGGGTTTATCTGTCCTGGATTCCCTGTGCTTCCAGCTCTTATCTGTACCCGTATACGTGCTCTAATCTAGCCGGATTTCTAAGGTATAATTGGGGTCATGATAGTGGGGCAGAGGGGTGGGAAGGAAGCATTAAATAACTAGAGCAGCAGTTCTCAACCTATGGGTCACGAACCCTTGGGGGGCGGGGTCAAACCACCCTTTCACAGGGGTTGCCTGAGACCATTGAAAAACATATTTCTGATGGTCTTAGGAACCAAGACACGGCTCCTCTAAATGTCTCCAGGCGGGTCCGCCCACATGCAGATATGCCCACATATGAGTACCCGGTGTGAAGATTGTTACCCATACTATGCCATGCTTCAAGACAAAATTTCATTTATTTGTAATCAGAAATAAATACTTCACAATATATAATTACATATTGTTTTTGAGATTAATCACTATGTTTAAATTATGTTCAATTTGTAAACATGAAAATATATCCTGCATATCAGATATTTATATTACGATTCATAACAGTAACAAAATTACAGTTATGAAGTAACAATGCAAATAATTTTATGGTAGGGGGTCACCACAACATGAGGAATTGTATTAAAGGGTCGCAGCATTAGGAAGGTTGAGAGTCACTGAATTAGAAGAAAGTTGTATGTCTCATCAGTGCTACACTGTACACTGACTGGCTCGTCTCTTCTTTGTGATCCTTAGATGGGCTTTGGGTTTCCACTGTGCACTCCCCCTCATTCACATTGAAATTATTTTTTGTTCAGGGACTTTGATGCCTGATAAGTGATCCCATCCACACCTCATGATTACAGATGCTGGTGTGTTTCTTCCATGTGGGCTTTGTTACTTCTGAGCTAGATGGTCACTTGTTTACCTTCAAGCCTTTAAGACTCCAGATGCTATATCTTTTGATAGCCGGGCACCATCAGCTTTCTTCACCACATTTGCTTATGCACCCATTTTGACTTTAGTGATGGAGTCGGAAGGTGAGCATCATGGAATGCCAGGTTATTAGAACAAAGTGTTCTTGCATTGAGGGAGTACTTGAGGAGAGGCCCAATGCCCATCTGCTACCTTAATACTTAACATATTAATATATATACATAGATCAATTTCCCTATCATTATATAAAATATATATTTACATATGTACATGCCTGTATTTAGACCTCTATAAATTCCCTTTGCCTCCTAGTTCTTTCCTCCATTTCCTTTTATTTTCCTCTTGTCCCACTATCATGTTCAGCCTTCATTCAGACTTCAGTAATTCCTTTTGGCTAGATTTCCCTTAATCACGCTCAATCAGGCATCCTATTACCATCCTCACAAATTGATTTTAGATCACTTGTTGTTCTCTTGTACCTGGGTTTGTTAACACCCCCTTTCTTTCCCCCATCTCCCCCTGACTCATGTCTGCGGACCCATTGGTCCCATTGTTTTCTCTGAATTGTTTGTTCTATCTTATCTAGCTAGACCTGCAGAGACAATAAGAAGCACAAAAACAAGACAGAGCAAAAGAAAACAAACAACAACAACAAAAAGAAAAAGCCTATAAATAGTTCAAGGTCTATTAGTTGACCTTGTGGAGCATTTTCCAGTCGAGTCTGATGGGGTGCCTCGCCCTGGCCCCAAAGTCTACATTTGGTATTCCCTGTGTACTTCATTGCTCCGCCCCTTTCTGCTCTGTTGCACACCCTTAGTGTTTCGCCCTGGTGTGGTAGGGCCAGATCGAGCAAAATTCCCATACTGTAAGGCCTTATTTTAAAACAACAAAAACATTTATTAAGCATCAACTATGGACAGGCTAGAACTCTAGAGTCACAGTGGTTGAACACACTGTTAGTCAGCTGCTAACCAAAAGGTCGGTGATTCAGTCACCACCCCTTCCTCCGGAGAAAAAGATACGGCTGCTGGCTACTGACAAAGTTTACAACTTTGCAAATGCTGGGGTCACTCTGAGTCAGAATCAACACAACAGCGCTGGGTTTGGTTTTTGGTTTATGAAACAGGCATTGTGAAAGGCAACAAACCATAAAGAAAAAAACCAAACCAGTCGGCTCCAAGCCATGGTGACCTGATGTATAACAGAATAAAATGCCGTCAGCTCCTGCACCATCCTCCACAATCCTTAATGATCCTCTGCGTTATTAACCCTGATTCCTTGTCTAGAAACTGGTCGTTCCTGATGAAGTGTCCATAGTAAGCAGGCTGAAGTCTCACAAGCTTCACTTCTAAAGGGTATTTTGGCTGCTCTTTCTTTAGGACTGATTTATATGTTCTTACAGCAGCCTATGGTATATTAAATATTCTCTGCCACCTTCGATTCAAATGTATCAATTGTTCTTTTATGTTCCCTATTCATTGTTCAGTTTTCTCATGCATACGAAGAGAAAGCAAAGTGATATCGTGGCCTTCTAGCACTTCAAAGAGGGCTTTTGTAACAGATTTCCTGAATGCAAGACATTGCTGGGTTTACTGACTGCTGCTTCCAGGGGCACGGACTTCTTGATCTAAGTAGAAGGAAATCCTTGACCATTTCATTTTCTGAGCAATTTACCATGAAACAGTTTATCAAATCAGTATGAGACTTTTTTCTTCTTCTTCTTCTTTTTAATGTCCAGGTGTATTTCAGTAAGTGCTTGAAGTCATCTTCATTTTCTTCAAGCAAGGTTATATAATCTGTATATCACAGGCTAATAAGTCCACCATAATCTTGACATCACATTGTTCTTAAAGAATTATTTGTTGAGACTACAGACTGAATAAGTAATCTGAAAGGCTATAACCCTACTGCCCACCCAGGATGCCCATGTACTTCCCCTAAAATTATACTTATAATTAATGCTGGTATTTCACCATTCCACTGGCTAGCTCAGAAATGTATCCCTAGAAATTCTTGACACATAGTAGACATTTTAATAAATTATGAATAAAAGTTTTAAGGATCTAAGGAATATTGAGAAAATTGTGTACATGTCCAACGAATAGCACTGGATGTAAACAATTAAGAAAACAACTTTATAACCAGAGAATCAGAAGGTAAACTCTAGGGCTCTGTTATAAAGAATTATGAGACAAAGTTGGAAAGCAAAGCAATGGGGAAACAGCAAAACTGTCATTAATCCTTAAGAGACATCTTAGAACATGCTTTGAAACGCCGAAGGATAACAAATTTCATTCTCCTGTCATTTCTATAAAATATCCAGATTTCCACTTGCAGCCTGCAGGTCTTTGCATATAGAAACACATTTCTACATATCAGAATCACTTACAAAGTATCAATTTAATTAAAAAGCAAATGCTAAATTTTGGGGTTCACGTTCTTAGACAAACCTGCCTCAGGCAGAAGACTGAATAAACAATATATTTGAAAATGTGATGTTTCTAAAAACAAATTTCACAGCCTTTCTGGGTTTCAGATTTTGTTACTGTAAAATGAAAAGAGAGATTCAGATGGGATTTTAAGCAGATGCTTCTAGCTCCAAAACCTATTTTATGACCAATAGCAAAACTTATTTTCCGTGTGGTTGGCAGTACTGGTGTATGATGAGATAACTGCAAATCATTTGTGGGATTGCTACATGCGGGACAAGCATTTCTGTTAGGGGCAAGGAAAGAATTCTTACTGAAATTATGTCTATAATTGTGATGACTTTTTGATGTACCAACTCGTCTAAGCCAAACTACCCTTTCCAGTTATTCAATCAAAGACAAATGTAGGTATTGTGTGATAGCACTTCATAGATGTAATAAGAGTCCCTAATTGGCTAACTTTAAGATAATTCAAAGGGAGATTATGCCATCCCTTTACAAGAGAGGTTAGGCTTTCCTTGAGCTAAGAAACCATGAGCTTGCGACCATGGAGGTCTATCCAGGTGGTGATAGTACTTTCCTTCATGGACTTCGGACGTGCTTCGGCAGCTCCACATTGCATTAGCAAATTTCTTTTTAATAAGTTCCAATATCCATTATCAGCCACTGGTTGAGTTTCTCTGATTTAATGTTGACATATATAATGATGTTATCCTATATACCTTGGGACAGTGATGATCTTTAAATAGTTTAATTATTTCAATCAATTTCAGTGAATGAGTAGATTTGAGGAATAGGAACATTTACTGATTCTTTACAAAAATGGAGTCTATAATCAGATGAAAATGTAAGGTGCCGTGTTCACTGACTCAGTTTATCTTGCTTCTCTCATTATCTCAGACGTCCCAGTCTTTTCATTATATCTTACTTTTCTTAACCATAATTGGCATGAGAAAAGGATAAAAAATAATTCACATTGTGGAACAACTGCTTGGAGTGTTCACTATATTACTCGTTACTGCTACTTAAAGAGTTAAAGTCTACCACAAAGGTCCATGTGAAAAAGCTGCTATTCAAAGTGTTAAAAGAACAAATTTGTGACTGTGAGGACTGCATGTGAAAGATGGATAATCAATGAGGAAGATCAAAGGAATATTAATGAATTTACATTAGAGTTTGGAAAACAATACTGAAAATCCCTTGGACTGCCTGAAGCAAAACAGTATCGACCCACCATTCAGTAGTTGCTTGATGTCCTACTGACTTAACTGATTATGGATTCCATAAACTAGAAAATTCTCCAAATAAAAGTAAGATAAACTGGGAGAAACAGTCACAACTCACGAGAAACTTATTTATCTTATGTACAAAGAAAACAAACAACAGAAATTAGTAGGCAAAAGTAAACCATTAAAAAAAAGATGGGAAAAGGCTGAAGACAACGCAGATGGATAAACAAATATGGTGAAGAAAGCTGATGGTGCCCAGCTATCAAAAGATATAGCGTATGAGGTCTTAATGGCTTGAAGACAAACAAGTGGCCATCTAGCTCAGAAGCAACAAAGTCCACATGGAAAAAGCACACCAGTCTGTGTGATCATGCGGTGTCAATAGGATCAGGTATCAGAGGACAAAAAATAAGTTGTAAATGTATTTTAATTG
Source organism: Tenrec ecaudatus (assembly GCF_050624435.1). Taxonomy (NCBI): domain Eukaryota; kingdom Metazoa; phylum Chordata; class Mammalia; order Afrosoricida; family Tenrecidae; genus Tenrec; species Tenrec ecaudatus. The sequence goes on from NC_134545.1 coordinate 44,872,458, forward strand.
TAAATGAGGGGGAGTACGGAGTAGAGACCCAAAGCCCATCTGTAGCAAACTGGACATTCCCTTACAGAAAGGTCTCGGGGTCGGGGGGGAAGATGAGCCAGTCAGGGTATACTATAGCATGGATGAAACATACATATTTCCTCTAGTTCTTTAATGCTTCCTCCTCCCCACTATCATGACCCCAATATTACCTTACAAATCCAGCTAGACCAAAGGATGCACACTAGTACATATAAGAGCTGGAAAAACAGGGAAGAAAGGATGGGTTGGAAAGGGGGAACCGATTACAAGGTTCTACATATAATCTCCTCCCTGGGGGACGGACAACAGAAAAGTCAGTGAAGGGAGACATTGGACAGAGCAAGATATGACAAAATAATAATTTATAAATTATCAAAGGTTCGTGATGGAGGGGGGTGCGTGGAGGGAGGGGAAAATGAGGAGCTGATGCCAGGGGCTTAGGTGGAGAGCAAATGGTTTGAGAAGGATGAGGACAATGAATGTACAAATGTGCTTTACACAATTGATATATGTATGGATTGTGACAAGAGTTGTATGAGCCCCTAATAAAATGAAGGGAAAAAAAAGAAAGAAAGAAAGAAAATGATTAGGGCAAAGAATGTACAGATGTGCTTTATACAATTGATGTATGTATATGTATGGATTGTGATAAGAGTTGTATGAGCCCCTAATAAAATGTTTAATTAAAAAAATGATTTAAAAAAGAAAAGAAAACTCAAATCCTCAAAATTGTACCAATAAGCAACAGCATGATAAAGAGTGAAGGACTAAAGTTGTCAAGGTCTTGGCCATAATCAATGCTCATGAAAGCAGCAGTCAGGAGATCAAAGGATGCATTCCATTAGTAAATCTGCTGCAAAAGATGTCTTTAAGGTGTTGAAAAGGAAAGGTGCTGCTTTGAGGACTAGGGCATCCTTGACTTATGCCATGGTGTTTTCAATCGTCTCATATGCATGTGACATGTGGACCCTAAATAAGGAAAACCAAAGAAGAATTGATGCACTTGAATTATGGTACTGGGGAATAAAACATCTGTCTTAAAAGAAATACAGGCAGACTACTCCTTAGAAGCAAGCATGGTGAGACTTGGTTTCACATACTTTGTATATGTTATCTGGAAAGACCAGTTCTTGTAGGACATCGTTTGGAAAAGCAGACTTAGAACTCAATGCTATTGAGTCAAGGCCGACTTATAGGGATCCCACAGGTTAGAGTGGAACAACCCTGGTGGGTTTCCAAGACTAACTCTTTATGGGAGTAAACATCCTCATCGTTCCCCAGTAGAGCTGCTTGTGGTTTCGAACTGCTGACCTTACGTTTAGTCACCCAATTTGTAACCACTCTGCAACCAGTAAAGCAAAGGGCCAGCAAAAACGAAGGACGAGTCTTTGTAGGATAGATCGACACGGTGGCTGCAACATAAGAACAATTTTGAGCACAGTGCAGGGCTAGGTCGTGTTTTGTTCTGGTGTACAAATGCTTACTATCGGTGGGAGCCAATTGAACACCACCTAACAACAAAACAACATTTTACTTATTATATTTACCAATTTGATTTCAAGACTGGTAAGTCAATTCTTACAAGGTTCGGTCAATAGCATAAAGTAATTAGAAAGTTAAATCCTGGGTTCTTCTCCTATATACAATAGGGCTATTTCTAGTAGTTTGAATAAAGATTATTTTTTTAAAGAATATTTTAAAATTTTCTTTTGTACCTCCAGCAATCACAGTTGTAGTAGACCCAGCAGTTTGGGGTAAAAATTAGTTTGTTTATTGTATATTTAGTAAAAACAATTACAGTAGCACCATTCCCAAATATGCCATGATTGCCGTGGATTGCCTCAAACAAATCTGTGCTAAGATCCACAGTGTAGGGGTATGCTCTTATTTTACTTCTTGAATTCTGACAGCTTACTACATACTGTTAAAAAAAAGAAAAGGTAAGGAAGAGGTAGGGAGCCCATAGCACTGATCACAGAAACCTGAAACCTTTTTTATACATAAAGTGTGGTATAGCCTACACTGAAGTCTTTTTTTCTATATAAATCATTTTATTGGGGCTCATACAACTCTTATCACAATCCATACATACATCAATTGAGCAGGGCACCCTTATACATCCGTTGCCCTCATCAGTCTCAAAATTCGCCTTCTACTTGGGTTCCTGGAATCAGCTCATTTTCCGTTTTCCCTCCCCTTCCCTTCCCTCCCGGCTCCCCCCTCCTGCCTGGACCCTTAAGAATTTATAAATTATTATTTTATCTTATCTTACACTGCCCAGCGTCTCCCTTCACCCACTTTCCTGTTGCCCACTCCCCAGAGAGGAGGTTATATGCAGATCCCCAAGATCAGTTCCCCCTTTCTACACCCCCTTCCCTCCCGGTATCGCCACTTTCACCATTGGTTCTGAGGGGTTCATCTGTCCTAGATTCCCTGTGTTTCCAGATCCCAACTGTACCATTGTGCTTCCTCTGGTCTAACCAGGTTTGCAAGGTAGAATTGGGATCATGATAATTGGGGGGGAGGAAGCGTTTAAGAACTAGAGGAAGGTTTTGAGTTTCATTTTTGCTACACTGAACCCTGAGTGACTCATCTCCCCACTACCCCTCTGCAAGTGATGCCCTCCACTGAAGTCTTAACAGCAATTCTGTCCTCAAAATGAACTAAGAGCATACTTCCAGCTGTCCCTGGCTTCCTCAACTTCTAAAACATACTCCGTATTTTTTTCTTCTTGATACATAAAGGAAGACAGGAGGAGAAAAACTAAAAATTAGTTGAAAATCTATTCCCCAAACCTCCTAAATAACACTGATATTCTACAGAATATATTTGGTTAAATATACAAGAGCAGGGTCACTGCGGGTCAAAGCTAGTATTTTTTTCTTGTAGTTCAATGGCCAAGAATACATATATAGACAAAAGAGGCTGAGTACTTGAAATATACTATGAATTGGTTTTTACTTTCAAAACATTCTAACTCACTGATAAGCTATTTACAGTGATTTACAGTGAGAAAAGTATGGAACAACCTCAATTGTATATGCAATCCTTATGTAAAAAATAAGCATAACTCATATGGCAGGCTGCTGTTCTCTATTTCAGAACTAGCATAGGAACCATGTGATACATTCGTTGCTACAGTAACTACATTTCAATAGTGAGCCAGCGATCGAATAGGTATGTAAAACATGTATAAGTTGTCAATATGTAATCGATATCCTAAAGTTTCAATAATTTAATCTCCTTTCATAAACTTAATATAATTTCATTGTATTAGATATTATAATAAAAAAGTCCACCTCTTCTACCTTTCTTTTAAAAATTAAGTTATTAAATCCTCTTACTCTATCATAATTTTCACAATTAAGAAAACAAATGAACAGTATGCCATGGTTTCTGTTGCCTTATAGAAAATTCTTCTACTTCGTAGGGAAGTATGAATGTATGGATGTGCTTTATACAATTGATGTATGTATATGTATGGACTGTGGTAAGAGTTGTATGAGTCCCTAATAAAATGTAAAAGAAGAAAAGAGAAAAAAATGATTAGGGCAAAGACTGTACAGATGTGCTTTATACAATTGATGTATGTATATGTATGAACTGTGAAAAGAATTGTATGAGCCCCAATAAATTGTTAAAATTAAAAAAAAATTTTAAAAAAAGGTTCGAAAAAAAAAATGTTCAATGTCTGATGTGATATAAGGTGATTGAATTTCATTCTTGGTCAATAGCAAAAATGCTCTCTGCCTAATCTATTGTACTGTTAGGACATAGTGACATTTTTAAGTTGATAATTAGGGAAGCCATTGCTGAGTGAGCACCATCAGGATCTCAATATTTATTCTAAGAGCTTTGTGGCCAAAGCAACTGTGGAATAAAGATTTTACCACAAATTAGAAGTTATTGATGATTTTTTCTAGATCACCCTCTGGTTGTCCTGCATTTTAATGAGATATTTCCAATAAATTTAATTTTATATCTATATTTAATATTCCATACAGTATATTTACTTTAAAAATTTCTGTATGATATCATTTACGAATAGAACACTTAACTTTCTCTGACAATTATGAATGCATGTATGCATCTATCTCTATCCTTCATAAAAGCTATGAAATAGCTAAATATATGTTGTACCAATGACTAAGAAACAAAGATTTCATCAGGTGAGTTAAGAATATTAAGAAAAAGGGCATCCTCCCAAAATAAATTATTTTTTTAAATTCAAGTCTATATCGAAATTCTTACTACCTTAAACCCATAATCATAGTACCTGGTTTGTTTACCATAATGACGGTAGCACTAGGGCTACACACTACGGTAAGCTACATATTTATGTATTACAAAATTAATTTTTCATACAAATATTTGGAATTTTTTGATAAAGAAACATTTCCTGTGGGAAATAAAAACTTGTCACTATGACAATATTAATCTCGGGCTATTTTTATAACAAATGACACTGCTACAAGCTTCACCGTATTTCATAATGCAGATAGTGATTTTGACTTGAAAAGTATTTTCCACTGTAATAACTTAGGGAAAATTACACAGCAACAAAGTAGGCTATAGTTATAATTAAGATATTTTTACTTGTAAATTAAGATAATTCAAAAATTTTCTTATCATATAAAATGTATATAAAGCAATATTCCTGCAGGAAGTGAGATGTACAATCAACTTGTATTGATATACCAAAGAATAACTTCTGTATTTTTGCTGTTTGAGTATATTGTTTTCATTCATTGGCTCCGGGGTACCAAACGCAGCAAATTGATCTTCAGAAACTTCAGAAGGTCCCCAAGATGCATTAAACTGCAACCCTGCCTATGTGATTCATGTTGTACTATCAAAAGGCAAATCATACAGCTTACTATCCTTATAAAAATAGAAGTAATTTCTAAAGATACTATACTTCCAAGCCATAGCTTCAAGTCTGTGTTAAAGATTGTGCTGATTTAACTACTGGTACAGATAGGATCAAAGTGTCCCAGGTTTGCATTGCTTATGCAGTTAACCTAAAGGTCATTGGTTCAAACTCACCAGAAGTTCAAACTTCACTCTAGGTCAGTGGTTCTCAACCTTCCTAATGCCGAGACCCTTTAATACATTTCCTCATGTGTGGTGACCCCCAACCACAAAATTATTCTTGCTGCTATTTCTTAACTGTTATTTTGTTATTGTTATGAATGGGGTAACCCCTGTGAAAGGGTGCTTCAACCCCCAAAGGGGTCATGGCCCCCAGATTGAGAACCACTGTGCTAGGTGGTACTAGCCTGCTTTTGTAAAGATGTGACTACATTCTGCTAGCATAAAGATTCATAGGTTTAGCCTTGGAAACTGTGGGGCAGGTCAACTTTGTCTTCTTGGGTCACTGAATAAGAACCTACTTGATGGCAATGATTTTGTCCTTTGAAAGGGGACAGATGAGCGTCCAAGGAAGGATGCAAAAATTGTGGTTCATTTCACAGATTATTAAATAGCACTGTTAATGCAAATTAATGAACTATAGCTCCCCCGAACAACATTGATGAATCTTATAAACATGTTAGGGTAAACATTTGTATAATCTAATTTCTTTCCATAATCAACCATTCATACTTCTTCCTCTGGGCTACAATGGTCACTGAAAGTCACCCCTTATAACACAAAAGTTCCTTCCAAGTTTACAAAACCTGAGAGGTAACCTATATTTGGATTTAAAAACAAAATGGCTTACTATTACTTATGATATAATCACAGATTATGTTCCTAATTTTAACCTGAATATATTTTATGCCCTATTAATGATTAGTAGTTACTTTAACTGTTTTTTAGTATTTCAAAGATGAAATTATATGTCTATAAATTAATTTTAGAGACAATCCATGATTTTCAATAACTTAAGTATTTCTCCCATTTAATATTGACTCCTAATATATTATACTGCAATTAATACATTAAGGGGAAAAATTACATCTGCACAAAAATAATATATCACATTGATGTTCGATCCTTTACACTAAAAAGTACATATTTTAAGTACATATTTTTAATAATAATATTTAATCTGTAAATCTTGAGAGATAGTAAATGGATTAATAGTTACCTAGGGGCATGCAGGGCAGGATAGGGGGAATTGAGGAGCTAACAAGTATGAAAAGAGAATATTCTGTGATTTTGGTGATGATTGTATTAATTTTATCTTAAATAACTGTCCTTTATTTATTTTTAAAATAATTTTATTGGGGGCTTGTACAACTCTTATCACAATCCATACATCCATCCATTGTGTCAAGCACATTTGTACATTTACTACCATCATCATTCTCAAAACATTTGCTTTCTACTTGAGCCCTTTTTTCACCTACCTCTCACCCCCCCCTTCATGAACCCTTGATAATTTATAAATTATTATTATGTTGTCATGTCTTACACTGCCTGACATCTCCCACCATCCACTTTTCTGTCGTCCATCCTCCAGGGAGAGAGTTATATGTGGTTCCCCCTTTCTACCCTACCTTCTCTCCACCCTCTGGTACCACCACTCTCATCACTGGTCCTGAAGGGATCATCTGTCCTGGATTCCCTGGCTTCTAGTTCCTATCTGTATTCCCTGTATTTCTTTCTGCATTCCGTGTTTCCAGTTCCTATGTGCATACAGTTCCTATCCTCTCATCTAGCCGGATTTGTAAAGTAGAATTGGGATCATGATAGTGCAGGGGAGAAAGCATTTAAGAACTAGAGGTAAGTTTGTATGTTTCATCATTGCTATACTGCACTCTGACTGGCTTGTCTCCTTCCTGTGACGACCCTTCTATAAGGGGATGCCCAGCTGCCTACAGATGGGCTTTGGGTTCTCACTCCTCACTTCCCCTCATTCACAATGATATGATTTGTTGTTCTTTGATGCCTGATATCTGATCCCTTCGACACCTCGTTATCACACAGGCTGGTGTGATTCTTCTATGTGGATTTTGTTGCTTCTGGGCTAGATGGCTGCTTGTTTACCTTCAAGCCTCTAAGACTCCAGATGCTGTATCTTTTGATAGCCAGGCACCATCAACTTTCTTCACCACATTTGTTTATGCATCTGCTTTGTCTTCAGCGATTGTGTCGGGAAGGTGAACATCATGGAACGCCAGTTTAATAGAACAAAGTGTTCTTGCACTGAGGGAGTACTTGAGTGGAGGCCCAATGCCCATCTGTTTCCTTAATATTAAACCCATAAATCTATGCACGTAGATCTATTTCCCCATCAACATGTATAAATATATTTACATATGCACATGCCTGTATTTAGACCTCTTTAAATGCCCTTTGCCTCCTAGTTCTTCCCTCTATTTCCTTTGACTTACCTCTTGTCCCTCTATCATGCTCAGCCTTTATTTGGGTTTCAGTAATTCCTCTAAGTTGCATTGTCCTTGATCAAGCCCTACCAGGACTCTTACACCCTCCTAGCCACTGCTTTTGGATCACTTCTTCCCTTGTCCCTGAGTTTGTTAACACCTCTTCATTTCCCCCACCTCCGCCTCTGCAATGTCCCCTCAGAATTGTTGTTCCATTTGTTTTCGCCTCTAGACTTTTTATCCAGCATATCTTATCTAGATAGACCTGCAGAGATAATAATACGCACAAAAACAAGACAGAGCAAAACAAAGCAAATAGAAAACAAAGCAACCACAACAACAAAACACCAATGACAAAAAATAGAAAAGCCTGTAAATAGTTCAAGGTCTGTTTGTTGACCTTCAGGAGTGTTTTCCCTTTGAGTCTGATGGGGTGCCATGCCCTTGCCCCAAAGTCTATTTTTGGTACTTCCTTGCTCTGCTCTCCTTGCTGTTCTGTTGCACACCCTTGCATCAGTGTGGTGTCTTGCATCAGTGTGGTGGGGTCAGATCGAGTGCAATTCCCACACTGTGTCTCCAGTGTTTTCCCCTGTAGTGAGGGATGCCATTTCTCATAGTGCTGCCAGCCATATGGTCAGTCCTCTTTGTGCACTGGCTGCTCTCAGTGGGGATATTGTCTTCAAGGCTTGCTAGGCCAGGATGTGCTCCACTTTCACTTCCTCCATCTTCATTTGCACCCATGTGCTCTGATCAGACATGTCCCTCTCACTTAGGTGTAGCTGCAGTGCTGTCCTCTGAAGTGAATTCTTCTGGAGGGAAGGACAGCCATCCATGTAGTTGGGATTGGGGTCAGTCCCTGCATTAACTCTTATTATGATTTGAACAATTATATATATTTCAAAGTTATATTGGCACTTAATCCACATCACACAATTCAATAGTTCAATTATATCAAGAAGAGTTGTACAATCATCCCCACCATCACTTTTAGAAGACTTTCCTTATTCTCCCATGCTTCAATCACTTTTATATGCCAATTAAAAAATATTTAATCTGAGATCATTTGACAATTTAATATGTATAACATAGTATATTTACTTTTAGTCTCAAGAAATTAAGGGTTTGAATTGTTCGACTTATTAAATATATAAAACTTAAAGCCCTGGATTATCCTTTTCACAGGCCAACAATATAATTTTGTCAAGTGCACAAACTTTTATTGCTTGATCCCAATTACAACTAAATGCAGACCCCTTTCTTCCAATGATTGGGAATTTTGGTTCACCTCTCACCACAACTTGATATTGTCTTCATTTTAGAAATTCTGGTGGGTGCTCTTGCTATTTTACTTTACTCATTTAAAGATTTATTTGATAACTAATGAAATTAAGTTGTCATTTGCTGGCCATTTCTATGAAAGATTTTCTTTAGGCCTGAGGAGAAATGGAGTTAGAAACACTGGATTGCAAAAATGTATGGAAGCATGAGGAGACAATGGAGGGAGGAAACGAGCCAGTCAGGGTGCAGTGTAACAACAATGAAACATTACAACTCTCCTCTAATTCTTAAATGCTCCCTCCCCCCACACTATCATGATCCCAATTCTTCCCTACAAATGTGGCTAGACCAGAGGATGTACACTGATACAGACAGAAACTGGAAGCACAGGGAATCCAGGACATATGATCTCGTCAGGACCAGTGGTGGAGAGTGGCGGAGGGTGGAGGGCATATAACCTCTTCCCTGGTGGAAGGACAACAGAAATGTGGGTGAAGAGAGGGAGATGTCGGACACTGTAAGACATGACAAAATAATAATCATTTATAAGTTATTAAGGGTTCATGAGGGAGGGGAGCAGGAAGGGAAGGAAAAAATGAGGAGCTAATACCCAGGGCTTAATTGGAGAACAAATGTTTTGAGAATGATGAGGCCAACGAATGTACAAATGTGCTTGACACAATGGATGGATGGATGGATGGATGGACTGTGCTAAGAATTGTATGAGGTCCTTCTCTGTCTTCCCCGGCCCTCCGCTGCCGCAGCCATGAAGGTCGAGCTGTGCAGCTTCAGCGGGTACAAGATTTACCCCGGGCACAGGCGGCGCTACGCCAGGACCGACGGAAAGGTTTTCCAGTTCCCGGATGCAAAATGCGAGTGGGCATTCCTTTCCCAGAGGAACCCTCGGCAGAGAAACTGGACCGTTCTCTGCAGGAGGAAGCGCAAGAAGGGGCAGTCGGAAGAAATCCAAAAGGAAAGAACCCGCCGAGCAGTCAAACTCCAGAGGGCCATCGCGGGTGCAGCTCTTGCTGATATCATGGCCCAGAGGAATCAGAAGCCTGAGGTTAGACAGGCCCAGCGAGAACAGGCCCTCAGGGCTGCCAAGGAAGCAAAGAAGGCAAAGCAAGCTTCTAAAAAGACAGCAATGGCCGCTACTAAGGACCCCACAAAGGCAGCACCTGAGCAAAAGATGTGCAGCCCGTGCACGCTCCCTGGGTCGGTGGGAAACGCTTAAGTTGGCAGCTGAGACTTTCTAATAAAGATGCAAGTATAAAAAAAATTTAAAAAGAATTGTATGAGCCCCAATAAAAAGATCTTTAAAAAAATTAAAGTTAAAAAAATACTTCCATATACAAAATCCTGAAATAACCGTGATCTATGAGGAACTGCTTAGAGAGACAAGCAGGCTAAACAGGTGTGGGAGGGAGCATGGGACATACTCATGAATATATGTTTGACTGAGGGTGTCTGTACATGTGCAAATACATCGGTGCATCCAGTGGAACATACAGTGGGCACAGTCAGGAAAACTTCTCAGTAGACATAACCAAACACCTTAAGGGAGCGAGTCACTGGCTCTCGGGCATTCAGGCCCATAGTTTCAGGGAGCTCTAAGGTCAATTGGTAATTCACAAAGACAATGTTCTACTACTTCCTACTTTGGTAAGTAGTAAGGGAGGGTTTAAAAGACAGTACACAGTCATCTAAGGTATAAATATTGGTCTCTTCCCATATGGAGGAAAGAAGATTGATAAAAAGCAGAAGACACATGAAAATAATTAATCCAAAGAACTTAATGGATCATACAAACATCAGTCTTCATGAAACTGAACTCAGAAGAACTAGATGGTGCCAAGTTACCACTACTGACTGCTCTGAAAGGATCATATTAGAAGTCTTGTACAGAGTAGAAAACAATAGCGCTAAAAGCATAAAGAAGACTAAACGTACTGGTTGGATAGACTGACAGAATTCCCAAGACAATCAAGTGTAGACACTAAACTCGTTGTCTGACTCTTTTCAGCTGAAACATGAACAGGCGTAGAAGGGGGAGCAGTAGCAACAGAGCATACTTTGACAAAGTTCAGAGGTTTACAGGAATGAAGGAGGACTACGCGCAGAGAACACGGGGAAGAAGTAGGATAAGTGATGTTACACAGCGGGCACTGTGATGAATAAACAAACAAAATGCCTATGAATTGCTGAATGTAAACCTTCACCTTTCCTGTTTCACTTACCTATTAGCAAATGCTAGAATGAGAAGCACACTGTTTAAAGTATTCTCGTTATATAAGACAGTATTGCGATAACACTGCATATTTTAAAATCAAATTATGTTTGCACGCAGTAGATAAGCGTAACATGTCATACAATATTGTTCAAATGTCTAGGAATATTATGTAAATTACTGAAAATATTAATTGTAGTCAAACCACCCAGTGCTATCAAGTTGATCCTAAACAGGGCTTTCTGAGGCTGTACATTTTTATAGACGTAAATGACCTCTTTTGCCCACAGAGTGACTGGTGGTTTTGAAATACTAGTCTTGGTGTATACAGTTCAAGGTTTAACCAACATGGACACTGGCGCTTCTGCTAACAGTGATAGGCCTATATGATTTAACTGTGAAGAAAATAAAAATGATGATGTTTTGATTATTAGAGGATCCCGATTACCTTCTGTCTACTACATTAAGTCAGACCACGTTTACTATGCCCCTATTCTACTCTATTTAACAGCATGTAACCATATTAAAGTACAGATGTAGTAATGGTGCTAGTACTGCTTAGAAACATAGCTTCTCATTGTGATGCAGAGGGGCAAGCCAGTGCAGAGACAGCTACCATCAGACTTTTTCCTCTTAATACTCAGGTACAATTATCAATGAAGGAGTATATAACTGAGCCTCTGTCTGTTTCTCCCAGTAGACTACGTTCCATGAAAGCAGGATCAAGGCTATTCTTGCTTACCAAAGTATCCCTGATAGCTAATTCATTAACTCTTTGCTATGTAGTTGAGAGTCAATCCTAAGTCGTGGAGATCCCATGTTTCAGAGTAGAACAAAGAGTTATCAATGGCTGGTTTTTTAGAAGTAGATGGCCAGTCCTTTTTTTCTGGGGCATTCTTCTCTGGGTGAACTCAGTTACTAACCATTTGCACCACAGAGGGACTCCATCTGATATATGTTGCTGTTTCCAAAAATCCAAATGCACTGCCAAGGAGTCAATGCCGACTCATAGGAACCCTAGAGGACAGGGTAGAACTGCCTTGTGAATGTCCAAGACTATGGTAGTAGAAGGCCCTGTCTTTCTCCCTTGGAGTGGCTGGTGTTTCAAACTGCTGACCTTGTGGATGTCAGTCACTCTTAACCACTATGCCACAAGGGCTCCTATGTTACTGTTTGGTTCCATCAAGTCCATTTCTACTCACTTTGACCCCATTTGAGAGAGTAGAATTGTCCCATAGGTCTTTCTCCCATGGAGCTGCTTATTGAGTCAGAACCTTTTGGTTAGCAACAGAGCATTTACTAGTTTCCACACCCAAGGATTCCTTCTGTATATCATCTGATGATATATAGTAACCACCTAATTAAATGGTTAGGAAATAAATGAAAAAAAAAAAAAAAGGCAGGAATTCCAACTTCTGCCTAGTTTTCTAGATTAATGGAAATTTGATCCCTAAATAGTTAGTTACTTTATTCCAAAAAGACCTTGTTTCATTTACTTGTTCAGCCATAATCTTAGAGTCAACAATGTACAGTACCTGTTTAAAGGGTAGGGGAAACGGCAGTGAACTTGACTCAAAGTCTTTAGACTTGTGGCACAAATTACACACAAATAATGTTCATTCTTGCTTCAGTGGCTTACACAAGTGTGCAGAATTTTCTTTTCACTTCCTTCGGAATTGCCTAGATGGCAGAAAATTTGTTCCCATTACCTGTACCATGAAGTTTCCTGGGACTCTCCATTTACTGACAGGGTCGTCAGATAAACAGGATGGCCAGATAAAAATAAATTTCAAGGAAGTGACTAGCTTTGACATATAAATATTTCCTAAATATTACACACTGCATTCCAAATTAAAACTTAAGCATCTTTTAAAAAGTATTTTTATTTGCTAACTGGCAATTTTCTCCTTTGCCAACTTTCCATTGTAATTATATTCAGAAATACAGAAATTAACATTTAATTATTCTCTTCAGTAGGAATTTTGTTGATCCATGGCCTACATAATTAATAAACAGTTAACAATGAATCCAAAAATTAAAATTTCAATGAAGATTAATTTATAAATTTACAGCAGTATTTGTAATAATGAAAAAATGGAAATTGTAAAATGCCCAACAATAGAGGACTAATGAAAGTAAATGGTAATACATACCTATTCAAAATGATAATTGAAAGAACAATGAATGGCACTGATAATGCATAAAATAATATTATGTAAAAATAAATATAATCAAAACACTAAAAGTAATTCAATTTTATTTTTAAGTTGCATGTATTGAACAGTTGGCCATGTCCTTCTGTCAATGTCATGGATGGAAAAGGAAAGCTAATGAATTTGTCAAGAAAAAAGAAAACAAAATTGCTAGGAGAATTCATGTGAGAATTAGAAAAGTCTGAATATAGACTATTATGTCAAGAGAGATTTTAATATTTTTTTGCTATTTTTCTATATTTTTCATCTCCATAATGATTATGCACTGTTATTATAATTGGAAAAATGCTTCAAGATATTATTTTTGCATTGATTTCACCTATTATATATGGGCCAAAAAGGTGATCTGACAACTAAACCAGGGACATTATGGTATTTTGCAATGTTTTTTTCCAATGTTCAGAAAAAAGGAAAAGAAAGAAAAATCCAGAGTCCAGTCATTGTAATTCTACATCCTTGCCATATAGTGATTTTTGATACATTAAAATCATATTTTTAATGGCTAGTCTCATAAATATTCCACTTCCTCCATTTGGTATTAAAACAAACAAAGAAAAAATCAACCAGTGACTAGTAATCAAGAATACCTCCTGAATCCACTCTGAATTACTACTTAATTATAATAACATTCATGGTAGCCACATATATATTTCACCTATTTCACAGTTGCCTAAATATCTTCAGCAACAATCACAAATCTTGCTAATTTATTTTGCGATATTCTTGTGCTGTATTTCTGGACTCCACATAACAAGAAAGAGAAACTCTGACTTCTGCATAACAGATGTAAAGTTTGAGTATAAAGAAGTAAATTGAATTCATCTGGTTAGGAGGTAGGAACTGAAGAGATCATTTTTGCATTAATATGATGCTGATACAGAAAGTTTGTGTTTCCTAAGGCAGCTCAAAAAGAAAAAAAATTTCTAAAAACTGTCAATGCAAGTTGCTCTGATGCTGGAACAAAAGAATTCTACTTATCAAATTAAATGTCACCTCTTCATTTGAACAAATTATACTATAACTCTAGTAACTAATAATATTTCCATACTTAATAATGAGCTTTATTGAAGTTGATTACTTGAAAGCATACACTGTGTCTCAAAATGAATTATTAATTATAGTTCAAAAGGAATAGTAGTTTCATAGTAATTGGGACACCAAATCCATTTGACCCTGAAAATAATTAACTAAATCCTATAGGAAGCAGTATTTCTGAATGAAAGTTAGAATACCTTGCAAAGAAAAAAATAGTAAAAAACCGGAGGAGTCAATCAGACCCTGACGATAGAAAGAGTGTAAGTAAGTCTTCTGGTTTGGAGGCAAAATTTGGGAATGCGGAGCTGACGTCCCCTGGTTTCTATTCTCTAAATGAACTGAAAGCAGAGAGTTGAGGAATGCTATTGGGGGAAGCACTCAGTCCTTGGGCTTGTTAAATTAGTGCAGGTGCAACACAAGATTGAGGCCTTGAAACGATTCATCTAGATCCCAAGTCTACGCTGAATCCCATATGTGAAAACACATTCCAGATCCCAATTTTGAAAAATTGAGAGATAAAAGAATGTTCTAATATAAATATACATATAAAACAGTGTTAATATTCTTAGAGATTACGGGATACTCTGTGCAGGGTACAGTTTCTGGCACAGAATGCTTAATTAATGGATTCTGGTTAGATTGAACTACATTATATCTCTAGAGTGCCTTAAGAATTAAAATAAAGTTTCAGTTTTCTCTCTCTTTTAAAAATCTACCACTATGGGACTTTACTATTTCACCCACTTGTTGAGTTGCTCCCAATTCATAGTGACTCAACATACAAGAAAACAAACCACTGCCTGCTTTACATCCTCACAATTATTGCTATGTTTAAGGTCATTATTGAAGGCACTTTATCAGTAAACTTGTTGAGGGCATTTCCCTTGCTCAATGATCCTTACTAGGCATGATGTCCTTTCCCCAGGGATTGGTTTCTCCTGATAAGATGTCCCAAGTATGTGAGAAAAACTGGGCCATCCTTTGCTTCCAAGAAGAAATCTGGCGATATTTTTCTGTTCTTTCTTCCGATAGTCCATGTTATTCAATATTCCTTGGAAATTCTATAATTTCAATGCTTCAATTCTGCAGTCTTCCTTTGTCATTTCCCAGCTTTTGCATACATATGCGGCAATTGAAAATATCATGATTTAGGCAGCTTTCAGGGCGTGTGAGGATCATGGTGGCCCTAGCTGACTGAGGGCCTCAACTCTAGGAAACACAAGAAACTCGGGCAGTGCCTGTTGCTGCTGTGGGCTTAGTAGGCCTTGAAGTGCTTACCTCACACTGAAGAGCAGCTGGTAACACAGGCCCCACGACTAGCAGTTTCAGTTTCTATGTCAAGTGTGAGCCAAGTGGAAAAAGGAGATTTTGAACCATCACACCAACAGAAATGAAAACATCCACTGGAGGAACTGCCAGCCAGGGCACTGGTCCATTAACTCTTATGGTGTGGCCAAGGCCTTCATGCCCTGCAGACTGGCTGACAAGCGAGGACCCCAAGGACTGTGACAACATGACCCTTTTAAGTCTGAGAGATATTTGTGACCACAGGGAATAAAAAAAAGCTACAAAAGTGATTAAGTGTCAGAATGAGACCATGCATTTTCTTCAGAAATTAAAGTCCATTATCTTCTTTGTGACTTTGAGATTTTTAGAAGAAAATCAAAAATTTCCCAAATGAATTCTAGGATATCTCAGAGTTTGTGGAGGTCAACTGTACAGCAGAACAATTGTTGATATCTGACAGGGCTGTTCACATGCCTGACGATGATCGACGAGATGGGTGTGAATGTGGAACAATAATTTTATCTGCGAGTCAAGTAAATGAAATTGAAATGGAATTACTCAAGGAAAAACCTCAAGAGATTTCTCTTTCAGCAGAAGAGCAAGAAGTGTTGCCTGAAGAATTGGTGAGGAAATCTCGGAGAAATAATGAAGACCATAGAAATGATCTCACAGAAGAGGAGCAGAAACTACACAGCCTCCATTGTCTAGCCTCAGAGACAGGACTCAAAGGAGGCCTACGGAGAGAGGCCCGATGAGAGCGCCTAAGGCTACCCCTGGATACAAGTCAGACCTCTTCTGTGACAACCAGCACACCATCTCATCCATCCTTGCCTCAGCGGAGGAAAAACGTCTGAGTAGGCTTTGGAAGTTTGTATTTTAATATCCGTAAGCTTGGAGTTATATAGCTTAGACCCATAAAACAAAATATTGGATATACCTTGGCCAAAAATTTCTTACTACTCAGACTTTTCCCCTCCTATTTAAAGGGAAATTATTTTTTTATTGTGATACATTTATATGTGGAGTCTTGGTGGCACTTGATGTGAACACACCCACTGATGGCTCCACGGGACAAAGATCGACAGCCTCAGTAAACCCTGTGGAGAAGATCTTCGCTGCCCTCTACGGTCTCTATGAGTGTGAGTCAAGTTGTGGGCAGTGGACAGTTGGTTTGGTAAAACACATTTATCATGTCTTATGTGCATAATTCCGTGACATAAAAGTGAATTTTCAGTGTAGCCAAGAGGAATTGCCAAAACTCAAATGAAGGCCGAACATGATAATGGGACAGGAGGAAATTAAAAGAAACAGAGGAAAGATGAGGAGGGAAAGGACATTTATAGAGGTCTAAATACAGGCATGGATATGTGTAAATACATTTATATATAATGATAGGGGAATAGATCTATATACATACAGTAGCCAATTGGACACCCCCTGTCAGAAAAGTTACAAGAGACGAGTCAGTCAGGGTGCAGTATAACACTGAAGAAACACACAACCTTCCTCTAGTTCTTTAATGCTCCCCCTCACACACACAATCATGACCCAACTTCTATCTTACAAATTGGGCTAGACCAGAACATATATTCCGGTACAGATAAGAGCTTGCAACACAGGGAATCCAGAGCAGATAAACCCCTCCGGACCAATAAGGGGAGCAGCAGCAATATTAGGAGGGTAAGAGTAAGGAGTTGGGGGAGTAAGGGGAAACTGGTCACAGTAATCAACTTAGGGCCCCCTTCCAAGGGGTACAGACAGCAGAAAAGTGGGTGAAGGGAGACAGCGGTTGGTATAAGACATGAAAAAAAAATTATCAAGGGGATATAGGGGAGGGAGGAAAAAAAATGAGGAGCTGATACCAAGGGCTCAAGTAGAAAGAAAATGATTTGAAAAAGATGACAACATATGTACAGATGTGTTTGACACAATGAATATATGTATGGATTGTGATAAGAGCTATAAGAACCCCCAATAAAATAAAAAATATTAAAGTACATTTGGGTGGGGGTCTAAACAAACTGTTCACTCTAACAAATGCAGCGGCAGAGCAACCTCCAAAGAGATTAAATTGCTAACAGAAGTTCAGTAACTATATCATTCTAGAGTAAAATGCAGCCAAACCATTCACTCTCAATAAGAACTGAGATATCTATATACTATGCATGGTTAAAATCAGGTTCAATGTAGATGCCCATTCCAGATGACTTAGATCATGATATTCTAATTTGGAATAGGTGAAGAGTGAAAGTAGCATAGAATACTAGCCATAATAATGATAACAATGATCCAATGTGCTATTCTAACACAAAGATGCAGTCATACGAGGCTACTCACTTCCAATCTTATCCCCAATATGCTAGCAAATCCTCTTGGTTCTACCCTCAAAATATATCCAATATTAAAACAAACCCTTTTTATTACTTTTGCCACTGTGGTCAAAGTGACTGTCATCTTTTACTTATCTTATTATATAACCTCATAATTAGTTTCTGCTTTTACATATATTTTCTCTTGTTAAGTTTCATGAAGGTAAATGTTTTTGAGTTTTGCATATTCAGAACTTATTACAGTGTCTACTATATAACACTCAAACATTTGCTTGGTGGGGGTGCAGCAGAGAGAGGGGAAGAGCAAGGGTTCGAAAATAGACGGTGAGGAGGGTGTAGCATTCGTGGTCATGTTTGATCAGCTGAAAGGTATGGATGAGGAATTACTGAAAGGTGAACAATGGATAATCATGACAGTGGGGCAGGAGGAGAGAAAAAGAAAAATAGGTAAGAACAAAGTAACAAGTATATATAGGGATAAATATAGATATGCGTATTTATAGATATATACAGATAGGTATATTTGTCTATGTACGTATCTGTATATATAAATACAAGGAGGCAGACGGACTTTGGGCCTCTACTTAAATCTCACCTTCACTTGTTCTAATAATGTGGCACAATCTGATACTAACCTTCCCAACATGGTCTCTGAAGACAAAATGGGGCCATAAGCAAATGTGGTGAAGAAAGCTGATGGTCCCCAGTTATTAAAAGGTACAGTGTCTGGGGTCTTAAAGGCTTGAAGGTAACAAGCAGCCATCTAGCAGCGAGGAAACTAAACCCACATGGAAGACGCACACCAGCCTGTGTGATCACGTGTCAACGGGATCAGGTAGCAGGTATCAAAAGATCCCAAAACAAACAATTATATCGATGTCAACCAGCAAGATCGGAGTAGAGACCCAAAGCCCATCTGTAGACAATTGGATATCTCCTCTCAGTAGGAGACAATTGGATATCCCTCTCAGAAAGGTCACACATGAGGGACGAATCAGCCAGGGTACAAAATAGCACTGATGAAACACAACACTCCTCTGCTCCGGTTCTTGAATGCTTACTCCTCCACACTACCATGACCTCAGTTCTACCTTACGAATCTTTTTAGACCAGAGTACGGAGCATGCACACTGGTACAGATAAGAGCTCTCAACACATGGAATCCAGGGCAGATAAAATTCTCAGGACCAGTAGTGGGAGGAGTGACACCATGAGGGGAGGGGGAGGGTGGTGTTGGAGGGGCAAGAAAAGAGGCACTGATCACAACGATGGATATATAACACACACCACCCCGTGGGGGGCGAATAAAAGAAACTGGGTGAAGGGAGAGAGCGGATGGTTTCAGATACAAGACAACAATAATCATAGGCAATTGGTCAAGGATTCATAAGGGTGGGAAGGTGGGTGAGGGAGGGGGAGAAAAAGAAGAGCTGCCACCAGGGCTCTGGTAGAAAGACAATGTTTGAAAATGATGATGGCAACATATGTACAAGTGTGCTGGAAACACTTGATTTATGGATTATTGTAAGCTCTATAAGAGCCCCCAATTATATGATTAATACAAATTTTTAAAAGGAAACTATTTTTTAAAAAGCTTCAAGTTAAACAATCAGCCACTTAGCAGTAAGCGAAAAAAAAGGGCCACATGGAGGAAGCACTCCAGCCTGTGTGATCATGAGGTGTCAACAGGAATAGGTGTCAGAAGTTCAAAAACAAGCAGTTAGATTGACACGAAAACACACACACACACACACACACACACACACACACACACACACGGGTTCTTGGGAGGAGGTGAATGGGCGAGGATAAAGGGGAGCTGATACCAGAGTTCGAGGAGAAAGATGTTTTGAAACTGATGGTGGCAGCAATGGTCCAACTGTGTTTGAGCTAACTGAATCATGAATTGTTATATACGTAAGAGCTCCCAATAAAAATTTAAAAAATTTTCTTAATAAACATAGCAACCAGATATTTCCTTTAGAAGGTAAGTTTATTTAGCTCTTTTGACTGAAACCATATTCACTTCTTTTCTACCTCCTTAAAAAAGCAAAGCTAAAGAGGGCCTCCAAGGCCTGAATAATCTAGCAGCCTAGACAGCTCTGCCCAGATCTCCTATTTTCTTTCATTAGCCTACTATTTTTACTGTTCTTCCCTTACTATTTCTGTCTGCCGAGGGGATCTTCTCTGATCTACACGTGATTCTGTTTGTTATATCTTCCAGGTTGCTGCTCCAATAACATTATTATTTTTTAAGTTAATAATTTTCTTTTTAATAAGTTTTATTGGCATTTCACATGCCACACTATTCAATAATTCAATCATATCAAAAAGAATTTACAATTCTTACCACAATAAATTTTTTATGGCTTTACTCTTTATGTTTCCCCAAATAACATTATTCTACAGTTACCCCAAACTCACTGGAAGTAATCCCATCAAAAAGGACGGTGTTGTTGAAAGCAATTAAACTTCTTTTGGTGGGTAAATGGCTTTAAGGGTATAGACTCCCGAAAGGAGAATAAGCCCAATATTATGTTCCTGTCCTGGACACTTTTAAAAATCTATTTTCTATCTAGCCTTTGGTGATTCAGGCTGAGTTATAGACAACCAGGACCTTAGACTCTGCCCTTTAGAAGTGAACAACGTCCTTCATGGGCCAAAGCAGAAGGATTCAATTTGGAAGTCATGTTAACCTAGCTTGACTTTACCTTAAACCCAATTGTAATAGATTAAAGGAACTGACATACTCCCTGGGACATAGGCTGAAATGCCCTGGTGGGAGAAGGAAGCAGCAGCGGACTACTACCCCAAGGTTAAGGACCTGGAAGTCAATGGGCTTTGATTCAGATCTCTTGCTTGAGGGTGCCCAATAAATGACAAGTCAAGACCACCATATATTTTCTATTTTCATACTCTGCTTTTTTTAATGTTGTCTTAGTTCTGCCTTTGTGAATGAGTGTTATTGGAAGTTTTGAACTATTTCTAGCCCTCACTGTTTGTGTAAAGATTGTCCAATCACTTAAGTTCTTAATTTGTACAAATCAATAATCCATGTATTTTGGTCTTTAAAAATGTCCTATACATGTATACTTTCCTAACAGTGCTTTAAATTCTACTGTACAGGCTAAATGAATGAAAATATCAATAGAATATTACAAGCCCCATGAGGATAATTTATAATATTCTCCAATAAAATAATAATGGTATCTCTAAAATGAACTAGGGACATATGTAAACCATGGGAATATGAAAGGATTTTGAGCTCGTACTTAATTGTGGGCCTAATTTAAGAATAATTAGTACAAAAATTAAAAAAATAGAATATTTCATTCTTATGACATGGTCCCACTCTATACATGCCCTCATTAAGAGATCACAGAAGATATGTGTGCTACAGCAAAGGATGGTGGAGAAAGCAGATGGTGGCTGGCTATCAGAAAGACAGCATCTGGCATTGTAAGGCCTGAGAGCTGTGAGTAGCCTACATGTTTCCAAGGACTTTGGATCTACTAGGCTCGGCACCCTTCTCCCCGCCATCACATGTGCTCGTCCGGCATCCTGCTTACCTTTCTGTGTCATTGGCCTGCAGCTACATAAGTCTCAAGAGGGCTCTGGCTTGCATGACATTTATGATTTTGAATTGGACTGGGCAAGGAAGCCTTTTCAATATAAAATTACTTCTTAATAAAAAACTCTTTCCTAGACATATAGGAATATCCCTGGATTTGTTTCTCTAGCTAACAATGAGTACAAAAAGAAAATGTCCTATAAAATTGATTGTGGTAATGACTGTACAACTTGTTTTAATATGATAAAACTATTGAACTGTATGTTATGTGAATTATGTCAATAAAAGTGTTAAAAAAACAAACAATCCTAACAATTCTTTCAGTGTTGTGTTCTCTGACCATCCAATATTAAATAACTTGCTAAGGGTAAGAAAAAATAGAAAATCCATAAAAAACAAACATGATGCTCATGAGTTCATATCAACTCATAGTTACCCTATAAAACAAGAGTAGAACTTCCCCCCATAGAGTTTCTAAGGCTTAAGGTATATATGAGAGCAGAAAATTTCATCTTTCTCTTCAGGAGCCAGAGCCAGTGGTGGGTTCAAATTACTAACTTTGCAGTCAGAAGTCCAAAGTGTAATTGTAATCCACTATGCCATCACGGCTTCTTAAAATATTGGAAACATATATATAACATATGGATCATTAAATACAAATACTGTAGTTATAAAGCTGAAGTGCACGTTTCAGTATAATTTCATGAGGCATATATATATATATATATCTCACATATACGTTATTATAGCTTAAAATTTTTAGTCCTGATAGTGCAGTGGTTAAGCCTTTGGCTGATAACCTCAAAGTCAGCAATGCAAAATCACTGTAGAGCTATAGTCTTGGAAACCCACAGGCGCAGTTCTACAATGTCCTACAGGGTTGCTATGAGTCAGAATCAACTTGATGGCAGTGAATGAAATGAACTTCCTAACAGGTTATGGTCTACAGTGGAAGCCCTAAATCTACTTATGAGTCTCTACATAAATTCAACCTCCATTGACTTCCTTTTGATCATTAATGTGGACCATGAATAGCTTTATCCTCCTCAAACAGAGTGCCTGTGGGTAACTGTCATGCCCCTAGCTGGTCCCACCAGGGAGAAGCAACATAGCCTCTAGGGACTTGTGTGGGTATTCCTTTAATGAAAATCAGGGTGAACAGAAACTGGGGTGCTAGGGTTGTGTGGGTATAAGTCACATCCTGACTACCTTGGTCAGAGGGTCCTGAACCAATCCTGTAAGCTGTTCTAACATAATCGATGTGTCCCAGTCATGGTCTGTTCCTACTTTTGTAGTCCGACCTCCAACTGTGATCTATTCATCTGCCACCAATCAAACTTTTGTAATAACTTCCTTTGGCATCCCTAATCTTCTGTAAGGCTCCAAAGCTCTCCCTGGATGCCAATAAGACCTCATCTTCAGCCTGATGATATATAAAGCTTTGTCGTGTTTTTCCTTTTCAGAATGCAAATAAATATTCTCTGTAAATTATATTTAAGATTTGGGAGTCTCTTTCGTACCCTAAACCAGAATGTGTGTGTGTGTGTGTGTGTGTGTGGTGCTAGATGACATTACGTCAACAAGACTCTCCGAGCTAGAGGTGAGTCTCCTGTGGCTTTCTAATGAGGAGGAACCTGGGAACCTCCCCCTCACTCGACCACTCCACGCTGCCTCCCTGCTTGCTGGGACTTTGGGGGTCACCCTGAGAGATGTTGGTGCCCTGCCATGTTTCTACTGACCTAAGATCCACACGACTTTGCACCCACCAGCCTGTGATCTTCCTGTATTCTGTACCACTGTATGTGACTACCAAGTAAGGCTGAGGTGAGCATGCTACCATGAAATGTGTCTGACTCCATTATTTTAATCTCTTCTTCTATCTTTCATGCTCTCTGACTTTACTATAATCTTTATGTATTATCGCTGTACAATTGTGCCTACTGGACCCATGACGATGTTTTAGGGGCTGGTCTACCCTGACACCTGATGGGGTTTAATCAAGTGTAATGTAGCCAAGAGGAAGTACAGAGAGCCGAATGAAGGCTAAACGTGATAGTGAAACGAGGAAAAAAAAATGAAATAGAGGAAAGAACTAGGAGGTAAAAAGATATTTATAGAGAAGTATAAACATAGGCATGTACATACGTACATATATTAATATATAGTGATAATGGATATGTACATATATTTATAGGTTAAGTATTAAAGTAGCAGATGAACATTGGGCCTCTACTCAAATCCTCCCTCAACACAAGAACACTTTGTTTTAATAACCTGAAATTCTGTGATGCTCACCTGTCCGACACAATTGCTGAAGAGAAAATTGGTACACAAGCTTAATGTGGCGAAGAAATCTGATGGTACAAGATATAGCATCTGGGGAGCTTAAAGGCTTGAAGATAAATAAGCTGCCATCTAGCAGGGAAGGAATAAAACCCACATGGAAGAAGCACACCAACCCGTGTGATCAAGAGGTGCTGATGGGATCAGGCATCAGGCATCAGAAGACCCCAAACAAACAAACATTTGATACAAACAAGAGGAGTTGGAATGCAGACCCAAAGCCAATCTATAGACAATTGGACATCCCCTCATAAAAGGATCACAAGGAAGGGATGAGCCAGCCAGGGTGCAGTATAGCACTGAGAACACACACAACATTCCTCTAGTTCTTTAATGCTTCCCCACCCCTACCTCCATTATCATGACTCCAGTTTTATCTTGAAAATTTGGCTAAAGCAGAGCATATATACTGGTACAGATAAGAGCTCTCAACACATGGAATCCAGGATAGATAAATCCCTCAGGACCACTAATGCAAGTAGTGATACCATGAGGGTAGGGGGAAGGTGCTGGGGAGAAAGGGGGAATCAGTTGCAATGATGGACATATGACCCCACCCCAGGGGGACGAACAACAGAAATGTGGGTGAAGGGAGACAGAGGATGGTGTAAAATATGAAAATAAAAATAATATATTATCAAGGGTTCACAAGTGTGGGAAGGTGGCACAGGGAGGGGAAAAAAGAGGAGCGGATACCAAGGGTTGAAATAGAAAGAAAATGTTTTGGAAATGATGTTGACAACATATGTACAAATGTGCTTGATTAACTTGATGTATGGCTTGTTATAAGAGCTATAGGAGCCCCAATAAGATGATTTATTAAAAATGTAAAGATATTAGAAAAAATTAAAAGAAAAAGATGCCAGTATTGAGCAATTTCCAGATTTGCAATATACCTATAAAGTATATAAGTATACTTTTCTGAGTGTTATAAATTGGGTGGTAACTCAAATTCAAGAGTCAATGTAATACCTGATCCAAAGTTATATGTACAAATTTCTATTTTATGAAAATTTATAGTCAACAACTTTAAGAATTTTTTACTATTTCATGGTTTTATAAGTCTATAATAATGATAAAATCATAAGTTAAGATAAGTTTTTATTATATAGGCCAAACATTTTATAAATAAGTGATTCAAACATTTAAAAGATTTATATTAAACAATATGAATTTTGGCTGGTTAGCCCTTATTTTGTGAGCCTTGAGAAGTAAAGCCCAAGATCAATGTCAATAACCAGGCTTTGTGAATCTAGTTCACTGCTTGCTGTGTTGGGATACAAATACATATTTTTAATTTATAAGAGAAAATGGTATCTCTCAATTATTATAATAACTAGTAATTCTTAAAAGGTATTAAATACAATTTAAAAATTAACTCATTATTTTCAATTCTGGTACATTATGCAAATAATACTAATTAGGATCACTATAAAAATAGCCTTGGCTCTTTCTGAATTATTTTCACGGCGTATATTTATAACATGCCACTGATATTAGAATTCCCCTGAACTGTAGCGAATCTTTTTTTTTTTTCAGCAGAGGAAAATTCATCAGGTAGAACCTAAAATGAAAGTTAAATCCAGAATCGTAACAGCAATCTTCATTCTATCTTAACAGAAATGTCATTGTCCTCACCAGAAAAGATGTCAGGATTCTATAAGAACACTGTATAGGTTTCTTTGTTAAAAACATTAAAAATAATAATAATAAAATCATTGTTAAGTGTGTTCAGTGTTTTCTTTAAAAATATCTTTGTGTCTTCCTTAGATGATCTTATAGGTATCCTGGATTTTGTCTTTGCAAACTCACTCCTCTCACTGCCTACAACAATAAAATAAATGTAAGGAAAACAGCTACCTGAATAGTATCCGAAGGGAGAGTTTCAGCATTCCTAGAGAGAAACAAAGTACTTTTGGAAATTTTAAAGATTGGAAGGGGAATTAATGGGATTTTAAATATGGCTCCCATCACTCACTTTCATGCTGGGAATGTAGTTCTAGGGTCGTGTCCTAGAAAACCCGGAAATTACATACCATACTTTAAAGAATTAGACTTGATATAAAGATGTAAAACTTCAAAAACAAATTCTCTGAAGATGAAATGCACAAAAACTAGAGAAGAAATAGTTTTTTAAAAGATTAAAAAGCAGACATCTACAAAGACTAGAAAGTATCCTAAACAAAGGCAAAAATATCTGAATGGAGATGCATGTGTGCAACACTGATTGCCTGGCACACGTAAGTTACAGAACTGCAGACTTTCTATATGAAATAGTTAGTGACTTGTGCTTTGTAGATACATGGAAACTGTGAGGTCAATGTGCCTAAAATTGATTTTCCTGTAAGAAAATGTCAAGTGCGGTAATATTGCCAGCAAAAGAACTGATAATGCAGAGTAAATTCTATAAGATTATCTGTGAGATTCAAAACACTATAGGTATGAGGGGAAATTGACCTTATATATCTCATTCTTAATCCACATAAAGTAATTAAGTTGAATTCTTGCACCCAATTTCAAATAACTTTTTATCATTTAAATTATGTTAAAATATACTGTACAGGTGATTTGATGTGTTGCTGTGAAATTAAGTGGTAACTATTGTCAAGGCAATCATTATCATAATTGACCTTATTTGAGAATTAACAAAAAGAATAATCAAGTTCTTTTATTGAAAGAATTAATCTTAAGAATGTGAAAAAATGACAAGTCAACATCTGTCTTCTGGTTTAAAAGGTAGTATGAGAATCCATTTCCACATCAACCTAAGACATACTGCCACAAAGCCTCCATTCTCCATGTTTCTTTTTTTTCCTCCAATAATTTTATTGGTGGCTTGTACAACTCTTATCACCAATCCATCCATCCATCCATCCATCCATCCATCCATCCATCCATCCATCCATCCATTGTGTCAAGCACATTTGTACATTTGTTGCTATTCTCATTCTCAAAACATTTTCTATTTGAGCCCTTGGTATCAGTTCCTCATTCTCCCCCCCCCTCTTTATCTACATTGACACTGTTTCCACAGCCACACTCACTAGCTACCCTGTTTCCCTAAAAATAAGACAGTGTCATACAATAATTTTTGCTCCCAAAGATGCGCTAGATCTTACTTTCAGGGATGTCTTATTTTTCCATGAAGAAGAATATGGTACACATTTATTGTTTTATTATAAAGACCTTGCACTTACTCTGGCTGCGCTGTGACCAACAGTGAGCTGCGGTGGTGCCCACAGCTACGGTCCAGAGTCCAGGGTTACAGTAGCTTCGGGGGTCTTATTTTCGGGGAGGTCTTATTTTCAGAGAATTACTTATATTTCAGTGAGATACAAAGCTGTAAGTAGGTCTTACTTTGGGGGATGTCTTACTTCCGGGTAAACAGGGCATTAGAGAGATGCATTTCATTAGTAATAAAGTTGAAAACCACAAAGAAGAACAAATGCTGTTGATGATATAGACACACCAGAAAACTCAGGCGCAGGTGGAGGGGCAGTAAAATGGTACCACCACTGTGGAAAGTGATATGGCCCTTCCTCAAAAATTGGGGAATAGGACTATCATATGACCCAGCAATCTCTCTACTTGGTATGTGTCTTAAAGAAATAAGAGGTGTGACTAGGACAGATATAGGTACACTTATGTTCATCACAGTACTGTTCACAGTAGCAAAAAGATGGAAACGACCGAAATGCCCATCAGTGAAAGAATGGATAAACAAACGATGGTATGCAATGAAATATGACATGATAAACAACAATGCTGACTCGAAGGAACACCTCACACAGATGAACCTGGAGGCAATATGGCTGACTGAAATAAGTCAACCACAAAGGGATAAATATGATATGAGAAAACTATGATAAAAAGTCAAAAAATTCTTCATATATATCAAGAAACTTCCTATGAATAGCTATCAGGGAAAATGCGGGTAAATTACTAACCAGATCATAGGCACATGTTAGCTTGTGTGAAGAGGAAGGGGATATATAGACAGGAGATCAGGACAAATGAGGAAAGCAATGGAAGGCCCAGGGAACAGTCCACGAGTTAAAGACAGTAGATGTAAATCCTTCGAAGTGCCTTATCGGAAGCCGCAGGAGGGAGTACTTGGAGAGAGCAAAAATAGTGAGATTCTGGTTTGCAGAAGGCAATGGATGACAGCTGAAGCCCAAGATAGATTTGTGAGATCAACAACACAGAAAGTAAGCGCCTGTGATTTCCCTCTATCCGTAATAGAGGGATGGGAAGAAACGTTACAAAACAGAGTGCATTGGAGGAATAACTATAGGAGATCAAACTAATAAACCTGACACTTGAAATCTTGTCAGTTTATGCCCCCCACTGATGCACATTGGGTCCGATCTGGTTTTCAACATTTTTGTTTTTTTCAATCATATTGGGGTTTATCTCAGATGTATTTTGTCATTGGGATAACCCTCCTGATTTTTGTTATATGTTTTTCAGAGTATGAAACCAAGGACTGATGAACCCATAGAGACAGCAAGTGGAACAAGGGTTCCTGGGGTACAGTAAGGGGGAGAGGAGGAAGTCAAGCAAGAAGAGAAGGCTTTGAAACTAATTGTGGTAGCAATTGTACAATACTGCATGATGTCAATGAACTATGGAACAATACATTAGCTATCAATAAAGTGTTTTCGGAAAAAAGAGAAAAGAAATATTAGAGGTTACCAGGAAATTTTTGAGAGAAAAATAAAGAGTTAATCTCCATGCATTTTTTGAATCTCAGTTAAAAACAGTCATATAAAGCAACAATTATACTTGTAAATATCACAATAATGTATCAACGGTATTCCTATGGACACTTCTATTTGGTCTCAGAATAAACTCAACCAAATAAGTAAACTAAAATATCCCTTGGTGAAGAATATCCTTTCTGAGCAACACACAAACATCAAAGGAATATTGGGGATGCGAGAAGATGGGAAAAGTCAACTTGAAAGGAGTACTAATTTAGCCTACCACACTTAAAATGAAATAGGATAACTGCCTCAAATTATAGTAGGCATTGTATTATTTTTAGATTTCAGAACAAGCACTTGATCTGCTTATTTAGAATAATATTGACCAATGTTACTGAATATTAGTGGGAGAAAAATAGGTGATTTTACACAATTTTAAGGTATCAATTATTCATTTCTATGCAAAACACTTCACTTTACAAATGAGGAAACTAACAGCTAATTGAAAAATCAGCAAACTGACTAAAATATCAAAACCCAACTTACAAAAAACCCCAACTTACAAAAAACCCCAACTTACAAAAACCCCAACTTACAAAAACCCCAGCTTACATAAGTTAGTCCTTTCAGTTTAATATAATGTCTTAGTCATATAGCGTAAGTGTGCATTTAACTTTGTAGAACACAGGAGGTAAATTTTCAAAGTAGATACACCATTTTCAATTCTCATCAGACTTTAACAATTTAGACACTTTCATAGAAATGCAGTTATATCTCATTGTGGTTCAGTTTGATTTTCCTGAATGAATGAATGAATAATGGGGAGTCTCAATTTGTGTGCCACACAGGTAATGTTCTTGCTAAAATATCTGTCTAAATACTTTAGTTTTTATTATTAATTTTGAGACTTCAGCACTGTTCTGATACAAGTCTTTTTATTAAAATAGTTTTCCACAGTAATTTTAGAATGAATTTGTTGACTTAAACCCCCCACCCCCCAAAAAAAACCCTACAGAAATTTCAATTGGATTATGTTGAATCTATACATCTTTTTGAGAAGTGACATTTTAACATCTCCCAGTCCATGAACACAATTTCAGTCTTATGTAATTTCTCTTAACAATGGTATGCCATATTATATAGATACTGCTTTTGTACATATTTTGTTATATTTCTCCTAAAATATGCCATATTTTATGCTATTGGAAACATTATTTTAAAAAATAAATTACAGTTATTTGCCGCTATGATATTAAAAGTACAATTTTGGGGGCATTTTTAATCCTATATTCTGGAACCCTGCTAAGCATGATTGGTGCTAACAGCTTTTTGTGTTTTTTGTTGTATTTTTTACACGATGACCATTTTCCATGATGTTTTATTTTTTTAGAAGGGAACAATGTTAATCATTCTATATAGCACTACCTAGAACCTCTGCTGCAAAAGGCATCTTGAAAGTATTAAAAACAAAGATGTCATTTTGAAAACCAAGGTGTGTACAACTCAAGCTGTATTTTCTTTCTGTTTTCAAGCTCCATTTTCAATTTCCCCATAGGTGTGTGAAAACTGGACAATAAATAAACGAGGCCAAAGAAGAATCGATGCCTTTGAATTACGGTGTTTGCAAAAGTATTCAGACTGCTAAAGGAATGAACTAGTCTGTCTTGGAAAACGTACAGCCGAAATGCTCCAAAGAAGGGAGGACAGAGAGATCTCATTTCCCGTGCTCGGCACATGCTAGGCGGAGGGTCTAGTAAGTCCCTGCTTGCCACAACAGAGGGTCAATGAAGAAGAGCCAAATGCGCTGGACTGACACAGCGCCGGCAACCATGGGCTCGGGCATAACCAGTGTGAGTATGGCGTGACCTGGCAGGGTTCATTCTGCTGTCCACAGGGCTGCTACAGTTGGCACTGACCCAACTGCACCTAACAACAGACGCTCCAGTACAAAGTTGAACGGGGGTGAAAGCGAGCACCCTTAGCTCGTCATTGGTCTCTGGGGTAAGCATTCAGTCTTTCCTCATGTTGAGAAGTTCCCTTCTCTTCCTTGTCTTCAGAGAGATTTTATCTGAATTTTGTCACGTGTTTCCTAGGGCTATGAAGATGTCATATTAATTTTTGAATGTTAAACCAAGACTGAACCATTGGTCATGATGAATTATATATTTCAGATACTGCTGTGCTTGATTTTCTATAACCTTGTTAAAATTTTTACATATATGTTTAAAATAAGTAATTCATTTACAATTTTCTGATCCCCTTGGATGAGGTGAAGTAGTGTTTTCCTCTTTAAAGTTTTGGGGGAAATTGTATTCAACTGGTATTATGTCTTTCTTAAATGTGTGGCAGAATTAAAAACTGAAATAACCTGGCCCTTGAGTTTTCTTTGCAGGAAAGGTTTTACATGACAAATTAAATCTCTTTAATAGATATCCTGAGTAGTCCAGTTTTGGCATTTGTGTTTAAGTCATTTTATTGGGGGCTCATACAACTCTTATCACAATCCATACATCCATCATGTCAAGCACATTTGTACATTTGCTGCCATCAACATTTTCAAAACATTTTCTTTCTTCTTGAGTCCTTGGTATGAGCTTCTCAATTGTCCCCCTCTCCCACATCCCCAGCATTCCCTCCCTCATGAACCTTGGATAATTTATAAATTATTATTTTTTCATACATTAACGGATGTCTCCCTTCACTCACTTTTGTGTTGTCCATTCCCCTGGGAGGGGGTTATATGTAGATCATTGTGATCCATTCCTCGCTTTTCCCCTTATCTTCCTGGTATTGCTACACTCCTTATTGGTCCTGAAGGGTTTATCTCTGCTGGATTCCCTGTGTTTCCAGCTCTTATCTGTTCCCATGTACATACTCTGGTCTGGACGATTTGCAAGGTAGAACTGGGATCATGATGGTGGGTGCAGGAAGCATTAAAGAACTAGAGGAAAGCTGTATGTTCCATTGGTGCTATACTGCACCCTTACTGGCTCGTCTCCTCCTCGTGAACCTTCTGTAAGGGGATGTCCAATTAATTGCCTACAGATGGGCTTTAGGTCCCCACTCTGCACTCCCCCACATGCACAATAAGATATTTTGTTCTGGATCTTTGATGCCTGATACCGGATCCTATCGACACCCTATGATCACACAGGCTGGTGTGCTTCTTCCATGTGGGCTTTGTTGCTTCTCAGCTAGATGGCTGTTCATTTATCTATAAGCCTTTAAGACCCCAGACTGTATATCTTTGATAGCCGGGCTCCATCGGCTTTCTTCACCACATTTTCTTATGCACCTGCTTTATCTTCAGTGATCAGAGGCTCAATGTCAATCTGGAATAGCCCAGTTTTTATTTCTTCTTCAGTATGGTTTGAGTTTATGTCTATAAGCATAAAGACTATGAAAAATATTGGGAAAGATTTTTTAACAATTAAAAACCATATCTCTAATACCATTAGTAACTTCACATCTCTCCCTCCATCATATTTATAATTTATGTTTTATCTTTCCTTTTCCTGATAAGGCTGATTATTAGCTTATCTTTTCAAAGAATAAACTTCTGTCTTCATTGAACTTCTCTATTTTTTTGTCTTCTGCTCTATGTTTTTTATTTCCTTTTGTCTATTCATCTTGGGTATACGTTCAATGATCTATTTCCTTAAAGTAGAAGCTGAAGCTATCCATTCATTTGAGATCTTTCTTCTTTATAATAGTCATAGTATGCTATATATGCCTAAGTTCTGATAAGCTGTGTTTTCATTTTCACTTGCTTCAAAATAGTTTCTAATTTCCCCTTTGATTTCTCCTTTAATCTATGGAATAGTATAAGGAGTTATTTAGTTTCTAAATATTTGAGGATTTACCAGTGATTTTTCGTTATTGATTTCCAGTTTAAATAAACTGTGATAAGAGAATATATACCATATATACTCGAGTATAAGCCATCCCGAATATCAACCAAGGCACCTAATTTTACCACAAAAACTGCATTTAAAATGTGCTGAAAAACTCGGCTTATACACAAGTATATACAGGACATTATATGATTTGAATTCTTTTAATCAACTGATAGTTATTTAGGCTCGGAATGGCATTTATCATAATAAATACTGTGCCCACTTGAGGAGAATCTATTTTGCTGGAGTGTTCTTTAAGTGGTAATCATATCATGTTGATTGATAATATTTTTCAGGTATTCCATATACATTCTGATTTCCTGGGAATGTCTTCTACAAATTATTAAACAGGGGAAATAAAATCTATAGCTATTATTGTGTACCTGTTTATGTATGTTTGGATTCAATCAGTTCTTCATGCATCTTGAAGCTTGTTTAGGTGTATAGCTGTTTTGAAGTTAAGAATCAATCCTTTTATTGTTATGAAGTAACTCTTTGTCTGAGATTTTATTTATTATCACTCTGGGTTACATTTGGTTTTTATTTTGTTGTTGTTTTTTTTTACAAATTTTTTTTAAATCATAGGAGCTTTTTATAACACCAGGAACAAAACATTGATAAGCAAAGTCTGACATTGAAGAACAACTGCTCAGTCTCCGTGGAGACTTTCAAAAATTGCCAATGCCGACTATATTTCAAGTGGCCATGGCGGGGTATTGGGAAAAGTTTTCAATTAGCAATAATCACGCCTCGGATAAACCCCACTGGCTACGATATTGCCACTGCGCAAAGCTTGGTTTACATATGTTATTAGTGACAGGATGGCATACCTTATTTCACCAATTTACTTTGACTGTGTCTGTATACTTAAAAAGTCAAGTTTTATAAGCAGCACAGAGGTGGGGGTTGCTTTTGAAGTACAATCTGATACTCTCGGCTGTTCAGTTGGACTGTTGAGGGCATTTTCCAGTCATTGAAAATCCTATGAAGCACAGTCGTTCTCTGATTGACGTGTGATCACCATGAGTTAGAAATGACTAAACGACAGCTGGTTTACTAATACTTCTTTAGCTTTGTTGTAGAATAGTTAAGCTGGTTGTAAATAATTTCAGCATTTTAGGTGTTGCTTTCAGTGTTCGTCCAGAGTAGCATGTAGACTAGAGGAGGCAAAAACTTTCTGAATATCTGAAGACTCCTGAATTATATATTTTTTTCACTCTGGCTGGTGGTAACAGTTACAGCCCCAAAGTGTACTCTGAGAACTGTTCCTTGTAATTCTTTCTTTAGCCTTCAATTTTGCCTCATACACATGCACCATTCTTCACATTCTGAAGCTTTGGGTGGGACTTTGGAAATGTTTTGCATTCTCTCCATGCAGCTCTCTACTCTTCTGTATCCTGACTTGCAAACTTTAGTCATCTACATTCTACCTCCTTAATTCAGAGACTGCCAACTTTACCTGGGCTCACATTCTTTGCACGAGGACCTAGAAATTCTCTACAGCAGTAACCAGGACAATCTTAGAATGTATCATATTTACTTCCTGTTTCACAGGGATCATTTCCCCAAGTAGTATATTATACTTTATATACTCATTTTGAAATAAAACATTCCCCCATGAGATAAGAGGATAGTCTATTATTACTAGAGCCTCCAATACAAAGAAAAAATTGAGATAGAATAAAAGAATTAAGGTTACTTTCTACTCATATATTTGGATTTTGTTATTAAATGTAATAATATTTGTATGTGTACTAATTAAATTTAAATGTTCAACTCATATATCCAGGCCATTAGAACTTAAAAATAACCTGGTTCTGATATATCATTTAGTTAATATTATTTTGGCATTCTTTGTCTTTGCATTATTTGCAAAGAAAGCTTTATCGAATGACAGTTCAGTTGAGCAAAACTAGGGCAAGACCTGAATGAAGAATGTCACTAGAAATCTACTTATCAGTAGACTTCTTGAAATTAGATAAAAAGCTATCAAATGCATAAATTGCACTGTATCTAATATTTGTTATTCTACAGTATGTATGATGGACTTTCTTAAAACAAACAAAATCTACATAATCTGTGAAACACCTTAAAATATGGATGAACCTGGAGGACATTATGCTGAGTGAAATTAGTCAATAAAAAAGGTAAATATTGAATGATACCACTAATGTAAAAAATAAAAGGTTTGCACACTAAACACACCACAGAGATACACACACACACAACTGTTTATCTACTATTTACTGAGGTGCAAACATTTCCATTACAGGTGACTTAATCCTGACTCATAGACACCCTATAGGATAGAAAAGAAATAACCTGTAAGGTTTCCAAGACAGCAATATTGGAAAAAGCACAACACCACACCTTTTTATCTGCAGAGCCACTGGTGAGTTTAAAACCAATGACCTTACACTTAGCAGCCAAAGGATTAACACTGTGCCACAATATCATGATCAAATATAACAATTAGATATTAAGTAAATTTATCATTTACTTTAAATGATATTAAGTAAATTTAATTACATATTAATAAAATACTTTATCATATACCACCATTTATTTAAAAGATATCTATTTATAGTAGAGGACCCTTACTATCATAACTAAATATTTAAGCAAAAATGATTATTGTACTGGTCAAAGAACATTAGTGGCTTCAAGGAGATAGTTCTAAACCTGTTGGCACACCAAAACCCTCTTCCATAAAACAAAACTCTCAGGTTTGTTTTTGTTTTTAATATAAACTCCTGCTTGCTTGGGCAGCTCATAGACTAACATTGGAATGATACAGAGAAGATTAGCATGGCCCCTGTGCAAGGATGACACGCAAATTCATGAAGCGTTCCACATTAAAAAAATATAGATATATAACTCACCGTCTCATTTCCAAAAAGTATGTCAACATAAGGCATAACTTTCATCAATGGTTCCTTGTAGAATTGGCTAATAAATGGTGCAGACAGATTCAGAGTGAAAATTCTGTTGTTCTCCGAAGCATGGTGAGCCACTTTCAATATTGATTCTGGAGAAACTGTAAGGAAAAATCCCTGGATAAAGGAGAAAAATGAGAAAATTAGACATTCCATCTCCACAGAATCACATTCATTAAGAATAAAAGAAACCTACATAAAACACAAGCCTATTAAAAACAGTTATAAAATTCAACACAAAATAGAAGCACATAGCTTTGAAAAAACTTTATCATACAGATACTATATTCTTAAGATATAATCTTACCTCAGAAGATAAACTCTTACTTATTTCATATTAGATTTATGTACTTGGTGTTAAAAAAGTACTTGAAAAACTCATTCAAGTTAATATCTTCAAGTTAGAGAAAGAGTATGAAATCAGATTGGATCCTCTTAGCTTCTTATAAATAGTTGGGATTCTTGTAGTAACATGATATTTATTTTAAAAATCAAATTATATTTAAAACAATCTATTTAACAAAGAATATAGCTTTCTACCTATGAGATACTAAACTGAATTTTTGAGAATTCTGAATGAGAAAACAGAATTTTGGAGGATTCTGAGAATTTGAAAATGACTAGAAAAAATAGATAATATGATAAAATATTTTAATTCCAATTTCATGTAAAATTGTATTTTAAAACATTACTTAGATACATTGCTAACTTTAACATAAGACTTTGATAAATGTATCTAGGCTTTCCAAGTGAAAGAAAGTATAAGCAAAGATATGGATGCTTATTTAGGAAATTGTTTTGGATGATACAAAAATGAGAGAAGGAGTTCACAATAGGATACAATAAATTATAAAATTGTAAAGACCAACATCAGAAAGGGCCTTGAATAGCAAGGCAGGAGTTGATTTGGTAGGCAATGTGGGATGAGCAGTGGCAGGGAGATATGATCCATAATGAAGTTTTCTGTCAGGGAAAGGCATAACAAGCTTATAGAAAAAATTAAAATAAAATTAACCTGGGCTGAAATAATTCAGCAATCATTATTAAAAGCCTGCACTGTGCTGTGTAAAGGGAACTAGACGGAGAGTATTACATGCAGAACTTGGCATTTGTTTAAGATGTGGGAGGTACTGAAGGGTCAAAAGTGATTGGAAATTTGAGTCTGGCTCTACCATTAATAAAAACTTTAAAATCCAGAATAAGAGCTGGCTGAGATATTAGAGAAAATGTTCAGTAATGGTCATAATATATGTAAAGGCTAAGTGACCTGTACTAACTACCAGGGAGTGTAGCTCAGGAGAAAGGCCATGGTAGGAGTTTATGGAGAGGAAAAAGGGGAGCAGTTGTCAAAGAAGAGAAGGTCAGAAAGACAGAGGGAAAGGGCCGAATGGTATACCTGTGCTGGGGAAGAATAGTGCAAGTACCCTGGACCGACAAAAGGACAAACAAACCTAGCTAGGAAGAAGTACAGCCAAAGTGCTCCTTAGAGGCCAGGGTGGTGGGACTTCATGTCACACTGCACATGGCAGCAGGAGAGACTAGTACCTGGAAAAGGAGAGCGCGCTGGCTTTTGGTAGAAGGGCAGTGAAAAAGAGGAAGGGCCTCAATGAGATGGACAAAGTGGCTGCAACAATAGAGAGGCTCAAGCAGAGGAACAACTGTGAAGATTGTGCAGGACTGGACAGCATTATGTTTCGTTGTTGTTATGGGTTGAAACTCACTCAATGGCACCTAACAACGATAGGGTGGGGGGAGAGTTACATTTTAGGGTAAGGGAGGTTTGACAGTTTTCCTTTCAAAGAAACGGATCTAGTGGAGACAAAGAACAATAAATTAGGAAGGGGGGACAACTAAAGAATTAGAGGATATGAACTAGGAGATTAATTAAAAATATTTTCTATTACTTTGAAATTTCACCATTAAGTGCTACAAGACTGATAAGACATTTTTATTGTGATATTAAAGTTTTATCATAATAACATGCTGTTAATATTTTATTTTCCTTTACCATCTTCTATGAATTTATTGCCAGTAGTCAATTGTTCTGAAAGGTAGCAAGTGTCAGTCTTAGGAAACAGTACTTTTAAATGTTTTCATCTTCTTTTCTGAAGTAGATAAGGACTCACTTGTAAACTAAGATCATTCGTTTCCTTTCCCGATCACACGGCGAATTAAAAGGAGTAGTCTAGATAGCATATTCCCACCGCAGGAATACAGGGATACGTACTTGTGTCTAGTCTTTGATTTAATGGGAAACATTGAAAGCCTCCCCCCACGTTACTCCAGCATGAAATGCAAACCTCCCAGAGCTAGCGTTCTGCCAGCTGTGGGCGAGCCACAGACAGCCACAGAATGGTCTACATAAACAGTAACCTGGACAAATAATTAGGCTTCTCACCAGCCTTAGACCGACAACTTGATCTGTACATCTGATTGTAATTTAAGGTGCAGAACATTATGCCCCGGGAGTCTAAATTTGGCCTCATTTCAAGTGTGTGTTATGTTGTGTGTGTGCTTTAGTTTAACAGGCAACACAAGAATATTATGATGTAGGCAGTTTAATTTCCATTTTGTCAAATGTATAAGGAATATACAAAAAAAACCTTCTTAAATAAGAAAAAAACTCAACATTTAAAATAGTCTCTCTCTCTCTAAGTAAATGTTTAGGACTTAAACAAATTTGTGATCTGATAGATTTAGAGACTTTTAAAATGGATGCCAACCATAATTTTACTTCTTAATTTATATCCTTGTTAAGCCACATGATCCAAACTACAGAATAACCAAACACAAACAAATAAAGAGTGGCATTAGGAATAAACACCTTTCTCTCCTCTACTGTCAGGTTGCAATAAAAACGGGCCAGTGATTTATTCAGCTTTAGTTTAGAAAAAAGCCCTCTACTGACTCAAGAAAAGCCTGTTATTTTCTAATGAGTTATCTTCGTACTTGGCAAGTTTTCCCTGTCTTTGTATCTCTAACCAACTAAAAGCAAAGGAGATTCTTATCCTTAGAGATGGAATAGGATTAATCAGAGTTGAGCAGGAAGCAAATCTGTTTATTCATTAAAATGGAGAACAAACCAAAAGCACTGTGTTTCCGTCAGGGTGGTGAATAATTTAGACAGGAATATAGGTGATGGTCCCTCAACATGATGAACTTAATGCCATTAAGTTGTATATATAAGAAATACTGAACTGGCAAACACTTTACTATATCCATTTTACCATAGCATGCTCTACCATGATTGGGGCGCGGGGTGGGTTAGGGTGGTGGAGGAAGCAGGAGTTACGCTCAAAGAAAGACTCAGGCGAGCCAAAGAACAATCTTAAAGGAATTCGAGTCAATGTTCAGAAATCTCAAATACTTGGATAGGTTACATAAAACCATTCTAAGGATTTCTATGTGTGGTTTGCATACTAAGGAAATGGTAAGAAACTAACATGTTTAAAACATTTAAAAAACAAGGGAAGGAATTACTTTTTTTTTTTTACCTCTTTGCCAGAGTTTACCTTATCTAACTCAGGGCGATTCTTATTCTTATCTAAGAGTAAAACTCTTTTCATCATATTTATAAAAAATGATCTGAGGACGAACTACCATCAAGTCAATGAAGACACAGTGGACACCCCCCCTTACGGGTGATTGTGTTTTTATTTATAACATGATGATTTCTAATAGTCAAGTAAATTGTAAATGCATCTTTTCATAAAATATGCTTAAAATAGATCTATTCTTCTACATCCTTTTCTTTTAAAAATGCTTTTCACAGTAAATTTCTCAGGTCCCTGATTTTCTCTTAAAACCATAGTGCAATTTGAAGCAGGAAACTTGGTCAGTGACTTAGGACTTCTTGGCTAACCCAAGTCCTGTAGACTTGTTGTAGGAGGGTGTAGACTCATGTCCGTCTCTGATTTGTGACTGGCAGTGGCTGCGCTGTTTTGATCTGTCTGAGGTCTGTCACTTTCTGGAGCAGTGGGGTGGTTCTGCTTGAGCCGAAGCTCCAAGGCTTGCAGCAGGATGTCCCATCTGTCCTCCATGGGCTTCACATTCAGCAAACCTGGGCGGTCTCCACTAAGCATAAATATTGCTAGGTCGCTGTCATCTAATTCCAGAGCATTGAATTCAGAACAAACTCAAACTTGGGATCCATTAAGTCACCAAAGGGCTTCCTCCCTTGTCATGAATCCTTGACCTTCTGATATAAGAACCCCTCTTTATTGATGAAGGATGGTGTAAATGATCTCATGGGCACCATAGTTCAGGAGCAGTACTTGGTCATTCAAATTAACGTACACAAAGCCTGGGAGATTTTTGGCCTCCTCTGTGATCTCGTGCACAGCCTCCAATGAGAAGAACTGAAACCCCTGAAAGATGCGATTGACTACCTCTTTGCTCTGCTCCTGCAGGGGGGTAATGTGTTTGAATTTGATTTTATCTTCTCCCACAATTAAGGAATTCAGGTCGTAGACAACAAATGGTCAATTGTCAAGATGGCCCTTGCCTTTGCTTTGATCAGTGGCAGGACTTTATGTATGGGTCATACAAGTGTTTGGCCAGGGCCCGGATATAAGCAGATTGTGGGTTCAGCTGGTAGATATCACTGGAGATCTCTGCCAACAGGGTCTCCTTCTGGGACTGGTGGCAACTGCCCAAACCTGATGGCATTATGAAACATCCCTAAAGGAAGACATTTCTGAAATCAATAGTACTGACACTAATTTCTACTTTTTTTTAAATGGATCCAACAGTGAAGGCCAGATCTGTCATAAGTAAGCTTCAATCTGATTGTCATCCCTATGAAGCCCTTGCATTCTTCACAAGCATGAACTCCACAGTAGAGGCCTGAAGCTTTATCTCCACACACACCGCGGGAACTGGAAGGCTCTTCGTGGGGCTTGCAGAGCGGAGAGTTTTCAGAATAATAAGGCAGGCTCTATTTTGATTGTACTCTGGCAGTCTTGGAGTCAGTAACCACTGGGTCTGCTCTTGCAAAGAGAACGTCTTCATAGTGTGGAGCAGAAATGCTAGAGAAATCAACAGTGGCAAAGGCTTGATGTCAGAGGAGTGAGAGAGAGTTGGAGAACCAAAATGGCAACTCTGTGTCTTAAATAGTAATTCCATTGAAGGGTGATTCTTATTTGAGAAAAGGACCTTGCTGTTGTCTATCTGTACTCTACGGTTGGAGTCTTTCAATCTGAACATGATGATAACTCAGATCCAGGCAAGTTTCTCTCTGTGATATATATCAGGTCTCCATGAGTTCGAGCTAACTTCACAGCAGCTAACAATGATAGGAACAATGACAAGGGCAAAGAATGTACATATGTGCTTTACACAATGGATGGATGTATGGATTGTGATAAGAGTTGTATGAGTCCCTAATAAATGTTTTAAAAAAAAGAACAATGAAAAGATTTTGAAATTGCTCTTAATCCCAGTTGGCTGTATGCAAATGGTTTTCCTAGGATAAGTGTGTATTTATAAATCCTGGGACCGTGTCATATCCATAAAACTGAAAAGCATAAACTTAATCATGGAAAATGTTAGACATACATAAAAGTAGACAGGCTAGCATAACAGACCATTCTCCCATCCCTATCCTACACCCATTACTCTGACACTGTTTATAGGAGTAAAAAGCCCAGTCTTCCTCCTGAGGAGTAGATGGTGGTTTTGAACTGTCGAACATGTGGATCGCAGCTCAAATCATAACCACTACATCACCAGGGCTCCACATCTGAGGAATAGATAGGCACATATACATGTGGAATTATAATTCTTGAAATTATAATTTGATGCAAAAGAAAATGAAGAATAACCACACATATAATTATCAATTCTGGATACACAGTTATATGGAATAAAAAGGTCTTCATAGTTGTTTAGAAAAATATTCTGCAATAAATGAACAAATGTGCTTTGCATAACTGATGTAGGTATGGATTATGATAAGCGTTTTATGAGCCCCTAATAAAATGACTAAAAAAAAAAGTTAAAACCCCAGAATAAATGATCCTTGATCTTAAAAAAAAAGAAAGAAAAATATTCTGATCATTCTATAACAGCACTGAAATAAATGGTATTATTTAGAAACATTCAGACTAATGGCTTTTTAAAAATCTCTTTGAGTCCATCAGACTCCTATCTAAATCACATATTCATAAACTTTATATGTGAGAAGAGGAGGAGGAATGACCCCTGGCAGCTCATTTATAAGCAAGGAGTAAGGTCAGATTTAACTGAAGATTAAGAATTTGTGATTTAGTCTCTTTTTCTCACAAGTACATGCCAATATAAATTCCACTTGGATTAAAAAGTTAAAGGTGTTCCTTGTTTTGTTTTTTTCTTAAACATAAGAAATCTGCTACAAAGAAGAAGTAAATATCAAACTTCTGGAGTGGGAATGTCTGTAAGGATAAGAGAAAAAAGATTTTCTTTAAGATTTGGCACATAAAAATGAAATATTTTAGTTGCTTCTCTCTAAATCCTGAGAAGGAAAGGAAAAAAGGTGGCGGAGAGAGGAGAGAGTGGCAAATAAAAGACTAAAAAAAGTTTTACAGTAAAAAATCTAATGGTTAATATCTATGAAGGGGCTTCAATAAATGTGCTTAAAATTTCCATAATCTTTTTCAAAGAACTTTTTATTGTGAACTGGGTTCACAGAGCAGATGATCAGTTTTACATTCAACATTTCATACACATTTGCTTCATCTAATTCTTTGCAATCCACTAAATGAATACTCTCAGCCAATTAAAGAAACAGTTTGGAAATGATGAAAAAAGGCTGGTGAAACAAATACACTAATACTACTGGGGAAAGTGCAAGTAACACAGCCTTTCCGGAGTAATTTGAAGATATTCACAAGAACTATAAAACAAATTCACTCTTTGGCACAATAATTCTACTCATAAGAATCTGTTTTAAGAATATTACTCAAGAGAGGGTGGGAAAAAAAAAAGAATATTACTCAAATACGGGAAAATACACCTTCATGAACATGTCAGTCTGCGAGCTAACTAACTGAAACCACAGAGACAATACAGTGTACGGAGTCATCGATGTGGTTCCGAGTCTTAGCAAATGTTTGTGAACAGAACCTGTGTACAACAGAAGGACGCACTGCCAGCCGACACCATCCTCAGAGCCGTTGGTACGGCTGAACCCATGGTGCAGCCAATGTTGTCAGTCCCTCTCTGTGATGGGCTTTCTCTCTTCTGCTGCCCCCCCACTTTGCCACGCACGATGTTCTTTTCTGAAGACTTGTCTCTCTTGATGACTGACACAAGACGAAGTCTCCCTGTCCTCATTTCTACAAAGCACCCTAAACATAAAAGGCACTCTATACTTCTTTCAAGACAGATTGTTTGTATAACTCTTCTTACTATGGTTGAACTATTGGGCTTTTTGATATGCGAATTATATGCTAATAAGACTGTTAAAATAAATAAAACACTTATGCATAGGGAAAGATTTCATCAAGAGAGTACAATGAGAGTCCATGGATTAAGAGGAAATCTTTAGAAATGACACAATGGACAAGAGAATAATTACTAAGAGCTATAAAATTCTGCAACACTTCAAAAAGAAAAAAAAGAAATAATCCAATTAAAAAGTGGACAAAGAATATATGTATAGACAATTCACAAAGGACTAAACTAGAATGGCTAACAAACACGAGGAAATGCTCACGATCTCTAGCCATCTGGGAGATGCAAATCAAAACAATGATAAAATATTGCTAATAACCACAATTATAGCTCAATTAAAAAAAGAAAGAACTAATATTGAAGAGGGTGGACAGAGAATGTAACTTTTATACACTGCTGGTGGGCTTAAAAACACATGCAGTTACAATATGTAGCTACCTAAAACAACTTGCAATAGAATAAATATCTTATGACCCAGCAATAATGCCTTTCCTGGACATAAACTCAAAAGCAATGAGACAGAAAACAAACAGTTACATGACCTCCCATGTTCACTGCAGCACATTTACAATCAAGAGAAGCTGGAAACAACCCAAATGCCCACCAGTAAAAGAATGGATAAAGAAACTCTGGTACATACACACAATGGATCCCTAAAAAAAGCAATGGAACAATGAAATGCCTCAAAACCTGGAAACTATTATGCTGAATGAAGTTACTTGATCACAAAAGGGCAAACATTGCATGAGTTCACTATTACCAGGATAAACACCACGTTGAAGGTAGGTGTCTGCTCTCAAGTTATGTAATCTTCTCATCTGGCTTCTCAAGCATGCCTAGTTCCTATGAACCATGTATCACCCCCTTTATAAATACATCTTAAGAACCCCTTCAAGAGGTGTAGAAAGGGAGAACCGGTCTTGGAGATCTATGTGTAACATCCTCTCTGCGAGATGGGCAATGGGGAGGTGGGTGAGGGGAGACACCGGGCAGTGTAAGATAAGATATAATAATTATTTATAAACTATCAAGGGACCAGGGGGAAGGGGGGAACGGGGAGGGAGGGCGAGGGGGAAAAGAAAGGGAAACCGAGCTGATTCTAGGAACCCAAGTGGAAGGTGAATTATGAGAATGATGAGTGCAACGAATGTATAAGGGTGCTTTGCTCAATTGATGTATGTACGGATTGTGATAAGAGCTTTATGAGCCCCAATAAAAAGATTGATTAATTAAAAAAAAAAACCTTCAAGAAAACAAAACTCCCTCACCTCAGTCAACAATGATCAGTTTCTTAATATGAAATAAGAAGGAGGAGACCATTCAGTTGCTGCCATACAACATGTGTTAAGGTCACCCCAAATCAACAGACCCTCCTACAAGAGTGATCATTGACCCTTACTGGAAATTCAATTCAAAGTGGAGGGAAGGAGGCATGTATGCCTTGGAGAAGGTGATTACACTTCTGTTGGTGGGTAAACTGGGTAGACCAGCTTCCCATCAGGAAAAAAAAATAAGCTTAACAATACTAATAGAGAACCCAAGGGGCGAATAAGCCTGGTACTATGTTTCTAATTGGATATTGTTGAGCTAGTTTCTGTCCAGCCCTTGGTAATCCAGGTTGGGACTTAGAGTCTGTCTTTTCTTGAGAGTTAGACAGTCCTTTTGAGATGCACAATGTCCTTCCTTCATAGGCTACAGCAGAAGGAATCAATGTGGAAACCCCACTAAGTGAACCTCAAACTCACCTGTAGCAGACATAAGGAACTGACAGACTCCATTAGATGTCAGGCTGAAATACCTTAGTGTGAGAAGAAGCAAATGACTGCTATACAAAGGCTATAAAATTGGTGGTTGTTGGACTTTGGTTTGGATCTCATGTCTAA
The DNA here is from genome assembly GCF_050624435.1 of Tenrec ecaudatus. Taxonomy (NCBI): domain Eukaryota; kingdom Metazoa; phylum Chordata; class Mammalia; order Afrosoricida; family Tenrecidae; genus Tenrec; species Tenrec ecaudatus. The sequence goes on from NC_134545.1 coordinate 44,916,946, forward strand.
TGAACAGTGAGTGACCCAGGACTACCATATACCGTATATACTCGTGTATAAGCTGAGTTTTTCAGCACAAAAAATGTGCTGAAAAACTGGGGTTCGGCTTATACACGGGTCAGTGGTACCCCAGCGAGGTGTAACATCTCGCCAGTGATTGCCGTTTCTCCGCTAAAGCCCCGCTGACACTGCAGGGTTTTGAATGTTTGTTTACTCACAACTAACCAATCAGAGCCATCCTATGACTTGAGAGCTCCAATTCGCAGAAACACCCATAGTGATTCATTTACGCCCTATAGCTGAACTGGTAAGGATGTGCCTGTGGCTGCGCTCTGTCTCTCCCCTAGGCTTATACTCGAGTCAATCAGTTTTTCTGGTTTCCCAGGTAATAATTAAGTACCTCAGCTTATACTCGAGTATATATGGTAGTTATTATTTTAATGTCCCCCTTGCTTTCTTATGATATGTTTGAAACTGGGAGCCATGGTTCTACTTTTGTAAGTGTTATTGAAAATTCTGCTCCATCATCACACCTCCATTTTTGTGTAAACAGTATCCAGTCACTTAATAGTTTAATTTGTACAAGTGAACAACTTGTGTATTTTAATTCACAGCTGGCCTATATGCGTAATTTCCTTTTCTCAATAGTGTTCAAAACTTTATACTATTGGTTAAATTAAAGATACTATCCATAGAATTACCTCATGTCCCAGGAGGATGATTTATATTGTTTTCTATCATAAAATGATAATGATGACTCTAAATTGAATCATATATATATGTATATATACACACACACATATATATACCATAGACATATGAATGGAGTTTGGGCCCACACTTAATCATATCCCTAATCTAAGAACAATTAGTTTTTATTACATGGCCCTGCTCTATACTTGCCCTCATGAACTGATGACTGAAGATGTGGGTGCTTAGCAAAGTGTGGCAAAGATGGTGCCCCGCCATCAGGAAGAATAGTGTCTAGGGTCTTAAAGGTTTGTCTTAAAACAAGCAGCCAGCCAAGTGAAACATCAACTACAACCACATGGAATAAGCACACCAGCCTGTGTGATCCAAGGCTTGTGTGGTAGTTATATAATTTTGTGCCAACTTGAGTGAATAGGTGGAGTCTAGCCTGTCAACCGGGTCAGCTTATGGAATGGCCATCTCAAGAGGATTCTGGGAACTTTCTCTTTCTCTCTGTCTTGGTCTTCCTACTGACAAGCCATGCAGAGACTTGCTGAGACATGGAAGAGCTCTCTCTCTCTGGTTCACCTTCCTGTTGATGCGCCACACCTGGAGAGCTGGAGGAGCCATGTGGAGACAGGCATCAGTGCTGAGATGATTCCACTGCCATTGGATCCATAAGACTTTGCATCCACTGGCCTGTGATTCCTACATTTTGGATCACTGCTTGTGACTGAATCTGAATGAATTTTGGATTACTATTGGACTTATGGAGTTTATCTGGACTGGGATGTTTTCTTTACATTTTAAAATCATTTTATAGGGGGTTCTTACAGTTCTTATAACACATTTCATACATCAATTGTATCAAGCATACTTGTACATGTTACCATCATCATTTTCAAAACATTTTCTACTTGATATAAGCAACTCTTTTTGTCCCTCCCTCCCACCCTTGTGAGCTCTTGATCAATTATATAATGTTATTATTTCATATCTTACACTGTCCGTAGTCTCCCTTCACCCACATTTTTGTTATTCATCCCCTTTGGGAAGTGGGCAACTATATATCCAACCTTAGGATGGGTTCCCCCTTGGTACCCCTTCTCCCTCCCAACTATCCACAATCCTCATGATATTACTCTCACTACTGTTCCTGAGGGCTTTATCCGTCCTGAATTCCATGTGTGGAGAGCTCTTTTCTGTACCAATGTGCATTCGCCTGTCTAGCCAGATTTGTACGGTAGAACTGGATCATGGTAGTGGGGGATGTTTTCTTAATATACATTTACTCTTTGATATAAAGCTCTTCCTTACATGTATATGAGTGTCTCTGGATTTGTTTCTCTAATCAAACCAACCTAACATAGCTTCTAAATAATAAAACCCAAATTCGAAGGAGAAAATGGTATCAGAACTTAAACTACGAACACCTGGTTTTTAAGGGGCATGGACCACAGTGGAAGCTCAAAATCCAACTGCAGGATCCCCGCATGGATTGAGCCTCTGGTGCATCTCCTCTGATCATCATCCAGGGGTGCGGATACCCTTGCTGTCAGACAGAGAGCAATGGAAAGTCCATTTTAATAGACGTCTAAAATATAACACTTTAGCATTTGATCTCCCTTTGGATCCATTTTCAAGTTGTTTCAGTTTTAATATTTCTTTTTGATCGAGGTTTTCCTATGTTTTGTCTAGTCCTTGTTGCTATTTTTTGTTTGATTAATCTGTCTGTGCTTTGTATTGTTTTCTGAATATGAAATCCAGGATAGGTAAATCTGTAGAGAAAGTAACTGGATCCACCTTGGAGGTTGGAGGGAAACAGGAAGCTAACAAGTATGAGAAAAAAATCAAATGTTACGAAAGTGACTGTGGTATTGATTGCACAACTCCTCTTAATAAGATGAATGATTAAATTACATGTTCGAGATATGCCAATAAAAGTATTAAAACAAATAGACAGACAGCCTTTCAAACTTGGAAGTTTGCTACCTCACTTGCTCAGATATGCCTATAAGGTGAACAGCGACCCCAGGGATGTACAGACTTCTTAGAACAATGAAATCTATGGTAACTGATCGAAGAGGCAGCACAGTGAGAAGAGTCCCATCGCTGTGGGAACTGCTGCCAGCGCCACGAAACAAAAGGTGTCTGACTTGTTGAATGGAACACCTGTTTGTTCTGTGAACTTCCACCCACAGATCACGATAAAAGGATGGAAAGGGCTTCATCTAAAATTTTAAATGAATAGTTATATTACATTTTAATTATTGTTGTAACAAAAGACAACATCATATATGCTCAATAAGTATAGCTATTTATATTTCAATTACAGTGAAATCAAATGTAGAGTTCAGCTCCTTAGTTGTACTATCCATTTATTTTTTAACAATGTAAAATTACAGTTGTGGGTATCTGAAGTCTGAAGGGAGTCTTACAGGGCTAAAACTAGCTACTATATTCTAAATCAGTGGTTCTCAACCTTCCTTATGCCACAGACCTTTAATACAGTTTCTCATGTTGTGGTGACCCTCCCCCACCCATAAAATTATTGTCATGGCTACTTCATAACTATAATTTTGCTACGGTTATGAATTGAGTGACCCCTGTGAAAGGGTTGTTGGAACCAAAGGGGTTGTGACGCACAGGTTGAGAACCACAGTTCTAAATGATCAGTAGCCCATTTCTATTTGACCATTTATTCATCCACTATCCTATACTTATTTAATCTGTATGCTGAGTAAATAATCCTACAGGCTGGACTCTGAAAAACTCAGCATCAGGATTAGAGGAAGACATATTAAAAACCTGTGATAAGAAATGGAGCGTGCATAGAGACCCCACCATGGTGCGCCAAACCAGGAGGGCAACATATCACGTGGAGGATGCATGGAAAGACTGGACTACAAGGCCGGCCCCAACCAGAGCCAGCCTGACCCCGCCCTGGAAGTGTGTGATGCAGAGAAGGACACTAGCCCTTCAGGTGGGGGAACGGAACTGACTTACCGTGCCCACACAGGAGCAAACCACGAAGGGAAAACAGAAAGGGGCAATCGGCCTAGACTCCATATAGACACACCAAGCCGAGGCTGAGGACCCCGTATGGAGCTGCTAAGGCACAGAGAGGACTGTGGGACTGCCAACAACTCAAGACATGTTGTCCCCTAACTGGAGCGTACAGTGAAAGAGGACAATCATGTGGACACGTGGCAGGGAGATAGTGTGGGAATGGAGCATAACAGATCAGCAACTGGAATAAAGCTGATCCACAGAGCCCCTGAAGAGCCCCCAAATGGACTTCGGCCTAGGAGGGGCAGCCCCCAGATACCCACCAGGACCAGGGGTGAGGGACTTGTAGGGGCAGCGAACAGACCTGGACTTATGTAGGGTTTTTTTTTTCTTCTCATCCTTTACTTTTTCAATCGTATGTTTTTGTATTGTTCGGACTAGGACATTGCAGGTTTGCCTAATTATATGGGTTGGACAAGGGAGGGAAGCTTGGGGAGAAGGCAATGGTGCCAATGGCCCTGGAAAGCATAGGGGGAAGAAGGAAGTGGGGAGAAGAGTGTGGCGAATAGACAGCATCATGGATAGGGGAACAACTATGGTAGTGGAACCAGCATCTAGGAGAGGGTAGAGATCTTGTGAGTATTAGAGCAACACCAACTTAGTGAAGAGGAAGCACTAAGAGGTGGAAGAAGGAGGAAAGTGATGGTGGGGCAGGAGGAGGCAAAAGGAAACCGAGGCAATCTCTAGGAAGCCAAGGCATAGATAGGGAGATTAACAGAGGTGTGCACTATGTAAACACATTAATAAATAACAATAGAGATATTGGCCTATGTACTGCAGACAGGCCTCAGCTCATACCTTCCCTCAATACAACAACACTGTATTCTAACAAATTGGCATTCTGTGACGCTTGCCCCCAACCCCCTTCCACATGATCACTGAAGACAAAATGGGTGCATAAGCAGATGTAGTTAAGACAGGTGCTAGGCTATTAAAAGATATAGTGTCTGAGGTCTTAAAGGCTTGAAGTTAAACAAACATCCATCCAACAGTGAAGCAACAAGCCCACATGGAAGAAGCACACCAGCTGGTGCAATCGTGAGGTGTAGAGATCAGGCAATGGGCATCAGAAGATTAATAACAAACAGTTAACAAATGGAGGGGGAGTTGAGCTCAGACCCAAAGCCCATCTGTGGACAATGGAACATCCCCCCACAGAGGGGTCGGAGGGAGGGATGAGGCAATCAGGGTGCAGTAGAGCACTAATGGAGCATGCAATATACCTCTGATCCCTTGAGGCCTCCTCAGCCCCCACTATCATGATCCCAGCGCTGCTTCCCACTCTGGACTAGATAGGAGCATGTACATAGGCAAGGGATAAAACTCACAACACGCGGAACCCAGGAACATGAATGGAATAGAGATACCAAAGGTAGGAGGAAAGGGAAGAGAGGTGGAGAGGAAGGGGGCACTAATCACAATGAATAGCACATAACCACACACACCCATCCAGGGAGAAGAACAACAGAAACCAGAGGGGAAAGGAGATAGCAGTCAGTGTGAGATTTGAAAATAATTAACAATCTATAATGTATCAAGGGGCAACGAGGGTTGGGGAGGCGGGGAAGAGGGAGGAGGGTAAAAAAAAAAACAAGGAGGAGATGCTCCCAAGGGTTCAATGGAAAGTAAATGTCTACAAAAGAACGATGGAATATATGTACTAATATGTCGAATACAATTGATGTATGGTTTATAACAAGAGTTGTAAGAGCCCCTAATAAAATGATCAAAAAACCCCACCAAACACAACAAAACCTGTGAAATGCGGCTGACATAACCTTGCTTGCTGAAATTGAGGGCGACTTGAAGTACTTGCTAATGAGGACCAAAGACTGCAGCCTTTAGTATATATGACAACTCAATGTAATGAAAACCAAATCTTCACAGCTGAACCAATAGACTTCATGATAAGCAGAGAAAAGACCCAAGTTGTCAAGGATTTAATTTGCTTGGATTAATATCCAATGCTCATGAGTGGTCAGAGTCTCATTCTGATGCACACAGGGCTACTTTAAGTTGGGACTGGCTAAAAGGCAGCCAAAACTATGCATTTCTTGGCATTTTGTGATGTTCACCATCCCTGCACGATCGCTAAACACAAAATGGGTGCATAAGCACAGGTGGTGAAGAAAGCTGATGGTGCCCAGCTATCAAAAGATAAGCGTCTGGGGTCTTAAATGCTTGAAGTTAAACAAGCAGTCATGTAGCTGAGAAGCAACAAGACCCACAGAAGAAGTACACCAGCCTGTGCAATTATGAGGTGTGACAAGATCAGAAAACAGGCATCATAAGACCCCAAACAATCAAATAAAAAAACATATTGTTGAGAACAAGGGGGGGTCAGAGCAGAGACCCCAAACCCATCTATATAGACAAGGGTCTTAAGGAAGGGATTGGTCATTCAGGGTGAAGTATAGCACCAATGTATTCCTCTGGTTCCTTGAGGCTACCTCACTCCCCATTATCACGACCCCAATCCTGCCTTTCACCCCAGGCTAGGCTGGAGCATGGACATAGATTCAGATAAGAGCTCACAACACACAGAATCCAGGCCATATAAAACTTTCAGGTACAAACATGGGAGTGGTGATATGAGGAGGGGAAGGGGAAGAAACCACAGGGGACAGGAGACAATGATTGGCGTGAGATAAGAAAATAATAAAAATTTATAATTTATCAAAGGGTCATGAGGGTTGGAGGGGGAGAGGGAGGGTAAAACGAGGAACTGAAACCAAGGACTCAAATAGAAACTAAATATTTAGACTATAATGATGACAACACATGTACAAATATGCTTGATAAAATTGATATATGGAATTTTATAAGAGCTGTAAGAGCCCCCAATAAAATTATCTTTAAAAAAATGCATTTTGTTTTGACCACTGAAAAATTAGCAAATAAACAATTGTGTTATAATTTTAAAATATTGATAATGCAAATTACATTATCAATAGGTAAAAAGTACTAGAAAACAATAGACTAAATGAAAAATTGTTAAGAATTGGGTAGAAAAATTATGGCTATTAGTATTTCCTTTATTTTTATAGGCCTGCGGTTAGATAACTTCTACAATAAAAATGGTTTAAAAGATAAATATTCACTTAGTTTACAGAAGTAAACTAAGGGTTTACATAAGTAAACCCTTAGTTAAATATAAGATATTTATAAGTAGCGAGAAATTTAATTCAATAAACAAGAGCAAGAGGGTATAAACAAGAATAAGCCTATATTACTTCAAGTTGAGAGGTGTCAAAAAGAAAACTGAACATAAGATTAGTAACTTTAGAATAAGCCAGTTTACCTAAAAGCAAAAAAGAAGCCAAGCCAAGCCCACCCCACCCCCACAAAAAACCCCCAAACAAACCACATACCAGGAGGTGTGTAACTAAAAACATATTTGGAAAATCATAGCATCCCGGACCAAGGCTAGACTGGCACTGACGAGGGCAGGGGGCCCAGAATCAGATGCTTGTATTTTAATGATCTCTAGTGTTTGTTCGAATGAACATAATTAAATTGTTTGTCATGGCACAACTAGGATGCTATGCAGTACTACTAGAGATCAGGGTTAAGAGAATGAATAAATTAGAAACAAAAAATAACACATACAATAAAATAGCATGCTCCTTGACATGATTTTATGAATCTCAAAGAAACTGTAAAATCTATTTCTTTGTAGAAACAGGAAAAGCAAAGAGGAATAATAAAAAGTATAGTTCCTATCTGAATGTAAGGAAGGTGCCTTTGACAATCATTAAGATGATGTATAATCATATACAATCACAATGTTATACTGTGTAGCATTTTATACCAATGAGTAAAGGACTCACTGTAAGAATAAAGCTAGAACAAATATACTAGTGAATATCTCCAAAGTTTCTTACTGCTTGATTTCCTGTCTATACAACTTTATTTGGAAACATAAATGAAATCACCTAATTCATATATGTTTTGACATTTTAAAGAATGCAAACATCTGCAATTTTAACTACAGGGTGAGTGTAGAAGCCAACTTTTCTAATAACCTCTCAGTGAAGCTAGTAATAGGAGGCAGAAGTGGGTAAAGGAGGCAGCCATGTGTAGCAGGGAAAGAAGACGGCTTGCAGAAGGGCACATAAACGATGCTACTCATATCCTGGTTGCAGGTTGGAGCTTTGGTGGTGTGGAGGTTACGTGTTGGGATGACATCTACAAGGTCCATCATTTGGGACCAGCAGCCGCTCCGTGGGAGAAAGTATGGGCTTTCTACTCCCTAAACAATTACCCTCTTAGAAACGCACAGGGGCAGTTCTAGCCTGTCTTGTCGGGTCACTGTGAGTCAGGATGGACTCGATGGCAGTGAGGTGTTTTTGACTCTGATGCAGGTTAAAAGGAGTGAGGCAGCTTAGACATTCAATTCTTGGGGAAAAGATAAAGTGGCTATGGTAAAAACACTGTTCTGTAGAAATTAAAAGCAATTAAGTAGAAATATATTAAATTGATATCTATAAAGTTCATATTTTTTAGTATTATGTATACTGTAAATGAACAAAAAAGCAAGTCTAAAACAACACAACACTATATCCAGGATTCATACAGATATGAGAAAGCATACCAATCATTGTGGAGTGCCATGGGGTGGGTTGGGGGTGGGGGGTGGGGAGAAGGGGAATGAACTTGGCAGGGAATCAGGACAGGTATGAAGAGAAGAAGCACTGTTTAAACCAAATGATGATAATTTGTTAGTACCTGAAGATGGAGTAGATTAGCATAGTTCTCTATACCAGGGTATACTTATTTTAACAGTAATGCAATATGGTTACCATGCTCAACTACTATTCCAGTGACTGGTGGTTTGAGGATACCCAGAGGGGTCTCAGAACAAGGGGCTCAGGATCCATCTCAGGAAACCAGCCGCTGAAAACACTGTGGGACACAGTTTCACTCTGACACAAATGAGGGAGCCATGAGTTGAAATTCATCTATAACAACTGGTTTACTTACTAATAACTATATGAAGTTAGGCTCCTTGCTAACTTCTTTACACTTCATATCCTTATCTGTTAAGATGGGAATAATAACAAATCTCAAAGCGGATGTAAGATTTAAATGAGTGTGAAAAAAGTGTCTGGCATGTAGTATACAGATCATATACATTTATGCTGTCAGTATTAATACCATTACTACAGGAATATTGAGAACATGAAGACATTGCCTTTCCCATCACCTTAGGAATGGTATGTTCTCTTACAGCTGTTAGTTAAGATGCTCACCAAGAGTAAGCTCTTCAACTGTGATCTACAGAATATTTCCGTAGATTACAAATAAATGAACCCACATTTCCATTCTGAAAGTTCTTCCCACCTCTTCTCTTGATTTAGTCACAATATATCCTGCTGACAGATTAATCACCTTAATCGCTCTTCTTTTCTTAGTAAATTATATCCAAATGGTACACATCCCAGCATTCAAATCTCTCCACAATAGTTCTCCAACTGACAAAGAAAATGAGCTGTAACTTCTATTACTCTGTGTGTTCTATTGGGGACACATGATTTATGTCTCCTAAAATAAATTTTATGGGTCAGGGCTGTATGCTGTTCCTTCTATCTGAAATGTTCACTTTATCACATCGTTTATCTATACAAATGTTATCCCTCCATCATGGCTCATTTGGAACTAACTTCCATGCCACAAAGCTTTTCTGCAATTTCATATGCAAACATAAATTCCTTTCTGAGCGACATTATTAAATAAATACCCATTGGTGCTTATTTCAATTTACTTAATAACATAAGTAATACATACTTGTCTTAGCTTTAGGAACAAAAGCAGTTCCTTATTTTTAGTTTGTTATATAGCACATACCACAGCATATATTTTTAATTTTTTATTAAATTATAAAATTAAATTAAAAAATCTTTTTATTGGGGGCTCATACAACTCTTATCACATCTATACGAACATCCATTGTGCCAAGTAAATTTGAACATTTGTTGCCATCATCATTCTAAAAACATTTGCTTTCTACTTGAGCCCTTGATTTCAGCTCCTCATTTCCCCCCTCCCTACTGCTTCCCTCTCCCTCATGAACCCTTGATAATGTATTAATTATTATTTTTTCATGTCTTACACTGTCTGACATCTCCCTTCACCCACTTTTCTGTTGTCCATTCTCCAGGGAGGAGGTAATATGTAGATTCTTGTCACCAGTTCCCTCTTTCTACACTCCCCTCCTCCCTCCACCCTCCTGGCATCTCGACTCTCGCCAATGGTCCTGAGGGGATCATCTGTCCTGGATTTCCTGTGTTTCAAGTTCTTATCTGTACCAGTGCACATCCACTGGTCTAGCCAGATTTGTAAGGTAGAATTGGGATCATGATAATGGGGGGGGGGCACGGGGGACGGCAGAGGAAGCATTTAAGAACTAGAGGAAAGTATTATGTTTCATCCTTGCTTCCCTGCACCTGACTGTCTCCTCCCTGAGGCCCTTCTGTAAGGGGATCTCCACTTGCCTACAGATGGGCTTTGGGTCTCCACTCTGCACTCCCCCTCATTTACAATGATATGATTTTTTTGTTTTTGATGCCTGATATCTGATCCCTTTGATACCTTGTGGTTACACAGGCTGGTGTGCTTCTTCCATGTGGGCTTTGTTGCTTCTGAGCTAGATGGCCGCTTGTTTATCTTCAAGCCATTAAGACTCCAGATGCTATATCTTTGACAGGCAGACACCATCAGTTTTCTTCACCACATTTGCTTATGCACACATTTGCCTTCAGCGATTGTTTCAGGAATGTGTGCATCATGGAATACCAACTTAATAGAACAAAGTGTTCTTCCATTGAGTAAGTACTTGAGTGGAGGTCCAATGTCCATATGCTGCCTTAATACTAAACCTATAAACATATGCACATAGATCTATAGTTATATAGGATCCACCATCTTCGCTCTATTTCCTCTGACTTTTCTCTTGTCCACTATCATGCTCAGCCTTCATTTGGGTTTCAGTAATTTCTCTCGGTTATATTGCCCTTGCTGAATCCCCACCAGGCCTCACACACCCTGCTTGCTACTGATTTGGTCAACACCACCTCCTTTCCCCCGCCTCCGTATGTCCCTTGTCCCCCAGAGCCATCGGTCCTGTTGTTTTCCCCTCTAGACTGTTCATCCAGCCTATCTTATCTAGACAGACCTGTAGAGATGATAATATGTACCAAAAATCAAGGCATGGCTAGAAAAGGCACCAAAAGGGCACACAACGACGACAACAAAATAGAAAACCAATAACTGAGAAAAGAATAAATTAATTTAAAAAACACAAAACAAACAAAAAGGAAAAACCTGTAAATAGATCAAGGTCTGATTTTTTGACCTCTTGCACGTCCTCCAGTCGAGTCCAATGGGTGCCACACTCTGGCCCCAAAGTCTATCCTTTGCACTCCCCCAGGAGTGCCCTGCTCTGCTACCCCCATTGCTTTGCCGCATGCCCTTAGTATTTTGCATCAGTGTGGTGGGGTCAGACGAGGCCAGTTCCAACACTGAATCTCCAGTGTTGGCCCCCATAGGGCTATGGGTCAGTGAGGAATGTAGTGTCTCATAGTGGGATCGGCCATATGGTCCATTCTTTGCATTGGCTGTTCAGAGTGGGGATATCATTCTCCAGGCCTGGTGGGCCAGGATGTGCTCCACTCTTTCTTCCTCCCCATTCATTTGCTCCGTGTGCTCTGATCAGACATGTCCCTCTCCCCTAGCTGCAGAGTCAGGGGTGTCCTCTAAAGTAAGTTCTTCTGGGGGGATGGGCAGTTGTCCACTGGCTCCCTTCTCTATGCCAGCAAGCAAAATTAAATATTTATTGAGATACTGCACTAGTTGCTATGTAACTGAAATGTAATATTGGGGGAAAAATAGATTACTACATTTTCACATGCTAACCAAAAAACAAACCAAACTAATTGTTTATGCTAACATAATAGTCGAGGACATTTATAGAGGTCTAAATACATACATGTACATATGTGAATATATTTATATATGATAGGGAAATTGATCTATGTACATGTATTTTTATATGTTAAGTATTAAGGTAGCAGACAGACATTGGGCCTCCACTCAAGTACTTCTCAATGCAAGAATACGTTGTGATGCTCACCTTTCACACATGATAGTTGAAGACAAAATGGGTGCGTAAGCAAATGTGGTGAAGAAAGCTGATGGTGCCCAGCTATCAAAAGATATAGTATGTGGGGTCTTAAAGACTTAAAGATAAACAAGGAGCTATCTAGTTGAGAAGCAACAAAGCCCACATGGAAGAAACACACCAGCCTGTGTGATCATGAGGTGTCGATGAGATCAGGTATCAGGCATCAGAGACTCAGACAAAAAAAACATATTGATGTGAATGGGAAGGCAGAGTGCAGATCCACTTCCCATCTCTAGACAACTGGACATCCCTTACAGAAGGGTCACAAGGAGGAGAAGAGCCAGTCAGGGTGTAGTACAGCACCAATGAAACATATAACTTTCCTCTAATTCTTTTATGCTTCTTCCCCCACATTATTGTGACCCGGATTCTACCTTACAAATCTGGCTTGACCAGTGGTCCTCAACCTTCTTAATGCTGTGACCCTTTAATACAGCTCCTCCATGTTGTGGTGACCACCAACCATAAAATTATTTTCATTGCTACTATATGACTGTAAGTTTGCTACTGTTATGAATAGTAATGTAAATATCTGATATTCAGGCAGGATATATTACTGTTACAAATTGAACATAATGAAAGCATAGTGATTAATCACAAAACAATATGTAATTATATATTGTGAAATATTTATTTCTAATTACAAATAAGTGAAGTTTTGTCTTGAGGTGTAGCATGGGTAACAGTCTTCACACCAGGTAGTCCTTTGTGGGCATATCCGCATGTGGGCAGACCCGCCTGGAGACAGATTGAGAAGTGGTGTCTGGGTTCCTAAGACCATCGGAAATATGTGTTTTAGAGAGATAAGAGCTTGCAACACAGGGAGTCCAGGATGGATAAACCCCTCAGGACCAATAATGAGAGTAGCAATACCAGGAAGCTAGGGGGAAGGTATGTGTGTGGAGTGGAGAGAGGGGCAACCGATCACAATGATTGATTTATAACCCCACCTCACCCTCAGGGTGACAAACAACAGAAAAGAGGGTGAAAGGAGATAGCGGTTGGTATAAGACATGAATAAAAATAAATTTATAAATTATCAAGGGTTCATGAGGGAGGGAAGGCGAGGGAGGGTGAGGGAGGAAGGAGCTGATACCAAGGTCTCAAATGAAAAGAAAATGTTTAGAAAATGATGATGGCAACATATGTACAAATGTGCTCGACACAATGAATGTATGTATTGGATTGTTATAAGAGATGGAAGAGCCCCTAATAAAAGGGTTTTTCAAAATGAGGTTCAAACAAAACGGTTTTTATGAAAAAATTCACTGTGACCAGCGAGAACCCTTCCCAGGTGACTCCGCTGGGTGCACTAACTCAGCACAGGATTGCTCGATACTGGCCTGGAGGGAAAAATGCGAAAGAACTGCCCAGAGGAGCCTTTTTCCAGTTATTTTTTATACCCCCTCATATGCTTATGAGCCACTACATAACTTTTCAAACCTGGATTCCTTTGAGAGGATGTCCTAGTCTCTTGTTCCACATCAATTTTCAAGAAGTAGTCTCCAACCCCCCCCCGCCCCCCCCCCCCCCCCCCCCGCTATTAGTGGTTCCATTGTAGAACCCTTAACCTCCAGGCAGGCAATCATAGTTTGTTTCCTGGCCAATACACTTCATGAATAGCGACCACACATCTGTCAACGGGCTTAAAGGTTGCAAAAAGTCTCAGCCTCTAGACTAAAATGGACCAAGAAGAAAGACCTGGCAATCTACTTGCAAATATGAGCCACTCTGGAATCCTATGGACAATGGTTCAGTCTGCCCTGAGAGCAGAAACGCCCTAAGATCAGGCAGCATGTCTTCCCTTTGGTTTTCGTTTCCTCCTTACACTCAGCCCTGCCCAGGAAGGGTTGAATTAAAGGCACCACACACATTCTTTTTTTTTTAACAGTAACTACTCAAAGATATGACCTTATCGCAAAGGAATGCAGTACAAAATAACATGCTAACGGGGAACTATTTTGAATATTCTAGTTCGCTGTGGCACCTTGGGGTATTTCAGTACACAGTTCGGACCCAGGGTGCAGATTGAAGGAAACACCTTCCTATATGCCTTCTCATTCAAAGGGCTTTAACACGTTTGTAGCAAAATCCCAGGACAATTGAACTCTATTATGAGAAAGATTTAGAATATTTAGGAATTAGACGAATTAGGGTGTCATTCTGCAGAGCAGCGGAGAAAGGATTTTATGGAGAAACGAACACTGACTAGATGATGGTGATACAGGGAAAATCAATAGGAGGAATTTAAGATTTAGTTTGTAAAGAACCAAAATGTACCGGTCCCCTTCCTTTAGAGTAAAAATTCCTTTTAAGCTTAATCATCAGGGAGGTTCCGATTTGGGAAAGAGACTAACACGATCAGTCAGATAAGTAGCCAGATAGGAAACATCACCCCAATTTAGATACACAAAGGTGCATGATGTTTCAGGGGATGGGGGTCTAATGGTCCCTTGGAGATATTTAGGTATAGGTAATTTCCTAATGATCAATGCAAAACCGGCTTTCTTAATTGTTCACAAGATAATTGTATCTTGTGACACTTTAAAAACCTGCTAATCTCCAATAATCATTGTAAAGACAAGAAACTAAAACCTGTTTCTTGTATATTAACTGAACTCTGAAATAGCGCAAAGGGAAACTTGGTTGTTTTCCTTCTGCAAGCACTTGCAGGAATACACTTCAAACTTCTCTAATCAACCTGGTCTCTGACCTCGGTTACATCGACAGGCTCTCTTGGACGGCTTCGAGACCGATAACAATAGCAGATGAGTAAGAAATTGTTCATTGCAGAGATGAACACACGCATTTAGTTATGCGGAGACCTAGTAATTGATTTTAATGTTTCTTACCTTGTTGTATCGCAATTCATTTTCTTAACACAAGCATTGTACAAAAATTAGCACTTTATGCATAAAATGTTAGCTAGACAGAACCAGGCAAAATGGGAAAAGAAACTGACAATGGAAGCAATTCATAGCATAAAAGGGAGGTGGAGACACACTTTCTGCATGCTTTCCCCAATACAAAGGAAGGTGAAGTACAGATAAGACACATTTTCCTATCAGTAGGAGAGCGGGAGAGAGTTAAAGGGTGTTGGTGGGGAAAAACAGGATATTCCTACTCCTCACCCCCGTCCTGCCCCCCCATGGCTGAATTGACCTTTGTGGCTTGCCAATAAGGACACAACATGAACTCAGGGTGCATGGGCACACATAACTAGAAAGGGCAAGTACATTACAGAAAGGCAGCCAATAGCAGAAGACTTAGTTGGCCAGTGGTGGAAGGAACATCAAGCCTGGCTATTGATTTTAAGAGGCCCTCAGATTAGCTGCAAGTCCTTCGGTGTTTCACAGGAAAGCATCTCCTTAATAAGCTCACTTATTCCTTTCAAACCTTTTCTCTGACTCTGGTCTGAATGCTGTCCTTAATTTGAATTCTTTCTCGAGAGCAAGTCAAGAACTATAAAATGATAGGCTGGAAAGCTTGAGCCTCTTCCCAGTAGGAAAACAGTAAGTATTAATACATTAAATACATTTCCATTCTGCTCAATGAAGTTTAAATATATGAGTTGTTATTATTGCTTGTCCACAAATCCAGTGCCAAATGTCCTAACCATTTTAACTTTACTCTTCAAAACATGTCATCTTCTCTATTAGTATTGTTTCAGTGGCTAACTCTCATTACTCTTAAGACATAAGTGAAGAAAAAATAAAACATAACTGGGATAGTTTCCTATCTTGGCAAAGCTTCTTTGCTCAAAAACATTAACTAGTTTATTCCATAAACATTAAGGTTCAAGTGTTTGAGATAGCATTAGAAGTCTGATATTAATCTATCTGTCCTCTATTATCTTCCATCATTCACTTTCATGAAACAGATTACTCTGACCACACAAAACTTACAACCTGCCTGAGCAGAAATTCAATGCCTCCCTCCATCATTTCCTTAGTTAGCAAAAATGTGTTTACCCTTAATAATCTATTCACCATCTTCTACTAGGTTAACCAAAGCAGGGACCAGCAAATGTTTCTATGAAAAGCCTAGTAAATATTTCAGGTTGCCAAACATATGGTATCTATCACACGCTTGTAGCTAAAAAGTAGCCATAACAACAACAACAACCCCACCTCACTGCCATTGAGTTGACCCCATTCCTAGTGAAAATATAGGACAGAACTACTTCTGTGAGTTTTCAAGACTTTAAGTCTTTATGGGAGTACAAAGTGTCATGCTTCGCCTACAGAACAGCTAGTGGTTTCAAACTGCCAACGCAAGCCATAATCTACACACGTAAACTGCGACCCAATGCATAGTCTCCAAATCTAAATAGTCATAAACAACACTTTAAAGAAGGAGGATAGCCCTATCCCAATAAAATCTTGCTTGTAAAAATTGTTTTAAGGACATCTCAGAATATAATTTTGCAAGATCACGGACTTATTCATTGAAAATACCCTTTTCAAAAAATACCCGTTTCAACAACATTATTGGCAAATACCATATGGACAGGATGAAGTATACAGGAAAAAAATTGACACTGTCTGTGGAAAGAGACATGGCAGAATCTAAATTCATCAGTCAAAACTAGACCAAGGACTATGTAACAGATCATGAACCGTTATATGGAAGGTTACGTTGAAGTAAGAAGAAAATTAAAACGAGTCTAAAAGAGCCACAATACAACTTTGAGTATATCCTACCTAAATCTAGATATTATCTGAAAAATAGAATTGATTAATTGAACACTAATGGCTGAAAATCAGTGGAGTTGTGAGAGAACAGCAAGAACATCAGACATAAAGAAATCAAAGTTCATAAAAAGAGAGCAAAGAACGACAAGATTATGTTGAAAAAAAACTAAGAAACACGGTCTTGAAAGTGACTGGAAGAAATGAAAAGAGCCTAAATAGGAAATTTCAAAGGAGAGTTCAAGAAGACAAAGTAAAATGCTATAAAGAAATGGAGCTAAAAGACCTGGAGCTAGACATCCAAAAGGAAGAACGGAGCATTTCTTAAAATGAAAGAAACGAAGAAACAATTCAAGCCTCCAGGGACAATATTGAAGGATTCTGTGGGTAGGAAGATGATTGATGCAAGAAGTGTCAAAAGAAGATGGATGGCTTACAGAGTCAATGTACCATAAAGAATTGGTCAACAGTGATTGGTCAATCATATCGAAAGGTAGCATATAATTAAGAGCCGATGGTATTGAAGGAAGAAGTCTAAGCAATAAATGTGTCTCACATACTTTTGGGCATGTTATAAGTCCATAGAGAATGGCACCATGCTTGGTAAAGCAAAAAATTAAACCAAAACACACTCATTGCCATCACATTGATGCCGGCTCAGGCAACCCTATATAGGGCGTGGTAAAATTGCCCCTGTCAGTTTCTGAGACTAACTTTTTACAGGAGCAGAAACCCCTGTCTTTTTCCTGTAGAGTAGCTGGGGGTTTCAAACTGCTGACTATGCCAACAGGGTTCCTTTGGTAAAGTGGAGAGTAAGTGAAAAAAAAAAAAGGATTGACTCAATAGGTGCACCATGGGCTCAAATATAGCAATCATGAACATTGCAGAGAGCCAATATGAATTGGACTGACTGGATAGAAATTAGTAACAAAAATAATAAAATAATGAAAATAAATAGTTAATTTTGAAAATTAATCCTAATCAGGGTAGAAGTTGGGTTTATAAACAAGGTAAAGTGTGGTCCAGAATTATAATAGATTATAATTCTCATTTTGTTGAAAAGGTATTGCAGTGGATAATCCTTTTAATATTCAAACACTGGCTTGTACTTGGCAAGTTACTATATCCCACTAAGATTTGTAGCCGTGTGATCACGAGGTGCCGTAGGGATGAGTTATCAGGCATCAAAGAACAAAAAAATTGTGTGTTCACCTCCATGATACAATTGTTGAAGACAAATGGGTGCACAGCAAATGTGAAGAAAGCTGATGGTGCCCGGCTATTAAAAGATATAGTGTCTGGGGTCTTAAAGGCTTGAAGGTAAACAGCGATTATCTAGCTCAGAAGCAACAAAGCCCACATGGAAGAAGCACACTAGCCTGTGCGATCACGAGGTGGTGAAGGGATCAGCAATCAGGCATTATCAGAACAAAAAATCATATCATAGTGAATAAGGTGGGGGACTGTGGAGTGGAGACCCAAAGCCCATTTGTAGGACACTAGACATCCTTGGGGAGGAGATGAGCCAGTCAGGGTGTAATGTAGCAACGATGAAACATAATAAACAACTTTCCTCTAGTTCCTAAATGCTTCCGCCCTCCCACTATCATGATCCGAATTCTACCTTGCAAGTCTGGCTAGACCAGAGGATATACACTGGTACAGATAGGAACTGGAAATACAGGGAATTCAGGGTGGATGATACCTTCAGGACCAGGGATGTGAGGGGTGATATTGGGAGGGTAAAGGGTGAGTGGGTTGGAAAGAGGGAACCGATTATAAGGATCTACATGTGACCTCCTTCCTGAGGAACGGACAAAAGAAAAGGGGGTGAAGGGAGACGCCGGACAGGGCAAGATATGACAAAATAATAATTTATAAATTATCAAGGACTCACGAGGAAGGAGGGAGCAGGGAGGGAGGGGAAAAAAGATGACTTGATGCAAAGGGCTTAAGTGGAGAACAAATGCTTTGAAAATGATGAGAGCAAAGAATGTAAAGATGTGCTTTATACAATGGATGTATGTATGGATTGTGATAAGAGTTGTATGAGTCCCTAATAAAATATTAAAAAAAAAAGAAAACACAAGACGGAAATGGGGTAAGTAATGTTACACTGTGAAGATAGCAATCAATGAAATGAAACAAAACGTGCATGAATTTTGAATAGAAAATTTCACTTTGTAAATCTTCACTTAATTCACAATTGTAAGTTAATCCTCTGGCTATGAATTCAGATATTCAAATTCTGCTTTAGGTTTTTAACTAGTTTCCATGTAAAATTAAGCAATGTATTTATTAAGCTTAGTACGCTCTAATTTCTTCATTAGTGAAAAATAAGAGGTATAGATAGAATTTATTATGAATGACTTTAAAGTGATTTTCATATAAAAAATAATAGGATTCACTCAGTTAAAAGTTTAATTAATGTGTCTATTGTCAGTGGAGATAAAGCAAAGTTACTTTTTAAACGTAAAAAATTAAATGACAATGTTGTGAAACCATCACCTTCCATCCTCTTTCAAAATAAAATTCTAAAGGACTCTATATTCATAATCATTTATTGAACATAATCACTTCTCCTGAAGCCTTCAATTTAATAATGTGTTTGTTGTCTCTAAGTAACCAGACCATCAGTTGGAGAAGTCTGCTTCTGTAAAGGGTGACAGTCTTGAGCATCATATGCGGTAGTTACACTCTGCCCTACAGGGACACTATGAGTCAGCATCAACATGACAGCAATGGGTTTGGGTTTTTTATTATTTAGATATTAGACATTAATGGAATCACACAATGTTGTTTTATGCCTGCTATCTTCCACTATATTTCCACAGTCCAATAAATGTTTTAGTATTTAGTTCTTAACTTTTTTAATGACTGAATAATAGTCATATAATCTGTATATATCTTAAATGAAATATAAAGATAAACCCACTCTTTGCCACCAAATCAATTACAACTCACAGAGACTATAGGACAAAATAAAACTGATCTATACAGTGTTCAATACTGTAAATCTTAACAGGAAACAGAGGTTTGAACGGCAGCTTACCCTACTACACCAGTAGGGTTCCAAACATGCACAGATTAAATCCAGACAGATTATAAAAGCTAATCAACAGAGGTTTCAGTAAAAAACAAACAAACCAAACCTTAATATGTATAAACATGCACATGTATGCATGTAGGTGTACATGTATAATGCACAAAAAAGTTGAAGAAAGACAGGTCAGATTCTGAGAGAAACTCAAGTGATCTTTAAGGATCTGAAGCACAGGGTTGTTCTTTTGAACCATATTTTAGTTTTAAGCGCTCTTAAGTAGTTTTTAAATGGAACACAGAACAATGATTTCATTCCATTTACTACTGGACACAGTAGATTTAAATCCAAGTTCAACAATGGTAAAATTGCAACCATTTTTCAAAGTAAATGTTTTGGGTTTCTGAAGGTTGTATTATTTATTTTTATTAAAGCATCACTTTATAAATAGAAAACGACTAAGTTGAAAGCTATTGTTTTATCATTCTAAATGTTCTGTTTCTGCTTTTGGTAAAGGTCAAATTTTAAGCTACTTTATGTAACACAGGAAAGAGCAAACCATCAGTAAATGTGATTATATTGCTCCTGATGAATTTTTCCAAGATGCTGGCAGTACGTCTTAAGAAGATTTTGCCTTTAAAAAATAAACCATTTTATTAGGGGCTCATACAACTCTTATCACAATCCACATATACATCAATTGTGTAAAGCACATCTGTACATGCATTGCCCTCATCATTTTCAAAACATTTGCTCTCCACTTAAGCCCTTGGCATAAGGTCCTCTTTTTGTATCCCTCCCTGTCCACTCCCCCCTCCCTCATGAACCCTTGATAATTTATAAATTATTATTTTGTCATATCTTTCCCTGCCCAACATCTCCCTTCACCCACTTTTCTGTTGTCCATCCCTCAGGGAGGAGGTCACATGTAGATCCTTGTAATCAGTTCCCTCTTTGCAACCTACTCTCCCTCTAACCTCCCAATATCGCCCCTCATATTCCTGGTCCTGAAGGTATCATCTGCCCTGAATTCCCTGTGTTTCCAGTTCCTATCTGTACCAGTGTACATCCTCTGGTCTAGCCAGACTTGCAAGGTAGAATTCGGTTCATGATAGTGGGAGGTTGGGGGGTGGAGGGGGAGGGAGGAAGCATTTAGGAAGTAGAGGAAAGTTGTATTTTTTATCGGTGCTATATCGCACCTTGACTGACTCATCTCCTCCCCTAGACCCCTGTACAAGGGGATGTCCAGTGGCCGAAAATGGGCTTGGGGTCTCCATTCTGCACTTCCACCTTCATTCACTATAGTAAGATTTTTTATTCTGATGATGCCTTATACCTAATCCCTTAGACACCTCGTGATCACACAGGCTATTGTGCTTCTTCTATGTGGGCTTTGTTGCTTCCAAGCTAGATGGCCACTTGTTTACCTTCAAGCCTTTAAGACCCCATATGCTATACCTTTTGATAGCCGGGCATAATCAGCTTCCTTCGCCACATTTGCTTATGCACCTGTTTGTCCTCAGCGATTGTATCATGGAGGTGTACACCCAATGATATAATTTTTGATCTTTGATGCCTGATAACTGATCCCTTTGGAACCCCGTGATCACACAGGCTAGTGTGTTCTTCCATGTGGGCTTTGTTGCTTCTGAGCTAGATGGCCGCTGGTTTAGCTTCAAGCCTTTAAGACCCCAGACACTATATCTTTTGATAGCCGGGCACCATCAGCTTTCTTCACTACATTTGCTTATTCACCCGCTTTGTCTTCAGCAGTTGTGTCGGGAGGGTGAGCATCATAGAATGCCAATTTAATAGAAGAAAGTATTCTTGCATTGAGGGAGTACTTGAGTGGAGGCCCAATGTCCTTCTGCTACCTTAATACTAAACCTATAAATATAGGCACATAGATCTAATTCCCCATCCTCATAAATAAATATGTTTGCATATGTACATGCCTTTATCTAGACCTCTATAAATGCCCTTTGCCTCCCAGCTCTTTCCTCTATTTCCCTTGACTTTCCTCCTGTCCCACTAGAAGATTGCCTTTTTAATTGAAAAATTTCTTCATTACTGATGAAAATCTTTGCTGCCATGTTAGTTTCCATCAGATCACAATAGTAGTAAGTAAAAACGCGTAGAGCTAATTCTGGATACTAGATATGAAACATTTCTTAAACCTCATGACAGAAACTTTGCATGTCAACTAAGAAATATTTTTCAAATCGTATAACCTAGATATTAATGATCATTAAGTTATATGGCTTGTTGCAATTTCTAAAATTGGAAGAGTGACTAAAATATGTCTACACACTGATACAGAGCAGTGGTTCCTAAAGTTAATCTCTGAATCAGCAGCTTCAATACCACTGAAACGTCCTGGATTCAACCTTAGTCCTTCTGAGTCAGAAACTATGTGGAAGAGACCTAGCGATCTGTGTTTTCACAGCTCTCTGGGTTATTGCTATTTATAGTAAAGTATGAAAGGAGGAGCACATTTAGATAAAAGTCTTATGAATGATGAAGGACACTGATTGAATGGAGGGATTCCGTGCATGATTGAATGGATATTTTACTCATTGTCCTTAAGATTAAAAAATCATTTCATTGGGGGCTCGTACAACTCTTATCACAATTTATATATACATTCATTGTGTCAAGCACATTTGTACATCTGTTTCCATCAGGAGTCTAAAAACACTTGTTCTCTACTTGAGCCCTTGGTTTCAGCTCCTCATTTTCCCCTATCTCCTCGTGCCCACCTCAGGAATCCTTGATAATTTATATATTATTTCGTCATGTCTTACACTATCCAACGTCTCCCATCACCCACTTTTCTGTTAACTGTTGACACGCTCTTCTTTCAGGATTTCATGGCTTATAGGAGAGAGCAGTTAAGGGCACAGGTAATAACAAAAGCATTATCGAAGTTCTACAGTCCTAAGATTTTTGTCTGTTCTAGAGCACCTCAAACTCTTTATGAAGATGGTAGGAAAAAAGGTCACCGACAAAACATGAAGCTTGGCTACACAAGAGATTGTATTTCTTTCTTCCAAGAACAAAACTAATATTATCTGAACTGATCACTAGAACTGCTCTCTCTACACCTATGGCATTGGCTTGGCATTCCAAATGAGTTTCTGAGCACATACACACGAAATGCAGAGGAAGATGAGAGCTAAGAAACCATGCAATCCAGGGTTTCGGATCTGCTTGAAAAAGAATGCAAGTGTGTAGCCATCTTTACTAATCAAGGATAGCAGTTTGCTAGGATTTGTTTTATACACACACACACACACACACACACACACACACACACACACACACACATTGGGCTTCAAAGTGATTTCTTGTGAAAAGAAGAGTTTTTCCTTTTATCAGTGATGAGGAAATTAAAACCCGAACAGGTCGCCAAATTTCTCCAAGGTCATACATTTGAGGAAGCACTATATTTCTACCTACAGATCAGACCATCTCCTCACTTACTCTTGTTATGTTCTACAGTAAGTGAGACAGCTTTTTTAAAAAAAGAGCCCAAAGGAAAATATAACTTAGCAGAGAGTAAGGGGTAAATATATACATGGAATTCAACTTTCAACTCAATTCCTTGTCATCAAGCTGATTCCAACTCATGGTGACCCTACAGGACAGGGTAGAACTTGCCCCCCAACTCTACACCCAGCTGGGTTTCTGAGACAGTGGATCTCTAGGAATTCGAAAGCTTTAACTATCTCCCACACATGGCATTCACGCAGCAAACCAACTTATTGCTATCAAATCAAAGCAGACATGTAGCAAAGCTACAGGACAGGGTAAAACTGCCTCCTGTGAGTTTCCAAGATTGCAACTGTTTATGGAAATAGAACACCTGTTTTCCCTTAAAGCAGCTGGTGTTTTGAACTGCTGACCATGCAGACTGCGGCCCAACTCATAACCATTAAGCTACTAGGGCTCCCCTATACATGGCACGAGGGTCTAAAATTAGCTCTGAATTTAGTTCTAGGTTTCGTCAAAGTTGAAACAAAAAGTGAGACATGTCCAGTAACCTCACTTTCATTCTGAAAGAGATAAAAAAGCTACTATCTTATGAGAACCATGAAGGAACCTTAGGATCACAGTAGGCTCAGCACTGGGCTCCTAACTGCAAAGCCACAGTTCAAAGACCATCTGCTTTGAAGGAAAAACAGGTTTGCTATCCCCGTAAACAGCTGCAGTCTTGGAAACTCACAGGGGCAGTTTTACCCTGTCCTGTAGGGTTTCAGGACAACCCTCAGCAGTTAAAACCGAGTAGTCAACCCCTGGGAAGAAATATGAAGCTGTTTGCTCCTGCCTGTAAAGATTTCTCATCTTGGAAACCAAAAGGGAGCAGTTCTATTCTGTCCTGTAGAGTTGCTATGACTCAGTATCGACTCTATGGCAGTGTAATAAAATAACCTTTTACCATTTTTAGTAAATATTTAGGGGTAAAGGAAGAAACCTACATACATGGTAAATGTAGTAAAATGTCAAGATCTGGGTGTTAGGTGAAAATATTAAATTTTCAATAGATTTTCTGGTGAAATTATAAAAAGACAAACAAACTTTAAAGCTGACATGATTTCATTGGATTACAATAGGAGGACAACCATGCAATACTGGGAATCATGGCCTAGCCAAGTAGACACACAAAATTTATCATCACACATAGCCAAGGCATGTCATCCCCATGATCACACAGGCTGGTGTGCTTCTTCCATGTGGGCTTTGTTGCTTATGAGCTAGATGGCTGCTTGTTTACCTTCAAGCCTTTAAGACTTCAGACTACTATCTTTTGATAGCCGGGCACCATCAGCTTTCATCACATTTGCTTATGCACCTGCTTGGTCTTCAGCGGTTGTGTTGGGAAGGTGAGCATCAAAGAATGTCAATTTAATAGAAGAAAGTATTCTTGTACTGAGAGAGTCCTTGAGTGGAGGCCCAATGTCCTTCTGCTACCTTAATACTAAACTTATAAGTACATGCACATCGATCTATTTCCCCATCCTCGTATATAAATATATTTGCATATGTACATGCCCTTATTTAGACCTCTATATACAGGGCTATTATATTAAAAGCTATAATAGTTTCCTTTGGGGGCACAGTTTTGTGCTCATCTACTAACCTAAAGTAGGCAGTTCAAGCCCACACAATGGGTTTCAAATCTATAGCAGAAAGGCCTGGCAATCACTTACAGCTCAATATTACAGCTAAGAAAACCCTTAGGAATCATTCTGCTCCGTACAACCACTCTTAGAAAGGTGTGCCATGGGGTGGAATTGATTTGATAACAATTATTTATTATTTTGGATGAATGAATAATCTACCATATATTTAAGAATCAACAAAAAACATAACAAAACATTAATTCCACATAAAAGTATGCAATTCTCAGTTAACAAGTAAAAACAAAAATAATCACAGCTCAATGGATAGAAATCCAATCCAACACCCGATTAAGTGAGCGCATACTATTTCTGTTCTAGAAATCACACTGTGAACAACTGAAGGAAAATAATAGAATTTTCAAGCCTAAATGATGCTTCCGGATTATTTTATTCTACTAGGAGAAAGCCAAGAGAAAGATCAACCAACTGACTTGCGCAAGGATTAAAAATAAATAAAAACTTTGTTAGCAAGCAGTGATAGATTGCACTTTTGGTTCATTACAACTAGGTGAACTAAGCAGTCCTTCACACAGAACAAGGCTGTATATTTTGGTTTAAAATAAGGAAAGGTGTTCATCAGGGTTGGATCCTTTCACCATACTTATTGACTCTGTGTTCTGAGCAAATAATTCAACGAGATGTGCATTAGGACTAGAGAAATTATCATTAACAACCTATCCAGATGAGACAACCTATCTTACTGAAAGCTATGAGGAATTTAAGCGCTTACATATGAACATCAAACAGTACAGGTTTCAGTGTGATTTTATGAATGTAAAGAAAACAAAAATCCTTACAATCGAACCAATAGACAACATCATAATAAATACAGAAAAGATGGAATCTGTCAAGGATTTCATTTTACTTGTACCCATAATCAACATCCATGGAAGCAGCAGGCAAGAAAAGAAAGAAAAAAAAAAAAAGGACACTGCATTGGCGAAATCTGTCACACAAAGACCTCTTTTAAATGTTACAGAACAAAGACATCACTTTGAGGACTAAGGTGTTCCTGATCCGATCCTTTGTATTTTTAAATCTTGCAATGAGGAAGAAAGACCAGAGCAGATTTAGTGTTCCTTAGAAGCAAGGATGGTGAGACTTGTCCCAAGCACCGTGCTTAGTAAAGTGGAGGATCGGTGGCCACTAGGAGATTCTAGATGAGATGGACTGATACAGTAGTCACAACAGTCTCAAATGTAACAACTGTGGAGAAGGCCCAGGACGCAGCAGCCACTCTTCTGTGCACAGGGTCCCCGTGAGTTGGAACTGACTCTAAGGCAACTAACAACAGGTAAGGCACAGGGTCAAAGACTTCCCTGTATTTAGCACCACTATGGAAATAACTCTAACCATAAAGGTTAAAACTAGGCTCAAGGGTTGTTGTATCTCAGTTTGAGAGAATATATACTGAACAGGGATACACTATCTCTGGTCCTATCTAGACATAAAGGGAGAAAATAAAAGACAAAAGACTGCATTTTCAATTGCAATCTTCTTTCTTCTGTATAATTAAATTTGTGGCTGTTGGTAAAAACCTGGCAATATTTTGTGGTTTAACAGAACTCTATACTATCATTAATTGTATAATATATACCATATGAAAAAATATATATATACCATATGTCCCATTTATCCAAATTTAGTACATAGGAATCTTTACAGAAACACACTGATAAGATCAACATTGTAATGAATATATAGAGATGGTTTTTATTTCTTAATTTTGATCTAATTTGTAAAATCTTTCAAAAATACTTTTAAAAACACATTATTTTTCAATTTAAATATTTTGTAAATTTATGTCTTGCATTTGAAAAGAAGGAATAAAGAAAATTAATTTCAAAGACTAAACATTGTGATTAGCACAAGTGTTCAGATAGATTGGTTAAATGCTCTAATACTTTAAAAATATAAGCTGAAATATTAGATAAAATTGATGTCAATTTATGACTCAAAAATTATTAAAAATTCAAATGATTTCTCATAATTTTAGAGACTCTTAAAAGTGCATTCCAAATCCTCATATATTATTCTTGCCTACAGAACACTCTCCCTGAGATATCAGTGAATTAGATATAATAATTTATTATAGGCCTTAAAAATCCTGTCAGTACCATTTTAAATGAATATAATAAAAACAATTTATCTCTATGAATACCATTTGAAAATTACATATGAAACTTAAAATTACATATAAAACATAGGTTGAGTCATCCTACTTGATCCAGTTAGTGAAAAATCAGAAATATATTTCATCCTGCTGAATTAATTACAGCAGTTTTAGGAGTAGGAATGCCTTCAGAAACAAAATACCGATAGAAAATGAATTAAAATCAGAACTCAAATCTAACCATGTCAAAGATTTCTTCCACACATGCACACAAATGGTCGAGTCCGCTGGATGTATCCAGACCCATCTTCAAGTCATTATGCTTGCTGGAAACACGTTTCCTTTCCATCTCTGAGTTGTATAAAAATGACACGACTTTCTCAGTTTTCTCCTGTAACTTGAAGCACTCTCTTTAAGCTCTTTCCCTTTTTTCCCCTCACGGCATTGGTATTTTTGGAAATTAAGCTAAATGCCATGTAAAATGTTCTTTAACAAAGATTTTTTTATTTTCCTTAGGCAAGAATATACATAGAACAAACAAATCTGTTTTGGAAGAAGTACAGTCAGAATGTTCTTTAGAAATGAAAATGGTGAGACTTTGTCTTGGGTATATATCAGGAGAGACACCAGTTCCTGGAAAAGGACAACATGCTTGGTAAAGTCAAAAGCAGTTAAAAAGAGGAAGACTCTCGGCTGGACTGATGGACACAATAGCTGCCACAGTGGCTCACATATAACACCCATCGCAAGGATGGCACAGGGCTCGTTAGTGGTTCCTTCTGCTAGACACTGGGCTTCTATGTGTTGGAACTGACCTGCCTTGGACAACAATGTGCCAAACTAACAGCCAACATCATTCTCTGTAGAGAAAGATTGAGAGCATTCCCTTTAATAATGGAAACAGGGAAAGAATATCCTTCATCACAATTCTTAATCAATCATGTATTAGAAATGGTAGCCAGAGCAAACAGGCAAAAAGATTAAAATGGTAATAAAACTGGGGGGGGGGGAGAGGTAAAATAATCCTCATTCAGATCATAAGATCCTACCCATAGAAAACCCCAGCAACTTCAAAAGAAGAGTTGCTTCAACTAATAGAAGATTAAACAAAGAAATTGAAAAAGAAAGAAAGAGGGTCCACACAAAAATCTGTAGGGTTCCCTCTGTACTAACAAAGGCATCTGAAGAAGAAATCAAGAGAACAATACAATTCACAAATCCAAAGGATGAAACACCTACGAATACACCAGGGATGTAAGACTTAAACAAAACTATAAAACACTACTTCAAGTAAGCAAAAGAGACCTACATAAATGGAAAAGGTATCCATGCTCAGAGTGGGAGACTTCATATTGTCAAAATGTCAAAACCACACACAAAAAAACAATGAACAGATATAATATAATCCCAATTCAAACCTCAAGAATATTCTTTAATGAAATGGAAAAGCCAATCTTGAATTTTACATTAAAAAAATGTTTAAGCCCCACATAGCCAAATACTGGAGAACATAGGAGTCCTTGCACTTCCTGATTTCACAATGTACTATAAAGCTACAGTCATCAAATTAGCCAGAATCAGTTCAATGACAGACGCAGATTAATGAAAAAGAACTGAGAACCAAGAAGCAAATCTACCCTCGTAGGAGCAGCTGATCTTTAAAAAGGGTCATATATATTCTATGCAAAGGAACCTGTCTCAACAAATGGAGCTGACACACTGCTTTCAAACTGCAGAGAAATGACAGATGATCCAAATTTCATACTAGGCAAATGGATTAAAGATCTATGTATTAAATCTATCAGTATAGAGTTGCAGTATGGCAACACAGGGACAGAGTTTTCCCTAAATTCTGATAAAAACAAGTCTATCAAGCAGAACTGAAAATGTATGAATAAATAAATGTAAGGTAAAGGATATAACAAGGATGTCCTAAGAACTAAATGCTTATCAAAAGACTTTACCAACAGCCTAAAGCAAGAACAGAAGGGAAAAAAATGACAATGACTTAACAAAAATACAAACAATCCAATAAAAGATAGGCAAAGGACATAAAAACATACTCAAATTCAATGCCTGAGAGAGAGGCCTGGTGGCATAGGGCTTAGGCATTGGGCTGTTAACTGCAAAGTCAGTACTTCAAAACCACTAGGTGTTTCACAAGGGAAAGAGAAGGCTTTCTAATCTGTAAAGAGTTACAGTCTCCAAAACACAGAGGGGCAGTTCTATCCTGTCTTACAGAGTTATGAGTTGCAATCAACTTGATGGCAGTGCTTGCTTTGGTTTGGATGGATCAGAGCATTGGTTCTCAACGTTCCTAATGCTGCGACCCTTTCATACGGTTCCTCGTGTTGTGGCGACCCCCAACCATAACATTATTTCGTTGCTACTTCATAACAGTAATTTTGCTACTGTTAAGAATTGGGCGGCCCCTATAAAAGGGTCGTTTGACCTCCAAAGGGGTTGGTACACAAAGGTTGAGAATCGCTGGATTAGAAGAACCCCAAGAGTATCACCGACGCTTTTAACTTAAAAAGAAAGCTGCTCCTGGATGTCAACTTGTAGCCAAATAATAGATTGAAGTATAAAATAAACATTGTTACCAGTGAGGAATGTGCATCCGTAAACAGTCAACTATATGAAACTAAATGGTCAACAAAACAAAACAAAAGCAAACATGAGCAGGCAAGGAGGTGAAGAGAAGGGAAAACAAATAATCAAAATAATTAAAATAACAAAAATCTAAAACATTGGGAAAATGGTAACCAATATCATAGAACAATTTGTATAAAAGTTGCTAAGCTAGAATCCAATTTGTTATACAAATAAAAGTGTTGTTGAAAAAAAGGAACAAAGAAGAAGAAAAGCTTACGGAACACAGCTCAATGTGAACCCACGTGGGTGTTCGTGAGCAGGAAATGGATAGGAACTGGTGCTTTTGTGTTTGGTAATGGGCACAGAGGGTTCATTCACCATACTTGTCCAGCTACTTTTTTGTTCACTGAAATTTTTCCATTAGGAAGATATTTTAAAATTTATAGTCATAGATTTTATTATAGATTTTTTAAAAGAGCTGGAAGTATCTTAAGAGATAATCCTATTACATTCGCATTTTATAAGTATAGGTGCAGAAGGTAATTAAATTGGTATATTACATAAACTAGTAGGAAAATTCTACCTTATAAGATCTAAAACCCAATTTACCACCTAATGTCCTATCAAGTACATGATATGTATGCCATAAAATCCCTATTAATGAAGATAGAGGAGATATAAATTTTATTGATGCTGTCTTTAGGTAGTTAAAATTTTTTCAAAATAATTCCATTAACAATTCTCATTAAAAACTAGCCTGAGAGAATGTCATATTTGAAAAGATTGCTAAGATACTTATGCAGGTCAAATTTGTGTTAACCAGCTTGGAAATTCTGCCTTGTTTTAAATTTAAGATCTTTACCTCAATAACATCAAAAACAGTCCAAAGATACTTTGAAATGTATGCCTGGAAAGTAAAAGTGCAAATAGGGTTAATTAAGGCATAATGTTTGTCTTGGGGACACTCTAAGAGACAACTTAATATGCACCTATTTTTTGAAGAATCATTTACTACCAGTAGCTAAATCCTACCAGCATTTTCTCTCTGGCGGAATCTGAAACGCTGCGCTGTGGGCCCCTGAGTATAAACTGTTGCTGCTGCCAGGTACCACAGAATTAGTTCTGAATTGTGTCTAACTTATGTTCAACAGAACCAAAGAGTGCCTGATCTTGCAATCACTGCTCTTTGAGCCTACTGATAGCGTTCCTCTATTTAATTGACCCCCTCTGTAACCAAGCATGATGTCCATCTCCACGGACTGGTTCCTGCTGGGAACATGTCCAGCTTGTCAGATGACACCTTGCCACCTAACCTTCAAAGGAATATTCTACCTGTACTTCTTCCAAGGAATAGTCTAGCTGTACTTCTTCCAGGGCAGTCTATGTTCATGATATATTAAATGTTCTTGGATTACATCACAACCCAAAGACCATCTTCCTTATTCATTGTCCCCTCTCACATGCATATGCTTTGCATATCACCAAGTCTGAAATATTCTAGTTAACTTATAGACCATTATTGATAAAAGCAGGGTTGGAAGGGTTATCAGAAGATAAAAGATTCCAGCAAAAGCATCCACGAATGTTGTTCCAATGCTAATAAGTGGCACTGTTCTAATTTTGTTGTCATTTATCTTCACTCTAATCTGCCATAAAAACCAAACCAAACCTACTGCTAAGAGCTGATTTTAATTCAAGGGATTTTTAAGACTGTAAATCTTCATGGAAGCAGAAAGCTTCATCTTTTATCTATGAGTGGCTAGTGGGTTTGAACAACTGACCTTTAGTTAGAAGCTCAAGATTAACCCGTAGTCTCACATGTTCTTATTCTAATATGTAATACACAAATAACTAGAAAAAAGAGAGCGAAATGGGCATTAGGGTTACTGGATGAATAAGCCACACTTAAAAAAAACTAGGATTTGATCTTTTTCTATAATTTAACCCCCAATTCCAAATATTGAAAAGAATATAAACATATGAACAAATATACATTTATCATATTTGGAGAATTTGATCATGCTTTTTATGAAATATCTCATTGGAAAAAAAATTCTTGTTGGGTCACCAGAAAGAAATCAACTATAAGAAAGCAGCGACTCTTCAGTCACATTTCAAGTGTCCTCAGACTTGAGTGGCCCATCCTCCAGCACTATCTCTGATAATGTTCTTCTTCCATTGTGTAGGCGTTCACTATCTGACAATGCTTAGAAGCATGAGGATTTCAGCTCCTTCTTCCTCTTAAGTGGGGAGTCGAGTTCTTCCTCATTGTCTGCTCTTAGTCTGGAAGTTCTACTAAAATCTGTTCCCTCTGGGTGACCCTACTGGCATTTGAAATACCAGTGACAGAGCTTCCAGCATCACAGCGACCCACAAGTCACCAAAGTACAACAAACTGACAGACAAGCATTGGGATCCCCATTTGCTGATGGGGCATGACGCAAGGTAAGGAGAAACTTGCAAAAATCTTCCATTGATCGAAACTTGGAATGTT
Source organism: Tenrec ecaudatus (assembly GCF_050624435.1). Taxonomy (NCBI): domain Eukaryota; kingdom Metazoa; phylum Chordata; class Mammalia; order Afrosoricida; family Tenrecidae; genus Tenrec; species Tenrec ecaudatus. The sequence goes on from NC_134545.1 coordinate 44,948,994, forward strand.
TGAAGTATGAATTTAGGAATACTGGAAGTGGTCAAAAATGAAATGGAACACATAAAGATCGATATGGTAGCATTAATAAGTTGAAATGGACTGGTATTGACCATTTTGAATCAGAAAAATCATGATTTACCACCCTGGAATAACTAATCAAGAATGGTTTGGCACTCATTGTCAGAAATGAGCTTGCAATGCAAAGCTGTCTGTGACAGGATATCTAACTGCTGTCAAGGAAATTCATTCACTACAACCATTATCTAAATTTATGCATCAACTGCAAAAGCTAGTGTAGAAGAAACAGGAGAATTCTACCAATGACTTTAGTCTGAAATTTATCAACCATGAAATTAAGATGCAATGATAATTACTGACGATTGGGATGGAAAAGTTGGAGCCAAAAAGGAAGGAATAGTAGTTGGAAAATACTGTCAAACTGAGAGAAACAAAGCTGGAGATCACATGACAGAATTCTGCAAGACCAACAACTTGTTCATGTCACACACTTTTTCAACAAAAACGTCAATTAAACCCATGGACTCCCCCAGACGGAATACACAGCAGTCAAACTGACTCATCTGTGGGAAGACAGGATGGAGAAGCTCAGTGTTACTAAAAGCGGGTCAGGGAATGACTGTGGAACAGACCATCAATTGCTCATATGTAAATCTAAGATAAATCTGAATAAAAGTAAAACAAGCCAGAGAGCCAAACTACATTTTTAAGTCTATCCCACCTGAATTTCGAAGACATCTCAGGAAAAGATTTGACACGTTGGGCACTAACGACAGGAGACCTGATGAGCAGTGGGAGGACACCAAGACTGTTGTTCATTCATGAAAAGAGCAAAGTCATTAAAAAGACAAGAAAGAAAGAAAAGCTAAAAGCCGATGTCAAAAGAAACCGAAACTTGCTCTTAATTGTAGAATAAACAACGCAAATGGGAGAAAGGACAAAATCCACAAGTAGAATAGAAAATGTCAAAAGGTAGCTCCAGGGGGAAAAAAGCAAATATTACAATGAAATGTGAAAAACCTAGAATTAGGAAATCAAAAGGGAAGAACACGCTCAGCATGTCTGAAACCGAAAAACAAACAAAACTGGGGCAAATAATTTAAGCCTTGAGTTGCAGTCTTGAAAAATTTGGGGGCAATGATGCAGGAAGCATCCAAAGAAGATGGAAGGAACACAGAGTCACTGGACCAAGAGGAAGAAGCATTTGAGCAAAAAATGGTAATCAAGGAAGTTCACACTGCACTGACTGCATTAGCCAAAACCAAGGCTCTAGGGATTGGAGGAATATCAATGGAAATGTTTTAGAAAGCTGAAGAAACACCGGAAGCATTTGGAAAATAGCTGCTTGGCCAGCACAGGGGAAGAAATTCATATTTGTACCTATTCCAAAGAAAGATGACCCAATAGAATGCTCAAACTACAAAACAATATCATTGGTATCTCATGAAAGTAAAATTTGGCTTAAGATCATCCAACAATGGTGCATTAGACAGGGTTCTCTAGAGAGATAAAACCAGATTGCTGATAATTTTATATATATATTTATAAAGATGGATATATAACACAAGAAATGAACTGCTACATTATATACAGATAGATATATAATACAAGAAATGTACTCTTTCGACAAGTTGTCAGGAGACACCAGTCCTTGGAGAAGGTATCATGCATGGTAAAGTGGAGGAGCAGCAAAGGAGAGGCAAGCCCTCAATGAGATCGGCACAGAGTGGCTTACAAGAATCACCTTGGGCATAGGAACAATGGTGCGGGCGGCAGAGAACAGTGCGGGGTTGCGTTGAGTTGTGCATATATGGTTGCTATGGGTGAGAGTCGACTCGATGGCACCCGACATCAACCACATCCGACTGGATTATAAAACAAAATTTAGAATCTTGGATTTAGAAATATTAAAAAATGAGAACGAAAGGATTCTCTTAAACTAGGAAAAATTAAAATGTAGGTCAGGCAATCAAAAATTGTTGGACTATCTGATATTTCATAAATTAATTTGTATAAACAGATTTTAAGATTATTCATTGTATGAAACTAAATGTTTCGGGTAACATATATTAGATGAAGACATGGCATTTCAGTTAATGAAGCAAAGTCATTTATCTTGAAAATTCTTTGACAAAGAAAGAGAAATCTTAAAAAAAACAAAGAGGGAAATCTTTCAAAGTTGCTAATATCAGCCATTTTAATCCATCCACTTTCTTTTGACCTTTACACTCACCCTCAAAAAAAAAAAAGTTCAGCAACATAAATTTGATCTCAAAAGGCTGCTGCAGATCTCATTTTCTATTGTTTTTCCAGTAGGAATTTATGGAACTCGCTCGTGGTACAGGGGACTAGTAAAATGTCAAAGCAATCCTGCAGTTCCTGTGCGCGCATTCAACTTTTCCCTTTGAGATGATAACTTCTTTCCCTCCTTGCCAAGGCATTTTCAGATTCAAGCACAAAATGAAAACTAGAGGTATAATATCCTTGGTCAGGAGGTAGGATGGGTGAGCAGGGACGGAGGCGAACAGGGAGAAAGAACATCAACCAGATTTAGGAGTTCAACTATTGAAACAATAATTTTTTTAAGTCATTAAGGTAGCTTGTTGCACATTTTCACTAATTGAAATCACAGCATGCCCACACAGGGTAGAAACGGAATCCAATGAGTTTTGAAGTTTGAAGATCTCAGCTGTGTACATGCCTTCTCTTAGCTGTACAGGAAACCAGCTGCGTCCATTTATGAACTGTATTGAACACATGTGTTCCAGCACACCCATGACATAACTTGTAATACTATACTTTCAAACACTCTTGCCAAAAGGGGGAAATAAGTTAGTGAGACAAAATGCATCATGTATGTTTATATATTTAAAACGTTAGCAAGGAACGAATTTCAAGTTGTGTTCCCATTAATGTGCTTTATAAAATGTGCATATTTATGCTTTCTATTTCTAAAATAGAAATATGTAAAATAAACAAAATCAAATTAACTTAAAAACAAATAAATTCCTCCATTATAAACATAGCTTATCAACACCTAGGTCTAAATGAAATCCGAGACAAAAAGAAATTTTAAATTAGTCAATGATACATATAAGTTAACTCATTTTAAACAAAGTATTACTTTAGCCACAGAACAGTGGGTCATGAGACCATATATTTTCATATGTATGCAATAAAACTACACCAAGTTTGTCTCATTTCCCCCGATCTCAGCTAATTGAATTACATCCATTCCTTGTCATTTACTCTTACCCTGCTTGTAATCTAACCATAATTCTACCTGAAAACTTCAGTCAGCATCTGATAACTTCCCAGCACTTCACTTCAACACCTTAGTCCAAGCCACCTCCTCTCTCACCTTCATTATTGCAACGATCTCCAAACTGATCTCCTGAAGTCTGCCTTTGCCCCATTTAGTCTCTTCTCAACCTAGCAGCCAGGATAGCTCAGTAAAATATGTCAGATTATATATCTCTACGGTGCAAAATCTGTAAAAACCTTTTACTTATATTTGAAAAATCTTATTCAATATACATCTCCAATCTCTTTCTCAATGAGTACGCCTACTGGTTTTTCTACTATTCTCTGTACTCCAAGCATGTTATTAGTCTTTGTGATGTTTTTGTAAACATAGTGTTTTTGATATAAACAAGGAGGTATTTTTGAAATTCTGTTTCTGTATTTCTTGAAGAAAAATCATAAAAAATTTATGAAATACTCTTTCAAGTTATATAGGGAATAAACATACAGTATAAATCTAAAACAATATAATTCTATGAATTGTCTAGATTCTCATTTTAATAGAATAAGAACAACCATATGCTCTTCTCACAAAGAAGAAAGTTTCCATAAGTTAGAACAAAAGGAAATAGGAAAAATTGAGAACAGGACCATATGCTAAAAATAGCTTACATATATTAATGAAACTTTTTTTAGAAGCCATTGCTCATGTATACAGATGCTTCATCATTACATGTATAATTTCAGAAGCATACAAGTAACTATGGGTATCTGTAAAATACACAAATTTGGATCAGTCCTTCCTAATTCAGTAAAACTTAATGCAGTAAAACTTAAGTTGTTTTTCCTGTGATGTTTCACCCTAAGATACATTAAGGATCTATGGTATATGTTTTAAAATAATGATCCAATTTCTTTCTAAGAACATTTCATTTCATCTTAAGTGATTTAACTTACACCTTCTATAGCTTCTTACAAAAATTAAAATGACTGAACTAGAATGAAATCAGTTGCTCTGGAGTCAGCTATGACTTAAGCATCCCCCACGTGTGTCAGAGCAGAACTGTGCCCCAGTTTCCAACATAGATGTTGTGAGTCTTCTTAGAACCAAGGGGAAAGGGGAAGTAAAATTATGCAAACAAAAATGTACACGATATTGGTGAATCTGAGTAAAGGGTGTACAGAGGCTTCCTGTAGCCTTTTCATAACTTTTCTGTAAGTTTAAAATTATTTCCTGAAAAAAAGTTCTTTAAAAATGTAGAGATAAAATTATTACTTCCCTAACAAGCTATTTTTGAAACCAAGATTAGACATCTCTCAAGAACTCTCCGTATTCTACCTTTATCGATGGAACTCGAGTGATCATTATTTTAGAATTCAAAAAGAACTTTGAGGTTTTCACAAATTTTGAATCCCTGAATTATATTAAAGTCTTATCAATTATATTTCTAGGATAAAAGTCTATCAGTTTTCTACCCTTCCACAGTTTTCTTTCCTCGTGTAATGGTTATTGTTACAATGAAATCAAGTAATTTTTCAGAGGAGCAACTGTACACATAAGCGATAGAAAACTACCGTATCTGTGTGGTTGACACAGTTGACTAGGCTCAGTCACAATTTAAGATTAAAGAGAAAGTATGTCAAACTGCTTTGTTCTTTCATTTTGAAGTTGATAATTCAACTGTGACTAAATAATACTCTATGGAAACACGAAAATGACTCGTATTTCAAAAATTAGATATGAAACATATATTACTTATTGAATTAAGGAAATGTGGTAGTTCTAAAAAAGAATATGGACTATTCTGCTCTTATTTTACTTTTTTCTTATCTTTGATATTCTTTTCTTGATGTAAGTTGGCATGCAGACTTTTATGAAAGTGTTTAAAATGTACTAATATTTTTAAACAGTTTTATTGACATATAAATACACATAGCACAGTTTATATTAAAAAGCTTGGTGAAGTAATCGCAACACTCAGTATTATAACAGTTTCTTCTTTCTTGTATCCATTTTTATTGACTGCTCCCTTCCCCCAATTCAGAGCCAGTGGTTTGAAACCCGAGCTGCTGAGGAAGAAAGAGGACGCTTCCTGTTCCTGGAGGCAGGTCCAGTCTCCAAAAAGCCAGAGCAGCAGTCCTACCCTGCCCTATAAGTCCGTCACGAGTCAGAATGGACTCACTGGAAGTGAGTTTGGGCTTTTTGATCCCTGGCCCCACCTTTCCTGCTAGAACCCCAAGAACTTGTTAACCAGTCACTGCCTTTATACATCTACTTCTCCTGGATCTCATCTAAAGAAAAACATTCAAAAATAAATAGCACAAAATGCAAGAATAAAACAGAAAAAAATGAGTTGAAAAGATTACAGAAAATAAATAACAACCAGAGTGAATTTTAAAATGGGTCAAAAATGACAAGGTGTTAAATTTTAATGTAATTACATCAACATTACTTCATTTTCCAATGTATTCTGTGTGACAGGAAGACTATTCACATTCCTGGTCAATGGTCAGAGTGTATTTCCTCCTTTAGTCGTGGATTTTATTATTTACAATTCATGGATCACATAGGCTAGCATGCTTCTGCCTGGTGCACTTAGCTGTCGCCTCGCTTAGACAAACCTTGATGACTCCAGACTGCACTCTTCAATACCTGATTTCTTTACCATACATTGATGTAGCAGCCAGACTTGCAGTGATTTCTTCACGAGGGCAGATAGCGAGTAAGGCCATGTCCAAGAACTATTTAGTCTTACAATTAAATTTGTGTCAAATTTATTCATGTTTCTATGGTTTCTATATGTCCCCAGTCCACTTACAGGCTCAAAGATAAACAAGCGGCCATCTAGTTCAGAAGCAACAAAGCCCACATAGAAGAAGCACACCAGCCTGTGTGACCATGAGCTGTCAAAGGGATCAGGTAGCAAGCATCAAGGAATAAAAAAGTCATATCAGTGTAAATGTGGATGAGTACAGAGTGGAGACTTAAAGCCTATCAGTAGCCAACCGGACTCTCCCTTACTGAAGGATTGTGGGGAGGAGATGAGCCAGTCAGGGTGCAGGGTAGCAACGATGAAACATATAACTTTCCTCTAGTTCTTAAATGCTTCCCCCTGCTTCTACCATGATCCCAATTCTGCCTTAAAAATCTGGCTAGACCAGAGGATGTACATTGGTACAGATAGCAACTGGAAGTACAGGGAATTCAGGACAGATGACCCCTTCAGGACCAGTGATGAGAGTGGCGATGCCTGGAGGGTGGAGGGAATGTGGGGTAGAAAGGGGGAACTGATTACAAGAATCTACATATAGCCTCCTCCTGGAGGATGGACAGCAGAGAAGAGGGAGGGGGGAGACGTCAGACAGTGTGACATATGACAAAATAATAATTTATGAACTATGAAGGGTTCATGAGGTAGGGGGCAGTGAGGAGGGAGTGGGAAAATGAACAGCCGATATTAAGGACTCAAGTAGAAGGCAAATGTTTTGAGAATGATGATGGCAGCAAATGTGCATATGTGCTCGACACAATGGATGTATGTATGGATTGTGATAAGAATTGTATGAGCCCCCAATACAATGATTTTTTTAAATCTTACAGTTTTAAGATAAATATACAAAAGTGGATGAAACAGCAGGTTATATTTAACTTATAAAACACATGAGTTTCTAATCATCATCAATTATCTTGAACACCCAATATGTGAAAACTCTATATCATTTATAATATGAATACAAAACATTAAGGTGTCATCAAATAAGGAAGTTTAACTTTGGGACCCTTTCTCAAATCAGTTTTGATGTTTTGTTTAGCTTTAAAATCACCAAAAACTGTTCGTTTGCTTGTTTTTTCCTTAGGAGAATAAAACTGTGGTGTACGAAGTCATTCACACCAGGAAAGTAATAAAAGTTTTGAAATAATCACTATAAAATCATATGTTAGCTGAGTAACGTGAGAGGTTACATTCATTGATTTCTGCTACCAGTTTTGAGTCAAAGAAACAAGTGTCTACCAGTTGAACCACAAGAAGTTGAGAACTTAAATGGTATTATTAAAGGAAAATGCTTTCTACTTGTTTTCTCAATTTTGTAGTCTATTGGTTTTTTCTAAAAAATTAATCCAAGTAAGTATTCTTAGATTTCCTATAACTTTAAATACAAAGCTACCACAATCAGGATTGTTTCAATATTACCATAGTATCTTTTATTAGAAGCTCAGTTCTCCTTATTCATTGATCTGCTACACTGTTTCCTGGCTGAAAGTCCATTGTGATGACATAATTCCCCACAAAAGCATTCTCAGTGAAACGAGAGACTGAGCATTACAGTTTTACTTAAACATTCTTAAAAGCTGTTTCTAATTCATGGACTATTAGAATCACATCATTAACATATCCATTTTAGGTTGTGTCATCCTGAATGGATAATTTCACAGCGGAACATACACACACAGAAAGCTTGTTTGCAGGACAATATTTAAATTCTATATGTTGGAGACCAGCAAATAGGATAATCTGGTAGTCTGGGGGACATAAAATAATTTATACTGAATATAAATCATAAATAAACACAAGGAAAGTAACTGTAGGTATTCTATGCATGAATCGCTCCATTATTTGCAATGCTATGTAATCTAATATTTAATATGTACGTCTGCTTGTGAAAATTGGACACGGAATAAGGAAGACCAGAGAAGAATCTATGTATTTGAATTATGCTGGTGAAGAAAACAGAAAGTACCACGGACGGCCAGAAGAACAGACACATCTGTCTCAGGACAAGTACAGCCAGGATACTCCTTAGAAGCAAGGATGGAGAGAGTTCATCTCACCTATTTTGAACAAGTCACGGGAAAAGGTAAAGAAGTGGGGCAGCGGCAGGAGAAAGACCCTCCCTCCACAAGATGGACGGACACAGTGGCTGCAACAGTGGGCTCAAACATAAGAACAAGTGTAAGGATGGCTCAGGACCAGGTGGGGTTTGGTTCTGTAGCACACAGTGGTATTATGAATCAGAACAGATTTGACAGAATCCAATAATAGGGTTAATGGACATCTAAAAATTTAACCATCTTTTAATATTTGGTTTATTTAGCTCCTGCCTATGAGTGCTCACACACGAGGGAGCTTCAAAAAAGTTCGTGGAAAAGACAAATGAAAGCTTGTGGGTGAGTGTGGATACACATATATATGTGTGTGTACGTATCTATATATGTGAGAGGTAAGAGGAAAAACGTCAAACCAGCAAACTGGATGTACTAATGCCTTGAATTCCACTGCTACAGAATAGTAGAGCAACCAGTGAAATTAGTAAAAGAGGCTACAATCCTCCATCCTCTCCAGGCAACCAAAATGACTTGATATATGTCTGTGGGGTGGGGTCGTAGTACATAGTAATGTGAAGAGATGAGGTCCTTCTCAATTGCAGTTGTTTTGCTTAGTTTTTAAATCACCAAAAACTGTTTGCTTTTGCCTGTGGGTAAGCTTAGGAGAATAAAGCTCAAAGAATGTTCAATATAGCAAGTGCTTTTTAATCGTGTTCTACCCGTAAGATGAAAGACCAGTTAGATAGCCGGGGACAGAAACAAGTTCCCAAACCTGAACCTCTTTCTGATGGCAAGTTTGAGGATAAAACAGAGTGCCTTTTATTTCTTAAAATAGAATTGCGGAGAAAAACACTGAGGGGAAGTTAAAAAAAAAGGATTTCTTAAGCATATTGGTGCAGGAAAGCAATAGAACACACACGGGTACTTTTAAAATTCAAAGGTACAAGAAAGAACCAACAAACGTTGAGATGGCAAGTAATCAAAAAGCAAACTCACTGTTATCAGGTTGATTCTGACTCATGGCGGTCCCATAGGATAGGGTAGAAACTCCTGTGAGTTTCTGACCCTGCAAGTCTTTAAGGGAGCAAAAGGCCCCGTTTCATTTCTCCCTTGGAGTAGCTAGTGGTTTTGAACTGAAAACCTTGCAGATAGCAGGTCAAGGAGCTACTACTATGCCCCCAGGGCTCCCTATGACAAGTAAGCAAGGGTAAAATAACTAAATTTACATGTAAAAAGTTTCCTTTAACTATGAAGAACAGATGCTTTGTACTAGTGTCTCCCAAACCAGGTTCTGCTTAACTTTACTGTCCTTGAAATAGTCAAAGATGATCTGTGAAAAAAGTGTTTTACTCACAGTGAAGAAATCTGTGCAATATTTGCCTATCTTGACGTTTTCCAGGTTATGAAGTTAGGAAAATTTCTCATGGAATATAATCAGGAAAAAATAGCACTTCACCATATGTTTAGATAGGATGTGTGTATCTGTCCGTGTGTATGAAGAAAATATTTTTTAATAAAAAGGTTTGCAATATTATTTTTTGTTCTTTCTTTTATATTAAACATAAACTGATCAAAAGAAATATCTATAATCAGAACAGATCCCCAGTAGAGAGATGACTAGCTCAGAAAGAAGTTATATTTTAAAACAAGGCTATAAACTTTGGTTGACTTGCTGGTTTTTCAGATTGAGACAAGGTGGGAGTTTGCACGGGAGTACCGATGTGGTATGATAAGAATGGTTTGTACCCTGAAACTAGAGCTCAGGGAGAGGGACATGTCTGATCAGAGCACACAAGAGAAAATGAAGGAGGAAGGAGACAGAGTGGAGCACATCCTGGCCCACCAAGCCCTGAGGGCGATATTCCTGCTCAGAGCAGCCAATGCCGCAAGGACCATAGGGCCGGTCCCACCACAAGACACGACGTCCCTCACTGACCCATAGCACAATAGGGGATAATAAAGGAGATACAGTGTGGAAATTGTGCTCGATCTGACCCCAACACACCAAGAGGGAAGCCCTAGAGGTGTGCAACGGAACAGCAAGGAGAGCAGAGCAACAATGTCCCCAGGAAATGCCAAAAAATAGACTTTGGGGCCAGGTCTTGGAGCTCCATCAGACTTGAATGAAGAACACTCCTAAAGGTCAACAAACAGACCTTGAACTATTGATAGGCTTTTATTTTTATTGTCTTTGGTTTTTATTGTTGTTTTCTCTTGTTGCTTTGTTTTGCTCTATCTTGTTTTTTTGCACATATTATTATCTCAGCAGGTCTATGTAGAGAAACTAGGTGGGATAAACAACCTAGAGGATAAAACAACGGAACCAATGGTTCCGGGGGACATGGGAGAGGTGGAGGCGGGGGAAAGGAAGTGAGTGTTAACAAACCTAGGAACACAGGAACAACAAGTGATCTAAAATTGATGGCGTGGAGGGTGTAAGAGGCCTGGTAGGGTTTGATCGAGGGCAATGTAACTGAGAAGAATTACTGAAACCCAAATGAAGGTTCAACATGATAGTGGGACAAGAGGAAAGTAAAAGGAAATAGAATAAAGAACTAGGAGACAAAGGGAATTTATAGAGGTCTAAATACAGGCATGTACATCTGTAACTATATTTATATATGATGATAGGGATATAGATCTATGTAGATACATGTATAGGTTTAGTATTAAGGTAACAGATGGACATTGGGCCTCTACTCAAGTACCCCCTCAATGCAAGAACACTTTGTTCTATTAACCTGGCATTCCATAATGCTCACCTTCCTGACACGATTGCTGAAGACAAAGCAGGTGCATAAGCAAATGTGGTGAAGAAAGCTGAAGGTACCCAGCTATCAAATGATATAGAATCTGGGGTCTTAAAGATTTGATGATAAATAAGCAGTCATCTAGCTGAGAAGCAACAAAGTCCACATGGAAGAAGCACACCAGCCTGTGTGCTCATGAAGTGTTGAAAGGATCAGGTATCAAGCATCAAAGAAAAAATAATCATATTATTGTGGATTAGGCGGAGTGTAGAGTGGACACATAAAGCCCATCTATAGGCAACTGTAGATCCCATTACAGAAGGGTCGTGGGAAGGAGAAGAGCCAGTAAGGGTGCAGTATAGCAATGATGAAACCTGTAACTTTCCTCTATTTCTTTAATGCTTCCTCCCCTCCACTATCATGATCCCAATTCTACTTTACAAATCTGGCTAGACCAGAGGATGTACACTGGTACAGATAAGAGCTGGAAACACAGGGAATCCAGGACAGATAAATCCCTCAGGAACAATAATGAGAGTAGCAATACCAGGAGGGGAAGGGGAAGGTGGGGGAGAAAGAGGGAACTAATCACCATGATCTACATATTAACCCCCTCCCAAGGAGACGTACAACAGAAAAGTGGGTGAAGGGAGACATCGGTCAATGTGAGACATGAAAAAATAATAATAATTTATAAATTGTTAAGGGTTGGGGAGGGAGAGACGGGGAGGAGGGAAGGGGGGAAATGAAAAGTTGATACCAAGGGCACAAGTAGAAAGAAAATGTTTTGAAAATGATGATGGCAACAAATCTACAAATGTGCTTGACACAATGGATGGATGTATGGATTGTGATGAGTTGTACGAGCCCCCAATAAAATGATTTCATTGATACCACTCTCTAATTAAAAATATGAAATAATAGGAGTACACAGTAGCTGCTAGCATCAATATCAATATGAAAATAATTTCTCACAATGAGGAGAAAAGTAGTATTCTGAACTATGAAAAGTAAATGCTTATTCAATATCTTAAATAAAAGTTTTATTGAGACTTCAGGCTAGGAAGGGCAGTTCCCAGAATCCCTAGGACCACTGGGTAAATAGTCATAAAGGTCAGTGGACATACCTGGAATTATGTATACTTTTGTGGGTTTTTGGCTAGTTATTTTTTTCTTGTTTTATTCAATCTTTTGTCTCCATCATTGTTGGTTTGCCTTCCTATGTAAGACAGGCATGGAAAGCAAGCTCGAGGAGAAAACAACCGGACCTATGGGTCCAGAGGGACTTTCGGGGAAGAGGAAGCTCGGGGAAGGGAGTGGTGACCAAACACCAACATAGACAAGGGAACACTAGAGAACTAAAATCATTAACAAGGAGGACGTAGACATCATGGTGGTGCTGGAGCAACAGTAATCTAGCTGAGACGAATTACTAAGATGCAGAAGAAGAGTGAGCGTGATGGTGGGTGGAAGGTAAAGGGAAACAGAGGAAAGATCTAGGAAGCAAAGCTATGGATAGAGAGATAAACATAGGTGTGTACATAAATAAATACATTAATTCATAAAAATTGAAGTGTTGGCATATATACATATATTTATATGGCAATAAATCTAGGTAGTGGATGGACTTTGGGCCTCTGCCCTAGCCCTGTCTCAGTGAAAGAACACTTTGCTTCAACAACCTGGCACTCTGTGATGCTCAGCATCCTGGAAGGATAGCTGAAGACAAAATGGGTGCACAAGAAAACGTGGTAAAGAAAGCTGACGGCGCCCAACTATCAAAAGATATAGCATTTGGGGTCTTAAAGGCTTGATGTTAAACAGGCGGCCATCTAGCAGAAGAGCAATGAGCTCACATGGAAGAAGCACACCAGCCTGTGTGATCATGAGTTGTCATCGGAACTGGGTAAAAGATATTAGAAAACCCAAAACAAACAAACAAATCATATTGTAGAGAACCAAGGGTGTTGGAGCACAGATCAAAACTCATCTGTAGACAATGGGACATCCCCTCACAGAAGGATCACAAGGAAGGGATGAGTCACCCAGGGAACAGTATAGCACCGATGAAACACACACTATTCCTCTGCTTCCTTGAGGCTTCCTCACCCCCCACTACCATGACCCCAGTCTTGCCTTTCACTGCTGGCTAGACTGGAGTACGTATACAGGTACAGATAAGAGCTCACAACGTAAGTAATCCAGGTCAGATAAACCCCTCAGGAACAGAAATGGGAGTAGCAGTACCCAGAGGGTAGGGGGAAGGTGGTAAGAAGAGGGGTAGATCAGGGAACCTATCAGCAATGATTGACACATAACCACCCACCCCCCTCAGGGGGAGGAAGAACAGAAACTGCGGGGGAAGGGAAACAGCGATTGGTATAAGACATGAAAATAATAATAGTTCATAATTTATCAAGGGGCCATCTGGGTGTGAGGGGAGTAGGAAGGGAAAATAAAAAGAGGGCTCAAATAGAAAGTAAATGTTTAGAAAATAATGATGGCACACTTATGCTTGATACAATTGATGTATGAATTGTAATAAGAGCACCAATAAAATCATCTTAAAAAAAAAGAATGGTTTGTACCACTTAATAGGAGGTTTAATAGGATACTGTTGATTTCACTTGGTGAGGTGGGTGAGGTAGTGTATAGTATGGACTTACTTAACATTTGTAGAGAACTTATGAGCAGCGCAAGTCCTTAGGAGAAAAAGCACATAGCATACATATTCAAGTATAAGCCGACCTGAATATCAGCTGAGGCACCTAATTTTACCACAAACACTGTATTAAAAATGTGCTGAAAAACTCGGCTCATACACAGGTATATAACACGGCACTAATGCTGACTTGCCCAGGTCAGGAAGTACAGGTTGAGATGAAAAATGATGCAACTACAGAGTTAAAATAGGAAAAGGAACATACATACAAAACAGAGCTGTCCCAGCAGAGAATGCAAACGAAAGAACAGTGGCGGTGTAAAGACAGACAAGAGAGGAAGGTAGAAATCAGAGGAGAAGGGTGGGATTTTAGAAATCAGAAATATTTCCTATTTAAGTTCTCCCTCAGAGATCTGCATATGGAAGAAACAGAAAATAAGTTCTGTGTTAAAACTATCACAGTGGATGATAATAAAATTGTTTAAGAATATTTCATATAAACAAACATTTATTTAAAGTTATATATTTCTTCTACTAGTTGAATGAAAGTCACTTATGAGTCAAGAAGTCAAACTTGGAAATGCTGCTAAAATATTTTTCCCTTTTATTTTTGTTAATTGGGAGTTAATACATATATCATATCATTCCATAGTTCAATCACAGCAAGCAGTATTGCATAATTGCTGCCAAGCTGATAAAATAATTTGATTCTTGAAAAAAATTACTTCACTTCTTATATAAATGAAAACGGTAGCTGTCGAAAGTATTCCTGTACAGCAAGGATTAGGTACATGAGACTTAATCCCTTTAATTCTACCTAAATTGTGACACTGCTTTAACAGAGTTCTATTCTACCAAATAACAAAATGGTTTTTATTCTTATAATTCTCTTCTACCAAATGAGCTACTCGTCAACGATGTTAATTTTTAATTTATTTTAAAGATCATTTTATTGGGTGCTCAGAAAGCTCTTTTAACATTCCATACAGTTGTGTCAAGCACATTTGTACATGTTGTCATCATCCTTTCAAAAAATTTCTACTTGAGCCCTTGGTATCAGCTCCTCACTTTTTTCCTCCCTTACCTCCTCCCCCCAAACGAACCCTTGTCAGATTATGAATTATTATTATTTTCATATCTTACACTGTCCACTGTTTCCCTTCCTCCATGTTTCTATTGTTTGTTACCCTTGGGGTGGGTGATCATTGCGATTGGTTCCCCCCTCTATCCTCCCATTATTTCTTTTATGTTCAGTTTGTTTTTTAATTGGAACCTAATTTCTTTTTAGAATAAATAGACTGAATGGGGGATATAACTTTTACGAGTACTGAAACAACTTACTAAACCACAAAATGTAAATCAAAAGAACATGTAAGAGAGCGTCAGTGATTGAGCTATGAAGTTATTGAGAGTTAGTAATCTGGGAGAAAAATCCATAACCAATCTGGGTCCTTTTCTCTTCATCTGTAAAATACGCTAGCAATAGGAATATTTGTCAATATTGAGTTATTATTAAATTGTATGTGCAGACACATTATAGACATATATCTGTTAGTTGTTCAGCAATGTCACCCGAGTTCAAGTGCATAGCAGCCCTTTGTACAACAGAAGCACACACTGCACGGGCATGAACCACCTCACAAGTGCTACGTTGGAGCCATTGTTGCAGCCCTTGTGTCAGTCCATCTTGTCAGGGTCTTTCTCTCTTTGCTGTCCTTTGACCGCATCAAGTTTGATGTGCTTTTCTAGCATCGCGTGTCTACTAATGATGTGTCCATATAGAAGATGCAGCCTTGCCATCCTAGCTTCTAAGGAACATTCTGGCTGTACTTCTAAGACAAATTTGCTTTTCTGGCAGTATCTGTTGCTTCCAATATTTTTTGCCAACACCATAATTCAAATATATCAATTCTTCTGACATCTTCCAACTTTTAAATGTATGTAAGATGACTAAAACATACATTAAAGTTGTTATGGAAGTTGTTGAAAAAGCTATTTGAGATGAAGTCTTCCAAAATAATTTTTGTGTGTGTGCAAAGTGACTTAAATAATCAATGAGGAAAATTATGCCTTCAAAATTCTGTCAGTTTTACTTTTATCACCAGGGCCATAGTTTCTAAATACTTATCCCGCCCTCTTTGTGTACGACTTTGGAATTCCCTTTGCCAACAGTGACTAAGCATCTTTATTGTATGTCTGATTGACTACAACCTAAAGGGATTGACAAAATTTTTCAATTTATCATTAATATCAGTGGTTCTTGCATAAATTCAAATAATAGTTGAAAACAAACTTGTGTGCAGACGTTATACTATTCCATACATGTACTTCAAAGCAGAACTTAAAGTGTTCTTTTTGATAATGAATTCACGGTCATTATACTTGTATCTGTCATTCCTTGCAAAGTAAACAGGAGGATTTTTGGATTCAAAATGGCCGATACGGTACATTTCAGCTCACTAATGCCTAGGAAATCCATCTTAATGTATTCCATTTCATTTTTAACAACCTCCAATGTTCCCAAGTTCATACTCTAGGTAGACATCTTCTGATTATTAGTGGATAGATGCAGCTATTTCTTTTCACTTTGAGTTGTGTCCCACCAGCAAATGAAACGTGAAAATCTTCCCCCTCTCGGTGTAACTAAGATGGACCCCACTGCAAGGAGGAAAGTGCCATCAGCTGTATTTGGGTTGTCTCCAAATCTGAGGGGCTCTTCTTCGGTCGACAGTAGACAGTGTTCTGCTGCTTTGGAAAATATTAGGTTTTAGTCGCTAATCTCTAGAAAGTAGACAGCCTATTCTTTCTTCTAAGTGCAAGAAACTTAGACTGGAAGTTCCACCGAAATCTGTTCACCATGGTGACCCTGCTGGCATCTGAAAGGCCAGCAGAGCAGGTATGGCTTCTAGAACTGCAAAGACAAGCAGGCAAGCACAGTACAAACTGATATTATGGGCCAGGCAAATGATGAAAATATCTTAGCAAACCTTTATTTGGTGTTTCTTATGGGTCAGAAACGGTTTTTGTTAAATAAATCGTTTTCTTGGGGGCTCATACAACTCTTATCACAATCCATACATACATCCATTGTGTCAAGCACATTTGTACCTTCATTGCCCTCATCACTCCCAAACATTGGCTCTCCACTTAAGCCCTTGGTATCAGATCTCATTTTTGGCCCCTCCCTTCCCGCTCCCATCTCCCTCATGAACACTTGATAATTTATAAATTATTATTATTTTGTCATGTCTTACACTGTCCCATGTTTCCCTCTCTTCACCCACTTTTTTGTTGTCCATCCCCCAGGGAAGAGGTTATATGAAGAGCCTTGTAATCAGTTCACCCTTTCTACCCCACCATCCCTCTACCCTCCAGTATATATATTTATATATTATATATAACAAATATTGAGTAAATAAATATTTACATATTCTTTCAGAGTTATCATTGCCATTTTGTAGGTGAAAAAAGTAGGGTTCACTAGCATGGATTTATGTACCAATAATGTAATTCTAGGGCCGATTCTCTTAATTAAGACATCAATAATCCTTACAGCACAAGGTTTAGTAATATTTAATCATCATATATATATTTTAAAAGTATGAAAACGTCAAGAAAGCTTGCATAAATAAAAGTAACCGTTCATATTGTTGTTGCAATACTTTAAAACTTTCTGAACTTAAAAAAAATTTGACCTTGACAGTATTTTGTACAATTAAGCATCGACAAAAGGAAAATAATAACAAAAATTTTAATAGAGAAAGAATTGAATAAGAAGCTATGTGCACAAAAATATTTTATCACATAAGTAAACAGGGAACCCATATATTGGGGGAAAATAATGGCAATGATATATCAGACAAGGCAGCAATATCTAAAATATAGAAAACAATAATACCTCAGGAGGAAAAGATGAACTACCCAGTTAAAAAAGTGGGAAAATACAACATATCCAAAAAATAATTCATCATGACCAAGTGGGATTCACTCAGGGATTGTCCAACATTCACAAAACAATCAATGAAATCCACCACATAGTATATGTATATATATACACCATATTAAATGAAGGGGGAAGTGCAGAGTGGAGACCCAAGGCCCAAGTGTCGGCCAATGGAGATCCCCTCATAGAGGTTTAGGAGAGGAGATGGGTTAATGAGGGTGCGAGGTAGTACCGATGAAGAACACAGCTTTCCCCCAGATCCTGGATGCTTCCTCCCCCCAACTACCACGATCCGAATTCTACCTTGCAGGGCTGGATAGGACAGAGGCTGTACACTGGTACATATGAGGGCTGGAGGTACAGGGAATCCAGGGTGGATGATACCTTCAGGACCAAGGGTGTGAGGGACGATGCTGGGAGAGTGGAGGGTGAGTGGGTTGGAAAGGGGGAACTGATTGCAAGGATCCACATGTGACCTCTTCCCTGGGAGAGGGACAGCAGAGAAGGGGGGAAGGGAGACCCCGGATAGGCCAAGATATGACAAAATAACGAGGTATAAATTACCAAGGGCACATGAGGGAAGGGGAAAGGGGAGGGAGGGGAAAAAAAAAAAAGAGGACCTGATGCAAGGGGTTTAAGTGGAGAGCAAATGCTTTGAGAATGATTGGGGCAGGGAATGTATGGATGTGTTTTATACAATTGATGTATGTATATGTATGGATGGTGATAAGAGTTGTATGAGTCCCTAATAAAATGTAAAAAAAGAAAAGAGGAGAAAAAAATGATTAGGGCAGGGACTGTACAGATGTGCTTTATACAATTGATGTATGTATATGTATGAACTGTGATAAGAATTGTATGAGCCCCTAATAAATTGTTAAAATTTAAAAAAAAATTTAAAAAAGAGAAAATGATTAGGGCAAAAACAAAAATAATAAAGCATTAATATAGAAAAAAAAAGAAAAAAAAGAAATCCACCACATAAACAAGATCATAACAACAGTTACAGAAAAAGGTTTTATAATAACTGACACCTATTTTAGATAAAAGTACTCAACAAACGAGAAAAAGAAAGGAAATTCCACTACATAACAAAGGATACATACATAGAAATTCATGTTCAATGGGGAAAAACAGAAAACTTTCCTGTGAAAATAAGAATTACCCTCAGTGACTCAGGGCGATACAGGGGACAGCACCGGAGACACAGTGTGGGAATTGCACCTGACCTGATCCCACCACACCGAGGCAAAACACTGGGGGAGTGCAGCGGAACAGCAAGGGAATGGAGTGGCAAGGTCCCCAGGGAATGCTGAAAGTGGACTTTGGGGCCAGGGCGTGGTGCCCCAACAGACTGGACTGGAAAACGCTCCTAAGGGCCAGCAAAGATCCCTGAACTAACTACAAGCTTTTCTCTTGTGAACTGTTTTGTTCTGTTCTTTGTCAGTGGTTTGTTTTTGTTGCTTTGTTGTCTGGTTGTATACTTTTGCTTTGTTTTCCTGTCCTGTTTTTCGTGCATGTTAGTGTCTCCACAGGTCTGTCTGAGTAGGACAGGCTGAATGAACTATCTGGAGGAAAAACAACGGGACCGACAGTTCCGGGGGGACTTGGGGTGGGGGGAGGTAGGGGGGGTAAGGAAGTGGTGTTAATAAATACAGGGACAAGGGAACAACATGGGACCCAAAATGGTAGTGAGGGGGAAGTGGCAGGCCTGGTGGGGAATGATCAAGGGGAAGATTGCATAGAGAAGAGGTATAGATGTAGCCCAGGTGGGGACGGAGCATGGTAGTGGGGCAGGAGGAAAGTCAAGGGAGATGGAGGAAAGAGCTAGGAGTCAAGGGGCATTTATGGAGGTCTAGACAAAGACATGTACATGCAAATATATATATGAGGATGGGGAAATAGATCTATGTGTCTATATTTATAGGTTTAGTATTAAGGTGGCGGAAGGACCTTGGGCCTCTACTCAAGCACTCCCTCAATGCATGAATACTTTCTTTTATTAAATTGGTACTCTACGATGCTCACCCTCCTGACACAACTGCTGAAGCCAAAGTGGGTGAACAAGGAAATGTGGTGAAGAAAGCTGATGGTGCCCGCTATCAAAAGAGATAGTGACTGGGGTCTTAAAGGCTTGAAGATAAACAAGCGGCCATCTAGCTCAGAAGCAACAAAGCCCACATGGAAGAACACACCAGCCTGTGTGATCGCGTGGTCCCGAAGGGATCAGTTATCAGGCATCAAAGAACAAAAAATCATGTCATTGGCTGCACACCTCCATGATACGATCGCCGAAGACAAACGGGTGCATAAGCAAATGTGGCAAAGAAAGCTGATGCTGCCTGGCTATCGATCACGAGGTGCCAAAGAGACCAGGTATAAGGCACCATGCAAAAAAAAAAAAAGAATATATATGTATGTATATGTGTATATATGTATGTGTGTGTATATATATACATACCATAGTGAATGAAGGGGGAAGTGCAGAGTGGAGACCCAAGGCCCATTTGTTGGCCACTGGAGATCCCCTCATAGAGGGGTTTAGGTGAGGAGATGGGTCAGTCAGGGTGCGATGTAGTACCGATGAAGAACATAGCTTTCCCCCCAGATACTGGATGCTTCCTCCCCCTAACTACCATGATCCGAATTCTACCTTGCAGGACTGTATAGGGCAGAGGTTGTACACTGGTGCATATGGGAGCTGGAGGCACAGGGAATCCAGGGTGGACGATACCTTCAGGACCAGGGGTGTGAGGGGCGATGCTGGGAGAGTGGAGGGTGAGTGGGTTGGAAAGGGGGAACTGATTACAAGGATCCACATGTGACCTCCTCCCTGGGAGAGGGACGGCAGAGAAGGGAGACTACAGATAAGGCAAGATATGACAAAATAACAATCTATAAATTATCAAGGGCTCATGAGGGAGGGGGGAGCGGGGAGGGAAGGGAAAAAAAGAGGACCTGATGCAAAGGGCTTAAGTGGAGAGCAAATGCTTTGAAAATGATTAGGGCAACGAATGTATGGATTGCTTTATACAATTGATGTATGTATGGATTGTGATAAGAGTTGTATGAGCCCCTATTAAAATGTAAAAAAAAATGAATTAGACACCAGTACCCACTTTCACCACTCTTACTCAACATGGTGCTATTAGTGTGAGCCAGACCCATTCCCCATTGTTGGAACTGTCTCTATCGGACCTAACAACAATGACCACAACGACAAAGGTGGATTGAGTAAAGTTTAACAGATCTGATCAGTTCTCCATTCAACAGTTTATATCCATTGTGTTTCATGTCATTGATTATAAACCTCAAAAAGTAACATAACTTATTTTAATTTTCTTCAATTCCTCTGAGTTTCTTATTTCCATTCCTCTGTCTTTCCTATTTCTTCAACTCTGAAGTAAGCAGCAGCATCAAGCTTTATAGCATAACTTAGTTCTACGGAAGATACAGGCTGGCTGTACCAGGATTCTCTGTAGTTTGCCAATTGAGCACTCCTCCATAATGTAATCCATGATGTAATTGCTATGAGCAGCCATCAATTGCAACTCAATCTACAAGGGGGTACCCCCAAACACCTGCAATTTCCCCCCTATAGCTAGGTATTTAATTTTTTTTAACAAAACAACTTATCACCTTCAACGTAGTCTCCATTACAATTAATCTATTCGTCAAAACTATAATTCCATTCTTAGAAACATTTTCCAAACTCATTTGTTTGAATGCTTGATAGCAACTCCCGCATTTTTTTCCTTCACCTCTTCGACATCATCAAATCGCTGTCCTTTCATTGGCAGAAACAAAAAGAAGTTGCACAAAGCGAGATCAGGTGAGTAAGGTGTGTGGGGCAAGAAAAGCATGCTGGTTTTTGCCAAAAACCGGTGCACTGAGATGGCTGCATGAGCACGTGCACTGTCGAGGTGGAAAAACTAGTCCATTGTTTGCCACAAATCTGGCTTTTGTCACACACTGGTACACAATCTTTTTAGAACCTCTAAATAGAAAGCTTGATTACAGTCTGACCTAGTGGAATGAACTCCAAATGCACTATACCCCTCACATTGAAAAAAAAAAAAAAAGCATAGTTTTTTAAATTTTTATACACCTTTGTACAATTCAATAGCTCAATTGTATTATAAAAGGAGTGGAGCAGTGAACACAAGATCAAGTTTAGAACATGCTCTTTTTTCTTATGCTCATTGTCATTATTTCCCCATTTCTTCCCAATGTCCCCTGCAGTACCTCAAGAAAACATTAATCCAGTTACTATCTCTTTGCTATGGGTCTGAATGAACGTGATGGCACTGAATTTGCTTATCCAGTTCTTTTAGGGAGTTCTGGTGAAGCTGTGGAGTATGTGTTAGACTGTTAACCGCAAGGTCAGCAAATCAAACCCACGAGCTGCGCCTTGAATGAAAGGTGATGCTTTCTGCACCCATAATGCTTTTCAATTTCAGGAATTCCAAGAGTCAGAATCGACTTGATGGCTGTAGGCTTTGCTTTTTGTTTTGTTTTGTTTTTGCTGTAGGTTTTTAACTTTGTTTTAATCTAATTCTTTTAAGTGTCTTTCCTCAAACTACCAAATATAGGAAAGGTTAAGTGAATAATCATTAACATAATCATTTCATATTAAGAATAATTCGTATTCTTTTAAAAATACTGCACTTGACTTCTACCTTTCACTCTGGCATTATAGCCTGTCATTTTACAAAGATTTTTGTTCTATCATTCACTTCTTTCTAACAAATGAAAATGAATTACATTCACTTGTGACAAATTCTTAATCCCAAGAAGCTATAACATATGGGATAAAATACTCAACTAGTCACCTTCATTTGCCTTTACATTAACTCTTCCTTGCTCACTCTTTCACTGTTAAAAATGAGCAGAAGAAGCCAGGGCGGATGGTCCCCTCAGGACCAGAGGAGTGAGTGGCAATACTGGGAGGGAATAGGGAGGGTGGGCTGGAAAGGGGGAACTGATTACAAGGACCTGCATGTGACCTCCTCCCTGAGGGACATACAACAGAAAAGTGGGGGAAGGGAGGCGTTGGACAGAACCAGATATGACAAAATAATAATTTATAAATTATCAGGGGTTCATGAAGGAGGGGGGAGTGGAGAGGGAGGGGAAAAATGAGGACCTGATTCCAGGGGCTTGGGTGGAGAGCAAAATTTTTGAGAATGATGAGGGCAACGAATGTACCAATGTGCTTTACACAATTGATGTGTGTGTGGATCGAGATTGGTGGTATATGAGTCCCTAATTAAATGATTTTTTAAAAAAAGTGTGGGGAAGTGGGAAGATGCCATTATATTTTAATTAATTTTTTCTACACATTAAAAAAATCCCCCCAAATTATACTTAACCTTAATACATTGTTTAATGGTATTTTAAAATATTATATGCCATCTATGTAAAAAGAAAATGTTTTGAAACCGACTGTGGTAGTAATTGTACAATACTGGTTTATGTGATGGATGGAATGTTATGATATATATAAGAGCTCCCAATAAAATATTTTTTTTTAAAGTGAGCAGAAGAAGAACACAAACTCTGGCTGTCATCTCCAAGAAATGTATATCATTTCTAAATTTTAAGCCATATTTCAAAGATTAGAAACTACTTCTATTTCTCGTTGCTTGCATTTTCTTTCTTTTTAAAACAATCGTTTATTTTTTTTAAATGCGAGGGAGTCAGCATTCTGAATCTTTGTGTAACCACCTGGGACAAGCTGCAGAGCAGTGTCATGAGCAGCTGTGGGGAAAATGAAACATTGATACCAGATAGACAGACTTGCATTTTTACAAACTAGTTTGAAACAACTATACTGGCTAAAATAAACAATAAGGTGATGTTTGTAACAAAATCACTTAAAAGTCACCAGGGTAGGATGACTTTGCTCTCTCACCCTACAGTGACATGCTATATCATAAAATCAGAGTAAGTTGAATTATTGTTACTACACCCCCCAATGTCATACAAAATTCATATGAAGAGTGTGGAGCTATGATTGTCACAAAATTTAAGCAAAAATAATATTTAGTTGGTTTTGTTGAATATTTAATTAGAAGTGGAAGCACAATGGTAAATATTATGGTTTCTATGTATTAACAGACTACTAACCTATGGATAAAACAGGAACGTACCAGTTATTTAACCTTTAAACAATTTATAAGAAATTACCAAACATATACATATTCAGTGGGATAAACTTCAGCACTTTTTAATATACAATTGCTTTGCCTTGCTCCACAAAAAACTAACAGGATGTCTTGCTCATTAAAAGATCACAAATAAGAGAAATTAAAATTAAACAATTAAGACAAAAATAACTAAACATAAATTTCAAATAATTAGAAGAACACTCAAAAATCAGATGACTGTTCTTTGCTCAATTATGTGATACGTTTTAAATACAATGATTTCTCTTATCTACCTTAAAAGAGCTGCATTATAAATCTGAGTTCCAATTTCTTCTACTACTTTTAATTGAATAATTAATATTTATCTATAGCTCTCAATGCAAAGCAGTAAAGCACTGAAAGATCCCAAATAGCATCATAATTCTTGGATTCTAAGGGTGTACATTCTTGTGGGAAATAGTGTGCATTACTTTCTGCAATTTGAGGACTGAGCCTGTGATTGAAATAAATAAAATAAATATTTTTTGAGATTGTGATTATTCTAATCCAATTTAGATAGGGTATTTTTGATTCCAATAAAAAATATACATAGATACAGGATGGAAAATACTGTATCATATAGAGGTTTTAAATTCTTTAAAAAATTATTTCTTCACATATACAAATAATTGTTGAAGTGTTATTTGAGATCCTTGTGCCAAGCTATAAGGATATAAGGGTAAGTAGTACACAGTACAAATTCTAAGAAAGCTCATAGAATAGTACACCCTCAGTATTATCACCTTTTTATTCTCTTAAGCACCTCACATATTCATGCTTTCTCCCTGTTTAATCACATGCTCCATTTCCATCAACCTAAATTATATCTATCATTCCAATACTATCGTCTCTATCAATATTTACTTGATAATTTTAAGCAAAGTATTTGAATAAACTGTAAGATGTTGAGAGTTGAAAAGAATACAAGATAGCTTTTGTTTGTCAGATTGTCCTTGCAAAATGCTAGGGACATAGGTTCTGAAAGAATAAAATAAAATGGCATAACATGTACAAATAGAAATAAAGACGATTTCTTTTTCAAAATTATCCTTTGATGGCTTTTTGAAGTCACAGCATGGTTGGACTACTCACACTCATTGGCACTGAGTCTATCCTAACTCACAGCAACCATACAGAACACTTGTTGGTTTGTGAAGCTATAAATCTTTACAGAGGCAGAAAGTCTGACTATGCGCCCAGGGCTCAAAAAATCCAACAACACACTAACATAGGTATTACCATAAAAGTACAGATATACCTCCTTTTATTTTATTTCATTTTATTATATGTTGCAGGTATTGGAATTTTTAATAAGATGAAGGCTTCTGGGAAGCCTGCGACATGTAAGTCTATTGGCACAATCTTCCCAAGAGTATTTGCTCACTTTGTATAATTCTCAGAATATTTCACACCTCTCCATCATGTTTTTATAGACCTAACAGAAAACGTTATAGAATAAACACAGCATTTATAATGCATTGGAAATTTAAAAAATTTGTATGAGTTGCTTTATTGTGGTGGTCTGGAGCTGAGCCTGTAATAGCTTCCAGGTATGCCTATATTTTTCAGATGTAATTAAAACCCCTATCAATTGGCTTAGTAAGAGGACATCATGGATAATCACAATCAGTTGAAAGCTCTTAGAAAACATGGTTGAGGGTTCCTTGAGAGAAGAAACTCTAACTATGGACAATAGAGTTTAAGCATACTAATGTTCTCCTCCTCCTCTTCCTTAATTGATTGTATTATGGTTTTCGGACTACTCAGCCAGTCCTCACAAGCACACATACACACTCCATGTAATCAATCTCAACCCCTCTCTTTCCTCCCATATATGTACACACACACACACACACACATATATAAGAAGGCCCCAAAAATTCATGAAATTCAAAAGTAGTCAAGTTTCCCCCCCAAGCTTCTGAAATCTGATTATATAGCCTCCTCATTGTTGTGTATCTCTTGTTGAACACTTACTGACACAACTTCATTTTTCCAATCATACTACTATATTTCCAAAGAATGTGTCGTTGATATTTTAAAAAACATTCTTAAAAAATGGGGTCTCTTACAACTTTTATCATAATTCATACAACCATCCATGTGTCAACCACATTTGCAGCCATCAATTTAAAAATATTTTCTTTCTGTTTGAGCCCTTGGTATCAGATTATATTTTCTCCTTCCTCCCTCATTCCATCCCAAACCCTTGATAATTTATAATCCTCATTTTTTCATATCTTACACTGACCCACTTTTCTGTTGTTCATCCCCCAGTGAGAGGGTTATATGTAGATCATTGCGATCAGTTCCCCATTTCTCCACCTACCTTTCCCTTACCCTTCTGTTATCACTACTCTGATTATTGGTCCTGAGGGGTTTATCTCTCCTGGGTTCCCTGTGTTTCCAGCTCGTATCTGTACCAGTGAACATCCTCTGGTAGAACTGAGATCATGAATGGGGGTGAGGGAGAGGAAGCATTAAGGAACAAGAGAAAAGTTGTATGTTTCATCTGTGGTATACTGTACCCTAACTGGCTACAGATGGGCTTTGGGTCTCCACTCCACACTCTCTTCATTCATAATGATAGGAGTTTTGTTCATTGAGGCCTGATACCTGATCCTATCAACACCACGTGATCACACAGGTTGGGGTGCTTCTTCCATGTGAACATCGCTGCATCACAGCTAGATGGCCACTTGTTTATCTTCAAGCCCTTTTTTGGGGGGAGGGTGTTGTTTTGTGTTTGTTTGTTTTAAACATTTTATTGGGGGCTCATACAACTCTTATCACAATCCATATGTACATTAATTGTATAAAGTACATTTGTGCATTCGTTACCCTCATCATTCTCAAAACATATGCTCTCCACGTAAGCCCCTGGCATCAGCTCCTCATTTTTTCCCACTCCCTCCCCATTTCACCATCCCCATGAACCCTAGATAATTAAAAAATTATCATTTTGTCATATCTTACACTGTCCAATGTCTTCGTTCACCTACTTTTCTGTTGTCCATCCCCCAGGGAGGTTATATGTAGATCCTTATAATAGGTTCCCCCTCTCTACTCCAGCACCTCTCTACCCTCCCGGTATCACTACTCTCACCACTGGTCCTGAAGGGACCATCCATCCTGGATTCCCTGTTTCCCATTCCTATCTGTACCAGTGTACAACTCTGGCCTAGCCAAATTTGTAAGGTAGAATTGGGATCATGATAGTGAGTGGGGAGGAAGCATTTAGGAACTAGAGGAAAATTGTATGTTTTATCATTGCTACACTGCACCCTGACTGGTCTGTCTCCTCCCAGTGACCCTTTTGTAAGGGATGTCCAATTGCCTATAGATGGGGTTTGAGTCGCCGCCCCACACTCCTCCTCATTCACAATGATATGCTTTTTTTTGTTCTTTTATGCCTAATACCTGATCCCTTCAACACCTCGTGATCACACAGGCTGAGGTGTTTCTTCCATGTGGACTTTGTTGCTTCTGAGCTAGATGGCTACTTGTTTACCTTCAAGCCTTTAAGACCCCAGATGCTATATCTTTTGATAGCCAGGCACCATCAGCTTTCCTCACCACATTTGCTTATGTACCCATTTGTATCTCCAGTCCTCTAAGATCCCAGATGCTATATCTTTTGATAGTCGGGTACCATCAGGTTTCTTAATCACATTTTCTTAGGCACCTGCTTTGTCTTCAGAGATCGTGTCAGGAGAGTAACCATCATTGAATGCCAGATTTATAGAACAAAGTGTTCTTGCATTGAGGGGGTACTTGAGTAGAGGCACAATGTCCATCTGCTTCCTTAATACTAAACCTATAAATATATGTACCTAAATTTATATACCCATCATTATAAATATACTTACATATGTACATGCCTTTATTTAGTCCTCTATAAATGCATTATAGTTCTTTCCTCTATTTCCTCTTACTTTCCTCGTGTCCCACTATCATGTTCAGCCTTCATTTGAGTTTACGTAATTCCTCTCAGTTACATTGCCCTTGATCAAGCCTTACCAAGTCCCCTACACCCTCCTCGCCATCGATTTTAGATCACTTGCTGCTCCTTGTCCCTGGGTTTGTTAACACCATTTTAATTCCCCTACTTCCCCCTCTCCCATGGCCCCTCTGGAACCTTCAGTCCTGTTGTTTTCTCCTCCAGATTGTTTACCCTGCATAGCTTCTTTTGATAGACCTGCAGAGATAATAATCTGCACACAAAAACAAGACAGAGCAAAACAAAGCAACAAAAGAAAACAAAATAACAACAACAAAGAAAACCAATGACAAAAAAAACAACCCTATAAAAAGTTGAAGGTTTGTTGACCTTTAGGAGTCTGATGGGGTGCCATGTCCTGGCCCCAAGGCTATTTTTGGTATTTCCTGGGGACTTCATTGCTCTGTTCCCCTTGCTGTTCTGTTGCACACCCTTAGAGTTTCTTCTTGGTGTGTTGGGATCAGATTGGGAACAATTCCTGCATTTTCTCCAGTGTTGTCCCCTGTAGCGCTATGGGTCAGTGAGGGATGTCATGTCTCATAGTGGGGCCGGCCATGTAGTCCTCTCTGAGCATTGGCTGCTCTGAGCAGGAGTATTGTTCTCAGGGCCTGGTGGGCCAGGATGTGCTCCCCTCTCTCTTCCTCCCTCTTCATTTGCGCCTGTGTGCTCTAAATCAGACATGTCCCTCTCCCTGAGCTGTAGCTTCAGTGCCATCCTCTGAAGTAAATTCTTCTGGAAGAGGCTGCTACCCATGTAGTTGGGATTGGGGCCAGCCACCATGTTTCTGATTTTCAATTAAAGGACCCAGCCATACAGAAATAATAAAAAGAAGAATTCTTCTAAAAAGTCTGACAACATACATCTTGTCCAAAGAACTACATTAGCCCCTGAGGCAACTCTGGGTGAGTTCAAATTACCAATCTGATGCTGAACAGTTTGTGCTATCAAGAACTGTGAGAAAGTATAAAAGTATCCTGTGATGAATATGGTTATCAAGCATCCTACCTGATTTAAGCTTCATAATCTATTAAGGTAAATAGTATTCTTGTTTCACAAATGGAAGTGAAGGCTTAGATCCGTCTAAGGTCAAAAGGTAGCAGAATCAGAAAATAAACACAATTCAATCTATTAGTCTCCAACTTTAGTTCTATACTTTAGACCAGCAGTGCTGGCAGTCAGGAGTTACTGTACGGACTATGTATTCCTGGCTCACTCCATTCAGTGCAAGTTATCAGAGTCAACTCAGGTAATGACAAAAAATGTACTTAGTTAATTGTGTTGTGCAATATGAACTCATGTGGTTACATAAGTTACATACATATACATTGTTCATATAATGAATTCTCAATGCATTTATGAATAAATGCAATAAATAAATAAATGTTTTGCATTTGTGTAGTTGGTAGATAATTTTGACTTGATCATTTTATAAGTAGCTCGCAGGATGAAAAAGTGTGAGCACCCCTGCTGTAGGCGCTTAGAAGAAGAGTATAAAGATATATTGAGTCATCTATTGAGCATTACCATCACTAGACACTTTGATGAATCATCTATAAACTTTATATATAATCCTTTGAGGCAAGTGCTATCATAATCTGCACAAAACAGAAGGGGAACTTAGGTTAGGAAATGAGAAAGAGTGGCAAGGTATTCTTGGCAAAGAATATGTCATTAGCTAAGGCATTGAATCATCTTAATTCAGCACTATGGTGGCAGGGACCAGACCGCAGCCACTCTTTCTCACTTTATTGAAGGTGGGGGTAAGGTGGGTGCTGTGTTAAAGTACATACAGCAGATAGTACAGCTATATTTATTTTATATCATCACGCACACATTAAAAGAAGTTATGTGACAGAAATAATTGTTAAAGGATAAAATATTTTCAATGTGTTAGGTAAAAGACCAAAAAATAAACATAACCCTAAGGCTTCCTAAATTAAAACAATGAGCACATAATCCTATCATACAGAGATAATAGTGTTAACCTGTTGGTGGATTTCCTCATGCTTTATTTTTTAGTGTATACACCTTTAAAAGAAGAGAAAATGCAGTGGAACATGGGTGCTTTACAGAATAATTATATCCTTTGCCTCACAGAATCATTTTGGTACATAGATCAGAGAAACTGAAATTGAGGAAGTTAGCTCTAAGAAGCTCTAACAGGAAGGATGGAAGATCACAGTCTTCCAGATTTCACTTACTTATGGACTTGGGAACCACATGCATAAAGGATTAAATTCAAATGTCCAATGAATTCTCCACCACTTACTTGTATTCCTAAATTACAGTCTTATGCCACACATCTGCTGAATATGTATTTTATGGTAAATCCATCAAAGTACAGTACAGCTATTTTAGCATTCACCTGGTACTGTCTATCCCAACTTCTTTAGTGGGTTATGACTAACCTACTATCTAAATGTAATTTTAATAAGTATTTAAGCTGGATGCTTCACTCAATTCTAAATTACTACTGAATTAATTCAAATAAAAATAAAATATATATTTACTTATGTATTTCTATTTAAATAACCCTATAAAGAACCAAATTTGGATTCACATTTTAAGTTCAATGAGTGAATTGTAATTCCTGAGATCTGAGAGCAGTCATAATTCTTTCATTGATGGTTGACATTTTCTATTAGCCTTTCTCAGACTTCTCAGTAAACAATTACTTGTACTCAGGCTATGATTTACTTAAGGCTCAGTAGACACTCTAACTAAGGAAACCAAGGTTAAGAGAGGTGAAATACCTCAGAGCAGATCAGAGGTGGCACTAGATGCAAACGCTGGATTCTTACGGAATAATTACTCTTTCATTCAAGCAGGTGGAAACATACCAAGATGTGATATTATAGGCATTCCAAGTTGCTTCTGCAACATTTCAACGACTTTTCTTCTTAAAAAGACACTCAAAACAAAGTGGTACATTTGAAGTATATTATGATACTAAATAAATGTATGAAAGCATGTTTTATACAATGTGGGAATTAAGAACATTAATATTGCTTTATTCTTCATGTGCCTGTATTATATAAAACTCACCTGACAATTATAAATAGAAACATAATTTACTTCCAGTAAAAGATTGAAAAAGAAACAAAAGGTGTTAGTACTGACATTAATTATATATACCTTAATGAGATTCACACCATTATGTCAATCATTAAGTCCTGAACACAACAAGTTAATAGGCAGCATATTTTAACAGAGGGTCTTTTCAATAGATACTGAGTATAGCATCTGTGAATTTACACTTCAGAATAGGAAGAGAAAGGGATAATTTAGAAAAAACACAGAGGCAACCATGTGAAAAATAAATGTGTATATGCCCAATTAACTATGAAAATATTAAACAATTTACGAGTAACCCACTCTTTATATTTATTTCTAAAATAATGATAATGACATTAGAAAATAAATTCTATAAAGATGTAAATTCTCAATTTCTTACTGACCTTTCTTCAATTTTTAATTTTTAATGTTCTGTGTACATTTATCACTATAACCAGGTGTTGTGAAAATTATATTGTCACAGAAAATGGATTTTTTTACTTAGGGTGAGAAATAAAAGTAACCAAAGAACTAAAATATTGTGGGGAAAATCTTAATTTTTTTAAAGAAAAGTAATGGATTAAGTTATTAATGACCATAACCCCTGAACTCACTTCTAGGTGCTGAAGGAAAAAGAATCCAAGCCCTTCAACTCTGAATTAACAAGGAATGGATTCTTTAAAAGACCAAATTATCATTTTCCCTAATATAAATTGGTACACTCAAAGGGGAGAAATATTGACAGAAGCCCCCAGCTCTTGCTAGTAAATAGTAACTTTACACATCTATATATTTTGATATGTATTTCAAAATACTATATAAAGAACCATTTTACTTTTGAAAGAGAACACTAGAAAACAATGTAAAGATTTGTTCTTTAAAGTAGGTTCCATTAGGTCTGTAAACTCTCATTCAACATACAGTAAAAGATTTTTTTTACAGTAAAAGATTTACAAATAAATAGTTCAAATCAGTGGATCAAGTGGCTCTAGATCAAATAGGTGAATCAATGAGTCTCTGAACTCTAACGCATATGTTTATCACAAAACAGACAAAACTACCACATTCAAAATCTGTGCCAAGTTTAATAAAAAATAGATTATTTTCTTTTACTTCTTTCAATGCAGGTCCTTTACTTCCTACCCAATCGTTGTTTCAAATTTAGCATGTCAGACACATTGAGCATGTCAGAATATTTTGTTAAATTAAGGATTTTATTCAGTAGGTACTACAATGTAATGAATACTAATACTACTACAGGATCATCAAAAATAAGACATAAAATAGCAATTCAAAAATAGTGTAATACCAATGGAAGAAGCACACTAGCCTGTGTAATCACAAGGTGTCGAAGGGATCAGGTTTCAGGCATCAGAGAAGGAAAAATCATATCATTGTGTGCTCTCCTTCCCGATATGATTGCTGAGAACTAATGGGGGCATAGCCAAGTGTGGTGAAGAAAACTCATGGTGCCCAGCTATCAAAAGATATAGTGTCTAGGGTCCTAAATGCTTGAAGATAAACAAGAGGCCATCTAGCTGAGAAGCAACGAAGCCCACACGGAAGAAGTACAACAGCCTGTGTAATCACGAGGTGTCCAAGGGATCAGGTATCAGGCATCAAGGAACAAAAATCACATCATCGTGAATGAGGGGGAGTGCAAAGTGGGGACCCAAAGACCATTTGTGGACAACTGGACATCTCCTTACAGAAGGGTCTCGGGAGGAGACAAGCCGGTCAGGGGGCAGTGTGACAATGATGAAACATACAACTTTCCTCTAGTTCTTAAATGCTTCCTCCCAACGATCATAATCCCAATTCTACCTTACAAATCCAGCTGGACCAGAGGCTGCACACTGGTACAAATGGGAACTGGAAACACAGGGAATACAGGACAGATGAACCCTAGAGTTCCAGTGTTGAGAGGGGGATACTGAGAGGGTGGAGGGAAGGTGGGGGAGAAAAGGGGAACCGATTGCAAGGATCTACATATAACCTCCTCTCTGGAGGCCAGTCAACAGAAACGTGGGTGAAGGGAGACATTGGACAGTGTAAGACATGAGAAAAAAATAATGACTTGTAAATTATCAAGGGTTTTTGATGGAGGGGGGAACGGGGAGGGAGGAGAAAAATGAGAAGCTGATGGCAGAGACTCAAGTGGAAAGCAGATGTTTTGAGAATGATGATGGCTACAAATGTGCAAAAGTGCTTGACACAATGGATGGATGTACGGATTGTGATAAGCATTGTATGAACTCTGAATAAAATGATTAAAAAATAAATAGTATAATACCTTTAGATTACATCTGACCCTCTTCTCTAAAACTATTACTTTAATACTATAAATAAATATACTTCTAAATATTAAGCTCTTTGGATGCTTTGTTCTTAGGTGTACCAAGTGATAAAAGTAGTCCCATCGTTTTGTTAACACCATCTGTTTTTTTATGTTTTATGGAAAGATCATTTTATTGGGGACTCTTACAACTCTTGTCATCAGACAAATTTGTACATATTTTGCTTTCATTCTTTTTTAGATATTTACTTTCTATTGACCCCTTGGTTTCAGCTTCCTAACCCTTTGAGAGATTGATTATACATTGTTATTATTTTCATATCTCACACCGACCTATCTCGCTTCCCCCATGTTTTATGTTGTTCTTCCCCCTGGAGAGGGGTGTATGATTATGTGTCGATCATTGTGATTGGTTCCCCTTCCTCTCCCCCTCTTCCACATAGCCTTCTGGTCACACTATTCCCACAACTGTTCCTGGAGTCCGTGTGTCATGAGCTCCCATTTCTTATCTATATCTGTGTACATGCTCCGGTCTAGTCTGAATTGAGAAGCAGCACTGGAGCCATAGTAGCTGGGGCTTAGAAAGCCTCAAGGATCCAGAGGTATATAGTGTGTTTCATCGATGCTTTACTGCACCCTGGTTGACTCATCCCTTCCCTGTGGCCCCTCTGTGGGGAGATTGCTCCATTGTCTACAGGTGGGCTTTGGAACTCTGCTCCATGCCGCATGTTCTCAACAATATGTTTTTGTTCGTTTATTTGTTTGTTGTGTGTCTGCCGATGCCGATTTCCCAGTCCCTATGACTCCTCATGATCGCACCGGAGGTGTGCTTCTTCCATGTGGACTGGTTGCTTCGCTGCTGAATGGTGGCTTGCGTAACTTCAAGCCTTTAAGATCCCAGGCGCTATATCTTTTAATAGCTGGGCACCAACTGGCTTCTTTACCACATTTGCATATGCACCCTTTTTGTCCTCAGCGATTATGTCTGCAGGGTGAACATCTCAGACTACCGATTTGTTAGAACAGTGTTCTTGTTTTGAGGGAGGGTACTGTTTTGTTTTTAAATAACACTATTATAGGGATATAATTCACACACCACACAATTCATCCATTTAAAGTGTATTACAAACGTCTTTTAGTAAATTTATAAAGATGTGCAACTATCACCTAACCGATTTTAGAACATTTTTAACCCAGAAAAGAAATCCTATACCTGTTATAAGCCACTCCGCATTTTCCGTTCACCCTCCCAGTTCTAGGCAACCACCGATCTATTTTTTTGTTTCTATAGTGCGCATGGGGGCTCTGGTGGCATAGAAGGTTACATATGGGACTGTTAATCAAAAGGCTAGCAATTCAAATCCACTAGCAGCTCCATAGGAGAGAGAAAGCTTTCTACTTTCATGAAGCATTACAGCCTTGGAAATCCATAACAACAGTTCTATGAGGGGCTACCCCAAAATAATTGGATCCCCACTCCAAAGCTAAGTGATTTTTTTTGGGGGGTACAAAGCAACCTTATTATCTTCAAAGTATTCTCCATTACAATTAATACATTTGTTAAATCTGTGATTCCATTCTTGGAAACATTTTTTTCAAACTCATCTCCTTGGATGTCTAACAGCACCTGGCTTGTTTTTTCTTCCTTCCTCTACATCACCAATTACTGTCCTTTCATGTCGCTCTTCATTTGCAAAAACAAAATAAGTCACACAAAACGAGCAAGGAAAGTTGAGTAAGGTGGTGGGTAAGAGAGGCATGCTGCTTTCTGCCAAAATCTGGTGCAATGAGATGGCTGCGTGAGCAGGTGCATTGTCATGGTGGCCAAACCAGTCCTGTCTGCCACAAATCAGGCCTTTTGTGTTGTACACTGTTATACAATCTTTTCAGAAGCTCTAAATAGAACGTTTGATTAACAGTTTGACCTGGTGGAATACACTCCAAATGCATGATGAACTCCAAATATATTATGAATCAACATTTTTATCCATTTGGGACATTTACAGATGTCTAGAATGAGGTTTGTCATCAATTGGTATCTCACCTTTTTTGAAATAAGAAAAACACTCGTACACTTGAGTTTTTCCTGCAGCGCTGTCCATGTAAGCTATGTTCAACATCGCAACAGTTTCTGCGGCATTTTGCCCAAGCAGGAGATAAAATTTCACAGCCACATTCTATTCTTTTAAATTGGCCATCATGAAAAATAAAGTGTGTGTGACACTGCTTTCACAAAACAATTCCCTGTGAACAGAGAGAGCCTTCCCAGGTGATGCCACTAGTGCACTAACTCAGCAGGTTGCTCAATGCTCACCAAGTGGGAAAAATGCATACGACCAAAGCTCCTCCCTGCCCAGCATAATTCCAGTTTTTTGGGAAGGTGTACCCTCTAGTATTCAAATCTGTGGGTCACTAGGAGATGGAATTAACTTGATGGCAGCGAGTTTGGGGTATTGCAGTTTATAGAATAGACTATTCTGGAATTTTCATATAATATATGGATATTTGAAAGTGGCTTATTTAGCATGTTTTCAAGGTTTATCAATGTAGATTGCAACAGAATTCCATTCCGTTTCATAGTTGAATAAGACTCTATTCCACATATAATTCACATTTACCTACTCATTTAGACAGCTACTCGACTCCAGGATTTTTCCCACTTTGTCACTCTTATGAATAACCATATACAAGTTTTTCTTTATACACACACCTGCATTTTTCTCAGAATGGATTGTATTACAACTCCATGTTTAGCCTTTTGAGAAAACGACAAACTGTTTTCCAAACGCTACATCATTTTACATTCCCACTGATAGTTCATGAATATGCCAATTTCTCAGTATCCTCACCAACACTTGTGATTCTTTTTCATAATGGCCACGCTAGTGGGTGTTAAGTGGTATCTCACTGTGGTTTTCATTTGCATCGCTGGCTCCTGTTTTAGATCTCTCTATGGTTCTATGTGCTGTTAGTAGAGGTAAGGGTTAGTATTTGGAAAGCTAAGATTTCATTAAATTGATGAAACTAGAATTAAGTTCCCACCATTGAAAGTTTAGCTATGGAGACTCTCAGATATACTAAATAAAAGCAGTCCTTGGCACAAATGGCTCTCTAGAATGTGGTAGACTTATTCTTCCTACAAGGTTGGCAGTTAAATAACGGGAGTATCCATGGTTTCTTCATCTTCTACACTATTCATGTTGCTAGCACACTCAATGAATGTTGGCTAAATGAATACATTTGACATCCAATGTGCTATTACTATCACAATGGCACTATAAGAGACAAAGGTACGATATTATTCAGTTACACCTTCTGAGAAATGAGAATCACACGAACGTCTGCCCTGAGTAGTGGTGGGTGGCATTATAAAATGCCATGGTTCCTAATTTCAAGTCCAATATTTGTTTAATTAGAACTGTGATTTTTCATGTTTAGTCCTAGAGATAAAGATGACTTGGGTTTTTACATATTAATATTTATAAAGAAACACTTTATTTTAGGTTAAGAACATAGAGATCAATTATTTATCATTTAAAATAGAAAGCACTATTAGTGAATTCAAAGAGTGGAAGGAGGAAGAGACAAGGGTGAGGATTGTTGAATTTAAGGAATATTATTGATGTCATTAATTTTACATGTAAAAATCTATTGACTTTCTGTATACTCTGCAGGGTATACTCTCAGCAACAACAAAAACAAATTATGTAAAAGATTGTTATGGGCAGTACAGGATAGCAGAAAAAGATTGGTTTTAGAAGCCAATGCATTCTCCACCCACTCTTAACTAGTACTTGTATTTTCTAACGATCTTCATCTGTATGTGCTGCCTTTGTTCTGTTGAAAACCTAGCAAATGTACTCCTTAAATTATATTTGGTACTTGATAACATATGCAAGCATTTGGCACATCTTGTAAGCTCACTAAATTTTATCAAAATGGAACAGTATAATTCACGAGTAGATTGTCTGAAAAGCAAAAATTACTCCATAAATGGAAACAGTCAACCCTTCCTTGGCACAAACCCAATTCCCTGGCATACAGAAGACTATGTGAGGAGGGGAACCTGTAGAGAAAAATTTGTCTCCCATGAATCTTTTCCTCTGATCCCTCTTGCTTCCATGGCGAGGCAGATCCTACATACGGTCCTTACATTGGGTGAGAAATGACAAAGTAACCAGAGAATGAGCAGACTTGGCACAAGTCTGTTCTGAAGTCACCATATAGGAGCCCTGCATGCGTCTATCCAGTCTAGGCAATAAGTACACACTCTCCTGCCATCTTTATCAGGTGCTCGAAGCCTCCCAAGCACACTCCAGCACGAGTCCACTATGCACATCTGTTATTGTTTCCTTGTCCCTCCTCCTCCTCTTCCACGATGATGTCTTCCACAAAGCATTTCTGAAGTACCAGAGCCGTTGGGAGTGGAGTGCAATTCCTATGTGAGTGGCAGTGGAAAAGAGTAAATGAAGGAAAATTGAACCCAATAGTGTGACTATCTGGCCTTCCGGGTACCTGTGAAACAGGATGGAGCTGATTTATTTTTAAACAAACCATCAGGAAAAACTAAATACCATCTTATTAGCAAACAATTGGTAAAGCTTCAATGATTTTTCAATTGTGTGATAGGTGATTAGTGCATTGTTTTGTTCCTTTCAAATATAAAAGGCAAAGTTGGGGCGACTTTATGTCTATGAACTCAGAGTATAATGGCCATAAATATGGACTCTGGCAGTAGAGAGCCCGAGTTCCGGCTGAAAATCTGTCAGATATGAGTTGAATGACAGTGAATAAATGATTCCTCGTTTTGACAATTTTCACTTGGGATAACAGCATTTATATAGGAGAACTATTGAGAGTACTAAATAGGTAATAATCTTAGCACGCAGTTAGTAACCATCAAGTGAGCTATTATTCAAGGAAACATTGTAAACAAGTCCACTGTGGATTCACTTTTCAAATGAACAAATTCTTTGACCTTTAATCAAGCTACTAAATTAATCATAATGGCTACAAACCACCCCAACTTTCTCCTACAGAGCAATTGGGGAGTTTGATTCATTGGGCTTTTTTGGTCAGCAGCTCAGTACTTTCATCAAACTCGTAGAAGGGTTCGCATGGCCTAATAAATAAATAGGGAGCTCTGGTGGCATGGTGGGTCAAGTGTCAACTGGTAAACGACAAGATTGGTGCAGAACACAGAAGAGGCAATCTCTGAAACCCCATGAAGCACTTCCACTCTGTCATGGAGGGCTGCCCTGGGTCAGAATTGACTTGATGGCTGTAGAAATATGTTAAAATTAAGTCATGTTGGTTTGAAAATCAAATTTGTGATTACTACAAATTGGGACAATGAATTGAGCATTAAAACAAAGTAAACTGGTTTACCATTAGGGTTTATTTTTATGTGATGATCCCAGTATGCTTGCTGGATTTACTGTACATTACCAACCTTAAACACATAAAAACCATACTTGCTATTTAAGTAAATATTTTCAATATAAAGGCAAGCTTTCCTTTGAAAGCCAAGACAGATTATAATCCATTAATATATCTTTCAACAAAAAGGATGAAATCTTCCACTGCTTAGGCTGATAAACTCTTTCCTGTCAAAACTAAGCCTCTTTATCATGATAACCCAGAATAATGGTCGACTGCTCGAGGCACTTTATCTACTTTACAGATGAAAAATCAGTTCTACTTTCATGGAATTAGATTAATGCCATAACAGGAAATACTTCTGGGGCTGAACTTGCTTCATACCTTCAAAGCTGCCTGTAAATTTAAAGTACTTCCTGAACTCAAAAGATAAGACAGGAGAAGTAAAAAGAAAACAGTATAGTGACCCTTTTACTGAAGAAAAATATTGCTTCCTGAAAAAGCTGTTGAAAGCTACTTGCTAAAGGCATTATGCTCTAGAAAGCCCAGGGCAAGTGTGATGTAGCTGAACATGAGGATACTGGTAATATATCAGACAGTTGCTAAAATCTGTTCTTTCTTTAATCCTTTTTGATAAACTTTAAGTCATCTTAGTAAAGACTAGACTAATAAGTCTCTCAGCTTTTAGCACAGCTTACTCTCTTACATATACCACGTAATAAAAATTACCTATTTAAACACTCAAAAAATCAGTACATTAAACACTAGAATTAAATTTTGGTTCTACCTATGTGCTAAAAACAGCAAATCCAGTTACACAAAACCGCCAGTAGCTGCCACTGAACTAATTCTAGTTCATAGTGAGCCTGTAAGTCAGGGGAGCACTGCCTTTGGGGGTTTCACAGATAATAATTGTTTACAGGAGTAGAAAGCCACATGTTTCTTGCCTGGAACTTCAGGTGGCTTTAGACTGCTGTCCTTGTAAATAGCGACCCAACACATAGCCTACTACACTGCCAGAGATCCCCAAATAGGCATCATCTGGAACATACAGAAAGTTTTTAAGAAGATGAACATGATACAGGAGATGAAAATGAGTACTATCAAAATACACATATTATGGAAGAAAAGAACTCTGGCTATTGGTATGCATTAGAATATACCCACTTCAAATTTACAACTAATTAAGACAAACGGTTATATACCCTTAAGAAAAGAGAGCAAGCGAGAGAAACAGAAAATGGAGTCACTAAAGTAGTTGACAAAGAAATCCCTTATCTAAATTAATATTAATAAATAGTCTTCTGACATATTTTCTAGATAAGGTCTTAGGTAATCTAGTCAAAACCTACACAGTATCCTCAATTGCTCCTTTCTCTTCAAGAAGCCATTATACGGTTCCCTAGACAAAGACATGCTAATTATATTAAGAGAATCGTGCACTTGGCAAAATTGGTTTAAATGACAGTAGTAATAGTAATATATAAAAATGTAGTAGTAAAATAATGTAATAGAAAAAAGTAAAGTTTGAAATTAGTGCTGAGTCATGGAGAGTTTTAGCAATAAAGTACTACTGAAGGTTACTGAGTAGTCAGAAAACCTATCATATCCAATCTGTGCTGATACATTTACCTTTCCTGGGATGTCTTAAATTGGAGGTAAGAGACATTAGTCATAGGGATATGTTAGATATGGGGGCAGAAACAGGATTGACACTGGACATTGTCGCGGTTACATAATCTCTTGTCAACTTCAGCTTGGAGTCTAGCCTGTCAATCAGGTCATAAACAATCATGCCTGTGTGAGCATGGCAATCTCCTGAGAATTCTGGGAACTTCTTCCTCCCTGGAGACAGGGCACACAGTCTCTCTGCCTTCACTTCCTGCTGTTGACACACTCAGAGAGCTGGAGAAGACACATGGAGACCCACACCAGTGCTGAGAGGCTTCTACTGCAACTGGACCCATGAGACCTTCTACTCACTGGCCTATGATCTTCCTGCATTTGGCATCCTTGAATGTGTTGAGTGAGTCTACAGAAGAATTTATGGACTTGATCTGGACTGAGCTGGGATGTTTTCTCAATATACAATTGCTCTTTTATATAAAGCTCATTTAAAAAAAGATTAAAAAATCATTTTATTGGGGGGTCATACAATCCATATATACATTCATTATGTCAAGCACATTGGTACATTTGTTGCCATCATTCACAAAATATTTGCTTTCAACTTGAGCACTTGATATCAGCCTCTCATTTTTTCCCCATCCCTTCCTCATGAACCCTTGATAATTTATAAATTATTATTATTTTGTCATGTCTTACACTGACTGATGTCTCCCTTCCCCACCTTTCTGTGGTTTGTTCCCCTTGGAGGGGGTTATATGTAGATCACTGTGTCAGTTCCCTCTTGCTCCCCCACCTTCCCATTCCCCTCCTGGTATCTCTATTCTCATGATTGGTCCTGAGGGTTATATCTGTCCTGGATTTCCTGTGTTTCTAGTTCTCATCTGTAGTAGTGTACAAGCTCTGGCTTAGTCAGATTTGTAAGGTAGAACTGGGGTCCTTATAATGGCGGGGAGAAGCATTAAAGAACAAGAGGAAAGTTATATGTTTCATCGGTGCTATACTGCACCTTGAATGGCTCTTCTCTTCCTGTGACCCTTCTGTAAGCTGATGCGCTATTGTCTACAGATAGGCTTTGGGTCTCCACTAGGTACCGCCCCCTCATTCACATTGATATGATTTTTGTTCTAGGACTTTGATACCTGATACTTGATCCCATTGATACCTCATGATCACACAGGTTGGTGTGCTTCTTCCATGTGGACTTTGAGAAAGTTCTTTCTTATTCACATAGGAGTATCTATGAATTTGTTTCTCTAGTCAACCTGGACTAACACAGACATCAACACTTCTATGTGGATATTATCATGGAACCACTTGGACATTAAGCTTAAAGATGATAAAATATGTTTGAAAGTCATACTCCTTTGAGTGTTATTCACAGCCACAATCTCCCTAAGATTAACTACGGAATGAAAGAAATGCTAAAAGTGAACAATAATACTAGCCATTTGAATAACCAGCCACTTGAAACAGAAGGGCAGTATTTAGTATTTACCCAAGGACAAAGTTCAGAGGCAGGAAGAATGAGGAACGAGGGAAGAATGGAAACAGAAAAAGGCAGGGAGTGGAACAACTGATGTCACAATGTGGGGCTTGTCATCAATGAAATGAAACAAAATGTGTGTGAACTGGTTGTGTTTTTTTAATTTGTATGTCTTTTTGTTTTTAAAGATCATTTTATCGAGGGCTCTTACAACAATCCACACACCATTGTATCAAGAATTGAATTGTTATATGGAAAACTGATCTGTTATGTAAATTGAGGCCCAATTTACATTAAAGAGTTACAGACAAACTGCAAATGAGTATCTAAACGCACAAAAGTAAATAAAAATATGGCCAGCCTTGACAAAATTTTCAATTTGATGGAGCAAATCTCTTTCTGTAACTATTTTAATCATTAAAAACTTATTTTAATTCCTAATGCTCATTTTCCCTGATCTTACCAATATTTTGTCTATTTTAGTAATACTAACTATGGTAATTATATAATTTCATGTCAACTTAAAGACATAGAATAGTTTAGGAGTGCTATTCAACCAGTCAATCTGGTCACAGCCTGATGGTAACATTCTCATAAGGGGGACTGTGGGAACCTGCCCCTCTCTGGCTTCCCCTTCCTGCTGGCTGACCACTCTGGAACCTGCCAGAGCCCTGTGATGGTTCCACCGCCATTGGATCCACAAAACTTTCCACCCACTGACCTGTGATCTTCTTGCATTTTGCATCATTGCACGTGCCTACATCAGTCTAAAGAGGAACCTATGGACTAGTATTGTATTGAGGGACTTTAGTTGGACTGGGCTGGGATGTTTTCCTGATATATATAAAGCTTCCTGAAATAAAGCTCGTTCTTACACATGAGTGTCATTGGATTTGTTTCTCTAGTCAACCTGGCCTACCACACTAATAAAAACAAATCTTAAGTCTTGTTAATACTAGCATTAATTTCCGATCCATTAATTTCTTATCCCCCTACTTTAGTTTTTAGTGAGCTCTCTAATATTCTTTATATATAAGATCTTGTAACAGACAGCTACAGCGAGATTTATTTCCATTCTTATATTCCTTTTTTTTAAGCTAACTGTTGTGGCTGGAATCTCTGGTGGGATGATAGTTAGAAATGCAAGAGCAGACGTTCTTGTCATTTTCCTGATCTTAGTGTGGGGAACTGTCAGCATTTCAGTATCTAATGTGGCATTAGTTGTGGAATTTTCCTACAGGCTCTTTATCAAGTTGACAAAGTTCCTTTCTAATACTAGTTTGTTGAGTGTTTATAAT
The DNA here is from genome assembly GCF_050624435.1 of Tenrec ecaudatus. Taxonomy (NCBI): domain Eukaryota; kingdom Metazoa; phylum Chordata; class Mammalia; order Afrosoricida; family Tenrecidae; genus Tenrec; species Tenrec ecaudatus. The sequence continues at coordinate 44,991,753 of NC_134545.1, forward strand.
ATAAAATGGGTGTAGGATTTTTGCTAAATCCAAATAAGCTTTTCCTGCTTATGTTGAGATGAACATGTGGTTTTCTCCTTTATTCTATTGTTGATGAATTATTTCTTCCTTTAATTTCAGCAGCTTCCCCATCTCAAGGTAAAGATTTATTTGGGATGGAGGTGGTAGTCAATAAATAAATATATTTAATGAATAAGCTATTCATGTGTTTAAAGTAAAAGTTTAAATATTATATTAGGTTCCCATTTAATAATTTCCACACAAGTTATTCAGTGATAAATACATTTTTCACAATGTGTCACTTTTTATTCTTTCTGTTCTATTCTACGTATAGTACTCTAGTTTACCTGCCCCATTACTTTCTCATCTTGTGTTATAGTAAATTTTGATCATTTAATCTTTTATAGATGACTTTTCAAAAGTTCATTAGTTATGAGTGATATTCTTTTTTTTTTGAGTGATATTCTTTATTGTCTAAAACAATCTAGGCTAATTTCAATTAAAGGTTTAAAGAGTATCTCAAGGAGATAGTCTTACAGAGTTCTCTATTGGTCCAGTAAGTCAGGATTAAAAAAAAAAGTTCTCCCACCATTTTTCTCCAATTCTAAATGGTTCAGTTCAGTATATCATAGGCAGACACCACTAGTTAGCTCTTCTGGTTTCATGTAGGCCATAATCTGTATAGACTGTCAGTCCTGAAGATTGCTTTCTTTCCTGGGTCTTTAGCATCCTCGGTCTTTGTTGTTCTAGACAAGTAGAACACTCATCACATATGATGAGCACACATTATAAACTATAATAAGCCAACTGAGTTGTACTACACAACTATTGTCATTTATATAGTCAAATTAATTTTTTCATTGTTGTTGTCTATTTGAGTCCATAAAGATAGTTCTTAAAAGAATGTAACACAGGTTAAACTATTTCTTAGTTTTAAGACAACATCGGGGGTATTTTTGCCACAGGTATAAAAGATTATCTCGGGGCAATAACTTTAGGGACTTATCATAGCCGAGTGGCTTCTCAGAAATTCAGGATTCCATGAAAACTGAAGATCTTGTTCTATCTTTCCCCCCTTTGATCAGGATTCTGATATATAAAATCATGGGTCAACATATTCAGCAATGGTAGCTGGGCACCCCCCAGTGGTCCTGATCTAAGGGCACAGGCAGCAGTTGGTCATAGAGGCAATGAGTTACAGTTTCGCCTGCGTTCCTGATTCTTCCTTTCTCGTTAATGTTAAAGGTGAATGGAGACAAACTGCTGTAGTTTGGTCTTACAGGCTTGAAATAGTTAGTTGATTGTGCCATCCTGGCTGATAAACACAAGTGGGATTAATTGAAGGACAGAGAGGTAAATGGCTCAGTGAGCCTCGCCTTTCTTGTCTCTCACACTTTGATCATTGGACCAGTGTGCGGCTGCCTTGCTTGTTCTGTGCCTCAATTTACAGGCTACCGTACCTGTGGAACACCTAGCCTGTGAACTGTGTCGCTATAAGTTGAGATCCCTTTAAGACCACATGATTGGAATGTACATCTCTGGAGCTGGGGACCGACGGCTGGTGACCTGCCTTGCTGTTTGCTGCCTGTGCTTATATAGACTACCTCTCTCTACAAGACTTGAAGGACTGCTAGTGTCTCACAACTCTTTCACGGGAGTGAGTTGCACTGAGCTATTTGAACTGCTTTATAATTTAACTGCTAATTTCTTGTATTATCTATCTATCTGTATATAATTAAACAGTTCATTACTTGTGTTATATATCTATCTATAAATATATACATAAAATTATCAGCAATCTGGTTTTATCTCTCCAAAGAACCCTAATTCAAGGCTCTTCCTTGCTCTCTCCCTGTTCTTTTTTTTTTTTCCTTTTTTAAAAAAATTAAAAAAAAATTTTTTTTAATTTTTTTAAATTTTAACAATTTATTGGGGCTCATACAATTCTTTTCACAGTTCATATATATACATACATCAATTGTATATAGCACATCTGTACAGTCTTTGCCCTAATCATTTTTTTCTCTTTTCTTCTTTTACATTTTATTAGGGACTCATACACCTCTTACCACAATCCATACATATACATACATCAATTGTATAAAGCACTTCCATACATTCCCTGCCCCAATCATTCTCAAGGCATTTGCTCTCCACTTAAGCCCCTTGCATCAGGTCCTCTTTTTTTTCCTCTCCTCCCTCCCCATCCCCCCCTCCCTCATATGCCCTTGGTAATTTATACATCGTTGTTTTGTCATATCTTGCCCTATCCGGAGTCTCCCTTCCTCCCTTCTCTGCTGTCCCTCTCCCAGGGAAGAGATACATGTGGATCCTTGTAATCAGTTCCCCCTTTCCAACCCACTCACCCTCCACTCTCCCAGCATCGTCCCTCACACCCTTGGTCCTGAAGGTATCATCCACCCTGGATTCCCTGTACCTCCAACCCTCATATGCACCAGTGTACAACCTCTGTCCTATCCAGCCCTGCAAGGTAGAATTCGGATCATGGTAGTTGGGGGGAGGAAGCATCCAGGATCCGGGGGAAAGCTGTGTTCTTCATCGATACTACCTCACACCCTAATTAACCCATCTCCTCTCCTAAACCCCTCTATGAGGGGATCTCCATTGGTCGACACTTGGGCCTTGGGTCTCCACTCTGCACTTCCCCCTTCATTTAATATGATATATATATACATATATATACATACATATATACATATACACATATATACACATACATACACACACTTACATCTTTTTTTTTTTTTTGCATGATGCCTTATACCTGGTCCCTTGGGCACCTCGTGATCGCACTGGCCGGTGTGCTTCTTCCATGTGGGCTTATTTGCTTCTGAGCTAGATGGCCGCTTGTTCACCTTCAAGCCTTTAAGACCCCAGACACTATCTCTTTTGATAGCCGGGCACCATCAGCTTTCTTCACCACATTTGCTTATGCACCCATTTGTCTTCAGCGATCCTATCATGGAGGTGTGCAGTCAATGATATGATTTTTTGTTCTTTGATGCCTGGTAACTGATCCCTTTGGGACCACTCGCTCACTCAGGCTGGTGTGTTCTTCCATGTGGACTTTGTTGCTTCTGAGCTAGATGGCCGCTTGTTTATCTTCAAGCCTTTAAGACCCCAGTCACTATCTCTTTTGATAGCCGGGCACCATCAGCTTTCTTCACCACCTTTACTTGTTCACACACTTTGGCTCCAGCCGTTGTGTCGGGAGAGTGAGCATCATAGAGTTCCAATTTAATAAAAGAAGGTATTCATGCATAGAGGGAGTGTTTGAGTAGAGGCCCAAGGTCCTTCCGCCACCTTAATACTTGACCTATAAATATAGACACATAGATCTATTTCCCCATCCTCCTATATATATTTGCATGTACATGTCTTTGTCTAGACCTCCATGAATGCCCTTTGACTCCTAGCTCTTTCCTCCATCTCCCTTGACTTTCCTCCTGCCCTACTACCATGTTTCGTCGCCACCTGGGCTAGAGTATACCTCTTCTCTAAGCAACCTTACCCTTGATCATTTCCCACCAGGCCTGCCACTCCCACTTCTCTACCATTTGGGGTCCCATGTTTTATCTCTCCAAAGAACCCTAATTCAAGGCTCTTCCTTGCTCTCTCCCTGTTCTTTTTGACAAGCCTTAATACTAGCTTTTGGAAGTCTTTGTCAGGTAGTTAGTTCTATGATTAGTAAAGCGTTTTATTCCTTTAATTTGTTCACTTGCTTGGGTCATCTTGTTCTTCATATTATTTGCAATGGACTGCTGCCTCCCACCCCCCCTTAAGCCAGTTTAATTCAGAATTTCACAAAGAAATATCTAAATGTAATAATAAAGGCATTGGATTTTTTAAATATCTGTCATTTAAGCTGATTTTTAACAAATAATCTCCAGCTATTACCCTAAATCAATGCAATTAAAAAAATGTTTTGGTGGTCCCACAGAGAATCCTAATTTAGCATTTTGCATGCTATTTTTTAAGTGATTGGGTATGAGAAATCCTTTCCTTTGCTGTTAAGAAGGAAAACAGGTACGATGCACATTAAAAACCAGTGTCTTTAGGAAAACAAGGGTTTGGCAAGTCTTTGTGGGCACTTATTCTGAAACACATGAAAGGTACCCAGGAGCGCAGCCAAGGCCATAACACAGTCATCCACCTCTGGGAGCCTCTCTTTATCTAAATACACAAGAATATTCACAGTTACTGTGTAACTTCTAACATGGGCAGTGATACCTGCATTTTCTCATTCACAGGAACAAAAAGGCTAGGACCATCCCCCAAACATCTGGTAGGAGTAAACATGTGGTCATCATCTTCTCATGTTTTTACATGTCTTCATTGGTGTATTCTTTCCATTTTTTTCACACAAAACAATAATGATTGGGTCATCCACCACTATATAAGAAGCCAGTATATTTTCTGAGTAGGATTCCAAATCGTACTTTGTTCTCTTATAACGATCTGTTCTTGTAAGAAGTTTGAATTCACTTTTAGATATGGAACATTTTAAGAGCCTCCTTCAGGAGCGCTCTGCTGTTAACTTACTTCTCAATGGGAAGTTTGGCTTACCTGTTGTTAATCTCTTTCCAGACCTATTCTGTTTTTACATATATTAAATGTTTGTTCACTTCAGAATCTAAAGAAAAGAGTTTCTTCTTTAGATTTGGTGCCAAATTTTCTTTAACAATGGCTGAGCCATGCGATCATTCAATGCAAGAAGAGCAGCACCACTTACTTTGTCTTGAAACTCATGCCCAAGCTTGCCTAAATTCTTTTCCACCAACCAACTGCAGGCCCGATCCTACCAAGTTTCCATTTTGGTATCCTGTAAATATACCTGCATCCTAGTCTCTGATCCAACCAAAACAGACTGCACTGTCAATAAAGTCACATTCTGACTCACAGCGACCCAAAGGCTAAGAAACAACTACCGCAGAAGCTATCCAAGAATGTAAATCTTTATGAAAGCATACTGACATCTTTCTCTGGTGGAATAACCGGTACTTTTTAAATGCCATCTTTTCAGGTAGCAGCCAAGTTCTTTTATTATTTTATATATTTCCTTATTTATTATATGTTTGCTTTATTTTGGGGGTTGGTATAACTATAGCTTTCTTGCCTTTTTACATTATCCCCTCCCCCCTTTTGTTTTTAATCTTGGTCTGTGCACTGGTGATTGTCTAGGAGAAATTTTAACCAGTGAAGATGATAAGAGTCCTGGTGGCATAGTGATCGTGCACTGGGCTGCTACCTGGAAGTTGAGTGGTTTGAAATCACCAGCTGATCCATGGGAGAAAGATGAGGCTTTCTACTCTTGTAAAGAGTTACAGTCTCAGAAAGCTACAGGGCCAGTTACACCCTGACCTATAAGGTTCTAAAGGCTCACTGGCTAACAGGGAGAGGTAGGATGATGGGTATATTGGGTGCATATGGATATGTGTGTTTTCCTTTATAGGACTGCTTGCAGGTTTGAGAGCAGGTCCTTTACCAGTAATGGGATTTCCAGTGTTCGAAGGTCAGGATCTCTCTACAGCTCTTGTGGGACTGTATGGTGCTTCCACTTTGTCTTGTCCCGTTAGTGTGGCTTCTAGAAGTGTGAAGGGTCACCTTCAAAGGTTTAGGAAGGCCGCACTAATCTAAAAGGTGAGGTAGGTCCTTAGCTTAGTTATGAATTGACATACTATCAAGGTGGGAAGTCTGAGTGTTTCTATGTATGTTGGAACAGTCTGAAGAAATGGGTAAATTGTGGAAGGAACTGACGGTGGGCAGGTCTCTGGGGGCAAGAAAAACAGTGGTTGGGTCATGGGGGATATCAAACTGCATAGGCCAGATGGTGTAGTCAGTGCGTGGGTTCCCAGGCTGGGCAAGCAGAGTGAGTGGTAGATGGATCCCTGGGGATACCTGTCCACACAGGAAGGGGATTGAGTGACTGATGGGTGAGTTGCCAACAATATCTCAGTGTGGGGTCTGGCAGGGCAAGTAGGGAGTTGGGTCAGTGGAAGAGTCCCACTGCAGGGGATGGGCAGGGTGTGCAGTGGGAGTAGGCTATAGTTTGCTGAGTGGTTCACTGTACAGATCAGGCAGGACCCATGGGGGGTGGTTTCCAGGCTTGTAGCACTGAAGAACTTCAGCTCATGAGTCTTTTCAAATGGGAGGAGGGGGCTGTTCAAGCAAGAGGCGATAGAAAGGCACAAGTCTGTTGCCTGTCTAAATATGCTCCTGGAAAGCAGAGCCTACTTTCTAAGATCCCTCCCTTCTCTGTGCTCACTAGGACAATGACGTCTTCTTTAGATTCATCAACAAATCTATGACATCTTTCCAAATCATAACGGGGTGAACCTCTATCTTATTTTTCTCTACCACAGAAAAAGATTCCCTTCCAAGGGGGCCCTCGCATCGCCTTCCTGCTTCCTTACTAGCAGATCAGTTAAGGTTCTTACTCTTCTGCCTAGAATTAAAGGCACCATTTTAAAATTAACATTCCTATGACCGATGTTTCTTATCTCTAATTTGACGTCCCAGGAAAGGTAAATGTATCAGCACAATTTTGGTATTACAGTTTTCGTGACTACTCATTAACTTTCAATAGTACTTTATTGCTAAAGTTTTCCATGACTCAGCACTAATTTCAAACCTTACGATTATCTATTACACTATTTTATTACTATTACTACAACATTATTATCTATTACTATTACTACTGTCATGTAAACCAATTTTGCAAAGTGAACAATTCTCTTAATATAGTTAGCAATTATAGTCACCAATAGACTGACTTAAATGATTAAGTATATGGATTCAAAATAATTTTGGAAATAAAATCACTCTATACTGCTCATATGATTTTATGTCTTCACATTACTATTCTTTTACTAAAATTATTTCATAATCAAAGCTATTTTCACATGTTTAATAATATTGCTACTGTGTTAGTCTTGGATGAACTATATTCTAGCCTCCTGCTGTTTCTGAGAAATGAATTAAAGCAGATCGCATGGTTTTCTTCATGTCTACGAATGATGGCTCAATTAGGCAGACAAGTATCCACAGCCCTCAGCAGAATCTTCACTCTATTCTCAGCATTTTAGCAAAGTATTCTGGTAAACATTAGAGGTACGGAAAAGAACCCTTATACTTTTTAAACATTCAATTAATGCTTAAAAATTCTAAACTGTTATTGAATGTTTTATGGAAGCAGATTTTCATCATGAATGCTCTAAAATCTGGTGTGCATGTATAATTTTCAATAAATGAGATTATGCCATTGTATACAGTATTTAATAATATAAACATTTGTGTATGGCTCATTTTAATAATTCTGTCATCCACACAATGATTCTATGTTCAGTTAATAAGGGAGAGTATTTGCTTTAAAGAGTCAAAGGAAAGGTGTCCCAGAGGCAGTGGGGGCTATGCACTAAGCTGCTTACTAGCAAAAAGAGTCAAAGAAATTTCCAAGTACAAGAAACAGGATCGATGAATCGATAGAGACAGCTACTAGAGTAAGGGTTACTGGGGGGATACAGTAAGGGCGGAGGAGGGAGGTGAAGGGGGTCTGATATCAAGGAGTTCAAAAGGAAGAAATGTTTTAAAACGGATTGTGGTAGCAGTTATGTAATACTGCTTGATGTGACTGAACTACGGACGGATAAGTTATCTGCATTAGCTCGGAATCAAATGATTTTGAAAAGAAAGAAAGACCTACTTGCACAGTAAAATGTTACACTTAAGGAAACCGCAGGAATGCAGCGTGGAGAGAAGCAGGGAACAGATGGGTTTCCACAGCAGACAAGTGCCTAAATATCTGGTTCTCAATGTGATCCCCCCCCAAAAAAAATTTTAACTATCTAAATCAGATTTTTCACACCCTAAGACATTAGAAATAAAATTAACAAAAGAAGATGCTTGCAAATGATATGGTACCAGCTCTCAAAGTGTAAAACCACCAAAAATATATATATATATATACCTCTTCCCCTCATTTATTGACTATCTTCCTAGCTAACATCTCACATTTAGGACATCAGTTAAAATTCTACTAACTGACAATTTTGTGTATTAAGTTGCCTGCCTGACAGTAACGAAGAACAAGGCAGGAGTCACTTTGGCAGTGATTGAATGCTCCTGTCTGACTCCATGAATCGGAAGCAACCAACCAACCACCTGAATCCAGTTGGGACATACGTGGGCCACATAATTGTATCAAAATTCATATTCTCTCAGAAAGTGTTTCTCCTTGATTGCCTTCCATTACTCAAAACACAGGGTTATCAACAAAAAATTCTAAAAAACTAATTCAGTCTTGAAAGAATGGATTGTCAAAAATTCTGGAGAAAAGTATATCCTTAAGCTAAGTTTTAATAATACTAAAAATCAATCAATTTATCCAAATGAGAGAAAAAAAATCTTGATCACTGTGGTCACTATAAAAATGAAATGGGAGACATCCCAGAAAAAAAATGAAAAGAAAAATACTGTCCCTGTTTTTATTGAATATTTTATTTTGTTTTCGGTGCAAGATTACATAGCAAATTTGGTTCCCATTTAACAATTTTAGACACATTGTTTCATGACATTGGCTACAATTTTCACAAAGTGTCAGCATTCTCATCTTGCTCGTTCTCTATTGTTTCCTCTAATCTAGCTCCGCTACCACCCTTGTCATCACATCCTCCCTTTTGGGTAAATTCCGTTTCATTCGCATAGCTGATTCGTTGATTGTTTAAGGGAGCACAGTCCTTACAGCCGTCACTGTTTATTTTATATGGGGACTCGTTACCATGGTCAAGAAGACTGACCGTGACTTTGGCAGGGAGCGAATGTCAAGTTAAAAGGTTATCTTAGGGTGACAGTCTCAGGAGGTTGTTCTAGTCTCTTAGTCCATTAACTTTGGTCGGTTTCAGGGTTTGGGGTTTTGTTGTACATTTCTTCCCATCATATTCAGGATCGTCAATTATGTCTGTGGTCAGAAAGGCTGGTAGTGGCAGCCAGGCACTATCTAATTTTGCTAGTCTCTGTTTTGTACACTAGTCTTTGGTTCCCTCCATTCTATTGTGATCCAGAAGAGAGCAAGTTTTATATCTTAGATGGTCACTTCCAAGTTTTTAAGATGCCAGACACTAGTCACCAAACAGGATGTTATACCAATCGACTGAGCTGCCTCACAAGACATGTCCCCGAGTCCTTTAACCTAATAAACCAATCCTGTAAGGTGTTTGGGTTTGTCTAGGGGGTTCTAGAATGCTTTTTAATCAACCATAAAATCAATAACTTAAAATATTTGAACAAATCTAGAGGAATATTATATTGGAAACGGGTGTGAAGGCAGGATAAAGGCAGAAGCTGACACTAACAATGGATTTCTATTGGCTTATCGTTCCACCTGAGTAGGTACAGACATTTTATTCAGATGCTATGAAAGACTAATTTATTCAAATCCACTTATTCTGATTCGATGCTCTCTAATGAGAAAATATTTAACTTCCAATACAAGTCTGCTATAAGAGATTATGCAGTTAGATCATACGGATAGAAACATTTGGAACCCTGTGGAAATTATATTTCCCACCACAACTAGCATTTCTCTGAATTTAGTAAATTGAGTCATCCGTGCACCTTCTCATTACTTTGTATCCAATAATCAGTACATCAAAAAAATTTTGAGACTTATGTAGAACCTGACTCACCAGTTTAAGTCACCCTTAATGCTCCCATAAACTACAGGAAGAATTCCTAAGTGTTGGCCCTGCTTCAACTCTTGCTCAACTAGCATTTGCTTTCTATATTACAGCCATGGTGATTAAAAAATATAATCCAGAATATTTCACTCCTGTACTCAAACATCCCCCAGATCCCTGCTTCGCTGTGGGGAATTTTACTCTGTTCTAGATGCCCCACCAATTTGGCTCACTGCTGCCTTTCAGGCCTCACCTTTTTCTACTCCCTGGCTGTGTGTCTCATTAGCCTCCTTTCTGCGCCTCAAACACTCCAGGCATAATCCCACCTCCAGGCCTTTGGATTAGTTCTCTTTGCTTGAAGCATTGTTTTACTAAATAGTTATATGACGTTCTCCCTCATTTCTTTAGGCCTCTTCTCAATATCAACTTACCAGGAAGTCATTCTCTTTTTAATGCATTGTGAGAATGTCGAACATGTGGTTTAAAAGCCTGGCACGAGCCCAGAGAAATGAAAACTAATGCTGACACAAAAAACTTGTGTATAGGAGAGCAATGCAGACCCCATGGGCTCAGGTAACTCAAGAAAACCAGACATACAGCCCAAAACAAGAATGCAGAGCGAAACACTCAGAAGCACTCACCTTTGTGCAAACATTTGATAGGAATGGAGTTAAGAGTTCTGATGTCGTGCTGGACCCAAGAGCTGTGAACAGTGCAAAAACAGTGGCAGAATTCACACAACATTCAGGGTATCCTCAAAGAGCTGGTGCCTAATGGTGTTGAACGAAAATAGGAAACTCAGCTGCCCGCAGGATGGTGTTATAGCACTTAATCCCAGGGGAAACCGCAGATCCTCCTTCCCGCACCCCATTCCCTTAAAGCAGTCTTCATTTTCCACAGGACAGCAGTTTTTAGATAATGCCTCATAGACATCAAAGTACTGTAAATTACCAGTCAAGGTAAAGTTATCTTACGATACTATAAATGATACCAAATAGTTGTCATTTGAAATACAAAGTTGTGCTGTAACAAAAAACCATTGTGCATAAATATCTACAGCACCTATACTCCCAAGGAAAACAACATAGAGGTTTCTCAAGGAGTGAATTGTCAAACTGTAGCACAATGAGGTCATGGAATAGTGCACACAAGAAAGAACAAACAACTGATATACGTTACAGCCTGTTGAATCTACAGAGGATTATGCTGAGTAAAAAAAAGTCAAAACTACACAGTAATGTACTATATGCTTGTTTCTATGATATTTATGAAATAACAAAAATATAAAAATAGAGACCAGATCACTGGATGCCAGCGTTTGAGTGAAAAATTGGGCAAGAGGGAAGTGGATGTGGATATACAGGGCAATAAATCAATCAATGATCCATATGGTGATGGAAATGTTTGGTATCTTGATTCTATAAATATCAACTAGGCTATTCATGACACTGTATATAGTTTTGGAAGTTGCTACTGTTGGCAGAAACTGGGTAAAAATTCCACAGGGTTTCAATGTGTTATTTCTTAAAACAGTTTATAAATCTCTCTATCTGAAAATAAAGTTTTATTAATTTTTTTTAAAGCTTGGATATAAGAGTCAAGAGAATAGATTCATATTCTGGCTCTGTTACGTACGGCTGTGAAACTTGGAGCAAGTTAATCAACCTCTCTGTGCTTCCGTTTCCATTTCTAGAATGAACATAGTCATAATACGTATACTTCATGAGGCAAGTTAATTAATACATGTGAAAATCTGAAAACAGTATCTTGCCAACAAAAGTGTAATGTATCATCATCTATCAATAACAATTCTTCATATTAATGGTTATTATTATCCTTTATTATTGTCTACTATAGCATATACCTTATTCACAGCTATATTCTTAATAGCTAAAGTATTTTCTGTCACTTGACAAATATTTGTTGGATAAATAAATGAATGTTGCTGAGAAATATATTTGCTTTTATTGAAGCTCTGGATTTCAGATCACCACTAACCAAACTTTTTCCTTCTCTATTTATATAATCATGGTATACCACAAAAATGTTCTCCATACTAAGACATTTCCTCATCCTATTATTTAATTTCATTCTCATAAACCTTTCTTGACTCAAAATATTTCACCTAACCTGACTGAAAAAATTGATGGATGTATTCTTAATATATTTCTTCCCTATTCCTATCATAGATATGAATTATAGTAATAAAACCACCCGACTAAAGAATAGTAGGTATCTGAAAATGTCTAAGCATCTTTTCTGCAAATTAAAACAGTGGCCACAATTAAGTGGAAGACTAATTTGAACTTGAGTAGTCCAAGATGGAAAGTTATAGAATATTTAACTTTAATCATGGAATTGGGATATCTCGTTGCAGGTTAACTAGACATGATATTGTTCACACTTATATTCACCACTTTTCTGATTACTTCTGTCGACCTCCTTTCCCATTTTAATCCTCCTGTAGCATGATTATATTAGTATTTTGGTTTTTTTGCAGAGTAGCCCTGTACTCCATTGAGTTTTTCATAGCTATGATCTTTCAAAAGTATACCATCAGGCCTTTATATATCAAGGTGCCTTTGGGTGGGTTAAACTGCCATTTCTTGGTTAGTAAGTAGCCAGGTATTTAACCATTTGTGCCACCAAGGGCTTCCTGTTTATAGAATTAATTTTATTGTTGAAAAAGTATTTATTATAGTTGGCATATAGTTTTAGGTGCCAAAATCTCACTTTTACATTTTCATTATACATTTTGAATATGTAGATATTAGCAGGCTTTCACAACGCAAAATTACACTAAAAACATATCCTCCAAGAAGTATTACTCCCTTCTGTGTCTTTTCCTCTCTACCTTTCATAGGTCATCGATTTTATTGTTTTCTGCTTTCTTCTTCCTGCGTGTTTATTATCTCCTTTTCTGACAGAAAAGGGATATGCTAACATGTGCTCTTCTGTTCATGTGCTAGTTTCTGGGAATCACTCTGTAGGCTGTTTATTTAACAAAAAACAAAAAGCAGCTCCATGGCACTCTATTGTGTTAAAAGCTGCATAGCGCCCCATCATGTGTATGTACCATAAGCTGTAAGTCCCTGCATGGCGCAAATGGGTAGCCACGCAACTTCTAGCTGAAAGGCTAAAAGTTTGGTGGCATAGTGGTTAAAGAACTGGGCTGCTAATCACAAGGTCGATGGTTAGAAACCACAGGTCCTCCGAGAGAGACAAGCCTTTGCACCCCCATAGTTACGGTCTCGGAAACCCAAGAGGTGGCTTTGCTCTGGTCCTTAGGGTCACATGGAGTCAGGACCAGCTCCATGGCAGTGGGTTTGGTTTTGGTTAAAGGCACTTTGGAAGACTGGCCTGGAGGTCTGCTTTCAGAAGCTCACAGACTTGAAAACTCTACTCTGGACATATGGTGTCCATGTTGGCATCAATATAACAGAAACTAACAACAAACAGCAACAATAACAGAGGCGATTCTTGGTTATGTAAATATTTTCTAATATTTTACAATTATTAATAATGTACCAGTGATTGCTCTTAAATTTAATGCCAATAATTAATGGATTATACTAAGTATTCCTAATTCACAAATGGACAGGTTTTCATTTTTACCCTCATACATAATTTATAGGGAATTATAGAAAAAATTAATGATATCAGGAAATACTCAATAAAAATTATTAAAATATATTAAATAGACAAAATAGGATGGAAATTACAAAAACTTCAAAAAGACTAACATGTATGAACACAAATTAGATGTGTGATGTAGAGTTACAAATGATTTTAAAATGTTTCCCTATATTTTAATACCATCCTCACACATTATTTTTACAATAATGATAAAAATAAAAAAGATTTCTGTTTCTGGCAGTAAAGTAGACTAGATCCCAACACAGACTTTCTGTTTAAAACAGTAACAAATAATTAGGTTAAAATTAGAGAAAATAAGGAATCTTCTAAAAATGTGTTCCTGAATTGGCCCTAACTTCTCATATGTGAAAATAGAAATTCTAGGAATTAAGCAAACACCCAATCATCTTTTATTCTGGGCAAGTGCCACACCCTGGAACAGGACTTCAGTGTTCAGAGCACTTTGTGATGTCCTGGAGTCATAGCTTTATGGTTCAGAAGAACTATCTACCTTTGGGTTAGGTGACTTGATGGCAGCTACATGAAATCAGCTATCATATTAAATTGTTGAATATTACCTACTAGAACTTTCTCCTTACCCTGGAGAACCAGTTCTTAAGAACTTACCAAGGTTTAGAATATATCAAAGATGGTACATGTAATTGAAGAACCCCACATAACAATGTGACCTTAAAGATGCTTAGTTTAAGAGTGAAGAAGAATTCTGGCTAGACTAAAAAAAATTAAAAAAACCCAGCAAAAAAATTTTCCTAGTGCAAACTTGATGTGGGTACAGGTAAGTAAAAATAACCCCCCTTATAATTCACCCACATGCCCACCCTCATGAAAGTTAGGGGGCCTTAAATTCACACAATTTCTATAGCATCTGAAATGCAAAGTCAAAATTTATTTGCATGCATTCCCAGATTGACAACAGCCCCGGGTGTCATCTGAAAGATACAAATGTAAATTCTCTTTGGAAGCAATACTTTTTTCTCAGCTACAAAAATTATCACAAATCAGGAACATGAGTAATACACAGGACAATACGGTACCTCGAATCAGAACCTGTAATAATACAAATTTAGAATTAAAAAAATTTAAAACATTAGCTTAGGTACAAGAGATAAAGTCAATATATATTTTTAAAAGATGATAATAAATATGAGGAAGAGCTGAGATTATTGAAATGATTAAACAAAAAATCTATCCGAAAGGAACAAATAAAACTTGTAGAAAGAAATAGACCTGAAGAAAGTATACCGCAAGGAAGACAAAAGTAAGATATGTAAGCTGAGATACGAAAGGATGACTATGAATGCATATGTGATAAAGCTGTACAGAAAAGTACCATACTGACCGTCATAAAATTCAGGTTAATAGTTCCCTAAGAGCCCTGGAGGGGGGTGGGGTGGAGTTCACCACTTTGGGCTGTGAACTGTAGTCAGCAGTTTGAAGCTACCAACTGCTCCACAGAAGAAAGACAGGGCTTTCTACTCCAGTAAAGAGTTAAAACAAAAAACACACAGGCTCTACCCTTCCCTACAGGGACACCATGTAGGGATTTAGGAAGGGATAGACTCCATGGCATTGAGAAGGAGCCCTGCTGCCGTAGTGGTTAAGCATTGGACTGTTAACCACAAGGTCTGCAGTTTGAAGTCAGCAGTCCTCTGTGAGAGGAAGACGAGGCTGTCTACGCTGTCATTATGAGTCGGAATCATGAGTGAGCGAATAGAGAGGTATGGGATCATGAGGGGCACACGTTTTTTTTAAATATACTGGAAATATCTTTTAATCATTTTATTGAGGGTTCATACAATTCTTTTTTATTAGGGGCACATACAATTCTTATCACAATCCATACATACATCAATTGTATAAAGCACACTTGCACATTTGTTGCCCTCCACATTCTCAAAACATTTGCTCTTCACAATACTGGTAGTATTTTATTTCTTAATAAAAATGGTTTCAAAAAAAAAAGAAAGGAAAGTGGTAGGCATACTTTTCTATTTTGTTTTTAAATAAAGTTATTTGGGAATAGTTTTAGTTTTAAATAAAATTGCAAATGCAATCAAGAGAGTTACCATATATAAGCCTTATCCCATTTCCCTTAATATTAACATCTTACATTACAAGTACATTTATCAAAAATAAGAAACTAATATTCCTGTATTACTTTGAACTATGCTAAATTTTATTCAGATTTCCCCAGTTTTTATACTAAATTTTGTTGTTGTTGTTGTTTTTCTGTTCTGGAACACCAATTTAGATGCTTTTTTTTTTTTTCCAATTTAGATGCTTTATAAAATGTTAGTATGGATATGTCTTTTTTTTTCTCTCATGATAATACTGAAGCTGTGGTATGAGAAGAATGTCAGTGGTGAAATTTCCTTCTACCCACATCATGGTATCAACATGATTTTTTACTTGTAATGTTAACCTTGATCATACGTGTCAAGTTTTCCTTTGGAAATACTAAAGTTTCCAACCCCATCTTATTTGTTCAATGCCACGAAGGTTTCCATAGGTCAGATCCTCTCCCGCCCACCGCATCTCTTCGGTGAGATTATGTTATATATTTATAATACAGTTTCTCACTTGACATTATATCCTGAGGTCTTCACCATGAAAAACATATATGCACGAGATGCACTGTTCTTTGGGCTTTAACACAGATGTATACAGTTATGTACCACCTAGTAGCATACAAAACAGATTAGTCACCTTAGAAAGTGCCCACATGTCAATTTTGTGCTCATCTACATTCCTCCCTATCATTTATTTTAAATTTGTAAGTGATTTTAAAAACCAGATTATAAAAATTAAAAATCATTATTCTTCAGAAAATAGACTGCATAGTTATAGAGTTTACAATTAAAGGTTACTAGTTGAGAACTTGTAATTTATCAATGTAGAATTCTGGGTTAAAGAAAAGATAGCTATTTAGCAGTTTCATGTTATTCTATAACACATCAAATCATGGGAATGCCTTTAATACTGTTCATGGTCGAGAGACTTCAGTTAGTCCTGAGCACCCATTTAATACACTCATAAAACATTCTCCAAGCACCGCTCAATACAAATGTTTGGGACTAAGCTTTCAATTGTTTACTAGAGAAATATAAAAAGCTTACAGTCACTATACCAATAATAAACTAGGAAATCAAGCTTATTCAATTGCTAAGTCAATTGTGAGATTCTAGATCTTCATAGATATGTCATGATAGCTGTACATCCCCATCGATCTAAAGCACCCCAATCCAGAAGAATAGCTGCTCATATAGATTGACAGATAAGAGAAAGACAATATGAATCCTCAGGAGGCTTTTTTGTATTCTTCCCCGTGTTAAAAAAAAATCACTAAGGTATGTAAGATTCTATTTTAATTTCCATTTAAATAGTGTTATGCCTAGACAGGTTTCACATACAATTTGAGAATCACATCCCAAAAGACAGTGTCATCTGGGGTTGATAATTAACTATATAGATTTGAACAGGAAAATTTACCTCATCAGCTAAAGATGTTTAAGTTTTTAGCTTCCTCCCCCTGCTGGTCCTATCTAGGTTGGTAACTTATTCTTTAAAAAAAAATAATATTCAAATATTATCTTAAGACTTATGGCTGACACAGTCAATTACAGGTTGGCAGTTTCGCACAAGCAGCAGATTTAAATGAAGCAGAAGATTTGAAAACTCTTCTCATGGCAGCCCTTGCCTGCTAGAGTTCCTTTTTTCAAAAATGCAATTATAACCACTACATCATTGTAAATTACATACTGGGGTTATCTCAGTAGGTATCTGCCAAATGTAAAACTTACCGAAGGCCTGCAATATAAAACTGATGTTTTATTATTTTAATTACAAACACTTTAAAATTTTTCCAAAAGTATACCAATTGGGGTGGTCTAAATTCACAGTATCTTGATAGCCCATGGGTACAAAAAAAGATTGAACGACCAAATTTCATCATACTTAGAGCAGCTGTCTGCCTGCCTCTAGGAAGCTAAGCATTTAACAAAGCAGACAGCTTGGCAATGGCGTCTGATTAGCAGTGTGTGCATTGTCAGATAGAATGTGCTTAGTTCTTTTGTTCCAAGGTTTGATTAGAAAGCTGGAGACCAGTGGTATCGTCTAAGTTTATTCTTAGGTGTCTAATGGGTAAATAAACTGTGATGTGTCCTCTGATACTGCATATGAAAGCCAGACTGATGCTTTTCCAGTAATATTGCTTTATCAAACCCTAGATAATGAAAATAGTTTTCTCTTCTTTAAACAAAATTGAGTGAAACAAGATCTCAAAACCATTTAGGTTAAATATTTTATGTATTAATATTTTTAAAACATGGTGCTTTGATTTGCATTAAGTGCTGTAATTAAAACACTCTTGGTAGGGACGGTCTGGGTGGTCATTTAAAGATAAGTTCCTATTCCAAAAATATCAGCAGGCTGAATGAGGATTCGGAATTTTTTTCTAAGCTCATGTGACAATCGTACTAAAATATTCACAGTCTTGCAAGAATAATATTATTTTGATTTTTTATACAGGTGTCCAAATATTAAACTATAAAAGGGTGACTTTCATTATATTTTTCTCACAAATTTCTTTGAAAATTTATTTCAAATGATTGTGCTTATTGGCAGAGTTCAAAATCAGTAGAGTCCATGCAAACAATTTACTCCAATAAGAAGTACATTCTTTTACTCTATCAAATCCATCGGAGGTAATCAGACTAGATGTTTTATTCAACAGGGCTGAAGAAAATTGTTCTACAATAGGTTAATTCAAAATGGCAGCATACAAAATGCATCTGTCAGTGGGGATCAAATTACAGGGCAAGCTCCTCTCAATGCTTCGAAAAACAAGTCTGCAGTTCTACAGATTATGTGCCTGTGTGTGTTTAAAGGGGTGGGAAAGGAGCTAAATATCTGAGCTAACCTCCAATTAAAGTCAATCATAAAAACAGCCAATTTAATGAGTGCGGATTTCTTTGGGTAATTATAACACAAACCACTTTTTTCTCTTTTAAATCTGTAATTCTGCCTTCTTGTTATTGCTTGCTTTGTCATTAATCGCCTCAGGACCTTGATTTCCTAGCAACAGACTGCCACCAAACATTTGGCTCCTGTTCAACATTTTCTTTGTGAAAAATGGCACTGCTGCTGCCGCCTGGGCTGCTGCAGCGGGACTGGCTGTGTGAGTGCTCCAATCATGGACTCCACTGGAGAAAATCACATGATACGGGCACAGCGACCCAGCTCAGTTAATTACTGAGCTGAGAAGTTTATCTACAATCTAAAAGCTGTGTTGGGGGGAAGGGGAATATAAAGATTTAAAAGGTGCTATTTCTATTATCAATAATTTGCAGGTGAGAATTTACAAAGAATATTTTATTCTGAGGTTGACAGGTTTTTGTTTAAGTTTATTTAGGAAAGGGTGCAAAAGGCCAATGCCCCTCAGATGTTGCTTGACAGATTCTTTCTCTACAAAATAGCCCCAAACACACCAAACAAAGAACAGTTTGCTTCGATCTTAAAAAGCAAATTAACTCATGGCGCTGTCAGATGGTTCTTTTCTACTTAAGGGAAAAATAATTTGTATATGTAAATATGTTGTGGCAAGGCAGAATGAAGTCTTCATTCAAACATGAACATTAAAAACTAAGAAAATAGTGACTCAAAAATTGTTTTGATATATTACTTGAATATTTTTAATCTATGAGAAAAAATAGATGCTTATCATTACATTTTATATGATTAAAGTGAAAATGAAAACAATTAGGCTTCATGATTAGAAAACTACAGATTTTCTTAGTTTTCCTTTGGATTTATTGGTATTCCCCATGCTTTAGAAATTCTACCACCCACAGCAATGATAGTTATGGAAATTAAGAGTGGCTCACTGATCCATGCTTTCATTCTTACATGGCTTTGTAAAACTGGCATGTTTCAAGATTGCTGTCAGGATATGATAATTTAATATTCTCAAAAGGATACTAAGTATTATACATGCACCTATAAAACAAACACGTCAGTGGGCGTTCCGAGATTTACCAACGTTTCTGTACTGTATAACAAACTTTCACCACGTACAGTCTCCACGTAGCTCACCTGAGATAGTGAAAATACTACAGAATATACTCTAAAACAGCCTGCAAGCCCCCGACGGTACGAAACAGAAGGGATATTAGGAAATATTTATGAGGATGCAATTTTATGTCAGTTATCATTTCTACGAGCAAAATAAAATAGAGCAAACAAATTAAAATATTTTAATGATTTTAAATACTGAGCATTGCTGGCACTGTTTTTGTTGTTCGATACTAGTAACCCTATGTAAATAAAGGATTCATAACACCCCTACTATGTACAAGAGGATGAAAGGTTGCCCATCATATTCCATCCTCACAATCATTACGATGTTTGAGCTGATGTTTGCAGGCAGTTTGGCAACTCACATCACTGTGAGTCTTCCTCTTGTCTCATTCTCAGTACTGTATTCTCCTGGTCATATAGCCAAAGTCAGGATGAAAGTCACACTATCTTAATTTCTAAGAAGCATTCTGGTTCTCAATAACCCATATACTTTCATTATTAAGGTCTGTTTTACTACTTTAATATATTTTTGTGAAAAACCATTCTTAGTTGATATTACAATTCTCGTTTGAAATAACAATGAAGTGTATTAGAAATACAGTATATATACCTTCTAATATGAGAAGTCTCCAAAGATTTATGGAAAATTGATATTATGAAAACCTATGCACAAGTTTTCTTTTTTGGGGACACCAAAATAAACTCATAGGAATTTGTCATAACATGCCTGCACAGGATCTACTCTGAGGCAGTAAGCTAAGAAGGGTAACCTATCAGTTTGAAGGAGTCTGCATCACAGCACAGGAATGCTGTTAAAAATGAAGAAAGAACAAACACCCAAGAGAGGTGAAATCATGGATAATTTATAAAAGGTTTATAGGACGATGCCCCAAAGAAGCAGTTTAAAAATAGAGAATTCATTTTAAGAAGTGGCTAAACAGTGTTGACAATGAATCCTACTGTGATAAAAGAGTAACATCAATTTTCAAGGAAACAATTTTGATCGTGCTATACTTAAAGAGGGTTGATAAATAACAGCAGAAACAATAGCCAACACCATAGACATCCCCATAAACATCCCAACTGGCTCAGCTGAAATAATTCCGACTGAGAAATTAAAGTTGAGCACATTTCTCCTCATTGGGTTCCAAACCTGTTGCAACAAGATCAGTTGAAGACAAGAGAAGAGCTTTCAATGAAAATCTTAAAAACAAGCAGAATCAAGATTCTGAAGCATTTGGGGGGGGGGCAATTGTAACAGGAGATGAAATATAGCTTTCCCAGTATAATCCTGAAGACAAAATACAATCAAAGCAATGGCTATTAAGTATAAGTAGAGCAGAAGCAACTAGCCAAGAGCAAAGGGCATACCTACTTTGCTCTGGAGGGAACAGGAATGATAACATCTGCCTATTAGGAGAATGTTTTGAGAACGCTTGCTTTAGCAGAGAAACATAGAGGGGAGCTTGACCAGAAACTGCTCGTTCCCAACAGCAAACAAGGACAACTGTGTGAGTTACAATGAGAAGTCCTCATGCTTCCACCTTTCAAGTCCTGATTTAGCTCCTTCTGATTTCTTTTTGCTCCCAAACCTAAATAGAATATTTAAAGGCCACCCATTTGTCTTTAGTTAATACTGTAAAAAAGACAGCTTTACTATTGTTGAGTTCACAGGGTCCTCAGTTATTTACTGATGCACAATAGAGCTGATCAACAAAATGGCTAGTATTAATAATTTACAAAGTTGTCTCGACCTAACTTGGTAGCTGCTGTTAAGAAATAAAGATTATATATTTTATTTTTTATCTTTTAATTACACTGATCCATAAAGTTATGGATTCCCTGTGTATGTAAACTCTATCACTGTAGTGAATTATCAATTTATATCAATTATCAATTAAAACTCTATAACTCTACAACTGAGTGAATTATCTATTTAATTACTATTCTTTATGGCATTTTTTTGGTTTTTAAATTAACTTGGATGGCAGTTGACATTTCAGATCATCAACCCTACATTCAGTCTAAATAACCAATCAAGTTCCACAACAGCCTAGCCCTCCCCATGTCCTTGATTCCCCTCTCCCAGATGTAGGTACAATCCTCTGCTACACATACACCTTACCCTTCAGCTACACACCCCACAGCTTCATCCTCCCTACCCTCTTTGGCAAACTCCCATGTCTGCATCCTTTAGTATGAAAGTCTTGGGGTAGGTTTCCCTTATAACAGTGGCCTCATATAGTATTTATCGTTTTGTGATTGGCTAAAATCAAGCATAGTGTTCTCCAGATCCATCCATATTATGAGGTCCTTTGTGGTTCCATCACTGTTTTTTAGTGATGTATCGCATTCTACTGTATATATGTATCAAAATTTCTTTATCCATTCTTCTACTTAATGGACATTCTGCATAATTTTGGAGGAAAAAACCTAATAGTTTGGGTGCCACCTTTCCTACAAGTTCTGGATGAAGCACATCTACTATTACTGATCATTTTGATAAAAGATTGTATAAAAAATCTTAATCACAATAGAGGGGAAATACAGAACAGACTATAAAATTCGATTGATGCTAGACTTTTTTGATCCATTGCGGTTGAATAACCAACCCCCTGAATCTATAGCCCTAAAGATAATGTATATACCTTAAATAAAAAATACCTCAGGGAAATCATCTTAATACCAAACAATAGTTTAGCATTACATATAATAGGTCCAACTTGAGTATTATGCTCATTTAAAAACTATCTATAAGGGATTGGAGTGATTAACAACAACTTGGATTAGCTAGGAATCTTAGAGGACAGTGAATTTATATTAACAGGGGGGGAAGAACTCAAAAAGAGGAAGAGAATGGCTGCACAAGCTAACACCCTATGAAGCAGATACTCCTTTTTAACCATTCAATAATGTCTTTTATTACATATGGGGCCCCCTCAAATTCCCTTAATCTCTCCATACACAGGCACATCTAAGGGTACTGTTGAGTACATTTTAACTTGCTGACCTGATCACTGCCTAGAGAAGGGATATGTATCCCTGACAGCATGCTTAACCTGGAGGCCAATTCATCTGCTGACCACCGAGAACATGAGGATGGACGTGATAGACAGACTGTCCCCCATCCGAACCTTCATTCACCACCATTCGATAAGCCTTGTTCAGCCCCAGGTCAGCTGCACAGTTCTTGCCAACAATCGTTAAATGTCCAAGGAGACGTTCATCATCATCTTCTGCAACAGAAATCTGGGTACTGTACTTCTTAGGTGTCACCAGAAAATATGTTGGTGCTTGGGGGGAATGTCATGAAAAGCAAGGCACCGGTCGTCCTCAAAAATGATTTTGGCTGGGATTTCTTTGCGGATGATTTTCCCGAAGATCGTGTCGCCGCCAGGCTGGGCCACCTGAGCCCTGGCGGTCTCCTCGGCCATCTCGACCTCAGGGCGCGGACAGCCGAGGGAGGCGCGAGGCACCAGCACGCTGACAAGCCTGCACGGGGACCGCCACCCCGAGCTCTTCTGAAGCACTTTTTCTCTATCACATGTGGGACTGCAGGGAGTCAGAATCAACTGCACAGCAATAAGTTGGTTTGAGTTTGGTATATTGTAGAAAATCATTTTCTTAAAAAGCACCTTTCCTAAAAGGAGGAGCTGATATCAGGGGCTCAAGTGGTCAGAGAATGCTTTGAAAATGATGATGGCGGCATATGTGCAAACGTGCGGGACACATTGGAGGAATGTATGGAGTGTGCTGTAAGATATAAGAGCCTGCAATAAAAGTATTTTTTAAAATACCTTTCCTATCAACACTTATTTCTAAGATATTTTAAATTTTTCCTACAAGTAACCATCAAAGTAACCTTAAAGAACTACTCATAAGCCCTAAATTAAAAACAGTTCTTATGATCACTGAAAATATGGGTGCTAAAGGAAGTGTGGTGAAGAAAGCAGTTGATATCTGGTTATAAGAAAGAATACAAGCTTGGCTGAAACAAGCAGCCATTTAATGTCAGCTTAGTCCACTGGAAGCACGCCAGTCCACCTGACCCAGTAATATCCAAGGCAAGTGGGGAGAATTGTATTAGAGCTTAAATTCTCAGCACCCAGTTTGCAGAAGGTTTTTGATGACAGTGAAAGCCCAAAATCCATTTGCAGAGTCCCCAAATGAAGTAAATCTTTTTTTAATTTAATAAATCTTTTTATTGGGGCTCATACAACTCTTATCACAATCCATACATACATCAACTGAGTAAAGCACCCTTATACATTCGCTGCCCTTGTCGTTCTCAAAATTCGTCTTCCACTTGGGTTCCTGGAATCAGCTCGTTTTCCTTTTTTCCCCTCCCCATCCCTCCCCGCTCCTCCCTTCCCCCTGCACCCTTAATAGTTTATAAATAATTGTTTTATCTTCTCTTACACTGCCCGGCGTTTCCCCTCACCCACCTTACCATTGAATGAAGTAAATCTATAATAAATTTTCCTTGGACCATCAACCACACATTTGAATAGTTTTGTCCTCAGACAGAGTGTACTGCAGATAGTTAACCTAAAATGTAACGTATTATGATTTGTTTTCTCTTTTCACCCTTATAAAACTTGTTCTAGTGTTCTTTTATTGGGGGGGGTGACTTGATTTGGAAGGGGAGGTTGGTATTGGTGAGTTACTCTGTATTTTATTTGATTGTCTCTATGCAGATCCCTAAACTATCAGTAACATAGTAATGCAAAACCAAAACCAAATCCATTGCCATGGTGTTCATTCTAACTAATACCCGATCCTCTGAATACAGAACTGTCGTATAGATTTCCTGTGACTTTAAATCTTCAGGGGAGCAGGCTGCCTCATCTTTCTCCTGTAGATCCTGTGGTGAGTTTGAATGTCTGGCCTTACAAGGATTTTATTTCTTTAGGTTGAGATGTAATCTACACGGAAGAGTATAGTCCTGGATCTTCATCAGTAATTGCTTCAAACACTCTTTGCTTTCAGTAAAGAAGGCTGCGGTATTTTCACAATGTAGGTTGTTAAGGACCTTTTCTCCAAACTTGAAGCTCACAGTCTCTCTATGTCTAGTTTATTGGATAATTTGCTCAGAATGCAGACTAAAGAAGTGTAGTGACAGGATACAACCCTGATGCAAAACCTTCCCGAATTATTCTGTTGGCCTCTGCCCTATGTCTAGATTCCACATGCTCACAATGAAATGTTTTGGAATTTATATTCTTTAGAATGTCGTCCATAGTTTGCTATCCATATAAACTTCCTTTTCAAAGTCAATAATGCACAGGTAAACAATTTCCTGGTATTCTCTGCTTTTAATCAAGATCCATTTGAAACCAGGAATGATCCTCTTCTGAATCTGGCTTGGATTTTTGGCAGTTCCTTGTTGGTGTACCATTTTAAAATTAGCTTCAGGAAAATTACACTTGTATGAGACATTCATATGTTTTTCCCTAAACTTTCCCCAGGGTAAGAATTCCTCCTAATTGTTTGAGTTAGTTAGTGGTAATGAATTTTCTCTTACTTTATATACACATGCATGTAAATAAACGAGTATTGTAACTAGGGTTTTAGTTAATTCATGCACTGGTTATTCAAAATGTGTTAAAGTAACTTTCTGTGAGTAGCTGATGGTTGCAGACAAGTTCTCTCAGTAACACGCCTGTCTTAGTTTCTTTAGAGAGTGTCTAATAAAACGATTTAAAAAAACAAGGTCTGAAAAAAAAAGAGTCATTTCCAATGAGATGTTTGCCGGTTAAATTCAAGGCAGGGAGGTCAACTCAGAAGGTTATGGGGGGGCCTTTTTTTTTTAATAAGGAAGGGGAAATCTTGCTAAATTTTTTCAAAGAATACAGGATATTATCATAGACTTATTATGAAAAGGTTTCAAGAATATTGAAAACTTCGTTGGTAAGGGAAAAGGCCAGGAAAGTAGAATCGAGGAGTTTTTCCCACATCACAGCAAAGCAAGGGGAGTCCTACGAAAATTTTATTGAGAAACCGTGTCACATCTATGGTACTGATGTGCCATTTCAGACGTCACATTTGGCATTTTTTGTTTTCTATGATTTTATATAAACATATTTTGGCTTACTACCTATAAACACTTCATTGGCTTTACTCCTAAAGAATATAAATCAGTACTTAATTTTTAAGTAATAAAAAAGCATATAATTGCTAAAAAGCAATGATGAGCGCTTGAATCACATTGCACCATGGAAAGAACTGGAGCAAACTATGCTAAGCAAAGTAAGCTAAGCACAAAAGGAGAAGTACAACATGAGTGAGCTGAGGTAAACTTTTAAAAAAAATGCAAAAGGGGCATAAGGAAAAAGCTACTATATATAAGCATACCTGGGGTGAGGTCCAGGTAGTATGGCAGGGGCCAGACCAAATCCTGGGATACATATGGTAGCCAACTAAAAAGGAGAGGGAAAAAAAGGGGGGAGGGGTAAACAGGGGCACAGGGCACTAACCCACCTAAGGGGAGGGTATTGTTTAAAACTCCACAGGGAAGGAGGGACTAGACTTCAACCTGGTGCTCCAAGATGTGAATGCAACATGCCGGCATGATGCAGGGTACCAGTAGAGAGGTCTGGGGCTGGCACCAAACTCAACTAAGTGGACAGCTGCCCCTCCCCCCAGAAGAATTTACTTCAGAGGACGGCACTGAAGCTACAGCTCAGACCACACAGGAGCAAATAAAGGGGGAGGAAGAAAGAGTGGAGCACATCCCGGCCCACCAAGCCTTGAGGATGATATCCCTGCTTAGAGCAGCCAATGCACAGAGAAGACCCATATGGGCGGCTCCATTATGAGACAAGACATCCCTCACTGACCCCTATAGGGAAAAACACTGGAGACACAGTGCATGAATTGCACCCGGTCTGACCTCACCACACCAAGGCAAAACATTAAGGGTGTGCAACAGAACAGCAAGGGCTTGGCACCCCATCAGACTCAACTGGAAAACATTCATTAAGGTCAACAAACAGACCTGAACTATTTATAGACTTCTCTCTTTTTTGGGGTCATTTTTGTTGTTGATCTGTTGCTTTGTTTTATTCTGGTTTGTTTTCATGCATATTATTATCTTGACAGGTTTATCTAGATAAGATAGGCTGGATAAACAATATGGAGGAGAAAACAACAGGAGAAAACAACAGGACCAACAGTTCCAGGGGGACATGGCAGAGGGGGAGGTGGGGAAAGGAAGTAGTGTTAACAAACCCAGGGACAAGAGAACAACAAGTGATCCAAAATCAGTGAAGAGGAGGGTGTAAGAGGCCTGGTAGGATGTGATCAAGGGCAATGTAGCCAAGAGGAATTACTGGAACCCATAAGAAGGCTGAGCATGATAGTGGGACAAGAGGAAAGTAAAAGGAAAGAGCTAGGAGGCAAAGGGCATTTATAGAGGTCTAAATAAAGACATGTACATATGTACATATATTTATATATGATGGAGAAATAGATCTACATGCATATATTTATAGGTTTAGTATTAAGGTCACAGATGGACATTGGCTTGCAATCAAGTACTCTCCCAATGCAAGAACACTTTGTTTATTAAACTGGCATTCCATGATGCTCACCTTCCCAACACACTTGCTGAAGCCAAAGCGGGTGCAAAAACAAATGTGGTGAAGAAAGCTGATGGTGCTTGGCTATCAAAAGATATAGCTTGTGGGGTCTTAAAGGCTTGAAGATAAATAAGTGGCTATCAAGCTCAGAATCAACAAAGCCCACATGGAAGAAGCCTGTGAGATCACGAAGTGTCGAAGGGATCAGGTATTAGGCATCAAAGAACAAAAAGTCATATAATTAAGAATGAAGGGCAGTGTGGAGTGGGGACTCAAAGCCCATCTGTAGAAAACTGGACATCCTATTACAGAAGGGTCATAGGAAGGAGGCGAGCCAGTCAGGATGCAGTGTAGCAACGACGAAACATACAACTTCCCTCTAGTTCTTTAATGCTTCCCCCCACCCCATTATCATGATCCCAAGTCTACCTTACAAATCTGGCTAGATCAGAGGCTGTACAGTGGTACAGATAGGAACAGGAAACACAAGGAATGCAGGACAGATGAACCCTTCAAGACCAGTGGTGAGAGTGGTGATACTGGGAGGGGAGGGAAGGTGGGAGTAGAAAGGGGTAAAAAAATTACAAGGATCTACATATAACCCCCTCCCTGGAAGATGGAAGACAGAAAAGTGGGTGAAGGGATATGTCGACAGTGTAAAACATGAAAAAAAATTATAAATTATCAAGGATTCATGAGGAAGAGGGAAGCGGGGAGGGAGGGGAGAAAATGAGGAGCTGATACCAAGGGCTCAAGCAGAAAGCAAATGTTTTGAGAATGATGATGGTAACAAATGTATAAATGTGCTTAACACATGAATGCATGTATGGATTGTGATAAGAGGTGTATGAGCCCCCAATAAAATGATTTTTTTTAAAAAGAACATATATTCAGTTGATCTAGCTTACGCAAAGTAAGTCATAAGCTACAGAAAGCTTTGGCTAAAATTTTTCTGAAACATTTTTATAATCTCTAAAGGTTGCATTTCTCCCTATAATAAGCCCAAATTTACAAGCTGACTAGCAATTTATAGACTACTAAAAACTGGAATGTTTCCCTGTGAAAAGTATTAGAAATTCTAGACAGCAAGAATACTTCATATGATTTCAGTAATTTAAAATGCATGCAGACCTACTTCGCCATCTAACAGGCGGTCTGTCTGGAGAGTGATTGCCGTACACTGGAGCAGAATGTATGCAATGCCGTTGTTGGTGCACTGTGCTACGTGTCCATTAAATCTGGTTGAAAAGGAACCCCTGGAGTCTTCTGAAAACCAGGCAATAGTTTAGCTTCAGTAGTAAATAATGTCCGCTTTGAGCATTGTCTTCTGTTAGGAAACTCTCTATATAAAGATTACGCTTAGCAAACTTAGTCAATCTTAAAAGATAAATATTTAATCACATAATTATTATAAGGGTAAATAAACACTAAAAGGCAGGACTGTGATGAGTAAGAGGAGCCCTGGGCCAGAGGCAGGAGCATGGAGAGGGAGATAAGTGGCTCTAGGATGGGGTGGGGCACCAGGAAATAAGGAGAACCACATTTAGGGAGGGCTCAAGGGGATACTGTTGTTGAATCCATTGGTTGAGGTGGGCTGTGTAACTATATGTAGTGTGCTTCTGTAGAAACTAAAAGACAACAGAAACCTTTAGATCCCTTATTCTTTGGACCTAAATATTGGTGGGATCGTTTCAAAAAGAATGAAAAGTAAAATGAAGTGGACCTGGCTTCTTCATGGACCAACAAGTTCATTTCTCCCCGAGAAGAGAACTACTTGGATGGAAACAAACTGGCAACAGCAACTCAGGAGATTATATAGGAAACCGAGGGGGCACTGGGTTTATGCTAATGAGACAACAATTTAGAAAAGGATGAGTAGAAGATAACTTGAAGAATGAAAACAATCATTTTTAAGGCACTGGATATCGGGCAAGGGAAAATGCTAGTATGAGAGACGGTAAACAAGTGAAAAACTCATTGAGGTAAGCCTTACGATTACAGAGCCTCGTGCCTTTAAGCAAAAGTTTCCAGGTAGAATTACAAAGATTTGGAATTGAATTTAAAACCAAATGACTCCCTGAATTCAGGAGAAACATCTGACAGTTTAGGGAAACCAAATATATGCTAAAATATCAGGACAGTTGTAGAGAAAAAAAGCTTTGAAATATATAAAATGTCCCCATTGAGAACACTGATCCTTCAGCCTCTGGGACAGAACAATTCAAATGTACAGGCAAACTTAGCAGAGCTGGAGATCAAAGAATATTTCTAGGTCTCTCCATTTTTCTGTCGCGGTTTCAGTGGAAAGTACTGAATTTTCCTTATCTGACAGGCTTCTACCTTACGTAGGGTCTAGGTTTTACAGATTTTACCTTTCTCAAAAATACTCACTGCCATCGAGTCGATGCCAACTCATAGTGACTCTATAGGACTGGGTAGACCTGTCCCTTTGGGTTTCCGAGACTGTACCTCTTTAGGGAAGTAGAAAGCCCCACCTTACTCCTGAGGAGTGGCTGGTGGTTTTAAACTGATAACATTCTGGATTACAGTCAACATGTAACCACTATGTAGGATGAAAATGATTAGTGGAAACAATGCCTGGGGCACACATATAGCTTGGAATGGTGGCGCCATGTTATTGCTAGGTCCAAAAAACTCTAAACTCACTGCCATTGATTTGATTCTGACTCATAGAGGTCCAGAAATGCCCTTATGGGTTACTCTTTATGGGAGTAGAATGCCTCATCTTTCTTCTCCTGCTTTGCTAGTAGTTTCAAATAATTGACTTTTCAGTAAACAGCCTATTAATCCACTAGAATACCTGGCCTCCTTTCCCACCAACTGGGAACAGAAAAACTAATTCACGGAGCAGTACAGAGTATGCAACCACTGATATTTTATAATAAGTAATTATTTGTCATCAGATATTGTCACTTTTTTAATCCCTGAAGGATATTTATTTAGGTAGTATCAGTGGTCTCTACCTTGAGTAGCAACCCTCCA
The DNA here is from genome assembly GCF_050624435.1 of Tenrec ecaudatus. Classification (NCBI taxonomy): domain Eukaryota; kingdom Metazoa; phylum Chordata; class Mammalia; order Afrosoricida; family Tenrecidae; genus Tenrec; species Tenrec ecaudatus. Next base: position 45,021,763 of record NC_134545.1, read on the forward strand.
AATGTCACAAGAAAAAATGTCTGAAATTGCTAAGGGTTCCTAAGGAGCAAAAATTAACTGAGTTAAGAATTCCTGCCATGGACTACCTATATTCTGGACCCATCTAAAATCAAGACCTAAATGCGTCAAAGTTGTACTACGTAACTTCACTGCATCTCAGAAGAAAGCTCAGGAAGATTTACAGAAATACAAAAATATCTAGTATCCAACAATTTAAAATTTTTTGTGTTTTGTTTTTTTAACAAAGTTAAATTTAAAGTGTTTGGCACAAAAATAAACATTATTTAGCTATCAGAGACAAAAAAACACAACTTCTAATAAGGAGTTCCAAATTGACAAAAATAAAATTAACAAGAGAACATCAAAACAGTTCTTATTAGTATAGTATCTATGTTCTAGCATAAAAAAGCAAGAAGGAGGTTAAAAAGACCCAAATGCATTTTCCAAAGATGAAAATATATAGATAGCTAGATATACTGGGTGAGATTAGCACCCAGTCAGATATTGTAGAAGAAATAATCAGTGAACTAGAAGACATAGCAAAAAAAACCACCCAAAAGGATGCAAGAGGAGAAAACAGAATTCCCCCAAAAGTGAAAAGAGCATCAGTGAGATAGGAAACAATTCTTAAAGGCTGAATAAATTGGTAGTAAATATCTAAAAGAAGTAGGGCTTCCACTAAGGGATATTATAAAATTGCTCTAAGCCAATAATACTTGCTGAATCAGACCTATCACAACTCTATATGATGAAATAGAACTTCCCTACAGAGCTTTATAGGTTACAAACTTTATGAGAACAGATTGCAAGGTCTTGTCTTCTGTAGAGCAACGAATGGCTTTCAGTTGCTGACGGTTAGGTTATCAGGCAAGCACGCAATCATTGTTATATCAGGGCTCCTTCAGTAATTAATAATTAGGAAACCATAAAAGCCGAGAGAGATGTATGCTACATGTAGAAAAACAATAATTACAATGAAATGGAAAAGTTATATCAATAAATTATTTTTCCCTTTAAAATTTTTGTTTCAATAATGAGGAGAGGAATAAATAATAGTTAATAGAAAATAGCAATATGGAGTCACAATGTGTAGGAATAGACTCAATGGCAGTCAACTTGGTTTTAGCAAGAAAGTAAAGACATGGAAATAATAAAAGACAGAAATAAACATTCATCTGGTCATATATTTTCCAGCATACATGCTAAAATATACCAGTTTACAAAGTTCTTTGTTCTATAGTACCAAATAAGTTGTCATTATGTAAAAAAACAACAACAGTAAGAAGTAAATTAAAAGCTCAAGAAGAGAATCTCCTTAGCCTTTTCGAGGAAATAAAAAGTATGATGACAAAATGCAACAAATTCAAGGATAATCAAAATAACAATAACAAGTGGGCAAATCATGTCATTGTTTTTTTCTTGAGGGCACCCCCACAAAAACTGGAATCTTCTCTCCCACCAAAGCTATATTTAAATTTTTACATAAAACAAACTTATCACCTTCAAAGTACTCTCCATTACACTTTTAATATATTTATCAAATCTGTGATTCCATTCTCTATGACTTTAATCATTTTACAGCTCTTTTTAAAAATCATTTTATTGGGGGCTCGCACAATTCTTATCACAATCCATACATCCATCCATTGTGTCAAGAACACATGTACATTTGTTGCCATCAGCATTCTCAAAACATTTGCCTTCTACCTGAGCCCCTATCTGCTGCTCACTTTCCTCCTCACCCCCTACCTCATGAACCCGTCATCATTCATAAATTATTATTATTTTATCCTCTTACAGCTCTTATAACATTCCATATACCAATTGTATCAAGCACATTTGTATACATATATTGCCATCATGTGATTCCATTCTTCAAAACAGTTTTCAAACTCATCTGTTTGGATGGCTGACAACACCTCCCTCGCTGTTTTTTGCTAAAAACTGGTGCACGGAGATGGCTGCATGAGCAGGTGCACTGTTGTGGTGGCAAAACCAGGCCTCCATCAGTCACAAATCAGGCCTTTTTTGTCGCACACTGTTATGCAATCTTTTCAGAACCTCTAAAATTTACAGTCTAAATAGAATGCCTGAGTAACAGTCTGACCTGGTGGAACAAACTCCAAATGCACTACAAGTCAACATTTTCGTCTGTTAAGAAGCTGATGGACATCCAGAATGAGAGTTGTCATCGATCGACATTTCACTATTTTTGAAATGAGAAACCCACTAGCACACTTGACTGTTTCCCATACGGCTGTCCTTGTGAGCTGTGTTCAACGTCACAGCAGTTTCTGCGGCACTTTCCCCGAGGAAGAAGCACAATTTCACAGCCGCATGCTGTTCTCTTACATCAGCCATCACAGAAAGCGACTTTGAGAAACTGCTTTCACTAAACATTTCCCTATGACCACAGACAACCTTCCCAGCTGATGTCACTGGGTGCACTAACTCAGAGTGAGCTGCTTGAAGATTCCCTAGTGGGAAAAATGCGTACAACAAAAGCTCCACCCAGCAGCTTTTTACCATTGAGGTATCCCCTCGTCCACACTTCCGAAAAATTAACAGTTCTAATTGCCTAATCATTTTTCATAATTGTCATACTGTCACAGAGCTCTTATCAAAAATATGATTCTTGTGCAAGAAGAAACAGATACTGTAGACATGTTGCCAGAAGAGAGCAGATACTGGACACCAGGCTTGGTACAGTGGATAGCAGTGAAGAACACCCGGAATAACATAGACTGACATGATGACAGCAACAGGGGGCTCGTCATCAACAGATACTGTGAGGATGGAACAGGACCAGGCAGTATTCTGTTGTACACAGGGTCGCTGCAAGTCTGAACCAACTCCACAGCACCTAACCAGAACAATGACTATCCACTGAAGTACAGAAAACGGTCAAGTGGAAAAACTTTGCATCACAGGATCTTGTAATATATCACAGTCAACCTACATCATGAAAAGTTTTATGCCATGTGATGTTTTTGAAATTCAAACCCCAAATGTGGAATAGCTTGAAATAGTGCATAAATCCCTTGCAAAGAATGAGACTAGCAATTAACAAAAAAGAGTTAACTTTGAGAAATAAAATAGAAATTAAAAATAGCTAACGAGAAATACTTGGAATTAACATTTTCCCTCGCATATTGGCAGAAATAGCATGATTTTAAATACTTTTTCAATGTAGCTCTTATTTGATAGCGAAAACAAAAGATAGTACTTACTACACAAAGGAATCAATAACATCCTTGTAAAGCCTATAAAAGTGCGCTGAACATGTTTTAGGAGACATTACCACTAGACTTAAAGTAATAATTATATTTTCAATAAACATGCTTTACTGGGTAATCCATTTTTTCTACTTTTTACCAGCTGTTTTATATAGCTCAGGTAGAAGAATGGCAGCAGCTGTTAAATCCAAACCATACATTATATGCATATGAGATACTTTCAATTTTTCAAAGGTATCTACTTATTTATGATCACTCATATTTAATTCACCTTAGAAAAACTAAGTAATGATGATGATTAATTCAGAAGGAATTTTTAGTACAATCTTTTCTTAGAAATGAATTCTTAACCAATTATTTTTATGTCAGGAGATTTAATAATTCAAATTACATACTACCAGATTTAAAAGGTTTGTCATGATCAATGAATCTGAAATATTAAATATAAAGTGTCATGGTAATTATTGTGGACTAAATAGCAATTAAATTTTTTTAGGCAAATAAGATCAAATTGTTTGCAGTGAGTATTTATGCTAATAATATTTTTCTAAACAATACATGCATCATTCACAGCAAATTATCTAGAATTATAACATGTAAATTTGCAGAATTGCTTTACTTAGTTAAATACAAAGTGTTTAACTTAGTTAAGTACTAATTTAAAAACTAATTAGAGAATTTTGAACTTGGTTTAAAAGCATATGTCTATAAAATATCCCAAAAGGCAAAGGACTGAAGCAAATAATAAGAATTATGCTACCATGAAATGGCCATATTTCTGTTCCGTTTAGTAAGCCTAACATATACTTGAAATGGTTCATAAATTTTCAGGAAATGGACATGACAATTATTTTAAAATGTACATCACAAAAAATTACATAGTCATAAGCATGTGCTAGAATTTTGCATTAGGTAACTACTTACTGCTATATAAAAAACTCTCGCTTTCTCTACCAACGTCCAGTTTTTCTCCAGGTCTAGATGTTTTTCCTTCTTATAACAATTGGCAGCAGCAAGATTAGCTACAAGGGACCTAAAATAACCAAAGAACAAGAAGGAACATTTTACATATCCTGTAGCCGCATCTGTCATACCTTTATACCGTGTTAATTCCCAATATTGTTGGCAAATCTTTTGCTTTACAATTTTAATTACTTTTCTTGATATGTACTATATATGGATTTTAAATAGAAATAAAATTACTTTCCTTTTGAAAACTTTTTCAGACTTCGAAACACATGTTATATTAATGCTAGGACTCTGTAAAGCACCATCAGGTATTTTGAGAAACTGGCATTTGATTATGCTTTTGATACTAAATTGATAATCTTATCTCCTTTGCACACTTTAATAGTTCAAAATACCAAAAAGCTACCATGCTATTAAAAGGATCCTTCGTGGCATAGTGAGTTACAAGCTGAACTGCTAACCGCAAGCTCAGGAGTGAGAAAGTCACTAGCTAGTGCTCCTCTGGAGCAAGATGAGGCAGGCTTTCTACTGCAGTCAGGACTTAAGCCCACAGGGACCGGTCAACTGCCCCATAGGATCACTATGCATCCGAATCCACAAAATGCCAATGGGTTTTTAGAATGTTGTTAAAAATAAATAAAGAGAGACCTACCAAAATGAATATTAACTTAAAAGCTAAATATAAGATTAACTTCAGAAATGGAACATAAAATTGTAGACCATATTTATTCTCAGTAGTTAAGGATTGGAATTAATTAACATTACTTTCTATAGTTGATAACTCCCAAATTTTACAAGATAGTTTGGTCAATATGTCTTTTTCTAATTAAATAGGAGAGAATTATGGCTTTGAAAAATGTTTCACAACTTGAGGTGTTGGTGATACATACTCACTGATATGTCTATGGACACTATACTTAAAAAAAGATTTATGTTGAATTAGGTGAATGAAAATAAAAGTAACATCTATCAATATCAGATAATTAAATAATTTCTATGAACTTAAAAATATTCTAAACTTTTTTATATTTATATAATCAAGACTTCAGATAATTTTTGACAAATATGGTTGCTAAATAAAAGCTAATTTTCCTAGGAGTAGGGCCAGTTATTAAATATTACTATTAATCCTTTTTGGTAATAAAACCATTCTTTGGTTGGACACTCCATATGTTCTCCAAAAGAAACATACAAGAATCCTTATTATATATATTTAATATAAGACTATAATTTTCAAAGTCTTATATCACTGAGTTAAGTTTTGTATAGTAGTAGCAATAGTTACTAGTATTATCTCATACTTTACGCAAATTCATTAAGCTCCCAGACTTGGGTGATTTAAGTGTAAGGCACCCCATCCTTGCCTTTCTGTCATTCTGTATCATCTGGAAAATCATCACTATAATGATAATGTCAGGATATTAATTACGTTTTTGACATGGAGAGCCCTAATAACTACTTTTTTAAAATAGCAAGCTACCGTACAAAAACAATTCAGCAATTGTACTTTAGCCTGCCTGAGTAGTGTCTCAGACACAATTTGACCCATTCTTTACCAATGACAAAATTTCGCACCTGCACATCAAAGCTAGTTTTAGAAAATTTGAAAAAGGCAGAAGTCTACAAAATATATTTCATTTTTGTTTACAAAATATATTTCAATGTATCTACAATTTTATATTTCAAACATGAACAGATGGGTGAATAAGCAATAGTTTTCCTTATTGGCATCTTTAAAAAAAAGCATTTTATTGGGGGCTCGTACAATTCTTATCTCAATCCATACATACATCCATTGTGTCAAGAACATATGTACATTTGTTGCCATCATTGTTTTCAAAATATTTGCCTTCTAGTTGAGTCCTTAACATCTGCTGTTCATTTCCCCTCCCTCCCCACTCCCCGCTCCCTCATTTATTTTATTTTAGTTGCTGAGGAATGCTTTAGTGCCTACACCCAAAGGCACTCCAGCCAGAGCTCTGGTTTCATCCTAAGCAGTAAAATAGACCTAATGCCCTGGTGGCTTACTGGTTATGAGTTGGGATCCTGACTGCAGGGTCAGCAGAAAGATGGGACTTTTCACTGCAGTAAGGAGTAGTCTCAGACGCTCACGGGGTCCTGTCCTATAGGGTCGTTATGAGGTGATGGCAGTGAGATCGTTTTGGAAAGACACCGTTATTTTCAGATCACTTAGTTGTCAAGGTGACCACAGGAGTGAGGAAGGGGCAGCACCTCTGATCAGTTTCCCCAATACTCTGATAAGGCAGGGCCCTAGTTTTCTTATAGGAAAGATACATGAACCAGGTACTACAGTAGCTGAGAGTATAGGCAGAGGGGGGCAGGGGGCAACAAGGGAAGGGGGAGAAGGGAGAGCTGATAGCAATGACTGTATAACCCCACTCAAATGGAAATAACAGAATTGTAGGTAAACAGAAACATTGGATGGTATAAGATAATGCAAAAAATATATTAATGATAATCATATATAATAAGGGTTCCTGGGGAGGAGGGTGGGAGAGGTGGGAATAAAGGAGAGCTGATATCAAAGATCTCAAGAAGAAAGAAAATGTTTTCAAACTGATGGCGGCAGCAATTGTACAATTATGCTTAATCTAATTGAAGTATGGATTGTTATAACATCTGTAAGAGCTCCCAATAAAATTATTTTTAAAAATAATAAAATAAAATTTAAACTCTGATATTGGTAAAAAAACAAAACAAAAAATTGCCTCATTTGTTTGTGAAAGTTGGATATTGAATAAAGAAGATGGAAAAAATTAAAACTATATTAAAAAGAAGAATGGTCCTGCTTAAGACTAAGGCATGTGAATAGACAACTCTCTTCTTTGTCCTTCCTAATTCTGGCTTGATAGCATAACAAAACCCCCTCCTAACTGTCTTTAGTACGAAAGCTTTAACAAAGATTATTGCAAAAGTTACTGTTTATATTTAGGTGTTTATATTTCGTCTGTTGAAATTATCAAGCTACCATCAACTCTGTTTATAAATCAATTAACTTGTATTGCACTTGGATCTCCTTCAGATAGCTTTGATGGTTTGTCAACCTTTTCCCCACTTTCCTTTCTTACAGCATATGCTGAACAAAATTTTGCTTTTTCTCACTATGACAATTCTGTGATACTTTTACCCTAGAACTGAATATATACAATGATCCAACAACTGGTACTCTTAACTATTTTTCAAAGATTGCATTTTACTTATTGAATGATACCTATCCATACAAAGAACCCTTGCAGTGTCGTAATTACATGTTGGGCTGCGATCTACAAGGTCAGCAGTTAGAAGCCACTAGCCATTGCGTGGGAGAATGATGGGCCTTTCTACTCCGGTAAAGAGTTAGTCTCAGAAACTCACAGACCGTTCTACCCTGCTCTGGAGTGTGTCACAATGGGTTGGTATTTATTCGATGGTGGCGAGTTTGATTTTTCAGTATCCATACTGATCCCCAAGTACCTAGAATGGAATCAGGTCCAGGACAGAGGTCAGGAGCAATTATTACCTCTCCCTCAGAAGCTTCCCAGAGTCTAAAGACCCATTCAGTTCTTGGACAAAGGTGCCACAAAAACCTGCTGTGCACACTGGCAGTGTTCATTCACCGTCCTCAGAGAGACCGTGCATGTATCCCTATACGCATTGGGTGTTAGGGGCCAGGCCTACAAATGGCACCATTATGGTTACTCAGAAAGCACAGGGTCCTTGAAGGCATGCACCTTCCCTCATCATTTCCTCGGGTCGGAGGAGATGGTGACAGAGTCCCACAGGCCTACCCTCCAAGCCATGTGCTGAGGGCCTCTGTCCTTCGCCATCAAGTCGACTCATAGAACTGCCCTGTGAGTTCCCGAGACTGTAACTCTTTACAGGAGTAGAAAGCATGTCTTTCCCCCACTTTGCTCCATAAGCTCAAATGTACCAACTAGCATTGAGTGAAAGAAAATTAAAGGGGTATGTAAGAAGAATGGAGCAAAGGAACCAGAAAAGGAAGAAAGTAGAAAAAGGAAAGGTAACAGGGAATGCGTGACATTTTTACTTTACCTGTAAAAAATGCAAATTTTCTAGTGAATCACTCTCTATAGGACAAAAAATACTGTTTTCTCCTTGAAAAAGGAGAAAAAACTATGCTTATAAACAAAGTAGCCATAATGATGGTAGCAACCCAGGTCATGAGGGAATGCCTCTATGCAGCTGCAAAAATGTATAAATACACATAGAGCCAATGCATGGGAAGCTTGCAATAGAAATTTCCAGTCCATATAAGGAAGAACTTTCTAACAAGTTAAAAAGTTGTAGAGAAATGTAATAGTTTATTACCTACCACTGGAATTTTTTAACATGGATATTTCCTAGAAATGAAGAGCTCTCTAGAAGAACTAAGTTATGTGAGACTGCATGTGATGTACTATAATATATGTATATGTAGTATTACATTAATATATAATTGGTGTTGTTGGTTGCCAGTAAGTTGGCTCTGATTCATGGTGACCTATGTAAATGTAGATACCCATACTGCTCCAATCTCCGGAGATGGAGATAAAAAACATTTACAGCCTAGCTAGAAAATATAAATTTTTAAAAACATGTAAATAAATTAAAATTCTTGAACCCAATTATGAAAAATGGGACTGGATGAGATAAACTTAAACTCCCATTTCATGTCTAAAATTCTATTATGTAGCATGAAGACAATAGATGTTTCAATGACGGAGATTTTAAAGAGAAAATAAAAATGAAATGAAAAAGGGAATAGGGCTCGAGTAAACATTAAATCCAATTATAAATGTGAGCCCCAAATTTCAAATTCAGATTGAAATTCAGATTTTAACATTGTTGATAAAACAACTGTTCATACATGGTATATTTAAAAATATTGAGTTGGCAATGCCTTTTAGAAAAGAGGATGGTGAGATTTCGTTTCCCAAGCTTTGAACATATTATCAGGAGAAACCAGTCCGTGGAAAAGGCCATCAGGCTTGGTAAAGTAGAGGACTAGTGGAAAAGAGGAAGATTCTCCAAGCGATGGACTAATGTGACACAGTTGTGAGGATGGCAAAGGAGTGGCAGTGTTATGTTTAGTTTGTATGTGGAGTTGCTATGAGTTAGAACATACTCAACGACATCTTGCAACAATAACAATGCAAAACTGCCGTCAGAATTACACCGACCTGTTGTCACCAGTGATACAAGCAGCACAAGTCCCTGTTGGTTGTTCATTTTGCTCATAGTAATGAGCATCCACATGGGCTTCTGCAGCTTTTTTCTTCAGGATCTCCCCAAACTTATCTAGACCAATGCATCCAAAAAATGTTGCTGCTTTGTGCGGCTGCTGAATCATCCACTGAAAGACAGAAACATAAATAACTTAGTGAGTTGCAAAAACAGTTTACACAGTTCAGTGTTAATCATGGATGGTGACATAAAACGAATGCTCTCTGAAGAGCAATGGCTGTTATGAATGGAAATGTAGTTCTGCACAACTATTTATGATATTATTTTAAGTTATGGAATCTAGGCGTAAAAGACAACACATTTAATGATCTTGTGATGTGACATGTCCCGAATAGCTGTATCTGTAGAGACAGCAAGTAGATGAGCAGTTGCCTAGACAGAGGATGAAGGGGGGTCCGGGCAAGTGGAGAGTTAATGCAAAGCGTATAAAATTTCCTTTTGGGGTGCTACAAGAGTTCTATTTCAAAAAGAAGTCCACTTTAGTTTTACGTTTCCTCCTCTTAAAAAAAAAAGTCATTCAGACCACTATTTAGGTTTGAGGGGAAAGGAATCTGGATGAATTTGCTGTTTGTTCTTAAAGAAACATCCTGTATATATTCATACAGACTAGCTTAAGAAATGACATCGGGAGGACCTGATGCAAAGGGCTTAAGTGGAGAGCAAATGCTTTGAAAATGATGAGGGCAAAGAATGTATGGATGTGCTTTATATAATTGATGTATGTATATGTATGGATTGTGATAAGAGTTGTATGAGCCCCTAATAAAATGTAAAAAAAAAAAAAAAGAAAGAAAACGATTAGGGCAAAGAATGTACAGATGTGCTTTATACAATTGATGTATGTATATGTATGGATTGTGATAAGAGTTGTATGAGCCCCTAATAAAATGTTTTAAAAAAATGACATCGGGGGGAGGGGGGAGAAAGGGGAAATCGATCACAAGGATCAACATATAACCCCCTCCCAGAGGGATGAACAACAGAAAAGTGGGTGAAGGGTGACAGAAGAAGATGTAAGATATGAAAATAATAATCTATAACTTATCAAGGGTTCCTGAGGGAGGGCGGGAGGGTGGAGGAGGGAGGGGGTAAAATGAGGAGCTAATATAAAGGGCTCAGGTAGAAAGAAAATGCTTTGAAAATGATGATGGCAGCAGAGGTACAAATGTGCTTGGCACACTGGATGATTGTATAGATTGTGATAAGAGATGTAGGAACTCCCAATAAAAGTATTTAATAAAAAAAAAAGAAATGAAGTCAATAATATCCTGCTAAGCCCTCCAGATATGCGGCTCTCTTCCCCCCCCCCACTCTGCATCAAGGGAAAGGGCATTTGAAATAGGTGCATATTATTATTATGAATCATGTATCAATGAAGTTTTTGTTGGTACAAGAGAAAAAATATCCACTGATCTCTTTAACTCTGAATGTTTTTTTTAACCTGTGTGACATTTTATAATCTGATACATTGGCCAATTAGAATGAACTGGTCCATTAAATTACATGTAAATTTCAAATGTGATACAGTATCTTATTTGGTAATATCACCATCAATCTTAGTAAAATAGTATTTTAACTACTACTGATGTCATCATGGTTAATATGAATTTTATAAAATTATAATTTTCAGTTGAAGGAACAAATTTTATTATTAGCAATAGATCCTGACAGGTTTTTTTACCCTGGAAGTGACAGGCTTACTTTTTATTTTCAAGGTAATGTCTGCCAAATAAGCAAGCTTTAATAAATATCATTTCTCTGTCAATCATTATTTAAAATATGTCTTCCTTAGAAAAATATCTAGTTCATACAGAAACTTATTTGCAGCATTGCTTTTCTTCAAGAAAACCTTGTACTTAACTTGTATTCATCATTTCCTCACACCAAAATTTTAAACGGTTAGCGTTTACTCAAAGCTAATAATTTTTGCTGCTTTCTAAAAATATTTTAATATCATTTTAATATGAGTCCAGGAATAGAGCAATATTGTTGTGAAAACCGAGTATTTTTCTTTGGAGACTATCTGACTAGTTCTCAGGCTCTTCCTGGGGTCTGTGGATTCCACCTTGAGAGTGTTGGCTAGCAAAATGTGAGGGCCATGTCTGACTTCCCTTATATATACAAGAGGGGAGGAGACTACACCTCCCTGTTTGTCCAAGGTTGATTCCTATCAGGCCGAGGTCAGATGCCTCTACCCTCCAGCCTCCTTACTGCTGCCATCCACGGTTCCTCCCTTGGCACTATACTTCTCCCTAGTCCTTTCCAATAGAATCACAGACAATACTCATGGTTTGGGGGTTATATTGGGGAAGTTAACAGTTTACAAGCTAGGATCAGAAAATATTAAGGATCCAGTTCTTTTGTCTAGAGAACCCCTTCTGTCTCATGGTGCCACTGCTGCATCTACCTCAATGCACAGAGATTTCAGATATTCTCTGTTCCTGCTTCTGAGATGGCTACTTTATACTATATACCAGACTTAGGGTCCTCTTCATCTACTTTGCTTGCTCCTACCTAGGGATTTGGGGATTATAAAAACTGTGGATATAAGAATCATACCAAGTAATTTCACTTCTCTGCACTGGCCCAAACTAGAATGACTTTTAAATGACTTTTTCCTTGTTCCTGACAATCACCTGGAGCTACAAATCCCTATTACCAGTATTTCAGTTATCCACTGCCATTGAGTCAATTCTGACTCAGAGACTGTAAACCTTTACGGGAGTAGTCAGTCTCATCTTTTCCCCTCAGAGCAACCAGTGGGTTTTTGCTGCAAACCTTGCAGTTAACAGCCCTCTGACCATCTCATATCGCTGCCAAGGCGCTCTACTATTCCCGTTGATCTCTCTAAATGAATATCCTGGTAACTCGTTATGTTCAGAATTTACCTTTCTTTAGCTACCCACACCTATTTGCCGCTCCTGTTCTGATATTATCTTTCCCCATTAATGATACAACCATCCACGAGTCATCCCATTATATCATCATGAACTTTATCATCATAATGAGTTTATATTTTCCTTTATGCTCACACAATTACTCCATCCCAGGTGTTGTCAATTTTGCCTCCAAAAATTCTCTTCCATCTGTCTCCCTGCTTTCTGTAAGATTCCTGCCATCGAGATCCTTGTCTCGTTTCTGTCACATTGTAATCTCTCAATTGGCCTTCCTTTGTCCTGTCTTCTTTACTTTTGTCCTCCTCTACTTTTTGTCAATAACGATGTAGGTCTTAGATGTCACTCTACTTGCAAACTAACCAATCGGCTGCTTTGGTTTCAAAGATGCTTACAGAAAACAAGATCCTACTGGGTCAACACAAAGGGCCTTATGATGCAAACCAACAGGTAACATAAACTCCATATTCACATCAATTCACCTTGTCTCCCAAGGTTCATGGGGTTATGATGAGGTTGACCCAGCTAGATGCTCTGATCCCAGAGTAACATCACAACTCTCATTCTGAAAACTCTGGAATTTTAGAAATCGCAATCTTTTAAAGGAACTTTAGGAACCTGCCAACCATTGCCTTTAGGGAAGACTAAATCTCCTAAGACTGTTTGGTACATAAACATCTTGAAAGAGAGGCTTGCTTCACTGCCATCAAACCAATGCTACTCGCAGTAAGAGACTCTGTAGGACAGGGTAAAACTGTCCCTGTCAGTTTTCCAGACTGTGCCTCTTTACGGGAGTAGAAAGCCCCATCTTTCTCCTAAGGAGCTGCTGATGGCTTCACACTTCTGACTTGCATATTGTAGCCTGACTTGTAATCACTAGACCATCAAGACTAACTACAGAGTGATTATTTTATAATGATAACTTCTGCAACAAAGTAGAGACATCTCATTAAAAGTGATGGGAGGAAATTCACCACGGATCTCACATATTTCTGTGGTAGCCTATTGTATGACACTGTATATTTTATTCTATCATGTGAGATTCTTGGTGAATTTTCTCACACCATTTTCTAATGAGAATTGTCTACTTTTGTTGCAAAAGTTATCTTTATAAAATAATAACCCGGGGGAGCGGGGAGGGAGGGGAAAAAAGGGGGGGACCTGATGCAAAGGGCTTCAGTGGAGAGCAAATGCTTTGAAAATGATGAGGGCAAAGAATGTACAGATGCGCTTTATACGATTGATGTATGTATATGTATGGATTGTGATAAGAGTTGTATGAGCCCTTAATAAAATGTAAATAAAAATAAAATAACCCAACCTGTTTTTCACGTCTTACACCATCAGTCCTTCGTACAATACACGATTATAGACAACATGTTGTACTAATTCTTTGAAGTAAGCCAATTGCGTTTGTTTCTGCACACATATGAGGAAATATTCCTCAAAAACAATGCTCATTTGTTTCTGATGTGAGGGGGAGAGTGCATTTGGAGTTTGTTCCACCGGGTCAGACTGTTAATCAAGCTTTCTATTTAGAGGTTCTGAAAAAAAAAATCATAACAGCATGTGACAAAAAAGGCCTGATTTGTGGCAAACAGCACTATTAACTAACAGCAGTGACTGCATGCATCCTTAAATAGTAAGAGATAACACCTACTGGAGTCTTTTTTTTGTGATGGATTTCATTAAAAAATCACTTGGGTATCTACTGAGATAATCAAAGGATTATCTCATTTGATCTGTTAGTAGAATACATTTCATCAAATATCTGACTACCTATTTTATAGCAGTTGCTAGTTTGGGAGCAAAACAGATAAAATTTTCTTATCTCATGTTGATAAGATGAGATTTGAGTTAAAATTCATAGTTAAGATTAGGGAAAAGTCTTTGGCTCTCTGGTGGAAGATCACTGTATTGGGCATGTCAACAGTCCCTAAAGGCAAGAATATTCAGAACTTTCCTGAATTTTGCAAGGAGTTCCATGTGAGTGGAACAGAATGTGGAATATAAGAGATGAAGTTTGGGGGCAATAAGGCAGAGGGCTTCCCACGACAATAAAGATTTTTTCTTTTTACTGATCATTGTTGCAAAAGAATGACATGTTTTAAATTAAGCAGGCTAACTCTGTGTGCAATGCAGTCATTTGAGAAGGAAAGAGACTGTCAGGCAAGAGGTTATGGTGTTTGGATTGGTGTTAATAGTGGAAGTAATGAGATGTAGTTGATCTGGAAATAATTTGAAAATATGACCAATACACTTTCCCCGTGATCTTGCTGGCATGACATGGATTAAAATTAAAATTTTCTTATTGCCAATCTTGCTGTCTCTCCCCTAATATTTTCTATTGAAAGCAGCAAAAATATTATTTAAATTTGATAATCTCACTTTTAAAAATCCCTTCAGTGGAATCCTACTGCATTCTGAAAAGAACGTATTCTCCTATGACAGCTGAGAGAATCCAACTGATCTGGCCTCACGCCAACCCCATGCACAAAACAAACTCCAAACTGCTATCAGTTCAATGTTGACTCAGAGACTCCATAAGACAGGGTAGAACTGCCCCCTCTGAGTTTCTGAGACTCTAAATCTTTACAGAGATAGAAATCCCTGTCTTTCTCTCAGTCGAAGAAAATTGTACCATAAATAGCAATGCTCATGGTACAAAATACTGCCTAGTCATGTATCATCCACCTAGTTAGTTCCAGATCAGATAATGCTGATTCATAGGATTTTCATTGGCTGGTTTTTGGCTGTAGATCACTAAGCTTTTTAAAATGTGTTCAGCATCATAGCAACATGCAATGAACTTATATTAATTGCTATGTCAGTGCCTACACATAAGGTAAATTGGCTGCATATTGAACCTAGGTCTCCTGCATGGAGATTTTTACTATGGAATCACCAATGGGCATGTTAAACTCTAAAACTCACTGTCCTTGAGTCAATGCCTAATTACAGCGAACCCCCTGACGGCTTCCAAGAGTGTTAATATTTACGGGACAAGAAAGCCCATTTTTTCTCCTGAGGAAGCTGCTGGTGGTTTGGAATTGCCCACCATATAGTTTTTCTTTGTTATAGATTTGTTTTGTTTGCTTTGATTTTTTATGCTGCGGGAGGTTATTTTGGTTTTTGAATACCCAAGAGATAGGAACTTTCTTGTTCATTAGACAGGAAAACTATGTCTTTCTTCATCTTTGTGTTGCCAGTGCTAAC
Source organism: Tenrec ecaudatus (assembly GCF_050624435.1). Lineage (NCBI taxonomy): Eukaryota > Metazoa > Chordata > Mammalia > Afrosoricida > Tenrecidae > Tenrec > Tenrec ecaudatus. Next base: position 45,037,322 of record NC_134545.1, read on the forward strand.
GATGTCTGGTACATAGAACTGTCTCATTAAACATCTACAGATCAGATGGGTGAACTAAATCATCTCAAACAAAGCATTTACATTAGATACGAGACTAGTAGCCTCGGACATTCTACTTAGGTTTTAGTTCAAACTTGTTGTTTTTGTCATCTCCTTCCTTAATCAGTCACTTTGCGCTTTTTATTGTAAAGTTAGTCATGAATGATTCTTCATTAATAAGCGAGTATACCTTATATTTTAATTTAGTTATTTATGTTTAGAAAAATGCATAGATTTTAGAATATAAGTATGCTCAGTTATACTATATGTCTTTAAATCTGCTTCAAAGGAAATGGGTTAGCTTTTATTGCTTTTTTTAAACACAAAATCACAGAAGGCTTTATTAAACAGAAACATCAAAATGTGTTACTGTTGCTTGGCATATCCTCCATTAGGTATTACACTTTAAAAAATGTTTTAATTATTTTTCTCTTCAAACCATTTTATTAAGGCCTATCCGGACATCATACTATACCATAGTTCAATCATACAAAGCAGTGTTGTACAATTGCTAAGGAAATCTTAGCTTTTAGACATGCCCCCACTCCTGGTCTTTTTCCTAAGGGAAGATAAGAATTAAAAAAAAAACCCACAGAAGTCCTTGATGTGAGTTCAGATTTACTACTATAAGTTGTTTAATAGAGGCAACTATTACTATGAGAACAAATGCATAGATTGTAAATAGATTTCCTTTTCAACATGAGAGTAGTATCCTTTTCTCTGGTATCATATTACTCTGCCAATTTTTTTTAAAGATCTGAAAACCCCTGTTTAAAACGTTTAAATGTTCCTGTAGTATTGCATTGAATTCAGTTATAAAAATTATAGCCCAAAAGAACTTACTTTCATATGTTTTATTTTTCATGCAGTTAAACATTTGCTTTGACATTAAAAAATCACTTTTCTAATCTCCACAAGATTTTTATAAATAAAATGGTACATATTTTAATATGTTGGGAGCTCTTAACAATAGAAGACAATCTGCTACTCTACAGATTTCTTTGCTTTAAATGCTTTCTAACTCACGCAGTGGAGAGCTGTTAAGCTGAAACGTTCTGTCATATTTGCAGCCTTTTGTACTAGAAGAGAACAGCCACAGTCAGCGAGGAAGGCGGAACTCGATGGCAGGGAGACTCACAGACAACTGTCTTTATGAAGGAAACGATCACCCACAAGTGCCACCCTCGTGGACCCTCGGTGTTAACTGTGCATGGCGTCGCAGTGTGAGGAGCTATGGACCAGATGCTTCTTTCGCAGCAAATCGCTTGTTATGTGACTGAGTGATCACACACTTTGCGGCTTTGATCACACACACCTTGAGGGAAGGAGTGATTTAATAGAGGCTATCAGTTCATCATTGTCAATAAACTTTGACTTGACCAGAGCTTTCTGGTTTGGATGTTGCTGCTGCTAGGTGTTGATGGGCAGATGTTTACTGGCTTGAGGGATTTAGTATGCTAGAAAAAGTAGGGGAGAAGGACTTTCTCCAAATTCCCTTTCGTTGGCTTGTTTGTGAATTTTGCAGAATTTTGGGGCTAACATTTAGCTTCAGTTGAGGTTTTGATGAACACATAAGGCTTATGTTCTCACCTCTCAAGAACATTCTGTTTTTTGTTTTTAACTTAAAAGAATTTTTCCCTTCATTTCCCCAGTTTTCTCAGAGTAAACTTCTGTGACAAATTCATCTTGCTTTATATGAGAGGGCTTCAAAAAGTTCATGAAAAAGTTGAATTTACATATAATGAATTTTACAACTTTTTGAAGTTGCCTTTTATACGGTATTGTCTTTGTTCATATAATTAGACAATTTTAGAACTGGAATTGATGTGCCGTTTCGAATATCACCACAATCCCCTGATTTCACAAGCGAGAAAAATGAAAGGAGCAATGATTGAGGCATCTCTATAGGTTCACACAATTGCATGACTCAAGTCGCCTTTAGATGCTAGACCTTATATTTCAGTAGACTTTTTATTACTTGCTTTCCCCCCTCACATATACAAAAGGAATAAGAGGATGCCTTCTAAAAATATAAACTTTTTCAAATTAATCATTTTATTGGGGACTCTTATAAACCTTCTAACAATCCATTATTCAATAGTATTAATTAAGCACACTTATACATATGCTGGCATCAATATTTCCAAAACAATTTCTTTCTACTTGAGCCCTTGGCATCAGCTCCTCTTTTCCCCCCCTTCCATCCCGTCTTCCCACCCTCATGAATTCTTGATCACTTATATATTTTCATTGTTATTTAGAGTCTTACACTGTCCTTGTCTCCCTTCACCCTCCTTTCTGTTGTTCGTCCCCTTCGGGTGGGGCTACATATCCAACCTTGTGATGGGTTCCCCCTTTCTTCCCTTCCCCACCCCGCTGCATTTCCCCACCCCTACCATGATATTGCTACTCCCACTACTGTTCCTGAGGGTAAAACCAGAAACTTTTCATGTGAGTGCTATCAACAAATTTCCTCTCCATTTCCTCATTTGTAAAATAAAAACAGAGTGCTTACTTCACTTTTAATATTTGTTTTGTCTCACACAGTGCTCTGTACTTTTTAGCTAGATTTTGTAATTTATTGTATGGCCACACAGAACTCACAGACAAAGCTCACAATTATGGACTTTATTAGGAAATCAACAGATTACAATTTAGGCAACAAATGCTCAGGATACAATTCCTTCGGGACACGTTACAAAGTTTTTAGGGCTGCTAATACTCCAAATAACATAGCACTCCACTATGCGCCTCGACCAGATAGCACTCACCTCCGGCTCTAAGGGTCAATGAACCCCAAACCAAATCCACTGCCATCACGTCGATTCTGATTCACAGTGACAGAGTAGAACTGTTCCTGTGGGTTTCCAAACTTGTAAATATTTTACAGGAGTAAAAAGTCTCATCTTTCTCCCATTGGTGGATTTGAACCGCTCACCTGTGGTTAGCAGTCCAACATGCAATGCACTACACCACCACTGAACCCAGTGACCCCACATTCCCAAATTAAGTGCCCAGTGTCACTCCACTCCACAGGCCAGCCTCTTGCTCAAGAACACTCAGCCTTTCTTGCTCTGTGTGCTGGGAAGTCCACTTTATTTCATTCTCTGGCTCCTGGTTCTGCTGATCATCTGTCACTGGTATCAAAACTGTCTTCGCAGCTGAGGGAGGTTCACAGTGCAGGGTTCCTCGATTTTGCTGGTAGTGAGCCTCCCCTCTTTCTCCTGAGATGTCTCACTTTACACCAAGCAGAATGGCAGTCACAGCTAGATCCTCTCAGTGTCTTTCCCTACCTTCTCATACCCAGATCCATCACAAAAAGTTTGGTGGGAATTGCAGAGATTATGGCTAGAAGAGTCACAATGAGTAATCCACTGTCCTGTAGGTCACCCTCTGATTCGTTTACCCATTGTCTCTTTCATACAGGAAAGCTTAACTTTCCCCCTTTTAATCTTATTATTGTGAGCACACCCAGAAATGTGGAAGGCAGTTACTACATGCCATTTTAAAGATCCAATTTCTAAATTGCTCATTCGTAATAACCCTGAGGAAACAAGATAGTTTCTTGAGGTGAATAATCTTCATTTCTGGGTAGAACTTTAGGCCATTTTCATAAGCAAAGTCCAGTCTAGAATATCCATCAGATTTCAAGAGTTTACACCAGTTCACAATGTCAAACATCTTTCTTCACATGAAGGATCCTGGTCATAGCAGCCCTAATGATCCACGCTTGGTCAACTGGGTACCAGTTGCAAACTAGGGAGTTCACAAATACCTTCGGTACACTTCAGACTACCTGCCCCTTTTCAGCTCTTCAGTCATATGCACCTGGGGCTATATCATGCCTACAGGCTTCAAGAATTCACATAACTGCCTAACTTTAAGACAGCCAGCCCTTTCTCTTTTGTCTTATCTCTCACCTCTGCAGAAAAGGTGAATGGGTACAGTAGAACAAGCCCCAATCCACCTATCTCTTCTCCATTGCTGCCTCATCCCTATTTCCACTTCTTGAGTGGACCCAAAAGGTGTTCCCTGATAGGATAACAAAATGTAGAGGGGGGAGGGAGCATTAGAACTGATTGTGAAATCTCTTTAAAATGATTTAACTATGGAAGCATATGATATGTGAATATTATATGAAGGAAACTAAAAAAATAAACCAAACTTGACCAATGGTTACCACAGATGAAGGAGGAAGAGTTTGTATTTAGGGAGCATTGAGTTTATGTTAACGGCAGTAGAATAATTTGGAAAAGAATATTAATTATGTTTGTACAACAGGAAGAGTAATAATCAAGGGCACTGTAGAAGTTGTTGAATTGGAGAATACTTTATTGTTTATACCTTTGCCACATTAAAAAATAACTACATGAATAACAATAAATACAAGAAGAAAATTTTCTTTAAAAAAAGAAAGAAAATGCTCTAAAATTGATTATGGTAATGATTGTACAACTCCTCTTAATATGATTGACCTACTGAATTGTATGATATGTGGATGAAGTGCCAATAAAAATGTTAAAAGAAAAAGGGGGACAAAACTCTGGCCAAATGAGACTAGAGAACTCTCGGAGAGTACTGCCCTACAATGATCTTTAACCTTTGAATCTAATCTGTCCTCTAAGATTACCTTTTAGCAAAGTATCAAATTGACATTAAAAACCATCTATACGACACCAATTAAAGGTCAACAATTACTGCAGAGAAAACAATGAGAAGAGAAGGTACAAGGAAACAAAGTACTGAAAGTGGAACAACCAGAAAACCATTAAAGCGAATGTTGATACAGTGAAAAATGCAAATGTCACCGAGCAATTTTGTGTAGCAATTATCAAATTAAAACCAAATTTGCTCTGTAAAATTTCACTTAAAACAAAGTAAAATATATATTCCAGTGTAACTTTCGTTAACATCTCTTTAAATTTGAAGTTGCTTAAGAGTATTGCTATGAACATTTATAACATCCATTCACTACTTAAGACAATTTGGAAATGAGAACGAAGGGACAATTAATATGGAAAGTATTAAATGAATTCGGATTCTGAACACATTTTGTAAAGTTTGTTTTCTTTTGTAAGATCTAATTTATTTTTAAATTGCCTTCAATCTTTGAATTCCAATTCTCTTGTTTATTCCTGCCAACAAGAAACACTCATGACACGGAAGAGACCCAGAGTGGGTAAAGAACCTCTCTAAGAAGAAAAGAGGTCTAATACTCTCCCCTACCCCAACCTATTACACCACCACAGTTAAAGCAGATACATTGATACACAGACCACTGGAACACAACAGAGAACCCAAAATATCAGTCAACATTCAGACAACTGACACTCAACAACAGTTTGGGAATCCTAAAGAACTCAAAGGGGGAACTGATTACAAGGATCCACATGTGACCTCCTCCCTGGGAGATGGACGGCAGAGAAGGGGGGTTAGGGAGACTCCGGATAGGGCAAGATATGACAAAATAACAATCTATAAATTATCAAGGGTTCATGTGGGAGGGGGGAGCGGGGTGGAAGGGAAAAAAAAAAGAGGACCTGATGCAAAGGGCTTAAGTGGAGAGCAAATGCTTTGAAAATGATGAGGGCAAAGAATGTACGGATGTTCTTTATACAATTGATGTATGTATATGTATGGATTGTGATAAGAGTTGTATGAGCCCAAAATAAAATGTAAAAAAAAAAAAAGGAAACGATTAGGGCAAAGAATGTACAGATGTGCTTTATACAATTGATATATGTATATGTATGGTTTGTGATAGGAGTTGTATGAGCCCCTAATAAAATGGTTTTTTTTTAAAAAAAGGAACGCAAAGATTATATTCCTTTGAAATGTGCTTTAAATGTGAGGAACACAAAGAAATCTGAAGGGGCAAGAGGAGGGCTGTCGAGTGGATGACGAAGGGTTTCCCAAGGAAATGTCTGTGGGCGCCATTGGGGTGATTGGGGGGAAAATTCCTTAGCAAAATATTCCTGGCATTTTTCTTATAATTTAAGTTTCTAATTTCCTTAAAACTTTGTCTTAATAAGGTCTTGGCCTATAGAAATGTATCATCACTTTGGACATCAAGCAGTCACTAGAACAACCTTGAATTTAAGTAGCCACAATTTTTGTGTATTTGTTTGTTTTTTCTTTTGTGGTGGTTGAGAATTTATCGAGCCACATTTTTGACTAGAATTTCTCTGTGAAGGCATTCTAACAAAATTAATACAAGTGTATTACTGAGAGACCTGTCTGCAGCCTAGACAAGTTTAAACAAATCTTGATTGGATGTACACTCATAAAATATACTCACATACGTATATATCTCAGTCATATTCTATATGCTAAATATGTATGTGCACACATTCATATGAAACAGGCTATAAAGAGGAGAGACAATTTGAACAAATATAAAATGTGATAATCACAGTATAAACAGACATTATTAGAGATTAAGAGATCTTTGAAAAAGCAGGAAAATTACTTACATTTCTAATAAACTAAGATCCTAACATTAATTACAATGATATATGATTTCAGATTAAAAGGTTGTAATGTTGATGAAACATCGAGAATGGAAATTTAAGCCCTAGTGGCATAATGGTTATAAATTGAGCTGCTAACTTCAAGGACAGCAGTTCAAAACCACCAGCTGCTCTGTAGGAAAAAGATGAGGCTTTTTATGTCCATAGAATGCAAATTTACTTTTACAATATGGCATGAAAGATTTACTAATGTTATCAAGAATAGAATTTTAAAATTTTCTCTAGGTTTCATAAATTTATATATATATATGATATGTATATATATATATATACACACACACACACACAACTCAAAGACATTAAAAAAAAGTAAGGTAAAACTATTTCTAGTAGTCACCAATTAATCATTTCCATGTTAAAACCAAATATAAATGGACTAAAACTGATCAATAGTAAAACTTGTATTTAAATAGTTAGAATGAAGAGTTATTAAATGTAATTAGAAAAAATGGTTTTATTTATAAGAGTGGAGGGATGTAGGGTGAGGATTGAATAGGAACTCTATATAATATTTTCAACTTTCTGTAAATCTAAAACCATTCCAAACGAGGCATGCATTTTAAAAAGAACTAATACTGAAATAATAGATTTATATTTTCAAACTTTAATCAGGATAATTTTGATAGTGCTAGGGACTACTTTTAGGGTGAATGAACCTTGAGATTGTTGGTGGCATGCATCTCAGGAGAGAGACAAATAGACATATTTCCATTCAGCTGCATAGTAAAAATAGCACTCCGATTTTACTTTATCAACTACATTTATCAATTATGCAGGATTTATTCCAGATTGAAAATAGGTGGCCTACCAAAACACTAAGGGCGTGCAACAGAGCAGCAAGGTGACCAGAGCAACTAAGTCCCCAGGGAATACCAAAAATAGACTTTGGGGCCAGGGCTTGGTATCCCATCAGACTTGACAAGAAAACACCCCTAAAAGCCAACAAACAGTCCTTGAACTACCTACAAGCTTCTCTTTCTTGTTGTTGTGTTTTATTTGTTTGTTTTTTTTGTCATTGGCTTGTTGGTGTTGTTTGGTTTTGTTTTATTTTATTGCTTGGTTTTCCTCTGTCTTGTTTTTGTGCATGTTATTATCTCCGCAGGTGTCTAAATAAGATAATCTGGATGAACAATCTGGAGGAGAAAACAACGGGACCAACAGTTCCAGGGGGACATGGGAGAGGGGTGGGGTGGGGAAAGGAAGTGGTGTTAACAAACCCAGGGACAAGGAAATAACAATAGATTCAAATCAGTGGTGAGGAGGGTGTAGGAGGCCTGATAGGGTGTGACCAAGGATAATGTAACCGAGAAGAATTAGTGAAACCCAAATGAAGGCTGAACATGATAGTGGGACAAGAGGAAAGTCAAAGGAAATAGAGGAGAGTCAAAGGAAATAGAAGAAAGAGCTAGGAGGCAAAGGAAATTTATGGAGGTCTAAATAAAGGCATGAACATATGTAAATATATTTATATATGAGGATGTGGAAATAGATCTATGTGCGTATATGTATAGGTTTAGTATTGAAATAGCAGATGGATATTGGGCTTCCACTCAAGTACTCCCTCAATGAAAGACTACTTTGTTCTATTAAAATGGCATTTCATGATGCTCACCTTCCCAACACGATTGCTGAAGATAAAGAGGGGACATAAGCAAATGTGGTAAAGAAAGCTGATGGTGCTCGACTATCAAAAGATATAGCGTCTGAGGTCTTAAAGACTTGAAGGTAAACAAGCAGTCATCTAGCTAAGAAGCAACAAAGCTCACATGGAAGAAGCACACCAGCCTGTGCAATCATGAAGTGCCAAAGGGATCAGATATCAGGCATCATCAAAACAAAAAAAAATCATTGTGAATGAGGGGGAGTGTGGAGTGGAGACCCAAAGCTCATCTGTAGGCAATTGGACATCCCTTTATGAAAGGGGTCTCTGGGAGGAGACAAGCCAGTCAGGGTGCTGTGTAGCAACGATGAAATATACAACTTTCCTCTAGTTCCTAAATGCTTCCTCCCACCACCCCCTATCATGATCCTGATTCTACCTTACAAATCTGGCTAGACCAGAGGATGTACACTGGTACAGATAGGAACTGGAAACATAGGGAATCCAGAGTGGATGATCCCTTCAGGACCAGTGGTGAGAGTGGCGAAACCAGGAGGGTGGAGGGAGGGCGGGCTGGCAACGGGGAACTGATTACAAGGATCTACATATAACTTCTTCTCTGGGGGACGGACAACAGAAAAGTGGGTGAAGGGAGATGTCAGATGGTGTATGATATGACAAAATAATAATTTATAAATGATCAAAGGTTCATGAGGGAGGGGGAGCAGGGAGGGAGGGGAGAAATGTCAGGAGCTGTTGTCAGAGGCTTAAGTGGAGAGCAAATGTTTTGAGAATGATGAGGGCAAGGAGTGTACAAATGTGCTTTACACAATTGATGTATGTATGGATTGTGATAAGAGTTGTATGAGCCCCTAATAAAATAATTTGAAAAAGAGAAAATAGGTGGTCTTCAACTAGATGAATTATAAAAAAGTGATTTAAAATCCTAAGAGAAGAACATCCATTTTAAAGGGACTATAGAGAAAGAAAGACTACCGTTTTACACGCTTTCTTCTATGGGAAGTATTACCAAGTAAGAGTTTGAACAGCAGTTTCAAATTCATAAATCCTCTAATAGTTCAGCATCCAGGTTAATTAGTTTGATAAAGAAAAGGTGAATCGGTTTTATGAAATTAAATGACAAAAGTTTGCAAGGTCTAGAGAAAATGTTCAAAAGCACTGAGATGGTAGATTCTGAGGTAGTCTTGGCAGGAATTCAACAAACAACACACTGTCATTGAATCGATGTTGCTGTTTCCAGGAGTAGTAAGTCCTGTCTTTCTCTCAAGGAGCTGCTGGTGGTTTCGAACTGCCCACCAGGCAGGCAGCAGCCCCATGTGTAACTACTACACTACCAGGGCTCCCTGTCTGACAGTAAAGTGCCGTTTAAGAGTCCACTAGAATTATGTGCAAAGAACTGGCACAAGAGGAGGAATGTTGACAAAAGTTTTCAAAGAATGAGATGTTTAGTCAGAGAGAAGAATATTAAACTTATCTGTTTATATCTATTTATATTGTAACAAACAACTGCTAATTACATGGATTCTTACCTTCCAATTGGGGAATTCTTATTAGAACCCTAAACAAGATACAATAAAATTGACAGAAATATTTTTAGGCTGTGGCAGCCACAGCCTGTTGAAGGCATTCCTCTTCCTTGCTGGCCCTCTCCAATCCAAGTTCCTCAGGCCTCAGTCAGTCCGACGGTGCAGGCAACTTTGAGGCGGGCTCAGTTCATTCAGCTGGGCCTTTACATTAAGTCCTTTGGGTGTGCCATGCTGCCTGCAAGGTCAGCTTCCATGATCATCGTGGTGTTTAGTCCATGGCACAGGTTGGGTAGAAATGTACTCGTGGTGTCTACCCAGGAACGTAAGATCTGGCCCACTGCCCCCTAGGTTCCGTACAATTATTGTTTAGTATCCCTTCCCACTGCGAGGATACTTCCCAATCACCCACCATATTCAACAACATAACTATCAGAGTCTCCTCTAAAAGGTGGATACTCCCCTCCCCTCCCCAGTCCTTCAAGTTCACCTACACTGTAAGGTTTTTAGCTGGACTTATCGTTATTTGTTAGTGTTGCGAAGTAGTCCGTGTGTGTATGTACCATAGTTTATTTGCTCATTCTTCCCACACTGAGACCTTTGGGCTGTTTCCATTTCTGCCTATTGTGTGCTCCACATGGGAGAGCACTAGTCTGTTTGTGTGCTTGGGAAAAGCCCACATCTTCATATCAATAGTTCTTTTCACCATATATAATATAAATCCATGTTTCACAGTCTTTCTTAAACTGATATCATCATAAACAATTTACATTTAAATATAGTACAAAGCAACAGGTTCTGGGGGAACAAATACTAAGGTGCCTCTGAGTAACACCAATTCATAAAGTCAAAACCCAACTGAAATATGAAGGACGTATCTACCTAATCTGGACCACTATCTTTTGCTTTGTTTTTTTTTTTTTTTTTTAACATTTTAGGCATACTCAGAAGATACTAATAGGACCTTGCAGTACTTCCTTTGGCTGTAGGCACGGTTGGATGGTTTAGAAATGACAGCATCTAGCCACCACCACACCCCCTATATTGTGCCCCCTTAAATATTCTGGCCACATTATACCCACTCAATACATGTTTGTTGAATAAATACCCACAGTTTTGCCTACCACTTCTAAGGAATGAGTCTCAATATGAATATCTAATTCTAACCTCCATTCTCTCTAGGATTACAGTAATTTGCTTAGGAATTGAGCTGCTAACCACGGGTCAGTAGTTTAAACTAAGAGGGTGCTGCAAAGGAGAAAGATAGGCTGTCTGCACTGGTAAGATTTACAGTATCGGCAACCCTACATAGGGTCGCTATGAGTCAGTAGGCACCACTGGTTTATCAGTTTTTCTTCCTGTGTTGGCTTGTGGGGTGCTGTGATGCTGGAAGTTGTCACTGGTATTTCAAAGCCAGCAGGGTACCCCAAAGAAAACACGTTTCAGTGAAGCTTCCAGGATAAGAGCAGACAATTAAGAAAAAATTTGACTGCCCTATTAGGAGAAACCAGTTGCTGAAAACCAAGGACATTTCAAGAAAGAAGTTCAAGGTGCACTAAAAACATTAGCCAAAAACAAGGCTCCAGGAATTGAGGGAATGCTAACTGAAATGCTTCAATAAGCTGATGAAGCACAGTAAGCACTTACTGGTCTATGCCAAGAAATGTGGACAACACCTACTTGGCCAAGTGACTGAAAGAGATTCATGTTTGTGCTCATTCTAAAGAAAGGTGACCCAAAGCAATGCTCAAATTATAGTACAATATTATTGATATCACACACAAATAAAATTTTGCTTGAGGATCATCCAACAACAGTTGCAGCAGAACAGTGATACGGAGCTGCCAGAAGTTCAGGCTGGACTCAGAAGATGTGGAACAAGGGATTTCATGGCTATGTCAGATCAATACTGGCTGGAAGCAGAAATATCTGAAAGATGTCTATTCATGTCTTATTGTCTATGCCAACTGTGGATCATAACAAATTATGGATAACCTTGAGAAGAATGGGAATTCCAGAACACTTCATTATGCGCATGCAGATGGTTTAAAATCAAGAAAAGTGTATCAGGATTGTATCCTCTCACGGTACCTCCTCAATCTATATGAAGCAAATCATAAGAGAAATAAGATTATACAAAGAAGAATGTAGCATCTGGATTATAGGAAAGCTTATTAACAACCTGAAATATGCAGATGTTACAACCTTGCTTGCTTAAAGAAAGACTTGAAACACTTGTTGATGAAGATCAAGGAAGCAGCCTTCACTATGGATTATAATACAATGTAAATAAGACCAAAATCTTCACAACTAGACCAATAGGTAACAGCATGAACAGCATGGTAAATGGAAAAAGGCTCATGTTGTCAAGGATTTGTCTTGCATGGGTCCCCATCAAAGCTCATGGAAGCAGCACTGAAGAGATACATCTGCTGCATAAGACCTCTTTCGAGTGCTGAAAAACAAGGATGTTCTGACCCACGGCACAGTATTTTCACCTGCCTCATGTGTATGTGAAAGTTGGATATTTAATTAGGAAGACAAAAGAAGAATAGACGCATTTGAATTGAGTTCCTAATGAAAAATATTTAAAAATACCACAGACGGTCAACAGGACAGACACATCTGTCTCGAAGCAAAGAAGCTAAGACTTCATCTGATATCCTTTGGACGTGTTATTAGGAGAGACCAAACTCTGGAGAAAGCCATCATGCTCAGTAGAGTAGAAAGGCAGGGGAAAAGAAAAAGAGCCTCAGGGAGATGGACTGACACAGTGGCTGCAGCAATGGGCTCAGGCACAGGAAAAACAGTAAGCCTTGGAACCAACTCAATGGCACCTAAAAATCACGAGTCAGAATTGACTCCATGGCAACAGGTGAGTGAGCTCTTCATGTAGCAAGTGGTCAACACTCTTGACCCTGATGAAAACAAAGTATAAATGCACCCAGAGGGCCCTTGAAGACCTGGCCGTCTATATGTAAAGCACAGCTCTGCACTAATACTTAAAAGCAAGAATCTAGTTGAAGGAAGCTACTTGTTTAGCTTTTACCTTTATGCAAAAAATTAGTCATTATTATTCTCTTAATCAAATAAGTGTATCAATAAACATCTATTGAACATTTAGGATAAGCCATATTCATTCCATTATGCACTCTGAAGCAGGGCACAGAAAATGAATATTGGCTATGAAGAACCTAAATGTAGGTTCTCTTAAACTAGATATGAAGTGTATGTTATTTTAAGATATATAAATTTACTGATTGATAACCTTGGCACAGGGAATACATGGGCTATCAGAAATAGGGAAGGACACAAATAGAGATGAGCTACAAATTGACAAGTGGGATATACTGAAGATAAAACACCTGTGTATATTGGAAGAATTCACCAAGAGTAATAAGAGCGTGCACATATTGGAAAAACAATTTTAGCAAAGACACATCAGACAAAGGCAGTATTACTAAAATCTACAATACTCTGCTAGCTTCCAAAAGGAAAAAAAACTAATTGCCCACTGAGGAGGTGGGCAAAGAACCTGAACAGAAGTTTCACAAGAGCAAAAATCCAAATGGCCAAAAAATATGAGAAAATGTTCCTGATCATAAGCCATAAGAGAAATGCAAGCTAAAACAGCTATGAGACACCACCTGACACCCTCAAGGATAGCCCAATTCAAAAAACCTGAAAGCAACAAGTGTTGGAGGGGCTGTGGGGAGACAGGAACTCTCATCCACTGCTGGTGGACTCATAGGTATGTACTGCCACTATGGAAATCGATTTGGTGATATCTAAAAGGGATTTAGTGATATCTAAAATTGGGGTACCCTATCACCCAGCAATCCCCCTACTGGGAATATAACCAGAGAAAAGAAACAGACTATGGCCAGACATCTGTGCCCCAGCGTTTATGACAGCACAGTCCACAATTTGCAAGAAGTTGGAAACAACACAAATTTCCATCAACAGACAAATGGATTAGAAAACTGTGGTACCTGCATACAATGGAGTCCTACACATCCCTAAAAAGCAGTGATGAATGCATGAAGCACATCACTGCATGGGAAGAACTGGAGAAAATTATGCTAAGCCAAATAAGCCAAGCACAAATGGACAATTACAACCTGAATCTGTTGAAGTAACTTTAAAAATGCAAAAGGACCTGTGTTAGTCTGGGTACTTTAGAGAAACAAATCCATAGAAACTCATATATAAGAGTTTTATATGAAGGTTAAGTGCACATCAAGAAAGCATCCAAACCCAGTGCTGCCCAAGCCCACAAGTCCAACATTAACTCATTAACTATGTCCAACAACAAATCCACAAAGTTCTCCATCTCACAAAACACACACTATGATCCCGACTGCAGAAGGAAAGCCGAGCCAGTGAATGGGTCTCCACATGGGTGCTCCAGTACCCAAGGCTGCATCGGGGTAGATCCATGTGGCTTTTCTTCAGGGATGTCTTGTAGGAAGGCAGTCTTGCAAGCTGAAGCAAGGAACTGGCTAAAGCAGCTGCACCCTGGTCCGACCATCACAAAGCAAGAGACTTGAGAACTAGAAAGGCGAGGCTCACTGAGCCATTTATCCCTCGCCTTTCAATTATGTGTTTATTGGCCAGGTTGTCACAATAAACTAACTACCTCAGGGGTATAGGGAGAAAGCTACTGTATACATATATTCCTGGGGTGAGGTCCAGATAGTATGGCAGCAGCCAGACCCAGTCCAGGGATACATATGGTAGCCAACTAAAAAGGAGGTGAGGAAAAAAAGAGACACGGGTAGCAGGGAAACAGGGCACAAACCAACCCAAAGGGAGGCTGCATTTTACATCTCCCCAGGGAAAGAGGAAGCAGACTTCAACCCTGTGCTCTAGGCCTAGAATAAAACATACCACTTGAAGCAGGGAACCAATAGAGAGGTCTGAGGGACCGGCCCCAATCCCAACTCTGTGGACAGAACCCTCCCCACTGAAAAATTTACTTCAGAGGTCAGCACTGAAGCTACAGCTCAGGGAGAGGGACATGTCTGATCAGAGCACATAAGAGCAAACAAAGGGGGAAGGAAAGAGAGTGGAGCACATCCTGGCCCACCAAGCCCTGAGGATGATATTCCTCCTCAGAGCAGCCAATGCACAGAGAGGACGATAGGGTCGGCTGGCCCCACCAGGAGAAACAACATCCCTGACCCAAAGCGCTACAGGGGACCACACTGGAGACAGAGTGCAGGAACTGCGCCTAATCTGACCTCATCACACCAAGATGAAACACTCAGGGCATGCAACAGAACAGCAAGGAGAGCAGAGCAACAAAGTCCCCAGGGAATACCAAAATTAGACTTTGGGGCCAGGGTTGGACACCCCATCAGACTCGACCAGAAAACACTCCTAAAGGTCAACAGACATTGAACTATTTATAGGCTTTTCTTTGTTGTTCGTTTTTGTTGTTGCTTTGTTTTGCTGTCTTTTGGGTGCATATTATATTCTCTGCAGGTCTATCTAGATAAGATAGGCAGGATAAACAATCTGGAGGAGAAAACAACGGGACTGACGGTTGGGGGACATGGGAAAGGGGTCAGCAAGGGAAAGGAAATGGAGTGTTAACAAACCTAGGAACAAGGGAACAACATGTGATCTAAAATTGATGGCAAGCAGGGTGTTGGAAGTCTGGTAGGGCTTGATCAAGGACAATGTAACTGAGAGGAATTAGTGAAACCCACATGAAGGCTAAACATGATCATGGGACAGGAGGAAAGTAAAAGGAAATAGAGGAAAGAACTAGGAGGCAAAGGACATTTATAGAGGTCTAAATACAGGTATTTACATAAGTAAATATATTTATATATAACAATAGGGAAATAGATTTATGCACATATATTTATAGGTTTAGTATTAAGGCAACAGATGAACACTGGGTCTCTACTAAAGTACTCCCTCAATGTAAGAACATTTTGTTCTATTAACATGGCATTCCATGATGCTCACCTTCCCCACAGGATCGCTGAAGACAAAGTGAGTACATAAGCAAATGTGAAGAAAGCTGATGGTGCCCAGCTATCAAACAATATAGTGTCTGGGGTCTTAGAGGTTTGAAGATAAACAAACAGCCATCTAGCTGAGAAGCAACAAAGCCCACACGGAAGAAGCAAACCAGCCTATGTAATCACAAGGTGTCTATTGAATCAGGTATCAGGCATCAAAGACCCAGAACATAAAAGCATATCATTGTGAATGAGGGGAAGTGTGGATTGGAAACCCAAAATCCATCTGTAGCCAATTGGACATCCCTTCCAGAAAGGTCACGGGGAGGAGACAAGCTAGTCAGGATGCAGTAGAGCAACAATGAAACATACAACTTTTCTCTAGTTCTTTAATGCTTCCTCCCCTCGACATGTGTGACCCCAATTCTACCTTACAAATCAGGCTAGACCCGAGCATGTACAGTGGTACAGATAAGAACTGGAAACACAGGGAATCGAGGACAGATAAAACCCTAAGGCCCAAGATTGAGAATAGCCATACCAGAAGGGGAAGGGGAACGTGGGGGGAGAAAAGGGGAACCAATCACAATAATCTACCTATAACCCTCTCTCAGGGGGGATGGACAACAGAAACATGGGTGAAGGGAGACACTGGTCAGTGGAAGACATGAAAAAATAATAATAATTTAAAAATTGTCGAGGGTTCACGAAGGAGAAAGAGTGGGGGAGAGTGGGGGGGAAATGAGAAACTGATACCAAGGGCTCCAGTAGACAGAAAATGTTTTTGAAAATGATGTTGGCAACAAATGTACAAATATACTTGACACAATGGATGGACAAATAGATTGTGATAGTTGTACAAAATGTACAGATATTGTATAGCTGTACAGTTGTGACTGTTGTACGAGTCCCCAATAAAATGATTTTTTTAAAAAAGAATAAAACAAACAAGAGCATGTAATGCAAATATAATGAGGCCACTAGTTAAATATACTTGAAAATTGTACATGTGAAGGGTGTTGAAATGGCAAATATTCACCACAACTAAAATGTATATGCATATGTAAAAAATAATAAACTAAACAATTTACTTAATTTAAAATATCACTTTCACTATAAGAGTGAATGAAATTAAACAAATAATGATTTAACAAGCAGTTATGCTGTGCCAAATGCACGAGGACTTAAAAAAGTTTTTGGAGAATGGAATTAATTTATCCATGAATTTTTGAAGCCCTACGTATATTCTAGAACTAAAACACAAATAAAATAACAGCCACATTTTAAAACACTGCCAACCCACTGAAGCCACTCAAAATTTATTATAATGCTACACAGAAGTATAATTTAGTATGAATGATAATAAAATATCAATTAAGTTCCATTATTTTGAACGTTCATGGAAAGATCATAAAGCAAGGTCGTGTTTATGCAGATTTCTGTATTCAAGAAGTGCTTAAAGGCAAAACAGTTATAAATAACAAGTCAGCCAAATAAATACCACACAAAAATGTTGTGGTTGGATGCAGTCAGTCAGGTAGGATCTAAGGCATTGTAACCGTTCTCATCACAGGATGAAGCACACCCAGTCCTGTGTCCACCTCACCTTACGGAGTCTCAGCCCACTGTGACACATTGTTGGAGGGGCTTCCGCTTTTTCACTGACCCCCACTTAACAAACACAATAGCCTTTTCCTGAACCTGGTTTCTCCTGAGAACACCTCTACACTATGGAGTGTGAAGTCTTGCAATTCTCACTTCTAAGGAACATTCTAGTTACTCATGTATAAGCCGAGTTTTTCCAGCACATTTTTAATGCAGTTTTTGTGGTAAAATTAGGTGCCTCGGCTGATACTCGGGTCGGCTTAGACTCAAGTATATACGGTATACTTTTTCCAAGATAAATTTTTTTGTTCTTCTGTCGTTCCATGGCACATTCCAAATTCTTTGCCAGCACTATAATTCAAACGCATCAATTTTTCTTCAGCATTATTTATTCACTGTCCAGCTTTCACAAGCACATTAGGGAATGGAAAATACTAAGGTTTGGGTCCACCTTAAGCTAAAATGTCTGCTTAATATTGAAAATGACAAACCAACCATGTGAGAACCCAATGTGAGCAGGAAACACATCAATGGTAATGTTATAGTCTTCCACCAGAATCTGGAGTTTTGGTCAGTTTCTTTACACATTGAGACTGATGGTTTTCCCAATCTTTCAGGGCTTTGATGGTGCATCTTTGAGGGCTTTCTGACCTTTCTTAAAAAACCTGATCTACCTAAAAACGATTGTTTTGTGTAAGGCACTATGCCCATCCATTAATTACAAAGCTTCAATGATTTAAGGTAGCCACTTGATTTTAGTGAATGTTTTACATTGTCGTGATCTTAAAATAATTTTATTCCATGGCTCAAAAATCATCATTTTTTAAAAAACACCCTAACAAAACCAAGACATGTATATCACTCAGGGAACTTATATACAGCCATTCACTGATCACAGAGACATGTTTACACATGTTTTATGTGAAACAAACCCATGCACGTATGAATTGGATCCTAGTTGTAATACTTTTTTACTTACCCTCTTATTCTTAATGTATCTTATAATGATTAGAACATATTTTGAGGAGAGATATTTGTGGAATTTTTTTAAAGTATTTTAAAAATAATGTTGAAGTGTTTGACATATAAAAATGATCAAAAATCTCCAAGAGGATATTGAGTGGGAAAAATATATCTACCACCACTACCACCACTATTCCTTAGTGTCTACCTTCCTTCCTAGTAGAGTCTAGTGAAACTCCACGTCTGTTTGCATTTATTTATTCTATGTTCTCATTTATCAATCTGTACCAAGATTTTACAAATATGCACGTATAAATATATATAAAAATCTAGTACGCATCATTTCTATGTGGGTATACATCTGTGTGTGGGGTAAGATAAGTTGGACTTGTTTATTATCCAATATTACATATGAATGTAATTGCTTAGTTTTGAATGGTAACAATCAGAATTTCCTCATAGATACCTAAATATATCATCTAAAATTGGTTCTAGAAGCTATTTTTAAAATAAAATTTCACTAAAGGTATAAACTAGTCTGTCATACTGCTACCTCAAGCTATCTGAAAACATATGGGATTACAGTGAAAAATCTAAATGTTTCTCGTACACTATAAAAAATAAAAACCCAAATATATAATAAACCATTTACACGTTTGCTTAGATCATTAGCTAGTGCTCTACATTTCTATCATACATCAGCTGATCACCAAAAAATACTATTCTTCTGGTCAAAAAAGTAAATTCTAAAATCATGCCAGATAGGGGAAATTATTATGCTACTTCTTATCAAAATATAGATAACTTACAGTAATACACTATATAACTATCAACTCACAGAGTTTAAATTCCCTTATAAGATGGGAAACGAACCTAAAAATGGAAGGACACTTGATCAACTGGTTCAAAAATAACAGAGAGATAATGAGCAACACAAATAAGGGCAACTCTGGGCCCTGGCTCCCTTCAACACCGCACTGTGCAGAGAGAGTCAGCCAGCACGAGCGCCACAAAGAAATCCTGCTTTACTCAGTCATTTTCTCAGGAAAAGGAGTAGTCTGCAAAATCTGTGAAAGCGATGTATCTTCAGGTGAATAAAATGAATAGCAACTGATCTTGTATCTAGGAAAGGATCCTTCTTCTACAAGTTAAAAATATAACTGTTCTGTATCGCGAGTGTAGTGTATAAAAATTGTTAAACAGGAACCTAACTTGCTTTGTAAACTTTTATGTAAAACATATTTAAAGGTTTTTTAATCTACAAGAAACTCTATAGAATTCATTTTACACAATTAATTTTAGTCTTAAGTCCTTCCCCCCCAAAAAAGACTTAAAGGTCACAGGATTCTTGTGTTATGAAGAGAGAGTTAGTGTAGTTTAAGATACGCTATATACACATAGACACATATATACTTACTGGATGAACAAATGTTAATTTTAGATTAACAAATTATAAAAAATAGTACAAAAAGTACTGTGTAATCTAGTCCCCACCCCTACTCCCATGAAAACTTACGATAGTTCATTATCAAGTCCAGGAAATTATATTGGAATGTTACTAAACTACAGAACACATTAGATTTCACTAGTTACACCTCTGCTTACGTGTATGTGGAGGTGTTCTGGGGGCGTGGTGTTTACGAGCTGGACTGCTACCTGAAAATAAGCAGCCGGCTCTGCCGAAGAAAGACAGGGCTGTCTGCTCCTGTAAGCAGCTGCCAGTCTTAGAAAAGCACAGCGCAGTTCTACCCGGTCCTATAGGGTTGCTATGAGTCAGCATCAACCTGATGGAACTGAGTTAGCTTTTGGTTTATATGTGTATGTACAGTTCTGTAACATCTTATCAGTTAAAACAAGTCTTGTAACCACCACACTGAAGATCCAGATACTGTATTATCACCAAGAAGTTACATTGTGCTGTTCTTTATAGATACACATATCCATTACCTCACATTATCGCCTCCTTGACTATAACTTTGTCGTTTCAACAATGCTACATGTGAGACTGCCTGCAATAATGAGTGTGATAACGAGGTTTTCTGTGCCAACACGGCTACTGTAGGAACATGTGGATGGATTGTAGCCTGTCAATCAGGCAGCAGCTTGATTGAAGGGCAACCAAGATAAATGGCTTTCTGAGGCTGGCCTCCTCTCTTTCTCCTTGGAGGTGGGCCACACACGCTTTCTGCTTTCACGTTCCTGCTGACAACCCACGTGGAGCCATGCAAGAGCCCTGGAGATGCTTCCATCACCACTGGATCCACAAGACTTCACTCACATGGCTGCGATCTTCATGCATTTTGCATCAGTGCAAAGTGCTGTGTGAGTCTGAAGAGGAATTTATGGACTTAGGGGCAAACCAATATTGGATAAGGATCTGATCTGAACTGGGATGTTTTCTTAGCATACAAGTACTCTTTGATATAAAGTTCTTTGTTATATATATATGTATATATATATATGCCTCTGGACTTGTTTCTTTAGTTAACCTGGTCTAACACAATGAGATTGGCTGAGTGAGGGCTTATGAGCCATTCAAGTTGCTCTGCGTACCAACAGTTTACTTCTTTTTAAAAATAAGTAGTATGAGGGGCCTTAAAATTAAGGTTTGTGGTATAATTACAGTATTTTTAAATTTCACTTTCCAAGAACATCTTGAAACCACCTCTTAAGGCCACTCATCCTTTTTAAAAAATCCACTGGCTTGTTGATGAGTTGTTTCCTGTTTTTCTACAATTACAAATAAAACTACTACAAATATTTGTGTAAAGTTTATGAGTGAATAAAAGTTTTTCTTTGTGACATATACCCAAGAATGAGATAAATGTAACAATCTATATTAACACTAGCAAAAGAAGAGGTGAAGAAACTGGTACAAAAACTTAATGCATCCCTGAACAACAATGATGAAAACATGAAGCACCTTATGGAATGAATGAACCTGGAGAATATACTGCAGAGTTAAATTATCCAATCACAAAAGGACTGTATTGTACAAGAGCACAGTTCTAGGGTAAAACCTAAGGTAAAGACTTTTAGGCCACAAAGGGAATGTGGCCTTTGGTGTTTGCTACGCAGGCAAGGACAAGGTAAAGCCATTAATGGGCTAGACTAGTGCTCAGCAAACTTGTGATGGAGGAGCTAATACTACCCCACACGACCATGTAAAAATCAGCCACGGGGAACAAATATATTTTTACAAACAAATGAAATCACCGTTATCGGAGTTTTATCCTTTTAAAATGTCCCATTTTACTTCCGAGCCACATGTACAGACTGAAAGATCCACGGATGGCTCAAAGTGTACCGAGTGTGGGCTAGACTGCTAGACGTGGGGAAAATGTGCGATAGTAGTAGTCCATAAGAGGGAGAAGAGAAACCTGGGAGCAGGTGAAGGGGAAATTACTGAAGATTTACAAGCGATTTAAACTGTTGAATATAAAAGGTGATAAACAAATTTACAATTAAAAAATGTAAATAAAAATACACAAAGAAAAAAGAAATGGTAAACTATTCTGCAGTTAATGGGCCATTTTACATTCTCATTCAGTCATTCTCCATCGTCATGAAGGCCAGTTATTGTCAATATTCATTTAAATATAAAAATTATTTATAAACTATTAAGGGATCAGGGGGAAGGGGGGAGCGGGGAATGAAAGGGAGGAAGAAAAAAAGGGAAACCGAGCTGATTCCAGGAACCCAAGTGGAAGGTGAATTTTGAGAATGACAAGTGCATCAAATGCATACGGGTGCTTTGCTCAATTGATGTGTGTATGGATTGTGATAAGAGTTGTATGAGCCCCAATAAAAAGATTAATTAATTTTAAAAAAGGTAGTTTAACAAACTAAAAAAAAATTTTAAGCATTCAAGTATGTATGCGCTGATATCTCACTATGGTTTTAATTGGCACATCTCTGATGACTAATGGTGTTGAAAATGTTATAACTCACCTTATATATCCTATTTTACAATTTAACATCTTTTAAAGACAAAATCTAAGGAGGAACAGAAAATAAAATCACTAAGTTTGCTGTCACTAAACTTACAAAAAACAAAAGCAAAATTCACTGCCATTGAGCTGATATTGACTCACAGTGAACTCTTACCATGAAGTAGAACTAAAATGGGTCTCAGAGACTTTAAATCTTTAAAGGAGTAGAAAGTTTCATCTTCTCCCAGAGAATGGCTGCCAAGTTCAAACAGGCTGACCTTCCAGTAGCAGCCCAATGTCTAACCAACTACACTACCAGGGTTCTTTAAATTACCCCAGGTAATAAAATAATACGACAAGGATAAATATTTGAAAATCTTGAGAGGATGTATAAATAAAAAGTATAAATATCCATAATCATAGAAATTATTATATAAATTATGGAGATGGTCTGATTAACGTTAAGTATCAGAGAACCTAGGAAAGGCACTTAGGAGTTGAACAGGGTCTTTCCCCCATGATTGGAACCTAACCATTTCTTTTTTGCTCTGGAGTACTTCCAATAGCCCAGATTTCCATTTCCTTGCATAAGAGTTTTCCTTAGGAACTGCTTGAAAGTGCTACAATCACCAGAACCTCTAAGCAGGGAATATCATGCTCTGCTCCCATGAGGGGCCCTTGTGGTGTCGCAGGTTGCACTGGGCTTTTAACCGCAAAATCAGTAGGTTGAAACCATCAGCTGCTCCATGGGATAAAGATTTACAGCCTAGAAAAAACACTAGGAAGCAGTTCAGCTCTGGCCTATAGGGTCACTATGGTTTCGGATTAACTCATAACAGTAGAAGGGTGTGTGTGTGTGATATTTCCGTGGCAAAGCAGTATAGCAGTGCAGGGGGAAGGGCAGTACTGTTTACTGAAAGGTTGTGAGTTGGAGTGTGTGTATGAGGTATTTCCTTGGCAAAGCACTATAGCAGTTCAGTGTGTGTGTGTGTGTGTGTGTGTGTGTAATTTCCTTGGCAAAGCAGCATAGCAGTGCAGTGACTGTGTGTGTGTGTGTGTGTGTGTGTGTGTGTGATATTTCCGTGGCAAAGCAGTATAGCAGTGCAGGGGGAAGGGCAGTACTGTTTACTGAAAGGTTGTGAGTTGGAACCAGCTGCTCTGAAGAAAGGAGATGGCAGTCTGCGTCTGTAAATATGACCTTAGAAAGTCTACAGGGAAGCTCTTTTTTTGTCAGAATCAATGTAAGAACAACAGATTCTGCCCTTCCTCCCTCATCCTCAGGCAGTCCACACCGATTATTAAGGTAAACGAATTCTAAAATTAGTTTTTATACTAAATCTCAAAATTTTCACATAGAGTACTGCTCCAGAAACCTAACATAGCACTCTATACTATTGTGTTTTTAGTGTTTATCTTGCCCAGCCCCTGATTCATGGTAACTAACATGCACAACAGGATCACACAACTGAAATACACAGGATTTTCACAAGTATATCATGAGGCAGTTCTTCCCTGTCTCAGTCTGGAAGCAATGTCAACATCACAGCAACACACAAGCCACATCTGACAAACCAGATGGTGACAGTCCATGAGGTGCAATGGGCAGGAATTGAATCTGGGATTCCTGCATGGAAGGAAAGAATTCCACCACAATCCCACAACAATGCCACCAGTTACACATACGATTCAATAATGCCACTTGTAATGAAATGTAAAAGCTACTACCTTAGCCTGTGCCTGTTTCAAGAATGCCGGTGGAGGACATAAAGCTTCAGGGTCAGAAACAAAGCATTTGAATACTCATGGCAAGGTAAAAGAGCACCAGTATATTGGTACCAGTTCTTCTTACCCCAAGACCTGTGAGGGCGATGTGATATGGCCCATCTGGATGCTAAATATGCAGTGGGTTGTGTCACTGGGGAACACTGAGCTTAGAGAACCGACCACTTTTATAGCAAGCAGTAAGTAAGCCTGTTCTTCGTCTGAGTGTAGATATTACCTCATCTCTCAAGTTTACCAGCTGTATAAACAACCCAAGAAATGCGCCAGGAAAAATAGCAGTCAAGGACTCAAGAGTCTTGGCATCCAAAGCAAGGAGGACTGTCTCTGCCAATGAAAACAAACCAGTGATTGCTCAGAGCTGAGGTGGAAGGACAGTTTGACCACAAATGGGGCATAGTGAAATTCTGGATAGTGGTGGAACTGCTTTACATCTTGTCCATAGTATTAGTGACGTGACTTAGTATCTGTCATAAGTTATATCACTGTATACTAACCCATGATCAATTTCCTAATGTATAAATTATAACATTAAAAAAACCCAACTGAAATGGAAGTAAATTTAAACAACAACCCCAAAAAACATGGGGCTTTGTGCTAACTTCCCCAGTGTACCTTTCAACACCTGGCTACATTCACTGCCAACTACTTGACAATGTTTCCGGTATGCTTTTAAAACTGAATAATTACACTTTCAGATACACTTGACTCACCTAGTCAAACTTACTAACACATCAGGATTCCCAGTTCCAAAGTACTTTTGCATTAAAACTTCTTTTGAGGAAAAAATAGCTTAAATTTGAAAGTACAGGAACTTAAAAGCAATGTAACTGTATTACTGTTTACTTTCAACTCATAAAAAATTAAGTTATCCAAAATACAAAATCATTTGGCAGCCTTCCCTTTACTTTCCCGCACCAACATTATTAACTGTCAGAGAGGATACAATCTTAAAATTGTTAAATTGCCATTGTTCATGGTTCTCCTATTGACCAGTGATCTAAACAATCATTTTAGTTAAGGAGCATTTTAATAGAATGTAACATCTGTTTTATGTTACATGGGAGACAGCGAAATTCTTCCTCTCTGACTGGATTATTAATGCTCCTGCCTTCTATGGAGTTCTATTCGTCATTTGTATCCCCAGACTGGCTCTCTAAAGTGCAGCATACCCCCTGATGTAATGCATTTTCCTGCTAACTATACAATACTGTGGATACCATAATTTTAATGTGACATGCTGGTATTTCTTTTTTAAACCACAAATGCGTTTCTTATTCTCAATCACAAATTTAAATTTCCTGTATATTCCCAACCCACTAGGCATTTTTCTTTTAAAACAGCTGAGTAAAACAGATGATTCCAATTTTTTGATTGTCATTTCACTTTTATAATGTTTCTCTCCAACTAATTCTTATACTGCAAGGGTAAAAAGATATTTGGTTTATTTATTAATAAAGCCATTTAAGCCTACACATTGTAAACAATACTAAAGTCAGCCCATGGTTTCTGGTAAATTTTGAAATAATGATTTTTGTGTTAAATTTATTAAGACAAAAACCTTTAGCCAAGGCATTCTTCCATTTTACAAGCCTAGGATTATGTTACTATGAACGTTTTAACTTTCAAAGTCCTCAAATTTTGACATATTCTTTTTCATTTTGTTTTTGAGATTAACACTAAGACTTATCAGAGAGCATATTACATTTGACTGATCAAAATGAACATTTTAGTTATAATCCTCCAAATGTTATTGTTCTATTTCTATTACATCAGTTTCTCTGCGTGTGCAATATTTTGCTCATTATGAAGCATTCTGACAAATTTGAGACAAACCTCACCAGTCCTGATGATTTTCAATTAGTCCTTCAGCGCATTTCCCTGGCCTCGCACGCTAAGAAAGCTACATATGGTTTAAACCACTGGTATTTTGTTCCTTCTGCCAATACACAAACTATGCTTTTTCATGTTGAAAACATTCCCATGAATAATTATAATAGTCTCCAAAGAGAACAGATGGTAACAGACACTAGAGCAGACTTGGAAGATAACTATAAATTTATCTTTTCATAGTCTCACCATCATGAAACAGTTCTTTGTGTTATTTTATTTAAAGAAAACAAAAATTCCAACAAATAGAAAGAATGCGTGTATATTTTGTACTTAAAAAGATACGCAATCAGTGTCTTTTATAACTAATGACACATACACAAATATACACATACTTAACATATTGCTGCCATCAATATTTTAAAGGTGCATAAACTTAATAGAGTATAATATTACTAATCATGTATATTGTGACATTTTATAGTATCAAAATATATAACCAATAAGCAACACTAAACAAACATGATCCAAATGAGAATGCGGCGAGTGATCTTAAGTTGAAGAAATGGAACTATAAGCTAATGTTGCATAGTAGTAACTCACTTTCATATTTTTATTCTTATGGGAAAGACAATAAAAGTGTGAGACTTTTTGCTTTGTTTTTCCCTTGTTATTTCAATTGTGATAAAATGGTTGGTATAATTGTACATCATTCTACTTAAGGATATCGTGTCTGTATGTAATAAAAGCTAAAAGGAGTGTCAAACCTAGAAGCATGATTTAAAACTGCAGAAACATATTGTAAGAAAATTAAATTCTAGCAATTTCCCTGCAACTCTAAAAAATAAAACATAGCCAAACAGTAGGTTATTTACACTTTTATAATTAAGCTATAGTAGCAATGCAAAATATTTTAAAATTAGTCATATTGTTTCTAAAATTAAATATTCTTGCAACTGAAACCAATGAATGCTTAAAATGGGAAGAAAAAGGATACTTAAAGGAGATAAGAAATAAAAGTGGAGAGAGAGGGTGAAGGAGAAGAGGTGACGCAAAAGTTAAAAACAAAGCTAATCCAAAATGTATTGAAATTAGTTTTATAATAAGATGTGTAATATATTAACTTAAGTGTTTCAACATTTAAATTTTAAATTCTAGCCAGTTTATTTTTTTGTTGTTTGTAAGAATTTTTCACTTCAATCAGTTGAGTTTTCCATAATTAAAATGGAGTTAATTTAATCTCTCTATTATTCAATATAGGAATCATTGAGGTGACAAACATCAAACTTATATACAACTAGTACTTGACCTTCAATATGCTGTAAATCTGCCTCACTTTGACACAAGTCAACCAACACCTACTGGCAAAAAATTTCTTCAGCACGGTCACTTTTAACTTGCTGCACATGCAACTTAGAAATCATTCAAATAGCTTCAAAATTTCTGTTGCACTAAAATAAGGCCAAATAAAAACCACATGCACCTGTTCTGACTTACCTACAAATCTGACTGAAAGACTCTTAGGAAAGAGTCTTGCTGATGACCCACGAACTGTTTGTACTTCACTTTCTCCTTTATGTCTGTGTTGACTAGCAATGTCAATACAATGTTAAATATAGTAGTGATAGTCTCCTCCCTGATGTTTATCAGAACACTTCTAGCACACAATGCATTATGTATGATGCCATCACTGGAGTTGAGAGAGACAAACTAAGCTAAGGAAACATATGAAGGAAAGTGGAACTGTAGGGTGCTAGCTCATGTGCACAGGTTTACTCCAAACAAAGCACGTTTAACCAGGCTTCTGCGATTAGTGGGTGGCTGTTCTTGTCTCAGACTGGAGGGAGTGCAGGTACAGAAAGCAAAAAAGAACCAAACACAACAGTGGTTTCCTCGGGGATCTGCTAGACCAGTTAAATTCAAGGCAAAGAAATCAGTTCAGAAGGCTACGGTGACTAGTTTGTTTTTTAATTCCAAAGGGGCAATCTTGACAGGTTTTCTAAAAGGACACAGTATGAAAGAGGGGTGGGTGTGGGTTGGGTGTGCTGATTTTTAAAAAATTAAGAAAATTGAAAACTGCACTAATTAAAAATGATCAAGGAAGTTATACCTAGGAATTCTTTTCCATCACAACAATGAACTTGCTCATTCTTGGAAGGTAACCAGGACTTTTCTATGAGAATTTTGTTAGGAAACCTTATTCCATTTAGCCTAGAGACCTCACATGATCTTGTCCCTTCAGACTTTCTGTGCCCCAAACTCAGAGAACATTTAAGGGAACACAAATTGAGTAACTTGGGGCTGGCAAAAGTGCCATCCTGATGAAGTATAAATCATCAGGGTTTAGAGAGGGTAAGGCTTAGAAAGAAGGGAACACCATCTTCAGAGGCATGTCGCACGCACTGCCATGGAGGCAATGCTGACGCACAGCAGCTCCCCTGGAAGTCCCCTAGACTAACGGTTTAGAGGAGTGGAAAGCCCAGTCTTTCTCCTGTGGAGCTGCTGTGGACCGCAGCCCGACGCAAAAGCACGACACCACCAGGGTCCTTTCAGGAACGCATAGACCTAGATAAAGGACATGTCCATCAAAAATCAGAACAAAATGTAAGGAAAGAGTTCCTTCACATTTTATAGTTTTGCTTAATAAAGGTTCCTTTGATTTTATAGCAGCAGTACTTTTAACTAAGCCTTGAACATGTGAGGGGGCATCCCCCAGAACTGGAAATCTTCCTCCAAAGCTATGTATTTAAATTTTTTACAAAACAACCTTATTACATTAAAGTACTCTCCATTATACGTAATACATTTGTCAAATCTGTGATTCCATTCTTGGAAACATTTTCAAACTCATCTGTTTGGATGGTTGTCAGCATCTCCCTCGTTTTTTTCTTCACCTCATTTACATAATCAAATCACGGTCCTTTCCTGTCCCTCTTCATTCATGGAAACAAAAAGAAGTCTCATGGAGCAAGTTCAGGTGAGTAAGGTACGTGGGGCAAGAGACATGCTGCTTTTTGCCCCAAAATGGCACACTGAGATGGCCGCGTGAGCAGGTACAATGTCCTGGTGGCAAAACCAGTCCTCCATGTAGCACAAATCAGGCCTTTTTCCCCAAAATACTGTTACACTGTCTTTTCAGTACCTCTAAAAAGAAAGCTTGATTAACAGTCTGACCTGGTGGAACAAATGCCAAATGCACTATGAGTTGACATTTTTTGTCAGTCCGGGAAATTGATGGATGTTCAGAACGAGGTTTTCCATCAGACGAGGTTTACCATCAATCGACAGACATTTCACCTTTTTTGACATGAGAAAACCACAAGTGCACTTGAGCTTTTCCCCACAGTGCTATCCTTGTAAACTGTGTCCAACATCACAACAATTTCTG
Organism: Tenrec ecaudatus; assembly: GCF_050624435.1. NCBI lineage: Eukaryota > Metazoa > Chordata > Mammalia > Afrosoricida > Tenrecidae > Tenrec > Tenrec ecaudatus. The sequence goes on from NC_134545.1 coordinate 45,066,507, forward strand.
CTGCATTTTCCCCAAACAGGACCCCAAATTTCACAGCTGCACGCTGATCACAAAAAACGAGGTTCGAGTGGAATTGCTTTGACAACAGATGCCACTGGGCACAGTAACTCAGAGAGTTGCTTGATGCTTGCCTAGCAGGGGAAAAAATGTGTACTGAAAGAGATCCACCCAGCGGAGTTTTATACTTGTTTTTTGGGGGGGATGCCCCCTCATATATTCATAAATGGATGTGTTTTAAGCATCTACAGAGAAGATTCAACTTTATTTTACTGATAAATAACCAAATAACCAAAATCCTAGGTTTGTAAATATTGAGCCATCCTTTTATTACCAAAATTAACCCAATTTGGAATTATCTATTACTAATGTACTACTATACTCTGTGTCCAAATGTTTTATTTGAATTTTTATAACAGACATAAATAGTATAAAACTAAAATTTTCTTTTAGATTTATAGTTTGCTTCTCATTCTTTCTACCATCCACATTGACTACAGTTTCACTGTGAAGCCAGCTTCATAAAAATGATATTTAAAGTGTTTGTTTTTCCTCTGCTGCAGGAAAAAACATAAAACTCACTGCCATCAAGTCAAGTCGTAGTCAGGAGACCCTATAGCGCAGGGAGAAGGGCCCTTTTCAGTTTCCCACACTGAAGCTGTTCACGGGGGTAGAAATCCTTAATTTTCTCCCAAGGAACAGCTGGCTTGAACCGCTGACCTACCTACGGATCGCAGCCCAACGCATAACCCTTTCGCAACCAGGGCAGCTGTATTTAGAAGTACCCTATGATTATCTTATCCTTACAGATGTGGTGGTGCGGTGATTAAGTTCACGTGACTGTGAATTGAAAGGTGGGTGGTTTGAACACACCAGCTATTCTGGGTCTGTGAGGGCCTTCTTCTACAAAGATGTGCAGCCTTGGAAACTCTCTAAAGGTTTCCTATTGGGCCCATGAGTTGCAATCGACTCCAGAGCAATAAGTTTGATTTTAGTTATGTATTTGATCCATTTTCCCAGTGAAGGAGTATTCTTCTTTGAAGGGAAGAAATCTTTAGAATCCTCAAGCAAATGGAGTAACAGCCCAGCATTGCACAGTATTGCAATGGGTTTCCACTTAACAATGTGAGGCGGGTGCAGGATCTACAGTTTCATTCGAGCTTACACAGGGCTGCTACAAGTTGTAACTCACGTTATAATAACAGTAGCAACATATATCTTAAAAGTTTTTCAATGTCTTTGTCATAGAAGGTACATAAAATATATACATTATTCTATTATTTTTCAGTTTTAATATTAATACCTTGACTATTTAAATGTTAACCTCTTATTTTACTTATGTTAATCGACCTGAATCTGTTTCATTTAAGTATGCAAGAAGGCAATATGGCAGGCTACTGGCTCAAGTCCAAAGCACCAGAGGTCAAATGATGACAAATCAGATGTAGTGTCCAAACACAGTACAAAGCAAGAGGGTTTTGCCACAACATCCATATACACTGGGTGCAGGCCATGCCCTTGAGAAATTGCCATTCAGTTGAATGGCTATAGTGGAAATGATTACATCACATTAGAACTCATCATGGAGGTGACTATATCATAACTGCTAAACCACTGAGACTCCGACCCAACCAAGTGAACACACATCCTTAATCATCAGGAAGGAGCTCTAGTAGCACAGAGAATTAACAGTTGGTTGCTCGTTGCAAGGTCAGCAGTTAGAAACCAGCAGTCTCTCTGGGGCAGAAAAAACAAGGCTTTGTAACCCAGTAGAGATTCACAGACTGGAAACCACATGGGCAGTTCTGCGTTGCCCTGTAGGGTTTCTGTGAGCTGAGAATAGACTCTGTGGCAGTAAGCGTGTTTTAGTGTTCAGTCCCGACACAAGGTTTCAGTGGAGCCTTCATACTATGACAGACTCTGGTGATCTACCTCTGGAAAAATCGCTTATAAAAACCATATGGAAAACAACAATCCCATCCAATAACTCACCCGTTTTATGGCCCACGTTTAACTCTCTACTTTTGAGAGATTTAGATTGAAGATAAACAGTTGTGAAGGAAGGCAGGTTTGGTGTATTTTATTGCATATTCTCATCAAATTACTAGAATTATATATTTTGTTCTTACTGTGTCATTTAATACTAATAACGTGCTATCAGGAAAAACTGTGAATGACTTTTAAATGGACCAAAAAGAGTTCTGAGTGTCATCACTGGTAACCTATGTATTATTTAGATTGCACCCTTTGAGTTTATCTGATTCTATAGAATTCATATCTTCCAGTTTTTGAATTACACTATAAGCCTGTACATTCTAGATTAATGATAGCAATAATTTCTGTTTACAGACAAGTAAATAAATTATGAGCCATCAATGGATAATTGAATCCCCATGCCCATATGTGTAGTCAAAAAAGCAATTTTATATTTTTGTTTGTTTATTGATTGATTTTTAGGTAGGAAAAAGATTTTAAAGGCTGTATTTGAAATAAAGTATGCCAAAAATTTATTTCTACCTTCTCCAAGGAGTTGATTAAATAGTAACTTCTTTGCCTTATTATGATTTTTGAAATTTATCTATATATTTTCTTTTTATTAACTACATGTCTCTGCTCATTAAATTATCCTTTAAAGTGGCTTCAATAGCTTACTAATCCACTCATTATAATCAGTGAGTTAAATTAAAATTTTGACCTGTAATCACTATATGAATTAAAAGTTTATCATTTGGCGGATAGCTTATAAAAATAGCCTATGAAATAACGATTACTCCCATTTTGAAGACCACAATATATGACCAAACTCACTGCCACTGAGTCCATTCTGACTCATAGCCACCCAATATGAGAGAATAGAATAGAACTGCCCTTGTGAGTTTCTAAGAATCTAACCCTGAACAGGCCTGGAAAGTTTCATCTTTCCCCTGCAGAGCAACGGGTGGTTTTGAACTGCTGACCTTTCTGTCAGAAGCCCAAAAGATAACTCACTACACCACCAGGACTTCTTCATGACGATTAAAGCTATGTGTTAACTAGGCTGTGCCATGAGTCAGTGTTTTAGCAGTTATGATGCAGCCATCCTACACCCCACTTCCCCCAGGTGTTCTAATATAATAAAAGAAGAAACTAGAGCTTGAAAGCTTCAACAATTTACCCATGCTTCCACATGCCCATTTTGCCCAATTCTGGGCACATATTCCTGTCCCCATTCACTTTGCTATGAGTTTAAACTTTGTTGTATTTCATAATTTTAAAAACAGCCATTGAGTCCATTTCACTCTATAGCAATCTTACAAGATAGAGTAGAATTGCCCAACAGCAAGGCTATAAATCCTTAAATCAGCAAAAAACCCTCAACTTTCTCAAGGAGCAACTGGGGAGTTAGATCTGCTGATCTTGAAGCAAGCAGCCCGACACACAATGCGCTCTACCACGAGGGCTCCTAACGGTTCCAAAGAGCAGGGAAACCCACAGACCAGCTTTTCTTTTAGAATCAACGCTGAGAGGGCCATTATAAAATGTCATTTTCACTGAACAAACTCAACAATTTAAATCTGTACATGTGTCCTACTCCCATGAAAAAAACTGACTTTATTTTTCAGTTTCAAAAATGACTACATCATCTTGGGGTTTTTTGTAGGGGGGGGGGTGGGGAATGGTAGAAAAGGAAAGAAAATCTATAAATTTAATTCCAACATAGAATAAGAAATGAAATAGTGGTGAGATTTTTTTTTCACATGAATAAAATTAATCACTGTTTATTTCTGTATTTTTTACCTATTCTGTCTTTGCTTGGCAGGATAAGCATGATAAAGAATATATTTAATTAAATTATCTACCATAAGATTTCACATTAATACCCACAATATAAGTATGCCTATCTTTTTAAAATGGAGAATGGTGAAATATAAGTAGATTTATAATAAAAACTTCAGAGTAGAACAATAGTGTTTAGACAATCTCTCAGTATGAACTACAAAGAAACACCTAAAGACAAGAAGGGAGTTTTTAAGTACGTGGCTAAAAGAGAAAAATTAGGAAAGAAGACAGGGGTGAGAGAAATATTGATTCTACATATCCATGTGGCTTGAAATTATTCATTAATCTTAAAATTGGAAGAGCAGGCATCGCATTTGCAATGACAACACAGTTTGAGGAGACTCTGTTGCCTCACCATCTGCCACATCCTACTCTAATATTTATAAATATAGTTGTGCACTGACATTTCTACAACTGCTCCAGGTGTAAGGCATTAGAAGAGAAAATTCACTTTGATCAATGTCATTTCTTATTTTTAGATCTAAGCTAACCTTCCCAATGCTGCAATCTTTTAATACAGTTCCTCATGTTGTGGTGACCCCCCCATCCATAAAATTATTTTCGTTGCTACTTCAAACTGTAATCATGCTATTATTAATAATTAATAACCCCTGTGAAAGTGTCATTTGACCCCCAAAGGGGTCACTACCTACAGACTGAGAATCACTAATCTAAGCAACTAGACTGTGTCCACATTCCCAGAAGTAGACCTGGTATACATTTTTCAATTTGTTTATTTTTTCTTTTTTTCTGGGTGAATTGTATCTCAAAAAACAAAAATAAAGATATTTCATAGGACAGAACTGAATCTGCAGCTCCGGGAGAGAGACATATCTGATTCGAGCACACGGGAGCAAGTGAAGTTGGAGGGAGAGTGGAGCGCATCCTGGCCCACCAAGCCTTGAGGACAATATACCCGCTCAGAGCAGCCAATCCACAGAGAAGACCACATGGCCGGCCCCAATATGAGACATGACATCCCTCACTGACCCATAGCCCTACAGGGGAAAACATTGGAGACACAGTGTGGGATTTCCACCCAATCTGATCCCACCACATCTAGGCAAAATACTAAGGGTGTGAAACAGAACAGCAAGGCAGACAAAGCAACAATGTCCCCAGGGAATACCAAAAATAGGCTTTGGGGCCAGGGCTTGCGCCCCAACAGGCTCGACTAGAAAATACTCCTAAGGGCCAAGAAACAGTCCTGATCTAATTACAAGCTTTTCTTTTTTGTTGTGTTTTGTTTTTGTCATTGGTTTGTTGTTGTTGCTTTTGTTTTATTTTGTTGCTTGGTTTTGCTCTGTCTTTTTTTGTGCATGTTATTATCTCCGCAGGTCTGTTTAAATAAAACAGGCAGGATGAATTATCTGGAGGAGAAAACAACAGGACCCACAGTCCCAGGGGGACATGGGAGAGGGGGAGGTGCGGGGAAAGGTAGTGGTATTAATAAACCCAGGGACAAGGGAACAACAAGTGATCCAAATTGGTAGTGAGGAGGGTATAGGAGACATGGGAGGGCATGATCAAGGGTAATGTAACCAAAATGAATTACTAAAACCCAAATGAAGACTGAGCATTATAGTGGGACAACAGGAAAGTCAAAGGAAATAGAGGAAAGAGCTAGGAGGCAAAGGGCATTTATAGAGGTCTAAATAAAGGCATGTACATATGTAAATATATTTATATATTAGGATGGGGAAATAGATCTATATGCATATATTTACAGGTTTAGTACTAAGGTAACAGATGGACTTTGGGCCTCCACTCAAGTACTCCCTCAATGCAAGAATACTTTGTTCTATTAAACTGGCATTCCATGATGTCCACTTTCCAGTTAAAATCGCTGAAGACAAAGTGGGTGAATAAGCAAATGTGGTGAAGAAAGCTGATGGAGCCCGGCTATCAAAAGATAGAGTGTCTGAGGTCTTAGATATGACAAAATAATAATTTATAAATTATCAAGGGTTCATGAGGGAGGGGGGTGTGGGGAGGGAGGGTAAAAATGAGGATTTGATGCCAGGGCCTTAAGTGGAGAGCAAATGTTTTGAGAATGATGAGGGCAATGAATGTACAAATGTGCTTTACACAATTGACGCAGGTATGGATTGCGATAAGAGTTGTATAAGCCCCAAATAAAATGATTTTTTTAAAGTCGATTATGGAAGATATCGTTAGGTCAAAATGTATCAACTTATCATATGTTCTCCCTTCTTACCCATTTTAAAATCATTTCAGTGTTTCATATTTTCTACTTCGATTGTCGTTTTCTATGTTTTGCCTAGTTGTCATTTTGCTTCCTATTTGTGTTTTGCATGATTTTCTGTATCTGAAATCCGGGATAGGTAGATTTACAGAGACTGGAACTGGGGTGATAATTGCCTCGGAGCATGGCAGGAGAGGATGGAGGGAAATGGGCAGCTAACAACAAATGTGGGTGAGAAGAAAATGTTCTGAAATGGATTGTGTTGATGATTACACAAATCTCTTTAATATGACAGAATAATTAAATTGTATGATATGTGAAGAATATGACAATAAAAGTGTTTTAAAAAGATAATCAGAAATAATTGGGTTTATAATAAATATATAGAAAATCCCCAAAGGCTAACTTTATAACAATAGAAAGCAAGATGAAGCCTCTGATTTTCATCAATTATAATTTCTAAACAATACTTCAATAACAAAATTGAACACCATTTCATTTGAAATGTATGGTTTTTAAGTATATCAGCTTTACAATTTATTAAACTCTCCTTTAATATGTTTCTGTTATATTTGAGTATTATAATTTTAGCTTATCTCTAAATATTTGCCAGGAAATTATTTGATTAAGATTTGGGAGAGTTTTGAAACATAATCCTGAAAACGAATTCATTAATTTATATGAAAAGTCAATTAAAAACATCCCTAGGTCAATGCTCTACAAAAACATATATGTACTGGATACCATTTTACTCTTATCAGAAGGTCAAACAAATTCACCGCCATTAAGTCAATTCTGACTTACAGAGACGCTACAGGACAGTGTAAAACTAGGATGGTTAAAATGGTTAAAATGAAAATAAAACTACCTAACTGACTGTGCTTACTAATCAGATAGAGATTGGTGGAAACTTGCAACTACAGCCCTAAAATAACCTTCAGGTATGAAAATTAACTCACTCCTAAGGCTCAATGGTCATAGAAACAATAAATATGTCTGTTACGGGTGCAGTACACCAGAGAAGGGTACATCATTAGAACTGTCGATCGCTGCAATCACAAGAGCAGGATTTACTTAAAAGGAAAAGTCAAATGGGACAAAGAAGTAGGATAAGAGATGTTACATTGTGAGGACTGCATCATGAAACAAGATGTATGTGATGTGACTTGCTGAACGGAAAACTGATCTGTTCGTTACAACTTCATCCAATTCACGATAAAAATTTTAAAGTAGAAAAAACTTTGGCACAGTAAAAGTTTAAATAGAGTTAAAGTACAATGAAGGAATAAGTACTACTTATAGATTAAAAGGAAAAATATAAGAAAATAAAAAATAATATCATATCAATAATGTGAAAATTTATAAAACAGAAACAGGCCAAAGGATATCGTAAGAAATTAAAACAGTAATGAACAAATAAAACAAAACAGTGGGATTTTTCTAAGTAAAAACTTGCAAGTAAACAGTGTAAGGAGTCATGCTCTCTCAAAATACTATTGAAATGTATGTATAACTGTATTACAGAGCAAGCATTAAAACAGTGAACTCAAACAAACAAAAAAGAAGCTAGTTCACAATCAACAAAATATACAATGGAGAAATTGTGCCATAAGGTTGAATGTCCAAGACTGTATTAAATCCTTTTCTTTATAAGCTTTAAAATAATTAACCAACCTGAGCCACTTTCATTGAGTTCTGGGTAGAGCCACCAGCATGATATTCAACACTGAATTTTTTTACAAGTTCCTCAAACCTACAAGAAAATCATAGCAAAGAAATATATATGAGAATCTGTCAGTTATCATAATACAAATCTAAAATAAAGGTGGAATAAATCGCATAAAATCGGAATTTTAAAATTATATCATTATGAAAAAAATTATATCATTATGTTGAATCAAGTAAATTAAAATATTATGACAAATTTCCATACTTAAATTGCCTCATAAACATACCCTTATATGAATTTTAAATGTCTATGCTGTCTATAATTATACATTAAACAGAAGGTATAAATAATAACTCATAACTTATCATTTAAGTAATTCATTAAGTTCCTATAGCATTTAATATAATAATGACAAATGAATATTCTAATATGCTTGTAATTTAATGAAGAACTAAGTACATTGGGTTGTACTCTTAGGAAAGTAACTTTTAAGTGATACAGTTTCCATCTTCTAAATTAAGGTCAAGAAACTATTATGGTTGGCATCTGATAAAAGCTATAGAATTGCTCCCAAGAAAAATGTTTATATTCACTATACACGAAATTTTACCTACTAGATCAATTATGTATACTCTCTCCTAAAATACATATCAAGCCAGGGGACAATGAACAATAATACAAATAATTTTGAATTAAAAAAGCATTCATTAACTGGTATTATAATACCACATCTGTTCATTGCATGTCTCTAACATTTTCCACATAATAGGAAACAACCAGGTCGAGCTGGTATTTACTTTAATTGCAAAGGATTACAAAGTTTGGGGGAACAAAAGGATGAATGTATATGAAAAAGTAGAGAAAATGCTTCAAACTGTGCAGTGAAGATATTAAATACTACAAAAGTTCAACAGAGACTGGTTATATGGGCAGAATATGTAAGGAAACAGATTAGTCGTGAAAAATATTTACAAAAGACGCACCCGTACCATTTAAAAGAATTCAAAATGTATTTAAAAAACCCAGATGTGATCAGATTTGGAATAGACAATGGCATTCTGCACACTCCAATGCCCTGGTTCACACGTTTAGATCTCTTCTGAGCTAGGTTTGTGAACTAAGCTATCAGCGAGAGTGAAGCTAGAGATAGAAGGGGAAACAGAGAGTGAATGAACAAAGTGCATAGGCAGAGAGTGACTGGTTATCTAGGCCCATCTGAGGTCACTCCCTTTTAAAAAGGCCGTTCCCCCAAAAGTTTTAGCCAGCTCTCTAGTGGGTTCCCTGGTGGTGCCTTGAAAGATATATCCCCCGTGAATGTGCTATTATTTGCAGAAAGGATTTTGCAATTATAATTAAGAACCTTGAGATAACATTACTTTATACTATCCAGGTAGAACCTTAACTAGTATACTTATAAAAGAACAAACAAAAGGTCATATAAAGACAGAAAGAAGTCAAGGATTCACTCAGAGCATCTCAGAGGAAGCACAACATTGTTGACTCCTGATTTCAGACTTGTGAAAAAATAAATTTCTGGGAACCGATTGCAAGGATCTACATGTGACTTCCTCCCTGGGGGACAGACAACAGAAAAGTCGGTGAAGAGAGACATTAGACAGGGAAAGATATAACAAAATAATAATTTACAAATTATCAAGGGCTCATGAAGGAGAGGGGGGAGCGTGGAGGGAGGGGAAAAAAATGAGGACCTGATGCCAGGGGCTTAGGTGGAGATTAAATGTTTTGAGAATGGTGAGGGCAATGAATGTACAAATGTGCTTTACACAATTGATGTATGTATGGATTGTGATAAGAATTGTATGAGCCCCTAATATAATGATTAAATTTTAAAAAGAGAGAAAAAGAAAAAAGAAATTCCCATTGTTATAAACCACCCAGGTTATAGTAACTTACTATGACAATCCTAGGAAACAAATGCACCATCATTTCTCACAGTTTAGGGCCTCTTTTCTTAAGTTTAGTCTCTTCTCCTATATCAGAAGCCTCACTCTTTAAATAGCTAAGGGTCATAATATTTTAGGAAGAACTAACAGATCTAAATTTGTTATAGACACTAAAACTACAGCAAACCATCTCTAATTCAACTTGGAAAAGTATAGAATGAAATATTTCACTTTCTACATTGGAAAGCAAACCGCAAATTGCTGGAGACTGGAATCTGACTATAAACTGAAATTCTAGTCATAACATTTACTATCTACCTTTGCCACAACATAGCCTTCTATATCTTATAAATTGCAATGAGGATTAAACTGATAAGTTGAATAAACTATCTTCTTTATTCCCATCTTTAGTAGCTACTCAATAAATATTACATATGAAACTTGATATTTACAAAGAAACTAGGATTCCTTCTGGCACATAACAACGCCTAACACAATAGAAGTAACACTGCCCAGCACTGCGCCATTCTCACGCGTTCCTGTGCTTGAGGCCCACTCTTACAGCCACTGTGTCAAATCCATCTCCTTAAAGGCCATACCATGCATGATGTCTTTCTTCAGAGACTGGTATCTCCTCACAATATGTCCAAAATATGTAACACTGTCTCCTCATCCTTGCCTGTAAGAAGTACTCTGGCCTTACTTCTTCCAAGACAAGTTGGTTTGCCCATTTAGCAGTCCATGATACTTTCAATACTCTTTTCTAGCACCACAATTCAAAATCATTGATTCTTCTTCAGTCTGTCTTATTCAATGTCCAACGTTCACATGCTTATGGGGCATATGAAATTACCATGACTTGGGTCAGGCCCTTATTCCTAAAGTAACATCCTTGCTTTTCAATAGCTTAAAGGGTTATTCTTTTTTTTTTTAAACGTTTTATTAGGGGCTCATACAACTCTTATCACAATCCATACATATACATACATAATTGTATAAAGCACATCCATACATTCCCTGCCCCAATCATTCTCAAAGCATTTGCTCTCCACTTAAGCCCTTTGCATCAGGTCCTCTTTTTTTTTCCCCTCCCTCCCCACTACCCCCTCCCTCATGTGCCCTTGCTAATTTATACATCGTTATTTTGTCATATCTTGCCCTATCCGGAGTCTCCCTCCCCCCCCCCTTCTCTGCCGTCCCTCTCCCAGGGAGAAGGTCACATGTGGATCCTTGTAATCAGTTCCCCCTTTCCAACCCACTCACCCTCCACTCTCCCAGCATCGCCCCTCACACCCTTGGTCCTGAAGGTATCATCCACCCTGGATTCCCTGTGCCTCTAGCCCTCATATGTACCAGTGTACAACCTCTGTCCTATCCAGCCCTGCAAGGTAGAATTCGGATCATGGTAGTTGGGGGTAGGAAGCATCCAGGATCTGGGGGAAAGCTGTGTTCTTCATCGGTACTACCTCGCACTAAAGGGTTATTTTTGTGCAGCAAATTAACAGAATGCAACTGGTCTTTTGATCTTATCTGTTGACTCCAGGAGCATTGATTGTGAACCCACACATGGTAACATCCTTAACAACTTCACTCTTTCTCCATGTATCATGGTACAGTTGTGAGGGTTTAGGTCTTACTAACATTGAGTTGTAATCCATACTAAATTCTTCAAGCCCTACTCATTTTCACTTAGCAAGGTTGTGTCATCTGCATATTGCTGGTTGGTAGTAAGCCTTCCCCTGATCTTGATGCTGCATTCTTAATTTATAATCCAGCTTCTCTGATCATTTGCTCTGCATACAGAGTAACTCTGGTGGAAGGATACAGCCCTGACACATACCTTTCCTGATTTGAACTATGCAGTATCCTCTTGATCCATGTACAAGTTTCACAGGGGCACAATCAAGTGTTCCGGGATTCCCATGCTTCTAAAGCAGCGGTTCTCAACCTATAAGCCGTAACCCCTTTGGGGGTCGAATGACCCTGTCACAGGAGTTACCTGATCCATCCTGATCCATAACCGTAACAAAATGACAGTGATGAAGTAGCAACGAAAATAATTTTATGGTGGGGGGGGGTCACTACAATAGATAGACCTGTGTTAAAGGGTGGCGGCATTAGGAAGGTTGAGAATCACTGTTCTAAAGGTTATCCACAGTTTGTTATGATCCACACAGTCAATGTGTTTGCAGAGTCAATAAAGCACAATAAATAGCTTTCTGGTATTCTCTGCTTTGAACTAAGATTCATCTGATGTCAGCAATGATATCCTGTGTTTTTCCTCATTCTCTTATTTTGTGAAGGTTGCCAGTGGTTTATCAATTTTGTTCATCTTTTCAAAGAATCAAATTCTTATCTTTTGTTTTCTATAGTTTAAAATTTTTCTGATTTTATTTTTGTTGTAATCTTTTTATCTTTTCTTCTAGTATTTGAAGGTTCCATTAAAGCTCTTAAATCGGCTATCACACACAAAAAACAACAACACGAGATTAAAATGAAACAGCTTTCATGAAAAAATTCACCGTGGAGAGCAAATGCTTTGAGAGTGATTAGGGCAAAGAATGTACGGATGTGCTTTATACAATTGATGTATGTATATGTGTGGATTGTGATAAGAGTTGTATGAGCCCCTAATAAAATGTAAAAAAAGAACAGAAAAAAAAAGAAAATGATTAGGGCAAAGAATGTACAGATGTGCTTTATACAATTGATGTATGTATATGTATGGATTGTGATAAGAGCTGTATGAGCCCCTAATAAAATGTTTTTTTTTAAAAAAAGCAGAATAAAAAAGAATCACCATTTGACTATGACTACAAAAAAAAATTCACTGTGAGCAAAGAGAACTTTCCCAGGTAATATGCAATACAAAAGCTCTGCCAAGTGGAGCTTTATTCCATTTTTTATTTCAGGTACCACCTTTGTATATTTATGGACATCTTTATATATAAGGTGACTTTCTTGTAAGCAGCATATAAAAGGGTTGTGCTTTTTTTAACCTTTGTTATTCTTTGTATTTTAATTGGTGAATTCATTCCAATTATTCAGTGGTGTTATTAATAAATATGGTTTTGCTGATGTCATTTTATAATAAGTTTTTTATGATGTTACTGGTTTCGGTTTTCATTACTTTTCATGTTCTGTTCCTGTTGTTTTCAGTGGTCTTTTTGATTCTCTTTCTATTTTGATCTTATTGTTTGTCTTGCTTATATAGTTTTTATCCTGTTTGTTTTGTCGAAATTATAATTTTTTCTTTGTAGTTTTACTTCCAATTTTAAAAGTTTGTTGTATTTTGTGAATAGTTCAATATCTTCTCTGTTTGAGTACTATTGTCTAACTATGTTCCCTTTGCTTGCTTTATTTTTACATTCATAGCGGAATGCCATGTATGATTCCTTGTTTTAATTTAGTTAGTATTGTTTGACACTGTATACTGCACAAGCATAATGCATTTTCCATAATTTCTTTTCTAATATTTTTAGTAAAGGTGGTCATTTTTCATACATTTGCTTAGTTTTTCCTTATTTGTAAATGTTTTTAATTTCTTCTCATATTTGAGGGATAATTTTTTGTATATGGGATTCTTGTTTGGCAATTTTTTTTCTTTCAGAATTTTGAATGTATTATTCCATTGGGCTTCGTACCTGAATGGCTTTGGAAGGAAAATCTGAATTTATTCTAGTTACTTACCCTTTAGATATAATTGTCTTGTTTGCTGCAATGTCAGGATTATTTCCTTATCTTTAATATTAGAACACTTGATTATTATAATTATCAGGGTGATTTCCTTTTGAATCAATTGTTTGGATTTCTAAAGACAGGCCACATTCAAGATACAAAACACTATGAGATAAATGATTTCCAAATACTTCTCCCATTTTGAGAGTTATCTTTTAGTCCTTTATGGCAGAAAAGTTAAGAATTTTTATGATATCCAATTGATCAATTTTGCTATTTGTTCTTTTTGTGTTATATCTGAGAATTCAATGTCAAATTCAAGGTCTCAAAGAAGTACTCTATGCTTTCTTCCAAGAGCTTTAGTTTTATATTTAAGTATCTTGGCTATTTTGAGAGTTTTTAAAATACAATATAATGTATTAGTCTAACTTCTTTGTGTGTGTGTGTGTGTTTGTTCGAGTGCTATTTGTTGAAAAGATTATTCTTTCTTCTACTGATGTGTCTTGGGACTCTTCTAAGAAATAATTGACCATAACGGTGTCAGTTTACTTCCTGGCTCTCAAGTCTCTCTTGCTGGCCTGTAACAGTAATACGTGTGTCTTTATGCCAATACCACTCATTGTTGCTCTGTAGCAAATTTTTAATAGAAAAGTATGTTATTTTTAAGAGTTTTGTTATTCTGAGTCCCTTGAGTCTGTCAGCTTCGCTAAATTGGAGGGACAAAGATACCACCCAGGCCTCAAATAGGGTCAAAATGCAATATGTAGATTAATTTGAGGAGTAATCATATCTTAACAATATTAAAGCTTGGAAGCATTTATTTAATGCTATTGAAATATTTTTTAAATCAATAAAATGAATGGTATGAACAATAAAACTGAGCAATGATATAAACAAAGATAAAACTAGAAAACCCAAAGAAATATCCAGCAAACAGACACAATATAAAGTATGAAAATACTTTTTAAAACTAAAGGGAAAGGATAATATCTCAGGTGGCCGAGTAAACAGGTGGCAAGATCCAGAGACGATGGTGAGGTTCTGTGCTGGGCTGCTAACCACAACTGGAACTGGAACCACCAGCTACTCCACAGGAGAAGGCTGAGGCCTCTGCCCCCAGAGGATTTGTAACCTTGGACGCCCAAAGAGGCGGTTCTATGCGATCCTACAATGTCACTGCGAGTCAGTCTCAATTTGATGGCCCGAAATGTGATTTTGGTTTGGGTCGTAGGAAACCAAAGAATGAATCGAGGCAATGGAGGACCAGAAAGGAATTCTGCGGAGGTGAGGATGGATGGTCGATATCGAAATTATTTTTTAAATGGCAACTTTTATCATTTCTATCATAGAAAACTAAAAACATTTAGTATTAACAGTGTTTCCATTATCATATAATGTAGAGTAAAAAAGTTTTGTTTTTATGTTTAGTTTTGATTTTCTAATTTCTTTAGGATATCTAAAGTAAAGCTGAACTCTTAATAGCTTTTATAAAGCAAACAACAATGGAAACACAGAACAGGAAAAAAATGGGAGAACGGAAAAGAAGTCTAACTATCATGTAATAAATAAACAAGCAAATAAATATTTGACTCTCAGGGCTCTTATTCTAACTACATGATCAGAGAAAGAGAGAGAGAATGTGTGTGTGTGTGTGTGTGTGTGTGTGTGCAGATACAGCTCTCCCTGCACAAACTCTGTTGTGTTTGGATATTTACTTTTTATGATATATATATATATATATAAAATCAAACAATCTTAAATACAAGATTATGAATAATGCATTGCTATGAGTAGTGGTTAGATATTTGCTATGGCACATGATTTAGGATATCATAGATCCTCAGACCTAACCACGAGTGTCCAATCACTATGAGTCTAACCACTACATCTGACCACTACTCTTTCCAAAGCATCATTCATAATCTTAGACTTATGACTGAACAATTATACATATGCATATACATACTTTAACACAGCATGTAGCACACAATATTTACTTAGTATTTAATATCTCTTAATGTTTCCTAAGTTTTGATGATAAGCCAGGCACATTTTATTATTAGTCATTATCTTATGTTTTAATACTAATGTATTTGCTTTAATTTTCATTCATCCCGACATTCAGAAATATAATCAAGTTAAAAAAAATCTATCCAAGTTGCTAATATCTCTAGTTCTAATGATTTATCTGTTTTTCTCTAACATATAATATTCACCATTTATGAATGACATTGTTGCTTTCCTTTTTTTTTAAAATCAAATAAGCATGAACTTAGAAAAATAAAAAATATATAATATTTTCATTTTTTGAGCTTCCTAAAATAAAATCTAAGTGACTGACTAGACTATATTTACACATTAAATAAAATGACTTCAAAAAATAAAATAAATGATTTCTTGACAACTCTGACCATCTATGCTATCCTAAATAATATAATATAGCACACATCGAATGGCTCCCGGTCCTAAAGCATCATTCATAATCTTGGATTTAGATTGATTAAATATGTATACATACATACATGCTATTGCATTATTCATTTCTACCTCGTACAAAGACCTTTTTATATTAAATTTGAGCAACTCTGTTTTGTAGTGAATTAATTACACTGTTAGACTGCTAAGTCCAAGGTCAGCAGTTCAACCTCTTTCCTGGCCCAAAGGAGAAAGGTAAGATTTTCTGTCCCCTCAAAGGTTTACCGGCTCAGATACCCACAGGGAAGTTCTATACTATCATCCATAGTCCCTATGAGTCACTTGGAAAGTTTTTGTGGTAACTTTGAAATGAATACATCATACAGAATATGTAAAGAATTCTCTATGTTGTCTTACCTGGCCTTCTCTACTTTTCTATTTTAGTTCTAATATCTCTAGTAATGGCTCTACAAAGAACTCACGGATAATATTCAGGATTCAAGAATTTATTTAAAATGATTAGCGTTAACAAAAAGAATGTATTAAGTAAGGCAACAGGTTGTAACGCTAGTGAGAAATGCTCAGGATAGAGTTGTTTACCTGGACATGTTGCAAACGTTTCTCAGGGCAGCTAATAAATGCCAAAATGGAAGGCCGCTCTTCTGTAATCCTCAAATTGGAGGCATTCTGCTCAAGCTCCATGAATTAAGCATCCAGGGGCATATCTCGCCCTCGTCTACCTCTAGTCTTCTGGAACCAGGAGGTTTACTGTACAGCTCTCAAGGTCCAGCGGACACACTCCATTGCTGGATCATGCAGGTAATGAGATAACCCCCTCCTACTTCTTGGAGAGCAATTTCTTTTAAAATTTTTTAATGTTTTTTAGTTGGGGCTCTTACAGTTCTTATCACTATCCATCCATCCATCCATTGTGTCAAGCACATATGTTGCCATCATCATTTCAAAGCATTTTCTTTCTACTTGAGCCCTTGATATCAACTCATCTCCCTCACTTGAACCCTTGATATTTTATAAATTTATAATCCCCACCATGTCTTACATCAATCACTGTCTCCTTTCACGCACTTTTCTATTGTCCATCCCCCTAGAAAAGGGTTACATAGAGCTCATTGTGACCGAGTCCCCTTTTCTCCCCCACCTTGCCCTTCCCCTCCTGGTATGTCTATTCTCATTATTGGTCCTGAGGGGTTTATTGATCCTGGATTCCCTGTGTTACGAGGAGAGCTCTTTTTACACACAATGGGATAGCACTCCAGTCAGTCTTGTTCACAGTTACTCACAGGTAAATCCTATCTGTATTTTCCCCTACCTTCTTCCCAGATCCATGCAGGAAAAGGTCACTTGACAAGGGGTTAGAGACATTGGCTAGAGCCGTGGTTCTCAAGCTTCCTCATGCCACGAAGCTTTAATACAGCTCCTCATGTTGTGGTGACCCCCAACCATAACATTGTTTTCCTAACTGTAATTTTTCTACTGTTATGAACCATAATGTAAATATCTGATATGCAGGATGTAGTTTCATTGTTACAAATTGAACATAATTAAACATAACTAAAGCATAGACATTAATCACAGAACAATATGTAGTTATATATTGTGAAATATTTATGTGCTTTCCGATGTTTTTAGGCAACCGCTGTGAAACAGTCGTTCAACTCCCAACGGGGTCACGACCCACAGGTTGAGAACCACTGGGCTAGAGGAACCATATTAAATAATTCATTGTCCCTGCACTATACATATTCAATAATGAAGAAAAATGGATAAAAGATTAATAGAAATTTTGTATGGCCAGGCCTCAGGGAGGAGACGTGACTGTTACAGTATATGCATTTTTACACAGGATGATTGATGTACTTGGTTTCATTGAATTGTCCAGGAGAAAATGTAGAATTGGGAAATGTTATCTATATTATTATGACTTAACTCTAAAAAGGGAGCTTGAATTATGGGGAGTTATGGAAATGTTCTTTAGGATCACAGGACAAAGCATAACTGCTATGCCACCCAGGACTCCATGGAAATGATCTTTTCTGGTGATTACACAAATATTTATCAAATCCACAGGACTGAACACATTAAAGTATAGGTAAATAATAGTTCACTATACTTCAGTCAGAGAACTCAGGTGGGAAGATGGGATTAGTGCTGGTGCTAACCCCGCATGGGGGTTCAAACCTACGATTCACTCTAGAATGGGCTGTGTCTCCTCTTATGAAGATCTGGAGTCTCAGAAACCCACAGAAGTTCTAGTCAATCTTATAGGTTAGTTATCAGTCAAAATGGACCCATGCAGTGGATTAGTTTGGGGTTATAATTAAATATATCTGATTTATTTATAATTTATTAATTTATTATTATTATATTAATTTATATATTATATTTATTTATTTATAAAGAAGAATATGCTACCTCAGGGAACTACTAAAAGCAATTCAAAACCTACACTGCATATACCTGTCTAGCTAGCTATACGGACAGGAATATACACCTGGACACAGAAAGACAAGGCAAACAAATTTAAAACCCAAAATAATTCTGGTAGGTAAAATTCATACAATTATCCCCAGTTTCCAATTGAAGGCATACATGAGCTCTGACTTTTTAAAAAGAAAACAACTTTTTATTTGGAAATATATTCATGTGGAAAGGCTGTAAGAATTTAACAGGACTCTGTTTCATTTCTCTCTCTCAAATATACAGATACTTATTTATACGAAGTTCTATTGACATAGGAAGGTTATTCCTCCACTTTCAAGGTGTTGGAATTCCTGTTATGTTGTCTCATCCCAGTTTGAAGGTTCAGTCATATGTGGCTCTGTCTTTTGTTGACCTTATGTGTAGGGGGAAGATGTGGAGTCAGATCCATTATCCTCCGATGCCAGTTTAGTTACTTGAACACAGTTCTCACAATGTGCAAGTTGCAGATTATTTATAGTTAAGAATATAATAAAATCATATAAAAGATTTTTATAGAATATTTGCAATAAAATGCCTCATGGTATCAACTACTTTTTAATTACACTCAATTGTGATTTGGTTATTTTAAAGATGCACGCAGAAGACACGTTAAAATTAAGGGGAAAAAGTAAAGGAAAGGTGATAAAGATAAGAGAGAGAAGAAACTATATAATAGAAATAACTCAATGTTTATGTGCAGCTTCTCCAGTTATTTGATCTGAAGCAAACACTACTTGAAGTAAAAGACTTCATGAGAAATCATTCTTATATTTTAATGACGTATATAAAAGAGAATTATGAACAAGAAAATGAGCCCAAACCTCACTTTTAAAGCTCTAGTTCTCAGGGTCATTGCTTTCCAGTCACAGAAGCTGAAGCCACTCTTACCCAAATCTCAGGAAACTAAATGAGCTCAGCACCATGTAAAGAATAAAAAAGCCCTCCAGATTGTACTGATATTACCCAAGCATCAACAATTCTGAATATTTAATAAAGATAGTAGACATACAAGCATAAGGGATAACACGCTTATAAGAATTACAATAAAACTAAAATATATATACTTCCTAGCAAACATTCACAACTGACAAGTACAATTTCTGGTGAAGTTCTTTCCAAAGTCCTCATCTAAACATAAAATAAATGAAAAACATAAGTAATTCTTAATTCTAAACAAGTTCTACTTATTAAGACCAAATGTTAATAGAATAATGATGGAGAAGGATCCACAGGCAAATTGTGAGATTCAAAGCTTTGAAAGTTTTTACCACAAATGTTTAAGTGAGGTTGAAAAAAACTGACTTAAATGTCAGTTTGATAAAAGCCAAAAAAACATTTCCCACATGTGTTTACATTTAAGCATATTAAAAAAAGATGGAAAAAGTAACAATCATTTGAAATTAAGGTTAAACTATAGGTTCATAAGGGTTGTAATTTAAAGGTACTTCTCAAGCCTCTCGTTTTCTCTTCTTGGATAAAAAAGCAGTTTAAAGCGATGTGTTACTCAGATAAACCCTTATTCAATTCTAAAGTGGTTAGAGGTTTAACTATTTCCATTGACAACTGTGCATATGAATGATGTTTCTTAGGTCACTTAAGATAAGTGTAACTTACATGTACAGTAAAAAAGCACCTTGTATGAAGGGGATCCAACAACTTTGTGGAAAAATGGAATTAAAAAATAGAATTTCTCCAACAAAATTTCAAAGCCCCTCTTATATGAGTAGCAATAATTAAAATAAAATGAAATATTCATAAATTCAGATGAAAGCATGATACGTATTACATTTTTACCCAATATAAAAACTTAAAAATAAAACAAAGCTTTTTTAAGATTTTCTTTAACCAGTAATATTTTTTCACATTTTAATCACACAAGGAAAGAAAATTCCATTACTAAGCAAAAGAACAATATGGTAGGAGTAGTTCTAAAACTGGCACATACAGTCTAGGTAAACACATAGTCCATCATGTGCAGACATGGTTTTAAAACATAAACCACATGATTTCCCCTCTTTATTGGTTTGTCTCATCTGCCATTCTGTCACTGAGCCCAGGTTTTGTAATGAAGACCTAGTTCTTCTAGAAGCGTATGAAAAAAGTATCCAAGCAACAATTAACCATTACCCTCAGACAAACTTAAAAAATCATTCACCAGAAGCACTCATTCAAACACTTAGGTCCCTAATCAAAACATACCACATAGAACTCAAGATTCTGAGTAGCACCTAGAAGGTCACAGCCAACCCTCCCACTGACAAGGAAAGTCAGATACAGTAAAGGCACCAGAAAGCCATGCAAACAACAAAGACTAAATGGATATATTTCCCAAGAGGTGAGAAGTTCAAAGGTCAGGCCAGAACTGACAGCTGTTTCTCCCACTTGGCCACATTTACAGAGTCTGGGCATAAGCCAGAGGATGGGAAGTGGGGTGGGGAGTTGGGCCCAGATGGCCACTACTGAAGGGAGAAAAAAAAGGGAAAAGTACTGAGCAGTAGCTCTGAGCATGAAGTTAGAGCCAAATTTGACATTTCAAGAACCTCAGAGAGATAAGTGGTCTGTCCCATAACACATTTGCTAAATTCTGGGAGTGAATGGCAGGCTAAGGGAATATCCCAAATCCTGTGATGAGCAGAGAAAAAGATCTTCCAGTCCGGCGGTGCAGAAGACACAAAAACAGGCCAGGGAGGACCTGAACCGCTTAGTTAAGAATTAAAAGCCCGGGGGGATAGACAATCAAAACTAAGGATTCTCAGGCACTTTGCCCCTGGGTAAGGGCAGGCAAAGCCACTCGATGAAGCCCAAAGATAAGTAAATGACACTGTTGAAGTGCTGGAAACAATTACCAATCTATAATGCTTCCCTGAACAAAAAAAAATATATATATATATTTTAATTATTAGTTTAAAAAATATCTTTCAAAATCTGAAAGTGAATTTTCATAGCAGGTATTATGAAGAAAGTGTGTTCTGCTAAGCATCTTCAGTAAATGCTCCTGGACAGAATACATGGAACTCAAGAACAAATAGAGCAGCCATCTGACAACTCTGAGAAGTCAACAATAACAAGATTGACGAAGAAAACCAAAAGCTGAAGTAGGACTGAACCTGTGATGAATTTGCTCCAACCCACTCAAGAATCACCCAATCAAAATTCAATAATACAGCGGACATTCACTCATGCAAAAATAATACCCTGTATTTTTGCTTGAAAAGCCCTATAGTTGGTGCTTGAGAAGCAAGAGAGGTAATCTCTCAATTTCAGAGTTGGAGAGAGTCTTTCTATTCCCCTCCAACCACTCTAATTTTCTTTCTAAGTCTTCCAGCTAACCAGAGAAACGGTGGCCCAAGTGGTGAGGGCAAATGCCCATTGTAGTCGTCTATCGCTTGCCCGTTGCCCATTCCAGGATCGCGCACAGTTGCAGGAAGGGTAGAGCGGAGCAGGGAAAATAAAGTATAAGCTCTCTGATCTCACATTTGTGTAACAAACCTTAGCACATGTATAAGTGGAGTTAGTACCAGAAGAGACAGAGAAAAGTGCAAAAGAAGGGCTAAAAAGGCACACATTTTATTAAAGATTTTATGCTACGTATTTAAGAAACTCAGCAGATTCCTAGTGAGATTAAAATTTAAAAAAAGTCCATGGCCAGACACAACAGAGTAACCCAGAGGATGGAACAGGGAAACACCGAGATTTAACAGGAGGGTTGCGAACCACAAGGTCAGTAGTTTGAAAACACAAGCCCGAGTGAGATAGAAGAGGTTTTCTACTCTGGTAGAGTTACAGTCTTGGAAGCCCACAGGGACTGGTCTAGCCTGTCTTATAAGGTCCTTACGAGTTAGAATCGATTTGATGGCAGTTAGCTTGTTTTTGTTTTAGACAATACCAGAGAAAAGAGGGGGGATACCCAAAAACAAGAAATAGAGCCAAAAGAGACAAGCAAGAAGGAAAAAAAAATATCAATAACCAACAATACCAAATATTTCACCAAAGGCATGTAAAACCAACTATGGGTTTTAGAAATCAAAGATAAGGAGCATTTCTTAATGGTTAAAAGCAAAATCTCAGGTGTCCAACAGAGCTGCCTTTATTTCCATGTTCATCTAATTGTATAACATGGGGATAAAGAACAAATTCTTTGAGGTTTTTTTTGTTGCTGCTGCACTTTACACAATATTTAAGCATAGTGCTTGGTGGACACAGGTATGGTACACATGGCAGGGTGGGAGGATATTAGTAAATCACTGATATACAAACTGTGCAAGGATTAAATGAGAATCTTGTTATTGCTGCTACTGTAGGATTTTAAAGTATAGGCTACCAACTTGTAAAATTGTAACAAAAAATTGTAACAAAATTTAAACTTTAAAATCTTTTGTAAAGATTGTGCCTGTACTTTGTGCATAGTAAGAACTGAATAAACATTGCCAATTATTTTTAAAATACTTTTATAAGGGGTTCTTACATCTCTTATCACAATCCATACCAATTATTTTTATACTGGTGGAAGAACAACTTAGTTGCTGATTTTTACACAGAATGTTGAACAAAGCTTCCCTCTGAAGAGAGACAATCTGACTGGCATTTTTAAAAATCAAAAATCAAACTAAACATTCTCAACTTGACATAAGTAAAATAAAATTCATGACACAACCTATTACACAATTAACCAAATGTCAAAAACATTTAAAAACAATTTAAATTTAAAACAAATACAATCATATCCAATGCTACATTAGTTTTGAAAACCAGTTGAGTTTTATCTTATGCTTTCTTTACATCAAAAGAAATTAAAACCAATATGAAAGATGTTTGGATATTGAGGAGATGTTTTCTTTCATCTTCCAAATACTACAAAACAGAGATTCCAATAAAGGAAACCACAAGGTTGCTGAAGTTTAAAACATCTGGGGAATATCTTAAGAGCTCCAAATTAAAGAACAGCCTGCAGGATAAATGATAAATCTGCTCTAAAACTGGAAGTGTGTTTTTAATCCCACTGACTATAAACAGACTTTAAAAAGAAAAAGTAGAAGAAGAAGAAAGGAATTATAATTCAGGAGTAAAGTGCCAAGAAACTAAAATGTTACATAAAAGGAAACTTTACAAATATAGACTTAAGTCTAAAGCCTCAATATGAAATAATCATGAGAAAGTGGGATTTTACTGAGAATTATCAGTCAGAAGTCAACCATACATAATCATTTTACAATTGCTAGCTGGAGAATACTGGATGATGGCCTAAGAGGTGATCATTTCATTACAATTCTTGAATTCTGAATAACGTACCCATATTCTTTTGTAAAATATATTTTAAATTTAAATACCCATGTGATAAAAATAATGTCTCAGAAGGATATTTGTTAGGATCGAATGTCAGTTTCCATTAAACTGAGATAATACTGTTTAAAATATTTCATAATAAAGATCTGATAAAATCATATAACATTGACTCTCTCATCAAGACAGACTACAAAAAAACCCTATAATTTATTATTTTCCCACAGAATTTAAAATAAAACTACCTATTATCAAGGAGATTGATTTGAAAAGTGCTCAAATTGTCTTTTTAAAGTAACCTAGAGTGAACTCAGTACATTTGGAAAATAAATTATCTTCAGTATATATTAAATTTTAAAAGTACAATATGTCATACCATCACTAGTAAATCTAGAAAACAAATTTTTAAAAGGAAGGGGTATAAAATCCTGAATTCCAAAGTTATTCAGCTACTAAAAAGTGTTGCAAGATACCCTGCACTATGTAATCCACTGAAAATATAAAGATGTATTACTTTATGAATATTTTAAGAATAAAATTACAATGATGAGGGTAAAGAATGTACAAATGTGCCTTAAAAATTTGATGTATTTATAGATTGTGATAAGAGTTGTATGTATGAGCCCCCAAGAAAATTATTAAAAAAAGAAAAAGAAAGAATATAAACTACACTAAGTACAAAATAACATTTCATATTTTTTGTTTATTCGAAGTTCAAGAACTCTAAAATTAGAATACTGATAAGTAGTCAGTAAATACATGTATACTCTAATGAGATATAATGTCATTTTTTCAGGAAAGAGGTCAGTTTTTCTGTATAGGGTCAGTAAAAATATTTTCAATATTGTGAGTCAAAAGACAAAAACAAGTATATTATGTTAAAAAACCAAACCCACCGCCATCAAGTCCATTCCAACTAGTAAAATAGAGAATAAGTTGATTGATTGTTTATTGATTAGATTAATGAAGTAATGATAAGTACAATGTTTTATATTCACATCTAATAAAAAGAAAATGTGATGTATTTTGAACTCACAATTAGCACACCAACGATAATAACACACACAAATACACAACTGACAAAAATTAGGATATTATGCTAAAAAGTCCTGGCATAGCATGTCCTGGCACAGCATGTCCATTTACATACCACACGTTCTATGATATTTCCACAAGTGAATTTCAGCCTCTTTTGATATTATTGAATCCTGCAAAGAGTATTACTTTTGATCGTGTACGTATACTGAAAGTATAAGCAAATGCTGACTCACAGACTGAGGTTGATACTATCCCAGCAATTGGAAAAGAAGCAACTGAAACAGTGCGCTTACTCAGAGGACTACTGAGGCCAGGGCTGAGAGGCGTGCAGCTTCTCACAGCCGACACACATAGGCAGGGTCACACTTCATTCAGACAGTCGGCGGAGCACTGGGTTGGGGCCACATCAGACTACAGCTGTGCATGCACTTACAGATGGGGCTCTGGTCTCTCTAGAATTGGTGTGCAGACTCTGGACTTCCTGTGCTGTGGCTCCTTGCCCTAATGAGGCTGATATTGTGAGAGTAGTAAGTGATTTCTCCCTGCAGAGGAGGAAGCAGTTTGCAGAGCAGGGCAGGAATCCTGCTGGGAAAAAGCTGCTTTAGAACTTTAGGGCGGGCTGGTGAGAGCTCTGCTGTTAGAAAACATCTCTCCGCATCAAGAACCAAGATGAAGATTCAATATTTAATCCACTGGATGCAGAAACATTGAAATTAGATACACTAACATATTAAAATATTATTGGTATATCATGCTTATAAAAATGAATGCATCGGATTGCCTGATATGCAAAACTGTGTATTAACTGAGTCACATTGAGTAAAAATACAGAAAATCCCCTTGGAGAATAACATTTTGCTTCAGTGGTGTTTAAAATTAATGTTCCAATGAACAAATTTCTAGAAATGCAGCACCTATGTAAACAAACAGAGGAGCCCTGGGGACATGGTGATTAGGCTTTAGGTTGTGAATCACAACAAAGCAGTTCAAAACCACCAGCAGCTCCACAGGAGAAAGATACAGGGTTCAGGGGTTCAGCTCCCTTAAAGTGTTTGTGTCTCAGAATGACAAGAGCAGTTCTAGTCTATCCTATAGACTCCATAGCAGTGACTTTGAGTTTGATTTAAAGTAACACAGACTGAAGTAGAAAGTTTAAACAAGATCACACACAAACATCAACTAGATTCCCTTAGATTAATTTTAAAAAAAGGTTTAACTCAGAAAGCTACCATTTACAATAGCCATCCAAAAGATTAAATGCTGAAAAATGAATCTCACCAGAAATACAAAAGAACTATACAAAGAAAACCACAAAATACTATTACAAAGAAAAATATCTACAAAAACAGAACAATGTACCATGATGATGGACAGGAAAACTTACTGTTAGCACTACTCAAAGTAATGTGAGTCATCCAATCCAGATCCCAGCATCATTCTTCACTAATTATCAACTTGATATGGAAAGGAAAAGGACTTAAAAGAAGCAAAGACTGAAATAAAAAGAACAAAGTAGGAGGTCTCATGCTTCCCGATCAAAGCCTACTTCAATCATGGTACTTAAAACAACTTGATACTGGTACCGCAACATAGCTATAGACCAATGACATGGAACTGTGAAGCCAGAAGCACATCTGTCCGCCTAAGGACAGTGAAAAGGAGTCCTCGTGGCAGAGTGGGATCATTGTTGGGCTGCTCACTGCAAGGTTAGTAGTTCAAAAACAAAAGACAATCTGAGGGAGAAAGATGAGACTGACTCTACTCTCATCAAGATTGACTCTCAGAAATCCACTCTGTCCGATAGAATTGCTATGAGTTGGGCTTCACTCGATGGCAATGAGTTGAGTGAAGGGCAGCTGACATTTGACAAAGGGCTGGAATTCATTAAATGGTTAAGGGATCATCTCTTACTGGATATTCATCTGCAGAAAAATGAAATAGGAGCCAAGTCACACCATAAAAAGAACTCAAAAAAGACCTCAACATGAATCAAATGTAAAACCCAAGGCTATAATGAAAAAATAGGAGCAAATTTAAGTGGCTTTAATATATGGCATAACCATACAATCAAACATAAACAAAAAACTAACAAAGAGTAGAAAAATAAATCACTGATGTCCATCAAAAGATTTCACTAAACAAAAATGGAGACCAGATACAGTTAGAAGATTTTTGGTGGTGACATCAGTCCCAAGTGTAGAGAGATTGGAAGCCGCATATACTGCTGATGGGACTGTACAGTGGTCCAACCACTGTGGAAAACTCAATGGCACTTCCTTTAAAAGTTAGAAATAAATGACCCAACAATACCACTTGAGAAATGCATTCATATGGTCATTCTACTCACAAATGCAAGCACGTGTGTTCTATAAACTCTAGGCTCTATGCCTACGGTAACATTTCCATTTTGGAGGTTTATGCTAATGGACAGGATTAATGTGAGAGATACTCTGAGTCTTCGCCTAAAAACCAACATTGCTGTCAGAGCTGATTCTGATTCACAACGACTCTATTGGACAAAGTAGTCCCTGTGTTTACAAAACTGTCAGCCGTTCTGAAAGTAGAAAGTTTCAACTTTCTCCTACAGAGCAGCTGCTGGTTGCAAACTAGTGAGTTTATGCCTTAAGAACGTTATGGCAAGCAGCCCAACTCATAACTCGCTATCTTACGCGAGGGTATAAACCAAGTTGCCATCCTTTATTACCTTGGGAATATTGTCTGCTGAAAGATAAAAACCACAGCACCATCAAAGCCATTCCTCTGTGGATAAGAGCCACCTTGCAAGCAGAGAAATCCAAATCCCAGGACAGCAGGAAGAAGTAACCAGTGGAGGTTTCAGAGCTCTAACTGAAGTGGCAGAGGTTAAGATCAGATGCACCAACGGCTGCACACAAGGCAAAGGAGCTAAGCCATGACCAGAGGCTGAGGCAAGAAGACTGCGAGGTGGAACAGATGAGCATATAGGTTAGGTGTGTATCTATGTATTCTTAATAAATCATGGGACAGAGTCAAGACTCTAAGAAGATAAGGCAGAGCAGTGGCCTGGCTTCCTGGCCAACCGAGGAAGAGGGCTAAGGGACCATGTGGCTGAGAGGCTCTGCTGTGGACAAAAGGCTATATATATTTTATGTTTTCTGATCCTGGCTTGAGGTAACGTGGTATCTTCAATTCTGTGAGGCTAGTGCAGCAGACTATTGGAACAAATCCAGCCAAGAGGTCGAATTTAACAGAAATAGTTGATAACAGAATATGGTAAAAGAATGATGGAGGGTGGAGGCATATCTGACCTCTGCCTTGTGGCAATCAGCCTTGGCTTCTATGGAGAAGGATTCTTCTCCCTCCTGTAAGCAGGATATCAGACATTGCCCAACTCTCAATATTCCTTGTCAGCACAATTCAAATGCATCAATTCTTCTTCACTTTTCCTTATTCAATGTCCACCTTTGACATGCATATGAGACGGGTAAAAGGATCGTGCCTTGGATTGGGCACACCATAGTCTTCAATGGAATAGCCTTGCTTTCAACACCTTCAAGAGGTCTTACACAGAATATTTGGCTGCCTTCTCAAAACAGAGGCAACCCTAATACCATGGATGGGGCCAACCTTCATGACCTCCATCACTGCAACATCTTAATCACTGGAACTTGAAATGTACAAAGTATGAATCTAAGAAAGGTAAGAGTTGTCAAAAAGGGAAATGAACCCATAAAGATCGATATCCTAGCCAATAGGGAGCTAAAATTGGCTTAGTACTGGCAATTTTGAATCAGAAAATCATACAGTTTACATTTCTGAGAATGATACAATTAAGAGGTATGGTGTCACATTCTTCATCAAAAGGGACATTTCAAAATCCATCTGGAAGCACAATGCTGTCTATGATAGGAAGTATCTACCCACATTCAAAGAAACTCAGTCAATGTAACTATTATTCACATTTACGCACCAAGCTTTAAAGCTAGCGATGAAGAAAACGAAAAACTCTACCGACGGTTTCAGTCTGAAATTGATCAAACATGCAATCAACAAGCATTGATAATTAGTGGTGATTGGAATACAAAAATTCGAAAATAACGGTATTTGGAAACATATGCCTGTGGTAATAGAAACAAAGCTGGAGCTTGCATGATAGAATTTTACAAGAGTAACAACCTCTTCATCGCAAATACCTTTTTTTGATACACAGAAATCAAATTTACTACATCAGTGGGAAGAGACACTGGAGAAGCTCACCATGAGCAGCTAAAACCAAGCCAGGGATCAATAGTGGCACAGATCACCAACTGAAGGTGAAGAAAATTAAAACAAGTTCATAAGAGCCAAAATGTGACCTAGAATACATGGCACCTAAATTTTGAGAACATCTCAAGAACAGATTTGATGCCCTGAATACTAATGACAGACGAGCTGATGACCTGTGAGAGAACATTAAGAAAATCACACATGAAGAAAGCAGGAGAAAGAAAACATCAAGTGGATGTCTGAAGAGACTCTGAAACTTGATCTTGAGTGTAGAGTAGCTCAGGCATACAGAAGAAGTGATGGAGTAAGAGAGTATTTTTTTAAAAGAAAGCAAACTCACTGCCAGAGTAAATTCTGACTCGTAGTGACCCTCTAGGACAGGGGAGAATTGCCCGTGTGGATTTATAAGACTATTATACTTTATAGGAATAGAAAGGCTCATCTTTCTACCAAAAAGGAGCTGATAGTTTCAAACTGCTGACTTTAGAGTTAGCAGCCCAACATGTAACCACTATTCAACAGGGGTCCTTCAAAGAATATAGCCTACTTATGACACAATAAGATACATGAAGCAGCTCCAAAAAGTTCAAGGAAAATTTATATTTTAATTCCATTTTCCCAAGAAAGCTTTGAAGCCTCCTCATATGCAAACCTATGTTCATAGTAGCACAATTCACACTAACCATAAGGAAAAATTAATCTCAATATCCACAAATGGATAAATGGGTGACAAAAAACCTGTGGTACCATGTATGGCACACGATGGAATAGCATATAATATTAAAGAATAACAATGAATCTGCAAGACATCAGTTAGTAGCTATCAGGCTGGGAGGCAGGAGTAGTTATGTGAGATGCAACTACTGGTCTCTGACTGAAGAAAATAGACGGAGGGAAATAAAAGGAAGAGCAAGCAATCTTCAGCCTCCGGGACAGTGAGACCAGAAGAACTAGATGATGCCAAGGTACACTAACGACTATTCTAAAAGTAATCACACTAGAAAGGCCTGAATAGAGTGGGGAAAATATAGACTAAAACTGAAAATTTATTAGGAAGAACTGTAATAACTTATTTCCAGTGTAAGTAGAAACTGTGGAGACACTTCTTTTGGATGGGTCTAGATCCTGTATCTGGCTCCTTAATCCAGGTTCTTTGGCCTGCCGCATTGTGTGTTGACTCTGGGAATCATCAGTGGCCTGGCCTCTTTGGATTCATTTACATCTGCAGCCACAAATCTGACATACTCCTATCTCTTGAACTGACTTAGAACTTGTCAGAACTCGCAACATGCCTGCTTCTACAACTTTGTGAGCCACTTTTTGGACATAACCCTATACTACATAAGCTTCAATAGTTTTGTTTCTCTAGAGAGCCTAGTCTAAAACTGGTGTAAAACAGACATTTAAAAAGTAGCATGACATTAATTATAATTTAAACTATGTTAGCCATTGTCAAAATCACTTTAAACAATTTCAGTATGTTTCACATTTAAAGTGAAATTTTAAATCATTTTACTTGGGCTCATACAGTACTTATCATAATCCACACATCTATTCATTGTGTCATGCACATTTGTACATTTGTTGCCATCATCATTTTCAAAACATTTTCTTTCTACTTGAGCCCTTGGAATCAGCTGATGCTTCCCCTCCCTCCCCTCCTCTCTTGCTCACAAATCCTTGTTAATTTATAAACTGTTACTATTTTTTCATGTGTGCGGTTTTTTTATTTCAAATTATTCGGGGCTCTTACAACTCTGATCACATTCGGACATTTGTTGCCATCATCATTTTCAAAACATTTTCTTTTTACTTGCAGTTCATGTTTCCCTCCCTCCTTCATGAAACCTTGATAATTTATGAATTGATTAGACTGAGCTGAAGCAGGTGAGGGCCCCACTTCCCTGCACATCCCTGGAGGTCAGCAGCTGCCCCCCTGGGATGAGACTGAAAAAAACAATGCCTGGAATGCCCGACTCCTTGAGAAGCTGGCCTGCCTGCCAGAGCATGGATGCCCCCTCTCCCTGCTTTCCTTTAAAAACTCCAGACCCTGGACAAAGCCAGGGATCTTCCTGAGCAACTCGCTACACCAAGGAACTTTGCCTGGGAGCTCCTTCTTCCTCTTTCTTTGCTACAATAAAGCTGTCCCTAACTTCAACTATTTTGTCCTGACTTTGTTCTTTTTTTTAACATTAGGGGCTCATACAACATTTATCACAATCCATATATACATCAATTGTATAAAGCACATCTGTACATTCTTTGCCCTCATCATTTTCAAAGCATTTGCTCTCCACTTAAGCCCTTTGCATCAAGTTCTTTTTCCCTTTCCCTCCCTGCTCCCCCTCCCTCATAAGCCCTTGATAATTTATAAATTACTATTTTCTGACTTTGTTCTCGTCCTGTGTCTCAGTTTACCTCTCCTTTGGTGCCGAAACCTGGGAGAGGGAGGGGAAGGGGCTCCTGCTTTGGCTGGGACATAGCCCAAACCCTCCTCTATCAAACTTTTGGTGCCTGTCTGTACAAGTATGTCTCTGTGTATGTTTGTTCTGTCTCATTTGTCCTTCCAAACACTGAGGAGCAGCAAACTCATATGGGAACAGACGGTTCCCAAAAGGGGTGCTGCAGAAGGGGTTTATACTTCCACCCTAGTACTAAGAGAAGCTGGAAATAACTGCCTTTCCCCAAAAGGGGGGAAATGATAAGGGCAGTTTCTCGTGTCTATCTTGTTCTATGTGGCCCCTGGTCCTTTGTCTCTGTGTCTACTTTCTGGGATTTCTGCCAATAACAGGACTCCTGGCCCTGGGCCTGGCAGTCACTGTGGCTTCAGACTGGACTAAGGTGCAAAGATTATTTCTGAGTCTTTTTCACCTGTTTATGTGTTTTGCATTTGTGGCTATGCAGTGCTTCCTCTACAATCTTCTACTTCCCCTTTCTCTCACCCTGAACAAAGGCTTCTGACCAACCTACATTTTATCAGCCATAAAGCCAGGCCCCACTCCCCCTCCTCAGCTTCCATTGTGTCTGATTCCTAGGTACCTGTCTGCTGGACAAAGCTGCAGGCCTGCGCCAGGGAACTTTCCTGTCTGGGAGTAGTTCAGAACTCTCCACTGGGTCCCTAAGTCTGATTAGGATGCCCTCAGTTACCGGACCATTTTCTGACTGACGGGTGTGAACTAGGGACCAGAGGATGCCCTTCTCTTCTGTCCATACCCCCTGCAGTTTAAGACACCATGGGAAGTCCTCTGTCCAAGCCCCCTAGGGACAGTCCTTTGGGATGCCTACTGGCCAACCTTACTAAATTGGGTTTGGCTCCTGATCACCTTCTGAAGCACCTGGTCTTTTTCTGTAATCAAGTTGGCCTCAATACCAATTGGACAATGAGTCACAATGGCCCAAAAATGGCACTTTTAATTTTAACATTCTCCGTGACCTCAACAATGTTTGTCAGCGAACTCACAAGTGGTCAGAAGTCCCATATGTTCAGGTCCTCTTTTCCCTTCGCTCCCATCCCTCCCTCTGTTCCTCGTGCCAACCTGCCCATGTTCTCTTGGTTCAGTCCCCCTTGCCTACGTAGCATCAGTTCCTCCACCATCTGCTTCCCCTGTAGCCCCAGGTCCATTGGACTCCCTGGAAACTCTCTCTCTTCCCCCTTCCCATCCTCCCTTACTTTACATCTTCTAAAACACTGCCTATCTCCTCCCAGAACCTGCTAAAATAGGATTTATGACATTGTGCTAGGTTTTCTGAGTCAACATGGCTCCCATCAGAAAATGTGGGCAGAGTTTAGCCTGTCAATCAGGTCACAGATTGATTGTAAGGCAACCGAGAAATGTCTCTCAGAGGTGGCTCTTTCTCTCTCTCCCAGGTGACTGGACCAGTAAGCTGCTACCTGAATTAGCTGATCTGCCTCCACCATGTGATACACTAACTGTGGACTGAGCCAACCCATGGATCATAGTGGGTGTGTTGCCATGTTGCTGTGCCGTGCATCACTCTCTTGAGGCTCCATTGTGACCTGATTTGTTGTGCTGCTGTTGCACATGCGCCTTAACATCTCATCTTCCTGCTATCCCACACTTTGTGATATCTGCTGCCTCCAGATTGAGTGTGCACATCTTCCTGTGGGCGGACTCCTTACCTCCCGCCAGTCACTTCACCATTTGCTTCCTTGATCTTAGACCAGCGGCTGGAGTGAGAAGGGAGGACCTTCAGTATATAACTGTCCCACGAAAGTGAGTTGAACTGAGCTCTCCATATTGTTCTGTGAACTAATTGGCTGCTGTATTCCTTCTTGCTGTATAAGTAGATGTAATCATAAGTGTCTTGGTTTTATTTCTCTAGAGAACCCTGCATAACGCAAACATCAAATTTATTATGAAGATTGGGAGAAAGAATGGTGAAATCATTGATGATTAACCTACAAGAAAAAGATGGTAGTGGCAGATCTGGACTAGCTCTGTTTTAGAGAAGTTGCTTATTTCACTTCTCCTGCAACACATGAATGATTGCTCTACCTTTGTACCTATGACAGAGTTCATGGGAAATGTGACAAATGAGTACAATTTATTACTGGTTTGCTCATATATTAATTGTACAATACTCAATGTAATAAGCTACACATGTAAAATTAAAGCTCACTGCCATTAAGTTAATTCTAATTCATAGTAAACCTATAAGAGAGGGTAGAACTGCTCCTGTGGGTTTGGAGACTATAACTCTTTACAGGAGTACAAAGCCCCATGGTTCTTCGAAGGAGTGGCCTGGTGGTTTTGAAATGCTGACCTTGCAGTTAGCAGTCAATGCGTAACCACTACACGGCCAGGGCTCATATGTTATATAGTGTGGAATAAATAATGAACATGCAAAATGTTTACTATATTGTTTTGAGTTTAAGAATATCTACAAATCAATCTGAAATAATTAAACACCCAAAAGGAAACTGGTAAAAAAAAAACAACAACAAAAATGATAGAAAAATACTGTGAGGATCACATTTATCTTCCTTCAAATCCTAAAACTGACTGCCACAAGGCAGAGGTTAGACTTACCTCCAGCCTCCAAGCGTCCTTATCAATTCTGACACTATTGCTCCCACAGCACTTTTTGCTTTTCAGTTGGGGTCTATAATTCATTGCAATGCCCACACAGAACTCATAAACAATGCTTAATATAGTGGAGTTTATTTAAAGAGTTAATGGGTTACAGTTCAGGTAAAAATGTTCTAGACAGATCCTTCTGTACTGGGCCCAGGCAGGCCTCTCTCTCTGGCCCTCAGCCTCTTAGCCTGACCTTTGCCTGGCTTAGGCAATGTTGTAAAGTTTATTCAGTGCTGCCAATGAATGCCCAAAGGGCATGCCACTGTTAGCCTCAACCTGAAGGCACTCAGCTCCAACTCTGTGGGTTAGGAACCCTCACTCTCCTAATTAACTGCTCATAGACAGCCCACTCCAAGCCAACATCCTGTCCAGAAGTACTCAGCTTTACTTGCTCTGTGTCTGGGAAGTCCACCCCATCCCATGCTCTGGCTCTGGGCTTTGTTGCTGTTGTTACTCTATCACTCTTCTGGTGTAACAACTGTCTCCTGGATCAAAAAGGTTCAATGCTTAGGGATCTTGGGGTCCACAGGACATGCTTCACTTCTGGCTCTTCTCTTGCTAGTAATGAGATTTCTGCCCCTGCCCCATTCTGAGATGGTTCATGTAATAATGAACACTCTAGGAATCCCAGTTAACCCTACTACCAATAACTTACACTGAATCAAACAATCCCATGAGTATTTCCCCCCACTTTCTCACCAGACTCATCAAAGAAGTCATTTGGTGGGAGTAATAAAGGTTAAATACGGCAATATAGTCATGAATAATTCACTACATAGTATAGGCTTAGAACACAAAAGTATATCACGATATTCTATAACAATCTGAAAATGTGTCATAGCCAAGGATATACAATTCAGATTATAATGAGAAGATGCCACTAATTTGCCAGTATGATTCAAAAAGAACATAAAAATCAGAGAAATAATAGTATCTAGTAAAGTTTAAGATAAACATACCCATTGACCCCAATTAATTATATTGTTCCTTATAGTTCCAATAAAAATACTTGTACATGCATAATAACAGATACATAAAAGAATGTTCTTATGCCAACATATGAACTCAAACTAGAACAAAATACCCATCAACAGAAGATTAAGAAAATGCATTCTGATGAATTATTATAATAGAATAAGACATAAAAAAGAAAAAAAGCAAAGCTGGAATACATGCAACAATGTAGAGACATCTCACCATGTAGAGCTAAAGAAGTCAGAGGTAAAAAACATGATTTCATTCATTTAATGTTCAAATTCAGCAAAACCAACTCCTGATGTTCAGAATATAGTATAGTGTAGACCTTTACATAAGAAAGAGGGAGCCCATGAGATCTTCTGGGCTGACCACATTTTATTTCTACCCCTGGTGGTAGTTTGTTTTATGTTGAGGCAACTCTTTGAGCTACATACTTATGATTTGTGTATCTTTCTCTTTTTTGGTATTAAAAAACACATATTTTCCCACAGCTAGGTGGCTAGAAGTCCGAATTCAGGGCACAGGTTCTAGAAGGTTCTCTATGCTGGCTCCTATAAGTGAGACATTGTAGTGTCAGCTAATCTAACCCATGCGCCCCCATTTCTTGACAATTTCCACATGGCATCTCTCTTTCCAGTCCAATTGGCTGCATGCCTATTCTGCTTGATGTAGATCTCAAAAGGGATTAAATTGAAGCATACATACACTGATTTGGCTTCTTTAGCAAGACAAAAACCTGTTCCCAAAGAGGGATTACAACCACAGGATTCCAACACATCTTTTGGGAAGGCACAAACAGATCCATTAACATTACCCTTAACAGGACATTCTCAAATTCAAACCCTGTCTAGTTAATTAAAAACTCATTGAGTGTGTGCAGGGTGGAGGGGTGGGGGCAGGGCAGGGCAGTTCAGCAGTTTTAACAATCACCACCACGTGGTGCTGATGCAACCTAAAATCAGAGGATCACTGTAGAGGTCATGTGAAGTGGATTTGGAGAAAGCAAAATTTACATGCCTTATTTTACATGTTTATAAGATTTTACATGTTTTGGATTTCTTTTCCCTGCCTTACTATTTAGCTGCAGTTTGCTTTAGCTGCCTGCTCTGCTAGCACACTATTTTCTTTTCTTTCCATTTTAAAAAATATGTACTTTTACTGGGGACTCTTACATCTCTTATCACAAACCATACATTCCTCCAGTGTGTCAAGCACATTTGCACGTATGCCACAATCATCAAAGCATCCTCATCCTCCTAGAGCCCTTGATATCTGTTCCCCATTTCTTGCCCCTCCCTTCCCGCCCGCCTCCCTCACAAACCCCTGAGAAGTTTTTCCATATATTACACTGTCCTCTAACACCCACTTTTCCACTGGTTGTCCCCCTGGGAGGGGGTTATATGTTGATCCTTCTGATCATTTCCTCTTTTCTCCCCCCCCACCCTCCCCCAATCCTCCTGGTACCTCTACTCTCAGTGCTGGCCCTGAAGAGTTTATCTGTCCTGGATTCCCTGTGTTGTGGGCTCTTATCTGTAGCAAAGCACATGTTCTGGTCTAATCCGATTTACAAGATAGAATTGAAGTCATGATAGTAGGTGAAGGACGCACCAAAGAACTAGAGACAAGTTGTGTGTTTCATTAGTGCTGTACTGCACCCTGACTGGCTCATCTCTTCCCTGTGACCCTTCTGTGAGGGGATGTCCAATGGTTTACAATTGGGCATTGGGTTTCTACTGCATCCATCACCCAACCCCCATTCACCTTGGGTATGATTTTATTCTTGGTCGTATACCCCTGATACCTGATCCAATAGACACCACATGTGTTTCTTCCTTGTGGGCTTTGTTGCTTCTGGGCTAGATGGCCACTTGTTTCTCTTTAAGCCTTTAAGACCCCAGACACTATATATTTTGATAGCTGGACATCAGCTTTCTTCACCACATTTACTTTTGCACCCATTTTGTCTCCAGCGATCGTGTTGGGAAGGTGAGCATCACAGAATGCTGGATTGTTAGAACTAAGTGTTCTTGTGTTAAAGGGAGTACTTGAGTTGAGGCCCAATGTCCATCTGCAACCTTAATTCTTAATATATAGATATGACTATATAGTTCTATTCCCATATCCACATATGCATATGCCTCTACTTAGGCCTCTATAAATGTCCTTTGCCTCCTGGTTCTTTCCTCTATTTCCTTTTTACTTTCCCCTTGTCCCACCATTTGTTTGGCCTTCTTTCAGGTTTAATAATTCCTCGCTGCTACATTACCCTTGTTTGAGCCCCACTAGGCATCCTATGACCTTCCTTCCATTGATTTTAGTTCACTTGTTGTCCCCTTGTTCCTGGGTTGGTCCCCCCTTCCTTTCTCCCACCTCCAGAACCATATCCCCCAGAACCATTAGTCCCGTTCTGTTCATCTCCAAATTGTTCATCCCGCCTATCTTATCTAGCTAGAGATGCAGCTACATTAATAAGTGGAAAAATCAGGCAAAGCCAAATAAAACAAAGGAAGTCAAATCCAACAAAACAATAACAGCAGCAGAAAGCAAGAAAAAATAACAATAACAAAGAGAAAGCCATTGAAAAAAATGGAAAAGCCTATAAAATAGTTCAAGGTCTGTTTGTTGGCCTTTACGAGTGTTTTCCAGTTGAGTCTGATGGGGTGCCACACTGTCTCCAAAGTCTATTTTTGGTACTCCCCGGAGGTTTCATCACTCTGCTCCCTCTGCTGCATGCCCTCAGTGCCCCGCCCGAGCATGATGGAGCCAGGACGACTAGCACACTATTTTCAATGAATTAGCCAGAAATTATGATATCTGAAATAAAGATATTAGATAAACGGTGTTTAGGCCAGATAGTCAAATCTTATCAACTTACAAAACAGACACGGATGCAAGCAAATGCGCTATAAAACTATTTATTTTCTATTGGTTCTAGCAGGGCATTCTCTACCATAGGAAGAGTTGTCTCATTTTCTGGTAAATTAAAAAACACTCAAATCAAGGTAAGTCATAAAAGCTCCATTTAAGAAAAACTGGAACACTGCAATTTTCTCCCAGGGAAACCTTCTTAAATTCACCTGGCTCTCGTGGGCTTTTACCAATGATTCTCAACGTTGGATGCAAATTGAAATTACTTGCGGATATATTTAAAAACAAAGTGGCAGCAAAAATTCGGAGCAACATTAAGTAGAGAGCAGTCAGAAAAGCGGGAACTTCCCCTGGTTTCAGTAAGGGCCACAACTGCCATGGACCGCACAGAAGACGTTTCAGAGAGCCTGCAGACATTCTGTGCTCTGAGGCCGATAGATGTTTGGGACTTCTTCCGTTCAGGACTCTGCCTTAAAAGGATAATCTTTATCCCGCACATTTGATCCGCTCCTGAAAGACAGCCCTAACAAATGGGTTCCTGTGGCAAACAGCATTCCCGAGGCATGTAAGTCTTCCTGAGGAAAGGCGCTTGATGTGAAACGTTTTAGGTGCTCTGGATGTTCCTGTAATGGACCTTGCCCCTACAGTCCTGGTCCTGTGGGGCTGCCTCTGTCTACTGGCCCCATTATGGACAAGCTACAAATCAGCCAGGAGGAAACAAGATACATTAAAGCAACACAAATGAAGAACCAAGAGTTGAAAAGCAAGCATGAGGAAGGAGCTCCTTGAGAAATGCCTGGAGATGGAAAAACTCATGACTGGGTTTGAAGGGACTATGAACCAGGTAACGGAGGAAGCACAAAAACAGAGGGAGTTTGCCAAAACCCAAATCAAAATAAGGTCTGAAAGAAAAAGATCAATTTATGACAGACCTGAACACCAGAGTAAATCTCTCTCTGATCTTCATAAGACATATGTGAAACAGAAGGAGGTGACTGAAGGATTAAGAATTGAAAAAGAAGGCCGGAGCTACCACATATTGCAGGTGCACACAGAAGAGAAGCAGAATCTAGCAAAGGAGGAACTCGCCCAAGTCCTGGGCAGGCCCGAGCAGAGTAGCTGACCTTCCAGGTGAGTCCGATAAAAAGAAAAGCAGATCTACTTCCTGGAGAAAACAGTGGAAGGCGTGAATTCAGGAAGTGACACAGTGATTTGACTCTCCAAGGACCTGATTTCACACGTGGAAAACTCTGGTGTGGACCTGCCGTGACCTTTTCCCTCTCTTCCTGTCTATAGTTTGTGCCGTGAACCAGGTGCTTACGCGTTCCTCCTTTCTCTGTTGGTGGGCACAGTGGGGCCAGCAGGTTGGCTTTCTGGCAGGGCAGAATCCCCATCTGCACCAGGAGTGCATACTTCTCTTTTGTTGTTTGTTGAGAATATGAACAGCGAAAATCTATACAAACTCAAATTTCTGCATGTGTAATTCATTGACACTATGAGTTGCTACCATTCTCACCGTCTCTGAGTTAGGAGGTCCCACATCATAACATTCTCTGCGTCTATCACACTGGGTCCATGCTGCCCGTCTGGTCCTAGCAGAAACTGCATGTTCTTCGGAACCGTGCAGCCCACCGGGAGGGACCTAGGCTCCAGCGCTGGCGGGACTAGTGGAGGGAGAAGCGGAAGCCGTGGGAAGAACGCTTGTGTACCTTTCTATATGTGTTTTGTATTTCAATTTATAGTTAATAAAAGAAGGAATGTTGAATATTATCAAATGCTTTTTTTAGAATCTAGGAAAATTTATCCAGAAATCTATTCATATAGTAGCTTTGATCAAATAGAGGTAAAGACTACACAGGAACTTAAAAAGGGATATTTAATATAATGACTAATAAAGATGTAACTTAACAGATAAGAAAACTATAATGTCCGAGGATGAAGAAGAGAACCCAACGGAGAACAAATTCCCGAGATCAGACTTCATTGGAAAAGATGTGGCTTAACCAGCAGATAGCAAAAGGTCACGATTTTAGCAGATTTAGAATTGGTGGGTAAAGCTCAGGCAAGGAAACATGATAAATTCCATTATTATGAATCATCGTTCCATTCTGGAATAAGCCCTACTTGGTAATATGTACTAGTTTCTGAATTTATGACCAGCAAGCGGCTATTGAAAATACAACAGGTCTCTATTTGCCTTGATCAACAAAGAGTCAGCAACTGCTTTCTTTGCCAAGAGACTAGAACAATTGGATTGTGTCATTGCTGAACATTTTGATGTATAGGGGGGAAATGTAGAACAGAATTTCAAATTCTCAAGAATATAGACTTCATAAAGCCATAGAGGCTAGATAACCCCAGAAAGTACTACTCTATTACTATGACCTTTAAATCTTAAACCAAAATATTCTCTAAAATTTTCCTAAACAGTTTTGCGTAACTAGTAAAACTTCTGCCTTGAATATTATGTTCGTTAAGTTCTATTGACAGAGGATCAAATTGACCGGAGCAACTAAAATTAGAAAGGAATCTTAAAGGTAGTAAATGTCTGTTAAGGACGGAGGAAAAATTTAGAAAAAGACGGTGAGAATGGTAGCAACTCATAGTGTCAATGAATTACACATGCAGAAATTAGAATTGGTATAGATTTTCGCTGTTCATATTCTCAACAAACAACAAAAGAAAAATTAATTTTACAAAAAACAATGACTCTACGTTTTTAGTCTAAACTTAGTAAGTGAAATAAAGAAGTTGGTAGGCATAATAGGTTTTAAAGAAAAGATTATGTTTTTCAGTTTTACACATGTTGAGTATTAAGCATCAAAAACCCAAATGCATTCATTAAATAAATGCTGAATGGGTGAAGCAATTAATCAAGCTCTCAGATATGATTGGCTCTCCAATTTTCAAAATTGCTATTATGAAGACAGAATGGATACACCATAAGATACTTTCTATTGAAATCAATAGACCAGAAAATCAAAATCCTTCTTAAGTATATTCCATATTAGAAATAATATTTGAGTTCAAAGCCCAAACTTCTTGTTTTTCGAAGGGTTATACTAATCTTTATCCTATTTGATCTACTTTCATTTCTATAAGAGAAGTCATATGCAAAAAACACAATCTTGCACAAATGAGAAAACTGAAGCATATAGTAATTGTGACCTATATAAATAATATAAACAATCACTTTGACTAGACGTTGTAGAAACGGATTCTAACTAATGTTTGACCCCATGAATGTCACAGAAGAACTGCACTCCAATGGGTTTTCAAGTGCTGATTTTTTAAGAAGTCAATTGCCTTTCTTCGGAAATATCTTTAGGTGAATTCTATCCTTTTAGTTAGCAGCTAAGCACATTCATTCTTTGTACTGGCCAGAGATGCTATAATACAATTATAAACAGAATGAGAATTAGTATCTCCCACAACTTTTGGTAATTACCTACCACTCAGAATTTGTGATGCCATCATCACCTGAGATAAAAAAAAATCAAACTATAGAAATATAGCTTACGTCACATAAAAATATTTGGGAAAAGTATCAATAGGTTAATACTTATACAGACTTTCCTCTGCTTTATAATTCACCACTAAACCAGTCCTGTGATCCTATCTATAAAAACATTTCATAAAGTAATAATGGCCCTACTTATCTGGACTTCACAGAACAAACCGTTAAGTGCTTTGCTAGAAAATGCTCTGTTATATTTTGTCGTTAGAAACTAAAGATGATAATGAGCAAAAGATGCTTTTCTATCCTTGAGTATATGTTTTACATATGGGCAATAAAATGCTTTATAAAACATTTTCCATTTTAAGCTTGTTATTTGGCAGAAAATCTCCCAGTGTTTAACTTATTATTATTTGCTATGTACAGACTCTTCCTAAAAGCAAGAGACAACCCATTTTCTCCAGATGACTCATTAACTAAAGACACAGTAGAATGGAGGGTTCCAATTTGAAATACCAAAAGCTAAATATAACCTCTTCCAGAATATCAGACAATCCAATGTCTCTCTTTAGTCTGTAAAAGCAATCTTAACGGGTCACTGCAACAAATACAGTTAGCACATAAGGAAACCAACAGGAAGAAAACCCCGGAACTGTCCAAATAAAAGAAAAGAACTCAGTAAAAACATACAGATCATACACAGATTAAAATCATGTTTCTATTCTTCTGAAACAAAACAAACTATAAAACAAAAGTCACTTGTCTCAGAAAATCACCTAACACCTTAGTATATGAACACTGGACACAAATGCTAAAAATTATCTACTGGTATATTAGAGATTTTTTTTCATCCATTAAACAAATGAGAGTCCAGTTAGAATTATCATCTGTGATTTCCTATTAAGAGGAAAATTAATGAAATACACTGTAAATTTTACATAAAATCATAAACTATTTTTTCTGGGTTTTTAACTTAAATATAAAATGAAAATGCTAATATCAATATTTGAAGCTACTAATTCATCGGAGCAACAGATCACTTTTCATAAGAGCAAGAACAAAAGTTAGTATAAGACCATTAAAACACAGGAAGTCAAAGTATAAAAAAATG
Organism: Tenrec ecaudatus; assembly: GCF_050624435.1. Lineage (NCBI taxonomy): Eukaryota > Metazoa > Chordata > Mammalia > Afrosoricida > Tenrecidae > Tenrec > Tenrec ecaudatus. The sequence continues at coordinate 45,108,752 of NC_134545.1, forward strand.
GAGAAATTGAAATTTGTTACAGGAGACAGGCTTTTGACAACTTAGCTCGCGTGATATAGTGGGTTACATGTGGGGCTGCTAACCAATCAGCAGTTCAAAACCACAAGCCACTCCCCAGGAGAAAGATGAAGCTTTCAGTATTACTACCATAGAGATGGACAGTCTTGGAAATCCCACAGAGGCAGTTTGGTTCTGTTCTAAGGGGTCACTATGAGTTGGAAATGACATCAAGTTTGGTGTGTTCAAATCCACCAACCCCTCCAAGGAAGAAAAATGAAGTCACATGTTCCAGTCAAGATTTAGTCTCGAAAACCCTGTAAATGGGTTGCTAGGAGTCAGATTGTTTGCTGGTTTGTTTGTTAATTGTAAGGCACAACTATTTACCTATACTTGCATTACGAAGTTCCTTTTCAGTTTAAGCTAGTGCTAATTAAGAAGCAATGGTTAATTGCTAGGCTACAAACCAAAGAACCAAAGGATCAGCAGTTGAACACTCCTCCCCCCCTCCCCCCACCACTTCGTGAGAACTGACTACCTACTACCTACTCAACTTTAGCCTAGGACACCCTATGGAGCGGTTCTAGCATCTCAGAGCATCCTTGCGAGTGGGAATAGGTTTGACAACACACAACAACCTGTACAAGGGCACATCACCAGCCGTGCAATGACTTACTCTGTGTGAAGTATTAGACATGTGAGAGGCCGGAGGATGAGCACCCAGGTATTTGACTTTGGAGTTACTTATTAGTCTTAGAAACTGTGAGTTCTACTCTATACTTTAAGGTGTCTACGAGTTGGAACGAACTCAATGGAACACAAACAGGCGCTTTACTCAAAAAGTATGTAAAAAAATCACATTAAAATTTTAAATATATAAAGTTTATTTCTCAGCATACGTTCCATGAAAGCCAAGACACTTTTGTAAGAGATGCTATCAACGATTTAGAGTACACCAGAGCTTAGGGCCCTGGGAATTTAACCAGGTCAAGGAAGAAAACTGGGTGCCCTTTAAAGAGTTCTTAAACTTCGGGAGCAAGAAGTCAGAGGAGCCAAATTAAGGCTGTCGTGTGAGTACCTAATGATTTCACATGGAAAGTCTTAGAGACTTCCTCATTTATGAGCAGAATGAGCAGGAGAAATTTTGAGATGTTGGATTCTCTGGTGAAGTGTTTGTCTGCTAAAACTTTTGCTAACTTGCTGAAAACAATTTCATAATAAGATGTCATCATTCTTGGTCATTGGAAAACCAACCTGAAAAAGGTGTCGAGTGGTCAAAAGAAACCCTGTGGTCACGATCCTGGCTTACGGGCCACTCTTGCTTTGACTGGGTAAGTTCCACCTCTTGGTATCCATTACTTTCAATGGGCTTTGTCTTCAATGCTGGTAAAGTCATATTTCATTTCTTTTTTGTTTTTGTTCATATTTCATTTCTTATTGTAATTCTTTAAAAAGATCTCAATTGTTCTAAGTTTCCATCAACAGCTATGACTTTGCCGGCGGCGGATTTAGGTGCAAACCTTTCGGCACCCATCAAGCAGAGCGCTGGCTACACTTGAATTTTTCTGTCAGAATAGTCTAAGCAGAACCATTAGGAAGTTCTTAAGGGTTGGCTACTGTTTCTGCGGTCAACTATCAATCCTCTTCAATTAGGACACAAACAACATTAATCCCCCCCCCCCCCCAAATCATGTGGACGTTCTGCCATTGCAGGCTTCATCTTCAACACTGCCTTGTTCCTTCCTGAAATGTTATGCACTTACAACCTAATTTCATCAGGGCACTGACCCCATAAACATTTATACAGCATCAATGATTTCACCATTCTTCCATCGAAGCTTCACCATAAATTTGACGTTTATTCTTACTTACATCTTAGTAAGATTCATGTTGTTCTCATAGGTGTTACTTTCAAACAGATCTCCCCCTTCATCCTGTTTTACATAAAATCGATTCTGATGTGTAAGCATGAGTTTGAGTACAATATCAACTTGCATTCCAAGTATAGTTTTTCATAACACTCACTCTTCATGAACTTTTAGTAGGTTCCCCCATATCCGTATCTATTTTCCTTCAGTATACATACTACCTTATAGGTAACAGGTAACAGAGTTTTAGAGAATTTCAGTAATCACTCACTGAATAATTTCAATAAGAAAATATGATAAATACTTAAAAGGGGTAGGGGTGGGGGAGGGTACTCAGAGGTCCTACAGGACAGATAGCTGGTTTAGAGCTAAAAGATTAATAGGAAACACTTCACAGACATGATGCCTAAAAGACAAGCAGAAAGTTTGTGATCCTCGGGAGGAAGTGATCCTCAGGTAGGAAGGTCTGTGCGTGGCGGTCATACTTATAACAGCTATTTGACAAAGGACAGAGACACAAGAAAGCATTTTATGGGAGCCCCTCAGTCAGAGTGACACACAGCGCATGAGCTGGGAAACCGAGTATGGCTTAGCAGCCTGGAGGTGCTATTGCTGTTAGACAGCCAGTCCCTTCTAACTCACAGGGGCCCGATGTGCAGCGCCAGGAAACACTGCCCGGTCCGGAGTCCACTGTTGCAGCCGCTGTGTCAGTCCGTCTCCCTGATGGCCTTCCTCTTTCTCACTGCCTCTCTACCAAGCATGATGTCCTTCCCTAGGAACTAGTCTTGCTGGACAACATGTGCAAGGTACATGAAACAGTTTGCCACCCTTGCCTCTAAGGAGCATTCTGGTTGTGCTTCTTCTAAGATTTATTTTCTTTGATTAGTTCATGGTATTTTTAATATTCTATGTATCAATTCTTCTCCAGTCTTCCCTATTCAATGCCCAACTTTCACATGACGCATATGAGGCAAATGAAAATGCCATGCCTTGGATCCGATACACCTTAGTCCTCAAGGTGATATCTTTGTTTTCAACACTTTAAAGAGGTCTTGTGCACCAATGCTTTGTTTGATCTCTTGACTGCTACTTCAAGAGCATTGATTGTTTTCTCCATTTACCATGATGTTACTCATTGGTCCAGTTTTGAGGATTTGGGTCCTCTTTACATTGAGATGTAATCCATACTGAAGCAAGATTGTGTCATCTACCTATCACAGGCTGTTAATAAATGTCTTTCTCCAATCTGTATACAATATTCCTCTTCATATAATCCAACTTCTCTGATGATCTGCTTAGCATACAGATTGAATAAGTATAGTGAGAAGACACAATTCTCATGCATATCTTTCTCGATCTTCAACCATGAAGTATACCCTTGTTCCGTTTGCATATCTGCCTCTTGACACATGTACAAATCCCGCGTGAGCATAATGAAGTTTTCTGGAATTCCTATTCTTCCCAAAGCTATTCAGATTTTTATGATCCACACAGTCAAACGACTTGGCACGGTTAATAAAACATCTTTCTGTCCTTCTCTGCTTTCAGTTACGATTCATCCATTGGACATCAGCAATGATATTCCTTGTTCCACATCATCTTCTGAATCTTTCCTGAACCTCTGGCAGCTCCTTGTCGGTCTACCGTGGCAACCTGTGTTGGATGATCTTCAGCATATAATATCAATGATATTTTTTATAATCTGCACATTCTGCAGCATCATCTTTCTTTGGAACAGGAACAAATGTGGATCTCTTCCAGTCAATTGGCCAAGTAGATGATTATTTCCAATGCTTCACCAGCTTGTTGAAGCATGTCAATTGGTATTCCATGAATTACTGGTCTTTTTATGGCTAACGATTTCAGTGTAGCTTGGACTTCTCCCAGTATCACTAGTTCTTGCTCATATGCTACTTTCTGATTTAGTAGGCAGATGTGTGTGTACCCTGCTAAGAAATTTAGCTGTTTTTAATATGTGGGAGGAATAATTTATAAAAGGATAATTAAATACAAGAAACTGAATTAGAGAAAGGCTTTTCTGGAATCAAAGCTACCAGTTAAGACTAGAATAAGCCAAGTGTAAGAAATAATCTCAGGGTAGATCTGCCCCTGTGGGGTTCAGAAGCTGTAAATAGTTATGGAAGTAGAAGTCTCATCTTTAATTTCAAGGAGTGGCTGGTGGTTTTAAACTGCTGTCCTTGCAGTTAGTCCAATGCATAACCATTACACCACCAGAGCTCTCTAAGTAGGACATTGAAGGTCTTGAAATGTGGCAATAAGACTTTACAGGAAAGAGCTACATTTGAAGATCGATTTAGGAGGTAGGACCAATTATGGTTACATTATAGTTATATTGGGAGTGTAGTTTTGCCAATCTGAGATGAGGCATATTAACAAATGAACAATAACTATAAATGAAAAACACATACTTCCATGGCAACTTTCAGCCAAAAGATAGATGCGCCTATAAGATGAACAGTAACACCAGGAAAGTATATACTCAAAGAAATCAACCATAGGGGATCAAAAGGGTAGTATTTACCCAAAGATAAAACTCAGAAGGGATAAGAAAGGACAATGGGAAATGGGAAATATTGGAGGAAAGTTGTGAGATTGATGCTACATTGTGTGGATTGTAATTTTGTGATGTCACAAAATAAAATTTCATTAATTATTAAATGGAATATCTATTTGCGATGTATATTTTCACCTAAATCTATCTATTCCCTGCCCCCTCCCTCTCACACAAACACAGTTGCCCTTGACTGGCTGTCCTAGCTTTCTCCCACAGAGCAGCAGACAGGTTCAACCCATCCATCTTTTGGTTAGCAGCCCAGTACCTGAAGTGCTGCATCACCAGGACTCCTTTATGAATCACCAACACATACATGGAAGTAAGTGGACATTATCACTGAAAATGAATGTCCTAGATAACAAAGCTAAAGCCAGAGTAAAAGTAAATCTATAGAATGGGCTGCCCAATAAAAACAAATCACTAAGAATGGGAACTAACAATGAGATAAACAAGTCGTATCCTGTTAGCTAAGGGAAGAGTATACATATCAAATGACTCGGAATGAAAGAGAAAAAAATGTGTGCACGCGCACACACACACACACACACACATACACGGGGCTAAACACAGTTCGTGGAAAATTAAATGAAAAGATGATGAAATCTTGAAGATCCTTGGTATGTGGTAGCATGTATATGAGTATATGCTAGGTGTGTGTTATCTTTATTTATCATATGAATGTTTTTATAAAATCTAAATATAAATTATTATTTGGATTGATATAAGGTTATTTTATTTAGAAATATTAAAACATCGAGCCCACTGCCATCGAATCAATTCCTTCTCAGAGCAACCCTAGCTTGTTTCCTAGGCTGGGCATCTGACGGAGCAGACGGCCACCTCTTCCTCCCCCAGAGCCACTGGGAGGTTTGGAACACCCTCCTTATCGCTTACCTGACAGTGTCACCAAGGCCCTACTTGGAAATCCATTACAGAATACTTAGAAAGGTATTCTGGAACTCTATTTCCATGGGAACTCTTTAAATACCATGCTATATGTCTGCTGATGTACAGAGATCATAGGTGAAGTAGCCCTGAGAGTGACTGCTAGAGTAGGTTTGTCTTAAGAATTATGAGAAAAGAATATAAACTTAGTTCAAATAGTTCTAAATTAATTTTAATGCAGAAATTCATATAAAGCATTATTAAAATTAAATCCACCTCACATCCACGGTCATTGAAGCGCTGTTCACAAGAGCACGAAGAAGACAGAAACAACCTAAATCGGTCAAAGAATGAATAAAGAACCTTTGGAACAAACACACAATGGAATACTCAAAACTCATTGTCAAGAAGCCAATTCTTGATGACACAGCAACCTCATAGGGAAGAATTGTCCCCTGTGAGGTTCCATGACTCTTTCTCTTTACAGGAGTAGAAAGTGTCATCTTTCTCCTGAGTGGCTAACAGTTTCAAACTGCTGACCTTGCAGTTAGCAGCCTAACGCACCACCAGGGCTTTATGCATTCTTAAAAACAATAATTAAACCACAAAGAATCTCATGGCATAGATCAACCTGCAAAACATTATGCTTAAAAAATAAACAAACAACAACAACACTGCCACCCAGTCGATTCTGCTCACAGAAATGAATGCCTTCAGCACAGAAATGAATGCCTTCAGGATTCTGAGGTGATATATCTTTAAGGGGGTAGAAAGCCTCATCCTGGACTGGTATCAGCTCAACAAATAACCCATATTACACCACCAGCAGTCCTTCGTCTTGACTAAAAGATCTTTGCATAACTCGAGCTTACAGTGCAGTTTGAAAACCGCTTTAAGCTTCTAGGAATACATAAAGCTCCTATGGACTTCAGGAAGCTTCCAACTTTACTTACCATGTTCACAAAGTTCATTTAAAAAATCGAATTAGCTTTTCATTCTATTTTCTATAAGCGTTTTTGTATTTCAACCTTTTAATATATTTTTGGTTTCTAATATTTTTCTTACTCTTCTGTCGTGTCAACTACTGTTCACTAAGGAAGTTAATAAAACTGTGAGCATAAGTGGCCCTTGGGGTGGAGGATCATACTTCGTGACATCAGCCAGTCACAAAAGTACGAACATTGTGTAAGACCACTGATATAAAGGTGGGCGGGGGGTGGGGGGGACAAGACAAAGACTTTCATACCACAGAGAGCAGACTTTGAAATTGCCCAGACACAGGGAAGGGAAGAGAGGCAAGATGCAAAAAGTGCCTATGGGGCTGATAGGTATTAATTTTGGTGAAGGGTAAGTTGGTAAGAGAGAAAAAAGAAATCAAAAGACGGGTGAGGGTAAATTAATGGAGGGGTTAAAATGTAGTAGTTTAAATTGTTGAATATAAAACTGATTATCCTCTACTCAATTCACAATTTTTTAAAAGTTAAAAAAAATATTTTTAGTTAAATCAACCTATGATACAAAAACCTAAACATATGAAGACAAAATAAAATGGCTCCATTCATACTTGATGTGATAATGAAAAATTATGTAAATTTGTGCTGTGGTAAAAGAAATTGCAAAAAATATGACCCTAATATACAGAAATAAACATTTAAATTTTTCGATAGAGTTCTTTGTGGGAACACAGCTGCTTGCTCCATAGGCAAATGGGATAGGACCACCACTTTCCACAGTTTCAGAAGTACACCGATGGTGCAACCCAGGAGCTCATGAAGCAGCGGCTGGCCTGCCTCTCCTCCTGAGATAACCCGGACGTTTTGTCTCCTGCTCCCTGGCAAAGGCTGCAGAAGCCTACAGAAATACCAGTTACACCCGATCCTTACTTTATCCTCCCCTCCTGTCTGTGAACAGCTCGGCAGATGTGTTAATGCTTCTTTGTATACCCTCAAATAGTTGTCACTGTCCCTCTGTGTAAACCTGTGAAGCCATGCAGGCTACAAGCTGCCTTGAATAAAGCTCCGGGCCCTGAAGTGTCTGTGCTTCTGGCAGCTCTGCCTCCAGCTTTGCCGATCTCCTTGCACCTCTCATCTGTCAGTTTTCCCATCGCAGACCTCGCCCCACTGGAGCCTGTTAGAGTTGTAAGATAAGAGCTAGACTTGATTTATCTTACAGTTCTTTATCTAAAAAAGTCTGATTTCTTTTTGCCAGCACTTATAATATTATAACATTACAATGAGCTGAGCTATAGGTATCCATTGAGGGAAACTTTTTTCCAAAAAAAATTTTTATTGGAAATTAATACAGATATCATATCATTCTATAGTTCAATCACATCAAGCAGGATTGACAATTGACACCACAGTCAGTTTCAAAACATCATTTTCCTTCTTGAAGTCCTTGACATCAGCTCCCTTTTACCACCTCCCACCACCCCCACTGTAACCCCCAGAAGCCCTTATTCTACTTGATGTCCCTATAGACATGAATTCTGAGTGTCACATACTGAAAAACAGAAAAAAAACATACATCAAAAATCCAAGGACTACCCCTAATGACAAAATACATCTGAGAAAAACCCCAATATGAACATACAAAAACCAAAAAAGAATAGAATGTTGAAAACCTGATCCGGCCTAACACACATCAGAGGGGGAATCAACAGATAAGGTTTTAACCGGGCAAGTCAAGTTCACCATTTTGATCTTCGAGAGTTCTCTCCAGTGCACTTGGTTTGGTAACCAGTTTCTTTCCATCCCTCTATTTTAGAAAGGGAAATCACTGGATTTCGGATCCCTCTATGGATAAAGGGAAATCATTGGAGGATTATTTCCTTTGTAGATACCATAAATGTATCTGGGCTCCTACTGTCACCAATAGTTTCCAGAAATGAAATTTTGAGTGGAATTTTCATAGCAATTTAATATAGTAGTTATTTCGTGACCTCTAAGGAAAGAAAGCAAAGTGCTAATGCCAACTTTAAAAGAAATCAGGCCTAAAATGGGCAACATCGATTATAGGAGACCAGCCTCCAAACCAAATGGGTCCTAAGGGGCAGTTGTGTAATAGAAGGGTAAATTAAAGAAACGTCAGGCAAGGCATGCAAGGGCTCAACTCTCCATGAAGACTGGAACCAGAGAGTAGAACAAATGCATTCTCTCACAGGCTTATATAATCTCTGGCATGCAAGCTAAGACATATGTACACGTAATAGGAAGGGGACATGCTAAGTGTGTGCACACACAAGAAGGGGGTATGCTAGGAACATAGACATAACAGGAAGGCACATACATAACAAGATGGGAAGGATCTAGAGTTAAGCTGGCAGCTTAACCTTGATCATTGCTCAGCTGGCTTGAATTTAGGTAGCCCTGAGCTCTTCTCCAGGGAAGCAATCTATGAGCTTTATCAGAGGAATTGGGCCATACTTAGGGTGGCCTGGTACGATTACTTTTAACAGCAAACAACACTGAGGCAGATAACCTTCAAGCAATTAAACTTCAAGAGTGTATTATCAACCATGTGGTTGCAAGCTCCATCTTAAAATTGTCATTACCAAGAGAGTAATTAGAGAGTCCACGGACTGGGAAAACATCTTCAGCAATGACTCATCAGACAAAGGCCTTACTACTAAAATCTACAATACTCTGCTAGCTTCCAATAGGAAAAAAAAAAACTAATTGCCCACTGAGGAGGTGGCAAAGGACCCGAATAGAAGTTTCACAAGAGCACAAATCCAAACAGCCAATAAACATTTGAGAAAATGCTCCCGATCATTAGCCATGAGAGATGCAAATTAAAACAACAACAAGATACACCTAATACTCTCAAAGATAGCCCAATTCAAAAAATCAGAAAGTAACAAGTGTTAGAGGGGCTGTGGTGAGATAGATACTCTCCTCCACTGCTGGTGGACATGTAGGTATGTACAGCCATTACAGAAATCGACTTGGTGATATCTAAAACAGATGGAAATCGAGCTACTGTACAGTCCCAGCAATCGCCCTAGTGGGCACATACCCAGAAGAGGCAACTAACAAACCACGGCCAGACACCCGTGCTCCAGTGTTCGTCGCAGCACCGTTCACAATTGCAAAGAGTGAAACAACTCAAATTTCCATCAGCAGACAAATGGATTAAAAAACCATGGTACCTACATACAATGGAGTCCTACACATCCCTAAACAGCAGTGATGAACGCATGAAGCACATTGCCACATGGGAAGAACTGGAGGAAATTATGCTAAACCAAATAAGCCAAGCACAAAAGGACAAATACAATGTGAGTCTGCTGAAATTAAGCTTAAAAATGCAAAAGGGACAAAGGGAAAAAGCTACTGCAGACATACATTCCTGGGGTGAGGTATAGGTAGCATTGCAGGGGTCAGACCCAAACCAGGGATATATATGGTAGCCAACCAATAAGGAGGAGAAAAGAGGAAGGGGTAACACATGGGTAGCAGGGGAACAGACCACTAGTCCACCCAAGGGGAAGGTGTTTTTATGTCTCCACAAGAAAGAGGGACCAGACCTCAACCCGGTGTGCCAAGATATGAATGCAGCACACTGGCATGAAGAAGGGAACCAATAGGGAGGTTTGAGAGGCCGGCCCCAATCCCAACTATGTGGATACCCCCCCCCCCCAAAGAATACACTTCAGTGGACAGGACAGCACTGAAGCTACAGCTCAGGGAGAGGGGTGTGTCTGAACAGAGCACGCAGGAGCAAACGAAGTGGGAAGGAGAGAGTGGTACATATCCTGGCCACCAAGCCCTGAGGATGATATTCCTGTTCAGAGCAAGCAATTCACAGAGGAGAATATAGGGTGGGACCTAGCACGAGGCACGATGTCCCTCACTGACCCATAGTGCTTCAAGGGACAACACTGGAGGCACAGTGTGGGAAATGTGCCCCATCTGATGCCACCCTTCGGGGGCAAAATGCTACGATCATGCAACAAAACAACAAGGGAAACAAAGCGATGAAGTGCCCCAGGAATACCAAAAATAAGACTTTGGGGCCAGGGTATGGCATCCCATCAGACTCGACTAACCAGAAAACACTCCTAAAGGTCAACAAACATCCATGGAACTAGATATAGGCTTAACTTTTCTTTTTTGGTCCTCGCATTTCGGTTGTTGGTTTTTTTATGCTGTTTTATTTTGCTCTGTCTTTTGGGGGTACTTATTACTGTCTCTGCAGGTCAATCTAGATAAGCTAGGCGGGATTAACAATCTGGAGGAGAAAACAACAGGACCAACGGTTCCAGGGGGACATAGGAGAAGGGGAGGCAAGGGTAAGAAAGTGGATGTTAACAAACCCAGGAACAAGGGAACAACAAGTGATCTAAAATTGATAGTGAGGAGGGCACAGGATGTATTAAGTATTAATATTAAGGTAGCAGATGAACATTGGGCCTCTACTTAAGTACTCTCTCAACACAAGAGCACTTTGTTCTAATAACCTGGCATTCTGTGATGCTCACTTTCCCGACACAATCTCTGATGACAAAATGGGTGCATAAGCAAATATGGTGAAGAAAGCTGATGGTGCCCAGCTATCAAAAGATAGCACCAGATAGTATCTGGAGTCTTAAAGGCTTGAAGAAAAACAAGTGGCCATCTAGCTGAGAAGCAACAAAGCCCACATGGAAGAAGCACACCAGCCTGTGTGATCACAAGATGTTGATGGGATCAGGTATCAGATATCAAAGACCCAGAACAAAAAATCTTATCATTGTAAATGAGGGGACTGTGGAGCAGAGACCCAAAGCCCATCTGTAGGCCCTTGGACATTCCCTTACAGAAGGGTCACAAGGAAGAGACAAGCCAGTCAGGGTGCAGTATAGCACCAGTGAAACATACAACTTTCCTCTAGTTCCTTAATGTTTCCCCACACACAGTATCATGACCTCAATTCTACCTTACAAATCCAGCTAGACCAGAGCATATACCCAGGTACAGATAGAGATGGAAACACAGGGAAACCAGGACATATAAACTCATCATGACCCAAATTGAGAGTAGCAATACCAGGAGGGGAAAGGGAAGGTGGGGGTATAAAGGGGATGAACAACAGAAAAGTGGGTGAAGGGGGATGTTGGACAGTGTAAGACATGAAATAATAATAATAATTTAAGAATTACCAAGGGATAATGCGACAGGGACAGTGGGCAGGAAGGGAAGGAGGGAAAAAATGAGGAACTGATGCCAAGGGCTCAAGTAGAAAGAAAATATTTCAAAAATGATGATGACAACAAATGTACAAATGTGCTTGACACAATGGATTGATGGATGGACAGATTGTACGAGCCCCCAATAAAATGATTTTTTTTAAAAAAGAATAGAGATAAAAAGTGGTTAAAATTGAGAAATAGTGCTGAGAAATCTCATCCACCAAAAGACAACTAAGAAATAGGAATAAAACTAATAATAAAATTTTCAAAAAATATTTATTGGTATAATCAAGTTGATTTCTATTCATAGTGACCTCTTGTGAAAGAGAGGTCTAAGAGGGTAAAGGATCAGACTTCAAGAGTGTCCTAACAGCTTTTCCTTAGAATGACTCACCAGTGGCTGGCAGTCAATTTTGAATTATGATGATCCCTGTTTGTGTCAGAGTAGGAATGTGCTTTATAGAACTTTCAATGACTGATTTTCCAGAAGTAAATCATCAGGCTTTTCTTCTGGGGTGCCTGTGGGTAGACTTGAACCTTCAAGTTTTGGTTAGCAGTTGAGCACATAAGCCAGCTGTAAACTTAGGAACCCATAGCTACTCTAGTATTTTCCTTATTGATAAAAGCCCTTGTTGATTTAAAGTTTGCTTCTGTTACCTATAAGTAGCCCTGGGATGCTCACCACAAGGCAAGTGGTTCAAACCCACCAGTCACTCCACAAAACCACATTGAGATTGCCTGTTCTTATAAAGATTTAGTCTTGGAAACCCTTTGGGACCTGTCCTTATAGGTGAGTATGAATCAGAATTGACTCAATGGCAGTGAGTAGTTCGGTTACTTCTAAGGAACCGGTAGAACAGTAGTTAAATGCACAGCTACAACCTGCAAAACAGATCATTCAAACCCACTACTAGCTCCATGGGAAAACGATATAGGAATCTTGATTGTATCTGACTACAAGGTTAGAAATCCTACTCTGTCCTACAGGGTCACTGTGGCTGGGAATCAACTGACAGCAATGGTCAGTTTAACTCATTAGTCTGACAGAAGAAGTCCCTGATTATTCTCTGATGACATTTCAGTAGAGAAACAGAAAGTTACTCATGGCCAAGAGTACGTCCTACATTCGGGTTAACTTCATATATTATGAAACAAACCTAACAACAACAAAAATCTGATTTCTTGCTTATATGCAATTATAACTATAGTATTGAATAATTATTTGTTCTAAATATTCATAAAGAGAACGATTCAAATGAAAAGATATTTCACACAACCATGAACACGTCTGCAAAAATGTTTCTTTTCTTATCACCATGCTATATCAATGGCTATCTTATGAGGAAACATAAAAACAATTTATTAAGATTTATAAAACTAAATCTTACAACTCGTAAAAGCTTAAAGGAATCATGTTTTATGGCTATTTATAATATTTTAGAACATTTTAAATATTCCTACTACAGTGTCTTTTCAAAAATACTTGGTATCACCGTGCAATTTTACTCCATATGCTTAAACTCCTTTCACAGTTTACAGGAACAAAGCAGTTTTGATTCACAAACAATGCCCTGCAGCCAAATATGTTCATGAGGTATTAATTTACAACTTCATCTGTGATCAGTTAAACTGCTTGTGAAATCTTAAACATCCTTAAAAAGCTCACCACAAATAGTTCAATAGAGAATTTTTGGTAACACTACTTTAACAAAAAAGAAAAGTAAGATTAAATTCTATTGTAAAGTAAAACCAAATGTCAATGCTTTTAAGGATAAGTGATTATTTGGTTAATCTTTCAAGTTGTCACATTTAGCATCTGAAATATTAATTACAAATGTAACATCTGTATCCAAAACACATGCTTCCTAAGCTTTAGCAAGACAAGCCATAGAACAATGGAATGGAATTTTATGAAGGAAAGTGTGTATTCTAAAAAAATTTTGTGTAATCAGTGCTAGGAGTGAGATCTACAGCAGGTCAACATGAATCATACCAAAACAAAACAACTAAAATACCCATTTTAACAAATAACAAAATGTCACGTCCACACAAGTAAGGGACAAAAACAGTCAGAACATGGTATGTATTTCCAATTCAATTTATTTTATTGGAAAAACAGTATTCACTAGTCCCTCAGAAACCTATAGCTTTGATCTTCTATAATTATGAAATTTGAACCTTAAGATGTTTATAAACCAAACGCACGGCCATCAGTGTCAACTCAAGGAAGCCCCATAACACACAGTAAAATGATTCCACTGGATTCCCAAGGCTATAAATCTTTTAAAATCATTTTATTAAGGGTTCTTATAGCTCTTATAACAATCCCTACATCAATTGTATCAATCATATTTGTGCATATATTGCCACCATCATTTTCTTTTTTTTTTGTTTCCATGCTACAACTTTATTTATTTTTTAATCATTTTATTAGGGGCTCGTACAACTCTTATCACATTCCATACATGCATCCATTGTGTCAAGGACATTTGTACATTTGCTGCCATCATCATTCTCAAAACATTCTCTTCCCACTTGAGGCCCTGATATCCAGCTCCCCATTTCTTCCACCTTCTGCTATCTCCCTTCACCCATGATTTTGTTCCCGAGGCCCAAGGCGTGGGGGTGGTTTCATACTTCAATCATTGCGACCAGTTTCCCCCCTTCTCTCTACCCTCGTGGTATCACTATTCCCATTACTGTTCTTGAGGGGCTTACCTGTCTTAGAATCTGTGTGTTTCAAGCTCTATCTGTACTAGTGTACATGCTCTGGTCTAGCCAGATGTTAGGTAGAACTGAGCCATCATAGTGGCGGGAAGAGGCATCAAAGAACTAGAGCAATGTTGTGTGTCTTGACGATGCTATACTGCACCCTGGCTGACTCATTCCATCCTTGTGACCCTTCTGTGAGGAGATGTCCTATTGTCCATAAATGGGCCTTGGGTTGCCACTCCAACCCTCCTCATTTGCATCAATATGATTACTTGTTGTGGATTTTCTGATGCCTGATACCTAACTCCGTGAACACCTCTTGGTCACACAGGCTGATGTGCTTCTTCCATGTGGACTTTGTTGCTTCCCTGCTAGAGGCCGCTTGCTTAACTTCATGCCTGTGAGACCACAGATGCTATATTTTCTAATTGCCAGGCACCATCCGCTTTCTTCACCACATTTGCTATTGCGCCCATTTGTCTTCAGCGATCGTGTCAAGCAAAAGCTGCAACTCTTGACAGAAGCAGACTGCTACATCTTTCTCCTACAGAGCAGCTGGTAGGTTCAAATAGCCAAATTTTCAGTGGATAGCTACTCCACCAGGCTTCCTTTAAGATGCTTATAACTGAAGATTATTTTAGCTAGATTAGCAATAGTTACTTCTTATTGGTTTGCTAACTCAATCAGACAAATTACCATCTAACAAATCTAAGCTAAAGTAATTCCAGGGTTGTTGAACTTATAAATCAAATCATCATCATCATGGGGCACAGGTATTTTTCCACAGTCTTCCTATACCACCCTGAGCACGATGAATTTTGTCCCCTAGCAATTTAAAAACAGCTCCATTAATTTTAAGTATCACTTCTCTCAATTTGTAGAGGTAGGGCTTTAAGATACACCTTCCTAATGTCTCTTGAAAAACACAAAAATTTCTAGAAGATCCTCTCATTAACCTCCTCTCTAACCTACTTACTAAAAAATCAATTACTATCAAAGGAAGAAAGGAAAAAATATGATTGGCTTATAGTAATGCAGATGCTCCCACTGCAGGTAAAGAACCCAGCTTCCCATAAAGCACATGAGCATCTAATAGTAAAAATTAAAGGAGCAAATTAACAGCATGAGATCAGCTATATCTTCCCACTGTCAATAACAGCATACAATGCTTATTATTATTTCCATCACATGCTTCAAATGAACAAAATACAAGAACAGGGAAAATTTTTCTGTAACCCTATAGTTTCAATTCTGATAAAGGTAACTTATTAGATAAATAGTTCACAAGAAGACTTAATTCTACAGTGCATTTGAATTAAGAAAGAAAATGTAAGCTAAAGCCATAGGTTAAACCATACAAAACTTTTGTTTTCTTTTTGTTTTGCCTATCTATACAAGATAAGCATGGGAAGCAAGCCCCAGGAGAAAGCGACAGACTGATGGTTCTGGAGGGGCCTGGAAGGAAGGGAGGTGGGGGAAGGGAGCAGTGAGCAAACAACACCACACAGGGGAACAACTAGGGAATTAAAAGCAGTAACTAGGAGGACATAGAGATTCTGGTGGTGTTGGAGCAACAACTATCTAACTGACAGGAATTACAAGAGGCAGAAGAATGAATAGTGTGATAGTGGGACAGAAGGAAGGTAAAATGAAACAGGAAAGATCTAGGAAGCAAAGATATGAACAGAGGTATAAACATAGCTGTGCACTTATGTACATATAATAATTCATAAAACTAGAGCACTGGTCTATGTACATATATTTATATGGCAACACATTGAGGAAGTGGGTGGACTTTGGGCCTCTGATCAAGGCCCCCCTCAATGCAAGAATGCTTTGTTCTAGCAACCTGCCATTCTACTATGCTCACCTGCCGACACAATCACTGTGATGCTCACCTGCCGACACAATCACTGTGATGCTCACCTGCTGACACAATCACTGTGATGCTCCCCTGCTGACACAATCACTGTGATGCTCCCCTGCTGACACAATCACTGTGATGCTCACCTGCCGACACAATCACTGTGATGCTCACCTGCCGACACAATCACTGTGATGCTCACCTGCCGACACAATCACTGTGATGCTCACCTGCCGACACAATCACTGTGATGCTCCCCTGCCGACACAATCACTGTGATGCTCACCTGCCGACACAATCACTGTGATGCTCCCCTGCTGACACAATCACTGTGATGCTCACCTGCCGACACAATCACTGTGATGCTCCCCTGCTGACACAATCACTGTGATGCTCACCTGCTGACACAATCACTGTGATGCTCACCTGCCGACACAATCACTGTGATGCTCCCCTGCTGACACAATCACTGTGATGCTCACCTGCCGACACAATCACTGTGATGCTCACCTGCTGACACAATCACTGTGATGCTCCCCTGCTGACACAATCACTGTGATGCTCACCTGCTGACACAATCACTGTGATGCTCACCTGCCGACACAATCACTGTGATGCTCACCTGCCGACACAATCACTGTGATGCTCCCCTGCTGACACAATCACTGTGATGCTCACCTGCCGACACAATCACTGTGATGCTCACCTGCTGACACAATCACTGTGATGCTCACCTGCCGACACAATCACTGTGATGCTCACCTGCCGACACAATCACTGTGATGCTCACCTGCCGACACAATCACTGTGATGCTCACCTGCCGACACAATCACTGTGATGCTCACCTGCCGACACAATCACTGTGATGCTCACCCTGCCGACACAATCACTGTGATGCTCCCCTGCTGACACAATCACTGTGATGCTCCCCTGCTGACACAATCACTGTGATGCTCCCCTGCCGACACAATCACTGTGATGCTCACGTGCCGACACAATCACTGTGATGCTCACCTGCCGACACAATCACTGTGATGCTCACCCTGCTGACACAATCACTGTGATGCTCACCTGCCGACACAATCACTGTGATGCTCACCCTGCCGACACAATCACTGTGATGCTCACCCTGCCGACACAATCACTGTGATGCTCACCTGCCGACACAATCACTGTGATGCTCACCTGCCGACACAATCACTGTGATGCTCCCCTGCCGACACAATCACTGTGATGCTCACCTGCTGATACAATCACTGTGATGCTCACCTGCCGACACAATCACTGTGATGCTCCCCTGCTGACACAATCACTGTGATGCTCACCTGCCGACACAATCACTGTGATGCTCCCCTGCCGACACAATCACTGTGATGCTCCCCTGCCGACACAATCACTGTGATGCTCCCCTGCTGACACAATCACTGTGATGCTCACCTGCCGACACAATCACTGTGATGCTCCCCTGCCGACACAATCACTGTGATGCTCACCTGCTGACACAATCACTGTGATGCTCACCCTGCCGACACAATCACTGTGATGCTCACCTGCCGACACAATCACTGTGATGCTCCCCTGCCGACACAATCACTGTGATGCTCACCTGCCGACACAATCACTGTGATGCTCCCCTGCTGACACAATCACTGTGATGCTCACCTGCTGACACAATCACTGTGATGCTCACCTGCCGACACAATCACTGTGATGCTCACCTGCCGACACAATCACTGTGATGCTCCCCTGCTGACACAATCACTGTGATGCTCACCTGCCGACACAATCACTGTGATGCTCCCCTGCCGACACAATCACTGTGATGCTCACCTGCCGACACAATCACTGTGATGCTCCCCTGCTGACACAATCACTGTGATGCTCACCTGCTGACACAATCACTGTGATGCTCCCCTGCTGACACAATCACTGTGATGCTCACCCTGCCGACACAATCACTGTGATGCTCACCTGCCGACACAATCACTGTGATGCTCACCTGCCGACACAATCACTGTGATGCTCACCTGCCGACACAATCACTGTGATGCTCACCCTGCTGACACAATCACTGTGATGCTCCCCTGCTGACACAATCACTGTGATGCTCACCTGCCGACACAATCACTGTGACGCTCACCTGCCGACACAATCACTGTGATGCTCACCTGCCGACACAATCACTGTGATGCTCACCTGCCGACACAATCACTGTGATGCTCCCCTGCTGAAACAATCACTGTGATGCTCACCTGCTGACACAATCACTGTGATGCTCACCTGCCGACACAATCACTGTGATGCTCACCCTGCTGAAACAATCACTGTGATGCTCCCCTGCTGACACAATCACTGTGATGCTCACCTGCCGACACAATCACTGTGATGCTCACCTGCCGACACAATCACTGTGATGCTCACCTGCCGACACAATCACTGTGATGCTCACCCTGCTGACACAATCACTGTGATGCTCCCCTGCTGACACAATCACTGTGATGCTCACCTGCCGACACAATCACTGTGACGCTCACCTGCCGACACAATCACTGTGATGCTCACCTGCCGACACAATCACTGTGATGCTCACCCTGCTGACACAATCACTGTGATGCTCCCCTGCTGACACAATCACTGTGATGCTCACCTGCCGACACAATCACTGTGATGCTCCCCTGCTGACACAATCACTGTGATGCTCACCTGCCGACACAATCACTGTGATGCTCACCTGCCGACACAATCACTGTGATGCTCACCTGCCGACACAATCACTGTGATGCTCACCCTGTCGACACAATCACTGTGATGCTCACCTGCCGACACAATCACTGTGATGCTCACCCTGCCGACACAATCACTGTGATGCTCCCCTGCTGACACAATCACTGTGATGCTCACCTGCCGACACACTCACTGTGATGCTCACCTGCCGACACAATCACTGTGATGCTCACCTGCCGACACAATCACTGTGATGCTCACCCTGTCAACACAATCACTGTGATGCTCACCTGCCGACACAATCACTGTGATGCTCACCCTGCCGACACAATCACTGTGATGCTCACCTGCTGACACAATCACTGTGATGCTCCCCTGCTGACACAATCACTGTGATGCTCACCTGCCGACACAATCATTGTGACGCTCACCTGCCGACACAATCACTGTGATGCTCACCTGCCGACACAATCACTGTGATGCTCACCCTGCCGACACAATCACTGTGATGCTCACCTGCTGACACAATCACTGTGATGCTCCCCTGCCGACACAATCACTGTGATGCTCACCTGCTGACACAATCACTGTGATGCTCACCTGCTGACACAATCACTGTGATGCTCACCTGCCGACACAATCACTGTGATGCTCACCTGCCGACACAATCACTGTGATGCTCCCCTGCCGACACAATCACTGTGATGCTCACCTGCCGACACAATCACTGTGATGCTCACCTGCTGATACAATCACTGTGATGCTCACCTGCCGAAACAATCACTGTGATGCTCGCCTGCTGACACAATCACTGTGATGCTCACCTGCTGACACAATCACTGTGATGCTCCCCTGCCGACACAATCACTGTGATGCTCCCCTGCCGACACAATCACTGTGATGCTCCCCTGCTGACACAATCACTGTGATGCTCACCTGCCGACACAATCACTGTGATGCTCCCCTGCCGACACAATCACTGTGATGCTCACCTGCTGACACAATCACTGTGATGCTCACCCTGCCGACACAATCACTGTGATGCTCACCTGCCGACACAATCACTGTGATGCTCACCTGCCGACACAATCACTGTGATGCTCACCCTGCCGACACAATCACTGTGATGCTCACCTGCCGACACAATCACTGTGATGCTCCCCGCCGACACATTCACTGTGAATGCTCACCTGCTGACACAATCACTGTGATGCTCCCCTGCTGACACAATCACTGTGATGCTCACCTGCCGACACAATCACTGTGATGCTCACCTGCTGATACAATCACTGTGATGCTCAACTGCCGACACAATCACTGTGACGCTCACCCTGCTGACACAATCACTGTGATGCTCACCTGCCGACACAATCACTGTGATGCTCACCTGCCGACACAATCACTGTGATGCTCACCTGCCGACACAATCACTGTGATGCTCACCTGCCGACACAATCACTGTGATGCTCACCTGCCGACACAATCACTGTGATGCTCACCTGCTGACACAATCACTGTGATGCTCACCTGCTGACACAATCACTGTGATGCTCCCCTGCTGACACAATCACTGTGATGCTCACCTGCTGACACAATCACTGTGATGCTCACCTGCCGACACAATCACTGTGATGCTCACCTGCCGACACAATCACTGTGATGCTCCCCTGCCGAAACAATCACTGTGATGTTCACCTGCTGACACAATCACTGTGATGCTCCCCTGCTGACACAATCACTGTGATGCTCACCTGCCGACACAATCACTGTGATGCTCACCTGCTGACACAATCACTGTGATGCTCAACTGCCGACACAATCACTGTGACGCTCACCCTGCTGACACAATCACTGTGATGCTCACCTGCCGACACAATCACTGTGATGCTCACCTGCCGACACAATCACTGTGATGCTCACCTGCCGACACAATCACTGTGATGCTCACCTGCCGACACAATCACTGTGATGCTCACCTGCTGACACAATCACTGTGATGCTCACCTGCTGACACAATCACTGTGATGCTCCCCTGCTGACACAATCACTGTGATGCTCACCTGCTGACACAATCACTGTGATGTTCACCTGCCGACACAATCACTGTGATGCTCACCTGCCGACACAATCACTGTGATGCTCCCCTGCCGACACAATCACTGTGATGCTCACCTGTCGACACAATCACTGTGATGCTCACCTGCCGACACAATCACTGTGATGCTCACCCTGCCGACACAATCACTGTGATGCTCACCTGCTGACACAATCACTGTGATGCTCCCCTGCTGACACAATCACTGTGATGCTCACCTGCCGACACAATCACTGTGATGCTCCCCTGCTGACACAATCACTGTGATGCTCACCTGCCGACACAATCACTGTGATGCTCCCCTGCTGACACAATCACTGTGATGCTCCCCTGCCGACACAATCACTGTGATGCTCACCTGCCGACACAATCACTGTGATGCTCCCCTGCTGACACAATCACTGTGATGCTCACCTGCCGACACAATCACTGTGATGCTCCCCTGCTGACACAATCACTGTGATGCTCACCTGCCGACACAATCACTGTGATGCTCCCCTGCTGACACAATCACTGTGATGCTCACCTGCCGACACAATCACTGTGATGCTCCCCTGCCGACACAATCACTGTGATGCTCACCTGCCGACACAATCACTGTGATGCTCACCTGCCGACACAATCACTGTGATGCTCACCCTGCCGACACAATCACTGTGATGCTCACCTGCCGACACAATCACTGTGATGCTCACCTGCCGACACAATCACTGTGATGCTCACCTGTCGACACAATCACTGTGATGCTCACCTGCTGACACAATCACTGTGATGCTCCCCTGCTGACACAATCACTGTGATGCTCCCCTGCCGACACAATCACTGTGATGCTCACCTGCCGACACAATCACTGTGATGCTCACCTGCTGACACAATCACTGTGATGCTCACCTGCTGACACAATCACTGTGATGCTCACCTGCCGACACAATCACTGTGATGCTCCCCTGCTGACACAATCACTGTGATGCTCCCCTGCCGACACAATCACTGTGATGCTCACCTGCTGACACAATCACTGTGATGCTCACCTGCCGACACAATCACTGTGATGCTCACCTGCCGACACAATCACTGTGATGCTCACCTGCCGACACAATCACTGTGATGCTCACCCTGCCGACACAATCACTGTGATGCTCACCTGCCGACACAATCACTGTGATGCTCCCCTGCCGACACAATCACTGTGATGCTCACCTGCTGACACAATCACTGTGATGCTCCCCTGCTGACACAATCACTGTGATGCTCACCTGCTGACACAATCACTGTGATGCTCACCTGCCGACACAATCACTGTGATGCTCACCTGCCGACACAATCACTGTGATGCTCCCCTGCTGACACAATCACTGTGATGCTCCCCTGCCGACACAATCACTGTGATGCTCACCTGCTGACACAATCACTGTGATGCTCACCTGCCGACACAATCACTGTGATGCTCACCTGCCGACACAATCACTGTGATGCTCACCTGCCGACACAATCACTGTGATGCTCACCCTGCCGACACAATCACTGTGATGCTCACCTGCCGACACAATCACTGTGATGCTCCCCTGCCGACACAATCACTGTGATGCTCACCTGCCGACACAATCACTGTGATGCTCCCCTGCTGACACAATCACTGTGATGCTCCCCTGCCGACACAATCACTGTGATGCTCACCTGCCGACACAATCACTGTGATGCTCACCTGCCGACACAATCACTGTGATGCTCACCTGTCGACACAATCACTGTGATGCTGACCTGCCGACACAATCACTGTGATGCTCACCCTGCCGACACAATCACTGTGATGCTCACCTGCTGACACAATCACTGTGATGCTCCCCTGCTGACAAAATCACTGTGATGCTCACCTGCCGACACAATCACTGTGACGCTCACCTGCTGACACAATCACTGTGATGCTCAACTGCCGACACAATCACTGTGACGCTCACCCTGCTGACACAATCACTGTGATGCTCACCTGCCGACACAATCACTGTGATGCTCACCTGCCGACACAATCACTGTGATGCTCACCTGCCGACACAATCACTGTGATGCTCACCTGCCGACACAATCACTTTGATGCTCACCTGCTGACACAATCACTGTGATGCTCACCTGCTGACACAATCACTGTGATGCTCCCCTGCTGACACAATCACTGTGATGCTCACCTGCTGAAACAATCACTGTGATGCTCACCTGCCGACACAATCACTGTGATGCTCCCCTGCCGACACAATCACTGTGATGCTCCCCTGCTGACACAATCACTGTGATGCTCACCTGCCGACACAATCACTGTGATGCTCACCTGCTGAAACAATCACTGTGATGCTCACCTGCCGACACAATCACTGTGATGCTCACCTGCCGACACAATCACTGTGATGCTCACCTGCTGACACAATCACTGTGATGCTCCCCTGCTGACACAATCACTGTGATGCTCCCCTGCTGACACAATCACTGTGATGCTCACCTGCCGACACAATCACTGTGATGCTCACCTGCCGACACAATCACTGTGATGCTCACCTGCCGACACAATCACTGTGATGCTCACCTGCCGACACAATCACTGTGATGCTCCCCTGCCGACACAATCACTGTGATGCTCACCTGCCGACACAATCACTGTGATGCTCCCCTGCTGACACAATCACTGTGATGCTCACCTGCCGACACAATCACTGTGATGCTCCCCTGCTGACACAATCACTGTGATGCTCACCTGCTGACACAATCACTGTGATGCTCACCTGCCGACACAATCACTGTGATGCTCCCCTGCTGACACAATCACTGTGATGCTCCCCTGCCGACACAATCACTGTGATGCTCACGTGCCGACACAATCACTGTGATGCTCACCTGCCGACACAATCACTGTGATGCTCACCCTGCTGACACAATCACTGTGATGCTCACCTGCCGACACAATCACTGTGATGCTCACCCTGCCGACACAATCACTGTGATGCTCACCCTGCCGACACAATCACTGTGATGCTCACCTGCCGACACAATCACTGTGATGCTCACCTGCCGACACAATCACTGTGATGCTCCCCTGCCGACACAATCACTGTGATGCTCACCTGCTGATACAATCACTGTGATGCTCACCTGCCGACACAATCACTGTGATGCTCCCCTGCTGACACAATCACTGTGATGCTCACCTGCCGACACAATCACTGTGATGCTCCCCTGCCGACACAATCACTGTGATGCTCCCCTGCCGACACAATCACTGTGATGCTCCCCTGCTGACACAATCACTGTGATGCTCACCTGCCGACACAATCACTGTGATGCTCCCCTGCCGACACAATCACTGTGATGCTCACCTGCTGACACAATCACTGTGATGCTCACCCTGCCGACACAATCACTGTGATGCTCACCTGCCGACACAATCACTGTGATGCTCCCCTGCCGACACAATCACTGTGATGCTCACCTGCCGACACAATCACTGTGATGCTCCCCTGCTGACACAATCACTGTGATGCTCACCTGCTGACACAATCACTGTGATGCTCACCTGCCGACACAATCACTGTGATGCTCACCTGCCGACACAATCACTGTGATGCTCCCCTGCTGACACAATCACTGTGATGCTCACCTGCCGACACAATCACTGTGATGCTCCCCTGCCGACACAATCACTGTGATGCTCACCTGCCGACACAATCACTGTGATGCTCCCCTGCTGACACAATCACTGTGATGCTCACCTGCTGACACAATCACTGTGATGCTCCCCTGCTGACACAATCACTGTGATGCTCACCCTGCCGACACAATCACTGTGATGCTCACCTGCCGACACAATCACTGTGATGCTCACCTGCCGACACAATCACTGTGATGCTCACCTGCCGACACAATCACTGTGATGCTCACCCTGCTGACACAATCACTGTGATGCTCCCCTGCTGACACAATCACTGTGATGCTCACCTGCCGACACAATCACTGTGACGCTCACCTGCCGACACAATCACTGTGATGCTCACCTGCCGACACAATCACTGTGATGCTCACCTGCCGACACAATCACTGTGATGCTCCCCTGCTGAAACAATCACTGTGATGCTCACCTGCTGACACAATCACTGTGATGCTCACCTGCCGACACAATCACTGTGATGCTCACCCTGCTGACACAATCACTGTGATGCTCCCCTGCTGACACAATCACTGTGATGCTCACCTGCCGACACAATCACTGTGATGCTCACCTGCCGACACAATCACTGTGATGCTCACCTGCCGACACAATCACTGTGATGCTCACCCTGCTGACACAATCACTGTGATGCTCCCCTGCTGACACAATCACTGTGATGCTCACCTGCCGACACAATCACTGTGACGCTCACCTGCCGACACAATCACTGTGATGCTCACCTGCCGACACAATCACTGTGATGCTCACCCTGCTGACACAATCACTGTGATGCTCCCCTGCTGACACAATCACTGTGATGCTCACCTGCCGACACAATCACTGTGATGCTCCCCTGCTGACACAATCACTGTGATGCTCACCTGCCGACACAATCACTGTGATGCTCACCTGCCGACACAATCACTGTGATGCTCACCTGCCGACACAATCACTGTGATGCTCACCCTGTCGACACAATCACTGTGATGCTCACCTGCCGACACAATCACTGTGATGCTCACCCTGCCGACACAATCACTGTGATGCTCCCCTGCTGACACAATCACTGTGATGCTCACCTGCCGACACACTCACTGTGATGCTCACCTGCCGACACAATCACTGTGATGCTCACCTGCCGACACAATCACTGTGATGCTCACCCTGTCGACACAATCACTGTGATGCTCACCTGCCGACACAATCACTGTGATGCTCACCCTGCCGACACAATCACTGTGATGCTCACCTGCTGACACAATCACTGTGATGCTCCCCTGCTGACACAATCACTGTGATGCTCACCTGCCGACACAATCATTGTGACGCTCACCTGCCGACACAATCACTGTGATGCTCACCTGCCGACACAATCACTGTGATGCTCACCCTGCCGACACAATCACTGTGATGCTCACCTGCTGACACAATCACTGTGATGCTCCCCTGCCGACACAATCACTGTGATGCTCACCTGCTGACACAATCACTGTGATGCTCACCTGCTGACACAATCACTGTGATGCTCACCTGCCGACACAATCACTGTGATGCTCACCTGCCGACACAATCACTGTGATGCTCCCCTGCCGACACAATCACTGTGATGCTCACCTGCCGACACAATCACTGTGATGCTCACCTGCTGATACAATCACTGTGATGCTCACCTGCCGAAACAATCACTGTGATGCTCGCCTGCTGACACAATCACTGTGATGCTCACCTGCTGACACAATCACTGTGATGCTCCCCTGCCGACACAATCACTGTGATGCTCCCCTGCCGACACAATCACTGTGATGCTCCCCTGCTGACACAATCACTGTGATGCTCACCTGCCGACACAATCACTGTGATGCTCCCCTGCCGACACAATCACTGTGATGCTCACCTGCTGACACAATCACTGTGATGCTCACCCTGCCGACACAATCACTGTGATGCTCACCTGCCGACACAATCACTGTGATGCTCACCTGTCGACACAATCACTGTGATGCTCACCCTGCCGACACAATCACTGTGATGCTCACCTGCCGACACAATCACTGTGATGCTCCCCTGCTGACACAATCACTGTGATGCTCACCTGCCGACACAATCACTGTGATGCTCCCCTGCCGACACAATCACTGTGATGCTCACCTGCTGACACAATCACTGTGATGCTCACCCTGCCGACACAATCACTGTGATGCTCACCTGCCGACACAATCACTGTGATGCTCCCCTGCCGACACAATCACTGTGATGCTCACCTGCCGACACAATCACTGTGATGCTCCCCTGCTGACACAATCACTGTGATGCTCACCTGCTGACACAATCACTGTGATGCTCACCTGCCGACACAATCACTGTGATGCTCACCTGCCGACACAATCACTGTGATGCTCCCCTGCTGACACAATCACTGTGATGCTCACCTGCCGACACAATCACTGTGATGCTCCCCTGCCGACACAATCACTGTGATGCTCACCTGCCGACACAATCACTGTGATGCTCCCCTGCTGACACAATCACTGTGATGCTCACCTGCTGACACAATCACTGTGATGCTCCCCTGCTGACACAATCACTGTGATGCTCACCCTGCCGACACAATCACTGTGATGCTCACCTGCCGACACAATCACTGTGATGCTCACCTGCCGACACAATCACTGTGATGCTCACCTGCCGACACAATCACTGTGATGCTCACCCTGCTGACACAATCACTGTGATGCTCCCCTGCTGACACAATCACTGTGATGCTCACCTGCCGACACAATCACTGTGACGCTCACCTGCCGACACAATCACTGTGATGCTCACCTGCCGACACAATCACTGTGATGCTCACCTGCCGACACAATCACTGTGATGCTCCCCTGCTGAAACAATCACTGTGATGCTCACCTGCTGACACAATCACTGTGATGCTCACCTGCCGACACAATCACTGTGATGCTCACCCTGCTGACACAATCACTGTGATGCTCCCCTGCTGACACAATCACTGTGATGCTCACCTGCCGACACAATCACTGTGATGCTCACCTGCCGACACAATCACTGTGATGCTCACCTGCCGACACAATCACTGTGATGCTCACCCTGCTGACACAATCACTGTGATGCTCCCCTGCTGACACAATCACTGTGATGCTCACCTGCCGACACAATCACTGTGACGCTCACCTGCCGACACAATCACTGTGATGCTCACCTGCCGACACAATCACTGTGATGCTCACCCTGCTGACACAATCACTGTGATGCTCCCCTGCTGACACAATCACTGTGATGCTCACCTGCCGACACAATCACTGTGATGCTCCCCTGCTGACACAATCACTGTGATGCTCACCTGCCGACACAATCACTGTGATGCTCACCTGCCGACACAATCACTGTGATGCTCACCTGCCGACACAATCACTGTGATGCTCACCCTGTCGACACAATCACTGTGATGCTCACCTGCCGACACAATCACTGTGATGCTCACCCTGCCGACACAATCACTGTGATGCTCCCCTGCTGACACAATCACTGTGATGCTCACCTGCCGACACACTCACTGTGATGCTCACCTGCCGACACAATCACTGTGATGCTCACCTGCCGACACAATCACTGTGATGCTCACCCTGTCGACACAATCACTGTGATGCTCACCTGCCGACACAATCACTGTGATGCTCACCCTGCCGACACAATCACTGTGATGCTCACCTGCTGACACAATCACTGTGATGCTCCCCTGCTGACACAATCACTGTGATGCTCACCTGCCGACACAATCATTGTGACGCTCACCTGCCGACACAATCACTGTGATGCTCACCTGCCGACACAATCACTGTGATGCTCACCCTGCCGACACAATCACTGTGATGCTCACCTGCTGACACAATCACTGTGATGCTCCCCTGCCGACACAATCACTGTGATGCTCACCTGCTGACACAATCACTGTGATGCTCACCTGCTGACACAATCACTGTGATGCTCACCTGCCGACACAATCACTGTGATGCTCACCTGCCGACACAATCACTGTGATGCTCCCCTGCCGACACAATCACTGTGATGCTCACCTGCCGACACAATCACTGTGATGCTCACCTGCTGATACAATCACTGTGATGCTCACCTGCCGAAACAATCACTGTGATGCTCGCCTGCTGACACAATCACTGTGATGCTCACCTGCTGACACAATCACTGTGATGCTCCCCTGCCGACACAATCACTGTGATGCTCCCCTGCCGACACAATCACTGTGATGCTCCCCTGCTGACACAATCACTGTGATGCTCACCTGCCGACACAATCACTGTGATGCTCCCCTGCCGACACAATCACTGTGATGCTCACCTGCTGACACAATCACTGTGATGCTCACCCTGCCGACACAATCACTGTGATGCTCACCTGCCGACACAATCACTGTGATGCTCACCTGTCGACACAATCACTGTGATGCTCACCCTGCCGACACAATCACTGTGATGCTCACCTGCCGACACAATCACTGTGATGCTCCCCGCCGACACATTCACTGTGAATGCTCACCTGCTGACACAATCACTGTGATGCTCCCCTGCTGACACAATCACTGTGATGCTCACCTGCCGACACAATCACTGTGATGCTCACCTGCTGATACAATCACTGTGATGCTCAACTGCCGACACAATCACTGTGACGCTCACCCTGCTGACACAATCACTGTGATGCTCACCTGCCGACACAATCACTGTGATGCTCACCTGCCGACACAATCACTGTGATGCTCACCTGCCGACACAATCACTGT
Organism: Tenrec ecaudatus; assembly: GCF_050624435.1. Lineage (NCBI taxonomy): Eukaryota > Metazoa > Chordata > Mammalia > Afrosoricida > Tenrecidae > Tenrec > Tenrec ecaudatus. Next base: position 45,138,149 of record NC_134545.1, read on the forward strand.
GATGCTCACCTGCCGACACAATCACTGTGATGCTCACCTGCCGACACAATCACTGTGATGCTCACCTGCTGACACAATCACTGTGATGCTCACCTGCTGACACAATCACTGTGATGCTCCCCTGCTGACACAATCACTGTGATGCTCACCTGCTGACACAATCACTGTGATGCTCACCTGCCGACACAATCACTGTGATGCTCACCTGCCGACACAATCACTGTGATGCTCCCCTGCCGAAACAATCACTGTGATGTTCACCTGCTGACACAATCACTGTGATGCTCCCCTGCTGACACAATCACTGTGATGCTCACCTGCCGACACAATCACTGTGATGCTCACCTGCTGACACAATCACTGTGATGCTCAACTGCCGACACAATCACTGTGACGCTCACCCTGCTGACACAATCACTGTGATGCTCACCTGCCGACACAATCACTGTGATGCTCACCTGCCGACACAATCACTGTGATGCTCCCCTGCCGACACAATCACTGTGATGCTCACCTGCTGACACAATCACTGTGATGCTCCCCTGCTGACACAATCACTGTGATGCTCACCTGCTGACACAATCACTGTGATGCTCACCTGCCGACACAATCACTGTGATGCTCACCTGCCGACACAATCACTGTGATGCTCCCCTGCTGACACAATCACTGTGATGCTCCCCTGCCGACACAATCACTGTGATGCTCACCTGCTGACACAATCACTGTGATGCTCACCTGCCGACACAATCACTGTGATGCTCACCTGCCGACACAATCACTGTGATGCTCACCTGCCGACACAATCACTGTGATGCTCACCCTGCCGACACAATCACTGTGATGCTCACCTGCCGACACAATCACTGTGATGCTCCCCTGCCGACACAATCACTGTGATGCTCACCTGCCGACACAATCACTGTGATGCTCCCCTGCTGACACAATCACTGTGATGCTCCCCTGCCGACACAATCACTGTGATGCTCACCTGCCGACACAATCACTGTGATGCTCACCTGCCGACACAATCACTGTGATGCTCACCTGTCGACACAATCACTGTGATGCTGACCTGCCGACACAATCACTGTGATGCTCACCCTGCCGACACAATCACTGTGATGCTCACCTGCTGACACAATCACTGTGATGCTCCCCTGCTGACAAAATCACTGTGATGCTCACCTGCCGACACAATCACTGTGACGCTCACCTGCTGACACAATCACTGTGATGCTCAACTGCCGACACAATCACTGTGACGCTCACCCTGCTGACACAATCACTGTGATGCTCACCTGCCGACACAATCACTGTGATGCTCACCTGCCGACACAATCACTGTGATGCTCACCTGCCGACACAATCACTGTGATGCTCACCTGCCGACACAATCACTGTGATGCTCACCTGCTGACACAATCACTGTGATGCTCACCTGCTGACACAATCACTGTGATGCTCCCCTGCTGACACAATCACTGTGATGCTCACCTGCTGAAACAATCACTGTGATGCTCACCTGCCGACACAATCACTGTGATGCTCCCCTGCCGACACAATCACTGTGATGCTCACCTGCCGACACAATCACTGTGATGCTCCCCTGCTGACACAATCACTGTGATGCTCACCTGCTGAAACAATCACTGTGATGCTCACCTGCCGACACAATCACTGTGATGCTCCCCTGCCGACACAATCACTGTGATGCTCACCTGCTGACACAATCACTGTGATGCTACCCTGCTGACACAATCACTGTGATGCTCACCTGCTGACACAATCACTGTGATGCTCCCCTGCTGACACAATCACTGTGATGCTCCCCTGCCGACACAATCACTGTGATGCTCACCTGCCGACACAATCACTGTGATGCTCACCTGCTGACACAATCACTGTGATGCTCACCTGCCGACACAATCACTGTGATGCTCACCTGCCGACACAATCACTGTGATGCTCACCTGCCGACACAATCACTGTGATGCTCACCCTGCCGACACAATCACTGTGATGCTCACCTGCCGACACAATCACTGTGATGCTCCCCTGCCGACACAATCACTGTGATGCTCACCTGCTGACACAATCACTGTGATGCTCCCCTGCTGACACAATCACTGTGATGCTCACCTGCTGACACAATCACTGTAATGCTCACCTGCCGACACAATCACTGTGATGCTCACCTGCCGACACAATCACTGTGATGCTCACCTGCTGACACAATCACTGTGATGCTCACCCTGTCGACACCATCACTGTGATGCTCCCCTGCCGACACAATCACTGTGATGCTCACCTGCCGACACAATCACTGTGATGCTCCCCTGCTGACACAATCACTGTGATGCTCCCCTGCCGACACAATCACTGTGATGCTCACCTGCCGACACAATCACTGTGATGCTCACCTGCCGACACAATCACTGTGATGCTCACCTGTCCACACAATCACTGTGATGCTCACCTGCCGACACAATCACTGTGATGCTCACCCTGCCGACACAATCACTGTGATGCTCACCTGCTGACACAATCACTGTGATGCTCCCCTGCTGACACAATCACTGTGATGCTCACCTGCCGACACAATCACTGTGATGCTCACCTGCTGACACAATCACTGTGATGCTCAACTGCCGACACAATCACTGTGACGCTCACCCTGCTGACACAATCACTGTGATGCTCACCTGCCGACACAATCACTGTGATGCTCACCTGCCGACACAATCACTGTGATGCTCACCTGCCGACACAATCACTGTGATGCTCACCTGCCGACACAATCACTGTGATGCTCACCTGCTGACACAATCACTGTGATGCTCACCTGCTGACACAATCACTGTGATGCTCCCCTGCCGACACAATCACTGTGATGCTCACCTGCTGACACAATCACTGTGATGCTCACCTGCCGACACAATCACTGTGATGCTCACCTGCTGACACAATCACTGTGATGCTCACCCTGTCGACACAATCACTGTGATGCTCCCCTGCTGACACAATCACTGTGATGCTCACCTGCCGACACAATCACTGTGATGCTCACCTGCTGACACAATCACTGTGATGCTCACCTGCCGACACAATCACTGTGATGCTCACCCTGCCGACACAATCACTGTGATGCTCCCCTGCTGACACAATCACTGTGATGCTCCCCTGCCGACACAATCACTGTGATGCTCCCCTGCTGACACAATCACTGTGATGCTCACCTGCCGACACAATCACTGTGATGCTCACCTGCCGACACAATCACTGTGATGCTCACCTGCTGACACAATCACTGTGATGCTCACCTGCTGACACAATCACTGTGATGCTCACCTGCTGACACAATCACTGTGATGCTCACCTGCCGACACAATCACTGTGATGCTCCCCTGCCGACACAATCACTGTGATGCTCACCTGCCGACACAATCACTGTGATGCTCCCCTGCCGACACAATCACTGTGATGCTCACCTGCCGACACAATCACTGTGATGCTCACCTGCTGACACAATCACTGTGATGCTCACCTGCCGACACAATCACTGTGATGCTCCCCTGCCGACACAATCACTGTGATGCTCACCTGCTGACACAATCACTGTGATGCTCACCTGCCGACACAATCACTGTGATGCTCACCTGCCGACACAATCACTGTGATGCTCACCTGCTGACACAATCACTGTGATGCTCACCTGCCGACACAATCACTGTGATGCTCACCTGCTGACACAATCACTGTGATGCTCACCTGCTGACACAATCACTGTGATGCTCCCCTGCCGACACAATCACTGTGATGCTCACCCTGCCGACACAATCACTGTGATGCTCACCTGCCGACACAATCACTGTGATGCTCCCCTGCTGACACAATCACTGTGATGCTCACCTGCCGACACAATCACTGTGATGCTCACCTGCTGACACAATCACTGTGATGCTCACCTGCTGACACAATCACTGTGATGCTCACCTGCCGACACAATCACTGTGATGCTCACCTGCTGACACAATCACTGTGATGCTCACCTGCCGACACAATCACTGTGATGCTCACCCTGCCGACACAATCACTGTGATGCTCACCCTGCCGACACAATCACTGTGATGCTCCCCTGCCGACACAATCACTGTGATGCTCCCCTGCCGACACAATCACTGTGATGCTCACCTGCTGACACAATCACTGTGATGCTCCCCTGCTGACACAATCACTGTGATGCTCACCTGCTGACACAATCACTGTGATGCTCCCCTGCTGACACAATCACTGTGATGCTCACCTGCTGACACAATCACTGTGATGCTCACCTGCCGACACAATCACTGTGATGCTCACCTGCCGACACAATCACTGTGATGCTCACCCTGCCGACACAATCACTGTGATGCTCACCCTGCCGACAAAATGGGTGCATAAGCACATGCGGTGAATAAAGCTGATGGTGCCCAGCTATCAAAGACATAGCATAAGGGGTCTTAAAGGCTTGAAGTTAAACAAGCGGCCATCTAGCACTGAAGCAACAAGCCCACATTAAAGAAGAACAGCAGCCTGTGTGATCACGAGGAGTTGAGGTAATAGGCACCAGAAGACCCAAAACAAACACATATTGGTGAGAATGAGGGAGGTGCGTGTACAGACCCCAAAGCCATCTGTAAACAAAAGGACATTCCCTCGCAGAAGGGTCACAAGGAAGGGATGAGTCAACCAATAAAACATACAATATTCCTCTGGTTCTTTGAGGCTTCCTCACCTCCCACTATCGTGACCCCAGTCCTGCCTTTCACTTCTGGTTAGACCGGAGCATGAACGCTGGTACAGATAAGAGCTCACAACACATGGAATCCAGGTCAGATAAGCCCCTGAGGAACAGAAATGGGAGTAGCAATACCAGGAGGGTAGGGGGAAGGTGGGAGTGGGGGGAGGAGGGAAAAGCAATTGCAATGAACAACACAGGGATGAACAACAGAAACGTGGGTGAAGGGAGACACAGTCAGGTTGGTGTAAGGGAAACGCAATGGGAAAAACTCAGGTGTATGAATAGTTTTCTAATTTCAAGATAGGTGAAATGTTGATTGATGACAAATCTCATATGGCGTCCATCAACTTCCCAAATGGGTGAAAATGTTCACTCGTAATGGACTTGGAGTTCATTCCACCAGGCCAGACTGTTAATCAAGCTTTTTATTTACTGGTTCTGAAAAGACTGTGTAACAGTGTGCAACAATAAAGGCCTAATTTGTGGCAGAAGAGGGACTGGTTTTGATACCACAAGGCACCTGCTCACCCCACTGATGAGTGCACCAGGTTTTGGCAAAAAGCAGCATGCCTCTCTTGCCTCACGCAGTTTGCTCACCTGACCTCACTTGGTGAGACTTCTTTCTGTTTCCATGAATGAAATGGCACATGAAAGGACAGTGATTTGATGACGTAGATGAGGTGAAGAAAAAAAACAAAGGCGGGTCTGTCAGCCATCTAAACAGATGAGTTTGATAATGTTTCCAAGAATGAAATTGTAGATTTGACAAAAGTTTTACATGCAATAGAGAGTACTTTTAATGTGATAAGGTTGTTTTGTTAAAAAATAAATTTTAAATAGATAGCTTGCGGGGTAGGGGTTCTGGGTGCTTTGGGGTAACCCCTGAAAATTGACACACTAAACCCTGGGACCTCCAACTTTCTTTACCTTTTTGGCTACCAGAAGCAGGAGGTTATTTCTCTTAATAATTTCTAGAGATAAAAGTAAGAGGAAAGAGACCTTCTTGGAAACAATCCAATCTAAGAAAAGAACTAAATATATCAACTTGAGAAGTTCCACCAGAAAACAGACTTATCCATAAGAGTTGCTGGTTTTTAATGTCCCATTCTTAAAAGCTAAAAAATAATAAAGATAAATTTTTTTAATTTGTAAATAAACCAAAAAGTACTACTACTAGGTTGGGTTCCACTTCATGCATGCACTGGTTTACTACAAACAAAACATGTATAATCATGTTTCACAGCCTCATCGTGGACAAGTTCGCTCAGTAGTACACTTGTCTTCATCTCATTAGGGTGCATTTAAACATTTTGAGGTAAGGACTAATGATGAAATTTTTTACAAATCTCTAGTGAAAATCCTCCCAAATGACTGAAACATTATAACGATTTTTCAGAAATACTGTATCTCATCAGGAAAGGAAAGATGGTTAATTTTAATGAATGAAGAAAAGATTCACAATATTTAGTTTGACCCTGAATCAAAATAAGAACCCTTTCTGCTTTACATGCTAAAGTTTTTGATCATTTAATATTTTAATCATTTTATTGGGGGCTCAAACAACTCTTATCACAATCCATACATACATCAATTGTGTAAAGCACATGTGTACATTCGTTGCCCTCATCATTTTCAAAACATTTGCTCTCCACTTAAGGCCCAGGCATCAGCTCGTCATTTTTCCCCTCTCCCTCCCCACTCCCTCATGAACCCTTGATAATTTATAAATCATTATTTTGTCATATCTTATACAGTCTGAGGTCTCCCTTCACCCACTTTTCTGTTGTCTGTACCCAGAGAGGAGATTATATGTAGATCCCTGTAATCGGTTCCAACCACCCTCCTTTCCACCCACCCTCCCTCCACTTTTTTGTTGCTATGATGTACTTTCAGTAACAAGGTATTACTGAATGAAGTGGGATTTTTTGGAGGCACTATGAATTATCATCTAATTATGTGGAACATGTACATCCCAAAGGAGCTCTGATCACGGAGTTGGTGGAGCAAAGCCCACTCGTCGGGTGCATGCAGTTACACAGATCCCCTCCATGAGGGAGCAGATTCTACATAACAACTTTCACAAAAGATGAGAGGCTGAAAATGAGCGTGTGTGATATATCACACAAGAAAATAATGGACTGAATAACCTAACAGCAAGTCTCTTAAGTTATCCTTATTATCTTTCCATCATACCTAACTGGAACTAAACCCATGAGGGCTGCAATTAAACAATACCACTTAGGGCTATAAAATTGAGCATTTATAATTTCTTTAAATTATAACCACAACTATCAAATAAAGCGCATCTTTAATACTTTCACAATACAGTATTTAAAGAGTCTTCTTTCCTTCTTGCACACCATAATAAATTCCCAGTACATGCCAGTCAACTTCTTCAAGGAGCTTATATGCTAGCCAGAGGAAACTTAACAAACAGGTACACAAACAAAACTACTTAAGATAGTGATAAATGATCATGTTAGGGAAGCCTGATTTCTTTCAATAGCTTGGTCAGGGAAAGTTTCTCTGAGAACGTGTCATTTGAGCAGAGAACGGAAAGATAATCAGCAGCCTATCTTACAAACAAACAGAAGGAAGAGCACTCAGTGGAAACAATATGCAAAGGTCTCAAGGTAGTAAAATGAATCTGGTTTAAAAACAAAATGAGTGTTACTAAAACAATATGAACAAGAATTCTCATACATGAGGTCAGAGTGTCAGCAGTCATCATTTACCTTCCTACTCTATCCAGTATTTATGTCCAGGGAACAATGCAAATGATTGAGGAGCACAAAAACCTATTAGCAAACACTTTCAGTTCTTACCAGGAAACAATGCGTTTCCCATCATTGTTCTACTCCCTTTATGCTAAAGAGCCTAAAACAACATTTTAATAGAAATTAAAAAGAAAAAACGGCGATGAATACTAAATAAATCTTCATTATCTCCTACAAGGAATAATTTTGTGTGTAGATTTTAGTAATGCAAAAAAAAATTAGCAGCAAACTTCCCCTTTATGCAAATGAATACAGATATTGTGACTGAGTCACATTACAGACAGTAAACAAATCATCTACACATCATAACATAAGTATATTGAATAATTAAAGTTTCTCTACATGTTAAATCCCCACGAGTGCATCTGCAAAGCAGTTGGTTTCTACCCAGAAAAACAACGGCTTATTGACTTAACAAAGCGAAGTTCAAGCTAACATGACAATGTCTGGAGACTCTGTACTACTAAGCAGTGTTGGTAAAAATGAACTGCAAATACTATGTTTAAAACAAAACTTGTCATAAAATATACCAGAATAAAAATGTGAAGTAGATACACTTTTTTTTAATCATTTTATTTGTGGTTCATACAACTCTTTTTACAATCCATACATACATCATTTGTGTCCAGAACATTTGTACATACGTTGCCATCATCATTCTCAAAACACCTGCTTTCTACTTGAGCCCTTGGTATCAGCTCATCTTCCCCTCCCTCCCCGCTATCCCCTCCCTCTGAACCATTGATAATTTATAAATAATTATTATTTTATCATATCTTCCACCATCCATCTTCCTCACCCAGTTCTCTGCTGTCCGTCCTCCAGGGAGGAGGGATGTAGATACACTTTAAGCACCTAAATAGCAGTCAGGCATGAAAATGTAAGTGGCTAAAGCAATAGACGCAATTTCCTAACATTAGAACTGACTTTAATCACTCTCCGACCAAGGATTTTCATCTGCAGGCCTCATTATAACAACTCCTACCTAATTTGGAGATACCAAAATCCCCTGCAACTTGATATTGAAGTGAATACTTACCATAGTAAGAAAAATTCTCAATACAGAAGACTCTTGTTTATAAAAAGATTAAGTTTCATTTGTTCCTTAGTCTAAAGTAGTCAGGCTCTATAGATCCTTCTGCCAAGTATTAGAGCAAATGACTGCCCTCTTTCTAACTTGCTGGAGGAGTACATGTTTTATTAGGTTTGTTTCCCAAATTATTCCACTCTTGTCTACCTGAAAACTAGTCGCAGGAAGAATGTCTTTCTTCTACACGATGGCTGCACTCTATCATAAGACACTTCCAGCGGCTAAGGCACCCACAATTGCTAACGTCCCATCATTTGGATGCCACCTGCATGTAAAACCTAAAGAGCCACCTCTGACTTGTTGAAAGTTTGGGCAGCAGCACCCACACAATGTTAGCTTTAAAATCCTCAGGTTCTTCCTATTTTAACATAAGGTCGGTAGATAATCTGATATTGGTGAACAGCGCGAACTCAAAAAACATCTACTAATGTGCCTCATTGATACATTAAATTCTCAATGTGTGGTTCCGGATCTGAAAGTGTCTTCCAAACCCTTCCAAGGGTTCACGTTTAAAATCACGTGCCTTTGACCCTATAGTCTCTCATGACTGTAAAGATTCACATGAGGCGAAATAAGAAGTGATGTCATCACTTTAGTGACTAATGAGATAAAAGCTTATGTATTCTATTTTTTCAATGTCTTGGGTAACAGATCAAGGTTATTAATTTATGTGCTTTGTGAGAGTCACCCCATTTGTTCTCGGTATTTCTTTACTCAATAGATTTCATTGGTTACCTGCTTTCATCTACATCTGTGTGAGGCCTCATTTCCTTCAAATACGTCAACCAAGATCATATATTCCAGATTGAAAGCAAAAGCAGAGGAGACTCCAGCTGTGTTCTATTAAGTCAGACATTAAACAGATTTGCAAAATTGTGAAGGAAAAAAATTCCACTCTTGTACAAAATTTTGTTATTTTGGAAAATAAAGTTACCTTTTACTGACATGTTACTTGAGCTAATGCTTAATGGGTTTACTAAAATTATCCTTAAATTTATTAATATATATTTTAAATGTCTTTTAATTTCTAATATAGTAAATAGGAATGAATAAAACTCACTAAATAGTAGTTCTCTGGAGTATAGACACTTTTCACTTGTGTAATCCCCTGCTTTCTTCTCTAAACCAATCTGTGATTGAACAAACCAATTTTTCATCATATTCATTTTTAAAAATGCATTCACTGTGAATTTCCATATCAACACCGCTCTCCTTATTGATACATTTTAGTCTTACTATTTCCAACTTACAAAACACAATAATCTTAAAAATAAATTGCAACTAAAACATAACTGAAGTAAAATGGCCATGTCAGTTTATGACTATCTTCAGTCTGATAAGGCTTAATTTGTACCCACAAAAAATTTATAAACATTAGTAAAAGAAACATTTGTATTGGTATTTATGGTGAATCTAGCACAGCTTATAGCTCACCAGATTTAAATACGCCACAAGTCATAATGACGATGGACCACAAATGTTATTTTATAAGGACAATGCTTAGTTCTACTTTTTCATTCAAAGTTTCATGTGTGCAGTAGTGTGATGAGTCGAACTGTGTTCCTTTAAAGGTGCTGTAGACCTGAATCCTATGGGTATAATCTTATCATTGGGCTTTGTTTGTTATGCTACTAGAACAGTCAGACTGCAGGGTGAGTCTTACGCCATGGAACACTGGTGTCATAAATCTCTTTATATATATAAAAAATAAAGACGCAAGGAAGGAAGAAGAGATGGGGGAAGACAGATGCTACACCACATGAAGATCAGACAGGGGTCAAGAACAGAAACAGGTCAAGAAAAGAGGAGGTTCTTCCCTGACCATTGAGAGAGAAAACCATTCAGTAGAGCCACTGCGTAGAATTGAGATGTATAGCCTCCTAAATTTTGAGAAAAGAAGTTTGTTTGTTAAAGTCACCCGTTTATGGTATCTCTTTTACAGCAACACTAAGGAAAGAAGGCCGCCAGTTATTAGAAATGTGGGTTCCAAAACCCCAATGTTCAAATCATTTATACAAGCACGATAAAGGTGCTTTCACATAGTGAGTGAAAAAAAAATGATAACCACAAGTAATATTTTCTAATATAGTTTAATACAATTGAAAAACTAATATTACATTTAAAATATACTTTGAAATATCATGCACCGCACTGAAGTCCTTAATTACAAAACAAATGTACATCATATATAATCTTTCTACTTTGCTGCCAAATTCCTCTATTCCTCACAAGTACATGCAGCAGTTTATATTTCCCCAAACAATAAGTCATTTATTATAATCTTACTCTATTTACTCTCATCTTTAATAATTTATACTTATCAACATAGATAATTTATAAACATAATGATTTCAATTGATCATTAGACAGGTACTATAACCAGGCCTTGAGGACGGTGACCCCAATTAGAGTAGCCAGTGCACAGAGAGGACCACATAGCCAGCCCCACTATGAGACATGACACCCCTCACTGATCCACAGCTCTACAAAGGACAACACTGGAGACACAGTGTGGGAATTGCACCCGATCTGATCCTGCTACACCGAGGCAAAACACTAAGGGGGTGCAACGGAACCGCAAGGGAAAGGAGCGGCGATGTCCCCAGGGAATTATGAAGGTGGACTTTGGGGCCAGGGTGTGGTGCCCCAACAGACTAGACTGGAAAGCACTCCTAAAGGCCAACAAACAATCCTTGAACTAACTACAAGTTTTTCTTTCTTGTTGTGTTTTGTGTTGTTTTATTGTGATTGGTTTATTGTATATTGTTGCTTGGTTTTGCTCTGTCTAGTTTTTGTGCATGTTATTATCTCCTCAGGTCTGTCTAAATAAGATAGGCTGGATGAACAATCTGGAGAAGAAAACAAGGGACCTACAGTTCCAGGGGGACATGGGAGAGGGGGAGGTGGGGGAAAAGGAAGGGGTGTTAACAAACCCAGGGACAAGGGAACAACATGTGATCCAAATTGGTGGTGAGGAGGGTGTGGGAGGCCTGGGAGGGCATGATCAAGGGTAATGTAATGAAGAGGAATTGCTGAAACCCTTGTGGGGACTGAGCAAGATAGTGGGACAGGAGGAAAGTCAAGGAAAAGAGAGGAAAGAGCTGGGTGGCAAAGGGCATTTATAGAGGTCTAGATAAAGACATGTATATATGCAAATATATTTATATATGAGGATGGGGAAATAGATCTATGTGCATATATTTATAGGCTTAGTATTAAGGGAGCAGAAGGACATTGGGCCTCCACTCAAGTACTCCCTCAATGCAAGAATACGTTCTTCTATTAAATTGGCATTCTATGATGCTCACCTTTCCGACACAACTGCTGAAGATAAAGCAGGTACATAAGCAAATATGGTGAAGAAAGCTAATGGTGGCTGGCTATCAAAAGATATAGCGTCTGGGGTCTTAAAGGCTTGAAGATAAACAAGCGGCCATCTAGCTCAGAATCAACAAAGCCCACATGGAAGAAGCACACCAGCCTGTGTGATCACGAGATGCCCAAGGGATCAGTTATCTGGCATCATCAGAACAAAAAATTCTTACCATAGTGAATGAGGTGGGGAGTGGGGAGTGCGGAGTGGAGACCCAAAGCCCATTTGTCAGCCACTGGAGATCCCCTTGTAGAGGGGTCTCTGGGAGCATAGGAGCCAGACAGGGTGCAATGAAGCAACAATGAAAAATTCAACTTTCCTCTAGTTCCTAAATGCTTCCTCCCCCCGCCCCCCAGTATTATGATCCCAATTCTACCTTGCAAGTCTGGCTAGACCAGAAGATGGACACTGGTACAGATAGGAAACAGAAACACAGGGAATCCAAGGCAGATGATCCCTTCAGGACCAGTGGTGTGAGTAGTGATACTGGCAACGTAGAGGAAGGGTGGGTTGGAAAGGGGGACTAGATTATAAGGATCTACATGTGACCTCCTCCCTGGGGGACGGACAACAGAAAAGTCAGTGAAGGGAGACGTCGGACAGGACAAGATATGACAAAATAATAATTTATAAATTATCAAGGGTTCATGAGGGAGGAAGGAACGGGAAGGGAGGGGAAAAATGAGGAGCTGATGCGAGGGGCTTAAGTGGAGAGCAAATGTTTTGAGAATGATGAGGGCAATGAATGTACAAATGCTTTACAAAATTGATGTATATATGGATTGTGATAAGAGTTGTATGAGCCCCTAATAAAATGATTGAAAGAAAAAAAAGAAAGGTACTATATTTGTAATGCTCAGAGATATAGAGCAAGTTTTACTAAAATACACTGTTTGGCTAATAACCGTGTTTAGAGGTGAACAAACATTTCTTGAATATTTCATATGTGCCAAGTTCTAGGCTAGAAATTTCACATATTTAATTTTATCATTGCAGTAACTATTTAGTTTTTGGGGGGAATATTTTCAGCATGTCTTTCTTTTTTCAGATCTTAACCTCAATATTAACAATGACTCTGATAAGTAATATAAGTAGTAAGTAGCCGAGACTGCAGTCAAGCAAATAAAAAAATTCTGGAATAAAATTGAAAAAGAAAATGAAAATTGAAGAAATAAAAACAGTTTTAAGATGGCATTCTTTTTTAAAATGTTATTATTATTTTTAATCATTTTATTGGGGGCTCTTAGAGCTCGTATCACAATCCATACATCCATCCATTGTGTCAAGCACTTTTGTACATATGTTGCCATCATCATTTTCAAAATATTTTCTTTCTCTTTGAGCCTTTGGTATCAGTTCATTTTTTCCCTTCCTCCCCCATGAAAATTATTATTTTCATATCTTACATCATCTGTTATCTCCCTTCACCCACATTTCTGGCATTAACCCTGGAAATAGGGCTATAGGAAGATCATTGTAATCAGTTCCCCCTTTCTACCCCCACCTTCTCCCTACCCTCCTGGTATCGCTACTCTCGTTATTGGTCCTACGGGGTCTACCTGTCCTGGATTCCCTTTGTTGTAAGCTCTTATCTGTACCAGTGTACATACTGTAAGGTGACATTCTTAAGGAATGATTCCTATTTCAAAATCATTCTTAATCCCCTTTAACAAAACTCAAAATTTGTTTTTGGAGAACCATCACTCTACCACTCTTAACCCATAAATTTCTAGCATAGCTAACTCTACTTCCAACAGGCAAAGGTACGTAGCCCAAAGCACACAAAACAGATCAAATATGACACGGCACCACATTATTTTGTGGAATCACTACAATACAAGCAAAAAAGTGATAAGCAAATCTACAGTTGGTAGTATTCTACCTCCAGAATATTTGAACTTATTTTTGTTTGTTGTTTGGTTGGTTTTGTTTTATTTTTATCATTTTATTGGGGGCTCATACAACTCTTTTCACACTCCATACATACATCAATTGTGTAAAGCACATTTTTTTTATATTCGTTACCCTCATCATTCTCAAATATTTGGACTTATTAACAAAAGAGTCAATAAGAGGGAAAGCAAAGATAACAGATGAAAGGGGCCTAACTAACATTATTTGAGCTCCTGGATCAAACGCTTCAGGTGAAATCATTCATACTATGATCTTTTTAATTATGTAACCCACAGATATTTCAATTTAACTTAGGCCACTTTGACATTCCTGTGATTTGCTCACTGCACTTCTCAATAAAAACTTAATGGCTTCAATTATGTTGAATAACCAAATAAAGTAGACAATTATTTTCAACCTAAAATTAAAATTAAGAAAGGAAACAGGAACCAAAGTACAATTTTCAGTATTTACAGACGTGTAAGGAATTTTTACATTGACTTGGAATAAGGCTACTAAAGCTAATTTTAACATCAATTCTTTCTGACTGAACCAATTCAATGTGAAATTTTAATGGTTTTTATTTGAAGGAGTTCAAAATAGGAATACATTTTACAAAAAAAAATCTAACATTTGAAATTGGAAAATAAACACGTTACTTTAAAAGTACTGTTTATTTGGTGAGCAAGCTGCTTTAAAACAATCTCAAGAAAAAAATTTTCTAAATGATCACTGGGAGAAAAAGCGAGATCTGTCATATTACTTTGAAACATACTCAAAACAATTCACACTTGCAATAAACAAGAAATACCTGACTAACCCACTGATTTGTGACTACCTTTGTATCATTCCAACCCTAAGCTGTTCAGCCTACAGAAATATCAAACAAGCAGTGTCAGCTAATAGCACCACCTAGTGTCTTGTGTGGTCACTATCTGACTCACAGTTTTTCTACTTTTGCCATTGAAGAAATACAGGTTACAGACTTCCATTGTTCACCTCTTTATTAACTTCTCCAAAAGTCACTTATTTCTCATTTGTTATTCATATACACTACAGAACTTCAAAAGATTCATGGAAGAAAAATTCCATACTTTTTCATTCCCATTTTTCCATCTACTTTTTGAAGCCTACTAATACATGCACTGTCCAAAGTCTCTACTTTGATTGTCCAGTAATTGTAGAAAGAATATTTAGTATGCCCTTTATTCTTCCCAATTTTGAAAGAGATATTACCTATATTATTATCAGACGCACTTTATAAAATTAGTACTATGAATATCCCCATTCACATATCCAAGATCACTGGAAAAACAGTGGAACATCAAAAGCTCATTTGCTTAATTACTACTTTTATAGTTTGTACTATTTTTAATTCTTTTTTTCATACTGTGGCAAACCACAAACATAATAGATGAAATTGCCAATAAGTGAAGCAGCTGTATCTTAGAAGCAAACAAAAGATACACATATTGAAAATTCTATTTTAAAAATATAAGATCCATCTACCACTTGGAAGTGTCCAGAAGTTTCAACTTTCAAAAACTTAATGTGTTTTCTTTAATCACTTTTTAACAATTAAGCTTAGCTTTTCCTCAGTATCATTACAGAAAATAAAATTAGGGCTCACTTCTGCTGGCTATAGAAATAGCATTTTCAGGAAGTTTAAATTATATTCTTCTAGTTATCAAAATCGAAAATCCGTTTTAGGGAGAGAATTTAGATCTAGCCACCAGTTAATAATTTTATTTCAAGAAAATTCAAATGAAGTATAGAGATCACTAGATTAATGGAACAGGGCAGAAAAGCCAGAAACAGACCAACACATATACAGAAAAGAAAAAGAAAGCAAAGTAGTAGACTTAGTCATATATATATATATAAACAAAGTCTCAAACTCCATACTGCACATGAAAGTTATATACAATTTATTAAAGGCACAAATCTACAGCTATCACGTTTAACAGTTCTTAAAATTCAGCAAGACATCACAAAATTAAAAACAAAGCACACACTAGGCATGCCACTCAAACCCAATGCCACCAAGTTGATTCAGACTCTACAGGGAAAAACAGAGCTGACCCTGTGAGTTCTGAGACTGTGACTCTGCCTGAGCAGAAAGCCTCATCTTTATCTTGTGGTTTCAAATTGCTAACCCAAAACGTAACCACTAGGCTACCAAGGATCTAAGCTATCACCAAGCTAAAAACAATTTACATACTATGCACAGGCATATGCAAATTTAGATGGAAACAAATCCAAAGTTTTATTATCCAGAAAGCAAACACTAATTATACAAATCAGCAATTGTGAATGCTCCAGCAGGAAAGAAAAAAAATTGTGCAAAGAAATTTATTAGGCAACTAATAAATACCCTTAAAAGGGAAATAAACATATAGGAAAGGATTATCAACCACACTAGAAATGTTTTTTAATCATTTTATTGGAGACTCGTACAATTCTTATCACAATCCATACATACATCCACTGTGCCAAGCACATTTGTACATTGGTTGCCATCATTCTCAAAACATTTGCTTTCTTTATTTTTAATGTTTTTTATTAGGGGCTCATATAACTCTTATAAAAATCCATACCTATATCAATTGTGTAAACCACATCTGTACATTCATTACCCTCATCATTTTCAAAGTATTTGCTTTCCACTTAAGCCCTTTGCATCAGGTCCTCTTTTTTTCCCCTCCCTCTCTGTTCCGCCCTCCCTCATGAGCCCTTGATAATTTATAAATTATTATTTTGTCATATCTTGCCCAGTCCAACGTCTCCCTTCACCTCCTTTTCTGTTGTCCATCCCCCAGGGAGGAGGTCACACGTAGATCCTTGTAATCAGTTCCCTCTCTCTAACCCACTCTCCCTCTAACCTCCCAGTATCGCCACTCACAGCCCCAGTCCTGAAGGTATCATCCATCCTGGATTCACTGTGCCTCCAGCTCCTATCTGCACCAGTGTACATCCTCTGCTCTATCCAGACTTGCAAGGTAGAATTCGGATCATGATAGTGGGGGGCACACCAGAAATTTTTAAATGCAAATTAAAACCATAATGAGATGTATTTCACATCTACTGAACTAAAAGTTCTAAAGAAAACGAATGTTAGCAAGAACAATAATACCAAATATTGTACAAATGTGCATATCCTTATGATCCAACAATTAGATGCATAGGTATAAATCCTATACAGCACTGTCTAAAGGAACTTTTCATGATTATGGAAATCTTCTGTATCCTGAATTAGCTTTAGTTAATCTATATGTAAATACCACATGTGACTAGTAACTCCCTGATTGGGCAGTACAGCCATAGAAAAGCTTTCACATGTATTTTAACAGGGAAATATAAGAACTGTGATTGCAGCAGTGTTTCTAATAGTGAAGAACCTCTTAAGCAATCAACTTGAGAATAAATACTGATATATTGAAATAATACTACAGAGCAGAAAGTGGGAGATGCTTGCATAAACAAGTCTCATAAAACTAATATTGTGCAAAGAAAGCAAAGTGAAGAACAGACACAGTAAAACAGCATTTACATATTTCCGAATCTACGGATCAACCCACCATATTGTTTATAAATGCATCCATATAGAGTTCAAGAACTAACAAAGTCATTACAGCAACAAACACTAAATTAAAGTCATCATTGAGCTCCGCAAAGAGATGAAGACTAAATTGCACAGATATACAGAGGGCCGCAACGACATCTGTAATGTTTTATTTTTCTTCCACTTCAAATCTTTGAAAAATATGACACAGTCTTGAGATATGAGTGAAATATGTACAGTGAAATCAAATCTGTGAAGGTCTAAAACACCCAGTTGTATTTCCATGATCAATCAGAACCTGTCACTAAAAATGATTCTACTTCATAGTAGAAGCAGTACAAAGACAAGGTATGTCCTTTTCTTATAATTTTTTACTTCTTCAATTCGCTCATATAGTTAGTATTTGTGTGAAATCAAGTATCTCAGCAGAGGAAAACATGACAAAAAACTCTACTGTAAGACTCACCCTTGGGATAATTCAGGGATTCTTGAGGCAGGCCATTAACCCTGAGGTCAACTATAACCTCTTAACCTACATTTTCCAAGTAACTAGACTATTTATGGTAATCTACTAAAACAGGTAATGCTGTTTTATGTGAGTGATTGAAAGAATACATATTGGATACTATAGTGAATTACACCAAAAAGAACACATACTTTAAAAAATCAAAATTTATTTAAAAAGCAATTCAAGCCCCCCACCCAAATCTTTAACTCATCCTAAAAATAAACATAAAACAAATTATTGAAAAGTAACAAATAAGGTTAGAGTATCTCAGTAACAAAACACAGAAGTGTTCTATTGATACCCTCTAGATCCAGGCCAGAAAGTTTCACATATAAATTTCTCATGCCCCTCCCCTTAATTAATTAGGTTCAGTATTTTATATGCTAATGATAGATAATAAGTTCGCAGTGGATAATTTCTATATTACCAAGAGTTCACTGTGATGCTCATTGCTAATAGATTGTTTACAGTTTAAGTTACACTGCATTTTTCCTATAGTTTAAATTTACTGTCTAGATAAACAGGAATGATTTACAGCAGGAATCTAGTATCTGTAAAAGATAGTAAGATAAAGCATATTATTTTGCATATTTGTAGTACAATTTCAATCAATGTTAGTTTACAGTAATCAAACCACAAGGCACTGTAGAAAGATGAAAGTATTTATACCCACATACAAAAACAAACAAAGGCAATGCCATTGCGTCTACTAAACTCTTCATGACCCTATAGGACAGAGCAGACTACTCCTGTGGGCTACCCAAGTTACTGCCATATTTTCCTTTTAACTAGTAGAAGGAAAGGCTGACGTTGAATGCCAGAGTCGATTCTAATTTACAGTGATCCTATATGACAGAATAGAACTGTTCCACAGGCTTTTCTTGGCTATGCCATCTAGGGGAACAGACAGCCCCAAGTTGTTCCAGCAGAGTAACTAGTCAACCCAAGAGCCCAACTGTTACACCGCCAAGGCTTTCTAGAGAGAAAGGTGGCATGCGTAAATGATGTTTGGTAAGATGCTTTTGAAATCATGAAAATAGTTTGCTTCTCACAAAATCCCTCCACCACAACCCATACCCATATGTCTGCTCTCAGTTTAGCACTTTGCAATGATTCTTACCAAAACCAACTGAACATTGGTAATGAACTTATGTTTGTAAAAATATGATTTCCCAACTCAAGCATATTCACCATTTACCAATTAATACATGGCATTGTATTATAAGCAAGTATATTCCCTTAACCTCCACTTATGTATCTACTTATTATCAATATATACTGATAGGCATTTATTTTTCCTAGTAGTTTAGAATTCAGAATCTAATGTCCACAATCATTTCACTGCTGCTCTTCAAGTTGGTTTTGTACCCCTGTGATGTGTTTGTTGGTTTTTCTTAAACTACTTCCTTAGTTTCTGGTATACAAGATATTCCAGGTACATCTTGTAACTTTCTGCTCCAAACTAGAAATCAGAACTTCTCCCCAAAAAGCTTTCATTCCTGTAAGTTAGGAATGGTATTAGAAATGAAGATCCGAGTACTAGTTACAATAATTGTTCCTGAATGTCTTTATTTGCAGAATCTTTTCATGAGCAAAGGTAAGTGTATACACAAACACACATACACGGGTGTATATATATGTATACATGTGGTTGAGAAATTATATATCTACACTGATACCTCTAATTCCATTCCATTATTTTTTCTTCTATTTGATATTTATGAATGATCCTTTTGCCTTCTTTCTTGAGTGCAATCACCTTTGTTTCAATTCTTCCAAGATCCATACCCCATACCATTATTTTCTCTTCTTAGGGTTTGTATTTCTAATTTTTATTTATCATAGTCCCGACACCACACCCCCAACCTGCTGAGCCTCATGTAATGCTGTAAATCCCACACCTTGCCCAAATGACCTGCTTAGGATATGACTTGCTTAGGATATGAGCTACTCTCATAATATATTGACACTTTTCAATAATTCTTACCAGAACTATAGTTCATTATGATGCTTGTAAAAATATGATTTTCCAACTTCCCTCATATAGTACGTACAATTATTCTGTATTTTCCACCTCTTTTGAACCCTTTCCTCCAAGGAAAAGTATCCTACCGCAGCAAGTATCAAGTACAACCACAACTTCAGGTTACCCCAGAACAAAAGTTCTTTGGTCAAGGAACCAAAGGTTAGCAGCAAAACATCACTAGGCCAACTCAGAAAATATTGGAAAGGGTACGATAAACCATGTTCAGTGAAGAAGCATAACTCTACCCTAAAGTATACTCTTGACTGCTCCTGTAAATTGTTACATATTCACAATGCCTTCAATTCATCTCCTATATACACATATGAAAGTGCAAACACCTTTATTTTGAGGAGCTGGTGTTGGAAAATCTAATCCTGGCTTGCTTCATGCTTGCTCAACCAAAGTAAAACTGTCTCCTTTCACTTTTATCCAATTTCTATCTTTGTTCCTCAGCCAAAAAGAGCAAGACCTAGGTTTCTAACAGTCCCAAGAAATGATGTGGGATAAACATCGGGCCGCTAACAGAAAGGTTTGTGGTTCTAATCCAACAGTCACTCTATGGGAGAAAAATGAGGCCGTTTAATCCCCATAAAGATATACAACTTGGAAATTAAAACATTAGATTGCAGAGTTAAAAGATGGAGAGAACCTAGACTTTAGTGATGCTGAGGTATCAAAGTATATCAGCTGATGAGAATTTACCTTTGAAAACTAATCATGAAGCTGAGGAATCTGTAACATACTTTTCACTTGAATTCAGTATCTTCAATTGGGTGTATAATACCAAACTAAACCCAGTAGCATCAGTTTTTGACTATCAGATTTTGACTCATAGTGAACCATTATTGGACTGGGTAGAACTTCCCTCTTCTGTAGTCCTATCTGTAACTGCCATCAGTCATGCACTTGTGACAGATTCTGTTGTTCCTTGGCGTCTTGGTTTGGTTCCTCTGACACCATTTTGACCTCTTGCTAATGGCTTCCTCGTCCACATGATGTGTCTCTGTCTTTATGCTGTATTTCTTCCTTTAAAAACTTAAATGTTTCCCTTAAATTATAGTTGCGATTGAATTTTCTTTGGCACCCTAAAACAGAATGAATCGTCATTATGGTTACTGGGTAAGTTTTGAATGAAGTTGATTGGCTCGCCACCTTGCTATTAGCTAGGATTTGTAACTATGGTATGTTGGAGCACAAGACAGGACCAGGTAGTGTCCTTAGCGCCACTCTAGCTTTCATGATCCACAAGACAAAGAACACCATGGTTAAAATCTTGGCTTTCAAGTCAAACTGACCTGGGTCTGACTATTCACAATTCTAATTACTTGCTGCACAATCTTGCGAAGATAGTTTCCTTCTTCCACAGCTGTCGATAGTAATAAATTTTATCTCAGAGTTTAAGCATTTAGTGGGATGATGAAACACAACTTTAACATTTTATTTAGCCAAGCTTCAGGGGAAATAGTGACTAAATTTGAACTAATAATTCGTCAATGAAATACACACCATATTATTAAAAGATCATGAGCTTTCCCCACAAACTTTTGGGGGGCTCCTTGCACAAAAAGAAAGATAAAGGAACGTCAACAACAAGCAGCGACTATTCCTGAGGCCAGTCCAATATTTCTTCAAATGATTTACAGTAAAATAAACAAATAAAATTAATTCGTTCAGAATAACTGACTGCACAGCTCAAAGACCATGGATCTATAAAATCTTTGGGTCCGATTCACCAGCAGAATGCATTTGTTAAAGCAACTTTTTACTATCAACGTCTGTCCTTTGTAACAACTTCAACTAACACACTCTGGAGCACATAATAATAGAGTTCTCTAACTAAATTACCCACTTATCCTTGATTCTTTTGTCAACAATCCTATCAAGATCTGGTTGTAAGTTTAACATTTCCTAAGAAATGGGGCTCATTAGCCCCAAACCAAGCTACTTTCAACTTTGTATTTCTTTGCTGAACTAAAATGATTTAATCTGGATCTTCCACTCATTGTTTTATCCCTGAAGTTTTGCAAGTTAATCAGTAAATTAAGTCACACTTCCATATGAAGGAGGGCTTTAAAATAAAGTAGGCTATCATGTACAGTCTGATTCTCCAAGTTAAAACTACTCATTTCTTCAATCTTCATAAAATTGAGTGGGAAAAAAGACTGCTTTAGAATACTCCCACCCTAAGATTTGACATGAAGACAGAATCAAAAACTGCATATCCACCGAAAGAGCGACATATAATTATTATCTCACAAACTAATTTACTAAACTTCAGAATACAGTAACTTTTTCTTCAGTAAGCAGACCATTAACGATAAATGTCTAGGGAAGCTTGTAACCAATGTTTTATTGTTGAGAAGAGGGAAAAACAAAAAAAGGGCAAAGAAGATATTAAGAGAACCTCTTAGACCTCAACTTTGTTCTTTGGTCCTACATCGATTCTCCTTTAATGCAAGTTCACATTTCACCACAATGCTGTACGAGGCATTTTATGAGTTGAAGATGGCCACCATTTTATTGTTGCTAACAAGCAGGTCCACATTCTCTACACTATCAACCAATTAAGAAGTTGTAAGGAGTTTGGAGTTAGTATTCGGGTGAAGAGTACGTGTATCGTTAATAGCTAACGAAATACGTCAAAGTGGTCAAAAGTCAGTGATAAACGTATTAGCTACGCTGTAATGACTGGGCTTCCACAATTAAACCACTGAACATCTCAGACTTCGAGTACCTCATCTGGAAAATGACAATGATTTAGAATCTCTTTACATTTTAAACCTTTTATTTTATGGATTACACCTATGCTCATTGCACCAAATAAGAAATTAAAACAGAAACTCTTTAAATATACAAAGAGCTTCAATAAATTCATGAACAATTTTCATTATCCTTTAATTCAATAAATCTACCTTCTGTAGCCACCACATATGTGTTTGTGAGGTGTCATCAAGCTGGTTCCAATAATGAGCCAATATAAAACAGGACAAAATGAAACAGTTCAAAAAGGAACAAACACTGCCTAATCCTGTGCCATCCTTACAACTGCTGCTATATTTGAGCCCTCTGTCAATCACTGACAGTCTGTATCAAAAATTATGCCTTAAAACAAAGATGCCTTTCTCCAGGTATTAGAATTTTTATTTAAGAAACAAACCTACTGAATGTTAACAAAAATGCCATTTTGTGAAAAGTAGCTACACAGTGAAACCTGTGAGAGCCACAACTAAACAGTATTGCCTTGTTTCTCAGGGTCCTACACCTTTTCCACCTTTGACAGTTGCAAGGTGATCACCTTTTCCTCACTATTCATGGAAAACATTTAGTTTTCCTTCTCTGACAGGTTTCTACCTTACACAGATGATGGTGTTCACAGGCTTTAAAGTATTTCCAAACAAAAAAAGAAATTTAGTGGGAAAAGTAGTACGACATGTATTCAAATCTATTTAAAATTTATTTAACAGAACTTATATGCATTCAATCATGGTATCTCATATCACACATCATATGGCTTCTGAAACTCCACTTAGCCTTGTGGGAGAAAGAAAATTTTAAAGGGCAAATAATGTCTTAGCAGTATTTTAAAAAGATCTGCAGTTACAGACCTCCTGATGATGTCTTGGAGCCCAAGAATCCTGAACCATCTATTGAAAACTAATGAACCAATTTATCTCTACTTCTCAATATCCACATGAGAAGACTGCCTACAAAATACTTTATTTAAATTAAAAAGAAAAAAACCTAAAAATACTCATCATGATATATGTACATATATCATGATAGTATGAATCACTAATTTAATTCTAACAGATTCCATTGAAATGATCATTTTAAATTAATTTTAAAGATAAGGGGTCATGATGGCATATAGCTACATATTAGGCTGCTAACTGCAAAATGAATCGTTTGAGTCCACAAGCCTCTGTAAAGATGGACAGCTGCAGAAGCATCAAGAAGTTCTAGTTTGCTCTGTATGATCAATATGAATCAAAATCCATGATGGCAGTGGATTTGGTGTTGATGTTGGTGGTGGTGTTATAAGTAGCTATTTCTGAAAGTAATTTGAGATAAAAGTAAAATGTAGAATAATCTTGATCACTATGGAAATTCCAACAAAGGAGAGAATTCAATCTGAATAATTTCCTTCATATTATAATGCTCATGACATTTAGCATGGTAATAATATTTATAACCATATATATAACTATACAAGAAATACATATTGATCATCTACTTCAAAAACTGAAACAGAGCAAGAATAATTTTATACTTTCACAGGAGGGATAGAATATAAAATATAGTACAAAGTGAAAAACAAAACATGACATGGACAAAAGTTCGGGAAAAAGGCACTAGGTTGGTGGTAGTTTAGAAACTTTAAAATATGTACAAGAAAGATGATGAAAATATTAATTGCCCAAATCTGTGAATCCAAGAAAGCCCATTGTCTGTATTTATGGGCCTGTAGAGAGATATTTCATTCGGGTCTAAGTAATATAGCACTGAATGCAAAGCAGTACCTTTCAAGAGGAAAATGCAATAAGATGTAATCCCTAGTTCCATCCATACCAATAAATTCATGGATGGCACAGTCAAGAATTACTTAGGCAAATACATAAAATAACCCCTACACACTCTTTAGGCTTCAATCTCAGAGCCAGAAACAAATAGGAAAAAAAAGAAGTGCAGTAATTATCATTAGAAAAGAGCATATATAAAATGAAGAAACATTATTAGGACTAGCGAAATTGCTCAAGCTTCACTCAAATATCTACTTCATTAAATAACCATTTTAATGCTAATGACTGGCCAGTCATTAGAATCACCTAGTTGGTTATATCATAACACAGGATTAATTTTTAAAATAAATTTTCCCTTTATTATATAGGGAACAATAAAGAGAATAAGATAATTTATTCTCTTTTGGTTAAAAATATTGATAGATCATAATCAAAATGTCTATTCTAATTTGTAAATAACTATCAATAGTGAGAAAACATTATTAATGACATGAAAATTTAAAAACATGCCATTTAAATTAGATAACAGAGACTATTTTATATATAATTACTGATAGCTAACAGAATTTTCATATACCTCAACCGTAAGAATTCTAGACTAAAGAAAAGACTGTGTGCTAAATTTTAAACCATGACAATTAGTCTCTATAACTAACAAAATAAATATACAGCACAGAATACAATGTTTAAGTACTTCTATTCAGCCCACCTAATTAATATGCAAAATTATTATGCAAAAAAGTACTAGGAAACTTTCCATATATATTTTAAAAGGTCTCTATTTATTCATCCTACTTATGTTCAGATAAAATAGGTAAAACAGCACCATCTAGTGGAATTACTTTTGTATTAAAAATCATTTCCCACATTTATATTAATATTTCTTTGAAAATTTCATAATAGTAAATGTTTTATAAAATTTTAAGAATAATCAAAAGTAGCTTCATCAGCAAGATATATGTAAACACTGAACCAAGACCACACTATTTTGCCTTTTTAAAAAGAAAATGGCAGCTTTATT
Source organism: Tenrec ecaudatus (assembly GCF_050624435.1). Lineage (NCBI taxonomy): Eukaryota > Metazoa > Chordata > Mammalia > Afrosoricida > Tenrecidae > Tenrec > Tenrec ecaudatus. The sequence continues at coordinate 45,163,702 of NC_134545.1, forward strand.
AAAATAAAACATGGGAAAAAATAAATAAATAAATAAATAAAACATGGAAAAGATGTGAATGCAATTTCATTGTCCCATGTTCTTTTCATGATTAAAAAAAATCATTCTTTCCATTTTGTTTTTAAATCAATTTTAAAGTTAATTGTGAAAGGTTAAAATCCTCTCAGAAATTGACTTGTGATTTTTAGTTTTCTAAAAGTGCCAACTTTTAAGATAGATTGGATATACAATCTGGAGGAGAAAACAACAGGACTAGTGGTTCCAGTGGGGCATGTGGAAAGCGCAGGTAGGGGAAAGGAAGTGGTGTTAACCAAGCTGCGACAAGGGAATAAGAAGTGATCCAAAATCAATGGCAAGGAGCATGTAAGAGGACTGGTAGGGATTGATCCAGGGCAATGTAACTGAGAGGAATTACTGAAACCCAAATGAAGGATGAACATGATAGTGGGACAAGAGGAAAGTTAAAGGAAATAGAGGAAAGAACTAGGAGGCAAAGGGCACTTATAGAGGTCAAAATACAGGCATGGACATATGTAAATATATTTATATATGGGAATGGGGAAATAGATCTATTGCACATATTTATAGATTTAGTAATCAGGTAGCAGATGGATATTGGGCATCCACTCAAGTACTCCCTAAATGCAAGAACACTCTATTCTATTAAATTGGCATTCCATGATGCTCACCTTCCGACACAATTGCTGAAGACAAATGTGTGCGTAAGCAAAGGTGGTGAAGAAAGCTGATGGTGCCTGGCTATCAAAAGAGATAGTGTCTGGGGTCTTAAAGACTTGACGGTAAATAAGTGGCCATCGAGCTTACACATTTGCTGATTCGGCTTTCCTCTTGCAGTCGGCGTCATTGCGTGTGTTTTGTGAGATTGAGGAGGTCTTTGTAGATTGGTGTAGGACATATGGTCTAATGTTGGACTTATGGGCTTAGACAGCATTGGATTGGGAGGCTTTCTTAATGTACACTTACCTTTTATATAAAACTCTCTTATATACTTATGAGTTTCTGTGGATTTGTTTCTCTAGTCTACCGAGACTAACACAGTGCATAAATCTATTCTGCGAAAGTTGTGCTCTCTTAAACCACATAATTAAGAAGTAGCCTAATTAAAGAAAAAGTACCCTAATTAAAGAAATCTAAAATGTTTTAAAATTATTTTAAAAATCCAGATTTTGGGCGTAATTACAAAAATTATTCCATATCTGATCACCAATACTAGCAAGCTGCTAGCTTATTAAAATTAGAGGCACTATATACATTAATAGTCTAACGATTGTCAGGGCAGGTTTATGCTATCTGATAAAAAAAGGAGATAAGTTACAAAGTAACAGTTGACTTTATTGGGTTGGTAATTCAGTATTTAAGGAATATGTTTAATTAAATCTAAGGCATCTACCTGATGTTCTGAAAGGAGTTAGGTATTAATTTGTATTACTTTCATAAATACTATTTGTAGGTGTTTAAAACAAGAAGTTGCTAATGAGTAGTAACTGACTAGATGGCAGTTGGGTTGAGTTTCCTAAAGACAAAACAAACCCATAAACACAAAAACACCACTCCCTTAGTGAAAATATTCCACCCAGTTCTACAGTGGAATAATTGAACTTTTTTTAAAGGGAAGGAAACTTTAAATATGTACTTTTTTCTCTGATAACTGTCCTATTTATTTTTTTCTACTTCCTCTGGTCTTACTAACACTACTGGTCTCACTACCACTGAACTAGAATTCTCAATGTTCTCTCTTCCCAACAAAGAAAGCAAAGCACACATTAAAGCAGCAGGAGAGCTGTTGGAGATAGGTTGATAACATCTTCTCTAGAATAGCACTTCAAAGCAATTAGACTGCACAGTAATAAAACTGTAAGTGAATTTTCTAAGATAGACAATGTTTCAAGTACTTTCCTAAATTATAGGAAAGAGTCAAGTTGCAATCCTCATAAAGTTCTACAAAGGGAGCTTATATCACAAAGAATAAATTTATAATATCCTCAACATTGACAAAAGTCCTAGCCTGTTGGGAACAAAATTTCAACTTATAAACATGAACTCTAAGGCTTTATCCAAACCATCAAGCAACCTAAACACAGTAAATTCGCTGTGGCTGAGTCAATTCCAACTCAAAGCAATCCAGAAAGAAAGGGTAGAACTGCCCTGTGGCTTCAAAGACGAATCCTCTGTCGTAGTACAAAGCCTCGTCTTTCTCTCATGTAGCAGCTAGTGGCTTTGAACTACTGACCTAGCCATCAGCAGCCCAATTCATAACCTACTATGTCACTAGGGCTCCTTACACAGTTCTACTACTACCTATAAATTATATTTCTAGTGAATCATACTGAAACGTATAAAATGTATTCTCTCTCACAAATACCTCTCAAAACACTTTGTGAAATGGAAGATTATTTAAAATATATAAAATCATTCCTAAATCAATGAACAAAATAGACATTACCCAATCGATATAAATAAAACCTCTTATGACTTGGTGACCTTATGTGTAGAACTGTTCAATAGCACTTTCTTGGTCATAAACTTTATGAAAGTATATCACCAGGCCATCCTTCTGATAAACTGTTGAGTAAATTCCAACCATCAACTTATGGTTAGTGCTTAAATGCAAATCATTTGTGCTATCCATGGACTTGTAGAGAGCATACAGGCTCACATCAAAAAGATCTATCCTTTACTATTCTAAGATAGGTTCAATTTGCTTAGATCCTTCATTTGTAAAATGCAAATGGCTATATCAGTCACAGGCTGCTAAGAGACCCACATGAGACAAAGAAAATCCAATTAATACCTTCCTTCCTTGCCTTTTCATATGCACCCCAACATTTCACCTGCCAACAGCACCACGGGTCCTTTTCTTTTTATGGGGGGGGTGGGGGTTCTTTTATAATATATGTCTTATACAACTATTTAATACTTTCCAAAAACCAATTGTTTTAGTTATTACAGAAAACATTTTCGAAGATTTATTAAGATGATAAAAGTTCTCTGAGTATCCCCAAATCTGTATCATTCCTAAAAGTTCTAACTATTAATACTTAAGGAAAACAAGTATTGGTGACATAATCCTTACATTACTTTCCACACAAATATCTGTCACTTTCTCACAATATTCCCATTTGTTATACATCACGCAAACATAACATTCACAATACCAGCAGTTTCGCTCTCTACATGTTGCCCATGTTGCCCCAGTGAATATTTACCCCATAGCTATCACATCATGAAATATGAGAGAGCTTCCAAAAACATGGAGAAATGGACCTAAAAGACGATGGAATTTTCTACCAACTTTTTGATGGCCCCTTGTATTATCAATAAAGTGTTTGTAGCAAAGGGTCAGTGAACTATGTTTGAACAGACAAGTTTTAAATAACATTTACAAGAAACATCTTGTTCTTGTCACCTCCCACCACGTCCACCACCCCAAAATAACTGAATGATAGGGAGAAAGAAAGCCATTACTTTTTGTTTTTCCTCTAAAGAATCGTATACTGAAAGCTCAAACTATACTGCGATAGTTTATTGTGACAGCCTGGCCAATAAACACAAGTAGGATTAAGTAGGATTAATTGAAGGGTGGAGAGATAAATGGCTCAGTGAGCCACGCCTTGCTAGTGCTGTGCCTCAATTTAAAGGGTACACTACCTGTGGGATGCCTAGCCTGTGGACTGTGTCGCTGTAAGTTAAGGTCCCTTTAAGCCCACACGATTGGATTGTTCATCTCTGGAGCTGGGGACTGACAGCTGGTGACAGTTGGTGACCTGTCTTGGTGTTTGCTGCCTGGGTATATATAGCCCAGCTCTCTCTACAGAAAAGGGACTGGTGGCTCTCAAGACTTAAAGGACTGCTAGTGTCTCACTGCTTTATAATTTATAATTTAACTGTTAATTTCTTGTATTATCTATCTGTATATAATTTAATGGTTTATTTCTTGTGCTATACATCTATCTTTATAAATATATTTACATATACTTACTAGCAATCTGGTTTTGTCTCGAGAGACCCCTGTCTAACACATATACCCAGAGAGGTAACTGGAGAGACTGAAAGGGAAGAAGCAGAAAATTAAAGAAGTATTTGCATGGAAGAGTGAAGAAAATGGAAGACTCGGGGAAAGAATCAGTCCAATTGACGTAGAGACCTTATGAACAACAACCGCCCAATGCTGACGACACCAGAGACCATTACCCACTGCTCAGAAAGAGGTCACACTAAAAGGTGCTGGATAGAGCAGGAAAAAATATGGAATTAAACTCAAAATCATAAAAAATACTACACTTACTGGATGGACAGTCTGGTGGGACCCCTCCATAAAGGCCTTATTTCATAATATTGACTGTGACTTTGCTTCCCTGTTTGACTGCTAAACTAGTGTTATCGTATGTGACAAAACTCACACATAACTAAATTTTTCTAATGCTGAGTCCTAGGCACCAAGTATTTCTCCAGAAGATAAGGTAGCGAGTGATCATGTTAAAGTTTTAAGATTTTACGACTAATGACATACATTTTCCCCCTTGCTTCCATGTATCAAATATATTAATATGAAACGAAATTTTGTTTTAAATTATCCCTTATACTAAGTTCTTACATTCTTATTTACTACAAGGTTAACTTTCAGTTTTACTTATTTTGTTGCTGGAAATATACGAATGAAATATACACCAATCCAACAGTTTCTACACATATACTTCAGTGTAAATGATTACATCATGTGAGTTTTGCAATTATTCAATCCTTTTCTGAATTGTTCCTTCCTCACTCATAAAGGCACTGCCCTATAGAGTTCCTACCTAATATTTTAAATTGCTGTGGTCAATTTTATCCCATATAGATTGAGCATGAAAGAAAATAATGCGCAAGGCAAACACTGACACTAGGAATTAAACTATTCACATTTTAAGAAAAGATTAAGGTATAGTTTTGGTTAAAGGGTTTGTTTGTGTTGATGTTGCTTTTTGGTTTAAGGTTTAAAGCAGTAGTGTCAGGAGTTCATCCAACTTCCAAGGTATCCTAAAGTCTAGAGTTCACAAGCATCTGAAATTCTGTTCTGTATTTTTCACCTTCTGATCCGAATCAGAATATGCAGTAATAAGAGTAGGGCACAATTCAGGTATTCTGGCATCAAAGTCAAAAGAATCAATTGTGCCTGGAGGAAATTAGCAACAAATTCATTATGTCTTTTATATCTGACTCTCCTTCTCTGATGTCACAGGTAAACAGAAATCACTTGTGCCTTGGATGCTATTTGTAAACTTGAAAGACCCAGGGACTAAGAAGGGTCCCACAGAGGGATGGAAAACCCAGGGTGTGGTAGAGCACTGATGAACCACATAAATATCCTCTAGTCCTTTAGATTTCCTTCCCTTACTAATATCTTACCTCATTAATCGTGTTAGATTTGTGTATGTTAATGTGTATATTTGTATGTGAACGGATATATTGGATCTTGTAAGATATGGGGAAAACCCGAACAAACTGTTGTAGGGAAATGGAGTAGGGGTGTTCCTGGGGGCAAGGGACACCAGTTAGCATTTGGCTGCCAACCAAAAGAGCATCAGTTCAAACCCACTAGTCACTCTTCATGGAAAGACACTGGGCAACCTGCCACGGTAAAGGTTAGAACCTCAGAAACCTTATGGTCAGTTCTTCTCAGTTATCTAGGGTTGCTCTGAGTTGGAACAAACTCAGCATAGGAAAACCAACATATCAATAGGAAAAACTTTTACACCCAGGACTTAAAGTTTTTTTTTTTAAAAAGCCAAAAGTTCATCAAAAGAAGTGAAAAACTGTAACTCCGATAACTGACTGGCTGACAACTACTACGCTTAAAGACATAATCTCAATCCATGGTAGTTTGAGAGTCTTAACAGAAGTCAGCTGAGGATTTGAATAAAAAAGAAGAATGCATTTAGTAATTTATTCTGGGAAGCACAAGCTCACACGCAAATAGGGAGCGTGATTATACAGTGCTTTCTACAGAACACCCTAAACAATGTATGAAACAGTAACTTTACACGTATCATGAATAAACAAAAATAAATATTTTTAAATGCTTTTCCTGTAATGAGAAGTGGCACCTATGGCTAAGAATAAAATTCCCAGTGATGGCATTATATACAGAATCAACATTAGATGAAAAAGAGATCCAATGGTGACAAGTTATCAATGGTGAAGATTTTAAATAAACCTTCAAAGAAAAGAAAATATAGCATTTTATAGAGAATATAAATTTTCACCAAGTAGTAAAGCATATAAAGTAATTAAGTTAATTTACAAGTATATATTTGAGTATTTCGTAAACATCTATAAAGCTTTTATATCAAATTAGTGAAAGATCTTTGTACTATATACTCTTCTTGGAAGAATGGGGAAGTGCCTTATATTTAGAAGTCTGGCATACACGCACTTGACTGATTCAATTCACTTGAGATTGGCTATGTGTCTGAAGATATTTGCTATGACACTTAAGTTAATCAGAGATTGCATCTTGATACAATTAGTGCACACATTATAATATAGAACTAAGGCTTGTGATTGATATGGCCTTTTTTTCCCCCTTCAGAAATTATTGTACACCTTGGTAACTGCTTGGCATGAAAGAAAAAGTATCTGATTGCGGGGTGGAGCACTATATAAAATCTGCACTTAAAAAAAGTTGGAAACTACCAGAAGGCTGGCGACTGAGTAACACACACCAGAGGGACTCCACAGAAATCTGCACATGAGAATTACTAAGAGGGAAATTCAACACTGCTGGATTGCAGGAGGAGCATCATAAAGATAAACAGGCACAGATCCGTAACGGTTTGAGGGGCTGGGGGATTTTTGCTTACCACAGTGGAGAATGGCTAGGTCTTGACCTTACCCTTGCCACTGTCTCTGCCAGAGTTGGGAACATTTGGAGCCAGCGCAGGGGCTTAATCTCAACACAGCCACAGCTTGCCGCTGCCTCCAGGCAAGGATTAAACCCATGCAGCCCCACGTGCAGGGATGGGGGCTCAGCTGTATTGTTACTTTTATTTCCATCTCTTCTCTCTATGCCTCCCCCCCAGTCTCAGCGGGCTTAGACTGTGGGTTTTTTTTCCTACTGTGAGTTTTGTGGGGGGTTTTTTTCCTACTCTTTGTCTCTTCACTGTTCTATTACTCACCACTGCTGGCATCCAGACCACTCCCTTTAGCCTAGGGCATTTACGCATGCACCACACCCAATTAGGGGAGCTCCACCATGTACTGCTAGCCTGAGACTGGGGAAAGCCCAGCAGACATCCACCAGGGGATACTCTGCCCAACTTCTTACAGAGGAATTCCTGCCTGTGTGACTGGGGGAGCTCGTATTTTTCTTCTGTTGTCCCACGTGACTGAGGGAACTTCCTCCCCCCTACCTTAACTTCCCTCCCCCTCCCCCCTGTGCCTCACAGGGCCTATGGCACCTCAGCCAACACCCACCAATGTTCCAAGCTGCTTCAGGAACCTCTGCGGAACATCCGCAGTTATCCAACTGGCCAGGGCAATTCGCCCACCATTCGCAGTGCTCTACACCAAAGCAAGCAACCTAGCAGCATCTGGGGTACTCCTCTTGAGAGTGGAACCACAGGAGGATAAAGTGGTAAGCTAATTCCGTAGTGAAATTAGCTGTAAGGAGTTCGAAGAAACATTCCTACAAGTCTCCCAGAGAGAGCCAGTGCTCTTTGACTCCCAGGAAAATGGCACCTGACTCCTCTAAAACAATGCAATGCAAACAAAAATCAGCCCCAACCTCAACAAAACGACAGGAGAAACAAAAGGCAATGGCAGAAGATGTAGTGAACCAAACAACATGCATGGAAGAAGCAGACATTGAGCTACAACAGAAAGAAATTTTCAGAATGATGTTTGGAGTCATACTGGATATGCGGGAAACAATACAGAAAAAGGATGAAATGATAGAGGAGATAAAAGCCATACACAAAAGAGAAATACAAGAGTTAGGAAGGAGATAACAAAAACCAGTAGCAAACTCACAGACCTCGAGAATTGACTGGAGAACCATACGACTGACTTGGAGGACAGCTAAGCAGACTTTAACATAAACAAAAATCTAATAAGGTCATCAGAGAAGCTGAAGAAAACCTAAGACCTATATTTGATGCTATGAAGAAAAACAACATTGGAATAATTGGATTAATGGAGGAAGACACAACAAAGAAGTCGTCTGCAACAATTATGAGAGAATTCTTGGTTGGAGGAAAACTTCCCCAACTTAATGAATGAAAACCAGGCAACCATTCAGAAGAATGAAAGAACACCGGCTAGACTGGATCCCAAGAAATCACCAAGGCACATAGTAGTTAAACTACCCAACTTTGAGGAAAAGGAGAAAATCATGAGCAACTAGGGAAAAACAAGCAATCACATACAAAGGTTCCCAAATGAAAATATGCTCACACCTATCATCAGAAACTATGAAGAAGAAAGAGAGTGGAGTAACATATTCCAAAAATTGAAGGAAAACAATGCAAACCCAAGAATACTCTACTCAGCCAAATTATCAATCAAGATAGATGGAGAAGAGTCTTCCCAGACAAGGAAAAACTCAAAGAATACATTAGAAGAAACCCAGCCCTACAAAAGATCCTTCCCAATCCATTATGGGCAGGCAGAAGAACAGCACTCACCAACCATAAATAAGAGACTACTACATATAACAGCCCCTCCCCAGAGGGCAACAAAGAGAAAAAAGCCCTCAAGATAGCATTGGCTTAAGGGTGGATTTGTAGGTATATACAGCCACTATGGAAATCGATCTGGCATTATCTAAAACAGATGGAAATCGAGCTACCATATGACCCAGCAATTCCCGTGCTGGGCATATATCCAGAAGAGACAAGAAACAAACCACGGCCAGACATCTGTGCTCCCATGTTCACTGCAGCAGTTTAAAATTGCAAAGAGTTGGAAACAACCCAAATTTCCACCAAATGAAGAATGGATTAAAAAACTGTGGTACATATATACAATGGACACCACGCATAGGATAAAGCAGTGATGAAAGTATGAAGCACATCACCACATAAGAACTGGAGGAAATCATGCTAAGCAAATTAAGCCAAGCACAAAAGGACAAGTACAACATGTGTGCACTGGGAAAGAGCTACTGTATACAAACATTCCTGGGATGAAGTCCAGTTAGTATGGTAAGGTCCAGACCAAATCCAGATATATATACATATATATATGATAGCCAACCAAAAAGGGGGGATTAAAAATTAATAATATGGTATATGTATATATATATATATATATATATATATATATATATATATACACATTCCTGGGGTGAGGACCAGGTAGTATGGTAAGGTCCAGACCAAATCCAGGTATATATATATATATGGTAGCAAACCAAAAAGGGCGGGGGGAATTAAAAATGAAATGGGTAGTGGGGGAACAGGGCATCAACAGACCCAAGGGGAGGGCATTGTTTATATATCCACTGGGAAAGAGGGACCAGACTTCAACCCAGTGCTCCAAGATGTGAAGTCAACATGCCAGTGGAGAGGTCTGAGGGACCAGCCCCAAAACCAGCTACATGGACAGCTGCCCCTCCCCACAGAAGAATTTATTACAGCACTGAAGCTGCAGCTGAAAGAGAAGGACATGTCTGATCAGAGCACACGGGAGCAAATGAAAGGGGAAGAAAAGAGAGTGGAGCACATCCTGGCCCACCAAGCCTTGACAACGATATTCCCACTCAGAGCAGTCAATCCACAGAGAAGACCATATGGCCGGCCCCACTATGAGACACGGCATCCCTCACTGACCCATAGCCCTATAAGGAACAACACTGGAGACACAGTGTGAGAATTATGCCCAATCTGATCCCACCACACCAAGGCAAGCACTAAGGGCATGCAACAGAACAGCAAGGGGAACAGCAATGAAGTCCCCAGGGAATACCAAAAATAGACTTTGGGGTCAGGGCTTGGCTGGAAAACACTCCTAAAAGAAAACACACAGTCCTTGAACTAACTACAAACTTTTCTTTTGTTGTTGTTGTGTGTTTTTACTTGTTTTTAATTTGGCATTGGTTTCTTGTTGTTTTGTTTTCTTTTGTTGCTTGGTTTTGCTCTGCTTTGTTTTTGTGCATGTTAATATCTCTGCAGTTCTGTCTAAATAAAATAGGCTGGATGAACAATCTGGAGGAGAAAGCAACAAGACTGACAGTTCCAGGGGGATATGGGAGAGGGAGGAGTGGGGAGAAAGGAAGTGGTGTTAACATACCCAGGGAAAAGGGAACAAGTGATCCAAATCAGAAAGTGTAAGATATGACAAAATAATAATTTATAAATTATCAAAGTTTCATGAGGGAGGGGGGTAAGGGAGGGAGAGGGAAAAATGAGGAGCTGATGTCAGGGGCTTACATAGAGAGCAAATATTTTGAGAATGTGAGAGTAGCAAATGTACAAATGTGCTTTATACAATTGAACTATGTATAGATTATGATTAAGAGTTATTTGAGTCCCCAATAAAATTACTTTAAAATAAAACAAAAATAGAACAACAAAAAAAGATTGGACAAGTATGATGAAAGAATGCCAAAAAATCTGCACTTGTAGAACTATCATGACATATTAAATAATATTAAATTTGTGAATAAATATCAATTTATACAAGAATACAGGAACTTCTTTAGTGCTTAACACAGTGACAACTGAGAAGTTAAAATTTAAAAAAAGACTATTAAAATACTGAAAAAAATTTTAATTGTTTAATATTACTCTATTTTAACTGAGTGAGGGAAGAAAAAACTATGGATTCAGTTACTTGATAAAGCATAAAGAAAAAAGTATTAACTCTACAGCTTTTAATGCATCACAACACAATCTTAATTGCTTGGTTTTTCTGCTTAAATTTATCTCCTAAATACTTAATATGTAAAATAGAAAATTAGGAACTTGAGAAAACCATTCTTCTTAGAAAAACAAGTGTCGAGGGGGGAGTGGGGAAGGAGGGGAAAAATAAGGACCTGATGCCAGGAGCTTAAGTGGAGAGCAAATGTTTTGAGAATGATGAGGGCAATGAATGTACAGATGTGCTTTATACGATTGATGTGTGATAAGAATTGTATGAGCCCCTAATAAAACTATTAAAATAAATAAATAGGTTTTTTTAAAAGAAAGAAAAACAGGTGTTACTGTCATTTCTGACTAATTTTAACCTTTTTTCTCCAAGCAGACGAACAACAAATACTTTTGTGAATCGTGAGTCAGTGAATGAGCAAGGGTATATGGAGTGTGAGTCACCAGATTTTAGGAACTAAGAACATTTTTAATGAAAAACATACTTAACACTTACCACATAAAAACAAAGCCTACTATCATTAAGTCCTTTATGACTCATTGCCATCCTACTCAGGTTTTCCCAGACTCTAAATATGTAAAGGAAAAGATGACACCCTCAGCTTCTTCCAGCAGGAAAGCTGTTGAGATTGAACCACAAACCCAATGCCTAACACCATGACTCCTTTACCACGTAAACTAACTGCCAACAAGTCAACTCAGAGTGAGCCTAGAGGACAGGACAGAACCACCCCTGTGGGTTTGCAAGACTGTCACTCTGTCCTGGAGTGGAAACCCTGTCTTTTTCCCACAAAGGGGCTCATGGTTTGCACCCCTGCATGTGCCACAGGGCTCCTTTTACCTCAAAAAGTCATATTTTAAAAGAAATGTTTAAATTAAAGCTTTCATTGTCCTCTCATTATGGAATACACAGAATCAAACTTCTCAAAAGTACATAGCATTTTGGCAATATCATGGTGGATCAGTATGATCTTTTAGAAAACAGAATTAGAATTAGAAAATTATGGTTTAATTGAACAAAATATAAAATTAAATGGATAGAGCTTCAATAAAAGTTTATAAAAAATAGAAAGGATAGAATTTTTTGTCTCATGTCATTCTTGTAACACAAGTTCATGACTCATGTACTAAAAGAACGGGGAAGTGGAAACCCTTTCAGGCTCTATTACATTGCTCACTTGGCAAACTAATTATGCTTAGACATTTAAATTTTATCTCTTAGTTGTTCTTAGGTACCATTAAGCAGATTTCTATTCATATTAAACACCTCACATTTGGAAAATTTTTTAATTTCTCTCATCAAATTATCTTGTTTTGTTGTAGAAACAACACAATTCATTAGGAGAGATAAGAAAAGAACAAAAATAAAATTCACCCATAATCCCGTCACACAGAGAAGTTCCTTCCAAGCTATGTAATTTTATAGGTATGCAAGACCTTCGTCTATTTAATCCTCAGGATATTAAATTTTACTCTAAAACATTTAGATAAATGCATAATATTCCATTAAATATACTGGGAGGAGGGGAGTATATATAATTTTAATCTACAGTTTAAAAAGGAGGCAAAATTCTATCCTCATTTCAAACTTTACGCTTAAATGTGTTTTAATCTTCTGTTAAACAAAACAGCTAGGCATTTACTTTTTCCATAAAGCAACAAATGAAACAAAATTACATTTCTATATTTAAGCATGGAACAAATGAGGTGAATAAACACAAAAAATTAATAACTAATTTAAATTTTTCTCTAGGTAATGAAAATGACCCATATCCCCAAATAGTCTTACTCTACATCATAGGTTCTCAAACAGATTTAGCCTACTGCTTCTCAAGAAAAATAAATTACTCAATAACCTCCTAGCAATAAAAAAATTCTTGTACTAAAACTGATCATCTAAGATACAGTATGGGTATAAGCTTTTGCAGTCTCCCTGGATTGCTCCAGTGACTCCCAGGGGAATTTCGCTCATTTTAAGAAACATTGGTATAAATGAGGGGTGCGCAGACTCGAGCTCTTGAGCCATAGATAGCTCTTTTGGTAGACACATACACGTGACTCTAAAGTAAAACTGAAAATGGAAATAAAACTATTCAGATAACAGTGATTTCATGTTTGTAAAAACTAGATTTTTAGCTCTTGAATAATTTTTACATTGTTGTGAGGGACAGGATTGACTCTTCCATTGCAAAAGTTTGCTGACCCCTGGGCGAGATGATAAAATGGGAATAACCATTTTGTTTCTTCAATATTTAATGGAGCTTATCCTAGTCCTACTGGGATGAAGAGCGTGGTGTTAATTACGCTTTCATATTTCCTATCAATTTAAAGATTAATATACTTCCATACATCTATTCCACAGATAGTAAACTCCATACAGCCTAGGGGTTAGTGCACTTACAGTTCCTTGTGTTTGTCTTCAGCCAAGATTTGGTCATTTGGTTTCAGAGAATACCTACAACACATACAAACAGAATATATTGATGAAATGATCTTATTAGTACAATGGCCCCGGGGACATTTGACTAGTGTCAGTAAAGTCAGCTGACCTCAACTACATGTATTGCTATACTATTAAAGGTAACCAGATAAAATGTGGGATTGTCGAACAATATCATTAATAACACGTAAAAGTAAACGTTTCCTGATGATAATCAATTGGCAGAAATAGAAGTTGGATTTAGAGAGGTTATAGAAAGAATGTGTTCGTGGCTGGAGCTCGACTGAAGCAGAGAACACCAGAAAGATGTTTGCTTGTGTTTGACTGACGCTGCAAAGGCATTTGGCTGTGCGGATTATAAAACACTGAGGATAATAATGGTAAAGAATGGGAATTCCAGAACACTCCATGTACTCGGGCTGACCTTATATAAGGACCAAGAAGCAGACTTTCAACTAGAACAAAGCTAGACTTTGTGATTTCAGATGAAGAAAGGTGTGCATTAGTGTTGTATCCTTTCAACATTACTTGTTCAATCTGTATGCTGAACAAATTATTCCAGAAGGTGAACCATATGAAGAATAACATGACATCAGGATTGGGGGAAGATCTTGCTTGCTGGAAGTGAAGAGGACGTGAAGCACTTAGTGATGAACAGCAAAGACTACAGCCTTCAGTACGAATTATACCTCAATGTAAAGCACACTAATGTCCTCACAGGTCGACTGCAAAAATGGCCAGATCGGACCTCTTCAGGTTCCTCAAGGAAAATGGAGAATCCAACTCCACAGGCTGACTGTCACAGGCAGAGAGTCAGATATGTCCCCATCCCTCCATTCATCTTTTTGTAACCATATTCTGACACCAACTGTTCCTCATTTTGATCATTTGTCAAACAGTGACACAGAACTCACAGATAACACTCACAAGTATGGGGATTTATGACTGCAGTGAACACTGGGCCATAAGTTCGCAGCATGAAACAGGAAAACAAAACAGTCTGTGGTCCACATCGGTGCCTTTCCTTTCAGCAGCCAAGTCTCTCTCTGGTTCTCAGCCTCTCAGGCACGTGGCCCTTTGGCCTATGCCGTAGTGCACGGGCCAAGAAGCCCTCGGTACTGCTCTTCTGCTCTCTCTCAAGGTCTCCGTGTCACGACCTCCCCTGCTTCCATCACTTCAGGCAGAGATTTCAAAAGTGTTCCGCTGATAGCTCTTCTTTCTTCAAGCCTAGGAATCCTCTCTAGTCCTGCTTCTGGGACAGCTTTCAAAGACCCAGGGGAATGGCTTGGATGGACATGTATTTATTTTTTCGGGAGATACACCAAGGAAACAAAGAGTGGTCATTTGATTCACACCATGTAGTGAAGGTACAGCTACTATTTGTCTGTTAAGTTTGTCGTACTGTGTTGGCTCATATGTTGTTGTGATGCTGGAAGTGGTCACTGGCATTTGAAATACCAGCAGGATCACCCAAAGTGGACAGGTTTCAATTCAGTAAAGCAGAGGGGCAATGAAAAAGAAAAAGGCCCTTGACAAGATGGACGGACACAGTGGCTGCAACAATAGGCTCAAACATAAGAACAATTGCGAGATGGCGCAGGGCAATCCTCACAATGTATCCTGAGCTATGAGTTGAAACCAACTTGATGGCGCCTAACAGCACAACAATAAAGTACAGAGTGCACAATGCATCCACCCTAATCCTGCCCGTGGGCATGACAGACGCCCTCCAGTGGAATTATAACCGCAGGTACAGAGGCTAGGTTGTGGGATTATGGAAAGAAGAACAATTTTAAGAAATTTCACTTCACCACGTGGATGCATAAATGCATCATAATAAACGAGAAAAATACTTGCCCTGGATTTCATTTTTCTTGGAGCTACACTCAACACCCCCAGGAACACTCGTCAAAAAATCAGACAAAACACTGCATTGGGTAAGACCTCTTTAAAGCGTTAAGGATCAAGTATCTTAAAGGACTTCAATGTGTCTGACCCAAGTTATGGCATTTTCAAGTACCTCATGTGCATGTGAAAGCGGACAATGAACTAAGAAGGCACTGATTATCATTTGAATTATAATAATCTATCATAGTCACTCCTTTGGAGTCCTGAATAACAGTAACTATGACCTTGAATTTAACTGGCCCCACAGAATCCCTCTGAAGCCACTATTTAATTGGCCTTTTTGTGGGCACCCTAACGTGACAAAGTGGATGCTTGAGAGAACTTGTCTGCATTCATCTGCTACTCACATAGACCATCTTAAATCCCGTTTGTTTGGGACAATGAAGTGTGTGAGTGGAATGGAACCTGGGCAGCAGTCTTCTTTACTTAGTTCTGTTATAAAGGAGCTTGCTGCAAAGTTTATGGGAAAATTCCACCATATTTTAATTCCACTTTCCCATACCATTTGAGTCCCTTGTCTATTGTAAGTTATACCAGAAGATGGCTGGTTATGGGCCCTGCAATAGCATAGGCTTTTCAATGCCTGTGACCTACAAAGATGATGGTCAGTTTGTGGTCCTGGTCGGAGGAGTAGGATTATAGTCAGTTCTACAGAGGTTGGAAGGAGATGCCATTTTATCATGGGCCAGGAGCCAAATGCATCCTGTGCCAAGCTTCCTGCTCTGGGAATGCAGGAGGACGGCAAGTTGGAACGCTTGAGTTGGTTTAAGAGATGGTATAAGAAAAATAGGCAGTGTAGCAGTCAAATGTTTACAATGAGCCTGCTGACCAATGGAGCAATCCAGCTGAGTGGCTTTGGCATCTTTTGCTGACAGGGTGATACAGCTGAAAGAACTTACGGCAAAGCAAAGCATCCCCAACCACTGAGTGAGAGAGCAGAGCACCACTAGGTAGGAGGTCTGTTAGAAGAATAGGGCATCTCCAGGTACTTGATGGTAGTCAAAAGAGCTATAATACTTGCTGACGTTGTTCCTGGTGGTGAAGCCCAGCAAAAGCAGAGGCCAACAGCAGAGGCTGAGACTAGGGCATGCTTGTGGGCAGAGCATAAAAGATGCCTCTTGTGTTGTCCTAGAAGTAATATGTCCTAAGTTACAAAACTACACCACTTGGAAATTGGTCCTGATCCTGAACTGTAGCTTGTTACTTCCCTAATAAACCATGTAATAATCTGTGAGTTTTGTGTGGCCACTGCAATAAATTATCAAACCCCCCAGAGAAGTACAGTCAGAAGAACACCTAGTGCTTCAATTGGTAAAAAGATTTAAGAATAGAGATATATGTGATTTCCATGGGTGATTTCTTAAACCACACATTTAAGAATAGAGATATGTGTGATTTCATGGGAATCAGCGTTAGCCTCTGGTGGTTCTCTGCTCTCCAACTGAAATTAGGTGACTTCTGACACTAGAGGACAGACACGTTATTTGAATTATAACATTTCTGTCATGGAAGCATGACTTCAACAATGTATTAAACTAAATGATAAAACATGCTTAAAGCACTTGATAAAAGCATTTCATATAAAATATCCTAATGCTTTGAGTCTATTGACAGTCATAACATTGAACTTCTTCAGCATGTTCTAAAAATGTTGACTCTGATGCCTCAAAGTAAAGGAGTGATATTTCAGAAACCATTGCCAGAGTCAGTTCTGTCCCATTGTAACCCTATACAGGGTTTCTGAGGTTGTAAATCTTTTTGTTTGTGTTTGTTGGTTTGTTGTCTAATCATTTTATTGAGGCCTCGTACAATTCTTGACTGTCCATACATACATCAAGCGCATATGTTCATTTGCTGCCATCATCATTCTCAAACCATTTGCCTTCCACTTCAACCCTTAAGAGGTTGTAAATCTTTATGGGAGTAAACAGCCTCATCTTTCTCCCTGAGAGTGGGTTTGAATCTTTGACTTTGTGGTTAACCATCCAACACTTACTCATCAGCGCCAGCAAGACTCATTAAAAACTATTAGATATAATTAAAAACCATTTAAGAAGCTTTAATAAAGGCTTTTTTGGTCTATTTCCCAGAATTGCATATCTCTAGAGATTCTAATCGGAGTCCTGGTGGTTACTTGGGCTGCTATCCGCAAAGGGCAGCAGTTCAAAACTACCAGCCACACCATAGGAGAAAGACAGCTTTCAGTACACTCCAGTAAAGAGTTGCAGTCTCAGCATCTTACACAGGGGCAGTTTTATCCTATTCTATGGCATCATTCTGGTCTGGGTCAGAATCATTTGGTGGCAATGAGTTAGGGTTGTTTTAAGAAGGACCCTAATGAGGAGTTCCATTAGCATAGTGGTTAATTACTCAGGTGCTAATCATTGGTCAGCAGTTCAAATCTACCAGTCATTTCGTGGGAGAAAGATATGCCAGTCTGGTGCTGGATGTATAGCCATGGAAACCCTATCGGCAGTTTCTTCTGTGACCAAGAGGTTCAGAATGAATCAGAAAGACTTGATGGCAGTGGGTTCGGGGCATTTGTTGTATGTTTTTTAATGATTCAAAACTGCTGAGTCAATGGTTTCTAATTCTTTGCATTCCATATACCATAAGAACCTAAACAAGCTGCAACTAATAAGAAATAAAAATAAATTTTAAGGATAAAGTATTTCATAAAGGAGTTCAAATAATTGAGTGACACTACTGATACACAATTCTGTGCATCACTATTCCATTACGTGAAGCACACAATCCAGCACTCCCATCTCTAAAAGAGAACAAACTTGATGCTGAAATCATCTATTTTAGCAAGATTTATCAAAAAATGTTTGAATTGAAGAAATTAGTTTCGTTCATATAGTTAAAAGGTAGATTCCCAATTAATTCATATGTTCCTATTAAGAATTATTTTGCAATATTTTAATACATTCATGAAAGCCTTATGGAGTAGTTCCTGAATAATATTATACCAGCTCAATGGCAATAAATCTAAGATAAGTTTTGGTTATTTTATGTTGTCTTAGTAATTATGTGACAATTATAAACTATAAATGACTAAAATATATTTTAAAATTCTATTTATAGACAGATATTATTGTTACAAAATACTTTCATGGATAAAACTCATAAACTATATAATAATGCAATTTATATTACATGCTAAATAAAATTTATGTATAAAACATTCATGTTCAAAACATTACATAGCGATAAAATCTAATGAGATACAGTGTAATGAAATTATAAATTTAGATAGAAAACAATATAAACATTTTAAATGTTAAGAAACAGTTTCATGCATTTTTATAAGCAGATTACCAAACCAAACCACTTCAATGGGTTCTGAAAAGTGTATTCAAGTCTTTAATCATTGACAACAGTTAAAAGTAAGGAAAGCCCAACCATATCCATTGTTATCAAGTCAGTACCCAAATGCACATCCTACCATATCCTACAAATCATAGCAATCCTAGAGGCTTTGGATTTGAGCTGTAACTCTTTACAGGTGCAGGCAGCCAAATCTTCCTCCTGGGAACAGTTAGCCTAAAGTATAACCCACTACTCCTCTTGCGCTCCTAAATAGATATAGGTATTTAAAGTCCACTAAGACAGTGATTTGTCAAATTTTTTTAAGTAAAATAAACACATGCACATATGAACTGGATGGACTCGACTAGCTGTACTTTTGATGTACCTACCTATGGATCTTGTTTGGGTCAGATCTGAACTAGGCAGCCCCCGTTTGAACTAAGCTGCAGCAGGTCTGGGCCCTGCACGAGCTTCCCTGCACATCCCAAAGGTCAGCAGCAGCTGGCGCCAGATAAGATAACCAGTGAAACCAGATGTTACTGGCTCAAAGAAAGCAGCAAGGAGTCCACCAGCAAGGCGTTCACCAGCAATTCTCATGGTTTCCACTCCCCATATGCTAATTACCCTATATTCCTCACCACCCCTTTAAAAACCTGCGCCCCCAGCTGTTGAGCACGACTTCCCTGACCTGTTGGCCTAGGTCATGGAACCTCGTCTGGGAGCTCCCCCCACTGAATAAAGATCTTTCTGTTTCTGCTCTCCCTTGTCCTCTCATGTCCGTCTTCCTCCCTGTTCCTCAGTTTCGCCTTTACATTGGTGCCGAAACCTGGTAGAGGTAAGGACATGGGCTCCGTGCTATCCCGGTCCTGCTTCGGCTGGGACGCAGCCCATCCCTCCTCTCCTCTGGAACCTCCAGAGCCTGTCTGAACGAGCGACTTCTGGTCAATATCTCTCTGTGTATGTTTGTTCTGTCTCATTTGTCTTGTTTGTCACTCTGAACACCGAGGACCAGCAAACTCATACGGCCATCTTTTCTCTGTCTCTACCTTCGCTCATGTGGCCTCCAGCCTTTTATCTCTGTGTCACCTCCTGAGACTCCTGCTAATAACAGGACTCCACACACTAGGCGGAGCAGTCCTGGAATGCAGAGGGTGTGTCTGAACCCTTTCTACCTGTTTGTGTGTTTCCTGTTTGCAGCTCTGCAGTACTTTCTCTAAAATGTTCTGCTTCCCCTTGCTCTCACCCTGAACAAGAGACCTGACTAACCTCCATTTCACCAGCCATAAAGCCAGGCCCCCCTCCCCTTCCTGGGCTTCCATTGTGTCTCTCTCTGATATGAGGTCCCTGTCTGCTGGTTAAAGCCACAGGCCTGCGCCAGGGAAACCTTCTTGTTCCGGAGAGTCCAGGACTCTCCCACTGGGCCCCTAGCTCAGACCAGGACGCCGCTCAGGGTTACCGGGCCACCTCCTGACCGACGGGTGCGAACGGGACCAGAGGACACCCTTCCTCTGTCCGTATGCCCTGCAGTTTGCCCCTAAGGACAGTCCTTTGGGGTGCCTACTGCCAACCTTACTGAATTAGGTTTGGCTCCTGGCCTCTGCCTTAAACGCCTGGTCTTTTCTGTAACCATGTTTGGCCTCAATAACAATTGGACACTGAGTTGCGCTAGTCAGAAAACAGCACTTACGATTTGGGCATTCTCTGCAAACTCAACAGTTTTTTACAACAAACTCACAAATAATCAGAAGTCCTATATGTTCAGGTTCTTTTCTTTCTTCGCTCCTGTCCTTCTCTACTACCTGTTACCCTGCTCAAGATCTCTTAGCTAAACACTCTTAATCAAGCCCAGACAGTACTCCCCTTCCGTCTTTCTCCAGACCCCCTGACTCATCTGCGCCCCCGGTAAGGCCTTCTCCATATTCTGGGTACCCCTCGCCATCACCTCCTCCCCTACCCCCTCAACTCCCAAAGGCTGAAGCACTGTGCCTCCTCCCAAGCCAGACCTCTCAGACTCCCTGGAGTCCCTCCCTCTCTCCCCTTCTCAGCTCCCTCCCTGCTCAGCCTCCTCTGAGCCAACACCCACAGCCTCTAACAGACCTTCCAGATAGGGAATCAGAGCACAAATCCATGGTCCCCACCCTGAGACCAGCAAGAGGGGTCAGAAAGCTCCAGTAAGAAACAACTTTTCTCACCGCACTTTTGATTTCACTATCCTCTGAAATCTCCATAATTTCTGCCAGTAAACTCAAAAAGAGTCTGAGATTCTGTACATCCAGGCTGCCTTTCCTCTGAGCTCCCGTCCCTTTCTCTGTATTTGCTGCTCCCCTTCCCAAGTCCTCTTGACTAAAAAAAGTAATTCTTCCTCTCCTACTGCTTCTGGACCCCCTATGGTATCTGCCTTTTTGGACCTGCTTGAACACCTTGTCTCCCCTTCCCTCCTACTTACCGCTCTCCCTATTCTGGCCACAACCAGAGCCCCCCCACGTCCTCTTCTCCCAATCTACCTGCCTCCCTGGAGGAACCCGAATCTGTATTGGCCAGCCCACCGGTGAGCAAGCACGTGGGATCGCAAAGCCCCCTTGTCCTTTGTCCACTCCAGAAAGTGGCGGGAACTGAGAGAGTGGTCTGGTTCATGTTCCCTTCTCTCTCACTGATCTATCTCAAATTGAAAGCGTTTAAGCTCCTTTATAACGATCCCACCACCTACGTTAAGGAGTTTCAATATTTAACTCAAGCTTATGCTTTGACCTGGCATGATATTTTTATCATCCTTCCCTCTACCCTAACCGCTGATAAGAGGGAACGCATTTTTCTCACTGTTCAGCAGCACCCCCACCAGGCTCATTTAACCGACCCTGACCTAGGCGGTTCCCAGACAAAAACCTGGTTAGAGTTATCAAATTAACAATCAAGCAGGCAGGGGCAGACATGCCCACCGTAATGGCTTGGCTTCAGACCGTTTCCCATACAGGAGTCAATTTTTAAAATCTTAAGATCATTCAAAAGCCTCTAAGAACCCAGCCACCTTTTTAAGCTGCTTCACTGATGCTTGACATTAAAAGCTTTAAAAAGGCAGAAGGCCCTCAAACCCTGGTCCGAGATTTAGCGAATATGGCATTTAAGGTTTAAACAGCCGTGAGGAGCAGGCAGTCAGCCCGTGATGCCTGGTTCCCACAGAAGGTAAATTTTCAACCCAAGCCTTAACAGCTCTGCAGCTGGTGATCCCCCGAGGCCTCAGAAGGGCAGCATGGGGCAAGGGTGTGTGGCACAACGACCACCATCTAGCGCCTGCTTCAAGTGCAGAGAAGGGCACTGGTCACAGGAGTGCCCCAGACCTGGAGCTCCAACCAAACCCTGCCCAGCGTGCGATCAAAGCGGACACTGGAAGTCCATCTGTCCTTGGAAAAGTGACAGGCCCTTTGAGTCTCCACGTGGGGGGACTGTCCTTCCAATTCCTGACCCACCGTTGGCCCTGCTGGGATTGGCCAAGGTCTGAGAAGCCCGTGACTGGACCCCTGTCACCCTCGCCAAACCTGGGGTATTGCTCAAGGTATTGGGTGAGTAAATTTCCTTCTTACACAGAAGCTATCTTTTCTGACCTGCCCTCATGTTCTGGGCTAAGCATCCTTCCTCAATCTCGGTCATGGATATTGATGGCAAGCCTACCTGCCCCTGGTGTACTGGCCCTTTACTCATTCCTCCTTAAAATCCCTTTGTGCCCAGTCCCTCTGTTGGGAAGAAACATTTTAAGTTAGTTAGGAACCTCCTTACACCTTATTTTTGGTCTCACAGCACCTCTGATCCTTTCCCTTCTTTCACCCGACCTGGAAGAACTGGCCCTACAGACCCGTTGCTTCCCGATGTTTCTAACCACCTCATTATTCCTACTCACTCTCTCTGCAACACTCCGATCTTACCAGTAAAAAAAACCAAAGCACCAACTTATCGTTTTGTCCAGGACCTGTGCCGCCTTAATGAAGCCGATATCCCAAACACCCAGTAGCTCCCAAACCCCTATACTCTTTTATCCCACATTCCCCCCTCCACTATACCCTTTTCACCATCCCCCCTTAACCCAGCTTGTCAACATTCCTTTGCCTTTATCTGCAGCCTCTCCTAAAACAGTTCTAAAGCAGACACAGCTCAACTCCCTTAACTTCTCTCTCCCTGGAGACACACCCATCTCATTCCACTGCTATCTGTTTAAGCCTGTGCCACACCCCCACCTCTCAGAGTCTAAGTCAAAGCTCTCCTTCACCCCCACCCCTGCATTTACCAAACCATGCCAAACCTTTTTATTCAACACAGGCAAAAAACAAGATATATAAGTCAGAGTCCTGGCTCAGCCCCTGAGGACCTCTCTATCTCCTATAGCTTGTCTGTCTAAGCAACTAGATATGACAGTCAGGGTTGGCCACCCTGCCTCCAGGCCATGGCGATAGCTGCCACCCTCACCCAAAGAGCCCTAAAGTTAACCCAAAAAAGGCCTATCCCCACAGGCTGCAGGCCCTCCTCTCACACCAAGTCCTGTCTTTGCTGTCTCCAAGTCGCTTGCAGAAAATCTATCACATGTTTATCAAAAACCCTAACATAACTCTGCGCCAGGCTCCCTCTTTAAACCCAGAGACCCTCTTGCCTCAGCTCCTAGACTCACTGAAACTTAGTGGTCACTCCTGGCCCCAGGCAGTTGAGGCACTAACACTGCCCCGACCCAGACTCTCTGATCAACCTTATCCTAAACCAGATCTAACTTTGTGTGTTGATGGCAGTTCTGTCATAGATGCCCAGGGGCAATGGCTGTCTTCTCACTTGACCAATTCTGGAAAGCTGCATGTCTCCCAATAAAAACTACTTCTCAAAAAGCGAAACTTGTTGCTCTCACTTGAGCTTTCCATCTTGCTAAAGGAAAAAAATATATATAAACGGCTAATATATATTCTGATTCTAATTATGCGTTCCTAATAGCTCACTGTCATGCCACTATCTGGAAGGACCGGTGATTCTGACTACCAAAGGGTCCCCCATAGTAAACGGTAACTTGATAGTTAATCTCTTCCAGGCTCTTCAGCCGCCAGCAGAAGTAGCCATCATCCATTGCAAAAAAACATCAAACTGATAACTCTCTTGTCTCCCTCCAAAGGCAGTTAACATCCTTAACACAAGTCACCCTATAATATCGCTAAGCTCTTGACTTATTAACAGCAGATAAAAGAGGAACACACATGTTTCTAAATAAAGACTGTTGTTATTTTATTAATGAATCAGGCATAGTTAAACAAAATGTTAAGGCACTCCGCACCATGGCCAATAAAATCAGGAAACATCAGTGGAGCACCTCCAGCTTCTCATGGTTTCAATATCCTGCCATGGCCTGGGTTATGCCCCTCATCGGGCCTCTGATAATTATCTGTGTACTTTTGCTTTCAGCTCTTTGTGTGTTAAGAAACTTGCAGGAATGAAAGATATCTCCAACCTGACCTTCAATCAGCTTCTTCACCCTTACAGTCCACTGCAGACCAGTCTGGCCCCAAACCTTCCAACTCTTAAACTCCTTCTTCGACCTATCTCAGCAGGAAGTAAAGACAGAAAACATTGCCCCATTTCCAATATTAAGAAGTTTGGAATGTTTGGGTTGGGTCTGAACTAGGCAGCCCCCATTTGGACTAAGCTGAAGCAGGTCCAGGCCCTGCAGGAGCTTCCCTGCACATCCCAAAGGTCAGCAGCAGCTGGCGCCAGATAAGATAACCAGTGAAACCAGATGTTACTGGCTCAAAGAAAGCAGCAAGGAGTCCACCAGCAATTCCCCTGGTTTCCAAGCTCCATGTGCTAATTACCCTACATTCCTCACCACCCCGTTCATAGCCCTTGCCCCAGCTGCTGAGCAGGACTTCCCTGACCTGTTGGCCTAGGTCATGGAACCTCGTCTGGGAGCTCACTCCACTGAATAAAGCTCTTTCGGTTTCTGCTCTCCCTTGTTCTGTCATGGCCGTCTTCCCCCCCTGTTCCTCAGTTTCGCCTTTACAGATCTTACTTGCTGTTTCTGGGTCTGACTCATTTTAGGGGACAGCGGACATTTCAGAAAGTATAACAATTATGGGCACTGGTCCTCTTCACCTGAGGTTTACTATTGTTTGCCTCTTTTTTGCTCAGTATCTCACTGGATAACTTTAGTGAAATTTATCCTCCCTACCCCCACATGGCTATGTCCCTCTTACTGCTCCCGGGGAGACTCTGTGGAATAACAGACCTATTGATGGGGCTGTTTCTGACTGCCAGTGTCATTGTTAGTATCCAGTGATTTTAACCCTCAGGGCAACCTCACGCACATGGAAACCAAATACCATCCAGAGCTGCACCGCCCCCAAGATCAACTGCAGATTGAATCATTAGATTCCACAGGGTTCCACTAGAAGCTCAAACAAAAACATATTCAATGTCATAACCACCTACAAGCCTCCCGACAGAGAGTATATTGGCCGGTTACTAAACCCAGGTACCTTACAAGAAAGAGGAGAATTCTATCACCATGGTTCACCCTTTTTTTTTTAGATCATTTTATTGGGGCTCTTACAGCTCTTATAATAATCCACACATCAATTGTGTCAAGCACATTTGTACATATATTACATCATCATTTTCTAAACATTTGCTTTCCACTTGAGCCTTTGGTATCAGATCTTTTTTCCACTCCTACCTCCCACTCTCATGGGCCCTTGATAAATTATAAATGATTATTTTCATATATTACACCAACTGCTCTCTTCCTTCACCCAGGGTTCTGTTCATTCCCTGGGAGGGGGAGGGGGTAGTGCTAATTCATCAATCATTGTGATGAAATCTAACCTAATAAAGAATAAGAAAGATTGGCTTAAGGGTGCTCCTTTCAGAACTAAGACATGGAAATAGATAGAAACTATCATCCTTTTTCCTTCCCCTTCCAGTCTACTGAATCAACAACAAAAAATCCTACCTCTGGTTACAACAAAAGTTTTTACCAACGAACTTTGGAAAAGCAATGGTAAATGTTTAGCTTCTAATGCCAAAATCAAACATCAGCAATACTGTATAAAACCGAGTCGATGTCTACTGAGTCCACATGGAAGAAGTGTTAGGGAGCTTAGCCTAGGGAATTGGGAAGTCCATTTACGCATGCCCAGGAGAGCCAGCAAAGGACAAAGCTGGATTTTCCCACCGGTGGGCGCAGATGGGCGTTACACCTGGAGCAGCCCACCTGGGCCAGGTGACTGCAATTCAGCCAATGGGATCGACCTGGGGTCGTTCACCACGCCTCCCCGGGGAACCCTTAAAAAGGCAGGAACCGAGAGGGAGAGGGGCTTGCTTGGGTGGTCTGGTCGTCTTCGTGGGAGGAGAGAGATCCTTGCGTGACCTGGGGCAGTCTCTGCCAGGCCGCATGATCAGAGGAATCCTAATGGGTGCCACGAAAAACCTGAAGCTTTTAACTCTCATTAAATTCATTTGGATCAGAAGCCCGGCTTCGGCATGAAATCTTTCTCTCGCGGAGCCAAGGACTGAGGCTGAAATCTAGTCCCGGAGAGAGAGACCTAACAGAAGCACACCAACATCAGTGACCACGGGATTGTAAATCATATACCATATATCCTCCAGCATAAGCCGACCCGAATATCAGCTGATGCACCTAATTTTATCACTGAAACCGCACAAAAATTTTTTTCTGAAAAATTCAGCTTATACACGAGTATATATGGTAATCCAAAGCCAAAGGAGGGAATCGTAGCAGAGCCTAAATTGTAAGCCTCTGATTTGCAGAAGGCTAGGGATGACACTGGAAGCCCAAGATACATTTGTGAGATCTACACAGGAAAGACGCCTCTATCCAGATCAGAGGGATGCAAAGAAACAGCTACCAGACAGAGTGCACTGCAGAGATGACTTTCGGAGATCAAATGACAAACCTGACTTGACAAGTTAAAACCTTGTCAGTTAATCTTGCCTCTCTGGCTTTCAACATCTTCTGTGTTTTGGTTTTGTCATATTGGGGTTTATCTCAGATGTATTTCGTCATTGGGGGTAATCCTCTTGAATTCCGGTTATATATTTTAATGTTTTTTGGCATATGAAACCCAGGATTGATGAACCCTCAGAGGAAGCAAATAGAATAGGGGTTCCTGGGGGGCACAGTGGGAGAAGGAAGAGAATGTCTTTAAACTAATTGTAGTAACAGTTCTGTAACACCGCATGATGTGAATGGCCCAGGGAATAGGAGATCTGTATTAGCTCCCAATAAAATGATTTTGGGAAAAAAACCTCAGTGCCACGGACTCCATTCCAAATGAGAATGACAGCAACACTAAAGGACGGAGGAGAACTCACCCTGCGGTGGGTGCCTAAGGCTGCCCTTGGGGAGTAGAAACCTCGTCTTTCCCTCCAGCTGTTGAGCTGGACTGCTCTTTGGATTCTCAGTCAGACAGAGCTTCATTGGTCCTTTTGCCGTTTCTCTTGTACCTGTACTGTAATATGCTGAGTACAATATTATTGTCTCACTATTATAACTTTGTCATCATTTCAACCCTAGGACAAGTCTTACCCTCCCTGAGCTGAGAAAGGGGAAGGAATTGCTGGCTTTGGCTCAAATACAAAACTCTTGACTTTTCTTTCACTGGTGAAAGTAGGTCAGCAGAGTTTTTCACACTTTCATGCTGAAACGAGTCACATATTTTCATTAGAAGCAATTCAAAGCATTTGGTATTCAGAAGGTATCACTAACCAGCCCATCTTACATCACACCTCCATTTATTCACAAACACATTTTAATCGGGGTTCTATTCCATCACTTCGCCACTGTTCTTCTAAATGGCATCATCAAAAACAAACTCACTGCCATCAAACCGATGCTGAGTTTCTGAGACTGTAACTTTACTTTCACAGAGTCCCCTGTTTATCTCCTGAGGAGGAGCTGGTGATTTGGAGCTGCTGACTCTGCAGAAAGCTGCACTGTAACCACTAGCTCACCAGGGCTCCTGAAGTCACCCGAATAATTGCTGAATACAGTAGGCCTTTTAAGGCCTTAATATACTAGACAACTCTGCTGCATTTGCTATTTTTGACCACTATATCAAACAAACCCACTCTGCCTTAGCTCCACATTACAGCTAAAACTCTATCTACTCACTCAGTTTGCAGAAGACTACAGTTTACGGCAGGAGCCTACTCCCTTTACTCTTGGCATAAACTTATCCTTTGAGTTTTTTCAGAATGTCAAGGAGGGAGGAGCAGTCACAATGTGAAGGGTTTGTTTAGGCATGCCCTTAATAGAAAGTTGGGGTACATTAACCAACACATTGGATGGTGTAAGATACAAAACAAAATAAAAATATTGAATATAGTTATAAGGGTTCCTGGGGGTAGGGAGGGGGAGGGCAGGGATAAAGGGGAGCTGACAACCAAGAGTACAAGAAAGAAAATGTTTTGAGAATGATGGTGACAACAATGGTACAATCATAATTGGTCTAATTGGACTATAGATTGTTATAATATTTTAAGAGCTCCCAATAAAGTGGGGGGGGGAAAGTTGGGGTACCACAGGCTTATATATACTCCATTGGTTGTAGGGTCCCAGGAACAATCCTGAAAACATTTCCAAACTGCAATAGTATACATGCCCAATCATATTTCCCCTTCCATTGTCCCACTTGCCACAGTAATGAACTAAGCTGCCACTCGTACTTTTGTGACTAGTTTTGATTTTTATATCCCATAATTAGCAATGTGCTCTGAATCCTCTGGACACTAGTATGATCTCATATTGAGGGTCTCCCTCCTCCAAATTATTTGTCTTTCCTCCGTCTGGTCTTAGTCCCATTTAAGACTTAATGGACCAGGGGTGTGAGTGGCGATACTGGGAGGGAAGAGGGAGAGTGGGTTGGAGAGAGGTAACTGATTACAAGGATCTACATGTGACCTCCTCCCTGGGGGACAGACAACAGAATAGTGGGTGAAGGGAGATGCCAGACAGGGCAAGATATGACAAAATAGTAATTTATAAATTATCAAGGGCTCATGAGGGAGGGGGAAGCAGGGAGGGAGGGGGAAAAAAGAGGACTTGATGCAAAGGGCTTAAGTGGAGAGTAAATGCTTTGAAAATGATGAGGGCAAAGAATGTACAGATATGCTTTATACAATTGATGTATGTATGGATTGTGACAAGAGTTGTATGAGTCCCTAATAAAATGTTTAAAAAAAAGACTTAATGGAGTCTCTATACAATATTACACACACATACACTCACAGACCCCATATATACTCCTGTACAAGCCAAGTTTTTCAGCACATTTTCAATGCAGTATTTGTGGTAAAATTAGGTCCCTCGGCTGATATTTGGGTTGGCTTATACTCGAGTATATATGGTACAATATAGTTTTTAAATTTGGGGTCTTTTCTCCTCTAAAATAGTTCTCCTGCAAAGCTCATTATTTCCTCTTACTTTCTGGCCCCAAATATCCCTTATTTGTCCAATAAATGTTTTGTTTCCCTGTCTCCCTTTACTTCATACCTTTTCTCTAGAAAGAGCATTATATCAGAATCATGATTCACATACAATTTCATGATTCCCGGTTAAGCAGATGCAGTGACAACACACATGGTGGCTCATGACACGTTCATTAAGCCTCCACCCAGGGTGTTGGGATACAAACTAATACAGCTGTTCCGGCTCTTCTTCTGGCATCAGCAAATCCCGACCACTGGGTTTTCCTCAAAAAGCCACCTTCTCAATCCACTTGGCTCAAATGGAGGGACCCAATGAAGTGACTGTGCTGCTTTTTTCTGCCCATTGTCTCCTCAATTAGAGCACTAACTAACCCCTTAAAGTAACTTGCCTATTTAACTTTGTAATCTCAGTATTTGGCATTTGAAGAATGGCAAGGAAGCAGCATTAAATCTCTGGCTTTACAAAGGAGAAGAATCAAGCTCCACATCAGCACAAAGCTAAATCCTATGTAACTGACTTTCAAAGCATACTCTGCCTGAGGATAAAGCTTTTTATAGTGCTGGTTAATGGTCAGGCAGGCCTCCACCCTTCAACTTTCCTGACACCAGCTGTCCCTCCTGCAGCACTCTCTAACTTCTAAACTGGATTCTAGAATGGCCCCCACAGAACAACCTCATAACCATGGCCTTTATTGGGGAAATTTAAGAGATTATAATTCAAGGTCAGAAATGCTCAGTTTCTCCACTCAGAATAGGCACTCCCAGGTCTCTCTTGGAGCCTCAACCTCTCCACCACTCAGCCTCTTGGTGTCTGCACTCCTTGGGGAATGTTTCAAAGCTTGTATAGAACTGCTGATAGGGAGTGCTGATGTAATGAAGGGAGGGGGACAGTGGGGGAGGGGGAAGTAGGGAGGAGGAACCTAACACAAGATTGAATTTATAGCCGCCCCCTGCCCCCGAAGGTGACGAGTAATAGAAATGTAGGTTAAGGAACAGTGTAAGATACAAAATAATAATAACAATATATAATTGATCAAGGATGTGAGGTTGAGGGAGAGAGGGATAAAAAGAAGCTTATACCAAGGGCTCAAGTAAAAAGTGTTTTGGAAATGATGATGGCAGCATATGTACAAATATACTTGTACAATTGATGTATGGACTGTTATAAGAGCTATAAAAGCCTCCAATAGAATGATTTGTTAAAAAAAAGAACTGATAATTGGCCAAAGGTCATGCTAGTCTGTTATAAGCCTCAACCCAAAGACACTAAATTCCAGTTTTATGGAACAGCAAGCTTAATACCTCAGTTAAGTGCTTAAATGCACCCCACTCCACAGTGAGCCTCCAGCTAAAGACATTCAATTTTCTCTTTCCATGCCCCAAGAAGCCCACCATGTTTTCTCTTGGTTCTGCTTCTGCCAATTCTGTCACCATAGCCTTCTGCCCCTGGACCAAGGAGGTTCAGCACAAAGGAATCTTGAGATCCAATCCAAAGGACATGCTCCACTCCAGGCTTTTCTTCCTTGATGGTCCTGAGCTGCTGCTTCCTCTTTCTGAAATGGCTAATTTTATACTGAGCAGGATGGCAAAATCGACCAATCTCCCATTAGAGCTGCGGATATTTACAATCACGATTAACAATTATTCACAACCAGCATCTCCTACCTTCTTTTACCCAGACCCACAGGAAAAAAAGCCATTTGAAAGATGCTATAGAGACTGTGGCTGGAAGATCCATATTAAATAATTTATTGCAAATCAAGAGAGAAAAGACAGGTTAGTGGTTCACAGAAGATAGAGCTATTGAGAAAATGAGGCCTGACTAATACGCATATGAGAGTTTTCTTTGAATGGGGGAGGGTGACAAAAGTATTCTGGAGTTAATAGCAATGGTTCAATGTACTAGAAGTCACTCAACTGTATTCTTTAAGATGGTTAAAATGTAGAATTTTTATTATGCAAATTTTAAATTAAAGATTGAAAAAGTGGTTGCCCCTAGGGGAGAGAGCTTGGAGTGTATGTTAGGGGAACAGCAGATTGCTTTCTAATCATTATTCCATTTTGACTACTTAATTATCTCCATTTAGCAAATGGAGTCAACAGCTGGGTAAAAAACCTGATTTTCCAACTAAGTTAACAACATCTAAACCTACTACTGAAGAGGAAAGAGAAGAGATTCTTGGATTTTGAATTATGTCCTGTAATCTTCTGAATCATGTCCTCTAGTCTTCTATAGTTCGTCCCCATTTATATTGTAGGCCCACTATAGATGTAGTCAATAAATAGTCTTTTAAATGTTAATCACTAAAGCATTATGTAAATTATATATACATCTTTCAAATTATTATGTAATTATATACACATCTTTGTAAGAATACAAAATGCATTTTACATGAAAATAGTTCTATGTATTCACAAGGGGAACTGCTGACAATAATGATAGTATAGTTGTTAGTACTAAATTTTAAATTTCCTGAGTTTTCTTCTAATTTGTTATTATAAAATAAATCCAAAGACAAAATTTTCACTAGTTTCTTCAGCTATAGTTTTCATATAGTACATATGAAATCTAATACTTACCTATCAAGAAAATCCTTATCTACCACAGCAGAAATGTCAAGTAGAGGATTTCCCATTCCAAAGAGAATATTTTCACTAAAAAAAAAGACAAAATGCAAGCACAAGTTAGAAAAGTTGATGTAGAACATATAGACAAATAACATAAAATAGGTATCTTCGCATCATTTTGAGAATAAACTTGCTAGGTTTATGATATATTTCATCTGATTAGATGT
The DNA here is from genome assembly GCF_050624435.1 of Tenrec ecaudatus. Lineage (NCBI taxonomy): Eukaryota > Metazoa > Chordata > Mammalia > Afrosoricida > Tenrecidae > Tenrec > Tenrec ecaudatus. Next base: position 45,195,489 of record NC_134545.1, read on the forward strand.
AGAACATATTTTTACAGTAGCACAAAATCATTTAGAAAGGAGAATATTTAAATTGGAGACACAACTAATGATTGAAACTAATTAAGTTACATAAGATTTTATAAAGAAGAAAAGTCTATTGCAACAAAGTTCTTTACTTGATAAGCATCTTCAATAACTGATGCTGTAGTAAGATGCCCAGTTACTGAAGGTCATTAGGGAGCACAGAGGAATTCCGGGTGAGCTTTGCAAGGGACCTAACTGACAAAGTGAGACTGACTAGAGTGAAGGCCTCACAATCAGTGTCATCGCTGACATGCTTTTCAATCCATCAAAAGTTTTCAGAATTCTCCAGTGGAAGTAAGCAACAACTACAGGGGCTACTTAATAACTGTTAAAAACAAATCAGCATAGCTGTAAGTCATTTTGAGTGAGATGAAGTCTCTTTCCCACAAATTACTGCAAAATAACGATGGTTCAAATTCCAGGAGAAAGCAGTTCATCTCTGTCTTTGGAGGACCCCCGCTGACTGACTGCTAGCAAAACACTAGTGGCCATGGTTAAATCAGCCTCCACAGAAGGCATTGTTCTAAATTATTCAGGAAGATTTGCCTCTCTGTAATTTCCCATGCTGTTTTCATGCTCTATATTAACTTACCAAAAACATGTTTACTTGTTTATCAATTATGCCCAGACATTTGGCTATGTGGATCATAAAAAATTATGGATAGCCTTGTGAAGAATGGGAATTCCAGAGAGCTTCATTGTGTTCATACAGAACTTGTACATGGATCAAGAGGCAGTTGTGTGAACAAAATAAGGGACTATTGCATGGTTTAAAATCAAGAAAGGCCTCAGGAACAATAATGAGAGTAGTGATACCATAACGGTGGGGGGATAAAGAGGGAACCAATCCCAATGATCGACGTATAAACCCCCACCTCCACCCCCACCCAGGGTGACAAACAACAGAAACATGGGTGAAGGGAGACAGCGAGGGGTATAAGAAAGGAAAATAATAATTTATAATTTATCAAGGATTCATGAGGGTGGGGGGGAGGAGGAATGGGAAAATTAGGAGCCGATACCAAGGTCTCAAGTAGAAAGAAAATGTTTTGAAAAGGATGGTGGCAGCATATGTGCGAATGTGCTTGACACAACTGATGTATGGACTGCTGAAGAGCTGTAAGAGCCCCCAATAAAATGGCTAAAAAGTGATAATAAAACAAAATAAAGAATGGTGTGCATTAGGGCTGCATCCTCCCACCATACTCAATCAGTCTGCATGCTGAGCAAAATCACCCAAGAAGCTGGATGACATTTAGAATACAGCATGAGGACTGGAGGAATGCTTATTAACAATCTGTGATATACAAATGACACAACCTTGATTGCTGAAAGTGAGGAGAAATTGAAACACTTGCTGATGAAGCTCAAAGACTGCAGACTTGAGTATGGATTACAACTCGATGTCAAGAAGACCCAACCCCTCACAATTGGCCCAATAGGACATCATGGACATCATGATCAATGGGGAGAAGATCGATGTTGTCAAGGATTTCATCCTGCTTGGATGTTCAATCAATGCTCATGAAAGCAGCAGCCAAGAGATCAATAGGCATGTTGTATTAGGTAAATCGACTCCACAAAAACTCCTCAGACTACCGAAAAGCAGAAAAGTTACTTTAAGGACTTAGGTGCACCAGGCCCGAGACATGGTATTTTCCTTTGCCTCATATGCATGTAAAAGTTGCACACTTCTCGATTTTTGAATTTGCTGGGATATAATCTTTCATAATATTGGGATTTTTTTAATCCCATTTGCTTATGTTGTAATATGTTTCATTTCTCATTTATAAAATGTTTTTCATATTCTTTTCCTTTGTTAGGTTTGCCAGTGGTTTATCAATTTTATTAAAATTTGGTCCTATTGATTTTTTTCTATACATATGTTTTTTCTGGTTCATTTATTTCTGCTACAATCCTCATTATTTCTTTTCTTCTAGCATCTAACAGTTTGTTTGCTGCATTTTGCAGCTGTTGCAGTTGGTGTCTTCAGGGGTTTGCTTTAATCTTCCAGCCTCACTGATGTGTACAGACGTTGCTATACACCACTCTCGGGATATTGCTTTTGCCACATCCAAAGGTCTTCCAATGTGCTATTTTTGTTCTCCTTTGTGTCAAGGAATCATTAGACTGTGTTCTTTATTTCTTCTATTACCCAGTGACTCTTGAGTAAAGTGTTGTTCAGTTTCCATGATATAGGTTTTCAGAGTTGATCCTTTTATGGTTGGTTGTATTAACTCTGTTTTTCTGAATTTATTGATGCTTGGTTTATAACCTAAAATATTATCTGTTCTACAATAAGATCCATGGGAGCTAGAGAAAAAAGTGAAATGAATTTTGTTGGGTGAAGTGTTCCATTAATATCTATGAGATCAAGTTGATTATTGTTATTTAATATTTTGTATCTGTTGATTTTCTTTCTAGATCAATGGTTCTCAACCTTCCTAATGTGACCCTTTAACACAGTTCATGTTATGATGACCAACCGACCATCAAATTATTTTTGCTGCTACTTCATAACTGTAATTTTGCTACTTTTAAGAATCAGGCGACCCCTGTGAAAGGGTCGTTTGACCCCCAGAGGGTTTGCGACCCACAGGTTGAGAACCGCTGTTCTAGTTGATTGATCTTTAATTGGAAGTGGTGCATTCAAGTCTCTCCTACTATTATATTATAAGCTATTTGTCTCTTCATTTCTATAAAAAATTAATTAATATATTTCTATTGTCTTTCACTTGTTGCACATATACGAGGTGGTACCCGCCCAAAAACTGAATTCCTCCAACCACTCCCAAGCTATGTATTTAATTTTTTTTTAAAAGTACTCTACACGACACTTAATACATTTGTCAAATCTGCAATTCCATTCTTGGATATCGTTTTCAAACTCATCTGCTTGGATGGCTGACAACACCACCCTTGCTTTTTCTTCACTGTTTTTTCATTTCCCCCTTCATTCGTGAAACAAAAAGAAGTAGCACAAAAGCACCATCAGGTGAGTCAGGTACATGGGGCAAGAGAGGAATACTGGTTTTTGCCAAAAACTGATGCACGGACAAGGCTGCGTGAGCAGGTGCACTGTCGTGGTGGCAAAATCAGTCCCCCTTCGGCCACAAATCAGGCCATTTTTGTCACACTGTTAATGCAATCTTTTCAGAACCTCTAAATAGAAAGCCTGATTAACAGTCTGACCTGTTGGAACAAAGGCCAAATGCACTACCAATCGACATTGTTGTCCATTTGGGAAGCTAATGGATATCCAGTACGAGGTTTGTCACCAATCAATATCTCACCTTTTGTAAAAAAAGAAAACCACTCATACACTTGAGTTTTTCCCATAGCGCTATTCTTAGAAGCTGTGTTCAACATCCCAACAGTTTCTGCTGCATATTTCCCAAGCAGGAAACAAAATTTCAGTCACAAGTTCTTTCTCTTAAATCAGCCAACACAAGAACGAGGTTCGAGCAAAGCTTTTATGAAAAGTTCACAGTAGACAGAGAGAACCTGCCCAGGCAATGCCCCTGAGTGCACCAACTCTGAGTGAGTTGCTCAATGCTTGCCTGCAGGAAAAATGCATACTACAAAAGCTCCTCGCTGCCCAGTGCAATTCTGTTTTCTGGGGGATATCCCTTTTATGAATTATGGTTAAGGTTTCTCATTACATTAAAGCTTTTATTATTAGATAGTGGCCTTCTTCATCTCTCATTATGTTCTTAATTTGATGTCTATTGTCTGAGATTCATATTGCTAGTCTAGCTTTCATTTGACTGCTGTTAGATTGATATATATTTTTTATTTTGCATCTATGTTAATCTTTATACTACCGCATGTTTCGAGGGGCCAGCCCCAATCCAAACTACGTGTACAATTTATTTCAGAGGACAGCACTGAAGCTGCAGCACAGGGGGAGGGACACTTCTGATCAGAGCACATGCGAAGAACGGAGCACATCCTGGCACACCAAGCCATGAAGACAATACTCCCGCTCAGGGCAGCCAATCCAGAGAAGACCATATGGCCAGCCCCACTATGAGACATAACATCCTTCACTGACCCACAGCCCTACAGGAGACAACACAGTGTAGAGAATTCAGCCTGATCTGTTCCCACAACACCAAGGCAAAACACTAAGGGCGTGCAAAAGAACAGCAAGGGGAACAGAGCAATGAAGTCCCCAGGGAATACCAAAAATAGACTTTGGGTCAGAGGCTTGGCATCCCAACAGACCCGACCAGAAAACACTCCTGAAGGCCAACACACAGTCCTTGAACTAACTACAGGCCTTTTTGTGTGTGTCATTGGCTTTTTGTTATTGTTGTTGTTTTGTTATCTTTTGTTGTTTGGTTTTGCTCTGTGCATCTTATTATCTCCATAGGTCTGTCTAAATAAGATAGGCTGGATGAACAATCTGGAGGAGAAAACAACGGGACCTATGGTTCCAGAGAACATGGGAGAGAGGGAGGTGGGGGGTACGGAAGTGGTGTTAACAAATCCAGGGCAAGGGAACAAGCGATCCAAATCAGTGGTGAGAAGGGTGCAGGAGGGCTGATAGGGCATGATTCAAGGGTAATGTAACTGAAAGGAATTACTGAAACCCAAATGAAGGCTGAGCATGAGAGTGGGACAAGAAGAAAGTAAAAGGAAATAGAGGAAAGGGCTAGGAGACAAAGGACATTTATAGAGGTCTAAATAAAGGCAGGTACATATGTAAATATATTTATACATGAGAATGGGGAAAATAGATCTCTGTGCATAGATTTATAGGTTTAGTATTAAGATAGCAAATGAACTCTGGGTCTCCACTGAAGTACTCCCTCAATGCAGAAACACTTTGTTCTATTAAACGGGTATTCCATGATGCTCACCTTCCCGATATGATTGCTGAAGACAAATGGGTGCATAAGCAAATGTGGTGAAGAAAGCTGATGGTGCCCGGCCATCAAAAGATATAGCATCTGGGGTCTTAAAGGCTTGAAGGTAAACAAGCAGCCATCTAGCTCAGAAGCAACAAAGCCCACATGAAAGAAGCACACCAGCCTGTGTGATCACAAGGTGTTGAAGGGATCAGGTATCAGGCATAAAAGGAAAAAAAAAAATCAAATCATTGTGAATGAGGGGGTGTGCAGATTGGGGACCCAAGACCCATCTGTAGGCAACTGAACATCCCCTTCCAGAAGGGTCACAGGGAGGAGACAAGCCAGTCAGGGTGCAATGTAGCAACGATGAAACGTACAACTTTCCTCTAGTTCCTAAATGGTTCCTCCCCCATACTATCATGATCCCAATTCTACCTTATAAATCTGGCTAGACCAGAGGATGTACACTGGTACAGATAGGAACTGGAAACACAGGGAATCCAGGACAGATGACCCGACCCCTTCAGGACCAGTGCTGAGAGTGGTGATACCGGGAGGGAAGGGTGGAAAGGGGGAACCGATTACAAGGATCTACATATAACCTCCTCCATGGGGAATGAACAACATAAAAGTGGGTGAAGGGAGACATCGTACAGTGTATAAGATATGACAAAATAATAATTTATAAATTATCAAGGTTTCATGAGGGAGTGGGGAGTGAGGGGAAAATGAGGAGCTGATACCAAGGGCTCAAGTAGAAAGCAAATGTTTTGAGAGTGATGAGGGCAACGAATGTGCAAATGTGCTTGACACAATGGATGTATGTATGGATTGTGATTAGAGTTGAATGAGCCCCCAATAAAATGATTTTTTTAATAAAAGTACTTTTCTTGTAAGCAGCCTATTAAAAGTTCATATTTTTTAATCTACTCTTTTTAGCTGATTAATTCACTGTTTACATTTGGTATTGTTATTGATAAACATGCTTTGGCTGATGTTACTTTGTCATGTTTCTTTAATGGCATTACTAGTTTTACTTTTCAAGAGTTTTCATGTTGTATTCCTGTTGTTTTGGGTTGTCTTATTCCTCCCTTTACTTTTTTCTTTTTTACCTTAGTGTCTGTCTTGCTTATATGGTTTTCATGCTGTTTGTTTTGTTGAAATTTCAAAAATTTTCCTTGTAAGTTATTTTTAGTGGTTTTCTTTCCAGTTTCAAAGTAATTTTTTATAGTTTGTGAACAGTTTGATATCTTCTCCATTTAAGTATTTATTATCTGCTCTGTTCCCTCTGCTCTCATTTGTTTTTTATCCTCATAGTGGGATGTTGTCCACAATTCCTTATTTTTTTTAAAGAACACTACAATTACTTATTTTAATTTACTTAGTTCGATGTCACTTTGAGTACTGCTTAGAGTGTTTTCTCCATAACAATTTATTTCCTAACATGTTTAGGCTGCTGTCTGTTGTTATAGTATAGATTTTCTATCCACAGAACTCCTTTCAATATTTTTTGTAAAGGTGGTTGTGTCGTATAAATTCCTTTAGTTTTTATTTGTAAAGAAATAGGTTTTCTTTTTATTTCTCCCTCATATTTGAGAAATAATTTTGCTGGATTCTTGGTTGGCAATTTTTTTCTTTCAGTATTTTGAATACAACTTTCCACTGCCTTCTTCCCTAAATAGTTTTGGTGGAAAAATCTGAACTTATCCTGATCACTTGACCTTTGTATTTATTTATAAAATCATTTTATTGGGGGCTCATACAACTCTTATCACAATCCATACATCCATCCACTGTGAACTGTGTCAAGCACATTTGTACATTTGTTGCTATCATCATTCTCAAAACATGTGCTTTCTACTTGAGCCCCTAATATCGGCTCCTCATTTTCCCCCCTCCCTGCTCTCCTCTCCCCCATGAACCCTTGATAATTTATAAATTATTATTTTGTCATATCTTACACTGTACGATGTCTCCCTTTACCTACTTTTCTGCTGTCCGTTCCACAGGGAGGAGGTTATATGTAGATCATTGTAATCGGTTCCCCCTTTCCATCCCACCTTCCCTCCACCCACATGTATTGTCACTCACAGCACTGGTCCTGAAGGAGTCATCTGTCCTGGATTCCCTGAGTTTCCAGTTCCTATCTGTACCAATGTACATCCTTTAGTCTAGCAAGATTTGTAAGATAGAATTGGGATCATGATAGTATGGGGAAGGAAGCATTTAAGAATTAGAGGAAAGTTGTATGTTTTATCATTGCTACATTGCACCCTGACTGGCTCATCTCCTCCCCACAACCCTTCAGTAAAGGGGTGTCCAATTGCCTACAGACGGGCTTTGGGTCTCATGATAATCTACTTGCCAGTTTTGTTGGATAATTTGTTGACAGAAGTCACAACTATGGGCATTTATTACTAGTAAACAATAAGGACAAGTCAGGATCAGTAAACTGTAAGGACACAGTCAAAGGTTTCCAGCAGAGCCTCTTAAGCACCAGCTAAGCATGTCTCCTGTCCTCAGCCGTTCAGCAGTGTGGCCCCTTGGCTTCTGCCTCTTGAGCCAAGAAGCCAGCCCACCCACTGTGTTGCCTCATAGTCTTGGTATTGCTGCTGTTCTACCTCATGGTCGCCTTGCCTCAGTGGCCCTGGGATCTCTGTTTTTGAGATGAGCCGTATACACAGAGGAATGGAATGGCTTTGATGGAGGTGTTTTTTGTCTTTCAGTAGACCACATCTCCGAGGAAATAAAGGGTGGTCCCTTTGGGTCAGATCCCTAGTAAAATGGAAGCTAAAAATGCATCCCAACTTCAACCTGTCCATTAGCACGGAAGAGAACTCCCTTCAAGATGGCATTATAACCACAAGTATAGGGTTGGAATTTATAAAACATCACATAAGGGATTATGGCTAGAAAGGCGACTGGCTACATCTCAGGAAGAACTTTGATGGCGTAGCGGTTACTCACTGGGCTGCTAATCGCAAAGTCAGCAGTTCCGACGACCAGCCACTCCAGGGGAGAAAAATGAGGCTTTCTACTCCCATAAAGAGTTACAGTGTCAGAAACTCAGAGGGGCAGTTTTACCTTGTCCCATAGGGTCACTATGAGTCAGAATCAACTCAGTGGTAATAAGAGAGTTACCTCTCAAGGAGGTATTGCTATTATATTTGATTTACACATAAGGAAAACAAAAGGTTCAAAAAGAGTTTATAACCAGCCAAAGAACCTACAAATCTTGGACCTTTAAATCTAGGACTTTCGTGAATATACAAATGGGCTTCAAAAAATGTGTGGAAATTTTCCATTATCTATTTCCACAAACTTGTTTAAGCTCCCTTATACTACATTTAGCTACTCAGAACACTGTTTGACCAGTGGAAAATAATCACAACATATTCTATTATATATAATATTTCATATAAAAATAATATTCCATAATATGGTCTTATTTCAAATATTATTTCAGCAATCAAGCCTACTACAACAAACATTTTATAGTGAATATATAGGTGACTAGATAGTTGGTTATTCAAATAGGATATTTTTTAGAGTAAAAGGAGTTATTAGTATATATGCAACAATAACAGATATGATCCAGCATTGTCCTGGACAAACTGAGGCATATAGCCATCCTATTTATATAGCTGGCTTTGCTATTTAAGAGATAAAATTCCATACTTAGGTTTTATCACAGTATTTTTGAAATAAAAATTTTAAACCAAGGAGTTTTAAAGAAGTAAAAAGACATGATTGTTAGTGAATACTGTAGGAAAGGATTGGTTTTATCTGATTGTTCTTAATGTAGCCATAATGTGGCTAGAAAGGTTTGAAGTTAGAAAACTTTGTACGCTTTTTCAAATCAATATGACCTACTTATAAATATAAGCTGTAAGACATGACCACATTGTCCAGTCCTATAAAGATATTTCTGTCCTTCAAAATCTTTCATAAGGGAACTAGGATTGAAGATAATTTGCCTAAGAATATAGTATTATGAGCAGCAATCTGAAATTTACCATTCATATGAAAGACTCGGGTTCTGCAATGAGGGCAAACATTCGGTCTCAAGGTTCTAAAAAATAAAAACTGTCTAACAAAGGGAAGTTAATTTCCCTAAGAATATGCGCAGCAATGTGAAATTTACCATTCATAAGAAAGACTCAGGTTCTGAAATGAGTGCAAACATTCGGTCTCAAGGTTCTAAAAAATAAAAAAAACTAACAAAAGGAAGCAGTTTAATTTTAGCCTTATGAATTCTCTATCTGAATAATAAAACATCCTATTGAATGCACACTCAAAACGTCCTTAGTCTTAGAAAAATACCCAGGAGTCCACCCACAGACCACATGAATTTTCCAAGGTACGCCCAACACACAGACGTAGTTTCAGAGTAATTATGAGGGAGCAGTCATGTTCAGAATCCCAGAATAGTCTTAGACCAAACCTAACTTCTGTCTACGCGGGTCACAGAACAGAGCAGCAAACACTCTCCATCTCCCTAATTCACCTTACCGGTCCTTCACTTGCACAAACCCGAGCTGTCACAATGCCCAAACCTAGACTAGACACTGTTCTTAAGAGAAAAGGGCACTATTCAGAAACCAGTTTTTGAAATAATGTCATTCTGGAAAGTACATAAAGTTGGAATAAGGAAACCATAGTTCTATCTTAAGCTTTTACAACTGTCTAACTAGGAATGGCACAGAGCTTCACCTTGGGCCTCAAAATTAATTATGGAATAAGAAAAAACAGGATTATCTCTGACATTTCTAAAATTTCCACTATCTCCTGAATTTAATCCAGGTTTTAATTTTCCTGAGGAGTCCTGATAGCACAGTGGTTACTCATTGGACTGCTAACCTCCAGGTCAGCAGTTGAAGTCACCAACCACTCTGCGGGAGTAAGACATGGTTTTCCACTTCCATACAGTTACCCCACAAGGGAATTCTCCCCTGTCCTGTAGGATTGCTATGCGTCAAAATCGACTTGATGGTGATTAATAGTTAATTTTCCTACTGCACCAACTAAAGAGCATCAAACTGCTCTATGAGTTCCCAAACCATAAACAGTTGAAATCCAATAGATATGCATAGAATGTATGTTATATATATAAAATAAAGGATAAAAATTGTTCCTCAAGGATAATTTGTTTTAGAGGATGTAATTTTATACTCATCAGTAGTCAATTCAAAAAAACAAACTAGTGCATTCCTACCCATTGCTACCCTATGGACTTAAGAAGTTGTAAATCTTTAAGCAGAAAGTTTCATTTTCTCCAGTGGAGCGACTGGCAGATTTGAACTGCTGACCTTGCAGTTAGCAGTCTAACTTGTAAACCACTACACTAGTAGGACTCTTATAATGAAGTAGTTGAATATTAATACAAATGATGGAAGTCAAGCAAATAACATCACCTAAATCCACTAAAAACCTTAAATTTTCTTTTTTTAAAAAAGGTTTTCTTTCATTGAAATAATTAGTTAGAAACGTTTTTTTTTAAAGGAAACTCTTTAATAGTTGAATGCTACACTAAAGAAAGCAACCAGGATTGGCTAGAACTCTGCATTCTGGTTCAATGTGCCCTATTGTTTTTGACAACGTAAACAAATCATAGTATCTTTGGGCTTTTGTTTCCGAAACTGCAAGATGAGAGCATTAGACTTATAAATTTGTTTGTGGTTTAAAAGTTTAGACTTAATATCTCTTCTCAGATGACAATAGTTTCTTTGTAACTCAAAGTACTTTGAATAAGGAAAGCATATTGTATTTATAAAATGCCTTGAACTTTACAATCTTTTTCATACCTACCCAATAACACTGTAGTATGCATATTAGAAGATCACCATTACTGAGCATTTCATTAACCAAACCACCAATGGAAAAAAAAAATAGAGGAAGATCAGTAAATAAAACCCTCACTTAGAACCCAGTTACACTGACTTCCTGATCATTAGTTCTAAACGTTCTTTCAGTCAGCGCACACAATCACGTATCCCTATATTTAGCAGCAATTATTTTGAAGTAAGTCCACTGGCTATGAAGTAATATTTTAACAATTTTTGACCATGATCACTGACCTTACGAATACAAAAGGCTCAACAATGGCACAATGGGTTACTTGTTGGGCTGCTAACCCAACTAGAACTCACTAGATGCTCTGCAGGAAAAAAGATGAGGCTTTCTAGTTCAGTAAAGATTTACAGGCTCAGAAAACCAAAGGGACGGTTCTCTGTCCTATATTATCACTGAGTTGAAAACAACTCAGTTTCAGTGAGCTTTCTGAGAATGCCTACTTTATGAGCTACTCTTAATTTGCAAATGAGACTATGTCTAACACCATGGCTGTGGAACCTACATCTGCATGACGTAAATGCATTTGAAAATGGAATGAAAAAATAACAGACGTTCTCTACATACTATTTTTAAGTTCTCATATTTCTAAAAATCCGTCACTGTAAACCTGATGAAGCAGTTATTATTCTGACACACATAGGGTTAAATGAGGCTCTCAACACAACGGTAATTAAGTTTTTTTTTTCCTTTTTTTTACTTTCTATTGTGGTTTGGGTGAAAGTTTAGTGAGTTAGTTTTCCATGCAACAATTAGACACATTTTGACACTGGCTGCAATTGCCTCAAATGAACTGCACACTTCCCACTTCCTCCTTGGGTTCCCCATTTCTCTCTGTACTTGTTTCTTAAGGCTTCCTGCCTTCTGAGCTTTGCTGTTTGGGCTAAAGCGACTCCCCTGGTCTTACGTGGTTGGTTGTTCTAAGTAGTACATTATTCCTTGATACTGCTTTTCACGTTGTAAGCCTGGAACTGGTCCAGGAAAAGTTGATATCTGGAGAGGAGTTCATTTTGAGCCTTGAAGGGCTTCTGTAGCCTTGGAGACCCCACTGGTCTCTCCTGTTTTTAATGATTAGAATTTTGTTCCATGTTCTTTTTCTCCCTTTCGGTTTAAAACCTTCCACAGTGATCCCGAGCACAGAAGTTTACCGTAGTAACCTGGGTGCGTCAAGTTCTGGTTTCAGATTAGCAGAGGCTGTGGTTTGTGTAGTCCAGTCTTCTAGAATAATTGTTTCTTTGTGTTTTTCTTATTTCTTTACTCTTCTTTGCTCTGGATGGAGAGACCAGTAATTGCAACTCAGAGGGTCACTACGAAGTTTTTGAAACCTGAGTTGCTACTGACCAAAGGAGGATGTAGAACATTGTCTTTGTGGACTATGTTATGCTGATAAATACACACACAGATACATATTATCCCTCAAGACTGAGGTCTTAAGTACCCAAGCCCCGTGACTCACTTCCTCAAGGTATTTGGCTATGGCTAAGGAGTTTTGATCAGGAGAAAATGAGGCTATGTACTCCCATAAAGAATTGTCTCGGCCTGTCCTCTCTGCCCACGCTGTGTGCAGACCTAGCTGTTGAGATCATGGCCGTCTAGGAGGGGCTGTAAATTCCTGGTTGCAAGGAAACCATGCCATGTGCCAAAGTGATGGAAGAGCCAGCTTTCTCATCATGAATACCCAGTATAACAAATATCACGTGAGATCTTGAAGTCAAGACTCTGCGACACTTGAATATACCACAGATGTGTCTTTTGCCCGAGACTCCTTGCACCTCATCAGTTCAAAGCCAGGGCCAACCTGACTAAAGCTCTCCCACGATGACCAACCAGCCTGACTGTGACCTGGAGAACCCATGGAGAACAGAGCAGAATCCACCCTCGCCAACTTTACCAAGTTCCTCTCCGCCCTCCAAAGTTTCAGGAAGGCCCCGCACCTGGTCGTGCAGGTAGAAGAGCAGGCCAAATCAGCAAGAAATAGCCCCAATGATGACTGCAAATAAATTTGTAACGAATGGAAGCTTCCCACAAACTGTTGAAGGCCCCTTGTATATCTATCACACAGCTTTTGCCTGTTCACTTCTTTACAGGTTTAAGTCTTATTGACAGTAATTACAAGAATCTGTTTGCAAGCGTACCATTCCACGATCCATGGAATTTTTCCATCACCCCTACCCTCCATCCCCCACTGTCTGTATACTGATCGTAGTATCCACTAATAAACTTTGATATCTACCCCAGTCGATAGGTTCATTTAGAGTCAGAATTGACTCAATGGCAATGAGTGAAGAAGTCTTAAAAACATTATCCCGTTTGCTCTACTATATCTTTGGATATATCTGCATTATACACAATCACATATGTAGAAGAATATTGCCAAACCTATAAATATTCCTACGTGTGCTCCCAATCACCTTCCCACATCCATTCCAATTGCATGTCTACCCACAGACACTAGGGAGCTTCATTAAGGTCTAGGGAAAATAGAATTAAAATGACAGTGAAATTCCTCTATAAACTTGTTGAAGTCCTCCCATCTTGTTTGTTACTACTATTATTGCAGGATTGTGTATGTAACAGTATTTACCTTTGATGTCTTTTGCTCTGGTGCACTTCCTGGTGTCTTCCGCTTACCTTGGTCATGTTGCGCTGGCCTCCCCACTTAATATATTGCCGTTTCCCTCATCCAAGTTAATGTGCGCCTACTCTCTGGTTAGTAATTTGCTCTCCCCTTTCCTCTTACGCCTAATAACCATCAAAGAATGTTCCTCAGTGTATCACTTTTGTTTGATTTTTTAATAATAGGGGTCTCATACAGCACTCAATTTTGTCCTTCCACGATTCTTATTTCATTCAACAACATAACGTCCTCCGAGTTCAACCAGGAGATGTTTTACAGATTCATCACTTCCTTAACATTTTGTAGTACTCTATTTTGTTTATGTACCATTGTTTGTTATCCATTCATTACTGATGGGCACTGTTTTAGATCAGGTTGACCAGAGAAACAAAATCATTGACACTCATATATGTGTAAGAGAGAACTTTATATTACAAGAAGTAATGATGCATCAATAAAACATCCCAGCCCAGTCCAAATCAAGTCCATAGTTCCATATTAGCCCATGAATTCCTCTTTAGTCTCACACAGCACATCAATAATGCCAAATGCAGGCCGAGCACAGGCCAGTGGGTGTAAAGTTCTATGGATCCAATGGCAGTGGACACACCTCCAGGGCTTTGGCAGCCATCAGCGTGGCTCCATGTAGCTTGTCACCAGGAAGGCGAAACAGAGAGTATGTCCTGCCTCCAGGGAAGAAGTTCCCAGAACCTCATGAGAAGATCATGCTCATAAGGAGAAACGAATCAGGTTGTGACCTGACTGACGGGCTAGACCCCACCCCTTCGTTCTTTTATCAAGTTGGCATAAAATTGTGTAACAGGCACTTTGGTCATTTGTTTTTGTATTGTGAATAATGTTGCATAGAATATGGATACACATAGATCTAGTCATGCCAGGCCTCTTATTTCTCTGAAATACATACGTAGTGGAATTGCTGGATCATATTTCTAGCTCCAAATTTTGCAGAAGCACTGTACTGTTTTCCACGGTGCTTTTGCCCTTTCATGGTTCCACCAGCAGGCTACTGGGGTTCCAGTCTCTCTACATGAGGGATAAGGAAGCTTTTTCTCTGCCAAGGGGCATATTGGTCAAACATTTAATTAAACGTCCCTAATGCGACAACATCTAGAACGGCTTCTCTGTGACGAAGTATGTGATGTTAGCAGGTAACGATGACTCCACAGCCCAGGTGTTCTCACCACTGTTCTACATCCTCACCAGATTTGTTTTCTCTTTTACTAAACTTTGCTATTATTGCCAGGGGGAAAGAGCTAGCTCATTGTTGCTCTGACTTGTTATCTAATAAAAGGAGCCCTGGTGATGCTGTTGGGTAAGCATTAGACTGCTATCCACAAAGTCGGTGGTTCAAACACACTAGCTATAGTGGCTCAACCCCACCTGCTTGGGGGGTATAAGATGAGGCAATCTACAGGAGCAAAGATTAACAGAGCTGGAAACTCTAACAGGGTCACTGTGACTCGGAACTGACTCTATTGCAGTGGATTTGGCTTTGGGAATGGCTGATGATTGCAGGTATTTCTTCAAGTTTGCTGGCCACCTGCATATCGTCTTCAGTGAAGTGTCTGTTCACATCCTGTCTGTTTTTAAATTGGGTTGTCTTTTTTTTTTGTTGAGGTGACGTTTTCTCTAAATTTTAGAGAATAGACCCTTGACACATGTGTCAATAGCAACTGGTTTTTAACTGACATCCTTTCATCACATGTCAGGGCTGTGCCAACCTTTAAATCAATCTTTTGAAAATAACCATTCAGCCCAATGTGGAGCTGGAAAGAGCAAAATTAATAAGAGAAAAGGCACATCTGTCACTTGCTAAAAAGTGAAAGCTTTAGACTTGGATGTTTCTCCACTCAGCAGTAGCCAGCAAAGATAGGCAAATTAGAACTCAGATCACATATAGCTGATTAACATGGAAAATATTTGACTTACATTTCTAATTAGCAGCATGATGATAGGGATGGAGAGAGTAGAAAGAGGAGCTTAATTGTTGATATTGAGTACTATACTAATTCATGCTGAAATACTGTTAGGTTAATGTATATGCCCAATAATTTACTCTGAGAGTCTGTCCCTATGGGTCTCTATGTTTCGTAATCTGAATCTTCCCTTCTGTACAATGAGATAGATAGCTACTCGATGTCAGTATGGAGTTATGCAATTTAAGAGAGTGAAATTATATCAAAGTTTAGCAGGGTGTTATATTTTACCTTATCTTAGCTGAGGGCCACGGCCTAACGTCATCTCTTAAGTACTGTGCAGTCAAAAAGCCAAGCCCTTAAATTACCAGTCACAGACCAAAACTTACTTTGTTTCTCCTCCCATGTGCTAGGGCACAATGGAACGATGAAGAACAATACTTTCTGAGTAGCGGGTAAGGGCAAAAAAGGGCAATTTATCTCTTTAAAAACAGTTGAATTAGACAAAAACAAAATTCAAATATGAGAAAGGAAAAAGTATCAGAGCTAAAATTATGACTACCCATTTTTCAGACTGCTATGGAGGGCCATAGAAATCCAAAACCCATTTGCAGAGTAACGTTAAATTAAGCTGCTGGCAGACCCCCACTTGCCATAGGCAAGGGTCTCAAACAGCCTTACTACCAGATATCATTATAATCTTGATTATGATGGATCCAACTTGATACTGGATCAGCTGACCTCCATTACTGACCCAACCTCAATTTGTTCTAGGTGCAAGTATTTCTTGTGTGATCCATGATAAAAATTTCTTCTCTGGCTTATTAATATTGAGGGTGGTCTTTTCTTTCTTATTATTTGTATTTTTATCTTTACATTGTTATTTTATCTTTTCCACTTTATTTGTTTTGTTTTTATTGTTTCTATGGGGTTTCCCAGTGTGTGAAGCACAGAAGGAGTGGATGCATACAGGTAATAACTGATGCAAGGGTTTACAGGGAATTCAGGGGTGGGGATGAGAGATAGAGAAGGTGAGGGGACTTCAGGAGTGAACAAGGAAGGCAGGAGGTGGGAAGGAGAACTACAACTGGCTGTGATTACACAACTCATTTTAAAGGTGATTTAACCATGGTGGGTGGGGAAAATGTTGTAAAAATTGATTGTAGTAATGATTGTGCAATTGAATAGTATATGTGGATTAGGTGCCAATAAAAATGAAAAAAAACCAGCTGAATTAGCATAAGTTAAACATTCAGTTGAGGCTACACAGAGAAAGTGGACAAGCCCATTAGACTGTCACCGTGAACAAAAACCCTTCAAAACTCTGCAAGAGAAAATTGGGGGAAGCTTCTTGCTTTATTACTTTCATTATAATCCTAGTATTTCACAACGCTTATTTCACGTGTGATTCTCAGAAAAAAAGAACAGTGCCTTCTCAGAGTACAAATTCCAATCATAAACAAACATTTTTTTCATTAGTAAACATTTTAAGGACACAGAATTTCACAACTTGGGAGCAACCTACCTGCGTCCGACAAGGGGCAACTTTGGAGGTCTGATTGTAGCCACCGATGAAGTGCTCTCTGAAAGCATGTCATGCAGGCATGCACACACATGGTGCCGCAGGCCCTGAGCTACCCCGAGGGGGAAAGGCAAAACTGTTCACCAGTAACCCACTACACACAAGAAAGCGTCAGACCCTGGAATGTGGGGGACGAGAGCCTCTGAGGCGCGGCGACGTGCCACAGACGCCAAAACTTCGGGGGAAATCCGAAATGACCGAAATCGAAGTGCACAGAGCACCACCAGCATGGCAGGGTCCAAGGGCAAGGAGGGTTGCAGACCACCCAGGAAAAAAGAGCAACAGTTCTCAGGCAATGAGGAGACCAACGCTCAGCAAGGAAGTGCAGCGGTTCAGGCTGCCCCCCTCCCTTTACCTGACGGACGTCATGATTTCGCCTTCCTGCCTCACGCACCAGCGCCGTGTGCGATGCTCCGCGCCTGCACAGGCAGCAGCAGGTACCAGGGCAACTGCTCCTCTGCTCCGGCACGCCGCGACGGGCAGCGCGTCCTCACACACCCCGCAGGGGCGGGCCCGGCGGCGACCTGCCGCGCTGATTGGCTGCGGCTGGCGAGGGGGCGGCGAGGGGCGGGCCCGGCGTGCGGCCTGCCGCGTTGATTGGCTGCGGCTGGCGAGGGGGCGGGCCTCCGCCTGGCGCCCAGCCAGATCCTCCCGGGCGCCGCGGGGAACCGCGAGCTGCCGGCCCGCCACGCCGCTCCTGCCGGCGAGCCAACGTGGACTAGCGGGCGGGCTAGCAGGCGCCGTGGCCATCTTGAGTGCTGGTAGCACCGGTTCCCCCGACCCGGTTTACGAGGCGTGAAGTTGGGTGCCCGCCTCAAAAATGGCCGATTGCTGGGACCCGGCTTGCCAGTCACATGGCTTCGCTCTACCGCGGCAACTTCGGGTCGCTTTAAGAGGACCGGGGAAGGACGCTAGCCCGGAAGACCAGAAAGTGACAGGTCTGATCTTTCAAGTGGAAGCTTAACCGCCAGCAAAAACCATTTGCAGAAAAACCCAACTACCTGGAAAACCGGGGACTGGAAAAAACCAAGTGATTGGCAACTGCAGTAGAATATGCTATATTCGAAGAGCCTGCAACCTTTAAGAATAAATTGATGATTCTGTTGACCCGCAAAAGTTCCTGGGCATGAGAAATAATTGGAACACCTTAGTTAATATAGAAGTGTCTGGGGCTCAATTTAAATCTAGTGAATCAGAATCCTGAAGGGTGATCACGCGCTGCATCGGTACATTTCAAAGTTTTAAAACAAGGGAACTACCTGCCTATGCAATGCTTTAGGGTAATCTGCAATACCTAGAGATACACTCAAATTCCTAATCCCAATCATATAATTTGTGTGGCCGTTGAATCTAATTTAGTGAGATTAAGTAAAGTGAACCACTTAATATGCCTGCAAACCCATGCACTAGAATTCCATCTTGGGGTGGAAGGGGTAAAAATCACTTAAAAACCTAAATAGCTTGTCTTTCTCCCTGTTTGTATTACCTGTACAATAATAATTATTATAGTACAGACTGCGACCTCCAGTGGCAGTCCTTTACTGACCGTTCAGGACATGGCGACCAATTTCCTAAGTCTGAACATCATTTACACCAAAAACACGGCTGTGCTAGTTATTATTTCTCAACATCCGTTCATTAGAGAAAAGGGGCATTCTTACTTTTCTAGGTCTTCAAACTTAACCTGGAGCCCTGGTGGTTATGCGTTGGGCTGCAATCTGCTTGGTTGGCAGTTCGACACCACCAGTGGGAGCGCCACAGGAGAAAGGCTGGGCTTTCTACTCCAGTGAAGTTAGTCTCAGACAGCCAAGAGGGGTGGTCCCTGTTGAGTCAGCAGGGACTAAATGGCAGAATGTTTGTTGAAATATTTTTGAAACTTAACATACATAATACTCAAACATTTTCTTCGTAGAGCTGCGCTGATCAATATGTGCTACTAGCCGCATGTACCATTGAGTACTTGAAATGGGAGTATTGTGAAGAAATGGAGGTTTCTTTCTTTACACGAATGTATAAACGTTTAAACTGAAGCAGTATAATTTTGTCAACTAAACACGTCGTGTTTTAGTCGGACAGTACATATCACATTAACCATTTAAAATTTAGCATACAAATGAAGATGCTGTACTTCTAAAATACAAACCAGATTTCTCATGATTATAATAAAGGAGCCCTGGTCTTAGTCGTGCTGCTAATAAAAAGATCAGCACTCCTTTGTAGAGAGAGCCTAAAAATCCCTAGGAAGTTCTACTAGGTTCACTGAGTCAGAATTTAAAAAAAAAGAATATATCCCAGCAATATTTTTTATTAATTACATGTTAAAATAACATTTTTTATTAAAATCACTTTCAGCTATTTCTTTTTCCCTATTTTTTATTTGTAACTTCTGAAATTTTAAAATTTGCATCTCTCACCGACATTTTTTTTCATCCACAGATTCCAACTCATAATGACCTTTTATGCCAGAGTAGAACTGATCTTTTGGGTTTCTGAGACTTTAAATCTTTTTTTTCCCAGTTTTATTGGCACATAAGCTACATATGGTATCATACAATTCAATAGCTCAATCATATCATGAAGAATTACATAATCATTACCCCAATTTTAAAACTTTTTCTTGTTTTTCATGGTTAAATCACTTTTAAAATGAGTTGTGTAATCAACAGTTCTAGTGCTCTTCCCCCACCACCCCCACCCCACTCACCTACTTCTGAATGACAGAGCTGTTCTGGAATCTAGAATCTAGAATGGTAGCCTTGCTTCTTTCCCTGCCTATCGCTGTTGACCGAAAAATTATGTCCATAAAATAAAATTAGTAGGAAAATCACAAGAGTGGTTGCTTGCTAACCATCTAACACAATGGTTCTCAACCTGTGGGTCCCAAACTCTTTGGAGGTCGAATGACACTTTCACAGGGGTCACCCGATTCATAACAGTAGCAAAATGACAGTTATGAAGTAGCAAAAAATAATGTTATGGTTGGGGGTCACGACAACATGAGGAGCTGCATTAAAGGGCATTTGGTAGGTTGAGAACCACTGATCTAACACATCAAATCCCCACCCACCCTCCCCCAAATTCATCTTTCCTTAGGAAGGCTACATTTAGCATTTTTTTTTCTCTGAATAAAGCCACAGACTATAAAATGGACGTGCTTACCCCGAGTAAAGGCTGTTAGAGTTCTCAACTCTAGTCACTTAGTGTGGTGAGACTTTGACCAAATATCCACATGCCAAAGTAGCCCATTGTTCCTCTGGATTTAGACAGGGTCTGAATCAAAGCTGCAGCTGGAGAGCAATTTGGAGTAGCAGAAACAATGACTGATTCAACACTTTCCCCCCTCCTATTGTAAAAAATGTTGATAACCCAAAAATCAGAAGAGGAATAATTCTTCAAATAATTTCAAAAATGCACTGTAACTCTCAATATGTAAAACAGTGCTTCTCAAATTTCAATGCCTATCAAATCTCTTGTGAAATCTTGTTCAAAAACGGGTTTAACTCAGTCAGAGGCTAAGGATGTTTTGCATTTGTTTATGCTCCCAACTTTTCCCAATAGCTCTTGCCTTTGCGCCAAGCTCCCCGTGGGAAGGGGTAAAGAAAAATGATCTGGCTTGAACCACCCCCACCCTGCCTTAACTTTCTACATATTTGCAATATGAAAAGAAAACAGCTAACATATACCAAACAAAATGGGTTTGGGGGCATCCTTAACACTTTAGCAAACTCTGAAAGGTAGAAAGATTAAGGATAAAGGGGGTTGTCTCCTCTGAATGCCCACACTACACGAAAACTAGCTAGCCAGCAATGTTGCATCATGTGTGTGCCATTACATCATATGTGCGCCTGTACTTGGCCAGTAAGATCTGCCAACACGCCCCCAGTGGGGGCAGGAGGGGATAAATAGCAGACTGAGGGCAAACCGCTCCCCTCTTTCAGGTAGATTTCTTGAAGGTTGGCGTGCAGGATCTCTCCTGTGTGTGCAGTGCCCTCTCAGAGCCAATCCAACATGCTTTGTCCCGATGATGTCTTCCTCTATCGGTTCAGACACTCGTGAGGCTCTGTGAACTTTTCCATTTTTTGCGCACCCCTGAAGTGGCCATTTTCAGTCAGGAACTTTCCCACAGCCCCCACCATTTGGCCTTGCACATTTTCCAGAGAGGTCTTGTACTGTCTGAGATTGTAAAACCAGAAAACCCCCCTTTCCCTCATAAAAGTTACTTGGATTTACAAAAGTGTTTCTGCCTCGTGAATTCTTTCAATGTTGAGAAGAACCAAAGCAAATCCAGAAACCTAACAAATCTACTCTTGATTTTTAACAATAAAGTTGTAAAACAATTAATTTTGGTGTCAAAACAAACAGCTAGAATACAAACTATAATTATTTTTCTTAACAAATACACTGAATTATAAGGAGTTAAGGGAAGATATAGGTCTATAAAATTCAAATATATAATCAAATGTATGGCACAACACATTCAAAAGTAAACAGAAAACTTATTTTTCATGGTGACATTTTCTAACTTAATAAAAACTCTAAAGATGTTTCTTACTGTATTAGACCTTAAATTCTGAGTACTCTGGTTTACTGTAGGCTATGGATCACAGCGAAACAGCCCAAAACCCATTTGCAGAATTCCCCACACAGATTGAGCCTCCGCTGAATTCTTTCTGATATTTAAGCAGGATGTAAGCAATCTTGAACCCAGACTCCAGACTCCTCTGGGAAGCTTGCCTGAGATCACAGTACTGCGGACAGAACCAAACCAAAACCAAACTCACTACCGAGGGCATACTGACTCACAGGAACCCTAGAAGACAGGGTAGAACTGTCTGTCCCTGGGAGACTCTGAGACTGGAAAACCAACTGTCTTTCGCCTGAAGCGCAGCTGGTGGTTTTGAACTACAGATGTTGCAGATTGAGGCCAACACAAAACCACCATGCCACCAGTGCTCCTGGAGGATAGTACAGAGGGTCACAGTCATGGACATGCCCTATCATTTGTTTCCTAACTGAATTAGTTAGATGGCCCTGGACCAATCTTGTAAACTCTTCTAACAATGTACGAATCATAATCATGGTCTTATTCCTCCAATGGGCTCAAGCACACGAATGCATGTGAGGCTGGTCTAGGACCAAGCAAGGTTTTGTTCAGAAACAACTCGAAAGCACCTAACAACAACAACAATATAGACACAAAAATATTATTTTGGCAGAGTTCATGTGATTCTTATTTCAAAAGCAAACAGATCCAAAGGGTAAAGAATTCCTTATTGAAAGGAAATTCACCAAGGTTTTCCTTTCTTGGCCTTTCATCACTTTCCCTAATATTCTCCATGGCTCACTCTATGCAACACACATCCAGAGTCAGAGAGATTTAGCTACTAACTACACTTAAACATTTTTTGATCAATTTTCTAAGAAATTTATTTCAACTTGCTCTTTTTCTAAAGGCCTACCTTGATCCCCTCAGGTGAAAGCAGTCTACTGGCATTTTTAACCTCTGTCCACTTTCTCACAATTTAGAAAACTGAATCAATATAAGTGGATCATTTTAGCTGGTTCTAGGTAAAATTGATAATATTCTATCCACATTATCTAATCTTGAGGTTAGTCTTCTCCTATTAAAGCATATAGATAGCTATACCCAAAGAGCTCAGTGGCTTTGGTAGCATACCAAAGATGCAGACCTACCCTACTAATCTTTTCTTTCTTTTTTTAAAATCGTTTTATTAAGGGCTCATACAACTCATTTTTTTTTAAAAAAACATTTTATTAGGGGCTTATACAACTCTTATCACAATCCATACATACATCAATTGTATAAGGCACATCTGTACATTCATTGCCCTCATCATTCTCAAAACATTTGCTCTCCACTTAAGCCCCTGGCATCAGGTCCTCATTTTTCCCCTCCCTCCCCACTCCCCGCTCCCTAATGAGCCCTTGATAGTCCATAAATTATTTTGTCATATCCTACCCTGTCCAACGTCTCCCTTCACCCACTCTTCTGTTGTCCCTCCCCCAGGGAGGAGGTCACATATAGATCCTTGTAATCGGTTCCCTCTTTCGAACCCACTCTCCCTCTACCCTCCCAATATCGCCACTCACACCACTGGTCCTGAAGGTATCATCTGCCCTGAATCCCCTGTGCCTCCAGCTCCTATCTGCACCAGTGTACATCATCTGCTCTATCTAGTCTTGCAAGGTAGAATTCGGATCATGGTAGTTGGGGGGGAGGGGAAGCATTTAGGAACTAGAGGAAAGTTGTATTTTTCATCGTTGCTACATTAGGAACCAGAGGTAAGTTGTATTTTTCATCGTTGTTACTACATCGCACCTTGACTGGCTCGTCTCCTCCCCTAGACCCCTCTGCAAGGGGATCTCCAGTGGCCTACAAATGGGCTTTTGATCTCCACTCTGCACTCCCCCGCCTCATTCACTATACCTTACTAATTGTGTTGGACAGGGTTCTCTAGAGAGACAAAACCAGATTGCTAGTAATTATATATAAATATATTTACAAAGAAATGAACTGTTAAATTATATACAGATAGATAATACAAGAAATTAACAGTTAAATTATAAAGCAGTTAGACACTAGCAGTCCTTTAAGGCTTGAGAGCCACCAGTTGCCAGTCCCTTTCTGTAGAGAGAGCTGGGCTATATATACCCAGGCAGCAAACACCAAGGCAGGTTACCAACTGTCACCAACTGTCGGTCCCCAGCTCCAGAGATGAACATTCCAATCAGGTGGGATTAAAGGGACCTCAACTTACAGCGACACAGTCCACAGGCTAGGCATCCCACAGGTAGTGTACCCCTTTAAGCTGAGGCACAGAACAAGCAAGGCGAGGCTCACCGAGCCATTTATCCCTCCGCCCTTCAGTTAATCCTACTTGTGTTTATCAGCCAGGCTGGCACAATAAACTATCGCACTAATCTTTTCAAAAATGCTCCAGACTCCAAAATAATAGCTGTGTTCTCTGCAAACACAGCCAGTTTATTAAGGATACAGAAAAACAAGCACTTTTATACAATGCTCGTGGGAGTATAAACTGTTACATGTCTAGAAAGCTTTTTGGCAATGTGTGTCAGCAATTCCATTTGTTAAGCCACTATTTTAAGGGAACTAGATTGGTGTGAACAAAGATGTGTATACCCAGGAATTCTCTCCAAAATTATTAATAATAGCAAAAATTATATACAAAATAAATATAATAGTTTAACAAATTATTGTGGGATGCTATGGAATCACAATGTTTCCAAATATTTTTTAAAGAAGTAGGGAAATACTTGCTGTAAGTCGGTGGTTCTCAACATGTGGGTCGTGACCCCTTTGGGGGTGAAAGGACCCTTTTACAGGGGTCACCCGATTCATAACAGTAGCAAAATTATGAAGTAGCAATGAAAATAAAGTTATGGTTGGGGGGTCACCACAACATGAGGAACTACGAAAGGGCTGTGGCATCAGGCAGGTTGAGAACCATTGCTAAGTGAAGACGCCTTGAAGGACTTGCCGAAGATCAAGGATTGTAGCCTTCGGTATGGATTACCGGAAGTAAAGCAAACCAAAATCCTCCCAGCTGGACTGAAAGGTAATAGCATCATAAACAGAGAAAAGAAGTTGTCAAGGATTTCATCTTGCTTCAATATACAATCAGTGCTTATAGAAGCAGCAATCAAGAAATCAAAGTATTGCACCTGGAAAACTGGCTAGACAAGACCTCTAAAATGGAAAGCAAGGAGGTCACTTTGAGAAGTAAAGTGTGCAAGATACGTGTAGGACAATAAGCCATGGTCTTTTCAATTGCCTCAGGTGTACAAGAGAGAAAGTTAGATGCTGAATAAAGAAGACCAAAGAAGAATTGATGCATGGCAATTAAGATGCTGGAGAAAAAGGCTGAAAATACCATGGACTACTGAAGAACAAACAAATCTGTCTTGGTAGAAGTATAACCAGAATGCTCTTCGGAAGTGAGGGCAGCTCAGGTGCTTTGGTTATATTATCAGGAGCACCTACTCCCTGGAAAAGGACATCATGCGTGGTAAGGAGAGGGGTAGCCAAGAAGAGGGAGACCCTCAACCAGGTGGATTGACACATGGCTGCAACAATGAACTCAAACCTAACTGGGAGGATGGCACAGGACCCAGCAGTGTGACCTTCGTTGTACCATAGGGTCATTGTGAGTTGGGACAAACTTGATGCCACCTAACAATAACAACAGGGAAATGTTCATAGCATGTTACATTTGAGAGGCAAAACAAATACAATGTGCTATATATTGAAAAGAAGTTACATACCATACTTGTATATGCAAATAAAATATACGAAAATGTTATTACTATCTCTAGGAAAAAGGAATGTTTGATCTTAACCCCCCCAACTGTTTTATTGGCAAGTAATTTACATATAACTCTAGTTCAATCACATCACAATCCTCCCCCAGCAATTTTTTTAAATCATCTTATTAGGGGGACTATTTAATTCTTACTTCCTTGTTTATACTGCTCTGTCTAGTTTAAAAGTTTTCTGCTACAAATTGGTTTTATAGTCATATATTCTTACAATTATTACACTTTATTTTTAATGGATTTGAAAATGTACCTGACTTTTTTCCCAACTTGTATTTTAAATATCAGCCATAAAAATTAGCCTTGTTAAAGAAATTAGGATTACTCTATGAATGTTTTCATTTGTATGCTTCTATTTGTAAAGATCCTGTAAAACAAACTAACAAAATAAAATGTCTTTATTATTTTCTTGGTTGAAAATTTTAAATCATAGCTCAACAAAAGTTAAAAATGTACATTAATTTTTAGAGCATTGCATTGCCTTTAGGAGAACATCTGTCAAATATTAACATTTAATGTCTTCTTTCCTGTAACTTAAAATTCATTCCTTGGTGTAATATGCATTAAGGCACTGAAGCGATCATATATTTTTAGAACAAACTATATCATGCTCCAAAAAGATAAGATTCTTTGAAACATGGCCACCTAAAATAAGCGGGTACATAAGGTTCAGTTTGCCAGCTGGGAAATTAGCAGATGGGAACTCTGATCCTACTTGATGCCCTCAGGAAAATTATTAACCCTTTAACTAACAGTTTCCTTACCTGAAACACAAATGAGTTTTTTAAAGGTGCATCTCTGAGGTTCCTTTTAGTTCATATTAGGCAATGAAATAAAGCCATCTACTAGTGTCTCAATATAAATGGATTTTTAATAATGGAAATTGGGTTCCCCTTTTTTAACTCGATCAATTGCAATGGAGTAATGAACACACAATTCCAAAGAAAGGTGAGCTAACAGAATTCTCCAATGAGAGGGCATTATCACTGGTGTCACATGCAAGTAAAACTTTTGCTGACAATCATCCAGCAACAGTCCATTGATAAGGGGTTGCCAGAGGTTCAGGTCAGATTCAGAAGAGGACATGGAACAAGGGCTATCATTGCTGGTGTCAGATCTTCACTCAAAGTAGAAAGATGTTTGCTTGCGTTTTACTGACTATACCAAGGAATTTGATTGTGTGGATCATAACAAACTATGGGTAACACTGCAAAGAATGGGAATTCCAGAACACTTCATTTCTAGAATGGGAATTCTAGAACTTGCACATAGCTCAAGAGGCAGTTGTGCAAACAACAAAAATCAAGAAAGGTGTGCATCAGGGTTGTATCCTCCCACCACACTTATTCAATCTGATATGCGAGCAAATCATCAGAGAAGCTGGAAGATATGAGAATACGGTATCAGAACTGGAAGGCGGTTTATTAACAACCTGAGATATGCAAATGACACAATCTTGCTTGTGAAAAGAACTAGAAGCACTTGCTGCTGAAGATCAAGGATTGAAGCCTTCAGTGTGGATCACAACTCACTGTAAAGAAGACCAACAGGTAACATCATGATAGATAGAGATGAAGGTATCAAGAAGTTTTGTCTTGCTTGGATCAACTCACCAATGCGAATGGAAACATCAGTCAAGAGATCAGAAGATGTGTTGCACTGTGTAAGTCGGCTGCACAAGACCTCTTGAGACTACTGAAAAGCAGAGAAGTTACTTTGAGGACTAAGAGCGCCGGACCCAAGCCATGGTATTCTCCATTGCCTCATATGCTGGTGGAAGTTGGACAATGAATAAGGAAGACAGAAGAAAAGGCAATAAATTTGAATTATGGTGTTGGAGAAAAATAATGAATATATCACAGACTACTAAAAGGACAAACAATCTGTCTTGGAGGCAAGAATAGTGAAATGTTGTCTTACATACTTCGTACATGTCTTCAGGAAAGACCGTATCTAGAGACGGGCATGATGCTTGGGAAAGCAGAGTGGAGGGTAATGTAAAGGAGGAGGGACCTCGAGGAGCTGAATGGACACAGTGGCTGTAACCAAGGGCGAAGCTGCAGGCATCCTCAAACTGCGGCCCACCGAGGACATTGATCCAGCCCGTCAGGGGGGTTTGCCCCGTTTATTTTTTACTTCAAAATAAGATATGTGCATGGTGCATAGGAATTTGTTCATAGTTTGTTTTTTTAAACTATAGTCCAGCTCTCCAATGGGTCTGAGGGACAGTGAACTGGCCCCCTGTTTAAAAAGTTTGAGGACCCCGAGCTAAAGCACAGGAACAAATGTGAGTCTGACCCAGGACCAGGCAGTCTGGTTGGGTTGCACACAAGGACACTATGAATGGGGACTAAGGCGGGGGTACCTAATAGCAATACATTCCATTTTAAATGAGCTTTTACTATGCATAAGAAGATTCAAAGAAGCATTACTCAATGTACTAAGGATTTAAATAACCACTAGGCTACGGATAAGAGGGGATGAAAGTGTTAGCCTGCTGCTAATCAAAATACTAGAAACGGAACATAATTTAAAGTTGTAACAGGCCTCCCCTTGCAGTAACAATACCTTTTAAGCTCAATCAGTACAGCTGTCCAAACTCCACAAGTAGCTAGGCAGGGTCCGTGATCTGGTATGGACAGGCACACAGAAATAGCCCCAATTTAGATAACAAGGGCACACCAGGCTTCAGGGTATGTTACTCTAATGACACCTGGAAAAATGTAGGTGTAGATCATTTCCTGTGATCACTGAAAACCTGTCTATTCTGTCACATTTTTTAGAGCTATCAATTGTATCCTGTGATCCTTGTAAAACCTACTTACTAATCCTTTCCCACCATCATTATAAAACCTGCTTCCTGTCACTTCGTTTAAAGTAATACCTGGATTTTAACTGGATTTTTGAAGCACGCTGGAGATAGCAAACCCCACTGTTTCCTTTTGTTTAATGCTTGCAGAAATTAACTGAAGAGTTTTCGATTCAACCTGATCTGCCTTTGGCTGAAACAGCGACAGGCAATCCTGGACCCTTGTTTCCAGCCCCCACCAGGGCCTCCTATAAAAAGTCCATGGCTTCCACAACTAGCCTCTGACAAGCCAGACTTGGTGCCATCAAGTTGATTCTGACTCACAGTACCCCGATAGGACAGAGTAGAAATGCCCCTTCTGTGTTTCCAAGGTATAGATCTTTAGGGGAGCAGAAAGACTAGCACCCAGTAGTTTTAAATGTCTAAGCTTTCAATTGGCAGGCAAACATTTTAACCATTGTACCACCAAAGTGCCTAATATCTCCTGCGGTCTTAACACCAAATAGTTTAACTAGTAAAGCTGTCTGTTCACGTGAGAATAAAGTGGATGAAAAGAGAAGTAGTTTAATTGTGTTACATCCTGACCCCATAGGACACATCATTTTAGTACCCGATGTGACAATCTAGGAGATACAACTAATATGCTTTGCTGCGTACCCAAGTATGATGGCGTAATAAAAGCACTACTGGGATTGTTTCAGTTGTTCCTTTACCTCACCACTGTTTGCACAACCAGTTTATTTAACAATGACTGACACAAAACTACGCCTACTTAAAAGGTAAGCATTTGACAGACATTTCACAAATGAATAAAAGGTGCCTGTCACTTCAAATAAGCAAACAGCAGCATGTACTGCCATGGGAAAATAACGCAAGCTAGCAGGCAGAAATTAGGATTATGAAGAACACTTTTCTGCCACCTTACACATGACAACTTCTCTTTTGATGAGGTAAGTGGTGACATTAACAAATAGGATTTTTATGCCTGATCTGATCCCACACCGAGGCAAAGCACTAAGGGTGTGCAACAGAACAGTAAGGGGAACAGAGAAACAAAGTCTCCAGGGAATACCAAAAGTAGACTTTGGGGCCAGGGCTTAGCAGATCATCAGACTTGACCTGAAAACACTCCTAAAGGTCAACAGTCCTTGAACTAACTACAGGCTTTCCTTTGTTGTTGTTGATTTTTTTTGTCATTAACTTTTTGTTTTTGTTGCTGATGTTTTGTTTTCTTTTGTTGCTTTGTTTTCTTCTGTCTTGTTTTTGTGCATGTTATCATCTCTGTCTAAATAAATTAGGCTGGATCAACAATCTGAAAGAGAAAACAGGATGGACTGTTCTGTGGGACATGGGAAAGGAAGTGCTGATAACAAACTCAGGGACAAGGGAACACCAAGTGATCCAAATTGGTGGTGAAGAGGGAGTAGGAGGCCTGGTAGGTGTGATCAAGGGTAATGTAACTGAGAAGAATTATTAAAACCCAAAAGAAAGCTGAGCATGATAGTGGGACAAGAAGAAAGTAAAATAAAATAGAGAAAAGAACTAGGAGGCAAATGGTCATTTATAGAGGTCTAAATAAAGGCATGTACATAAGTAAATATATTTATATGTCAGGATGGGAAAATAGATCTACGTGCATATATTTATAGATTTAAAATAAAGATAGCAGATGGACATTAGGCCTCCACTCAAGTACTCCCTCAATGCAAGAATACTTTGTTCTATTAAACTGGCATTCCATGATGCTCACCTTCCCGATCTCTTTCAGGACCATTGGTGAGAGTGGCAATACCAGGAGGGTGGAGGGAGAGTGGGATGGAAAGGGGGAACAGATTACAAAGATCTACACATAACCTCCTCTGTGGGAGATGGACAACAGAAAAGTGGATGAAGGGAGACGTTGGACAGTGTAAGACATGAAAATTCTTATTTAATAAGAATTCTAAGCAAAACCCCTCTCAGACACATCCATATGGTACTGTTTATTTTTACTGAAAAGTGAAACTAAAAGAAAACCTCTGCTCTAGAAGTATAGGATAACAGTGATTCTCAGTTATTTATGCTGCCAAACAATAACATTTAAAAACGACAATTAAATACCATTTCATACAAGAATATGTTTTTTAATATAGAAATGTAGGTAGACCACAACAAAATAAAGGACAGCCCTTCTCAAAGAATTGTTAGTAACTTTATGAAAAATACTTCACAAGTAATATTTTCCTGTTTTTCTCATTTTGTCATAAATCTAGTCCATACTTCACATATGAGTTTTTTTGGAATTCTTCATGCATTAACTCAATTGGGCATCTACTGCCATAAACATTAGAAATACTCAGAACTTGTGCTAGCTTTATAGAATTCACATTCTAGAGAGGGAGTACAGCCAAATAATCAATTAAACACCTAAGAACATCAAATAGAAATGCCATGTCAAAAAGTAAAATTAGCTGATCAGCAAAAAGAAAGGCAGTTGGATGGCCTCCACTGGGAGAGAACGTAATGACAAAGAAAAGCCAGGTGGGGACGAGCAAACAGTTCATACAAAATCCCAAAGATAGAGACTCAGAAGATCACAAAGATAGGGAAAGAATGGGCAAACAATGTGGTCAGAGCAAGGAGATACCTTAGGCTTTAGGTGCCCAAAAAGCTTTTATCTTGGTATTAGTATAGTAGGAAGCAACTAAACATTTAAGTAGAAAAATGACATCTGATTTGGTTTTAAAAGATCATCATGGCTGCCACATGTGGAGAATGGGATAAACAAGAATGAAAACACACAAGTTAGCAGCCTATTACAATAATCCAGGTGACAGAAAACTGTGGGGCAAACCATGAAGGCGAAGGTAGTAAAGCAGATGGATCCAGAATACATTTTGGAGGTACACCGACAGAACTTACTGGTGGACTGACTGCAAATGGGGACTAAATAAAAGAAAAGAAGCAAGACGTTGGCTTGAGAAATAAAGAAGATAGTGCTGCTCTTTGCCAAGTTAATGGAGAAGACTGGGGAAGAGTTCAAGGAGACAGCTGGTGGGTTTCAGCTGCCAGGCTTGTGGTTTGCAGTCCAATCAATGCTTAGCAACCCACATTTGTATCATCACGGCTCCTTGTCCATCCAGAGATAGACCCAGAGACTTGGGAAACGATATTTCTTGTAGTCTTCTGACTTTCCGAATAGCTACCATTTCCATTGGTAGGCTAGAAATAAATGCCTTCAATGGTGCATTCAGCTGGACAACATCCTACAAGAGAGCAATTCTCTCTGGCAGTTTGCTAGCAGCCATGGGTATGACTGTAAGCAGAATAATAGCTAAAACTTACCAAGTGCTTCATTTGTGCCAGGCACCATGTACATATCTTCCTAACATTGTCCCCTTTTAAATTCACAACTCATCATTTTTTAGCATGTTATGAATAACAAAATTGAAACTCAAAGAGGTGAAATAATCAATCTGCTCCGTGACACACAGAACTGTGGTTAATAACTGCACAATATAGTCTCACTGGAGTAAGCCCAAAATATTCTGCTATAACTCTGAAGCTGAGTTATTTTCAATTAATATGGGCCTTTTCCATGATCCTTTCCATGATATATATTAACTCTGGATGCCTGTAGCTAGGGTGCCCTTTTTGAAGGGCACTATTTGCTACCAAACAGAAATGGGATGAGATTGAGTTCTGAGCTTAATAGAGGCTGTGACTTGAAGCACACTTGTTGTTTAACAGTTACCTTAGTCACTGTACCTTGGTGGTACAGTGGTTATGTGTTGGGCTGCGACCCGAATGATCGGCAGTTCAAAACCACCAAAACTCCACCAGGGAAAGACTGGGATATCTACTCCTATAAACAGGTATAGTCTCAAAAAAAACCCTGGGGGTGGCTATGAGGCAGCATGGATTCCATAGCAGTGAATTTAGAGATAGTTACTGTCAGTTAGAATACACTCAAAAGTTACTGCCAGGGAGTGAACGCTGACCCCTGTGCTACCCAGACTGTAACTGTTTATAAGAGTAGAAGGCCCAATCTGTCTCCTGTGGTGCTACAGGTGGTGGTATCGAACTGCCGACTATGCAGATCGCAACCCAACACGTAACCACTCCACCAACAGGGCTCTTTTATTTACAATAGAGATAAGAAACTATATGCTACAGCTGAGAAGAGAAAGAAACCTGTTTCTTGAGTGGCCTGGGGAAAGCCTGGCTGATATGATTAAGTAGGAGCCCAATGCCTTTTGGAATCATCTTGCTAGAAGCCCTAGGTCATATATACATAAATAAGATACACTTCGAGGGTGGAGAACAGATTATTACATTTGGGTGAAATTTGATTGCACCATGTAACTCCCACCAAACGACATTTCCCTGAAAGGAAGATTCAAGAAGGTGGGAGAAGGCACTGACAGGATTCCATACAGTGCCATCCAGCTGCATATAAAATGAGTCCACTTGGAAACAGAGGGTGAGATCTCATCACAGGTAAAAGCCAGACTTACTGTGTGTTCTCGTCCCAGCATCTGGCTTACCCCTGCTTGACCTCTGCACTTCGGGCTGGACTGCATCCACCAGCAAGTGAGACTTTCTCAAAGTTTTGTGTGTTCTGTGGGACACTGCAGCCATTCCCATAACCCAAAGACTTCAGAGAATATATTCGAGAGAGGAGTGGGGGGAAAATAGAAGAGATCATCATTTTCCAAGAGTTGGACTTTGGGGACCTTTCCAATATCCAACTCCTGGGACCTAGTTTGGTATTAATTTTATGAAAGAAATCATCACCCCCTGCACCACAAACACAAAAGGTATTATTACCACAAAGCTTTTGTAAATATCCAAACTTCAGCTCATAAGATTACGTTTTCACTTATTACGCGGTTCTCAACCTATGTGTGGTGACTCCTTTGGGAGTCGATTTCACTTATTACGCGGTTCTCAACCTATGTGTGGTGACTCCTTTGGGAGTCGAACAACCCTTTCCCAGGGGTCGCCTAAGACCGTCGGGAAACACTTATTTCTGATGGCTGGGGGTCACCACAACATGAGGAACTGTATTAAATGGTCGCAGTAGCACCAGGAAGGTTGGGAACCACTGAAAAAGATGCAGTGATCAAATCACAGCCTTAGTGGTTACCTCTAAAGAGCATTATGTGCATTCGCTGGAGCACCTCGTAAGGCACTTTAAGAAATTGTTCCTTTTATTTCCTTACGTGCTCATTTAGACTCTGAGCAGCCAAAAATCTGCCATTTTTGCCTTTAACTTGGCTAGGTCTCCTGGTTATATCAAGAATTATGTCCAAGAGGAGCTAATACCAAGGGCTCAGTAGAAAGAAAATGTTTTGAAATGATGATGGCAACATGTGTACAAATGTGCTTGATACAAGAGCTGTAAGAGGCCCAATAAAATTATTTGTTGTCGGGAGCCAGGAGGCCTGGCCATAACCTTGCCTATCCACAGCCATGAGGCCCGGCCATTGTCTTGATCTTTATTGCCTGAGCTCTGTAACTTTCCACAGGAACTGTTTGTTCTGTGGTCATTGTTCTCAGGGAAACACCTGCGGCTTGTTTCCCTTTCGCTGGCCTATATAAGCTGTAGCCTTTTACTCAATAAACGAGACTTGATCAGGCTACTTTTCTTGTCTCCATTTCTCGTGTCTCTTGTCCTCCCAATTCCCATTCCCTCCTCCAGGGTCTGTGTTGAAGTTCCCGCGGGTCAGGACATCTTGTAAAAGAAAAAAAAAAAGGAATTATTTCCTAGGCTTCTTCGATTATTAAAATTTCAACCACAATTTTATTTCTATCATAATCACAGTGATTTTTGATTATTAAAAAAAAGAAAATTAGAGCATACAGTGAGCTTGTGTGATCATATTTCAGCTTCAGTAAAATTACAAAGTATTTCATATTAAGATTTTAATGACCCAGAAGTTAAGACCACAAATGTTTCCACTGTAAGATGGAATATATTATTTATATGCATGTGTATACACACCAGAGAAAAAGTGCATGCCCAAAGGACTATATAGAAATACATATATTTATAATATAACAATACATTATAATTAAGTATTATGAGCATATCCTTTTCCTTTCTTTATAACTTCTAACTACATAGTGCCTATCATTTTCTATGAGTAACACTAAATGTGATCTTAAACTTAATATGCAGTCTTATCTGAAAAATTCCCCCCAAAATAATCATTTCTACTTGGTAGGTTGGTAAATGATGGCATGATTTCTATAAAAAGTTTTTTTATTCAATATTTTTATTTTCTTTACTGCAGAGTAAAATTTGGGGAGAAGGAAAACAGATTTCTTGCTCTTTCAGGTTCAACAAAATATAATTGCCTCAGTATGTGGAGGGAGTAAGTAATGAAATCCAAAGTAAGCTTCAGCCATTTTAAGAAGCTAACTCCTTCTACATGCCAAACAGACGTTTTAGGTAGTGTTTTAAAACAAAGAAATTTACTAATTCATAGAAGCTTCTAAATTATAAGTCATTTTTTTCAAAACAAAGTCTTCAGTATTTCGTGACAAAAATATATACAATTTAAATTAAACTATAAATTTTAAAAGTAAAAATAGATCCATTTCCCTATGAAGGAAGGCTACTAAAAACAATCATCTTTCATAGGGCAATAACAGAATTCAAAGTTTAAGTGTAATTTAGTCTTGTTTTTCCAAACTACCTTTCCTTAAAAAAAACTCATCTTTTTTTTTTTTTTGACATTTTTCTCTTCCGGAGACAAGAGTCGATGTACCTTCCCTTTGAACTTCAATTAGCCAGTAACTCCTCTGACTAATGGTGTACACTGGAAGTGATACACTATGCCATATTCTGGAGCTAGCCTCTGAAGACAGAGGTTCTCAACCTGGGGTAACAACCCCTTTTGGGGTCAAACACTATGCTTTAATTATGCTTAATTATGTTCAATTTGTAAAAATGCTACAATGGGCTCACATAGGAACAATTGTGAGACTGATTCAGCACTGGGGCATGTTTAATTCTAGTGTGCACAGGGTCGTTATGGTTTGGAAATGGTTCAATGGCACCTAACAACATACATCAACCAGGATAAATATGAAAGGGAAATCCAGGACAGATAATCCCTCAGGACCAATAGTGTGGCGATAGCAGGAGGGAAGGGAGAAGGTGGGGGGAGAAAGAGGGAACCCATCACAATGATTGACATATAAGCTCTCCCAGGGGGGCAGACAACGGAAAAGTGGGTGAAGGGAGACAGGAGTCGGTGTAAGACATGAAAAAAACAATAATTTATAAATTGTCAAGGGTTCATGAGGGAGGGAGGATGGGGGAGAGGGAAAAATGAGGTGATACCAAGGGCTCGAGCAGAAAGAAAATGTTTTGAAATGATGATGGCAAAGTATGTACAAATGTGCTTGACAATGGAAGTATGTATGAATTGTGATAAGAACTGTAAGAACCCCCAATAAAATGATTTATTCTCTGTGGGAGAAGGTCAGATGCCAGACTGCAGTGGATCCCACTCCCTGCTGTTAAGGACAATGGACGCCTGCAGTCATCTATTTGGTTCTTGTAGGTGGGATTTACACCCTACTGATAATGGTTCCTATATCCGCCCATCTTGTCACATGTATATCCCCAATCCCTCCTCTTCCTATTGCGTGTATGTCCCTAGACCACCCCCTCTCGTTACTGTATTACATATAGCACAGCCCCTTCCTGTGACATATGACCTCACCTGTAATTAGGGGGCTTGCATGTTCCCAGAGAAGATAAAAAGCCTGGGCTAGCATTAAAAATCTCTCTCTCTCTCTTTCTCTCCCTCCACGTGGACCATCAGGCGGGGCTGAGGTGAGCATGCTACCATGAATCGTGTCTGACTCCGTTTATTTCAATACTTCTCTTCTATCTCTCATGCTCTCTATGACTTTACTATGATCTTTACTTATTATCGCTGTACAATTGCGCCTACCAATCCGTAATGATGTGTTAGGGGCTAGCTTCCCCTGAGAATTCTCATAAAAAAAATACATCCTGCATATCCAATATTTACATTATGATTCACAATCATAGCAAAATTACAGTTATGAAGTAGCAACAAAAATAATGTTATGGTTGGGGGTCACCACAACATTAGGAACTGTAGTAAAGGGTCATGGCATTAGGAAGGTTGAGAACCACTGCTCTTAGAGGATTGCCAGTTTCTCTCTAGCTCTCTTGGAAACTTGAAATGCCATGTAAAAAATTCAAAGAGCTTGCTAAAGAAACCACCTGGAAAGACTCGCAAACACATGGAGAAAGAGAGAAGCTCCACTGAGGCAAGTTTTCTAGCCATTTCCACCCAGGCATCAGCTATGTGGTACCCGCTGCCATCTAACTGATTCAACTCATGACACCTCGGGGCTTCTGAGACTTACTCTTTCAGAAGATAGCCCCGTCTTTCTCCCATGGAGCAACTGGTGGATTTGAATAGCCAACCTGTGGGTTTCCAAGGTGAGGCCTTCCACTCCTGTAAAGAATTAGTCTCAGAAAACCACAGGGCCAGTTCCGCTCTGCCCTATAGGTCGCCATGAGTCAGAATTGACTCCAGGACAGCAAATGTGTTTTTTGTTGTTGTTGGTATTTTTGGAAGTCAGATATAATGGGACTAAGTGTCTGTTAAGAAGCCCTGGTGATGAAGCAACAAAGCCCACATGGAAGAAGCACACCAGCCTGTGTGTGCGCGCATGAGGTGTCGGCAGGATAGGTATCAAAAGTTCAAATGCAAGCAATCATATTGATGTGAAGGAGTTTGGGCCAAGTGGAGACCCAAAACCCACCTGCAAGATAACTGGACAGCCCCTCACAGAAGGACCACACAGAATGGATGTAAATCTAGACATCCATAAAGCACTGATGAAACATATATAACGATCCCCTAGTTCCTTAATATTACCTCACTTTACTATTATGGTCTTTGTTTTACCTCATTAAACTTGTTAGACCTGTATATGTTCATTTGTATAATTGAGTGTTCAATGCATGAAAGCCAAGATAGCTAACCCTTCAGAAACAGTAACTGGAGTAATGATTCCCTAGAGTACAGGAAGGAGGGGGAAGGGGAAGCTGATAGCAATGATAACTGTATAACACCACTGGTGGGGAACAAATAACAGAATTGCTGGTGAAAGATACATTGATAATGTTAAGATACAGCAAAATAATGATAATACATAATGATAAGTGCTGCTGGGGGGAGAGTGGGGGAGAGAGGGGATAAAGGGGAACTGATATCAAAGAATTCAAGAAGAAAATGTTTTGAAACTGATAGTGGTAGCAATTGTAAACTTGTGCTTGATATAAGTAGATTATAGATTGTTATAACAGTATCTGTAAGAGCTCACAATAAAATGATTTTTTAAAAGCCCTGGTGGTGATGTGGGTTAAGCATTGTATTGTTAACACAAGACTGGCTGGGAGTAAAAAGCCCCGTCCTTCTCCTTTAGAGCAGCTGGAGTTTTTTAAACTGCTGACCTTCAGGTTAGCAGCCCCTACCACGGGGAGCAGAACTGACCAGCCTAGCCATGTCTGAATTCTAAGCTACAGAATCATGGAATGAATGAAACTGACTAAATTTGGAGATAGAAATCATTCAAGGTGATAAAATGCATTTTGTATTGTAATCTCACATTCTATAGATACATAATTGATACAATTCTTTGCAAAACAATGTGGCTAAGGTTAGGGTTTTTTTTTTATTCAATTCATTGATATTGTCTATTCTAAAAGGTGATTTCACAAAGTTCATAGGAAAATGGAAAACAGAACTTCCTCATAATTAGGAGACCCACGGAATTGATTTTACAGTGATATTTCAAAGCATTTTAGTATATATTACATACTTTACAGGTAAATATGTCTAGAAACTTTAGAATCGGTATCCTGATTCCTAGCTCAAAACACTTTTCCTTGACCCATGCTAACAGCCCAGAGATAGGAGTTCATAAAACTCATATACTCAGAGCTGAGTGAACAGCTGAGGTGTCTGAGGTAGAAGTCATACAGAAATCAGAAACAGCTAAGAGACGTTTCCTTTTCCCGCCTCTGTATTTCTATTCGCGATCCGTGTTTATAGAGCTGTATTTATTTTCCCATTTCCTATTCCTTGTGCTTACTTAACAAGCACTACCAAATTAAGGTTTGTAAATATCACACTTATTTAAGGAAATACTAGCCCACTTCCAAGAATTGACTTCTAACTGAATATTTCACCATTAAAAAAATAGGCTCCCTTTTTTTCTTTTCTTTTCTTGGTATTAGTGAAGTTCATTTTGCTCATTTTGACTGGGTTTTTTCTTTTATTTTGACTGGGGTTTTTTTCTAACTAAAAAATTTTTGTAAGATTTCTCATGTGATTTTTCATTTAAAATATAAAAAAACTTTTGAAGCAAACAAAGTACAGTAGAACCTGAGTACTCGATCACAGTAGTACTCAACATGATCGGATTTTGATGGGAAATGTCAAGAGAACTTTCATTCAGAGCTTAAACAAAACACTGGAATGCCGACCAGATGCACGTGATTTTTGTAAACAAAAGCAGTTCGTGTTTCGGTCACTCGGCCTTAGTTGGAGTTGTTAGTATGCATTGTTTAAACCTTTATGCAGCTGTGTTCCAAGCGTTCTATAATTTCCTTAGTTTTAGTGGCTCTTTGCACTGTTTTTAGATTTAAAAAGCGTGGGTCCTAAGAAAGCCATCACAGACCAGCAGAAAGGGAAAAGGATCAGAACCACAACCCAACTGGAAAGCGTAGGAAGGAGGCGTCCCGGTTTAATTTGCTGAGATCCACCGTCTGGACCACTTCAAAGGATGGAAGACAATAACGGGGCCAGTGTTGCTATGGGGGTTGCGAGTTTGACAAACCAGAGGCCTCCTATAATAACTGGAGACCAACTGCTGTTAGCGTGGACAACAGAAGAGCAAGGGGAGCTGGGGTTGGGAGGGGTGCCAGGCCCCCACCACTAATCACGGGTTCCGTAAGCACACTGTGCGGTTATTATAAATAAAGATTGTAATAAAGTCATCGAGAGGATGAGAGATAGAAGAGAGACTGAAATAATGGAGTCAGACACATTTCATGGAAGCATGCTCATCTCCTGAATGGCCAAGATCTTACCAGCCAGGTCCACAGCGTGGGCCGAGGGAAGGTGGGGCAGGGACCTAGCAGCCGGCTGAAGACCTAGCAGGAGGCTGGAGGACTCCGTTTCTTGCTAACCAAGGGTTATAACCTCTTAGGGGGGGTGTGATTACAGGTAACTACACGTCACAAGAAGGGGCTGTACAAGAGGCATAACATCATAGGAAGGGTCTGTCTAAATAAGATAGGCTGGATGAACACTCTCGAGGAGAAAACAATGGGACAGACTATTCTGTGGGACATGGGAGAGGGGAAGTGAGGGATAAGGAAGTGGTGTTAACAAATCCAGGGACAAGGGAACAACAAGTGATCCAAATTGGTGGTGAGAAGGGTGCAGGAGGGCTGGTAGGGCATGATCAAGAATAATGTAACTGAGAGGAATTACTGAAACCCAAAAGAAGGTTGAACGTGATAGTGGGACAAGAAGAAAGTAAAAGGAAATAGAGGAAAGAACAAGGAGGCAAATGGGTATTTATAGACGTCTAAATAAAAGCATGTACATATGTAAATATATTTATATGTGAGGATGGGGAATAGATCTGTGTGCATATATTTATAGGTTTAGTATAAAGGTAGCAGATGGACATTAGGCCTCCACTCAAGTACTCCCTCAATGCAAGAATACTTTGTTCTATTAAACTGGCATTCCATGATGCTCACCTTCCCAACACAAAGCAGGTACATAAGCAAATGTAGTGAAGAAAGCTGATGGTGCCCGGCTATCAAAAGATATAGCATCTGGGGTCTTAAAGGCTTGAAGGTAAACAAGCGGCCATCTAGCTCAGAAGCAACAAAGTCCACATGGAAGAAGCACACCAGACTGTGTGATCACGAGGTGCCGAAGGGATCAGTTATCAGGCATCAAAGAACAAAAATATCAAATCATTGTGAATGAGGGGGAGTGCAGATTGGGGACCCAAGACTCATCTGTAGGCAACTGGACATCCCCTTCCAGAAGGGTCACAGGGAGGAGACAAGCCAGTCAGAGCGCAGTGTAGCAACGATGTAACATACAACTTTCCTCTAGTTCCTAAATGCTTCCTCCTATCATGATTCCAATTCTACCTTACAAATTCGGCTAGGCCAAAGGATGTACACTGTTACAGATAAGAGCTCGCAACACAGGGAATCCAAGACAGATGATCCCTTTCAAGACCAGTGCTGAGAGTAGCGATACCAGGAGGGTGGCCGGAGGGTGGGGTGGAAAGGGGGAACTGATTATAAGGATCGACATATAACCTCCTCCCTGGGGGATGGCCAACAGAAAAGTGGGTAGGTAAGATATGACAAAATAAGAATTTATAAATTATCAAGGGTTCATGAAGGAAGGAGGAGCAGGGAGGGGGGGCAGAAAACAAGGAGCTGATACCAAGGCCTCAAGCAGAAAGCAAATGTTTTAAGACTGATGATGGCAACATATGTACAGATGTGCTTGACACATTGGATGGATGGATGGATGGATGGATTGTGATAAGAATGGTACGAGCCCCCAATAAAAAAACATTGCTGGTGATAGTTTGTCGGAGATCATTTTTGCGCTAAGGCTCGAACCTTGCCTGCTGCTCTTAAGAAAAGCAAACCTGGATCAAGTCGTGTCCGGAGCATGAGATTTTGGCTGGTAGGGGCTGGTTTGCTAGGTTTACGAAAATAAGTGGGTTGTATGGCCTGGGGAGGCAGGAAGTGCTGATAAAAAAAGCTGCAGAAAACATTGTGAAGGAATTTCAGCAATTCATTGATGAAAATGGCTTTATGCCACATCAAATCTTTGTGATGAGACAGGGCTCTTTTGGAAGAAAATGCCAAAGACGACCTATACTACAAAAGAGGAAAATAAATTGCCAGGCCACAAACCAATGAAAGACAGGCTCACTTTGCTGTTGTGTGCAAATGCTAGTGGTGATTTGAAAATAAAGCCTCTGTCAGCCTGCCACTCTGAAAATCCTGGAGTTTTTTAAAAACATAAAGTTGTTAAGAGCAACTTAAATGTGATGTAGAAATCGAATGCTAAACTAGGGTAACAAGGCAAATTTTGGAGTGTGGGTTTGTGAAGTTTTTGCCCCAGGGTAAAAAAAATACCTTGAGGAAAACAATTTGCCACTCAAGGAAGTTCTGCCTATCCCCCAGACAAGAAATATGGATTAGCAGACGAAATTAGCTAGCCAAAAATAATTTTTTTGCCACCCAAAACCACCTCACTGATACAGCACATGGACCAGCAGGTTATTTCTAATTTCAAGAAACTATACATTAAGGCATTGCTCCACAGGTGTTTCAAAGTGACCAGAGAAACTAGCCTCGCTTTGGCTGTATTCTGGGAAGAATATTTCCATATTTTGAGCTGTGTTAGGGCTAATAAAGCATGGGCAGATGGCTCCAAGAGGACTCTGAGAGCAGCTTGGAGACACTTTGCCCTGATGGGGTTCCTCTTAGGGACTTTGAAGGTCACGATGCCCTAGTCAGCTAGAAGCTGACCCTGAAGCTGAGCCCCTTTCTCTGCCTGACCCAGACGTGGAGGAAATTGTTTCTGTGACCAAGTCCATGGCACCGAGGCCAGTGCTGTGAGGTTGAGGAGCTGATTAAATAAAGAGCACAGCACTGAACAGAGGAGCTCCGGGAACTTCAAGAGAAACAGCAGAAGATTTTGGCTGAGGAGCTAATTGGAGTGGAGGAAATCAAAAGGGAGTCAGCTTCTTCAGAAATCAAAGAAATGCTACTTCATTGGGAGAAAGTCCAAGAGATTTTTAAAATAATCATCATGACAAGGAACTGGATAACCGTGTTATCGATATTGTTAATTTAGTAAACCCTTTTAGAAAACAGTTAAGGAGACACCAACAGCAGACCTTATTAGACAGATTTTTTTTTAAGAGAAAGCCAACCTGATCCTAGTGAAAGAAGGGGGAAAAAAACCCTCCTGAAAAGCAGCGACCAGTTGATTTTATGCAAGGGAATTCCTCTTGCAAGCAATGACTCTCCCTCCACCCCTCCTCCTCACACCCATGTCCACAGATCCAGATCCTCAACAATCAAGGTATAGGCCATACTGTATATGTTAAACTTTTAAAATGTTGCTTATATAAATATTATTTAACTCTGAACTTTACTTTGAAATTTAATTTGCAATGTTTTGTATAAAAAGGCAAGGTTAGGGTGAAAACTTGGGTCGAGAACAGATTAATCCATTTTCAGTTGATTTGGAACTCAACTGCATTGCATATCAATGCTCCTTCTAGAACAGATTAATGTCGAG
Source organism: Tenrec ecaudatus (assembly GCF_050624435.1). Lineage (NCBI taxonomy): Eukaryota > Metazoa > Chordata > Mammalia > Afrosoricida > Tenrecidae > Tenrec > Tenrec ecaudatus. Next base: position 45,237,945 of record NC_134545.1, read on the forward strand.
GTCCAGGGTTCTACTGTAGTAGTCCTGGTAGTGCAATGATTAAGCATTCAACTGTTAACTAAAGATTAAAGCTGCCCCTTGGGAGAAAGATGTGGCAATCTGCTTCCTAGAGGAGGTGAGGCAGTTCTATACTGTACTATAGGGCTGCTGAGCTGGTATCAAAGACAGTAATCTTAGGCTTTGGAAAAGTACCTATTTAAAGTTTTAATCACACAAATCACTCCTAAATAACAATCTATTTGTTGTTGTTTATACAAACCAGGGATGGTACAAAAGGCTAGTACACTGGGCTGCAGAGAATGTGATGGCTCAAGTCCACCCAGCAGTGCCTTGGAAGGAAGGCCTGGCATTGTACTTTTGAAAAATCTGACACAGGATGACCATGAGTACAATATATGAAAATAATTACTAAAAATATGGAAGTAAGCCAATTTCAGATTTGAATTTTACCTCTGGTACTTGCTATGTAATCTTAGTGAGCTTAGCTAAACTCCCTGAGACTCAACTTCTTTATCTACAAATGTCATAATGGTCATCATATATTATAATAATTCAAAATATGTAAAATTAAAATGGTCCATATTAAGGGAAAGTACAAAACGTCTAAAACAAACAAAAGCTTATTAAAAATTAACTTAAACACAAACATCATTGGTTTTCCAAAGGCACAATTTGCTCAAAATTCAAATTTGCTGGGTCACTCCATTTGCAAAGCATCCATTAAGTATAACCCAGAAGACAATATTTATTCTTGGGTAGTGAATGACATAAGTGTGAACAAGAAAACTGGAAAAGGTGGTCTTCCTGGTGGGATGAACAACCCCAAACCAAACCATCGCCATCAAGCTGAGAAATTCTGACTCACAGTGATCCTATGTATCTGGTTTCCGAGGTTGTAAATCTTTACAGTAGCAGACAACTTCATCTTGCTCCTTTAGAGTGGCTGTTGGTTTTGAATCGCTGACCACCAACAGGGGTTTTGATATGAACAAAGCTGCTTATCAATAAATTCTTACCACGGGAAAAGAACTTGAAAAATAAATATCTACCCGAGAAAAGCTACAAACACATTGTCACAGTTTCTTTAAATAATGTGCTTCCTTAGCACATACGAAAATCACTTTTGACAGCTCCTTATTTTTTAATCTTCACAGTACAATAAAAATAGCAAGAAATGTGAATCAGAGGTCCTGAGTGTGAAATGTGACCGCCCTACTTGTTGCTAGCTGCCATTTGAGTTGGTCTCCAGGTCGTGGTGACCCGACATAGAACAAAACATTGCCTGGTGCTGCACCATTCCCATTATCAGTTGTGGACTGGACTATGGATCCAGAGTGTGCGCTGGTTGATTTTCAGAAGCAGATTTCCAGGTCTTTCCTCCTAGTCCATCTTAAGTCAGGCCGCTCCGCTGAAACCTGTTCAGCAGCATAGCCGCACATAAGCCTCCACTGACAGGTGGTAGCTGAGCAGAAAGAATGGCCAGAATCAAGCGCAGGTCTCCTGGAATACCAACAACGTCTACTTAAGGACACAGTCCTCCTCTGGGTCTATTACCTTAGCAAAAGATCGGAATAAGGATACTGATTACCTGGTGGTCTCCTGTAAGGATCTCTAAAGAGAAGATATAATAATAAGATATAAATAAAAGTGCTTTATGTTTTCGTGTTCTTTTAAAAGATTCTTCTTATCTTAATTAAAAGACTTTGAAGAAGACACATACTTAATTTCTTACAGTGAAGTTATAACTTTCCAACATAAATACTGAACGCTGAATATAAGTACCTTGTCAAACACTAAATAAAGATCATAGTCAGAGTTTACAAAACTTGCATGAGGGTGTGAATTGCCATTTCAGTCATATCTGACTGGCATTATGAGTGGCGCTCCTCTCACACACACCCTAGCTCCATGGTTTGCAGGAAATCCCACCTCCAGGACAGGACCATTTCCCTTCCTCCAGGGGGATCAGGATTGTTAGTCATCACCTCCTGCCCTCCCTCACTCTAACAGCATTCCCAAGAACCTTATGGTGAAAATAAAATGACTTCTCAAAAGGAATGGTAAGAAGGGCCTGCTTTAGCCTGTTTCATTACTGTAAAGCAACATCTCGGCCAACTACAAATATTTAAAGACTTCCAAATCTGACTTGCTATGTGCAGGAATGTAGTTTAAAAGCTTCACATGGAACTGAGGTCAAAAGTCTCTGGCATGTGTGTTTTCCCATGAGAAGAAAATGTACTCATCTTATTTGTGCAGAATCTAGGGGAGAAATGCTACACAAATGAAGAAGGAATCCCTATCTTCCACAGGAAGATAGACAATTGATCATTTAAGATCCCTCCCAATTCTGGTAACCCTGGAGGCATAGTGGATTGATTAAGCCTGGGCTGCTAACCCCAAGGTCAGTTATGGGAAGCTACCAGCTGTCTCCTCAGGAGAAAGATGAGACTTTCTACTCCCATAAAGAATTACAGTCTCAGAAACTCACAAGGACAGGTCTACCCTGTCTTATATGGTCACTATGATTTGGGATCAAGTGGACAGCAGTGAGTTTGGACCCAATTCTAACTTTCTGTGAATTTAAGTCTGGAGGTTTATATACCTTTCAACAGAACAGAACACAGGGATACATATACCTAACAAAAGCAAAACTATGATGTTATGGAAAACTTATACACACCCCAAAAAGGGGCAAATTATCTGGTTAATTTCTTTACTAAGATGGTATTTTAATACTACTGAATGTAGTAATATAATCACCAAAGTGTTCACCAAAATTGAACTGTTTAGATTTGAGATAACAAAACAAGCACTATATAGAATAAATAAGGCAAAAAGCAATTTAGTCAGCATACTTCAATGTGTCAACATGCTAGCCCATCATCCTAAAATGGAATATTACCAACTATCTTGAAGGGTGCAGTTCTGAATCTCTGAACAGCATAAGTCCTCAATAAAACCCAAAACTAAAAATAATAACTAAGATCTCAGCTCTGTTCATGAAAAATAAATTCTGAAGAACTCTATTTTAAGAGGAACTAAGACTTCCTCGGCCATGCTTGTAAAACAACTGTCAAATATTTAACAGTTAACTTCCAAAAGAAGACATTATTTACTTATAAAAGAGATTTTCTTTTACTTTAATGTTTACTCAAAAAGTTAAGACACTTTTACAGAGTTGATCCCAGAGTAAGAGTTTATTTTGATGAAACAAGCTGAAAAGAATTTGAGAAAACCTAAATAGCTGAATTTAATTCCTTTGGTTTTTGGTTGGTTGGTTTTAAGTGACCCCTCCTGGCTGAGTCTATAGAGATGAACTTCTTAAAAAGACCATTTTGTGGCACTATGCATTTGTTACATAGTACACGATGAAATTCCAAACAGTATTGTGCTCCTATTTGATGGTCTTGAAGTTCTAATTATATTACAATGCAAGGCTCTCTAATTCCAAGTCTTGCTAGCTCAGAAGAAAAAGAAATATTACTCTGACAGGTCACTGAGATATTTATAAATTCCCTCTTCTGGAAAATCCACTCCTTCAATGAACAAACATTTATGTTATACATACATATATTTATGTAACACTTACACACCAAAATAAACGAAACTCACTGCCATTGAGTTGATGCTGACTACCCTAGAGGACAGAACTGCCCCTGGGTGTTTCCAAGACAGTAACTGGACAAGCTGGGGATTTCAAACTGCTGACTTTGCAGTTAGCAGCCTAATGAGTAATTACTACCCCACCAAGGCTCATCCATTCATCCATCCAATTACTACCTGTAGCCTTCAAGCCAATTCCACTTCCAGTAACCCTACAGGATAGAGCAGAGCTGTCCCTTATTTCCAAGGCTGTAATTTTCATGAAAGTAGACGGTTCCATTTTCCTCCCACAGGACAGCTGGTGGGTTTAAACCATTTACCGTATAAATAGCAGGGAAGTGCTTAGCCAGTTGTCACCTTCAGACTCATGCAGCCACGTGCAATGATGCAACGTGCAGGAAGATCACAGAAGGGTGGGTGCAAAGTCTTCTGGATCCAGTGGTGTGGCGAAGCATCATAGGGCTCTGGCAGGTCCCATAGCCCTCCTTATGAGAAGGCCACGCCCACAAGGAGACGCCATCAGGCTGTGACCTGATTGACAGATTGAATACCACCCTACACTTTTATATGCCTTCACGTCAACATAAAGCTATGTGCTACCACATGAGGCAACTCAAAGTACCATGGCTTGGGTCACATGTATCTTAGTCCTCAAAGTACCATCCTTGCTTTCCAGTCCTCTAAAGAGGTCTTGTGCAGATTTACCCAATGAAATGAGTCACTGGCTCTCTTGACTGAAGCTTCCATGCACATTGACCGTGGATCCGAGTAAGATGAAATCCTTGAGAATTCCTGTCTTTGCTCTGAGATAAGTGGTTATCTACTGGTTCAGTTGTGAGCATTTGGATCTTTTGCACACTGAGTTGTGATCCAGACTGAAGGCTGCAATCCTTGCTCTTCAACAGCAAGTGGTCCCAGTCCTCCGCACTTTCAGCAGGCGACGACGTTGTGCCATCTCCATGTGTCTTTATTCAGAGGGTCTGAGGGATTTTCACCATGGACTTATGAGTAAAGTGATTATTCTAGTCAAAGCTGATTACAGTCACCATGAAGAATAGAAATATAGTCTACATGTGTATATTTTGCCTCTGCTCTTCAAGTATTAATATTTATTTCTCTTACATACTCATTCCATGTAACAAGAAAAAGAAGTCCAAGAAAAATAAAGTGCTTTCAAGTAAGGGTTCTATCCATTCTCATTAATAAGAATTTATAGCTAAAATATTAATCCATTTTATAACATTGGATGCTACCAACATAGCCTTAAAACTTCTTCAAGATAATTTGCTTCCAAAAAGAGTTAATACGTCATTAATTAAAGAAAGAGGGGGTAAAAAAAGTCTCTTAAGTAGCTCTGGTGTTGCTGACAAGGTAAGCACTAGATTGCTAATCATTAGGTCAGTGGTTCAAATCCATGAGGCTGTTTGCTCCCATATATATTTACAAAGCCTCAGAAATCTATGTTGGGTTGCTAGAAGTCAGAATTGATTCAATAGCAGCAGGTTTGGTTGGGGGATCTACAGTGCAACAGAGTGAACTGGCATGAAGATTAATTCAACTAGTTTTCTGACTCCAAGTGGCAGTAAAGCCACAGACAAGATGAAGTGTGCACATCCATAGCTCTAAATGTAATGTGTAAAGTACAATCAGCCAGGAAGGAGTTTCATACAGAAGGCAGCACTGGCTAGGTCTCGAGGATCGAAGTTTTATTTTATCATATTCTGCAAGTGTTATCCTTTCCCCCCCTAATAAACAGTTTTATTGGGACATAATCCAAATATCATACAATTCAATAGTTCATTTATATCAAGAAGTGTTGTACAATCATTACCACAATCAATTTTAAAACTTTTTTTTCCTTATACTTCTTATTAGCTCCCCATTTCCTTCCACTCTCCCCTACTGTATCCCCAAGGAACCACTCATCCTTGTTTTATTCTAATAGTTCTTATTTGTACGTGCTTCCATAGATTTTTCTCTTGGGCCAAGGGGTTAATATCACCTCCCTTACTCGACAAGGTCCTAGAAGAGTTTTTAATTATAGTATCTCCTTCAACACTCACCCGCTCCCTCAAAACCTACTCACTGCCCCACCACACACACCAAGTACCCATACTACACACACATACACCCTAAATTCTTGAGACAGGAGGTGTAGGCGAGGCAGGGGAAGAAGACATACAAATTTACCTCGGGCTGGCCAAATGTCCCCCCTCTAACACTTATTCAAGGAGCACCGGTCCTGTAGTGGCGATGAGCTGGGGTGCTAAGCCCAAGGTCAGCAGTTCAAATGACCAGCTGCTCTCGGGGAGAAAGATGAGGATTTCTATTCCCATTGTGAGACCAAGAATTAGTCTTGGACTCACAAGGCAGTTTATGGTGCCCTAAAGGGTTGCTATAAGTTGGCATCGACTTGATGACTGTGAGTTTCATTTTTGGTTTTGATATTAATTTGTTCAAGAGTAGTTACATAGTCCAAGAATATCAATCAGAGTCTTCACACAACTGATACCTAAATGTGGAAATAGGGTTCAAGAAATTTTGGCTTGGGTTAAGAGTTGCTTATCTTATTACATGGTGATAGTCCATGTAAGAAATAAATCAAATAATACCAAAGGACAAGAGTAGAAGAAGATATGCCCCTAAATTGAGTCATATTTTGCTGGACTGCTCAAGTACGTGAGTCAACAGAGTGGCTAAGATGCCCTGTCTCTAAGATGACACAATGAGAGATGTACCATGTTTAGCCTCAGCGTGGGGAAGGCACGCCGACAAGTGGTCATTTGTGATAATCCCCAATTTTATGCGTGATCAGTGAGCATGTCTGCAATAAAAGATGAAGGGGCTATATGTGACCTCCTCTGGCTTCCCTGTTACCACAAGGCAGGATCAGACATACATTCCTCCTCCATCCTTTACCAATTCTCACACAAACCATTCCTCCCAAGGCACTCTACTTCTATGCTGGGTTCAAAATTCATTGCAACGGTCGCACAGAACACGCAGACAATGCTCACAGTTAGGGAGGCTAATTGTGGGATCAGTAAACAGAAGAATACAGTCATTGGTCCACAGCAACACCTCCCTTCAGTCAGCAGCCGAGTCCCTCTCCAGTGCTCAGCCTCTCAGCCACGTGGTTCCTTGGCTTCTGCCTCTGTGGGGCAGGAAGTCAGCCCACCTCTCGCTCTCTCGTAGATCCATAGTCACAGCCAAATGAGGCAAAGGCACTCCATAGTCCTGCCACTGTTCCTCCGAGTCTCTGTGCCACAGCCTCTGGTGCCTGTGGTCTCGATCTCCACCACTTCAAGTAGAAATCTGGAAAGTGCTCTTCCAACAGTCCTGGGATTTCTCTGTGTCCCAGGTGGCTCTTAGACAGAGCAATGGCTTTGATGGAGGTGTGAATTTGTCTTTCAGCAGAGGAAACAAAGGATGGTGATTAAGTCACACCCTCTAACAGTCTAAAGACACATCCCACCCTAATCCTGTAACAGAGACTCACCCACTACCATGCAGTTGATTACAACTCACAGACAACCTACAGGGCAGAGTAGAACTGTCTCTATTTAAGACTATAAACCTTTACAGGAGTTGAAAGTCTCATCTTTCCCCCTGGAGCAGCTGGTGGTTTAGAACTGCTGACCTTGCCTAGTGCATAACCCACAACCTCAACAGAGTGCCTCTGTAACAGGAAATCCCCTCCAAAATGGAAGTAGAGTCTTCAAGACCCACCCTAAGCCTGTAACAGAGAGCATACTCCAAAATGAATTATAACCCCAGGCAGAGAATCCCAAATTAGAGTGCTGCACATAAGGAATTATGGCTAGAAGAACCATATTAATTGACTATATCACAAGATCATCACCTTATAACCCATAATTCTGAATCTACAAAAAGCATAGAAATATATCAAGTTTACTAATAACTAAATACAGCTTACTGACAAAATAATAGCGGTTACAAACTGAAGTCCCTTGAAAAGGGTAAGAATGACAAATACTGGGATCCAGTGAGTTATTTGATAGGACTCTTCTAGCTGTAGTCTTTACAATTCCTACCGAACGACTGGGCACCCAAACCCACTACCATCAAGTGGATTTCACCTCCACAGGAACCCCCCAGGTCAGAGCAGAGACTCCTCCTACCTCCCCCGAGGGGCAGGTGGACTGAAACTGACCTTGAAGCACAAACGTGTAACCCAGTATAACACCAGGGTGTCTGTGGGCCACCAAAGGGATTAAACAGTTTACTAATAATGTAAGTATGGCACCCATGTGGGATGGGGCCAAACAAGCAAGATATACTGGTATTGATAAGTTTTGACATCACACTAGGTTTAAAATGAGGCATCTCAGAAGTACCATGGACTGCTAAAACGCCAAATAGATCTGTCTTGGAAGAAGTACAGCCAGAGACAAGGATGGTAAGACTTTGTCTTAGGTACTTTGGACATGTCAAGAGAACCTGTCCCTGGAGAAGGACAGCACGTTCGGTGACGTAGAGGGACAGTGAAAAGGAGGAAGGCCCTCAACAAAATGAACTGACACCGTGGCTGAAACAATGGTCTCAAACCGAGTTTTTCAGCACATTTTAATGCACATTTTGTGGTAAAATTAGGTGCCTCGGCAGATGTTCATGATGGCCTATACTTGAGTATGTACGGTGAGTAAATCTATTGTCTCTATGGATTACTAGTATCTTGGGGCATGGCAGGAGACCTTGGAGGAAATGGGAAGGAATAAGAATCAGCACAAAAAAGAAGAAAATGTTCTAAGATTGTGGTGATGACTGTACAACTCTTCCCCCCATTTCTGTACAGCTCTTAATATGACTGAACTACTGAATGGTAAGATACGTGAATTACATGCCAATAAAACTATGTTTTAAAAAGCTTAAACTTTTGAGCATTTTAAAGGAAATAGTATGAAACCTCAAGTACAAAAACATTACAAATAAAATATTCTATGTGGAGGCAACAACTTTCAATCTGCTTTACCTTCTTCAATTAGTATTTAGAACTTGAATTTGTAAAAACATGTAAGCAAAATCCCCGTCCAAATCTTCAAGTCAAGAAGCTGAAGGCCCCCACAAAAGGGTTACAAAGGAGGGACAACGCAAGCAGGGTGCAGTATAGCACCTAGGAAACATGCATCAATCCTCCAGATCCTGCATGCCCACCCCCAACACCATGACCTAGTTCTACCGTACAAATCTATTTAGACCGGAGGACACACAATGGTACAGATAAGAGTCCCACACATGGAATTCAGGACAGATAAAACCCTCAGGAGTATCGATATCATGAGGGGAGGGGGATGGTGATGGTAGGGGACACAAAAAACAGAAATGTGGGTGACGGGGGACAAAGGCCAGTGTAAGACACAAAATAACAACAGTAATATATAATTTATCAAGGATTCACCAGAGAGGGAGGGGAAGGAAGGAGGGGGAAAAAAGCTGATACCAAAGGCTCAATTAAATAGAAAATGTTTGGGAAATACTGATGGCAACACATGTACAAGTGTGCTTAATAAAACTGAATGATGGATTGTTATAAGATTTATAAGAGCCCCCCACCAATAAAATTATGAATTTAAAATAAAAAAGGAACAGTGCTTTAAAAAAAAAAGAAATTGAAGAGAAGGCTTTCCTTACTACCGGAGATATCACCCCCAATGATACCTATTTTTTTTTAGATGAACACCTATTTGGTATTCTGATGAAGAATTATTATTCATACACAATAGCACAAGTTATAAAGTTGAACGCTAAAGTTCACAATCCCTTTCTTAAATCTTTGGGGCCAGGAATATCTTGGAATTCAGAATTTTATATAATTAAAAATGTCATGATTTTTAGGGAGGTAGCACTGTGCAGGTATTATTTATTTTGTAAACTACCCAGGAGGACTTCATGCAGCAGGCCATTACCAAACAGACTAATATTTCTACTGCAATATATATAAATCTGTTGGACAAATACTACAGCGAGCGTCCTTTCAGTTCAAATTATGCTGCCAAATTTTAAACTCCTGGTTTTCATGACTTTTGGGGTCCTAAAAATGTAGCAAAGAGATTACAACCTGAAATAAAATCGCAGTTTCAGATTTACCTGGAATACGAGGGGTACAAAAAATGGATTTTTTTTCAAAGCTATGTATTTAAATTTTTTTTTAAAAACCACCTTATTATCTTCAAAGTACAATCCATGACCTTAATGTGCTTCCAATCTTGGAAACATTTTTCAAACTCATCTGTTTGGATGGCTGACAGCACCTCCCTCGATTTTTTCTTTACCTCTTCTACGTCACCAAATCGCTGTCCTTTCATGCTCCTCTTCCTTCGCAGAAATACAGAGATGTAGCATGGAATGAGGTCAGGTGAGGATGGTGGATGGAGGAAGAGAGGCAACAACTGGCACACTGATATGGGTGCATAATCAAGTACAAATCAGGCCTTTTTTGACACACAGTTATGCTATCTATCCGGTACCTCTAAATAGAAAGTTTGATTAACAGTCTGACCTGGTGGAACGGACTCCAAATGCACTAGGAGTCCACATTTCCTCTGTTGTCAGAAAAGTTGACAAACATCCTGAATGACGTTTGTTCTCAATCAACAGTTCTCCTTTTTTGAAACGAGAAAACCATTAGTGCAGTTGAGTTTTTCCCATAGTACTGTCCTTGTAAGCTGTGTTCAAAATTTCACAGCCACACAGCAGCTCTCTTAAATTGGCCATCACAAAAAAACAAGGTTAGAGCAAAACTGCTTTTACAAAAAATTTCACTGTGACCAGACAGAACCTTCCCGGGGACACCACGAGCAGGGAAAAGTGTGTACTACAAAAACTCCGCTCTGCAGCCAATGCCGAGAGGACCACAGAGCTGGCCCCACCATGAGACACGACATCCCTCACTGACCCACAGCCCTACAGGGGACAACACTGGAGACAGTGTGGGAATTGCACCCGATCTGACCCCACCACACCGAGGCAAAACACGAAGGGCATAGCAAGGGAGCGGCACAAGGAAGTCCCCAAAGAATACCAAAAATAGACTTTGGGACGAGGGCGTGGCACCCCATCAGACTCAACTGGAGAATACTCCTAAGGGTCAATAGACAGACCTTGAATTTTTTACAGGATTTTCTTTTTCTTTTTTGTTGTTGTTATTGTTTTGTTTTCTTTTGTTGCTTTGTTTCGCCCCCTCACCCCCCACTATCATGATTCCAATTCTACCTTTCAAATCTAGCTAGACCAGAGGATGTACATAGGTACAGATAGGAACTGGAAACACAAGGAATTCAGGACAGATGAACCCCTCAGGACCAGTGGTGAGAGTTGCAATACCAGGAGGATGGAGGGAGGGTGTGATAGAAGTGGGGAACCGATTGCAAGGATCTACATATAACGCTCACTCTGGGGAACGGACAACAGAAAAGAGGGTGAAGGGAGATGTCGGACATTGTTTAAGACATGACAAAATAATCATTTATAAATTATCAAGGGTTTGGGAAGGAGAGGGGCGGGGAAGGAGGGGAAGAAATAAGGAGCTGATACGAAGAGCTCAAGTAGAAAGCAAATGTTTTGAGAACGATGATGGCAACAAATGTACAAATGTGCTTAACACAATGGATGTATGTATAGATTGTGTTAAGAATTGTACGAGCCCTCAATAAAATGATTTTAAAAACAAAATTTTAAAAACTCTGCTCTGCCTAGCACAATTCTTTTTCTGTGTGTGTGGGTAACCCCTGATATTCTGTAAAGATGATATTTACTTGGCCAATGTATGCATTTTATGCACATCAAATTTCTCAAACTTACATTCATGAGTCTTAATACATATATGATCATTACAGGATATTTCAGGGAGAAATCCTTTAATAAAAAAAAACTACAATCATTCTTCATAAAGGTAACCATTATTGAAGGTCTACCCATCGTATTATATCTATGCCTTTCTGCCACATGTGTGTCCCTAATGCCTCCCATTCCTGTTGCGTGCATGCCTATTGTACAGCCCCTTCCTGTTACTTATGAGCTTACCGTGGCCAGTGTGTCCCAGATTACATAAAGTGAGATTTCATCACTTGCCTTCTCTCTCTGCTCAGGCCTGGCTCCTGAAATCATGACTGGGAGGTTCATCAACCCTGATTTTCATATATCCCAAAACAGAAAAACATAACACAACTTCAAGAGGGTCCCCTTCAATGGCATGACACCTCTGAGATACAACCCAAATATGGACAGCGAAGACCAAACAGGATGGATGACACAGAATACCAGGCTTGGTGGAGGAACAGGAACTGCCGTGACGGTTAGACATTTTTGGCTTCTGACTCTGAACCCTGAATTTGGCTCAACCCTGCCCTACCCTTGGATTTTGTAGTGAAAAGCACCTACCCCCACTGGAGCTAGTTCCTCAGTGTGTTGTCTAGGATATAAAACATACAGAATACAAATGACAGAAAGAGCAAATGAACAAATAAATGGAAAAACAATAACAAAAATGATGCTTCTGCTCACCAGCCTGCCCCGACTCAATTGCTGAGGACAAAGTGGGTGCATAAGCAAAATTGGTGGAGAAAGCTGATGGTGCCCGGCTATTAAATGACATAGAGTATGGGGTCTTAAAGGCTTGAAGATACACAGGCGGCCATCTAGCCAAGAAACAACAAAGCCCACATGCAAGAAGCACACCAGCCTACCCCGACACAAATGCTGAAGACAAAGCAGGTACATAGGCAAATGTGAAGAAAAGCTGATGGTGCCTGGCTGTCAAAATATATAGAATCTGTAGCCCTGTAGGCTGGAAGATAAACAAGGGGCCATCTAACTTAGAAACATCAAAGCCCAAATGGAAGAAGCACACCAGCCTGTGAGATCACAAGGCATCGAAGGGATCAGGTATCAGCCATCAAAGACCAAAATAAAAGCATAGCATTGTGAATGAGGGGGAGTGCGGAGTGGGGACCCAGGGTCCATCTGTGGGAAATTGGACATCCCATTGCAGAAGGGCTGCGGGAAGGAGAGTAGCCAGTCAGGGAGCAGTATAGCAATGATAAAATATGCAATTTCCCTCTAGTTCTTGAATGTTTCCTCCCCCCAACTATTATGATCCCAATTCTACCTTACATATCCGGCTGAACTGAAGGATGTTCACTTGCACAGATAGGAACTGGAAATACAGGGAATCCAGGACAGATGAATCCCTCAGGACCAGTGGTGAGAGTGGTAATATCAGGAGGGTGGAGGGAAGGTGAGAGAGAAAGGGGGAACAGATTACAAGGTCTGCAATATAACCTCCTCCCCGGGGGTCGGACAGCAGAGAAGTGGGTGAGGGAGACATTGGATGGTGTGAGATATGACAAAATAATAATAATTTATAAATTATCTAGGGTTCAAGGGGGAGGGGGGGACAGGGAGGGAGGGGGAAAAATGAGGTGCGGATGCCAAGGACTCAAGTAGAGAGCAGGTGTTTTGAGAATGATGGCAACATATGTATGAATGTGCTGGGCACAATTGATGTTTGTATGGATTGTGATAAGAGTTGTATGAGCCCCTAATAAAATGATTAAAAAACAAACAAAAAAGGGTTATAAAACTCTTAGGGGCTATATATAGATTTCTTTTATAATATATAACATGTTAGTATAATTAAACCAAAATCTTTATAGAGCACTATGTTTTGTTTTGTTTGTTTTAATCTTACTAGGTACATGGAATCCCCTTTCAATCTGAGGACTTTGGATTTTCTAGAAAATTCTCAGCTATTATCTCTTCCAATATTGTTTCCCCCCCATTCACAATTATTTCCCCCTTTTAGGACTCTTTATGATCCAGGTTTCTACTTCTCAAATTATATTCATATCGCTTTTAATTTTTTTTCTAGCCCTGTACCTCTCAATACCATATTTTTATATTATTATTTTATTGGGGGCTCGTACACTTAACACAATCCATACAAACATCCATTGTGTCAAGCAGATTTGTACATTTGTTGCCCTCATCATTCTCAAAACATTTGCTTTCTACTTGAGCCCTTGATATCAGCTCATTTTTTCCCATTTCTCTGCCCTGGATTCTCTGTGTTTCTGGTTCGTATCTGTACCAGTGTACGTCCTCTGGTCTAGCTAGATTTGTAAAGTAGAATTGGGATCATGGATCATGATAGTGGGGGGGGGGAGCACTTAAGAAGTAGATGAAAGTTTTATGTTTCATCATTGCTACATTGCACCCTGACTGGCTCGCCTCCTTCAAGAGACTTTTCTGCAATGGATGTCCAGTTGCCTACAGATGGGCTTTGGGTCCCCACTCTGCACTCCCCCTCATTCACAATGATATGATTTTTTGTTCCTTGATGCCTGATACCTGATCCCTTCGACACATCGTGATCACACAGAGTAGTGTGGTTCTTCAATGTGGGCTTTATTGCTTGACACAATAGATGGATGGATGGATTGTGATAAGAATTGTAAGAGCCCCCAATAAAATGATTTTTTAATTTAAAAAACCCAACTATTTATCCAAAAAAAAAAAGGATTTACAGCCTCAAAACCTCAAAGGGGAAATTCTACTCTATCCAATGGGGTCTGTATGAGTCAGAATTGACTCAAAGGCAGTGAGATGGGTTTATTGTAACAGTTCACATTCATTAAAGACTTATCATATATTGGTTTTATATTTATTTTCTCATTAAATCTTTGCAACAATCTTATGAAGTAGATTAAATTAATATACTTATTTTATAGATTAAAAAAACAAAGGTATGTGGCAGTTGAGCAATCTTCCCCAGATAATTAAATAAGTAAGAGTAACATGAAAACCATCTACCCGATTCTAGAGCCCACGCTCTACAGGCATTTGTCCCAATCGGATGTCCATTTAAATTTCAAGTCTCTCTTTTTATGCCCATTTTAACGTGAACATTTGGCACAGAGATAAGGTTTGACTTATGTAATAGGAGTGGATCTATACTCTCATTAGAAAGAAGCTTATCAACCTCATGGAACCCTAGTTGCATAGTGACCACACATTGGGCTGCTAACTGCAAGTCAGTAGTTCAAACCCACTAGCCGCTGTGAGGGAGAAAGTGGCCTTCTGCTCCCTCTGAGGGAGAAAGTGGCCTTCTGCTCCCTCTGAGGGAGAAAGTGGCTTTGTACTCCCTCTGAGGGAGAAAGTGGCTTTCTACTCCCATAAAGTCTCAGAAGTCACAGGGGCCATTCTACCCAGTCAGATAGGGTCGCAATGAGTCAGCACTCATTTGATAGCAGTGAGGTTTGGGCTGGAGTCTAAGTCCAAACACATTCCCTTTTGTGTGTGTGTGTTTTCTGGAAAGGAAGCACTAGGTCAAATAAGTTTGGTAACCGATGGTTTTAGCAGGGCTCCTCAAACTTTTTAAACAGGGGGCCAGTTCACTGTCCCTCAGACCGTCCGAGAGCCAGACTAGTTTTAAAAAGAAACTATGAACAAATTCCTATGCACACTGGACGAGTCGGCTGCTAAGCAGGACAGGCAGCCAAAACACCTGGGATAAATGTCCTCGCGGGCTGCATGTGGCCCACGGGCTGCAGTTTGAGAATCCCTGGTTTAAAGTGTCAACAAGACACTGAGAGATGCTCAGCAGGCAACTGAAATTAGGGTCTGAGGACTAAGGAATGTAAAAAGGGAAAGATCACAAATGTGAAAGTGTCTACTGCAACGTCTGTATCTTCTACCAGTGGTTCCTAATCTTCCTCAGGCGGCGACCCTGTAACACAGTTCCTCATGTTGTGGTGACCCCTCCAACCATAAAATTATTTTTGTTGCTACTTCATAACTGTAATTTTGTTACTGTTATGAATCAGGCAACCTCTGTGAAAGGGTCATTCAACTCCCCCAAAGGGTCGCGACCCACAGGTTGAGAACTGCTGTTCTATACCATCTGCTTCAGTCACAGTAACCCACCTGCACTCACCCAACAAAAAGCAGCTCTCACCCATCTCTTACTTTCCTAAGCCCTACTAACTTTCCACTATGATAGGACCTGTGTCTTACTTCTCTCTGTCTGTAGCCAGTTTCTAGAACCATACCTTATAACAGTAGGCAGTTGAAAGAGTAACTGAGGAACCTGCAATGTTCTACAAGCCTTGGAGGGAGCTCTTAGAGGTGGTGATTGCTAAAGAAATTAGAAGAGATTTATTTCCAAAGGAGTGTGTGTGTTGGGGGAGTGGGGGAGGAGTGATCCTAATTGTAGGTAACTGTCAGAGGGCACTCTGATGAATTACAAGTTGGGTGGCTAACTGCAAGCTCAACAGTTCGAAAACACCAGCTACTCTATGGGATAAACATGAACTTTGTGTGGGTCACATAGTAGGTTAACCACATGGTAAGCAGTTCAAACCTACCAACAGCTCCAATTGAGAAAGATGAGGTTTTCTGCTTTCACAAAGATTTACAGCTTCAGAAACCCAAAGGGGTAGTTCTACCCTGTTCTGTAAGGTGGCCATGGGTCAGAGTCTATTTGGTGGCAGTGGATTTGGTTTTTGGTTTCTTTTTACCAATTCCAGCTGAAAATATATTAAAGTCTGTTTCTTGCTTTCCAATTTTATTAAATGCTATCCCCTGCAAGTCAACCTAGCCTATGAAAATACCACATTTTTAAAAGGGGACATAATCTTGCTGGAGTTAAAGTGGGCTGCTAGCGGAAAGGTAAACAGTTTGACCCCACCAACAGGTCCATGGGAGAAAAACAAGGTAGTCTGCCTCTGTAAAGATCTGCAGTCTCAGAAACCCTATTGAGCAGTTCTACTGTCCTATAAGGTCGCTAAAAGTTGTCATTTACTTAACAGCAGTGAGTGGGTTAGTATGGCTGGATGTTTTCCTGAGAGCAGAGTTTCTCAATTTTATTGAAATTTTTGGCCAGATAATGCTTTTGTTTGGGGGCTGTCTTGTGCATTGTAGAATGTTTAATGGCATCTCTATTAAAGCATGCACACGCACACAAACACACAAGCCTGACCCCATCCTCGTTATGACAACAAAAAATGCCTCCACACCAAAGTCGAGCTCACTGCCTTGAATGGATTCCAACTCATAGGACATAGAGAAACTGTTCCACAGGTCTTTCAAGACTGTAACGAGGGAGAAAATCGCCCCTGGTTGAGAGCTACTACCCTAGATCTAACTTAAATTCTCATAAAACCTTAATATATTTTTCTTTTTTTTAAATCATTTTACTAGGGGCTCATACAACTCTTATCCCAATCGATACATATATCAATTGTGTAAAGCACATTTGTACATTTGTTGAAATCATCATTCTCAAAATATCTGCTCTCCACTTAAGCCCGTCATCAGCTCATTTCCCCCCCTCCCCACTCCCTTCTCCCTCATGAGCACTAGATAATTTATAAATTATTATTTGTCATATCTTGCGCTATCCAACATCTCCCTTCACCCATTTTCCTGTTGTCCGTCCCCCAGGGAGGAGATTATATGTAGATCCTTGTAATCGGTTCTCCCTTTGCTATCCCCCCTCCCTCCACCCTCCCAGTATTGCCACTCTCACCACTGGTCCTGAAGGGATCATCCGTCCTGGATCCCCTGTGTTTCTAGTTCCTATCTGTACCAGTGTACATCCTCTGGGCTAGCCAGATTTGTAAGGTAGAATTAGGATCATGATAGTGGGGGGCGAGGAAGCATTTATGAACTAGAGGAAAGTTGTAATTTTCATCATTGCTACATCGCACCCTGACTGGCTCGAATCAACCCTGCAACCCTTCTGTAAGGGGATGTCCAGTTGCCTACAGATGGGCTTTGGGTCCACACTCCACATTCCCCCTCATTCACAATGACATGATCTTTTATTCTGATGATGACTGATACCTGATCCCTTTGATACCTGTGATCACACAGGCTGGTGTGCTTTTCCATGTGGGCTTTGTTGCTTCTGAGCTAGATGGCCGCTTGTTTACCTTCAAGCCTTTAAGACTCCAGACACTATATCTTTTGATAGCCGGGCATTATCAACTTTCTTTGCCCATTGGCTTGTGCATCAATTTGTCTTCAGCGATCCTATCAGGGAGGTGAGCACACAATGATACTATTTTTTGTTCTTTGATTCCTGATAACTGATTCCCTTCGGTACCTCATGATCATGCAGGCTGGTGTGCTTCTTTCTAAATCTTTTTCTTGACATCTAGAAATGTCAAATTTATTTGTTCTTCATTGACTGATTCTACTTATTAAATTATACCTGGGGCTTTATATAAATAATTTACTGGAAATTTAACCCAAACTGCTGTGTAAATCTTCACCAAAAACACAATATAAAATATCATTAAAAAGAAAAGTGTTTTACCTGATGCAAGGGGCTTAAGTGGAGAGCAAATGCTTTGAGAATGATTGGAGCAAGGAATGTATGGATGTGCTTTATACAATTGATGTATGTATATGTATGGATTGTGATAAGAGTTGTATGAGTCCCTAATAAAATGTAAAAAAAGAGGAGAAAAAAATGATTAGGGCAAAGACTGTACAGATGTGCTTTATACAATTGATGTATGTATATGTATGAACTGTGATAAGAGTTATATGAGCCCCAATAAATTGTTAAAAAAAATAAAGGTATATAATTTAAAAAAAAAGAAAAGTGTTTTGAGAGAGAAAGAATATGGACTTCATCATGGCCCACCAATCCCCTAGGGACGGCATCCCTGCTTGAAGCAGCCAATGCACAGAGAGGACCATAGGGCCGGCCCTACCACAAGACAAGACTTTCCCTCACTAACCCATAGCACTATGGGGACAGCCCTAGAGACAGTATGTGGAAAGTGTACCTGGTCTGCTTCACGCACAGCAGGGTGAAATGCAAAGGGAATGCAACAAGGCAGCAAGGGGCGCAAAGTAACCAAATCCCAGAGGAATACTGAAAATAGACTTCTGACTCGGGGGCAGGGCTTGGCACCTCATCAGACCCGATTGGAAAACATTCATAAGGGTCAACAGACAAAACTGGAACTATCTAGGGTTTTCTTGTTTTCTTTTGCCAGTGTCTATCTACATAAGATAGGCAGGACAAACAATCCCGAGGAGGAAACAATGGGACCAGTGGTCCTGGAGGGGGTGGGGGAAGGGGCAGCAGGGAGCCAACAAACTCAGGGATGGGGGAGCAACAAGAGATCTAAAATTGATGGCGAGAGGTCTGGTGGGGTTTTATCAAGTGCAATGTATACAAGAGAAATTACTAAGAGCCAAGTGGAGGGTGAGCATAATAGTGGGACAGGAAGAAGGTGAAAGGAAATGGAGAAAAGAAGTAGGAAGTAAAAGCTATTTACAGAGGTATAGCTATAAGCATGTATATATGTAAGTATATTAATTTATAATGAAAGGGATAGAGGCCAATGTACATATATTTATGTTACATATTAAGATAGCAGACGGACATTGGGTCTCTACTCAAGGCCTTCCTAAACACAAGAAAACTTGGTTCAAATAACCTGGCACTCGCTGATACTCAAGTTCCTGACATAATCATTGAAGACAAAATTGGTGCATAAGCAAATGTGGTGAAGAAAGTGGATGGTGCTCAGGTATCAAAATATATAGCATCTGGGGACTTAAAGGATTGAAGTTAAACAAGCAGGCATCTATCAAGGAAGCAAATAAGCCTACATGGAAGAAGCACACCAGCCTGTGTGATCATGAGGGGTCCACAAGACCAGGTATCAGGTCTCAAAAGATCCAAAACAATTATATCAATGTGAATGAGGGGCTTTGGAGTAGAGAGCCAAAGCCCATCTGTAGACGATTGGACATCCCCCCACAGAAGGGTTACAAGGAAGGGATGATTCAACCAGAGTGCAGTATAGCACTGACGAAACACACATCATTCCTCTAGTTCCTGAAGGCTTCCTCCCCCACCCTACCACGACCCAGTTCTACCTTACAAACCTGGCTAGACCAGAGTACACACATTGGTACAGATAAGAGCTCTCAACACACGGAATTCAGGACAGGTAAAACCCTCAGGAACAGTAGTGAGAATAGCGATATCATGAGGGGAGGGAGGATGGTGGAGGTAGGGTGGAGGGGGGGAAGGTGAACCCATCACAAGGTTGGAAATATAGCCCTCCCCCCAGGAGGACAAATAACAGAAATGGGGGTGAAGGGAGTGTAAGACACTGAAGAAGAAATAATAACGATAATATATAATTGACCAAGGATTCACAAGGATGGGAGGGTTGGGGAGGGAAGGGAAAAAAGAGGAGCTGATACCAAGGGCTCAGTAGAAAGAAAATGTTTGGGGATGGTTCATGTCAATGTATGTACAAGTGTGCTTAATACAATCAATCGAATGGTGGCTTGTCATAAGATGTGCAAAAGCCCCTCCAATAAGATGATTAATTTTTTAAAAGTGTAGTTTGAAAGGCAGGATTGGGGGAGGGGGAGAAAAAAGTTAACCCAAACTGGTAGCTATCCATTAATTATCAAACAGTCACCATAGATAATATAGTCTAACCATTCAAGACGATTCCTAAAGTCAAACTAACATAACCAAAGTGGGAGGTCAAAAAACATACTACCATTGAGTAGAAACCAACTGACTTATAGTGTGACCCTCTAGGGCAGTGGTTCTCAACCTTCCTAATGCCATGACCCTTTAATACAGTTCCTCATGTTGTGGCGACCCCTACTATAAAATTGTTATCGTTGCTACTTCATAACTGTAATTTTGCTACTGTTATGAATCATAATTAAATATCTGATATGCAGGATATATTTTTATTGTTACAAATGGAACATAATTAAAGCATAGTGATTAATCACAAAACAATATGTAATTATAATATTGTAAAATATTTATTTCTAATGACAAGTAGATGAATTTTTGTCTTGAAGCATGGTGTAGCATGGGTAACAATGTATTCACGCAGGGTACTCGTAGGTGAGCGTAGCTGCATGGAGACGGAGAGAGGAGCAGTGTCTCGGTTCCTAAGACCACGGGAAATGTGTTTTCTGATGGCCTTAGGCGACCCCTGTGAAAGGGTTGTTCGATCCCCTCAGGTTGAGAACCGCAGCTCTAGGATGAGGTAGAACTTTCCCTGTGAGTGTCTTAGACAATAAATGTTTACTGGGGAAAAAAGCCCCAACTTTCTCCCGCAGACGAGCTGGTAGTTTTGAAATACTGATGTTGAAGATTGCAGCCCAGGGCTCCCGATAAATAACAGACTAAAAAAGATCTTGGCAGTAAATTAAGAGATTTGTCCCAGTACTCATCAGTGTTTTCTTTTATTTTCAACCTCAAAAGAATTTAAGATCATGTCTACGTGGCACCAAACAGATATTGTCTAACACAGCTTTAGCTGTGTATGGATTTTTACAAACCTAAACATATATTAGTGACATAAAATACATTATAAATAAAAATGATTACATATCATACATGCATATATTGCAACAACATAAAGTTATGTACGTTAATAAAATACAAAAGAGAACACAAAGGTAAAAAAACTGAAAGCTTACTATGTTTTTTGGGTCAATTGTTTAAAGCTGACAATAGCATTATAATTAAAAGTACAACTTGAAACTAGAAGACCTGGATTCAAATTTCAACTCTATCATTAACTAATAGGTGAGCTGGATTACCATATATACTTGAGTATAAGCCGACCCGAACATCAGTCACACCTAATTTTACCACAAAAACTGCATTAAAAATGTGCTGAAAAACTTGGCTTATTCATGAGTGTATATACAGTAAGTAACTAAACTCTGACAGTTTTCTCATTGATATAATGGGAGATAATTAAAAATATCTACAGGGTATTGAATGCACTTAAATGGGTAAGAGGCTGAAATGGTAGCCCAGCACATACACATTAAGGCAATTATTTATCAATATTTTTAGTGAAATAAGTATATCTTGCATGGTTGTATAAATGCCTTTGTAGCACAGTGGAACAATAATGAATTTTCTCCCAGATGCCCTGGGTTCGTATTCCAATTCTGTTACATTTGGGCATCAATTTCCTCATCTGTAAAGTGGAAGTCTTGACTTCTTTACAATGTCCAATGAAATAATAGGAAAACACTTTAAAAATAGATCATGAGCACTATATGAGGGTCACTAAAAAAATCTAGGAAATATGGCTTTGGGGCTGGAAACACACCTGATGATCATATGACACAATTTTCCAAGACAAACAACTTGTTCATACCAAATACCTTTTTTTAAACAATACAAATAGCGACTATACAAGTGGACTTCTCTATATGAAATACACAAAAATCAAACTGACTACATGTGCAACATATGTGGGAAGAGATAAAGGAGAAGCTTAATATCTGCAGCTAAAACCAGACCAGGGGCTGACTGTGGAACAGACCATCAAATGTTCCTATGTAACAGGTTAAAGTTTAAGACAATGAAACAAGCCCACGACAACAAAAATACAACTGTGAGTCTATCCCATTGAATTTCAAGAATATCTCAAGAATAGGTTGGCTGTATTGAGCACTAATGACAAAAGACTTCCTGAGCTCTGGGAGGACATCAAGAACATCAGAAACAAAGCAAAAGGTCCTGAAATAGACAGGGAAAAGGTAAAGATCTGAGTGGCTGTCAGGAGAATGAAACTTGCTCTTAATTGGAGAGTAGCTAAGACACATGGATGAAAAGATGAAGTCCAAGAGCTGAACAGAAGATTTCAAAGGGCAGCTTATAATGCACTGTGCAAAGGCCTAGAGTTGTAAAATCAAAATGGAAGAACACATTCAGCTTATCTTAAACTCAAAGAACTCAAGAAAAAAATTCAAGGCTCAGATTGCAATACTAAGACTATAGTAGCAGTTCTCAACCTGTGGGTCGTGACCCCTGTGGGGTCAAATGACCCTTCCACAGGGGTCCCCTAATACATCCTGCATATCAGATATTTACATTATGATTCATAACAGTAGCAAACTTAGTTATGAAGTAGCAACAAAAATAAATGTTATGGGTGGGGGAGTCAGGACAACATGAGGAACTGTAGGAAAGGGTCACAGCATTAGGAAGGTTGAGAACCACTGCTGTACGGGCAGTAAGCATCCAAAGATGTTAAAAATACAGAGTTACTGTACCAAAAAATACTAATCCACATTCCACCATTTCAAGTGATAGTATATGAACAAGAACCAATGGTACTGAAGATGTTCAAGCTAAACTGAAAGTATTAGCTAAAAAGAAGGTCCTAGAAATTGATGCAACTCAATGATTGAGAGCCAAGTTTTAGAGTCTCTTCTGACATTCACTTTGATCTTTTGTTTCCTGTATTTTTTTTGAAAAGGGAAGATTCTTCTAATTTTATTTTGTTGAGAGTATACAGAGTAAAACATAGTTTCTACATATACAATTTAGTACTGATTACATTCTTGCAGCCACCCTATCTCATTAACAACCTCATTACTCCATAAAGTCTCTATCTAATCTTTCAAATATGTATTGTATATTTGATCCCACAGACTGGTGTTAAAATAGCATAATGCTTGGGCAGAAAGGCTAAGTTTAAGATGACTTCGGGGGTTATTTTTGAGTGAAGAAGAAAAAGATTTTAATATCATTCCAGGTAACTAAGTATACTTCCTTGAGATAACATCCAAACTTGACAAATGGTAATTTCACCAACACTTATTTTATAGTTACATTAAAATCAATTGAACTCATTTACTTATAATGAATTTTTAACCATTTGGAACGATTTTAAACCAACATTAGGAAGACGTTAGTTCACCAAATAATGCATTATGCATTACTTCTAAATGTTGGCATACGGCATTATTCAAAAAGTTCACATTTAATGTCACCATCTATAGCAATTGAAGAAAAGCTGGGGCAGGAAAGTGTTTTCCATAATCCTAATTTCTGCATAATAACTTACATTTTGTCATGGCAACAAACACTGCCAGTTGTTTATTTGAAGCAACAGGCAATTTATTTCAGAAAATGTCTGGCAAATTACTATGTTTAATTAAATAGCTATCACCCGTCTGCTACTCATTCTTTCAACAAAAATGGGCTGTAAATAAAGTGGGTAGGCCACTCACAGCTCAATCCCACAAGTGCTTTCTGCAATTAAACCACCATATTTCGGCCTGCAACAAAGCACATTAAGTATCCCTTCCAATTTGTCACATTGGCTACTAAATTGTATACTTTTTATTTAGTTAATAATCCAATGGATTTGTAATTTTAAGTGTTTTAAGTTTCAAACAAATTATTTAGCTTTCCTTGTTGTTACTGACTTGTAGCTTCATTCTGTTGTCAGATTACCAGCTTTATATGGTTTCAATCTTTTTACACTTGTTGAAATTGACTTTGGGTCTGAAAATAGTTTAGACCAAAGACATGGACAATGAAGTAGTGTGTGTGCTGTGCTACTGTTGAGTGGGGTGCTCTGCATCTGTTAGGTCCAAATGGTTAATTTTATACAAGCCTTCTATTTATGCCCTTTTAAATTTGCTCCACCCATCATCAAAAAGTGGTGCAAATAATGTCCTCTGTCTCATAATTTTGACATCACACTTGCTGTTATATAGCCACTCCTGTTCACTTTAGATTACTGCTTACTTGTGATGTCAGGTGTTTCTCCCACCCAACTTTAATCTATTTATGCACCTGTACTTAAGGTGTGTCTATTAATGTCATATAGACATGTCATATTTTTGGTCCTGTCTACCCTGTCTTGACTAGAATATTTAACATATTTCTATTCACTGCAATTATTTATCAATAGAGAAAAATTTACTTCAAAGATTAAACATTTCTTCCACCCTCACCCCTTCCTGTGGATTCTTTGTTCTCTACCTTCAAAGCTGAGTTCTTTTTAGGATTACATTTTTCTTTGTTATTAGTACAATGTCTTTTTATATAACTGTCATTGCCAAATCACTTAGATTCCCTGCAACACGAAATTCTCATTATCTATACCAATCGTGCCCATTTTATTTTTACGTTATTGTCAATTACAATTGTGCAGCCCAGACCCTCCATCTCATTGTAAATTTATTTTACTATACGTATTCAGGTGGTTGTGTAGTATTAACACTTTGGATTCTTGGGCTGCCATGTTTTCTTTCTAGAGAACTCCCTCTAATATTTCTTGCAGGGCTAGTCTGGCCGTTGCACATTCAATCTGTATACTTAGCAAATCATTAGAGAAACTAGATTATATGAAGAAGCATTCAACATTAGGATTGGAAAAAAGCTTATTAACAACCTGTGATATGCTGATGACACATCTTGCTTGCAGAAAGTAAACACTGGAAGCACTTGCTGATAAAGCTCAAGGATTGCAGGCTTTAGTATGGTGACCACTCAATGGAAAGTAAAAGTCCTTACAACTGAAATAGGTAACATCATGCTAAGTGGAGAAAAGACAGAACTTGTCGATGATTTCATCAGGCTTGGATGCACAATGATTAGCAGTCAAGAAATCGAACAACGCATTGCATTAGGTAAACTTGCTACACAAGACTTCTTCACAGTGTTGAAAAGCAAGGATGGTATTTTGAGGACTAAAGTGCATGTGACACAAGCCATGGTATGTTCAACTGTCTCACATGCATGTGAAAGTTGGACACTGAATAAAGAAGACTTGAGATAAATCAACGCATTTGAATTATGATTTTGGCAAAGAATATAGAAAGTACCATGGACTGCCAAAAGAAGTATAAGCCAAATGCTCCTTAAAGACAAGGATGGCAAGACAACTTCTCACATAGTTTGGCTATGTTGCCAGAAGAGACCAGTTCCTGGAGAAGGACATAATGCTTGGTAAAGTAAAGGAGCAAAAAAAGCGGAAGGCCCTCAATGAGATGTATGGACCCAGTGGCTGCAACAATGAGCTCAAATGCAAGAACAATTGTGAGGATGACAGGGCTGGCCAGTGTTTCCTTCTGGTGAAGAAAGGGTGGCTTTGAATTGGAACTTACTTGCTGGCACCTAACAATACTCTGAAGCAATATTCTGATTTAACCTTAAGTCATTCACACATACACTCACTGTTATCTAGTGGATGCTGACTCACAGGGGGTTAGAACTGTCCTTGCAGTTAGCAACTCAATGTTGCTGCCAGGGCTCCTCATTAACCTTGAATAAAACTAAAAACTCACTGCCTCCTAGTCAATGCCGACTCAGAGTGACCCTACAGGACAGGGTAGATGTGCCCCTGTGAGTTTCTGAGACTGTGACTCTCGATGGAGTAGAAAGCCCTGTCTTTCTCTTGCCAGAGTGACTGGTGGTTTCAAACTTATGACCAAACACATAACCACTATGCCACTAAGGCTCCTCATTAATCTTGAATATAAAGTATTAGTCTTAAGGAAAATCCTAAGGATTGTAGGTTTAGGACAGGGAGGAGAGCTAATATCTGTGTTCCAATTCAATAAAGGACGTTTTGTGAAGAAGATATATATATATATTTTTTAAGTATTCTATGGCCGAGTAGAAAAGCCTATCTAGAACCCACGTGAGTTTTAATTAAAAGCCCATACTCTTTACTCTGAATATAATTTGAATGTTGTAAATTAAAAACAGGACATCCTGAATTGGTTTTTTTTTAAAGTTCATTTTATCGATGTAAGGTGGAAGAATCCCTAGTAGAGTAGTGGTTAAGTATTTAGGCTGAGGATCAAAGGTCATTGGCTTGAACCTACAGGCACTGCAAGGAGAAAGATGGCAGTTTACTTCAGTAAAGACTAGCTACCCCACTGCCCTAAGTGGATTCCAACACACAGTAATCCTGTAGGGCAGGGTAGAACTGCTCCATAAAATATCTAAGCTACAAAGCTTTCTGGAAGCAGTCTGCCACATCTTTCTCCCAGAGAATTGGCTAGTTCAAACCACCAGCCTTATAGTTAGTGGTTGAGTGCTACTACACCATCAATCTTCCCCTGTAGAGATTCCAGCCTTGGAAATTCTAAGGGGCTGTTCAGAATTTGTTTCAACAGCAGCGAGTATGTATGACAGATCGCATTAGTCTTATCTGAAGAGAACACCAGAAAATCATAAAATAAAATAAAAAACCACCAGGCTTACTATTCTAATAGAAAATGATGGAACTCCAAAGATTATGGCCTTTAGAGGCCCTTGAAGCCTGGGACTGAACTAATCCTGTGGCTTAATTTTAGCAAATTAAGGGCCTAAAAATTGAACACTAACAAGAGTTAGAATAATCAGCTATAAGAGACAAAAGGGCTAAGCATTTACATCAACATAAAGATAGCTCAGGAAGCAGGAAGGAGTAGTAAGAACCAGGGGAAATGGCAAATACAGCAAGTAAGTGGGATATGCTAAGTTATGGTGACACAACCAGTGTAATACAAGGGGAATTTCAAAATGTTCATGGAAAATTCCACCTCTTAATTTCATATCTCCACAATCTTTTCTGTGGCCCTCTCATATGTATGAATTGTTGAATGGAAAACCAATTTGCTCTGTCAGGGATGCTCTGATCTGTAATTGAACTTGAATATGGTGCAAGAGTGGGCAGTATTTCACTGAGTTGTGCATGGGGTGACCAAGAATCATGGATCACGCAGCTAAAAACAAGATAGCTCTACCTTGTTGGTTGTTATACTTGTATTAAAGGCCCTTGCACTCAAAAAAGCATGACCACAAAATCCAGTCCGTAAGTGGCCTTTTCTTTTTAATTATTTGGAAGGTAGTAATCAAGAGTGCCAACAGTTTAAAATCAGTTTAGTATGTCTATTTTGAAAAAGAAAAGTTACTACCTTCCAAAGTACATTTCAAAAATCATCAGACTGTGCACACACTTTATACTTAAGAAGATTGGATATTTTAATTGACATTTTATAAGTAAAAATCGCACTACCAATTACATCTGAGGTAGGTGTTGGGTATATAACTGTAAAAACTGGGTTATATAACTGTCCACTGTAGCCAAAAATGCAAAGAAAAACGAAATGATAAATCTTTTCTATCCATTCTGCCAAATGCTGCCCCACCATGCCTCGGATACAGGGCCTGAGTCTCTGCAAAAGTGCTGGCTTTCAGGGTGTGTGATGAAGATGGTCAAGGTGCCCTTCTGCCACAATGTCTACAAAACCCCCAAGAATTTGTCGGTCGCTGTCTTTTCCCCCAGACAACGCTGCAAGGGTTGGACTGGTCAGATCCTCCCAGGTCACCCCAGCCCAGGCCAGCACGTGGAGACTGCCCGCCAGTGGGCCGCTCTGATTGGCCAAGCTCAGCCGGAGCTAGCGGTGTTCTGGAACAGGCACGGCTAGGCTCCACACATTGAGTGGGCGCCCGTGGGGAAACCCAAGGTCGTTACCACGTGGGCAGCTCCTGAGCCGGTGGCCGGAGCTGGCCCCCGGCAGGCAGCACATAACCGTAGGGGCCTGAGCAACCCCACGTGGGCCCTGGCCGTCGGCACCCTCCCCGCGTCGGGCGGCGCTCACCTCAGAGCCCCCGACGCTTCCACCTTCAGTTTTTTGGGTTTGGGTTCCTCAGGCGCTGCCATCTTCATGCTCACTCCGCTAGGGCTCCGAAGCACACCCCACCCGCTCGGCTCGCCGGCTCCGCCCACCCTGGGAACCGCCGCCTTTTCTCCAAGCTAAGCCTCTCTCGGCTCCGCCCAGGCTCCGCCTCCCCGTCCGCAACCATTGGTTCCTTCCTGCGGTTTCACAGCCAGTCCCAACCCAGGGACGGATTACCCGGGCCCCACGCCCCAAAATGTAACTGTCACCCAGTTGGTGCTGGCTCATAGCGCCCTAGGGGCAGGGCAGAACTCCGTTAGTTTCCGAGAGACTCGGAAAGCCCTAGCTTCCGCCAAGCGGCTGGTAGTTCCGAACTTTAGACCTGGAAGCTAGCAGACCCACACGTAACCAGTACGCCACCAGGGCTCCTCAGGCCCCAAGCTTCCTTGTATTTATCAATCTTCAGTGAGCCATTTCACAGGTGTTTCACCTCAAGCGGTGCCTATCCTCCCTCATTGGTTAAGCCAGCACTGTCCCCGCCCCTTCTCGGCCGGCCTCCTCGCCGGTGGAGGAGTCCACACCGAGTCAGGCTGCTGCGGAGCGCCTGAATTCAGATGGTACGAAATCCCTAGTCTTCTAGAAACTGAGCGAACTAAAAGGTCTAGATTGTAAACCTCAAGAGACATCCTTACTATCGTTGACTGTATTCCCGATCATTTGATCTTTCCAATGCTACGGAGCTAGTGTCTGTGAAGCTCTTCATCAGGCAATCCCTGGGGCACTCCCTCGGCGGGGTCCTCACGGCCTTCTCAGCCGCCTCAGCCTTGGTCCGGAGAGGACCCGGCGCCGAATCACGACCGGGCCCAGGTGTCGGGGTGAGTGAGGGGCGGGAGGGGCTGCGGGCAGAACAGCTCGGCACCCGGGGGACAGGTTGAATAGTCGGGGCTCCGAGGCCCAGCTTGAGCTGCGGGGCGCGTGTGGATCTGTGGGGTGGGGCCTCGCCTCCGGGTTTTCCTGTCAGCAGGGCCGGAAGAGAGCGTGCATCAACGCCCGGGTTTTCAGGCCCTAGAAAGATTGAGGCTATTGGGGTCCCTCTCTGTGTCTGGCGCGGGGAAAAGTTACTGTCACCCACACTCAGTGGTGTCATCACACCGCCCCGGCTCGTCTGGAGAAACCGCCGCGGAAGCTGGGCGGACTTCCTGTTAGGCCGGGGGTGGATCCCAGGGAGGAGGGTGGTCGTCGGCCGTTGGTTGAGATGAACGAGGCAGTGGTGCTAAAGGGAATGAGCGTGGTGGCTGCTTGCATTTAGTGGGCTTGAGAATCCGAAACTGAAGTTGACTGAGAAGGTGGTGACACCACCCAATTGGGAGGCCTGCCCTTGAGTTTTGGGGGAGTTTGCAGTATATCGAGTTTGCAGTCATTCTTTTGGAGGTGATAGAAAGGTTGGTAAACAGGCATGAGAATTATACGAGGAAGAAATAAAGTAAGGCAAAAAGAAAAGGTGAAGTTTAAGTAAAGGTGAAGTAAAAGATAGTTGTTTGGGCGAAGGTTATCGGTTACTTCAAATGGTGTAAGGGTCAGAGGACTAAGTTGAACTCTGAGGAAGTCACTGGATATGATGACTTGTAAATTGGGGGCTATTGGTCAGAGCTATTTTAATAACCAGTGACTAGGTGGGAGACTACAAACAGACTAATCCATCATTTGGGGCCTGAAGAGCTCGGTGATGGCTGGGGCATGAGTGAGTTTATTTCAAGGAGTAGGTGACACATTGAAGATTCTAGGCAGAAAGCTAAGAAGCAATTTAATAAGATTGAAAGTTCAAGAGAGGAGTAAGACCCCAAAAGTGACAGAAGAAAGACAAGGGCGTAGGATTAATTATAGGAAGGAAAGGAGACGCTTTCAATTGATGTTCTAGGAAAACTAGAATGTATGCGTAAGTGAAAAATCACAAGAAAGCTTAGTGACATTTAATAGGAAAGAAGTCTTTACAACCGAATTATATGACTTGTAGCATTTTTAAACATTAAAACACCATGCATTTTAAACTTTGTTGCGGACTAGAGATTTTAAGTAGCCCGGTTGTACCTGGCATTTATAGAAAAGAGAAATATGACTCTTGGCCTGTTCAGATAGTTTCTCCCTACACAGTACTACCAGGGTGGTACACTACTAATGGAAAAGTTGGTGGTTTGACCCACCCAGCAACACCATGGAAGATTAGCTTGCTGATCTACTTCTGGGAAAATTACAGTCAAGAATACCCTATAGAGATCAGTTCTTCTCTGTAATACTTTGAACTGGAATCAGAGCAATGGCAGTGAGCATATTACATAGGGAACATAAACCTACATTTGTACCTTCTTGATGTCCTTATTCTTTCAATTGTCCCTTCTTCCCTATACTATCAGTCTTTTCCTCCTCTACTCATGCCTTTATTTCAGCACTAAATATTCTCCCTTCATTTTAGGAACTGCTCCCATTTCTTTTCTTCTTAATCTTCTCATCCATTTCACATTAAATTTCTTGAATGTATGAACTACTCTCCCTATCTTTTTTTTCTTCAATCCTTGCTATTCTCAACAAGCTTTAGTGGTACTGTAGAATGAACATTTGCCCCGCTAATCATAAGATCAGCAGTTCAGACCCACTATCCATTTCACATGATAAATATGAGATTATCTGCTCCTATAAAGATTTAGTCTCAGAAATTCTATATAGGGTCCCTAGGAATCCAAATCAATTAATGGTAGAAGGTTTGGGTTTTTATAGTTGCTGTTCACCACCACTTTAATCTGTCTTCTGTTTCCAGCATTCTATTGAACTACATTGAAACTACATGTAAAATCAGCTGTGTCCTTGATGAAGATTACTTCTTACAGGTTGAAAATGAGTTTGTACTCTTTTTATAAATCACAGATGCACATAACTACATAACAAATGTATTTAATATTTATACAGGGAAACTTTGAAGATGAAATTTCTAAAAAGCCCCTTTTTTTAACAATTTATTGGGGCTCATACAATTCTTATCACAGTTCATACATATACATACATCAATCGTATAAAGCACATCTGTACAGTCTTTGCCCTAATCATTTTTTTCTCCTCTTTTTTTACATTTTATTAGGGACTCATACAACTCTTATCACCATCCATACATATACATACATCAATTGTATAAAGCACATCCATACATTCCCTGCCCCAATCATTCTCAAGGCATTTGCTCTCCACTTAAGCCCCTTGCATCAGGTCCTCTTTTTTTTCCCCCCCCTCCCCTTTTCCCCCTCCCTCATGTGCCCTTGGTAATTTATACATCGTTATTTTGTCATATCTTGCCCTATCCGGAGTCTCCCTTCCCCCCTTCTCTGCTGTCCCTCTCCCAGGGAAGAGGTCACATGTGGATCCTTGTAATCAGTTCCCCCTTTCCAACCCACACACCCTCCACGCTCCCAGCATCGTCCCTCACACCCTTGGTCCTGAAGGTATCATCCACCCTGGATTCCCTGTACCTCCAGCCCTCATATGTACCAGTGTACAGCCTCTGCCCTATCCAGCCCTGCAAGGTAGAATTCGGATCATGGTAGTTGGGGGGAGGAAGCATCCAGGATCTGGGGGAAAGCTGTGTTCTTCATCGGTACTACCTCACACCCTAATTAACCCATCTCCTCTCCTAAACCCCTCTATGAGGGGATCTCCATTGACCGACACTTGGGCCTTGGGTCTCCACTCTGCACTTCCCCCTTCATTTAATATGGCATATATATATACATATATACACATACATATATACATATACACATATATACACATACATACACACATCTTTTTTTTGCATGATGCCTTATACCTGGTCCCTTGGCACCTCGTGATCACACTGGCCAGTGTGCTTCTTCCATGTGGGCTTTTTTGCTTCTGAGCTAGATGGCCGCTTGTTCACCTTCAAGCCTTTAAGACCCCAGACACTATCTCTTTTGATAGCCGGGCACCATCAGCTTTCTTCACCACATTTGCTTATGCACCCATTTGTCTTCAGCGATCCTATCATGGAGGTGTGCAGTCAATGATATGATTTTTTGTTCTTTGATGCCTGGTAACTGATCCCTTTGGGACCACTTGATCACACAGGCTGGTGTGTTCTTCCATGTGGACTTTGTTGCTTCTGAGCTAGATGGCCGCTTGTTTATCTTCAAGCCTTTAAGACCCCAGTCACTATCTCTTTTGATAGCCGGGCACCATCAGCTTTCTTCACCACATTTACTTGTTCACCCACTTTGGCTCCAGCCGTTGTGTCGGAAGAGTGAAAAGGCCCCTTCTTACTGCTGTTGTGTCAATTCCAACTCATAATGCCCCTATAGGACATTATGGGTTTCCATGATTGTAACTACTTTCTCCAGAGGAGTGGCTGGTGGTTTCAAACTGCTGACCCTGTGGTTAGCAACCCAACAAATAATTATTACACCACCAGGGCTTCCTCTAAAATAAATACATACATACTAACTAACATCCTTTAAGGGACAATCATGAAAAGGAGCTTGAGGAACTGTTAAATTAATAGGCTTTAGTTTTTCCAGTAAGTTTACCTCTTGGATCCATTTAACAGTGTTTACCTCTCCATTTTCCTGGAATCACACTAGCATTCTAGTTATTAAAATCCACATATTTCCTGCCTCTTTAGCTATATCTTTTTAAAACCACTTCCTTGACTCACTGACTACTCAAATGCCAAAGTCCCTTCTATAAGGCCTCTTATTACTGATCACTTTTTATCTGTGTAACATCACCCATCACAAATACAGATGTCATGAACAGAAAATCCTCACTGTGTAACCACTGAGCCACTAAGGTTCCTTGAGTCACATTACACAGGAGTGAAACCCTGTTTCATCTTCTTTCACCTAATCTTTATTCAGACATACACATTTCTTTAGGCTTTTCCTTTTTCTCTGTCTCTCCTGTCAGCACTGTAGTCCAGACCATATCAGCATTTATCTCCTACATTATACATTTTCCCTCTTAACCAGTTTCCATAGTACAGTTAATGTAATATTAATACAAATGTAAAATCTTATCACAGTTGAGTTTTTGTTCCTGGATGGTCTTGAGTTTTTGTTCCTGGATATGACCTGACATCCACCTCTCCCCCATTTATTCTTTTTGTGTGTCTCAAAAGAGATACTTCCACCTTCCAGCTTGATTTTTTTTTTCAACTTGATTTTTTATTTTTTTAATTGAATTAGCTTTGTGTTCTCTGCCAGTTAAAATAACTGGTGGAAATTTTTCCATGAAAGAATTTTATCGTCAGCTTAAGAGAATAAATAGAATTCTGTGTCTAAAATAAAGAGACTACAAAGGGACTTTAAGAACAAGCATTTTTTTTAGAATGTATAATAGAGCCTTGGTGACACAGTTAAGTACTCAGCTACTAACACAAAGGTATGGTGTGAAGCCACACAGCAATTGTGTAGGAGAAAAATATGGAGATGTGCTTCTGTGAAGACTACTGCCAAGAAAACCTTTTGAAGTAGTTCTACTCGGTCACATAGGATCACTACAAGTCAATATTGACTGGACAGCGCCTAACAACTTTAACATTGTGGCAGTGGAATACCACAGAAACAAGTAAACTATAATTGTTTTGTGATCAGTGTTTTAAGAACGCATCCTATATCAGCTGTTGTAAATATAATTTTTGCCCTACATAATTTTTTTTTCTTGTGTAAGAGAAATATACTATTACTCAACCTCTACTGTAAGGTTGGTAGCCCTGAGAACTCCTTTATTAATGTAGCATGTTATGGATGTCTTTTTGCTCCTAATGGAATGCCCTACATAATTTATTAAACTTTCTCAGCATGAAAACTAGAACACTGCATATGTACAAATGCGTTTGACAAAATGTATGTGATAAGAATTTATGAGCCCCCAATAAAATAATTTTTAAAAGGGATATCAAATGATAAGGTATAAAATTTTAGCCACTGCATCTGTAATAATAAACTTTCCAATGCATTCTGCATGATAGCAAGACTGTTCCACATTCCTGGTCAATGTACACTGATTTATGAGAAGAGATAAATGAAGTAAAGATATCCCAACTACTAAAAAAAACTGAAATAAAACTAGAACACTAATTTTTCCTTTTAAATTGTAAGTTCAGACATCACATGTAGCTGTATTACTTCAATATGGAAGCCAATAGCCATATGTGGTTATTTGAATAAGTTACAGTTTCAGTCCCTTAGTTATACTATATGTTTCAAATGCACGTGTGCCTACTAGCTCTATGGCAGCAGTTCTCAACCTGTGGATTGCGATCCTTTTGGGGGTCGAACAACCCTTTCACAGGGGTCGCCCGATTCATAGCAGTAGTAAAACTGCAGTTATGAAGTAGCAACGAAAATAATTTTGTGCTTGGGGGTCACCACAACATGAACTTTATTAAAGGGTCGTGACATTAGGAAAGTTGAGAACCACTGCTCTACAGTATTAAATAGTGCAAATAAATATAGGTCAATCCTATTCAGTAATACAGTATAAGAATGTGTTCCTAATCATTAATTTCTTAAGCAGGTAAGAGCAGGAACTCAGGATTCAAGTAGATCGGCTTTTGAATCCTAAGTCTGACACTGTGTTATCTTAGACAACTAACTCCTCTAAGACTTAACTATAAAATGAGGATAAGAATAGATTTATAGCAGAATTATGAAGAATAAACAAGATGATGTAGGTGAAATATACTCTGATCCACAGTAAGTACTCAATGCACTTTACATAGTACTCATTTGCCCTTCTCTTCCTGGTATCGCTACTCATTATTGGTCCTGAGGGTTTATCTGTCCTGGATCCCCTATGTTTCTAGCTCTTACCTGTACCCGTATACATGCTCTGGTCTGGCCAGATTTGTAAAGTAGAATTGGGGTCATGATAGTGTCGGGGAGGAAGCATTAAAGAACTTGAGGAAGAAGATAGGAATAGAAGGAAAATTCCTCAATATTATACAAGCTATATATGAAAAACTAACAGCCAACGTGGTAGTGAATGGAGAAAAGATGAAAACAATTCCACTGAAAAAGAGGACGAGTCCTGTCTCCGCTGCAGCTCGCACCTCCTGCTGCCCCCTCCGCCGCCTGACTCGCACCATGGCCAACAGTGAGCACACCTTCATTGCCATCAAGCCGGACGGCGTGCAGCGCGGGCTGGTGGGCGACATCGTCAAGCGCTTCGAGCAGAAGGGCTTCCGTCTGGTGGGCATGAAGCTCGTGCAGGCCTCCGATGAACACCTGAAGCAGCACTACGAGGACCTGAAAGACCGCCCCTTCTTCCCAAGGCTGGTGAAGTACATGAACTCGGGGCCAATTGTGGCCATGGTCTGGGAGGGGCTGAATGTGGTGAAGACGGGCCGGGTGATGCTGGGAGAGACCAACCCAGCGGATTCCAAGCCAGGTACCATCCGGAGGGGACTTCTATATTCAAGTTGGCAGGAACATCATTCACGGCAGTGACTCTGTCAAGAGCGCCCAGAAAGAGATCCGCCTCTGGTTTAAGCTGGAGGAACTTGTGGACTACAAGTCTTGTTGCCATGACTGGATCTACGAGTGAGAGGCGGACAAAGCAGTCCCATCCACGTGGGCCCGTTGGCACTGTGCCTGTCCTGTGTACAGCTCTTCTTCTGGGGTTGGAAGCAGTAGGATTGATGTCCTCTCTCCTTCCAAAGCACGCTGACCAGTGAAATAAAGTCGTTGGAGGGAAACAAAAAAAAAAAAAAGAAAAGGGACGAGACAGGAGGCCCCTTGTCCCCACTCCTATTTAACATCGTGCTGGAATATAAGACAAAGAAAAGGCATCAAAGGTATTCATGTGGGAAAGGAAGAGGCCAAATTATCATTATTCGCAGACGATATGATTCTATACATCAAAAATGCCCTAAACTACACAAGTGGAGTGTTGGAAGCAATAGAGGAGTATGGCAGAGTGGCAGGATACAAGATCAATAAACAGAAGTCTAGCGGACTGCTCTACACATCAGATAAGATCACAGAAGAGACTATTTAAAAAGTAGTACCCTTTATAATAGCGAAGCACAAATTGAAATATCTAGGGATATACCTGACTAAAAAAATGAAAGATTTGTATGAGGAAAATTATAAAACACTACTACAGGAAACCAAGAGTGACCTCAACAAATGAAAGAACATCCCATGCTCGTGGATTGACAGACTCGATATAGTAAAGATGTCAGTTCTGCCCAAGGCACTATATAAGTTCAATGCTATCCTGATATGAATACCACCATCCTTCTTCAAAGAATTGGAAAAACTGATTACCAACTTCATATGGAGGGGGAAGAAGCCCAGAATTAGCAGAGAACTCCTCAAGAAGGACAAAGTGGGAGAGCTTGCTCTACCTGACTTTAGCACTTATAAGGCAACAGTAGTCAAAACAGTGGTATAACTACAGATATTCAGGCCAATGGAAAATAGCTGACGACCCAGAAATAAAAACATCAGCTCTGATCAGACATGTCCCTCTCCCTGAGCTGCAGCTTCAGTGGCATCCTCAGAAGTAAATTCTTCTGGTCCACGTTGCTGGGATTGGGGCTGAGCCCATTGGCTCCCCTCTCCATAGCATTATAAATGAGGTGGAGTGCAGAGTGGAGACCCAAAGCCCATCTGTAGTCAGCTGGACATCCCCTTACAGAAAGGTCGCAGGGAGGAGATAAGCCAGTCAGGGTGCAGGGTAGCCACGATGAAACATACAATTTTCCTCTAGTTCTTACATGCTCCCCACACCCCACCCCCACTATCATGATCCCAATTCTACCTTACAAATCTGGTTAAACCAGAGGATGTACACTACTACAGATAGGAACGGGAAACAGGGAATCCAGGACAGGACCTTTTGGACCAGGGCTGAGAGTGGTGATACCAGGAGGGTGGAGGGAAGGTGGGGTAGAAAGGGGGAACCTATTACAAGGATCTACATATAACCTCCTCCCTGAAGGATGGACAACATAAAAGTGGGTGAAGGGAGACGTCAGATTGTAAGATATGACAAAATAAATTATCAAGGGTTCATGAGGGAAGGGTAAAGGGGAGGGAGGGGAAAAATGAGCTGATATCAGGGGCTGAAGTAGAAAGCAAATGTTTTGAGGATGATGGCAACAAATGTACAATGTGCTTGACACAATGGATGGATGTATGGATTGTGATAAGAGTTGTACAAACCAAAAAAAAAGATGAAAAAGAAAAAAAAAGTTGTACAAACCCCAGTGATTAAAAAAGAGAGAGAACTTGAGGACAGTTGTCTGTTTCCTTGGTGCTATATTGTACCCTGACTGGTGTGTCTCTTCCTTGTGACCCTTCTGTAAAGGGATATCCAATTGTCCACAGATGGAATTTGGGTCTCCACTCCACAATCACTCTCATTTACATTGATATGATGCCTAATACTTAATCCCATCAAGACTTCGTGATCACACAGACTTGTGTGCTTCTTCCATGTGGGCTTGGTTGCTTCTCAGCTAGATGGTCACTTGTTTATCTTCAAGCTTGTAAGACCCCAGACTCTATATCTTTTAAAAGCTGGCCACCATCAGCTTTCTTCACCACATTTGCTTATTTACCCATTTTGTCTTCAGCGATGGGAAGGTGAGCATCATGGAATGCCAGGTTATTAGAACAAAGTGTTCTAATTGAGGAAGTACTAATTGAGAGAGTACTTGAGTAGAGGCCCAATGCCCATTTGCTACTTTAATGCTTAACATATAAATAGATCTAAATATAGACCTATTTCCCTGTTACATATAAATATATTTACATATATAGATACCTGTATTTAGTCCTCTACAAATGTCCTTTGCCTCCTAGTTATTTCCTCTATTTCCTTTTATTTTCCTTTTGTCCTACTATCATGTTCGGCCTTCATTCGGGTTTCGGTAATTCCTCTTGGCTACATTTCCCATGATAAAGCCCCACCAGGCCTCCTAGACCCTTCTTGCCATCAATTTTAGATCACTTGTTGTTACGTTGTCCATGGATTGGTTGACATCCCCCTTCCTTTCCCTGTCTGACTTACCTGCTCCTATAAAGATGTACAGCCTCAGAAACCTTTTGTTGGAATTGACTCAAAGACGATAGTGTGCTTTTGTTTGTCCTATAAATATAGGTGTACATAAATGTATATAAATACGTCCTATATGAATAAACAAGAATGAACCCCACCAAAAGAAAACTGAATTCCCCTTCCCAAGCAATATAGTTAATTTTTTTTTTTTTACAAAACAACCTTATCACCTTCAAAGTACTCTCCATTACAGTTATTACATTTGTAAAATCTGCAATTTCATTCTTGGAAATATTTTTCAAACTCATTTGCTTGGATGTCCTTCGTTTTTTTCTTCACCTCTTCTCCATTGTGAAATCACTGCCATTTCATGTCCCTCTGCCTTTGTTGAAACAAAAAGAAGTCACACAAAGCAAGGTCAAATGAGTAAGGTGGGGCAAGAGAGGCATGCTGTTTTTTGCCAAAAACTAGCACACTGAGATGGCTGCTTGTCGTGGTGGCAAAATGAGTCCCCGTCTGCCATAATCAGGCCTTTTTGTCACACACTGTTAAGCTATCTTTCCAGAACATCTAAATAGAAAGCTTGATTAACAGTCTGACCTGGTGGAATGAACACCAAGTGCACTCCAGAACAAGGTTTGTCATTACTCAACATTTCGCCTTTTTGAAACAAGTAAACCACTCATACACTTGAGTTTTTCCCGTAGCCCTGTCCTAGTAAGCTCTGTTTAACATCACAACAGTTTCTGTTGCATTTTTCCCCAGCAGGAAACAAAATTTCACAGCTGCATGCTGTTCTCTTAAATAGGCCATTATGAAAAACAAGGTTCAGGCAAAACTGCTTTTAGGAAAAAAATTATTGTGACTAGAGAGAACCTTCCCAGGTACACTAACTCAGAGCGAGTTGCTGGATGCTCACTGAGTGGGTAGGGGTATGCATACTACAAAAGTTCCACCCGGTGGAGCTTTCTTTCATTTTTTTGAGGTACCTCCTCAAATATGCACATATATCCTATTTGGAAAAAAGATCCCAATGATTCCACTAAACTACGAAATAAATTCCAAGGATAAATATCTTGGCCATGAGATATAATCCTTTATATAAGTTACATCACTCTAGCACTCTGTTTAATAATATTTTGTTGAGGATTTTTAGTATAAAAGATACTGATCTATAGCTTTCTTATGAAGTCTTCATCTGATATTGGGGTCAAAGTAATATAAACTTACTTTTTGAATTATGATCTGTGGTGGTCTTCGATCTTGAGCCCAAACTATCCTGAACAATCGTTTTACTAGTGAAAAAAGGTCTGTCTTGAACATTCTGCCCTTCTATGAACTATCTATATGGAATCAAGTTGACAACATTGGTATGAAATAGAACTTTAGAGGAACAAAGCGGGTGAACAAGCAAATGTGGTGAAGAAAGCTGATGGTGCCCGGCTATCAAAAGATATAGCGTCTGGGGTCTTAAAGGCTTGAAAGTAAAGAAGTGGCCATCTAACTTAGAAGCAACAAAGCCCACATGGAAGAACACACCAGCCTGTATAATCACATGGTTCTGAAGGAATCAGTTATCAGGCATCAAAGAACAAAAAATCATATCACTGAGTGCACACCTCCAGGATACGATCGCTGAAGACAAATGGGTGCGTAAGCAAATGTAGCCAAGAAAGCTGATGGTGCCCGGCTATCCAAAGAGATTGCGTCTGGGGTCTTAAAGATTTGAAGGTAAACAAGTGGCCATCTAACTCAGAAGCAACAAAGCCC
Organism: Tenrec ecaudatus; assembly: GCF_050624435.1. NCBI lineage: Eukaryota > Metazoa > Chordata > Mammalia > Afrosoricida > Tenrecidae > Tenrec > Tenrec ecaudatus. The sequence goes on from NC_134545.1 coordinate 45,277,842, forward strand.
ACATGGAAGAAGCACACCAGCCTGTGCAGCAATCACGAGGTGTCAAAGGGATCAGGTATAAGGCATCATCAGAACAAAAAAAATCTTACCATAGTGAATGAAGTGGGGAATGCAGAGTGGAGACCCAAAGCCCATTTGTTGGCCACTAGAGATCCCCTTGCATAGGGGTCTAGGGGAAGAGATGAGTCAGTCAGGGTGTGATGCAGCACTGATGAAGAATACAGCTTTCCTCCAGTTCTTAAATGCTTTCCCCCCGCCCCCAACTATCATAATCCGAATTCTACCTTGCAAGTCTGGATAGAGCAGAGGATGTACACTGGTGGCACAGGGAATCCAGGGCGGATGATACCTTCAGGACCACGGGTATGAGTGGCAATACTGGGAGGGTAGAGGGAGAGGGGGTTGGAAAGAGAGAACCGATTACAAGGGTCTACGAGTGACCTCTTCCCTGGGGGAACGGACAACAGAAAAGGGGGTGAAGGGAGACGTCGGACAAGGCAAGATATTACAAAATAATGATTTATAAATTATCGAGGGCTCATGAGGGAGGGGGAACCAGAGAGGGAGGGGAAAAAAAGAGGACCTGATGCAACGGGCTTAAGTGGAGAGCAAATGCTTTGAAAATGATAAGGGCAAAGAACGTACAGATGTGCTTTACACAATTGATGTATGTATGGATTGTGATAAGACTTGTATGAGCCCCTAATAAAATGTTTAAAAAAGAAAAGAACTTTAGAGGGGCAGAGGGTTTATTTTAATGGTGATAGAACAACTTAGCAAAGGAGAGTGGGAATGCTACATAACTCAAAGAATGTGTTCAGTGTTACTTAGTTCATGTGTAAACTGTTAAATTGATGTATGTTTTGCTGGGTGTTTTCTTAGCAAAATAATTAAGGTTTAAGGAATACTTTTTTGGTGTATAATAAATTTAAACTTTCTCCCCACAGAAAATGATCCACAGCTTATTTCTCATAAACTGCTCCGGTGACATATTTTTAGAGAAACACTGGAAGAGTGTTGTAAGTCAGTCTGTCTGTGATTACTTCTTTGAAGCTCAGGAGAAAGCTGCTGATGTTGAAAATGTACCACCCGTCATTTCAACACCTCACCACTACCTCATCAGCATCTACCGGGATAAGCTCTTCTTCGTGTCTGTCATACAGACTGAAGTGCCACCTCTTTTTGTCATTGAATTCCTGCATAGAGTTGCTGACACTTTCCAGGTTAGTTATACCTCAAACCTATGGAAGTTCAATTATCCAAGTTATTTGGAGAGGGTGGAAAAAAGTACATTACATGCATACCTTGTTTAATTTTGCTTCACTTTATTGCCCTTCATGGATAATTGAATTTTTTACCAATTGAAAATGTATGGCAAATCTCACGCATTTTTGCAATTCTCACAGTATTTCAAACTCACAAAATGCTATTGCACATTTAATAGACTATAATATAGTGTTAACATGCACTGGGATACAAACCAAAAACAATCACATTATTGCAATGTTTGCTTTGCCTCAGTGTTCACACATTATATTCTTCATTTACAGAGTTTTTTTATATATAGTCTCTTTCAAATAAAGTGAAATTCACAAGCCCTTTATTCTAGGGTATGTAGTATTCATAAGGAACTATATTAGGAAGCATTTTAGGGAAAATTTGTATGTGTAATGGTATAAGAAAACTTTTTCTTGGTCATGAATTCTCTTCATAATTACATTTTGTTAGTTTCAATTTTTGCTTCTTAAATATACCAAAGAAGTTACAGGCCATTTATGTCAGCTAATCAGGATGATTAAAATGTATAGGTCACACATTCTTGTTTAATATCTCAATATACTTCCTGTATCATATATATAATGCAAATTCAATTCTCCATTTGTCAAAATATGAAGAAGCTATTGAGTGATAATAATATAGAGGACTGTAAAGACTTTTTCCCTTTTATAGGTACTCACATCCTAAAGAGTAAATTATGCTAATCTGAGTTTTTCCTTTCAAAATGTATTTAGTAAGCCTTTGTTCCTTCCAGAGAGCCCTGGTGGTATAGTGGTTTGACTGCAAAGTCAACAGTTCAAAACCACCAGCCACTCCTCAGAAAAAAGATGAAGCTTTCTATTCTCACAAAGAATTACAGTCTGGAAACCCACGGGGGCAATTCTACCCTGTCCGATAGGTTGCTATAAATTGGAATTGACTGGATTGCAGTGAGTGTTGAGGATTTGGTTGTGCCTTCTATTTTGCAATGTTTTGTATATTTTCTAAGGACTACTTTGGTGAGTGTTCAGAGGCTGCAATTAAGGATAATGTGGTCATAGTGTATGAGCTCTTGGAAGAAATGTTAGACAATGGATTTCCACTGGCTACTGAATCCAACATTTTGAAAGAACTGATTAAGCCACCAACAATTTTACGTTCTGTCGTCAATTCTATTACAGGTAAGGTGAAAAGTATCCCATTAAGAACTGAACACTCAAAAAGTTATAAGCAATTAATTTTTGGTTGTTAAGTGATACATACACCAGTTAATTCAGTTTGACTGGAATTTAAAGTTTATGATAATGTTAAAATTAATATACTTAAATTTTCATAGAAACTATGTCCCTTTTTTAACAAGCAAATTCCTATGAAATGTTATATGCAACTGTATTATCTACTATTGTAAACTCCTCTCCAGTGCATTGGCCTGAAAAAATGGGGCAAGACAAACCTGTAATAAGTATCACTCAGCAGCCCTGTATTCTCTGTACAAAACTAGGTATCAGAAGAAAATCATAGAAAGGTTAGAGATCATTCCTTAAAATGTGCACTCAGGGGGAGAGAACAGAACAAAAATTTTAAGGTAAATAACACAGTAAGATGTTTTAAAGCCATCCCATATTTCATAGATAATGTAGTGACATGAAGTACACGTAATGTTAAAACAAAATCATAAAAATTTGTTCTTAATTATATACAGGGAAAAAACCTCTAAAATGTTTACAGTGATTATCCCCAGCTATGAAATTGTTACCTTTATTCGTGCAGTTTTGATTTTTCCATATGAATATATATTTTATAGTCAGAAAAAGTACTAAAATACAGAATAAAGCAAAATTGACATTCATAAGGTAATATAAAATTTAAGGATGAAGTAATCCCTCTTATGTTGGAGTAGGTGGGCCCATGACAAGAATCATTGCAATTAAGTAAGAAAGAGATAAATGAGAGCCCTATTTGTAGATGGAATTGGATGAAGAAAAGTACATACAAAATGAGTAGTACACAGGAGGTTGCTTTTATGATGAATTAAAAAATAAAATAGACCACTTGTCTGTCAGTCATACTGTAGTGGCTTTTTTGTTACTGTGGGAAAATTTTAAAGGGCAGTTCAAAAAGGGAAAGTAAAATATTATAATGAAATGTAAAAGTACTTAAGAGTTAGAAAACCAGAAAGGAAGAGCACACTTAGGACATCTTAAACTGAAAGAACTCAAGAAGAAGAAAAAAAAAAGCCTCAAATCAAAATACTAAAGGATTCTAAGGGCAATACATTGAAAACTGCAGGAAGTATCCAAAAAAGATGGCAAGAAAAAGCAGTCATTATACCAAAAGTAATTAGTTGACATTCTACCAATTCAAGAGGTAAATTATGAACAAGAACCAATGGTGTTGAAAGAAATCCAAGCTACACTTAAAGCATTAGCCAAAAGCAAGGCTCCAGGAATTGATGGAATACCAAATAAAATGTTTCAACAAGCTGATGAAGCACTGGAAGCACTTTCTCATCAATGCCAAAAAATTTGGAAGATACCTACTTGGTCAACTGACTGGAAGAGATTCACATTTGTGCCCATTCCAAAAACAGGTGACTCAACAGAATGCTCAAATTATAGAACATTATCATTGATGTCACATACAAGTAAAATTTTTCTGAAGAGCCTCCAACAACAGTTGCAGTGTCGTACATGACAGGGAACTACCAGAGGTTCAGGCCGGATGCATAGAGGACATGGAACAAGGGGTGTCATTGCTCACATCAGTCCAAAAGAAAGCAGACAATAATAGAAACTGGAACAAATTGAAATTCAATCAAAAGGGAAAACATAGTCTGTTAAACTGTAACAACTCTAGCTGCAGTAGTGCACTTAGATCCCTAGTCAGTGGCTGAGGAGTTCAGTGGAGGCTAATCCACCTAGGGACTCTGCAAGTGAGTTTTGAGCTTTAACTCTCGTCCAAAGCCTGCTGTAAAGTGGGTGCTCAGAGTTTGAGCCTTACTACAATTCCCTCCTGTGATTTTTACATTTCATTATTTACAGTCCTTGGGTCACAAAGGCTGGTTTATTCCTTCATTGTGGATATAGCTGACACATCACTTTGATGGCTGCTTATTTTAAGTCAATCCTTTAAGATGCTATTCTTGTTTTTTAAGATGCTATTCTTAAGAAAGGATAAAAAGCAGGTGCCATCTGCTTTCTTCACCACACTTGGCTGTAGCACCCATATCTTCAGTGATTACTTAATGAGGGAAAGGAATGAGCAGGGGCACATCATAACAACTAATTGTTCTTAGAATAGAGCTTAGAATTAAGTGCAAGGTCAAAATACATTGGTATCTCTAAAGTTTGTATATATCCCTGGTGCTAGTATTATCAGCTTGTTGAGGAATAATTCAAGTAACCTCTTGAGGCAGTAAATTTTTACAGAAGTACTTTGCCTAGTCTTTCTCCCCAGGAGCAACTGGTGGGTTTTGGTTACAGGCCTTTTAGTTTACAGCCCAATGTTTAGCTCACATACTACCAGAGTTCCTTTAGGTTGAGTAGTAAGAGAGAAATTTTTAAGGAAAATAGAGGAAGTTCTTGAATCCTAAGCTAAATATTCCATTTTTTTTAATGCAGGAAACATTCAAGATTTTGAACAGGTTATAATTCAGGTTCAGAAATCACTCAGGATACATTCTTTTCTTAGAAGCTCCCACAGACATGCTTCTTTCTGGCCTTCACCTCTTACTTAGCTTCTCAATTCCATAGCCCTTCAGCCTCTGCCTGGCTTGGGCAATTGTTAACCAAGCTCTTTTATGCTATGCCTATAAGTCAAAAGTACTCTATTAAGAACTACAGGAGTTGGCAAACTTAGCTCCACCAATTGTCTGAAAGCATCCCATTCTACCATCAAGCCTCTTGCCTGAAGGTCCAGAAATATGCCATGCTACCTCCTGCTTGTCTCCTAATTCTGCTCCCACCATTTCTCTGATACTACTTCACACCACCACAGCAAGGGGTTATAATTCTGTCTCCTGGGTCAGCTGGCTCAATACAGGAATTTCAGGTTTAGAGAACATGCACATTGTCTTTCCTTCCTTGGTGATAGTGAGATGACATATTTCACCTCCCTGATGGTTCATTTTAAGCATAGCAGGATGGCAAAACTGACCAATTTCATAGACTATATTTGCATGTCCTTGCTCCCAGGCACCCACCCCCCCAATACACACACAAGTGCACCCTATGCCTTATTTATTTTAGTAGCACACTAAGTAGCCCTGGTAGCACTTTAGGTTAGACTTTGGACAGCCAATTCAAACCTCCAGCCATTCAATTTAGTCTTCTCAACCTAGAAATTTACTGTTAAAAAGGCCAATTTTATGAAACCCGGGAAGCTGGTGCTGGTTCTGGTGATGCTTCTCTGGATGCAAAGCCATCATGAAGAACGTTGATGACGGCTCCTCGGACTGCCTTTACAGCCTTGCTGGAATTGAATCTTATCCCCACAATGTGTCAGCTGCCATGGGCAAGAAGTCAAAGACCAAGTCTTTTGTAGTGGTTTATAATCACCTTATGTCCACAGGGTACTCCATGGACATCCCCTTGGACAAAACTGTCGTCAACAAAGACGTCTTCAGAGAGTCTGCTCTTAAGTACAAGGCCCAGCAGGAGGCCAAGCTCAGATTTGAGTAGAGGTACAAGATAGGCAAAAGCAAATGGTTCTTCTAGAAGTGGCAGTTTTAGATCTTATTTGGTTAGACATAAAAAATAACTCTAAAATCCCTTTATCTGACTGCTACTTGTTTGATTAAACTTATAAAAGGAACATTGCTGGAATAAGACCTTGGGTGGTGGGTGAAGGACTGAGCAACCAAAATAAAGGTTAGACCTATCTTTGAGACTTGAGGGGAGGAAAAGACTTAACTGTCTCAGACACCCTGTATAGGGTCTCTGAATCAGAACTGAGTCAATTACATTGACTATCCCTGGGTTTGCCACAATCATCTCATTTGCATAGCCCTACCGAGTCATTGGATGGAAGTTGCAAAGACTGAATAAATGGGCTATATTAAGTAATTCACTGAGCCCCAAACAACAATTGTGATTGCCAATAAATGTTGATATTAGTTGAGTTTGGTCATAGGGAGATAAATTATTTGGATAGATGAAGTTTTCTGAACTTTCTTTGTTAAAATATATTACTTTAGAAATGAAAATATAAATTAACAAAAATGTTAACTATGTCACATCTCAGGGATGTGTTTTAGACAACCAGAATTATTTTCAGACTTGCTTCAGAATTTACCAGGAAATTAGCTAGGTGTTGAACATTAGCCCTATTTCATATGAATGGGTATGGTAACCGTAAAATGGAAAAAAAGCCAGGGTATGTTTTTTTCCTATTACTCCACTGAGGCCTGCTTGGCATAATCTCATGTAGAATTAAGCTGACTACCTAAGGACTTAATGACTCTGTATTCGCCGTGGGTAAAACAACCATCCTATATATTTATCAGTAAACAAGATGAGGTTCTGTTGTCCAGTCAATGGAATTAGGTTAGGCTTATGTTAACACAAGCAGAAGATAAGTAAATGAATATAACCTGGTTTGGCAAGTAGACAGAAGTTCACATGACTGATTTTTGTCTTACAAAAATTTAATTGTGTTAGTTTTGGTATATCTTAGTAATTCTCCTGGAAACCATAAATGCAAATAAGAAAACTCCAAATATTGAAGAAGTTGCTAATACACTCAACATGTTATGTATCAACTTTACTTTTCCCTTATTGGTTTCTAGGCAGTAGTAATGTTGGGGACACACTCCCCACTGGGCAGTTGTCCAACATTCCATGGAGGCGAGCAGGAGTAAAGTACACAAACAATGAAGCCTATTTTGATGTTATTGAAGAGATAGATGCAATTATAGATAAATCAGGTAATTATATGTGGTATTATTTGGGGGAAACAATTCAGCGGACAGAAACTGAAAATAAAATTGAAAAACTCTTGGCCATGTGCAGAAAGGCATTCACTTTCCTGTGATTTAAAATCTTATTATTTTTCCCAGAGGCTGCATATCTTTATAACTACTAGTTGAGATCTGCAAAACATTTGTGAAGGAGATCTCATGCTGCCTGACTTTTAGCCAATCATGACTATGTATATCTCTCTCTTCCCATGTATTCATTCTGACTTACTGAGCACCTACCATATATCAAAAGGAGCCCTGGTGGCACAGTGGTTAAACACTTAGCTGTTAGCCAGAAGTGTGGTGGTTTCAACCCACCACAGCAACTCCACAGGATCTGTTCCAATCAACATCACAGCCTAGAAAACTGTGAGGCAGTTTTGTTCCTGTCACAGTCTGTTCTTAGGAGTTGAAAACCTTCTTGGCACTGTATACCAGACTTATGTGAAACACTTTAGTCTAGAGAGCTTTTTAACCAGATAAAAGGAAGATTCTTTATTACAATCACTTTTATTATTGAAAATATCTAGCCTAGCCTTTATACGGTATACATAAGGAAACTGAGGCCCAGTAGGAATAGATAACCTGCTGGAGGTTACCAGCTACTTCATGTAATGCAAAAGTTATTACAAATTATAGCCAGTGTCTTTTTAGTGCCCTTTTGATTTAACTTTATAGAATAGATCATGACTCCTATGTATACTTTAAGTTCAATAATAAGCAGGTAGTTATTGCCCAGTTTGAAGGAAACCATTTTGATTTTCCATAGAATAAATCTTGTTTAAACCAGAATTAGCCCAGTGGCACTCAGTGAAGCAACTGGCGTATTGAATTTGGTCTCCAGTAGACGAACATATTTGCTCTTAGTGACTGATTTATCTATTTAGAGAGCATGTTTTTTAAACATTTTATTAGGAGCTCATACAACTATTATCACAATCCATATATACATACATCAATTGTATAAAGCACATCTGTACATTCTTTGTCCTAATCATTTTCAAAGCATTTGCTCTCCACTTAAGTCCTTTGCATCAGGTCCTCTTTTTTTTCCCTCCCTCCTCGCTCCCCCCTCCCTCATGAGCCCTTGATAATTTATAGATTATTATTTTGTCATACCTTGTCCTATCCGGCGTCTCCCTTCACCCCCTTCTCTGTTGCCCGTCCCCCAGGGAGGAGGTCACATGTAGATACTTGTAATCGGTTCCCCCTTTCCAACCCACTCACCCTCTACTCTCCCAGTATTGCACCTCACACCCCTGGTCCTGAAGGTATCAACCACCCTGGATTCCCTGTGCCTCCAGCTCCTATCTGCATCAGTGTACAACCTCTGCCCTATCCAGTCCTGCAAGGTAGAATTCAGATCATGGTAGTTGTGGGGAGGAAGCATCCAGGATCTGGGGGAAAGCTGTATTCTTCATCGGTGCTACATCGCACCCTGACTGACTCATCTCCTCCCCTAGACCCCTTTGTGAGGGGATCTCTAGTGGCCGACAAATGGGCTTTGGGTCTCCACTCTGTACTTCCCCCTTCATTCACTAAGGTATTTTTTTTTTTGGATGATGCCTTATACCTGATCCCTTTGGCACCTCATGATGGCACAGGCTGGTGTGCTTCTTCCATGTGGGCTTTGTTGCTTCTGAGCTAGATGGCCGCTTGTTTACTGAGCATGTTTTTTTATATCTGAGTGGAGTTACTATATTAAATCAGTCAGAAACCCAGAGGGGGGCCTCCATTATTCCAGATGCAGTGATTATACAGTGATTACACTACTAAAGATCCAGAACCCGTTGGTGTGATCACGCATTTCTTACTTTCTTTAGGGTCGACCGTCTTTGCAGAAATTCAGGGCATCATTGATGCTTGTATTAAATTGTCTGGAATGCCTGACCTCTCTCTCTCTTTTATGGTAAGTTTTTCTCACCTGTTATAAAATCTCTTCCATGCCTGCTGTATATGAAGTACTAAATGAAATGATAAATATTAAGACAAGTTTGCATCTTGATTCCAAAATATGTCTTAGAAATATTCCTAGTACAGCTCCCAAAGAAAATAACTTACATGATAGCCATGACCTTGATGGGAAGATTGTAGAAAAGTCTTTGCCTACGTTTACTACAAGTGGCTTACTTTGGCTGTTGCAATTCTACAAATCTGCATTGTCATTTCTACTGAGTCAGTACTTGCTTTCTTGATATAGCAGAGCATTAGTCTGGCATTTTTAGACTCCGCATGACACACTGCTAAGAACAATCAAGAGAACTGAATTTCAGTGCTCTCTCTGCCACTAATTTGTCTTCATCTTAAGCATTTTTAACTTGAGTTTTTTCATTTATACAGTAAAAATAGTACTATCTACCTTTCCGACTTCAATGAGTTATTGAAATAAAAATAAAATAATACATGTAAAATAGTTACAAAGTGATTTGCTCTTATGCGACTGATTTATCTATTTAGAGAGCACATTTTTAATATCTGAGTGGAGTTACTATATTAATTTTTTCAAACATTTCCTTTCTACTTGAGCCCATGGTATGAGCTCATTTTCCCCCTCTCTCCCTCACCTTCCCTCCCTCCTGAACCCTTGATAATATATAAATTATTATTTTTATGTTACTCTTAATTATACTCTATGAATATGATTCTGTTTTCCTGCCAGAACCCCAGACTTCTGGATGATGTCAGCTTCCACCCTTGCATCCGGTTTAAGCGTTGGGAATCTGAAAGAGTTTTGTCATTTATTCCTCCAGATGGAAATTTCCGACTCATATCGTATCGAGTTAGCTCACAAAAGTATGTTGATACAGCAACCTGAATTTACCATCCCTTATCAGTGTGCTGGATAGAAGTCACCTTTTTCTTTTTTCCTATTTTTATATTACTCTGTTTTGTTTTGTTTTAATCACTTTATTGAAGACTGTACAACTCTTAGCACAGTCCATATATCCATTGTGTCCAGCACATTTGTACATTTGTTGTCATCATTCTCAAAACATTTTCTTTATACTTGAGCCCTTGGCATCATCTCATTTTTCCCCCTCTCTTCCTCATGAACCCTTGACAATTTATAAATTACTATTTTTTCATGTCTTACACTGTCTACTCTCTCCCTTCACCCACTTTTCTGTTGTACATCCCCCAGGGAGAGGGTTATATATGTAGATCATTGTGATTGGTTCCCCCTTTCGTCCCCCGCCACCGCCACACCTTTCCCTTACCCTCCTGGTAGCGCCACTCTCTTTATTGGTCCTGAGGGATTTATCTGTCCTGTAGAAGTCACCTTTTAGTTGGGTACTTAAGTCCACCCTTATTCCTTTTAGCCATGGCTTGCCAGGAAATCAAGGGAAAACTAATGAACGTACATGTTAAAATAATCAGTGCCCTGAATAATAAGAGCGTGCCATAGTTATAAGATGTTGAAATCCATAGCTGAGAAATACATGTTAGACTATTTGTAATCTAGGCAACACCTGAAGCTCTGCCATAAATATATTGTGTAGACAGTGGGAGACATTGCCCACAACTCCCATGAACTCTCCCAGATAACCAGTTTCAAGTCATTCTTCTCTGTATTGAGTTTTAAATTGTCTAGTAAAACTGGTTTGTCCTCTTGAAAAAGACTTGAGCACATTTGGGTAACATCAGGGGAGGATTAAAAAGGATAGGAATTATTGACATTTAGCATCTAGGAACTGCTTAATTTTATGTGTAGACTTTTAAAAAATTTTTTGTGGGTTCTTAATTCATTTAAAACAAAGGCTATTGGTGGAGAAGGGATGAGCTATCAAGCATCAAAGAACAAAAAATCCTATCATTGTGAACGAGGGGGAGTGCGAACCCAAAGCCCATCTGTAGGCAACTGGACATCTCCTTACGGAAGGGTCGCAGGGAGGAGACGAGCCAATCGGGGCAGTGTAGCAACGATAAAATATAGAACTTTCCTCTAGTTCCTAAGTACTTCCTCCTCCCCTCCCCCACACCACCACTATCATGATCCCAATTCTACCTTACAAATCTGGTTAGACCAGGGGATGTGCACTACTACAGATAGGAACTGGAAACGCAGGAACTCCAAGGGAGATGATCCCTTCAGGACCAGTGGTGAGAGTGGCAATACTGGGAGGGTGGTGGGAGGGTGGGGTAGAGAGGACGAACTGATTACAAAGATATACATATAACCTTCTCCCTGGGGACTGACAACAGAAAAGTGTGTGAAGGGTAATGTTGAACAGTATAAGATATGACAAAATAATAATTTATCAAGGGTTCATGAAGGAGGCGGAAGGGAAGGGGAAAAATGAGGAGCTGATGCCAGGGGCTTAAGTGGAGAGCAAATGTTTTGAGAATGATGAGGATAACGAATGTACAAATGTGCTTTATACAATTGATGTATGTTTAGATTATAATTTGTATGAGCCCCCAATAAAATGATTTTTTAAAGGCTATTGGTCGAATTGTTTTCATTAAGTTTCATGTTCTTATCTTGACTTACATCCTTTTTGCACAGAAACCATACAGTCCCAATACTGTGTACTACTGTGCTGTACTCAACTCCCCCTGGTGCAGATGACGTATCTGCAGTTCTGGGTGTGCAGGGCTTTGTCCTTAGGGTTAGAAGCAGGATAGCATACTCTGGAACTTGGGTTGTCAGACCACACCATTATTTATGTATGTGTGCTTTTGTGTTTTTCTCTTTTTAGTCTAGTGGCAATTCCAGTATATGTGAAACATAGCATCAGCTTTAAGGAGAGTAGCTCTTGTGGCCGATTTGATATTACAATTGGACCAAAGCAGAATATGGGAAAAACTATTGAAGGAATCACAGTGACAGTTCACATGCCGAAAGTTTTGCTGAATATGAACCTGACACCAACCCAAGGCACTTACACATTTGACCCTGTCACCAAGGTACAGCCACTTCAGATCGAGTGAGCAAGTGTTTTGTGTTGTGGGGGTGGAAGGAACCGGGTAGTGGCTTCTTTAAAGTCCCCATCAAAACCTAGAAGAGGTGACTATACCACTTGCTATGAAAGGAATCCTACATCTGCTACTGAGTAAATGACAACTGCAACTACGTCAATGGCATTTGCTTCTTAACCCATTTTTATAGCCTAAGTTTTTCGAAGGAACTATATAAGATGATGTTCTTGTAGCTTCCTTATTCGGTGAAAAGATTTAAGCCATCTAATCCTACAGAAAAATAAATTGAGACTTGGAAGCAGTGATGGTAGTCTAATGGGGAAGGGAAAACGCTGAAGTTAGATAGCCTAGGTTCAACCTTAGCTTGCTTTCTTAATAGTGCTCTGATCTTGAGCAAGTTCTTGGATCTCTACAAGCATTAGTTCCTCATTTGTAAAAAGATGTAGATGCTGAACAAATGTTGGTTCCTCATTCTCCTCCCTATTCAAAAACACACATAATTGACCAAGGATCTAACAAGTAGTAAAAGTCAGTATAGATCCCTGATCTCGTTTCCAAGACACTGTCCTTCATTTTGCACAGGTACTGTGCTATCACTTCGTCTTTGAACATCGTCTTTGACAGTGTTTCAGATTTTTTTTCCTTTTCCTTTTTAAGGTACTAACATGGGATGTGGGGAAAATTACTCCACAAAAGCTCCCAAGTCTTAAAGGGCTGGTGAATTTACAGTCTGGAGCACCCAAGCCAGAAGAGAATCCAAGCCTGAACATACAGTTTAAGATCCAGCAGCTAGCAATTTCAGGTAAAGCTATTATCATCAATGTGACCATGTTTAATAGTAATTGAGTTTTGCCGAGTTCACTTATTAGGAGTTCAAAATATTCCCTATTTAGAAAGAAAAACAGGTTAGCCTTTTATATTATGCTTTGGTGCTCACCTTTTAGTTACCAATAATTTCACCCAGTTTTTCTCACTCCCACCTTCGTTCACGGACTAAAGAGGAATCCATTCAAGTAGAATTACCCGTAAAAGATGTGAATGGTAGAAGAAACTTCACTTCCACGTGGTGAAGGAACACGTACATATTAAGAGATTTATTGTATACTGCTCATTGCTCAGCAAATATTGCATTCATTGGTGTGACCAGGAAGATAATCATTTATTCCTTTCTTAACAGGTTTAAAGGTAAACCGCTTGGACATGTACGGGGAGAAATATAAGCCATTTAAAGGAGTCAAATATGTCACAAAAGCTGGAAAGTTCCAAGTGAGAACATGAGAAGAGGCCAAAATTCCTCACAATCAGTTTGTTTCCAAGTGGCATTACAGTGTGTTACTATTAGGTACCAAGTGGGTGGGAATACATACCTAGTTAAAGCATTTGTGTTGAGCTACACAACTCAACAAAGTAGCTTAGTAATCGATGTAAAATTCTTAAGGAGCTTTAAGCTAAGGAAATTTTTCTAATGTCTTTGCTTATTTTATATCTTTTCATTAAGATTTTGGGCAGTGATTTCTTCGGTAGGGGTAATTAGCTGGATGCTGCACATTGTAATGGTAAAGGCAGAAGGCTATAGTGGTACCCTCTCTTCTTAAAGTGAGCTGGTCTCAGCCAGCAGGAGCTGTCTAAATCTGTGAATGTTACATGGCAGGTGCAGCCTAATATGAAACTTGACCTTGCCCACCCCAAATTAGCATTTGTTCCAAAATAGAGGAAGATTCTTCCACCCCGTCCCCGTCCCCCCCCCCCCCCCCCGAAGAAGTTTACAGAAAACTGCCTCTTCCAAGTGTTTGCCTTATTCAGCCTTTCACTGGTGCCGTTAAGCAAGCGCTGTAGCAAAGGCCACATCCACATGGCCCTGGCAGGGGACACCACAATTCCCTGTTCCACGCTCACTGTACTTGGTATTGTGTTTTTTATAAATAAGGTTTTTATGTAAATTTCTGATTTGGATTTACAGAGACCTTCCTGTAGTAAGTACTATCTCAATGTTGTACCACTGAGTCAGTTGTTAAATAGCACAGTCAAAATCATTTGGGTCAAAGGGGTGAATGCCTCATTAAAGTACTGAAAGAGACACTACTTCTGCTTTTAGGAAGTGATTGCAAGCCCAAGCATTTCAGTTCTGAAGCAAATTAAAGTAGTAAGAGAAGCCAGCCGAAACGTTTGTCATCTTCGTGTTTAAAAAAGCGTACCCCACATCATGTAAACAACCACGATTAGCCTAAATGCCTCTGCCCTGCTTTAGCTAAAGGAGAGAAATGTGCCTGTCTCGCTAGGCTTTTCTTTTTTAATCTTTTTGATTATTGCTCAAGGTTTTGCCTTGGCCTGTGTCCCTGGCAGGAGCTCCTTTTTCCTATTACATGGTTCTCATGGAGAACTCTCAATGGATTACGATTTGAACTCTTTCATGAAACTATTGTTATAAATTGTCACTAGAGTACTTACTGTCTCTATTGTGTATGAAAGAGTGGCCTGTTGAGGCAGAAAAGACCCTCAATTATTGACTAATTTGATCATTGAGGTTCACTAGTGAAAGGTTGAAGTATTTTGTCACTCAACCTCAGCTTGGAAGTAATTGCCTAGTTAATGTGTCTCATTAGACATAGGAATGGAGAAAAGCTGAAGAGTAAGTGTTTATTCTTCACATTTCCTTCTTGCCCTTAATATATTTCTTTTCCTTGTGACTCCATTTTATTTCTTTATCAGCCACAGAAAGCCTCTTCCTCTCCCATTTCTGCTGTCAAGGGCTAGTGGTTGGTGCTAATGTAGGGAATCCCACTAGACAGCAGCATTTCTTCTTACCTTTACTTGCCGGGAACACCCAACTTGTCTTCCATCTGATATAAAAGGCCAGTGTTTACAGCTTCTAAATTTCTAGGGTGACCAATCTCAAGAGCGGCAACTAAAATCAAACTGTTGCCAAAAAAGCTTAAGATTGGCTACCCAGTTCCTTTGCTTGATGCTCAGTGTCTTCCTTTTCAGAGTTCTTTTTCTTTATGCAGAATCTAACCTGAACCATACATACCGGGACTGTTCAATGTTCCTCTTACGCCGTTTTCTTATAGATAATGATTATGTGCCAAGAGTCCCTTGTCTCTAGAAATTTCTATCCCAAATAGACCTTCCTTTTGCAATTAAATTATTGTATTTATTAATTTGGTAGAATCCAGTAAATTTTTCTCTAGCTCCGCCTATACTGTCAATAAAAAGATAAAGCAACAGGGTGTTAGTTTTTTTTTCTTTTTGACACTTGATTGAGCAGATGAATGGCTCAGTGCCAGAGCAGACTGAAGAGGATCAGATTTTATTCCCTATTATCTTGCATGGTTTGAGGATAGTTTCAGCACTTTTAAGTGCTTCTGTCCTAATTAGTGTTTTAACACCGTGCAAAAGTATCTCCTGGCTCCCAATTTTGAGCAGGATGTGATCAAAGCTACTCACTCACCCAGCCACCACCCACCAGTAATAAATATCCATGAATACTTACAGGAATATTTTTATAAAGACAGATCTCAAGCTAATCACAGAATAGCCCCTCTTATTTTTTAAAAATCAATGATACTTACCTTTTTAAATTTTAAAAGGGAGTATATCCCAAGAGCAAATAAAGTAGATTCTCATTTTTTGTTTGTTTGCAGTGAAGGAGTTGCCATCACTTTATTCAAAGGGAATCCATCTGAAGGGTTTATTCTTGAAGTGATGCCACAAAACCCATGGGAAAAAATGCTGCTTTTATTGTCACTGGTGTCAAATGATGTGAGAAAAAATGTGATTAAACTTTAATATAGCAAGATAGTAGCCCCAGTATGTATATGGTATATAGCCAAAAAATGAGGTTGCAAAAATGTTTTAGAAGATTACTAAACTAATTCTGCAGCCTTGGATTACACATTTCCCTTAATCTCAAACAGACTAGAATCTACCTCTTTGATCAGCAGTAACAAATGCAGTCAGCAGCACTGAATATTGCTCCCAAATCATATTTGCCCCTCTTAAGGCCTACAAAAGGAATCCTGGTGTCACAGTGGGTTACTCACTGGGCTGTCAACCACAAAGTCGGTAGTTCAAAACCACCCATTGATCTTGAAAGATGAGGTTTTTCTACTCCTACAGAGAGTTAGTCTTGGAAACTCACAAGGACATTTCTACCCTGCCCTATGGGTCGCTGTGAGTGAGAATTGACTTGATGGCAGTGAGTTTGGTTATGTTGAGACCGTGGTTCTCAACCTTCCTAATGCCACGACCCTTTAACAAAGTTCCTCGTGTTGTGGTGATCCCCCAACCATAAAATTCTTTTTGCTGCTACTTCATAGCCATAATTTTGCTACTGTTATGAATTGGGCGACCCCTGTGAAAGGGTCATTCGACAACCCCCCGGGGGTCACGACCCACAGGTTGAAAACCGTTTTGAGGCCTAACAGTGCTGCTCCAGCTCTACTCCCAAGAGCCATTACCACTTTAGTCAGTTCTTCCTCAAGCAAAAAGAGGACTGTGTCCCCAAAAGGTATCTGTGCCCCTACCTTTCTATAGTGGGCTTTGACATACCAAAAGTGGACGTGTGGCACCCCTGCAAGCTTACCAGCTCAGGGACAGTGATGATGTCGGCCAACAGAGCTAGACTCTCCTAAGATAAAAACACTGCTTCAAGCCCTCAGGAAAAGGAGATGGTGGTCTACATGGGCCGCTTTCTTCCTCGTGTTACCTTGGTCTCCAAAGGTGCTCTTTACCACACAGACCCTTGTTACATAAATACAGTGCTACTGGTTTCTGTTGATTTAAACCCAACATCTTGATGAAGTGAAAATCTTTACATTTCAGACCACCACCTAGCTACTCCTCAAAATAAAGGAGGAAACTTACTTAAAGGTTTTGGCTAAAATAACACACCCAGCATTTAAAGCATTATTTATACAAATGTTCTTTATTGTTTCAAACAGAACAAAAGAGGCTGAAAATATTTGCATATAACAAACTGTAGTTTATAAATGTAATCTTTTAGGGGTGACATAACTAATCATTTAGGGATTTAATTTGCTTTTTTCTTTTGTTTCAATGTATCTTGAGCACTAATATTGCAAAAGAGCACATCCGGCGTAAAGTGGCTCAAAACACTGGAAGAACTGGGAGAGCAAATCTGATTTTTCCTCTAAGTCATCTTTAGTAAAACAAAAGGTGATCTTTGGCATAGATTCATACTTAAAGGCATTAATATTGCATTTATACCAGTTAAGCAACTATACAAATATGCTGAGAACCTTGAAAATAACGTTCAGAAGTCTTGAGTGTTCAGGACCATCGTAAGACAAGTGTTACACATTTGATATCAGGCTCTAATACACATTGGGGGTAGGAGGGAAGGACGCTTGGGTAAAAGGGTTCTTCTACTCATCTGGTTCTGGCTTGGGGAAGAAATACCATCCTTTTGTGTGCTTAGCAGTGATAAGTACAAAAAGAAGGAAGAAATGATTTCTCGTTTTACCTCATAGGAAACTTATGGCTATAATTAAACATTACACCCTTTAATCTCTCAACCAACCAGACTTGGACAGGAGATGCACGGGGGTTGGTAGTAGTTGGAGGCAAGTCGGCATTGCAGGAGCTCTCCCAGGGATTCGTCGTGTAAATCTAGCAATGCCCGAGTTTGAGCTGCAGCTACTACTCCCCTTAGACCCTCCATTAAACACTCTTCAACGGTAAGCACCAATTGTTAGGACTATTTCAAAATCATAAAAGGGAATCTCTCAGAATTACAGGTGAGCAAACGCCGACAGACCTTTAAGATCTTGTTTAGGAACTGGTGAGGGGGAAAGACTGAAGGCCAGGATGGGAAACATGATTTGGTTAAAATTAAATGCAGCATTTCAGCTCAGAAAGAAAGAGCTTAGGATGTATGATAAGGCCTCAGCCCAGACTCTGCAGGCAGTGAAAGTGTGGAGCACCCAGGAGTGCCGCACTGAGGATGGGCAAAGCCCCTTGGGTGGTAGACAGCACCAGGACACACAGTGTGTTCCTGCAGTGACCACCGTAGTAGGCCAAGGCAGGGAATTTCTCTAGCACAGATTGATTGCCCTGGACCATGTTGAAGACAGTCATGTGATTTCCTCCTGGCAATGAAATTTGGTTTTGTACAGTTGGAAACCAGAAGGGTTAAATTGGGGAAGGGCAGAAAATAAATCTAGGCCTCATATACTGGGGATCCCAGAGGCTACCTCCCCTGCTGCAATGAGGCTCACTTTTGGAAAGACACATGTACTACTGCCCAAGGAAGGTAGACAGGGTTAGTGGCAATGTGGAAAGCCCAAAACCATTTTTGGAGGCACAGTGATTGCCTTTTTAACTGACTCGCCTGGGGCCTGGGTTTTAGGTGCCTCAGAGGAAAATGGAGGCAGGGAATAGGAAGCGGAGAGGTGTCTCTCAGGGAACAGCCCCTAGAGGACGGGCAGAGAAGAGTGAGTGTTCGCGCCTTAGATTCTGAGCTTGTGTGAAGTCCCAATGACTAAGAAACCCAGTCTGCCTGTTGGGACAGAGTGCACAAATACAACTGTGTTTAAGAATATAGGCTTTATATGGAGACAGTTTGGAGATGTCCTCCATGACAAAAGTGTAATCCCTTTCTGATATGACAAGACAGGATGTGGCATTCACCCCCAGCAACGCTAGATGACTGCTGGGACTTAGATCATTTTCCTTGTGTTTACTAGGAGTTTCTGTACCACAAGTTTGGCCTGCGATCTACTGATACCAGGGAGTCTTTCTAACCCAGCGCAGTGTAAATCCAGCATCTGTTCGAATTTTGATTGAAGCTGCTTCGGCCTCTCGCACAGTCTCCTTCACAGACTGCATGAGGTTCTGGGCATTGTGAACCAGCATCTCTGTGGCCTGCCAGGGAAGAAGAGCTCCATTAGTCACAGTCCCCGCTGCAGCTCACTCCTCGAACAAGATGAAGTCAAGAGTGGCTGTCATTAACCCCACTTTCACCTGGCATGCCCTGTGCTTGCTTGCATCAGTAGTGACTCATCTGGATCAAAAGCAGGAACCCAAAACTAGATCCATCACTGATTGTAGACTGTGCCCTCAGATGGCCTGTAGTGCGCACGCTTTTCCTGTTCTTTAAACACTGCCTCAGCACCCTGACTCTTGTCTGGAATGGTCTTCTTTCAGATATCCCATGATTCATCCCTCACCGCCTTCAAATCTCTGCTCATCAGTTATGTCTTGTTCACTTGATTTCAAAACTCCCCAACCCCCAGCCTCCCAAATCCTCTGGTTCTTCCTGCATTTTTCTCCCAACGATGTCTAATGTATTTCCTTGGATTTTGTTTGCTTGTTCTGTCTCCACACTTAAATGTAAAGTCCATGGGGGCTGAGAGTTGTCAGTTTTGCTCACTGCTCTCCCCTCAGTGTTAAGGAATGCCTGGTAGCTAGGAGGTATTTCATACATAATGAATGAGTGAATTTTACAACCAATCCATGAAAATAAAAACTTCACACAAACTCAGAGGACTAGAATCACAGTCAGACACCACAATAAAACCTGAGGGAGCCTGGCAGTTTATGAAATTTTACATTGCTGCTGGTAAGAAACTGGAGGTGGCAGACACATACCTGCTCAGACTCCTCATCGCTAATGTTGGTCCGGCCCAGCATAGTGGCCTTCACTGTGGACAGGATTTTGAGCTGGGTACTAATAGTTGGGATTCGCTCACACACCTGAGGAAAAAAATCAATGTTTCCATGTTTATCTTGCTCACAAGCTCAAGATAACAGCAGCAGGATTTCACTTGTTTTCTCCCAGGGTCAGTCAGTCCCCTGGTCCAGACCGGAAGTATCCAAAGCCTTTCCTCTAATTAGGAATAAGTTTTCTTGAATCTTTCTTTGGGAACTATCTCTTCCCTTCTCCCCCAGTTGTTCTCGCCTGCCTCTTCCTTCCCCTTGCCCGCCCCCGCCCCTCCACACACATGCACACCCAGTACCTGTAAGAGGTTGGTTCGAATCCGCTTATCTGTGCACTGCTTGGCAACCTCCTTGGCCAGCCGAGTCACCTCGTCTGACGCCTTGGCAATGTCCTTGGCACACTGAATCAGTGCCCGCTTGGTGCCACTGCCCCCTCTTACCAGGCGCGACATTTCAGCCATCAGCAGGGCCATGCGCTTGGCTGCTGCAATGATATCATTGCCCTAGAGAGAAGGAAAGGTTTCGTGTCAGCCCCAGCTCACCACGCGGTCAATTGAGGAAAGGAGACAGGAGCAGAAAGGGTGTCTGCTTCCCGAGCCTTCTGGAAGAGTGAGAAAAGGAGAAAGGATCATTCTTAAGTCATAGGGAAGCAATGGAAAGACAGACAAGAGAGTGAGCCAGGGCCCTCGCCCCAGCACTGAGTGAGAAACAAACACTAGCCAACAGGGAAAAAGGAAGACGTCGAGAATTAGTCTGAAAGGGCGACACGTACATTCCAAGGCACCGCACCGAACACACTGCAGCACTGCCGAGTTAATCACACCAAGAAATGGGAGACGGGCCAAAGAGTAGGTTAAACAGCATGCTTTTGTTTCTATAGGGTGACGCTGTAGAGCTGGCCTGAGGGGAGAACAGAGAGGCGCTTTCTCAGTTGCTAAAGTCATTACCGCCATCCTTAACCTTGTGGTAAATAGCAGCCAACTATGAAAAGGCCCCAGAAACTACTCTTAACCTGGGTGAGGGAAAAAGGCTATCATTTTCGGATCTAGAGTCCTCTAGTCTTCCCACTGCTGCCAATCCTGTCAGCTTGAGAACCAAACCCAAGCTCTCTACCAGCCCGGGGCAGCCCGTTAGGACAGGGGAGAACTGTCCCTGTGGGTTGCCGAGCCTGCCCCTCTTTACAGGAGTAGGGAGCCCTGCCTCTCCCGTGGAGTGGCTGGTAGTGTTGAACCTGCTGACCAGGGCTCTGTCAACATGAACGAATGGGTTATTTTCATTTTCCACTTTATGAAAGGCCAAGTCTTCGTCCCTTGGGTAAATCTCCAATTGTAAGAGGGGGTTAAAAAAAATAAGAGTACATCTTAGAAGGTTATCACGGGAAAATTAAAATGAGTTAGGCCTTAAATGGAACCCCAACTCCATTGGCATTTGTTTTGTATTGGACATGTTCGCTCATGAAAGCCTTCATGGAGCATACTAAAATATACAACTTACGCCCTTGCAGAGCTTGTATTTTAGCTGATAACGACCAAAAATATCCATACTCAAAATCCCCCTAAAAGGCTAGACCCTATTCATTTTTCCCCTCAGGCTTTTAAATTTCTGTAAAATGCAGTGAGGCATCCACAAAACCTGCCGCTGTAGGACAGGTGCCGGTACAGGACAGACTTGACGCTGGGGGTGTGACGTGTCCGGCAGAAAGTGAGGCAGGAGTGAACACACGGGCGGGAGGCTGTGTGAGGTCAGGGGATGCAGACCTACGGAGTGTAGGAGGCAGGGCCTTGGGTCAAAGGCAGTACAATATAGTGCCAGGGCTGGTTACTGCTCTCGGAGCAAGCATGCTACCTTCAGCGGAAAAGACGTCAACCCCACCCCCAAACTAGCTTCGTTTCCGTCCCTAAGACCAAAGCTCTGTTGCTGCCACCCTGCAGTCTTGAGCACTCTCAGTTCCCGGCCCCCACCCCACTACCACTGAGAAACCTGCCCAAGCAGGCAGTGAAGGCCCCTTCCCTGTGGATACACATCAAGGCCAGCATCTGCCACGCAGCCAAGTGCCGGGCAGCAAGCAGTCCTCCCCAGAGAGCCTGCCCTCTGCAGGTGCTCTCACCCAGCTAGATTCTGTCTCTGAGCCATCCGAGAGAGGTCAGCGGTGAGGGTGGGGGCAGGCAAAGCTCAAGAGGCAAGCCAAGTGACCTCCTGAATGGTCTATAATGGTCTCTGCCCTATAAGTGATTGAGAGGCTCATCTCTGGCTTCTCAAGGAGATCCCAAGAGTGGCCACAGGTTGATAAGATAACCCTCTCAAAAAGTGACTCCATCTCTCCCCAGCCCCAAACAAATGCAATCCAATTAATCTGGCATTAGCAGTTCTATCAAACTTGTGAAGCCAGTCTTAAAAGGTGCAGACAGACAGATGCCCGCCCTGCTCAGACTCACAGGACTCGCACAGACCATGAGGGATGCAATGTGTCAAGGCTGCACGTGGCTGGATGCATTTCGAGCAGCCCCTCCTGGGGCTGCTAATCAGTACCTTACTAGACCACTTGGTAGCTTCTCGGTGCAATGACTGAGCCGCGGCCAGAATGGGCTGGTTGACTGGCTGATTGGATGGCATTACCAGCAGCTCAGGTTCGTAATCGTCTTCCATGTCAGAGGGGACAGGGAACCCAGCGGCATCAGCAGCATCTGCCTCAGTTACAACACCTATACCCACCTCTGCAGCTGGGTTACCCAGCTTTGTCGATGGCAGGAAGGATGAGAAACAGGGATAGTGTTAGTAAGAGCAGTAGGACTTTGGAAACTGAGCTTCGGCTACTTTGGTAACCAAAGCTTGCCTAGGACAGAAAAGAAACTGGCATATTCCCCAGGAGCCGGATGAACCAAGCTCCAAGGAAAGGAGACCAGTCAGCCTCTGAGCCTAAGACTCCTGTGATGCAGGAAGGAGAGAATAGTCCCATGGCAAAAGGAAGCAAATAAGGCATTTTAAAAATCCTACCACGTTTAATCTCCCAGGGGTAATCATGTCAGAACATTTTTGTGGAACCAGCCAACTAAACAAAAGACGCTTAGGACCTTTCAAAGGACTTCAGAGAGGGGAGAAAAACAAACGCACGCAGCCCCACAGTTGCTTTGAAGAGAACAAAGCAAACACTTATAGGTACTGGTCACCTCGGAAGTTATCAGATGTCAATTCTTATGACCGTCAAAAGTTAAAAGTTCAACAACTTTAAAATGTGACATCAGCAGAAACTAGAAGAGAGACAGGAAAGCACAATGGTAGGTCAAGAGGCCTTGACCTCTCAAGTACCCGATAGTCACCAGCTGAGAGGAACCTTAAGAAGATACTTTGTCCACCAGCCTCTCCTCTCAAAGTAAAACCACCTCACCTCCAAGGCTAGCTCTATCCCTTCAAGGCTTCCACCATCTTTCAAGCTGCTTTTGGGGTACAACCTAACTCTTCCCTGTTGGAAAATGGGGTTCTCGCTCACTCCAAACTCAGCTTATCTAGTTACCGAGAAGACAACATGTGGACCTGGCCAAGTGATGCTGATAAGGATCTTTCAAAACGAACTCAGAGGTAACGACCCCTGAGGAGTCCAAGACTGGTGTCCAGTACACGAACAGGAACCACAAGGGGAAGAGCATGAGCTGAATACAGGGATGGGGATACTGAAAGACTGGAGATGGTGGCAGAGGGATCAGACACTGAAAAGCTAGAACAGAAAGAAAAATACTCAACTGCCTCAATTCATTCAAACTACTGATATGAAGAATGGTGAGCAGTGAGCACATCAGACCAAAAGGAAGTGGGAGTTTTATAGAATTTTGAGATTTTATCACTAATAAAGATCATCCTGCTAAAATGACAATGAAGCAAGAGGATTCAGAACAAGGGTTTCAGTTACAACTAAAACCTTTTCTCCAAACTGTCTCATCCATGCTCCTTAGAGAAGAGGACAGCTCACTGCTGTTAAGGTTCAGAGTCTGTCCGTCTGGCTCTGTCTCCCCTCCACCACCCCGCAAAGCTTCCGAGTTAGTAATCACCTAAGGTTCTAAACCAATGTGTTCGTTCTCTCTCTCTCTCTCTCTCTCTCTCTCTCTCTCTCTCTCTCGCACGCACATGCTTCCAAATAGGTTCTGAGTAATCAATCCCCTGATGCTCCAAACCAGCAGAGACTGTCAGACATAAGGACCTTTGGCCACCAATGGTGCAAGAAGATTAATTAGTAAGCCAATACCACCTGCCCTAATTTACTTGTCACCAATTCCATAGGTCAAGTCCAACACCAGCAAGATATCCATTCCTTCTTAGAACCCAGGGTCAGAGCTGGGTTTAGAACAATTCAAAAAACAGAGTTAAAAACCAAGGTCAATTCCCAGGCTGAAAACAGATCGGCTGCATGTGCTAGAGGGCCACGAGGAACTACTTTCAGTGTAAGGGCTTGAGAAAACGGAATGTGAGAAGAATTAGACCCAGCTGGTGGGAACAAAGACACAAGGTCGTCAAAGTAGAAACACTTTAAAACTGGGAATTATATTTCACTGTAGTTAGCAAAAATGTTTAGATTTGCCTAGAAGATACTAGTGACTTAGCCCACAATTTAGGAGAAATTAGGCAAAAGTTACTGCCGGGGTAGAATTGTAGCCATATCCAAATTTTTACCATCCACATTAATATTTTTATTTTGAAATTTTCTGAGTTGAAGCCAGCCTAGAGTCAACTGCGTTGAAAGGTAAGATGATTCTGAGAAGGACAAACATGACTTTTAAGACACCACTTTCTTGCTTCTGTTAAACAAAATAGAAGGAAAATGCAAACATTTCATCCAAGTGTAAGAGCCCAAGGAAGACGAGTTTCCTGTTTGATGCTCTGATGAGGAGCAATAGAAGAGCATGCATAAATCCCAAGAAGGAGATTCATTTTTTATAAGACCCCTTAACGTCAGGGCAGTGGACACTACAATGGGAAAACCGTAAAGGAACTTTTCAGACCACAGACATCCGACTTTAACCTCAGTACTAGAAGGGGAAACCACACAGCAGCAGAAACTGCACTCTGATCAACAAAGGTGACACAGGAACCAAAGCAGAGAGCAGGTGACTTTCCAGACAGATCCTTCTTCCTCGGCTGTATTGTTCTTAATCTTTTCTGAAAGGACATGCTATCTGAACAAAAAAGGCTGCGCGCCTTACCTTGCTGGACCATTTGCGAGCTTCATCATGGAGCTGCCTGGCAGCCATCATCATTGGCTGGTTAATCACCTCCCCTGCTTTCTGCTCAGGGAATTCTTCATCCTTCTCCTCTGGTGGTGGGGGCCTCGGCGGAGGGACCTCGCCTTCAGGTAGAGGTGGTTTGGGAGGAGCAAGTTCATCTGTTAGCTATGAAAGAAAACCACCAGATTATAATAAAACCATCAGCTCTAAAAAGCATCCCCCGAAAGCCACCATATGACACTGTGCACACTGAGTCACGAGGACAAGCAGAGCATAGTTTCTTCCTTTGTCCCACATGAAAAGGTAGCAGCTTTTCATTTGGTCACATCTCAGAAAGGCATGCTCGGTACTCCTGAACCACCGATGCTTAATGCTCTGTACAGAAGACTTAGATGATGGTCTGATTTCTGCCTTGAGCCTCAGATTCCTTGCCTGGCAATAATGGTAG